>NW_027150923.1:0-1387830 GCF_020186115.1 Histomonas meleagridis
TAACAATTGCCAATTCAAACAATATCTTACTTTGAAAGGTAAAAAGTGTAAAATTATTCCGAGTTACATTGAAATTAGGTGGCTTTCTTTATATAATTCAATCAAACGTGCATGTCAACTTCGTAAGGAAATTAGCGAATTTTATTCAATTAAGGATAGGTCAATTGAATTATTAAAAATAAAAGATGATGATAAATCAAATGACAATGATTGAATATATTTAAATGCAATTTCGCCTTATATAACGAAAATTAGCAATATTACGAAAAAGCTTGAAAGTGATTCAAATGATAATTTTTTCTGTGCGCTAGATTTAGTAATGGAAATTTATCAAGAGATAACTCAGGAAATGCATATGAGTGGATTCATTCAACAATCCAACAATTTAGAAAATGGACTATTTACAAGGTTAATTAAATATGAAGAATTTCTTAATAACCTAACCATTGCAGCAATTCTTAACCCTTGTTTAGATGGCAAAAAGCTTTTGCCATATGAATTAAAAAAATATTATATTGAAGCTAAAAATTACTTGAAATCAAAAATTCCACATCAAACTAACCAAAATAACATAAACACCTCACCTAGATCTCGAAATGCAACACGAAATTCAAATGAATACAAGCTATTTAAAAAAGTTAGAATTCCAGATAATACAAATATTGTATCATTTTGGAAAGGAAGCTCAAAACAATTTCCAAATTCATTCAAAATTGCTGAAAAGTACTTTTGTTTTAAAGCAAGTTCAGCAAACATAGAGCGAGCATTTTCAATGGCAAGATATGCTTTACCAGACCAGTGCGGTGCATTGTCCAAAGAAAGTGCAACTGAAAGAGCTTTTCTCTATGTTAATGCTGATTTATTAAGCTAAATAAATAAATTCAATTAAAATATATTTCTATAAGTGTGTGTAGCTGTTATAAATGAATAATTTTTTAATATGATAATATAATTGCTGATTTTGATGATATTTTATGAAATAATATAATTTTTGATATTATTATAATGAGTTGAGACTGTCAATTAAATATTTTTTAATGAAAGATCTATTGTATTTTATTTTAATTTTATTCTTATTCTTATTCTTATTTTTATTCTGATTATAATTATTTTTTTTTTATATTTTTAAAATAAATCTTTTAATCATTTCAATTTACACAATAAATAGCGGTTAACGATCATCATATAAACGGTCTACTCCAAAAAATTTTGGGCAATCGCTTAATAACACGCGACTTTTTCTGAGGAAATTTGAATGCTTTATTCCCACTTTTGGGTACATCCATGAGAAAAGGAAAAATAACACGCCACTTTTTGTGTGATTTATTTTGGCATTAAAGCAAGTCATCTTGTAGCATTTTTAAATGAAAACATGGTGAAACATTCATTTGTGAACGCAACGGCGACTTTTTGAACTCATGTGTCACATTGAGTTTTTAAGAAAAACATCAACTTTTTGAAGTAAATAACCGATAAATTAACTCAATTTTATCATGTTTCATCCAAATCAGTGCAATGGAGACTCCTCCTGAGCTCATAGAAGCATTTACGCGTCTTAACAATGCATTCTTTGAAGATGTACATGCTCTTGTTCAACGGGTGCGCGAGATTTCTGATCAATATAAGTGCCGATATGTTCCCAGATCAACAGGTGAAGCAAGATCAATGCAACTTTTCTGCTGTAGACAGTATCGAACAATCTATTACTGCAATGCATGCCTTAGGATTCTTTACAACCCCGAAACACAATTAGCACAATTCAATTCTTGCGATTTAAACCACACACATGAAATTTCTGCATCATACAACGGAAAAGAAAGAAATCAACTAAGCGAAACACAAAAAACGAAAATCAGAGATTCAACATTACAAGGATTATCGGCTTATAACATTCGCATCAAACAAGGATTGGTTTGTTCGAAAGATGTATTATACAATACAAGAAGAGAGATCTTAAAAAACATTCGAGACCATGAAATGGATGAATTGCTTGATCAAATGAAAAATGGAAATAATTGGTCGAACAAAATAATAATAGATGAAAATAAGCGTTTTAATGGATGTCATGTATTTCACGAACCTATTATGTCTGAAAAATATGCTAATGATCTGTGCATTATTGACGATACAAGTTGTACAAATTACTATCACCTCCCTCTTTTATTAATGATTAGTGAAGATCAAAATGGTCGAAACCAAGTATTATCTTTTGCAATAATATGCTCACGAACAAAGAATGAATTTATAAATTATTTTGTAGAAATCAAACAAAAAATAGGTGATATCAGGCTCTTTATCTGCGATTGAAACAAAACACAGGTCAAAGCACTGAAATTTGTCTTTCCATTATGCAAAATTATATTTTGCAGTGTTCACATTTCTCGTAATCTTCGAAAAAAGGCAGGGCAAAAAATGTGTGATTTATTTCATAAGCTTCAAATCCAAGAAATTTCTGAAGAAGAATTTATCAATGCATGTAATAATTATGTAAATGAACATCCAAAAACAAAAGGATCGCGTTTGTTACGAAACTTATTAGAGGATCAGGATAAGTGGTACCAAGTATAATTTCAAAATATATACATTGCGATAATACAACATCAAATCGAGTTGAAGGTTTTTTTGGAAGTCTCAAGAATTTACTAGAACATAAAATTGTAACATTAGGAAATTTTGTATATGCAATTTATTTAAGAGGTGAAAGACTTAGAATATTATCTAAAAGTGATAAACCAACAATTATCCCACAAGAATTAATGAGCAAAGAAGATTCGAAAAAACTTGGTACATTTGCTTCAGCAATGATATTCTCTGAATATATGGACCTCAAACTAAATGGTGTATTGTCTATTCCATACTCTGAGACCTGCTGCAAAAATCATACATTATACAATCTCCCTTGCGAATCGATCTCTTGAAATTAGAAATATTCTAGACAAAGCCTTAAATGATTTATGCTCGCTTGAACATGAACAGGAGAAGATGGAGATATTCTTCCACCAGAACACATACAGATTTCTGGAGCGCCTACAAGATATCCAAGAAACAATGTGGATAAAGCAGGCGCTCCGAAGGTGAAGAAAAAATATCGTTGCAGTATATGTGGAGGTGATACTCATACTGCACCTAGATGTCCAAAAAATGTTTTAGCTACTTAATAAAAACTTAATTATATTAAACTCATAATATCAAAAATGTGAATATACAATTTAACAGTTCATGAGAAAAAAACATCATAAATCATGTGAGAATAAGCATATTCGAGAATCCTTTGTAAACTGTTGGAATTCCAAATTCTCCTTTTTAAAAAGTCGCCGTTGCGTTCACAAATGAATGTTTCACCATGTTTTCATTTAAAAATGCTACAAGATGACTTGCTTTAATGCCAAAATAAATCACACAAAAAGTGGCGTGTTATTTTTCCTTTTCTCATGGATGTACCCAAAAGTGGGAATAAAGCATTCAAATTTCCTCAGAAAAAGTCGCGTGTTATTAAGCGATTGCCCAAAAATTTTTTTATCTGAAATTATTGTGTCTTTTAAAATAGATTTTTAAATAGTATTCTGATAATATTTGAATCAACATATATACATGCAAAATAATTTAAATATATTTATAAATTACTTAAATGTATCGAAAAAAACGCATAAAACAGATATAAATGTCACTTTTTGTACTTTTTGAATTCGCACGTGTCATGTCACTTTTCATATGCGTCACTTTTTGTACTTGTACCTGTTTAAACGTTATGACAAAAAACGATTAAAAAGTACAAGTACCGTTTTCGGATACCCTACTTACAAGTAGAATATAAGGATGCGCTGAAGGAACCGCCCGCAATTGAAAGGAATTGAACATATCGGATTTTTCCGATAGGTTTTGTTTGATTTTTAATCGGCAAAGGGATTTAATGTAATATTAAATAAATGTATAACGAGGTTATTGATTATATAATAGGCAATTTTCGAAATATCAATTTATTTCGAAATCACGGTTTAATTTCGGTATAACTCCTTTATTTCGAAATAAGTTGAAATTACGAAAAACCGTTGTAATTTAGGAACGGTTTTCAATTTCGAAAAACCGTCAGAATTACGGAACGGTTTGTAAATTCGATACAAATTTTTGTTTCTAAATATTCCACTTTTTCTTTGATAATTTTAAATTCATAATTTGTAAAGTTAAGCTAGCTTGGAATAACTGCCCTTATTTCGAAATGACTATTTTTGAATTAAACCGTTCCGTAATTACAAACCGTTCCGTTTTATAGACGGTTTTTCGTAATTAAAAACCGTTCCTAAATTACAACGGTTTTTCGTAATTCGATTTTATTTCGAAATAAGGGCAGTTATTACGAAATCAAACTGTGATTTCGATATAAATTGATATTTCGAAATTCCCCTAATATCTTCATATAATCAAGATGTTTATAATAGAATAAACTGTAATTTAAATGGTGCATCAAATAGATATGCAAAAATGATTATAACTGGTTTAACTAGTAAGGGCTCAATAGTTGTTATTGGAAAAGGTGTTTACATAGAAATGAGGTGAGATATACTTTTAATTAAGAATATACAGATATGAATACTCAATAATATTATTCAATTCAATATTAACTAAGAGTAATGTAAGTTTAGATGTAGATTTTGCTGGAAGAATAATGTTTATTAGTGCTATTGAATTTACAATATAAAGTGCTTTATATATTGTATTGCAATTAACATGATTATTTGATCAAGAATTACCTTTATATTCATATATAATGGAGTTAACCATAAACATGAAATTATGGTTAAATGTATAGGTAATATGTTAACAACATCAATATTACATTTATTATCTTATATTGGTAAATCATCATCTAGAAATTTAAATGATAAAATGAATATATCTGTAATATATTTAAGCATAAACAACTACTTTTCCACTAACTTTCCAAGAGTTGTTAATAATGCTCATTTTAAGACAGAAGTTAATACTGTTGATTTATCACATTTAAATAAAATGTAAAAACTATCATAAAAATGATCCAAATTATCATAACTTAAAACGCACCCAATCTTTAAACAATCTTGAACTTTAATTAAATATCTTTTTACTTATTTAACAATTTACTTATTACATTAATTTTATTAAAGTGCTTTATCCAATACAATTTCTTCATCTACATTTTTCTTTTTCAAAACAAAGAAATAAACATAACCACCAATAGCAGCAGCTACTACAACCAACACCACAATTACAATTGCAGCAATTTCACCACCACTTAACCCCTTTTTGAATTTAAAGAAAGCAGCTCTATAACTCTTATTAGACTTTAAAGTAATTTTCTTATCATCTATTTCCACATCAACATCATCAGCCTTAAAAATACATTCTACATTTCCCTCAACCAACTCAAAACTAATTTCACCTTCATCACCAACTAAAGCCACCAAATAACAATCATCATCATCATTTTTACACCACATTGTTACATTAGCCTTAGTTTCTTTTATCATACCTTTTCTATTTGCATATAAAATAGCATTCTCAAAAACCTCATAAAAAATCGAATTCCATTTCTTATAAACAGGTCTTAATTTTTCCATATATTCATCATTATTCCAAAAATGAATTCCACTATTATCATGATAATAAGAAGGAATTATACCAAAAAGAGCAGAAAGTGAAAAATAACTTTCTGCAGCTTTACTTGCTCTTTCCATATCAACATTTTCTACATTTGACATTGGTCTTGAACCACATAAATATCTTCTAATATACCAATATTTCCATTCCCAAGTTGAAAGTATTACATTTCCATTATCTTTATTTGTAGCAATTTCGGAACCAAAAGTTTGCATATATTTAACAATTTGTGGAGAAATAATTCCGGAATTTGCCATATTATCTTTAAACCCTGCTTTTCGTACAGAATCATCAGTAAACATAATTGATGGAATAAAATTATTATTATCATCATCAACACATAAAAATGGATAAATATTATTAGAGGTATAATAATCAGTATTATAAAGGTTCCAACGATCTTCCCAAAGTGAATCGAAACCAATTCCAATAGAAAGGCCATTTTGAATTGCTTCAAATGCATCATGAAATTTATATTCAAACATTTCTTCAGAAAGATAACTTAATATAGCAAATGTAGTAGTACGATCTACAATACAATTAAAGTTCCCATCAGGTCCTCGTAAACCATATTTAACTACAAGTTCACATTCTTTTTTCCTTTTCTTTTCTGAATATGAACTTTCTTCAGTAACTGATGAATTTAAGGAACATTCTTTTAATCGATTTTCTAAAATTACTGGATCTTGGTCATATTGGATATCATTAAAAAAGGTATAAAGTTGTTCAACATAATAAAATTCTTTATAATTCCCTTTTTGTCCATGATTATTCCAATAATATTTGCCCATGAAATCAGTGGTTAACCCGGAATGATTATAACGTTCTTGAGTCATAAATGCAACCCATGTTCCAATCCCATATTTTTGTTCATAATAAATCTCTGGAAAAAGAGAATACCAATGATCTAATGCGGCGTAATAATTCGAAGATTTATGTTCAACGAGATAAATAGAAAGAGTAAAGGTTTGATGAGGTCTGATTTTCATTGTAAAGAATTCACCATTATTTCGCCATGGATGTGTAAATCGTTCATCATAAATATCAAAGCCAATGATATGAGTTCCATTGGCTATGATTGGTAATGGAGAATAAACATATTCGGTCATGATATCAATAGGAACAAAGGATGCGTTAAGAATCATGGTATTAAGTTCAATTGTTTGATTGATTGCATCAATTGTTGCAGTGAATTTTTGGACGTTATGATCTTTTGTTTTGGTGATTTCAAAAGAATGGGCTGGATAACTAAAGAAATAAATCTTTGGCGGTGAGAAAATAAAGGGTTTTGAAGGATGATTATTAATAAGATGAAGAGCTATGGTAGATGTAGAATTAAGAAGACGTTCAAGACGCATACGTTTGGTTTGACCAAGAGGGGAGGACGCGCGGTTGGATTGAACACGACCATTTGGAGTTTCTTGATTATATGTAATGAAACATTGTGCTTGTTCCATTTCAGATTGTTCGTATGGTGCAGGACACTGAACTTCGATATGGGTCCATAGTTTGTTTGCTGGTACTTGTACTAAATAGCGAAAATATAAGGGTGATATGTCCGCATTGGTTCCTGGTTGTACTGTGGCGGTTTTATTGTCTGCACTTCGTGAGGAATGAGATGGTGAACGAAAACTCCAAGCTTCATATCCAAAATCCTTATCATTAAGACACATGGAATAAGTTTCAATGTTATTATCAAATTGAGAAACATAATGCAGAGGTTCTACGAATGGATTCGCATTTTCTTCACAACGGATAAGTTGGAAAAGAAAAAAGAAGAGCATAATTCAAAGTGATACAAATATCTGTCAAATGATTGCACTTTTATTACAGAGACCACAACTTTATAAAGCCCACATGGATTGAAACAAGCTTTTTGAATTTTGATAAAAGGTATTCAATTTCGTTCCAACCGCCTGAATGACGATTGAATAGATTCTCAGACTTGTGATATAAAAAAATATGAAGTGCATTTTTTTTTATTGATGAATAATTATTGAGGTTTTGGTACCCTTTATTTTTTGTAATCTTTTAAGGAACTGAACAAAGCTGAGACGAAATAATGAGTTTTCATCGATTAATCGATTAATAATTATTCAAATAATATTTTCCCTTTTCAACGAAACCTTGGGTGTGGAAGCTGGCGCACAGTAAAGATTGCCGCCGCAGTGTGGGTACTCTTTAAATAATCTGGTTTGTAATATTGAAACAAAATTGAGATATGAGGACGGTGAGTGCGATTTTAATTCCTTTATAATGTTTTATGACCTACCTTGAAAAACAATTGTGAAGGTGCTTGTGTTGTTATATACTATGTTTTATGAAAAATATCCTTGAAATTTAGAGCTGTCATGATAATTTTCAATGATTATATTTTTTGACAACATTCAAATTCATTTCAATACTTTATTTTTTCATAAAATAAATTTTCTATCGTTGTTCCACCCTTTTTGGGTTGAACTTTAGCGCATTGAATAACCGTATATAGTCAAATGCTAGTACCAAAATGAGGAGGTTTGGAAAACGGTTCAAAAGAATAATCGGAAATGGTCAACGTGATATCGAGACGCTCAAATCCCAACTAGAACCAAAAAGACACTCATCCCGAAGAGCTACTGCAAAGTTAATGGAGTTCTTCAGCTTCAGCAATTCACTTCCAAGGACTAAATTCAAAACGCTAATCTTGGACGGACTCAACTTTCAAATGATTCCTTGAAAGCCCCGGGACAACGATGCGTTGGAATGATGCTATCCTTCCAGAGCGCGTTTATGGTCGGAAATATTATTAAACATAAATTTGTCGAATGTGGAGGGCAAATTGAAGTACTTGACCTAAAAAATTCGAACATTCCAGTGTAACCATTTTGCGAAGCCCATATGAGTGCTTTATCAAACAAAAGTATCAGAACAATAAATTTCACAACATCAACTTGATCACCTTCTATTGCTCCAGCAAGTGCAATTTAGAGAATATTGAAAAAGATTCATTAAAAATAAATATTTGACATTAATTCATGAAAATAAACATGACCTTTTAATTCCTTCTTTAAAATTATTCCAGATAAAATACTCTAACATCTTTATGCTCAATAATAAATTGAACAATTTCTGGGTTACCTGCTTATACTTTCAGGAAGAGATTTTAAATATTTCCCTTTTTTCCATGAAACTTTTAACCAAAAACTATTCCCAATTCTTGCATTCCATATATATATATGTAAGAATTTTGGTATGCTTAAATTTGAAAAAATGTAAATTAAGCAAGATATTTTTTATTTTTTTAAAAAACATAACAGTTTGATATTCAATTGTTTATTAAATGTTAAATGACCATTTATGGATTCAAAGACAACGGTTATGATCGTTCTTGGGCGTTTTTTGGGAATATGACACTTTTTTATCGGATAAATTCTAAAGCATGGGTTCAACTTAAAGTTGGCATTTTTTTTAATAATGACATTTTAGAAATTATTATGAAAAACTTTGTGATTGTTAAAACCGATGAAATTAGTAATTTATACTTTTTAACAGGAAACACCCCAAAAGAAGAGTTATTCAAAGCAAAAGAAATTTTTTTTAATGGAGATGATCAGATTAAATTTGAGAACTTATTTGCTTTTCTAAGAAAAATTCCGCAAGAACTTGATGTATTTATTCCAAGGTACCGAAATAATGATCTCCAAAAAAATTGTATTCATGCGATATATTACCAAACAAAAACAATTTTTAAAATTCAACTTTATAATTATAATATACTCAAAACTATATTTTCATTCAACTTGTCCATTTGTTTCTATAAGGAGAGAAAGAATCAGAGATTTTAAATTTAAAAATTCAATATTATTTTTGTATACACTACCATCTTTTTTGAAATTAAAAGAAGAAACAATAAATCTTTCAAGTAGTCATCCATATAAAAAAATTGACAAAGTTCTTGAACTACATTCAAATTCTCATTTTAATGATTTTATCAGGCCATTTATATATTCTCAGAGGACTTTATTAAATCACAAAGATCGAATTTCCATGTATACATACGGTCATGTCAAAAGAGTTTCTGATCAATGATCTTCCTAAACCAAACGAAATTGATACAAGTAACTCAATAACAACATAGCCAATGCAACCTGACTGGAAAATTCTTAAATATCGGAGATAAAATTTTGAATAGTATAGATATGGAGATCTTTGAATTCATAAAATCGTCAGACTCAGAAGATGAAATCCATTTTATATATAGGGTGGCAAGTGATGTACAATATCTTCATAGATTTAAAGAATCCATTACAGACCTTTTGATAAGAATTTCTATAAGATGGGGAGAAGAGATTTCTAATAATGCAAATCTTAAAAATGATATTAATTTCCGATCCCAATTTTTAAGTAAAATTTATCGAGATCTGCAATAAAATCTATTTCAGAAAAAAATAAATGGGTCATGAATTTAATTTATTTTGGTTCATTATAGAATATATTTATTATTTTTGCAGAATTTTTATTTTGAGACATCATCAATTATCAAAGTTCTTACAAAAGTGTTGAAGTATACAATAAAAATATTAAAGCATTGTAATTAATAATAAAATGATGAATGCTATATTCACATTGTATATAAAACTATCTCTTAAAAAAACTTTTTTTTCATCAAACCATTTCTTCAGACCAATGATTTAATATTTTTAAAAATTCATCATTTGATGAACGAATCAAAATATCAAAATTCATTAATACATGATCAAATACATATTTTTGATCAGAAGAATATTTATAATATTCAAAAAAAATTATGATATAATTCCAATGTTAATATTTTAGAATCTCCTGTTGGTAATAATAAAGCTGCTAATTCAAAAATGGAATCAATTTTAGAGACAAATAAATGTTATACTGATTCTAATAATAATAAACTATTTTTAAATTTATCAAAGTTTTTAAATAATGATCTTACACATTCTAATGGATATTCACTTCTAAAAATATGTAATAAATTTGGTAATTGTTGGAAATAACAGGATAAATCAATAAATAATGTAGATGAATAGGCTTATTAAATTGATTTTCTGATAACATATAAAGTGGTCTTTTTTCTAAATTTGTAGAAACATGACCATCTTCAATAGATTTTGAATTTCTTTTTGTGTAAAAGTTCTTGATAATTAAAAAAAATGATAATTGATAAACTGCTAATAAATATTTATAATAATCATTCGATTTTCCTAGAAAAAATTCAACCATGGTTAACTTTGGTAACCAAGGAGGGAATATATATATATATATATATATATATATATATATAAAAACATCAACTCGATATCATTGTACTTGTTGACAAAATATTTTTACTGAAAGAATTTTTGCCGAAAATAACGGTTTTCCATTCAAAATTTCTGCAAAAATCATCTCACAACCGACAGAACAAATATCAATTGAAAATGTATAAAACCGTCGCCAAAATGAAGTTCTGATGCTCGATAATAAAGTGATCCAACTTTTAAGGGATGTGCTTCTCCATTGCTTGCATTCATGCATGAACCAAAGTCACATATTAAGGATTTGTGATGATTGTTTTCTCATGCTGAAGTCCTTTTCAAATAATAAAATCAACCAATAGTTTTGAGTAGAAAATAATCGTTTCCCTTAGAAAAATTCAACATGAAATTCGGTTTCACCAGACTTTCATTTCTCTTTCATGAACTGAAGCACGCATATATACATTCAGATTTAGACAAAAATTTATTTTAAATAATTTTTAACTTCTCATCAATGCGTCAAGTAAAACTATGTTTGAATCATCACCAAGAAGTTAAATTTAATCTTTGTAACGATATTATCCTTTGGTATGCAGCTTTGTAGCAACCACAGCTTTCAGGTCTTAAAGTCAAATTGCTTAGGACTTCGGCTTTTTGTTAGTTCTGTCAATTAACCAATTAAAATGTCAATAATTATTAATTTTAACTTGTTGCTTCATCGAACTTGTTATATAGGAACTAAAAGAAGAAAAGAATTCACTTCTTTCAATACTATCAAAAATACAATTGCATGCCCATTTTTTGATAAAAAGATAAATATTTTTGAATATGTCATTGGCAAAATCAACAGTAATTTCTTCTTGAAGTTCTTCAGGACTTATTATTGTTGTTTCTTTGAACTCATCACTTAAATCATTGTTTTCTTCATCATCCTGATTAAAGCACTCAAGGATGGAAGAAATTCTTTCTTGTGTCAGGTTTTGAATATCTTCATCCAGTTCATCTTCATCTGGTTTCTTATTCACATAAAAATCTTTGATAACTACAATTTTATTTTCTGGTTCATTTCGGTTGATAAGTTTTTTTAGAAACGTTCGTGTCCTTCAGGAGTTAGTATGTATAATGTGTCCAAAATACCAGAGATTTCTTCGGATTCAATAATATATTTGGCTAATGCATTCCTGAACGTTTTGGTAAATTGATTAGTTTCTGATAGTTCTTCAAGAGCTAACAATGCATGCATTAAAATGGTATGCGCTCTTCCGATTGATGTTTGGGGATCTTTAAAAATATTGTTGAGTGCTTTAAATATTCTTAAAGATTGTTATAATTTTTTAATATCCATTGATATTTCTACATATTTTGAGAGAACATTTTTGCGTCTAATTATGAAATTGATGATATCATGTGATAAATTCATCTCGTGCTCAAATGTGATGGGCATATTGCACCAATATCCTGGATATGATTTAAGCACTCCTTTGATATGAAATGAATTTATACGATAATTTTATTTAAAGCAACATCTCTTTTGATTGCCATCTGTAATGTGTTTTGAATTTTATGGCATAGAAAAGGTATAATAATTATACATTTTAAACATTTTTTGCTTGCTCAGAAATAAAGGGAAATGATAAGCCATTGATTTTGATTCAAGAAGGAGTTCCAAAAAATTCTTCACGTGAGAGTTTACGTGCAAATTGGTGTTATTAATAATGTCAAAATTGCAATTGTGAATAAATTATTTTTGAACTTTCCTAGAGTAAATCCAATCTTCGGCATAATCTACATTGGAAACCTTCACTATTTCTTGTTAGGCATGGTGCATATTTTCTTCCTTTTTAACTATATCAGGCATAGTAATGGAAATCATTGACATCTTTAAATTCTCCTCTGAACTTTAAATTTCATCTGCTATTTCTTTCATTTTAACTATTTTAAAAGGTAATGAAGGAATTTGTAAAAGAGTTGTTAAAAAGAAATAAAGTGAAGTTCTTGCATCGACTGCTATATTCTTTTGATCTTCTTTCATTTCTTTATATATTTGTCTTAATGAAAGATCAATATTATAAAAATAATTCAAGAAATTATTTGTAAATAAACAAGTTATATCAAAAGGTAAACTTCTTACTAATAAAATAAAGGGATAAATAGTTTTTTACATTATCCTATGTCTAAAAAGGGGAAAAAATTATCATCCATAATTAAAAGAGACTAAAAAGCATATGCTATATTAATTTAAAAAACTTGTTTTCAGCCTATGATTATTAATGTATTTTGCGAATACTTGATGTTAGAATAAGCGTTTACTTGCTTAGGAGTATCAAAATTTAAAAAAAATAGAGGGTTATGTTAAAATTGCGAAAAATTCACAGGAAATTGCGGTTATTTGGCTAAAGGAAGTTCTTAATTATTCAAATCGAAAAACTCTCCAAATTGTGGGAATTTAAATCTATTTTTTTATTAGATTTCTCTCTATTTTATAATGAACAAATGAGTCTAATATGAATGAAATGTCTATTTACAATCTTTCGATATTTTTGTTTCTTTAATGAAATAAAAGATCAATATTGAATTAAGGGTGTAGTCCGACCAGATAATTAATGAGTATTAAATAGAAGTATCTCGATAATATTATCCTCATATTAAGATTTAATTGTTATTGTTATTTATGATATCCAATTATAAGAATATTTTCATCACATAATATTAGAAAATTAATATTAAAGATATTGAATGCAAGTAATATTTTTTACTTATTTTTACCAAAAAATGCTATGATTTGAATGACATCTGAATTCCTTTCAACCACTTTTTTCATATAAAATAAAAATATCCATATTTATATGAATATTCATGAAACATATATATAATATATTTTCATTATACTATATGTTTATTATTATATAATAACTATATCAATTTAAATCAAAGATATAATGATTTGTGACAACATGGTTTCACTTCACTTTTTTAGAATGCAAATATTTTAAATTTAAAGAAAGATAAATTTGGTCTGTTCTATAACCTTTTTGTATTTTAAGTATATACAATTATTTATGATTTATAACATAATTAGATTAGAATCCATGATGTTATTTCCACTTTTCGAAAAACAGATTTTTGATACCTGAAAATAACCGTAGATTTCACGGTTATTTCGACCATTTGAAATCCAATCGAAAAATATCCCAAGAAACGAATTGTCAAAAAGAAAGAAGACAAAAAGAAAGAAGAAATTAAGGAGAATCTAAAAAACTTCATGCCCATTTAAATGGACTAAAATTTGGATGAGAGAATAATAAAAAGAAGAGAAAACACTAAAAACGAGGGGAAAAAATACAAGCATGAACAAAATAGATACTGCCTTAACTAAGATTTCATTTGATGTTAAATACAATTTATATTTGAAGTTTGTACAACAGTAGATGATATGTGTTTAGGAGGCGAAGATTTTGGCATTCAAATGATAAGCTACAATACAGATCGAAAAGAAATATTTTACAATATGAATTTGCTAATGCACTTTCACAAGCAGATACAATTAATAAGGAAATTAATGATACTTTAGCTTGGATTGATTCTAATCAGAATGCAGATGTTGCTACTATTGAAGCTAAACAAAAAGAACTTGAAAATAAATTAATGTCAATTGTGCAAAATGCTTATCAACATGCTGCAGGTGGTGCAGGTCAATTTTTTTTTTGAAAATCATCAAATTTCCGGCTAATGATTTGCGCGATATTTCCAAGCTTATAAAGAACATCCATATACTCTTCGTTAACACTTAAAATGTTTCGTAATATGGTAATCGTTCTAATTGTATTATTGTATTCTAATTGCCCATAAGTTTTAACAAGTGGCTGCTGAAGTGATGAAAACAATTGTTCAATGTCAAACAAATATAATTGGCTTGGAATAAGTTCTTCGATTATATCTAATGACTTTTCGATCAGAATATAACTTGTGCAACCAATCAAACGTTTGCACATGTCTCTTAGAAATATATTGATTTTTGGCATATTTAATATGATCGCATTTTTGTTAACAAAAAAAGGATGTAATGTGGTAAGAATACTAAGTTGTATGTCGATATCTTCAATTTCAACATAATGCTTAAAGCAAATTTCAATAATATGTGAAATTGATTCATCATCAATTTCATCGATTTTGTATTTAATGTAATAATATAGAATGAGATGGATAAAATTCTCGAGTTTTAGGTCAGGTTTTGCATAATATGTTACTGATTCGTAATGAAATATTTGGAGTAAAAAATTGATTATTATAAATATGATCAAAAAATTTTGGGAATTTGTCAATTAAATTAATGATGATTGGAACAAAATTGGGCTGAAGTTCATCTTCAAAAGAAAAAACTCTTTGAAGAATATAATTAAATGTTTTTTGTGTAATAACACTAAAAACTTGGGTTTCATCACATGCTTGAATAACTAGAAAAAGGAAGAAAAGAAGATATTTTTGAATATTAGGTGATTCATTCAAAATTTCAATATTAAATTGATCAAAAAAATTATTGGAAATTAAAAGGTTAATAACATTCGAATCGTGTTTAATGTAGTTGGATATTTCCTTTAAATTTAAAATTACTTGATCTTCATCCCCATAATCAAATGCTTGTGGATGAAAAAAATTTATTATTTGATTAGTACTTTCTTTAATATGTTGAATTATCTCATTTTCATGAAAAATATCGCTGCTTATTATGTCAACTGTTGTGCATTCATTGGGATGTTTGTATTTCATGTGATTGGTGAACTAAAAAAATTCACAATACCTGTGAAAATTTTGACAAAATATTCAGTTAAGTTAGCCAAGAATTAAAAAAAATATGAATCAATTAGATTCTCAAGAATATGCTTTTAACAACTTAACAAATATCTAATGTTAGTTATTATTTGGTGTTCTCCAAATATTTGCAAATATTCTGATTAATCAATTACTTATATAAATGTTTATTTTTATCATATGATGTGTCTTGATACTTTAACGAAAATAGTTATTTCGAACGAGGTAATAATATATAGAATATATTAATGATTCCCAAGTATTTTTAGAAGTTAAAAATGAAAAGAATAATGATTTCACAGCATCAGTTAAATAATTGACAGTAATTTTAAACGACAAAAAATGGAAACAGAAGAACCAGCAATAACAAGAGAAAGTATTTATCGAGAACAATTTTATCGGACATGTCAAGATATAGTTCAACAAATCATGAATTCAGATAATTCATTTTATTTTTTTAAACCAGTTGATCCAGAACTTGACGGTGCACCTAATTATTATGAAATTATTCTTACACCGATGTCTATATTTGTCGTTCAAGATAAACTTGATAAGAAACTTTATAATACACCAGAAGAGTTTATTCAAGACATGCGTCAAATTTGGATTAACGCCAAACAATACAATCATCAAACACATACAATTTATAAAGCAGCAGATTTATTAGCACAAAAGTTTGAAATTCTAGCGTCATCACTTCCGCGTTCTATTCCACCAGGTTCACAAAGTAGCGCGCTTCAAAGACTTGTCGAACTTCGTTTTTTGAGATATAGATTAAATAAAACAACACATCAATAAAGTAATAATATTTTTTATTTATTATTTATTTAAAGTTCCGTGTTTTCTTTTAATTTTTGGCGTTCTTCATTTAATTTACGAAATGTTTCACGAAATTCTTTAATATTTTCGTAATTGAGATTCGAATGTTTATTGTTGTTGCTGTTGTGTTTGCGTTTGTTGTTTTGAAGAATCTTTTGAATGTTACTGTTGCCACGTTTGATATAAAAATATGAAATAAGTAATATAATAACAAAAAAGATAAAGATAACAATAACAACAATGATGGAATGGTTGTTAACAAAGTCAAGAAAGCGCTCAAATTTTGATGTAGAAAGTCGTTTCTTGCGCTCTTCATTAATGCGTTTCAATTTCTCCAAATTTTGTCGTGTGATTTCTTCTTCTTGTCGTTTCTTGGCTTGTAAAAGTTCATCAATGATTTCTTGTGGATCTTTAGGCGGTAATGCATCTGGAGCATCAAAGGCTAAATGCATGTTCGAAAATAACTCTTGAAGTGTGTGCTCTTCATATTGAAGTCCTTCTTCATCTTCTCTAGCATTAGAATTATGTGCTTTAGTTCGTTCATTAGCAATATATTCAAGAAATTGTCGACTACATTTCATAAAAAGAAACGCTTTGTTATAATCTTCTTTTTCTTTATAAATTTCGGATAATTTACTCAATGATAATGGAATGTAATGGAGTTCAACTTCACTATTAGGATTATTAAATAGAATTTTTTCAAGTGATAAACATATGTTTTGATACTTTTGAATACTTTTTTCTGTCTCTTTTCGAATTTGTAATACTTGCGCAATTTTAAAACTATTCTCTATTTGACTTGAATTAAGAATTGTTGTCGTATCTTCAACCAATGCCATAAAGAAGAAAAATTTTTTGTGGAATCCGTTTGTGTTTTCTATGGTTTATTTCATTATTTGAGTACTTAAACATTTTTTTCAAATGATATTCATGATGAACCAAAATTTTCATTTCTTTTCACCTAATATTGCCCTCAACAATTTCAGCACATAACTTCATGTTTATTATTTTGCATTTAAACAAATTTCGTTTCAATACAAGAATAAAATGATTTAAACATCCAAAGAGTAATAGTATTTGTGATAAAATTTATCTTGTTCATCAGTACCGTAAGATCTCACTTATGCAAATTTAGTGCTTCTTCATCAACTTTTATTGAATTTCCAAATAAAATTACCTCAATGTAAGAAATAAATTTTATTTATTAAAGTAAAAAATTATTTTAAATCAAATACATGAAATAATGATGTTTTTATGTATAATTTGTTTTCATTTAAGAATATATATATATATTCTTGAAGTATTTTAACTACTTCCTTTTGATTAAATAAAGATGCTAAAATAAGTGCAGTATGAAGCAATTTAAATAATTTCCAAATATTATTTTGAAATATATAATCAAAAAAAATAAATTTCAAATGAAACAAATAAACATCTTTAGAATTAATATCAATTCCTTCTTGCTTTAAAATATATTCAACAAGTTCAATATTTCCTGATTCTGATGAATAAAGTATAATATTTTTTGGTATTATGTTTTATTCTAAAAAATACCTGGTGAGATATAAGTTTCCATTTTTTGCTGATTTATTAATAATATTTTCATTAATTTTCATTCCTCTTTCTAATTGGTACAAAAAAATTTCATAATTATGATATGAAATACATATTTCGCCCAATTTTTCTAAATTATTAATTTCTTCTAATTTGTTTTCATAAAGATATTTAAAGATATCATTTCGATGGAATTTTATTGCTGTTTCATATGCATCTTCAAATGATGAATGATTTTGTTCACATAAATGAATGATTCTTCATTTCCACCTGAAACTGCATATTTTCCTGTATTCTTTACATTTGCGTTATTCATAAGTAAAAATTTAAAACATTTTACTGCTGAAAAAAATGCTGCATAATCAATTAATGAAACATTCCAATTATATACAAAATCACATCTTTCATAAATTGATAGTGCTATGTGTTGATCAAAATTGAAATCACTTTGCGATGATATTTCTTGAAGTTTCTCTATTTCATCATTTCGAATTATTGTTGCAATTTCATTCGGATTAACTCCTTCTTTGATTAATTTCTTATGAAGTTCCCAATCGTTCTTTGATAGTTCTTCATATTTTACTGCAAATTGCTTCAAATATACACTAATTTCTGATTTTTTAATTTCTTCATCTGACATGTGATGCATGAAATATGGATTCACTTTGTTTTGTACGATTTCAGACTCAATAATATTATGCTCAATCATATTTTCAAGAAGATAATATGCTCCTTGCGAATTTTGATCAAGAATAAGCTGGATGAATATTTTAAATATTTTAGATTTAATGTTATTGTTCTTTTCAAATGTTTCAATTTCCTTAATAAAATTTAAGTATAAACTACAGTCAATTTTTTTAATGAGTATTAATGTATTTATCATTTGACTAACAAGTATATTATTAGATAATGGGTAAATGATATCAATGTTTTGGATTATTGAACACACTGACTCTATGTCGTTTCTTGTGTTTAAACCAAAAACAATCTGTTTAATTGTTATAAGTGTTTGCAATTTATCATTTATTGAATTTATAGTTTTGCGTTGCTGTTCCTCGCATAGCATTCAAGAATGTAATTTTGAGAAAGAAAAAGTGCAATGTAATTACCCTTTGGGTACTCTCAAATAAAGATGAATCATCAACCAATCTTATTATTGAATTTTTTGATATACATGTATATAGTCTTGTTGATATTTAATCCAATATTATTAAATTTCAAATATTTTTTTCTTATTTTAACGATTAACGTATTTTCATGTTTTATTTCGACCGTTAAATAAAAATCTTTTTTAAATTTTTTCTTTTTTATGACTCACATTCCAGAACATATTCTTGATCCTTTAGAAATTAGTCCAGATCAATTTCTTGATTGTGCGCAAGCTATTATTCATACCATTTTATTTCATCGTTCGATTGATACACAAGTTTCACCAAAGTCAATCTTACTTCCAGGTGTTGATATTTGTTATGCTAGTGGTGAAACAGAGCAAGTTACTGAATATATTAAAACGCGACTTTTACCTATGCAACAAGAAGTTTTTTCAGGTCGTTATGAAAAAGAAGGCACAGCATGGTTAATATTGACATTATCATATTCTATTCCACGTAAAGGATGGTTCCGAGATACGTATACTACCGAAATATGGGAACGTTGGTGTATTACGTTTACATTTTCAGCACTTACCGCGTCAGAGATTCGTGAACATCTTCTTCATAAAATATTACAAATCAAAGACAAAGCCAGCGAAAGCGAAGTTCCGCGCAATCCAACGATTGGCTCAACATTTAAGTTCACGCTTAATCTTCCCACAGACAAAGATTGGGACACATCAACAGAATTTGTTCAACTTGTTAAAAAGCTTTGCAACACGCCGAGCACAATATTTCCATAAATATAAATATTAATTTAAAATATTTTTATTTTCATATAACAAAAAATAAAATTAAAATAAGTGCAACGGAAAGTCCAAAGACTGCAAACGTTGGGCCGCGGCCTTCATTGTCAATTATCTCTGTGATTTGTCGTGTAACTTTGCGCATGGCGGTCTGCGCATTGTCAACGCCGTCTTCTAAGTCTAATATGAGTTGGCGCTGATCATCAATTTCTTGAATGATTTCTTTCCCAATTTGCATTTGTAAGCCAACACTATGACCAATGGCTTCAATACGTTCTTCTTGATGTAGTTGTAATTGCGTTTGTGGATCATTCGTTTCTTGTGGAAACAAAGGATCTTCATGAAATGAAGGACGATGAAATTGAATACGCTGATTAGATGATTGTGCTTTCATGTTTTGTTCAATATCATTAAGATTAATAGTGGATTGTTGAACAAATGAATCTCGAAGTGAAAGTTCGTTCTCACTAAGTTGAAATATTTCTGGATTTTGCCGAACCTGTTGAATAGATTCTTCAATGTCTTTCAAAAATCCTCGAATAGTATTGATATCATTCATCATTTTAACTCCAAGCGTTTTAAAAATTTCAACATTAACACCACGTGAATCATTTAACATATCTTCTCGATTATTTAACATTTCTTGTAAATTATCAATACCTGTAATAACTTCTTTTTGAAGGAGATAATAAGGATCCATTGATGAAAATTTTTTAAAAAATTCAATATCATATGGGGTGCCCCAAATTGCATTTAAAAAACAGAGAACGTTAATTATAGATCATTTGACCAGTTAAACAAAAATGAAAAAAATTTGTTATCCAAATTTGGATGAGTTAACTCTAAAACAAATTACGTTTTATTGTTACAAGTAATGTATTAATATCAAGTCTTTAAATTTCAATTTTTTTAGTGTATAGATCAAATACATTAAGAATTGTTTATAATTTTAATTAAATATTTATTTAGATAAAAT
Source organism: Histomonas meleagridis (assembly GCF_020186115.1). Classification (NCBI taxonomy): domain Eukaryota; phylum Parabasalia; order Tritrichomonadida; family Dientamoebidae; genus Histomonas; species Histomonas meleagridis. The sequence goes on from NW_027150923.1 coordinate 20,939, forward strand.
TGATTTTTCTTCATTTTTTTGAAGAGAGAATTTGCACAAGTACTTGAAATAGCTAAAAATAATTATTCTGGATGAGAAGCACAAAAATCTTCAAATTCTTCTTGAGCGGATTGAATTTCACAATTACATTGTTCTTCAATAATGTGCTTTTGGTATCTTGCATAATTATCAAGAATAAGAAACTTTTCTGAAATTTGTTCATTTTGTTCCTTCTGTAATTTAACAAGTTCTGGATGTGTTCCTTTTTGTAATGCCTCATATTCAGAAATTAATTTTTCAAAATGAGCTATTGCTGGAGTAATAACAATTGCTTTTGGCTGGTTCGTATTCATTATTACTCAACCAGAAGACTGAGAAGACCGTTTATTATGAATTGAGAATGTTTAGCTGCTCATTTTGGTTGCAGCTTTCCACTTCAACCTATTTCAACATTGATTTCCAAACATTTAGATAAATGCGCAAGAAATTATGTCCACCAAACATTTTATACTTTGAAATTTCAACAATCATGACAATGTAAAAAAAAAAAAATCAAAAATATCAAACATATATGTATTTAAATCAAGTTGCATAATTCTAACAAGCTAAGCTAGTTTGGTTGCTATAGTGAAACTTTATTATTATGAGATAGCTAACTATTTAAATTTTTTCAATTTTTAATGTTTCAAGAATTTTATGGTTTATCAAAAGTTTATCAAGTGATTTGAATTCTTTTAGGATATAATTGTTTTTTCGTTATTCCTTACATTTGCAATGTTTGTTGATTTCGAAACCAACCCTCAAAAAACGATAAACGTTCTCAATCGGATCAGATCGGAACCGTTTCACCTTTGATTTTATTTTTGGTCTTCAGCCCATTCAATCACATGTGGTCCTATTCCTAGCGTCTTTTTGTAAAGTATCCAATTCCGGACAGCTGGATAATTTTTCAAAGGAGAACAGTGAAAAGTTTTCACAGAAAAAGTGATTCAATGACCTTCCTAACGGCAAAATCAAATTTTACTTGTTGTCATGTTTACATCCCTACAACTAAGGGTTCCTCCTCAACTCATTGATCCCCAACTATATGTTTGTCGCGATCAAAATCAACAGCCACAACCTCAGCAACAACAAGCTCCTGTAAATCCAAATGTTGAAATTAAACCAAAATCAGGAAAAATTGTAAAGTGTAAATTCACACCAGAAGAAGATCAAAAATTAAAAGAACTCGTACAAATTCATGGAACTTCATCTTGGAAATTGATTTCAAGTTTGATGGGCACAAGAAATCATAGACAATGTAGAGAAAGATATAAAAATTATCTTGATCCAAATCTAAGAAATGATCCATGGACTTTTGAAGAAGATCATTTATTGGTTGATAAATTTGCAGAATATGGCCCTAGGTGGAATAAAATCGCAAAATTCTTCACCAATAGATCAGATAACAGTCTTAGGAATAGGTGGCAACTTATGCTTCGTCAATGGGAACGCCAAAATTCCGAAAAGAAACAAGGTATTGACCTTTATCAGAACACAGATTTATATGACAATGTAACACTTGCTACAATCAACTAAATGCACGGTAAACCACAATAATAATGCGATAAATTATGATCAAATACTTCAAATTTGTTAATCCATATTAAAGATATATTGAGAGTTGTTTAAATACTATTTTTTTATTTTTCCGATACAATATTTTCGGATTTTTTTAATCACTAAAATTCATAATTTCGGAATTTCTTAGTTTTGTTTGTAAAGAAAATTCATGGAAAAATGAATTTTAAATCCTGTTTTAAGTTAAAAATCAATACTGTGACGCAATCTATGGAATTCATTAATAATTTTTTACAAAAATGAACTTAATCCACTTAATATGACATTATACACATTATTGACACATGGAAAACATGGTGAATGTGCAGATTTTTCATCCCAATAACAGTATAAATATGTTTATAATTATTGGAACGGCCAATAGAAAAATTGAATGACGTAACATCGTCTTTCTGGAAAAATTCGTTGTATTGTGTGAAATATCGCATAATTCTCAAAAAGTCATTTTACAACCATTCAAAAAAACTGGCTCCAATCTTATTTCACATACATTTTTCTCAACGAATTATTAATATTTTTAAATTATAAACATATTAATCTTTATCATAAGCTCAGTTGGTTTGATTATTATACAAAATATTATCTTTTATGATAGTTGATAAATTATTTTATTTTTGAAATTGAAGCTTGAACATTATTTGCATGAGTTATAACATAATTTATTTAAGCATAAACCAAAATATTTAATGATTTTGTTTTTATTTTCACCATAATGTCTTATTGTTAATATAAAGAATTTTATATTATTATAATTACCAGTATTTTTATGGGCCAATTTTAAGTAATTCATGGCTTTTTATTTATAAATTTGAATTGATTTGGAGACTTTTAATATGAAAAGAGCAAATGCTTCAACTACCATTGGTATTAATTGTCAATATCCTTCAATTATATATTATATCTTCTATGGCGCATAGACGATAATTTGCTTTCAAATCAGTGCACTTTTTAATCTGAATCTGTATCCACTTTCACAAAACAAAGCGAAATTTAATTCAGTTTTGAGCCATTACATATTGCAAAAATCGTACTGTAAAACATAACATTTAATCCAAACATAAATTTATTTATCTTTTGCACACTATGTACGTTGTGCATTCTCCTTTACCTTTCAAGAAGACCTTTTCTCTTCTTTTCAGCTTATACTTTCCATGCGGGATATTGTTCTTTAAGTCCTCTGATATTTGGATGCAGTTTATTGGCGCCGATGTGCACAGCCTCGACGCGACATTCACCGCATCGCCGTACACGTCAAAAAACGGTTTGTCGTGGCCCAATATGCCTGCGATGATTGGCCCGTCCGTGTTGATCCCCACCTTGTAGTTGATCTCTATGTTCAACTCCTTGTTGTGTAACTTGATCCATTTGATGCAATCAATTGCGAAATCGATCATTTCAGTTTCTTGATTCTTCGTAACATCGAAGAGACCGCCAGCTGCCATGTAAACACCGTTGATGATTTTGATTTTAACCAATGATTGATATTTCGCAATTAATTTATCGAACATTGAAACGATCTCATCCAAGAAGTCGACAATGTCAATCTGCGTATTCGAGCACCACTTCAAGAAGTCGGCGATTGCGAAGAACATAAAAGTCGCCCGGCTGATCTTCGAATGCAATACTTGATTCTTTGACAGCAGCTTCGTAACCATGACACGTGGCATAATTTTCAGCAGTAGCGTTTGCACTTGCTCTTGTTTACTTTTGTAAATTTCTTCATTTTCGATGAATTCAGTTCGATCACGTATTAAAACAATATAAATCTTCGAGTTATCGATGGACTGGTTGATGGGAATGATAGTGCAGCCAACGGGGAAAGACCTTTGGTCATATCGATAAGCGGTCAAATTGAATTCTTGCGAACTTTGGATATTTAGGTTCAATTGGTCGAAGAAGTCAATGGTTCTTTGGTCTTCTTGATCGAATAAGATCGAAATGTCTTTGAGGATCAGATCTTTACGTTTATATCTAAATAATTCGATTGCATTTTTATTGACATTTTTAATTATCTTCGAAGAATCGATTATAAACAACGAATTCACTGACTGTTGGACTATATAACGTGCCATAGTTTTAATGTTAGTTTTCTTTTTACGCTTATTACTGAATGAAAATGAATCGACGATATTAGCGGATGATATAAAATGTGGAGAAGGTAATAGAGTAATTAAAGCTTTTAATGATTCCAATAAATGTTTATAATTAATTAATGTAATTAAGAAGACGATGAAGTAAACCACTGAAAAAATGAAAAGTATTCCAAAAAATATCATAACAATTACATTAATAAAATAATTAATGTTACGACGTTTTTCATTAAACCAATTATTAATTATATTATATTGGGCCCTTAATGATTGAAACATATGACCGATTAATTTATAATTGTTAATCATATCATTAACCGTTATGTTCGTAAAGTTCTCAAATAAAATTGAAGAGTTTATTATGTTATTAATAATTTGTTCTGATTCATAAGGAACGTTAAAGTACGATGGGTTACTAATTGAATACTTTGTTGTATTGAAATAATACAATGAGCTATTCAAAAACGAGCTATCGTTATCATGTAAATAATTCGTATCGTTGTAGAATAAAGTTTGTAAAATTGAATAGAAGTGATCGACCAAATGTAAATTGTTTTCAGAAATTAATAATTGTAAGTAACAATAACAATTTTGAACGTCATTTTCCATTTTAATGTAACTTTGCATTTGAGTAACTTCGATTAATAAAAACCCAACGTCAAATAAAAAGAACAAAATTGTTGCTAATAATAAATATCCGAATTTTCTGTTTTTGTTTTTTTGGTTAATTAAGTTTTCACTTATTTCTTCATCATCAAATTTCTCAATTGAGTTATTTTCTGACTTATTTTCCAGATTTAAATTATTGTTTTGATATAATAAATCTTCAAACACTGATAAGTCATTGTTATCTAATGCAATTAACTGATCGAAGAATATGTTCATTTCTTTGATACGTCCAAAGTGAAATATGAAATATGAAACTGCTAATAATACCAACAAAACTATAGCAATCATTAAGATCTCAAAGAAGCCATTACTCGTTTGCGTTGAAATGATTAATTCTTTTGAGTCTTCAATTAATAAATAAAATAGTTGTGTCGGATATCGTGATGACTTCAGATTTCGATCAGAATTTGAGATCATTGTGATATATCGAGGCTGGCAATATGATTCATTTGGTCTAAATTCGATTTGTTGCATAATTTCATTGATCAAAATTGCATATGTTGTATTGACATTTTGATAAATATCAACATAAACTGCATAATATAATTGTAGCGCTTTTTCCGTGCCATTTCTAATTCGGAATAACGAATGATTTAGTTGTGTTAAACTATTTGATATTTTATATAACTCAGAAAATGTTAAATCCGATTCTGCAACAAACCCATCTCCCAAGACATCGAAATCTGTGTTACAATCGATAATTGCCTGATTTATTGATTTGAAATTATAATATGTTGCAACTAATATGTTGTTACATACATATGATAAAGGATATGAATCATTTTCTTTATATGAAACATCAATTCTAGACTGGAACCAAAAGCCATAAACAGATAAAAATAACGATAAAACAAACGCCAACACGCAAAGAGTGCTCGAGACAGATAGAACCTTTGATGTGATTTTACTTAATGCAACAGTGTCATAGTTTTGGTGCGTTTCATTTGTTTCAGGTAAATTACTTAATGATATATTTAATGGGATTAAACTTGAAGTCCCGAACATATAATTTTCTTTAAATTTACTGTAATCATTCCAATGTTCTTCATTCCTAAGATATCCTCTTAAGAATGTATGATATTCTTCAATATAACATTTAACTCTATTTGAATAAGGATAATTTCGTAAAAGAAAATGTATCATTAATTCGAATCTTTTACATCCTTTAGTATATTTTTTAGTGTAATATTTAATTGATGACTTAATACCTAATTCACTTGCTTCGATAATGTTTGATATATTTTGTTTAATTTTATTACATTTCTCATCGAGTTTATCCCAATAATAATTCATGTCTTCTTCTTTAATCGATTTCGAATATGCTTCATAAAATAAGTCGCATATCATTTGTTTATAATAAAATTTTATCTTCGAAAAAGGGAAATTTAATATATCTTCAATTGGTAATTCATCAACGAACGAAAGAATCCTTAAAGACTCTGCAATAGCATCAAAGTTATCTGAGTTCTTAATCAAATATTTTGCATATAAAACACTTTGCTTTTGATTCTCTGTATATAATAAACGCAATCTTAAGACTTCGTTTTTTTGGGGGTAAAATTCAACTGGAATTTCTTCATTCGATTGGAACTCCTTGTCGTCTTTCATTAATATCTTATCATAACGCTTCTTTACTAAATAAGACATAGTTAAATGTATCAAATAAAAGATTACGATGCAACACATAAACGCTGTAACTTCATCGAGTTCTGTTAATGAACATAATATTAAAAGTATCTCTAAAAAAACAAAGAAAAGTACAGTGGAACTAAAGTTTACATTCGTTTGATAAGAACAAAATGGTAACATTAAATAACACACAAAAAAATTACTTAAATTAAATAAAATGGCAAAACAATATATAATGATGTTCGTGTGACTTGTCGGTATTATAACCCAAATTTCTAATAAAACGACAGTATGAAGTTGTATGATGGTTTTAAAGGCTTCACTCCATGTGGTTAAGTTGTTCATTCGAATATATATCGAACGATTTCGTATAAAGAAAAATATTAGATATAAAACAAGAAAAATAAAATATGAAATTACATTGAGTATAAGAAATGGGAGATCAAGACCATTCGTATAATAACTCCCAGAGAAAATATATGTTAGACGACTTGTAATATTTAGTAAAATAGGGATGAAAAATTGATTCATTAAATCAAGAAAATATAAATAATGAAGATTTAATGTTGTAGATGGATTGACAACTGCTGGTATAAAGAGAGCAACAATAACAATAGAAAAAATAAATAGTACAATCGCAAAATATTGATAAGGAATAAAATCTAAAAAAAGTATGTTTTTTAAGACAAGTACAACAGACTTGTATACACCTACTTGGGTTTCAAGGTTGAATATTGCTGTTGATGAATGAACATAATAGAATTGAAAAAATACAAAAATCATTTGAATGTATGAAACTACTGGATGCAGTAAAAGAGATGCATTTAATATATGCCCTAGATGACTTAAATTTCCCCATTTGTTCAATTCACCATATGGAGAAAAAAAATGATTTTTGCTTTTCATCCAGATCCTTCCCAGCAAATTTGAATGGATTATTTGTCACTTTTATCTCGAAATTTTTGAATGAATTCAAACGTATTTTAGCGCAAGTATGAAAAATAACATGAATTTAGTTTAAATTCCAATAAATCATAATCAACTTATTAGAAAAAAAATGTTATTGTTGTATGACCAACAGATCAAAACACATAAATATTGGTTATACTAAAATTTGAAATCAATTTAAAATTTATTTTAAAAGAAAAGTAACTATCAAAAAAGTTACGAGAAACATTTAGACAACATATGTAAATACAATATATACTTGATTATGATTTTAATGAGGAGTAAATCATGATTTTTTTGGTGAACGGTTAAATCCGTTTTTCTGCAAACAAGAAAATGAACAAAACAAATAAACAGAGAAAAGGAGCATTTTCAGAACTCTTTTTCTCTACCCAAAAAGCGTCAATTCGTCCATCAAGTAAGACAAGCCTTCGAAACATTTCGCTTCCACCACTTGAAGATACCACTCCACCAGAAGATACTACACATAATGAAGAAGATAACGAGCCGGTTTCAAAACCTTCAAATTCTTCTTTCCCAAATATATCTACTTATACAGCTGCACGAAAATATTTTTCAAAACAATCTGATAAATTACCACCATCAGATCCATTACCAATGGGCCCGCACAATACCCCACCAGAGTCAATTCTACCTAAAGTTCAAATTCCATTTATTACACCACCTGGAGTCACACCAAGATCCATTGAAGTTGAACGTCTAAAGCGACAATATCAACAAATGGACATATCCCAACTTCTTATTGAACGTGGTATTGATTATCCTCAAGAGATTGGTGTTACAGAAATGAATACTGAGTTTCCACCAATTTTCCAATTATGGGATTTTGATGACGATTCGTTTGATCCACGTACTACTGATGAATGGCTTAGTATTGGCCTTAATTCTGATGGTACGATGGGTGGAATTCCTTCACGAGTATTTAATACGCATGAACTTAAATGGATTGATTCCATTGTTATTGATTATAATTCCACCACAATGTTATGGCAAGTCAAATATCCGAATGACATTTATCCATCTGAATGGTTACCACGTTTACGTATTTTATTTCTATCAGAAGATCCACGAATTTTTTCTAATCGAATTGCTAATGCAATTAATGAAAGACGACGTATTGAGTCATGGATACGATTTGTGTTTTATGTTGAAAACATGCCATATAAATCGATGCCCAAAATCCCTAAAGAAAGTGTAGAACGAATATTACAAAAGATTCCATCACCACGAAGAAAGATTGAACTTGACATAAAACCATTTTTAAAAGAAGCCAAAATCAATTATAAATATACATTTAATACGCATTCATTTGAAGCTAAAATTAAATCGGATCCAATTTACGCACGATCATTAGGTATATATGATTTAACTAAAGAAGAAGAAATTATATCACGAAATAAAATCGAGACGAATGCAAACTTTAAACGATTATATGAAAAAGTATCATTTCATTCATTATATACAAAGGATTGTATCTTTAATGCATTAATGAAGACGAGATCTTCATGTTTAGATGTCTCTAATATTATAATGTTATCATTACGATCTAATAAATCATTTCATTTAGAAGAATTCCAACAAACGCAATCACAAATGATCTCAAAGAATAAACATTTTCTTACTGATGATTGGGTACCACAACTTGGTCGAGAATTACGAAATGCTTTATCTGGTATATCAAAAGGTTGGTTTAATTTAGAAGAAACTGATCGTGAAGTATATAATATGTCTAAATTTAGTAACTTCATGACTTTAATATCTTTTATGATGATTGATGCTGCACGGAAATCAGTTTTAAATAATTTCGAATTATTTGATAATTTTATTGAAGATTTATCACCGATTTCAGTAACAATAAAATCACAAACTGAATTTAAATCAGAATTTCCTAAAAATTCATCGGGCGCAATGATAATGCCATTGTTTGAAATCGATATGACAATTGAAGAAGAGAAAATTTGTTATGGAATTGATCCTATTTTATTTAAGGAATTATGTTTAAATATATTATCATCAATTGTTGATTCTGTTCGATCGATTCCAATCATTGAACCACGTGTATTACCTGAAATGTTTCGTAATGTTTCATTAACATTATCCACAATTAATGAAGATGAAACAGAACTTATTAAACATAAAGAAAATATTATAAAGAATTTAGATGCTGCAATTAAAGTTTTAGAAGATTATATATTAACTTATGATTCATATATTGATTTCTTAAAACTTGATCATGCGAAATTTGTAGAGAAACTTAATAATGATTCACCTTCATTAGAACAATGTTCACATGAAATTAAAATTCATCAAGAATCAATTAATGAAATCTTAAAAACTATACCTAAACGAGCAATTTTAGGATTATTTTCAGTGAATGTTACATCAGTCCGAAATTATTTAATTTCAAAACATAAATTATTAATAAAATCGATTTTAGATTATATATCAAAAACAGCAAAATCACAATTCAAAAAATATTTAAATGAATATCGAACAATTGAAAATAGAATTACTGCAATACCAACAAAAATCGAAGAATTAGATCAACAACGTCAATATATATCAACTGTACCAAAATTAGTCGAAAAACTTCATTTAAGAGTTTGTGACTCAATGAAATATTATGACTTTTTAGAGAATTATAATCATCAAATATCTAATGAAGATTTTAATATTAAATGGAATACATTTGGTCATGCAAAACATTGTTTCCAATTAATCGAAAAATCGAAATCGACACTTGATAATTATTTCATTAAATTTGAACAAGATCTTGAAATGCATCAAGAAAAATTTGCTGCTGAACTTGATAAACTTTCACGTGAAGTTTCTACTGTATCTAAATATATTGATCCAACACAAAGTGATATATATTCACAAGAAATTAAACGAATTTCGAAAATTATTGAGAATTCAGAACAAACAGCTAAAGTATATAATTCACGACAAATTATTTTTGGACAAGAAATTACTGATTATTCACGAATTGATGAACTTAAGAAGACATTTGAACCATTTGCATTATTTTGGCTTAATTTAGATCAATGGTATAAATTATCACAATCGATAAATGAAAAGCCATTAATACAATTAAATGCCGAACAAATATCAAAAGATTTACAAGTAATATATACTGCATTACATAAATCAACACATAACTTTAAAAATGGTCCAACTGCTATTTTACAATTAGCTATTGATACAAAACAAAAAGTTAGTGAAATGAGAGATCATATACCTTTATTAACAGCTTTATTAAACCCTGGAATGAAGAAAAGACATTGGGTTAAATTATCAGAGAAACTTGGGTTTGAATTTCAACTTGATGATGAAATTACATTAAATGATGTCTTACAAAATAATCTTGAAGAGAAAATTGACGTAATTATTGAAGTAGTATCAGCAGCATCAAAAGAATATTCAATTGAAACGTCATTACAAAAGATGCAAAATGATTGGGAAGAAATTAATTTAGATATTGAACCTTATAAAAATACTGGTACTTATATCTTAAAAGGTTCTGATGATATTATCCAAAAACTTGATGATGATATGGTTATGATAAATACAATGGAATTCTCACCTTATAAAAAGCCTTTTGAAGATAAATTAAATAAATGGGAACAAACATTAAAATTAATAACTTCAGTTATTGAAGAATGGTTAAATTGTCAACGTTCTTGGTTATCTTTAGAGCCCATTTTTTCATCAGATGATATTAAGAAACAATTACCTACTGAAACAGAACGTTTTGAAAGTGTTGATAAAACTTGGAGAAAAATCTTAGATTCTGCTTATAGATCACCATCTGCATTAAAGTTTTGTCCATCACAAAAATTATTAGATGACTTTAAACAAAATAATAAATTGTTGTCACATGTAGAACGAGGTTTAAATGATTATTTAGAATCAAAACGTGTTGCATTTCCACGATTTTACTTTTTATCTAATGATGAATTATTATCAATATTATCACAAACTAAAGATCCAACAGCAGTTCAAAGACATTTAAGAAGATGTTTCGAAAATATTGGGTCATTAACATTTGAAAAAGACTTAAAAATTACTCAAATGATTTCTTGTGAAGGAGAAGTTGTTAATTTATCTCGATCTTTATATCCGAAAGGTAATGTCGAACATTGGTTATTAGAAGTAGAAACTATAATGAGAGAAACATTAAAAGATATCTTAAAGAAAGCTTATGAAGAATATCCTACAATACCACGTATCGAATGGGTATTAAATTGGCCAGCACAAATAATTTTATGTTGTTCAATGATATATTGGACAAAAAATGTCGAAGAAGCAATTAAACAAAATAAGTTATTAGATTTACTAAAAGTTTTAGATAATCAATTAATCGACTTAACTAAACTTGTACGAGAAACTAAAGATTTCTTAAAACTTCGAACTTTATCATGTTTAATAGTATTAGATGTACATGCACATGATATAGTTGAAAAAATGGTACGAAATGGAGTTAATTCAATTGATTCATTTGAATGGATATCACAATTAAGATATTATTATAATAATGAAACTGCAATTATCAAAATGTTAACATATGAAGTCGAATATGGTTATGAATATTTAGGTAATACTACACGTTTAGTTATAACGCCTTTAACAGATCGATGTTATTTAACATTAACTTCTGCTTTACAAATGAATATGGGTGGTGCACCTCAAGGTCCTGCAGGTACAGGGAAAACAGAAACTACAAAAGATTTAGCTAAAGCAGTAGCATTTCAATGCGTAGTATATAATTGTAGTGAAAGTGTTGATTATTTACAAATGGGAATTTTCTTGACGGGTTTAGCATCATGTGGTGCATGGGCATGTTTTGATGAATTTAATCGAATATATATTGAAGTATTAAGTGTTATAGCACAACAAATCACTACAATACAAAACGCTATTCAAGCAGGTGTTAAACATTTTCGATTTGAAAATAGAGATGTACCATTATCACCACGTTGTGCAGTATTTATTACTATGAATCCTGGTTATGCAGGCAGAACAGAATTACCTGATAACTTAAAAGCTTTATTTAGATCAGTATCTATGATGGTACCAGATTATAAAATGATTGCAAAGATAAAACTTTATTCATTTGGGTTTATCGAAGCTAGAAAACTTTCCGAAAAAATTGTCGCTACTTTTAGACTTTCATCAGAACAACTTTCATCACAAAAACATTATGACTTTGGTATGCGTGCTGTTAATACTGTTATACAAAACGCAGGAAACTTACGAATGAATTTCCCTGATATGTCTGAATCTTTAATCATATTACGAGCTATTAAAGATGTTAATGTACCGAAATTCTTGAAAAATGATTTAATATTATTTAATGATATTATTTCTGATTTATTCCCAGGAATAGAAGAAAAGACTTTAGATTATAGTGATTTAATTAATGAAATTCATAATGTATGTAAGAAAGAAAAACTTCAAGTGAATGATTTATTTATAAATAAAATAATACAATTAAAAGAAACATTCTCAGTACGTTGGGGTGTAATGCTTGTAGGACCTACAGGTTCAGGTAAAACTACTGTATATCAAACACTTTCCAAAGTTTTGACTTCATTATCAGATAATAAGAAATATTTCAAGACAAGATATTATATATTAAATCCTAAATCAATTACTATGGGACAACTTTATGGTGAATTTGATTTAACGACTCATGAATGGACTAATGGAGTTTTATCTGATATAATTAAAACTTGTTCAGAAGATGAAACTAATGATAACTTATGGATAGTTTTAGATGGTCCTGTTGATGCTTTATGGATCGAAAATATGAATACTGTATTAGATGATAATAAAAAACTTTGTTTATCATCTTCGGCAGTAATTAATTTCACTGATAGAATGTTTATGTTATTTGAAGTCGAAGATTTAGCTGTAGCTTCACCTGCAACTGTATCACGTTGTGGAATGGTATATATGGAACCTAATTCTAATCTGAAATATTTATTTGATTCTTGGGTATTAAATATGCATCCACAATTACAATCGATTTTAAATGAAACTTTAAATCAAATGTTTGACGATTATTTAATCCCTTCAATCGAATTCTTAAGAAATAGAATTAAAGAACCAATAGTTACTACTAATAGTAATATTATACAAAGTTTATTTAGAATATTTCATTCATTAATATATCCGTTTTATTCAAATGATGATATTAATGATAAAATTTCAGATGATATAATTTATAAAATTAAGAATTTGGCACCGAATTTATTTTGGTTCTCATTAATTTGGTCAGTAGGTTCTACTACTAATACTGAAGGTAGAAATCAATTTGATTTCTTTATTCGTCCATTAATTAATAAATCTGGAATTGAGTTTCCTAAAGAAGGTTTAGTATATGATTATAAATTTAATTTTGATACATTAAAATGGGAAAATTGGATGGATAATATTCCGGAATATAATATACCAAAGAATGCAAAATTCACCGAAATTTTAGTACCAACAATTGATAATATTCGTCATACATTTTTATTAAAGACTTTATTAAACGCAGGTTATAATTTCTTTTGTATAGGCCCTACAGGTACAGCTAAATCAATCACAATTAATATTTATATGATATCTTCATTAGATCCTACAAATTATATTCCGATATTTATCTCATTTTCTGCTAAAACTACTGCTAATCAAACACAAGATATAATTGATTCGAAATATGAACGAAGATTTAAAGGTATTTATGGTCCTTTAGATCGTAAAAAAGCTATAATCTTTTTCGATGATGTTAATATGCCATTAAAAGAAGAATTCGGTGCTCAACCACCAATCGAATTATTACGACAATGGATAGATCATGGAGGTTGGTATGATCGAAAAACTTTAGAATTCCATAAATTAATCGATGCACAATTAATTTGTGCTTGTGGTTATCCTGGTGGAGGACGTCAAGAAATGACTCCACGATTTATAAGGCATTTTAATTTATTTAATTTTGTTGAATTACAAGATGATTCATTATATAAAATATTTAAGACAATGTTAGATAATTATTTAAATATATTTGATGAATCTATTAAAAATGTTTCTAATTCGATAATTAATTCGACAATTAATTGTTATAATAATGTTAGGAAAAATATGTTACCTATACCTTCTAAATCACATTATATATTTAATTTAAGAGATATTTCGAAAATTATTCAAGGGGTAATGTCATTAAATAAATCTTATGTTAATAATGATAAAGATATAATTAGTATTTGGTATCATGAATCAATTAGAGTATTTAGTGATAGATTAGTTAATGAAACAGATCATGAAAAATTCCAAAATATTATTAATGATGAATTATATAATCAATTTAAATTAAATCCAAAAGATTTATATAATGATTGTGAGAAATTATTATATTGTGATTTTTATGAAGAAAATACTGATCAAAAGCCTTATATACAAGTCAAAGATATAAAGAAACTTGAATCAATATTAAACTCAGCTATGCTTGAATATGATGAAATTAATACTAATAAATTAAAATTAGTTTTATTCCCTAACGCTATTGAACATATATTAAGGATTTCTAGAATTATTCGTCAACCTTTAGGTCATGCATTATTATTAGGTGTCGGAGGTTCTGGTAGACAATCATTAACTAAATTAGCAGCTTATTTAGGTGAATATGAAATCTTCCAACCACAAATTAATAAAAATTATGGAACTATAGAATGGTTAACAGATATTAAAGAAGTTATGAAGAAAGCAGGTTTAGAAGAACAAAAAATTATATTTTTAATATCTGATTCACAAATTATTAAAGAATCATTTTTAGAAGATATTAATAATTTATTAAATTCTGGTGATGTCCCAAATATATTTCAACCTGAAGATATGGAAGAAATTATTGAGAAAATGAAACCTATAGCACAAACTAAAGATATACAAATGACAAAAGCTTCGTTATATTCATTATTTATTTCAAGAGTTAAAGAATATTTACATTTAGTTTTAGCTATTTCACCAATTGGTGAATCATTTAGAAGACGTCTTAGAATGTTTCCTTCTTTAGTTACTTGTACTTCTATTGATTGGTTTAATAATTGGGATGAAAGTTCTTTAACTTCTGTAGCTACTGAATTTTATAATAAGTTATTTAATGATAATGAAAAACTCATCAAAATTGTTACAAAGTTTTGTGTTAATACACATTTATCAATCATTGATTATTCACAAAAATTATATGAAAAGATTAAACGTAATAATTATGTTACACCAACTTCATTTTTAGACTTTTTAGATTTAGTTAAACAATTATTAGATCAAAAGACTAAAGAAATGAATCGATTAAAATCTTCAATGGAAACAGGTTTATCATCATTAAAAGTTGCAGCATCATCAATTAAAGATTTACAAGAACAAATTAAAGCATTACAACCACAATTAGAAATAGCTACTAAAGAAGTAGATTTAGCAATGGAACGAATTCGAGTTGAAGAATCTAAAGCTAATGAAATCCGTATACAAGTACAAAAAGAAACTGAATTAGCTGAAGAGAATGTACAACAAACAAAACTATTAAAAGAAGATACACAAAAAGAATTAGATAAAGTTTTACCAGTATTAGAAGAAGCTAAAGAAGGTGTAAAAGGTTTAACATCTTCAGCTATATCTACTGTTCGATCATATTTACGACCACCAGAAACAGTTGGATATGTAATGCAAGGTGTTTGTATCTTATTAAATCAACCTGTTATACAAGTGCCAGGTTCTAGACCAGGCGAAATGGTTGATGATTGGTGGGCTACAGCGCAAAAGATGTTAAATGATCCGAAGTTTAAACAACGAATCGAATTATTTACTAATGAACAAAAAGATAATATACCCGAATCTACAATCCAACGATTACAACCTTTATTAAATTCGGAAAACTTTACAAAGAAAAATGCAGAAAACGCAGGTTCTGCTACATTAAATCTTTATTATTGGGTTATAGCAATGAATAAATATCATTTTGCTATAAAGTTAGTTAGACCTAAACAACAAGCATTAGAAAAAGCAGAGAAAGAATTAGAAGAATCTAAAAAAGCATTACAAGAATCGAAAGATCGATTACAATCTATTGAAGAAAAGATTTCATTAATTAAAGCAGAATTTGATGAATCGAATTTAAAGAAGAAGAATTATCAAGATCAACAAGAAGAATGTAAATCGAAGTTAATACGTGCTGAATCATTATTAAATAATTTATCTGGTGAAAAAGGTCGTTGGGAAGATACATTAAAAGATGTTTTAATTAAAGAAAAGAATTTAATTGGCGATATATTAATAGCTTCTGCTTCTGTTGCTTATTTAGGTCCATTTCCTTCTGACTTTAGAAATGATTTATTAAATGATTGGAGGAACTTTTTAATTCAAGAAGAATTATTATTCTCTGATAACTCAAATATAATTCAAACATTACAAGATCCAATACAAATATTAAAGTGGAATTTAAATGGTTTACCACGCGATTCGATATCATTAGAAAATATTATAATATTAACGAACTCGAAACGTTGGCCTTTATGTATAGATCCACAAGGACAAGCTAATAGGTTTATAAAGAACTTAGAGAAAGATAATCAATTAGATATAATCAAATTAAATGATGATAATTTAATCCGTACAATTGAAAATGCAGTACGATTTGGTAAACCTTTATTAATTGAAAATGTATTAGAAGAATTAGATCCAATCTTAGATCCAATATTACAAAAACAAATATATAAACAAAGTGGTGCAGATGTAATTAAAATAGGTGATACTATTATCCCTTATAATTGGGATTTCAAATTATATATTACAACTCAATTACCGAATCCCAATTATTCACCAGAATTATCTGCTAAAGTTTCATTATTAGATTTTACTTGTACTCAAACAGGTTTAGAAGAACAACTTTTAGCTTTAACAGTAGCTAAAGAACGACCTGATTTAGAAGAAATGAAATCTTCTTTAGTCATTAAGAATTCACAAAATAAAAAGAAACTTCATCAAATTCAAACTAAAATGTTATCATTATTAGAGAATACTGATCCTAATAAACTTTTGGATGATTTAGAATTAATTAATACATTAACTGAATCAAATCAAATGTCACAAAATATACAAAAACAAGTTAAAGAAACAGAAGAAACTGAAATCGAAATTGATAAATCTCGACAAAATTATCAAAAAGTTGCGTTTAGAGGTTCGTTATTATTCTTTTGTATATCAAATTTGTTTTTAATTGATCCAATGTATCAATATTCACTTGAATGGTATATATCATTCTTTGGATTATGTATAAATAATACACCTAATTCAGATGACTTAGAAATTCGATTAAATTCATTAATTAATACAATTACTATTAATTTTTATAATAATATTTGTAGATCAATGTTCGAACGACATAAACAAATGTTTTCATTTTTATTATGTTATAAAATAATGCAAAGTAATAATGAAATTAACTCAGAAGAATTACGATTTTTGATTTCTGGTCCTTCTAAAAACATCGAATCATTACCTAATCCTGATCCAAGTTGGATAACCATCAAAATTTGGAATGAAATTAAATCATTAGATTTATTACCTAACTTTAAAGGATTTTTAAACTCATTTATTAAAGATATAAAATTATGGAAAGAAATTTTCGATTCAGAAAACGCGTCTAAATGTATTTTCCCTAATGAATGGCAATCGAAACTTACTGAGTTTCAACGACTTTTAATACTTAGAGTTATTCGACCTGATTCAATCATCAATGCAATCCAAGAATTAATATCAAATAAATTAGGTAATCAATTTCTTGAATCACCACAATTTGATTTAAATTCTTCATTTTCAGATTCAACTGTTTCTACACCATTAATATTCATATTATCTGTAGGTGCTGATCCATTATCAGAATTAACAAAATTCGCCGAGAAGAAATCATTTGGTAAAAAGTTCTCATCAATATCTTTAGGTCAAGGACAAGGACCTAAAGCAGAAGCGAAAATGATAGAAGCTATGGATCGAGGGCATTGGTTATTATTACAAAATTGTCATTTAGCTATTTCATGGTTACCTAAGTTAGAGATGTTAATTGAGAACATTAAACCAGATGAAATTAATCGTGATTTTAGATTATGGTTAACTTCAATGCCATCTAAAGATTTTCCAGTTTCGATATTACAAAAAGGTATTAAAATGACAAATGAACCACCGAAAGGTATTCGTTCTAATTTATTAAAATCAATGTCACAATTTGATGATAAAATGTTAAATGATATTAAGAAATTATTTGAATATCATAAGTTAATATATGCATTATGTTTCTTCCATGCGATTATCTTAGAAAGAAGGAAATATGGATCGTTAGGATTTAATCAAATTTATGATTGGAATAATGGCGATTTAGAAATATCACAAAAACAATTAAAAATGTTTTTGAATTTATATGAAAATGTGCCATTTAAAGTATTAAAATATTTAACTGGTGAAATTAATTATGGTGGTAAAGTTACTGATGATTGGGATCGAAGAACTTTATTATCAATTCTTGATGACTTTTATACGCCCAAAGTTATGAATGATAATTATCAATTTACGGAGAATCCAAATTATTTATCATTACCTGAACAATCAATTAAAATGTATTTAAACACAATAAAACAATTTCCTATTAATGATTCGCCTGATTTATTTGGATTACATTCAAACGCTGAAATTACTTATCAACAAAATGAAACGTTTTCAATGTTTAATAATTTATTATTATTACAATCTTCGAATAATGAATTAATAGTAAACAATCAAAATCAATCAAAAGAAAATATAATTTATGACCTTACAAAAGATATAATTAAAGAAGTACCAAAATTATTCGATCAAAAATTAATAAGTGAAAAATATCCACAAAAATATTCCGACTCAATGAACACAGTATTAATACAACAAACGGAAATGTTTAATAAATTAATAACTATAGTAACGAAATCATTAAAAGATTTACTAAAAGCTTTAAAGGGTATAATCGTAATGAACAAAGAATTAGAAGATATCTCTAATTCAATTTATGATAATTTCGTTCCTAAATTATGGGAAAACTCTGGTTATCCTTCAACAAAACCTTTATCTTCTTGGATAATAGACTTAAAGTTACGTGTGAAATTCTTTAATGATTGGATAGAAAATGGTCCTCCATTAATATATTGGATCTCCGGATTCTTTATTCAGCAATCATTTCTAACAGGAATCAAACAAAACTACGCCAGAAAGACACAAATTGGAGTCGACACTGTATCATTTGCGTTCGATGTGATCAATGACGAGAACGAAATCAATGAAAGACCAAACGATGGCGTGATAATTAAAGGACTATTTATCGAAGGAGCTGCTTGGGATAGAAATAAAAAGATAATTACAGACCCAAATCCAAAAGAATTATATCAACAAATGCCGCCAATTAAATTAATACCAGTAAGTAACAGGAAGCCACCAAAAAATGGAATTTATAATTGTCCGCTATATAAAATTGGTACAAGAAAAGGGCAATTAAGTACAACTGGACATAGTACAAATTACGTAATGACAATAGAATTACCTTCTGATAAACCTGAGTCTTATTGGATCAAAAGAGGCGTTGCAATGATTTGTTCTCTTTCTTATTAAATAAATGTTTTTTAAATAATATTTTAAAACTATTTTTATGAATATTGTATCAATAAGTGTTTTATTAACTTTAACATATTAAATACACTGAGTAATATTACACTTCGAGAAGTTGAATAAAATTTTATGTTGATAAAAATCATTGCAACATTTATGAGGAAATAACACCAATACATCGTAAACATATGTAGAATAAAATTTTTATAATAAATTGGTGCAGATAAATAAGAAATCATGAAAAGATTCATATAAGTGGAGATGTATCAACAATTCTTACAATAACAAACACCTTAATTTTGCTAATTCATATAGAATTTTCATCATGAAATTGCTCATATTATAAGAAACCCTAGCAAGAAACTTTTTTTATAACAAAAAAAACAAAATTGAAATACATTATTTTAAATTTAATATGCTTAGAACCAAGAGAAGCTAAAATCAATTAAAACAAAGGAAAGTACATCAAGCAAATTGATAATCACTCCACTGCTGTCCAATTTTGACTATGAGAATTTTTTGTTCGGAATTACAGCTTGACAAGCAAACTTTTTTGACTGTAAAAATTCGCAAAAACCCCCCGCAATACACACAAAAAATTGAATAAAAACTGTTTCCGCTCATTTGGAATGGGAAAAGAAGTGTTTCAACTCGTTCTCCAGATTATTTCGATCATCGTAAGTGCTCTAGGTATTGTGTGCGCACTTGTTGGTATTTTTACACACTTTACTGTTAATGGTTTAATCCTTGCCCTTTTCACCATTGTATTTAGCTTGGCCCTAATTTTCATCGAAATTTATATCTTTTCTCCACTCAGATATTTCTCATTTCTTCTCACATTCTGGGGAAAAGCAATTATGTATTTATTTATGGGATTCTTTGTTTTTTCAACATCATATACGTTTCAAATCGTTGTCTCAGTATTCTTTTGGGTCGTCTTTGTACTCATGTTAATATGTCATTTTGTTGTTGGGCCTCCACGAAAACCCTTATTACAAAAAGAACCTCCTTCGTTTGAAGTCAATGCATCTGATTTCTATGCAAAAAGTGAAGAAGATCGTACAACAGTACAAGGATCATTAGAGTAATTATGACTATGGTAAAGAATTCTGATTTTTCTTTTTCGCACAACTAAATTTTTTTTCATTCGAACTGTATCGGTGTCTGTTTTTAGAAGTTTATTTCTCCACTTTTTTGAATTTATTGAGTAGTTTACAATTGTGGGAAATGATTTCGGTTATATATTCAAAAATTTGACCAAATTATCGCCAAAAAATATTTTTTTTTCCTAATGGATGTAAAACAAAATAATGAAATAGGAAATCGGAAGGCGGTTAACACATTAGTGTTCCTTGAACAGATCATTTTTAATTTAGAAATCGATAAAATAAATGAATCTGTTGAATCATCATTAGTTTATTATGATGAAACATACCCTTATTCATATATTTTCTCTATTTGTAGAATCATATATTCATACTTCATTTCGAAAGGTCAAAGTGATATATGTTTTCAATATTTAAAGCAACTTGAATCCAAAGTAAATGATATTTTTAATAATTCTTATAAAATCATTGATACTTTTGCACATTTCATATTTCTAGTTAATTCTCAAGAATCTAATTATCTTATTGAAAAAATGATTGAGAATGACCTATTAGACCCAAAAAATTACATCAGCAACAAATCCACATGTTATTTTGCTCATATGACCAATGAAATTTATCCAAACGCTCAATTTTCGCAATACTTTTTACAGAACATTGATGAACTTTCAAAGAATGATTTTGAACTTCATAAGAAATATGTTAAAGAAGGAGTTAATCCAAATGAAATATCAAAAATAATTCGAAATGATGAAATAGAAAAACTTCAAGAAATATCATCGCAATCAAATTTTGATTTTAATCAAACAATTGAACCATCACTTTATGAAAGATATTCTTTTGTTAATCAAGAAAATGTTCCACTAATTGATTATGCAGCATTTTTTGGATCAGTTAAATGTTTTAAATATTTACTTATGAATAATGAAAAAGTAAATAACACAATTAAATATGCAATTGCAGGTGGAAATGAAGAAATCATTCATTTGTGTGAACATAATCATGCATTGTTTGAATGGTCATATGAAATAGCAATTATTTTTCATCGAAATGATGTTTTTAAATATATTTATGAAAATAAATTAGATACTATTAAAAACATGGAAAAATTAGGGAAGTTCTGTATTTTATATGATAACTACGAAATTTTTTCATTTTTATTAGACAATGGAATGAAAATTGATGAATATCTTATCTACAAAGCAATAAAAAATGGAAATTTATTCCTATTGCAATATTTACTTGAAAAAAATCCAATATCAATAAATTTGTATAAAACATCACCAACATACGTAAATAAAGAGCTTTTTCTTTATCTAATAAAGAATGGATATATTAATATCAAAGAAAAAAATGATTTTTTATTTTTTATAGAATTTAATAATATAATTTGTAGTTTCAAAACAATTTTTGGAAATTATTCAAAACATTTAAAAACGCAATTATATATGCATCTGAAAACGGATATACTGAATTATTCAAATTATTTCTTGAACAAGATGTGTTTGATATTAATGATAAAGATATTTATTTGTTTTAATTAATATTTACTTTAATAATTTAATATTTTTAAATAATATTCGGTATTTATTCTAATAAATTTGGGCAGCACTTATGTACGCATCTATAAATGGCCACTTAGAAATAATTAAATTACTTATTGAACAAAAAGGAATTGATATAAATACTAAAGATTTTTATTTGTTTTGTTTAGAATTTTTAAAAACAATTTTATATTTAAACATAATATATGGAAATTACTTATAATATTTGGTACAGCACTTATGAAAGCATCTTATGGTGGTTATATAGAAATCGTTAAATTACTTCTTGCACAAAAAGGTATTGATTTTAATGCTAAAGACATTTATTTGTTAAATTTAATTTTTATTTTGATATTTTGATATTTCAAAATAATATTTGGAAATTATACATTTAATTTGAAACAGCACTTATTTATGCATCTTCACGTGGACATACAGAAATTGTCAAATCACTTCTTGAGAAAGAAGGAATTGATGTTAATGTTAAAGCTATTTATTTATTATGTTTTCATTTTGCTTTGATAATTTATAATTTCAATATATTATTAGGAAATTACTTTGATTATTTAACACAGTACTTATAACTTCATCTAGAGAAGGTTACATAGATATTGTTAAATTACTTCTAATGCAAAAAGATATTGATATTAATGTAAAAAATATTTTTTTGTCTTATTAAATGTTAATTATTACAATTTTATATTTCAAAATAATATATAGAAACTATTTAAATTATTTGATACAGCACTTATTGAAGCATCTAATAAAGGATATACAGATATAGTTAAATTGCTTCTTATTCGAAAAGAAATTGATGTTAATTCTATTAATGTTTTTCTGTTTTATTGCGTTTTTATTTTAATAATTTTGGATTTCAAAATAATATTTGGAAATTATCAAAAGTATTTGAAACAGCACTTATTTTAGCAGCTAAAAAAGGTTATAAAGATATTATTGAGTTACTTGTTAAGCATGAAGGAATTATTATTAATGCTAGTGATTTTATTTTATGTTTTTTAATACTTATTTCAATAATTTTTGATTTTAAAATAATATTTGGAAATCACTTAAATCATTTAATACAGCATTGATGTATGCTTCCTTAAAAGGTAATATCGAAATTGTTAAAACTCTTATAGAACAACCAGGAATTGATATAAATCATAAAAATCTTTTATTCAACTATTTAATATTTCTACTAATATTATAATATTCCAAAACATTATATGGAAAATCATCAAATTATTTATAACAGCACTTCTTTATGCAACAAAACAAGATCATAAAGAAATAGTCCAATTACTTCAACAATAACAAACATTTGTTAAATAAAAAATTCTTTCAATATATTTAATTTTTATTCATCGGTGTAATTCGGATGAACTGATATTGAATGATCTGTTTCATTTTCAAGTAATACATTATCTACTTTAATTAATCTTTCGATTACTAATTTCAGAATTTCGACGTCTTTTGCAATCTCATCAACTTTTCCATATGTTTCTGCGTTTTCCTTTAGCCACCAATCTGCAATTGTATCCATAGTTTCGATATGATCTTTTTGTATTTTTCCCATTTCTTTTAATTCTTCTATTTGTCTCAAGTGCATAATTACGAACTTTGCAATTCTTTGATATTGTTCGAATGTTATTGATCTTTGTTGTTTATCTTCGATCTCTTTCACTTGATCCGAAGGTATATCCAAATTAATTGCCTCAGATTCGACTTGAATAATCGAACGCTTTAATAATCGCGTTGCTTCTTTAACATATTCAGGTCGAACTTGTTCATCGAGATTCATTTTCGCGAGTGCTTCACTTAATCTAATTAATGCTTCGAGTTGTCTAACAGTAATTCGATAAGAAGAACGTGTGACGCCAACGGAATCATCTTGTCTTAAATCGATATATGATTCGATTAATACTTTACGTGATTCGTCAGTAATTTTCGGCTCTAATTTACGCGCATATTTAATATATCTCCGTAATTGTTCTGGTGAAAAGTATTCTCCAGTTAGTGATGTGTCTAATTCTCTATGTACTGCAAATATATGATTTGCGATTTTTTCATCTGATTCAGGTTTACATTCATCAATGATGACAAAGAAAAGATCAAAACGTGACATAATCGGCGCACTTAAGTTTAAGTTCGCACGTAATGATTTCGATTTATCATATCGACCATGAATCGGATTAGCAGCTGCTAACACTGACGTCTGCGCATTAAGTGTCGCATGAATTCCTGCTTTAGCTATAGATATCGTTTGTTGTTCCATAGCTTCATGAATTGCTACTTGATCAACAATGTTCATTTTATCAAACTCGTCAATGCAACATACGCCATGATCTGCTAACATCATTGCGCCTGCTTCGATTGTGAAATCGCCTGTTTCGGAATCTTTTGTTACCGATGCTGTCAAACCTGCAGCTGATGATGATTGCCCTGATGTATATATTCCGCGAGGCATAAAACTTGAGACGAATTTTAAGAATTGCGATTTAGCTGTAGATGGATCTCCGACAATACATATGTTAATGTCTCCTCTTAACTTAATCTTATCAGGAGTAATCTTTTGGACACCGCCAAGTAACATTAAGAGTATACCTCTTTTGATTTCATCATGTCCATATATGTTTGGCGCTATTGATCGTGAAAGTTTACCATATAAATCAGAACTATCACGGATTTGGCGGATCTCAGCCGCATCTGCAGTCGTAGTTTCTTCGTCTTCATCTTCAATAGGTTTCGCTGAACAGCCTAAAAATGATAATCGATATGTAAGTTCGCGTGAGCCATATGATCGAACTCCAGTGACACCATCGGTTTCAAAGCCGCCTGGCTTTTGGAGTTGAAGACGTTCACCTATTGAACGACGCGGAATTTCTGGTACTGCGACTGGGGTACCAACAAATACACATCGATCACCAGGTTTGGTGGTTTCGACAAGATCATTACGTAAGATAACTTCGATGGTACGGGGCATTGAACCAGAAGGAACTTCGGATGGGTTTTCTTGGACAAGAACACGTTGCCAATCTACAAATAATGATTTGTCTGTACGTAATTCAAACTTAGTATGGTTGCCACATGTCTTGGATGAACATGAAGTTGGTTCGGTATATTGAAAATTTTGACTAATGTTAGGAATTTCGGCTCCGCATATTCTGCATTTGAAAGTGCCTTTGAGAAGTTCAGGACGAACTTCTGAGGTACGTGTCACTGTACCTGATATACAGAAAAGTTTACCAATCTCAGAGGCACGAATATCACGGATTGTTGATTGAATTGGATAATTGACAATAGAGATATAGAATGTACGCTCCCCAAGAGAACGATCATCCTGCGCATACTTGGGATCAACATCTTTGATAAATTCAAGGAGAGCTTTTTGAAGTAATGATTCAAAGCGATAATAATATAATTGAATTACATCAGCCAAATCTGAGTTGAAAGCAGATATGTGTTCGAAATCTACAAAAAGTGTGGTAAGTTCAGAATCTACCATTTCATGAACTTGATTTTCATAATATGGAGTATCTTCATTTGGTAACTTAAATGTGGAAAGAAAATTGTGAAAAAGCTCTTGAAATTCCTGTCTGGTTCTTGCATCATTAGAATGGTCTTGTCCTCCAAGGTTTTCTTCCATTATTAATTGGACGTTTACTAATTCGACTTTCACTCAAGAACGTTTAAAATTAGAAAAAATTCACATCTTAATTCGAACTATAAACATTAATACTTATTTTATATTTGATGTACGAACAGATCAAAACTTTGACATCTAGAATATATTTATGTGATACAAATTTGGAAGTTAATCAATTTAAATAGAAAATTTATATCTGAAAAATTAATTAGTTTCACACCAAAAAATCAAGCCACTGAAAGCATGAATTTAAATTACACAATAAGAAAAATTAGTAACAAAAAATTGAAACCAAATGAATTAAAATTGTTTAAAAAAAGAAAAAATTAATTCCGATACGGGGAGTCGAACCCCGCTCCCGTGGATGAAAACCACATATCCTAACCGATGAACGATATCGGAATCCATTTTTAAAAAATATTATTTATATAATCGTTAAAAAAATGCTTCATAAAGAAGTGAAATAAACTGATTCAAAAATAGAATGAATTTAACATTAATCTCATTATGTTTAAATTCATTCTATAAGAATTCTGCTCTAATATCAGGTCAAGAGTTTATGTTTCAAAGTAATATTCAAATATCTAATTCTAGATTTACCAATTTTTTTTCTCCATTTTTATTGTCTTTTACCCAAACCAATCTTTATGCACAGAATGTTAAATTTAATAGTTTTCTAAGATCTCCAATTTACATTTCCAATGCTGATAAAAAATTAACTAATGAAAAAATTACTAAAAGAAAAAAATATATGGGTGGTAATGTTGTTATCTATGGCTGTTCGTTTACTGGGTGTACAACCACAGGCAAAGGTGGAGGCATTTTTACTGATGGATGTAATATTGTAAACATCACTAATTCAATATTTCAAAATAACTCTGCAAGATTTGGTGGAGGTGCTTACCATACTCAAACGGATCAAATATTCCTTACTAGAATTACAGTTATTGATAATCAAGCAGAATTCATTGGAGGACTAATGCTTGATGGAACCGAGAAAACCAATTTTTTATCACATGTTAAGTATACCAACATTACACATAACAAAGCAATTGAGTGGTGTGGTGGAATTAGATGTGATCATGGAGGCGGAATATTTGAGAACTCAGTCATCGACTCCAATGAAGCCAAAACTTCGGCTGGTTTCTTTGATTTTGCATGGAAGCCATCCAAAAGAACATTAAAATTTTCAATTTTTAGTAATAACATAGCCGACCATAGATCTGGTGGATTTTGTGCTTTCCATGTTATTCATGAG
Source organism: Histomonas meleagridis (assembly GCF_020186115.1). NCBI lineage: Eukaryota > Parabasalia > Tritrichomonadida > Dientamoebidae > Histomonas > Histomonas meleagridis. The sequence goes on from NW_027150923.1 coordinate 48,109, forward strand.
TCATCTTTTTCTTACTGTGAATTTTTCGGGAATAACTGTAAAAATGATCCGAATTCAATTTACATTGAGTCTGTCGATTCCGTTGTTTCTTTGGAGAATTGTTTCTTCCAAGGTGAAAAAAATGAAGAAATCGGTATAAGATTTGATAGTTCAGAATTTGTTTTGAATGAAAATGTAACATTTGGCGCAAAGCCAACTCATGCTAGGAAAGAGCCGTAATTTCATAATATGTTTAATAAAATGTTATATTGCATTATAAATTTTATAATTAGAATGTGGTTATTACTCACGGTAATTACCTCATTACTGAAAATTTTAATAATACAAAAAAACTAATTGATATGTTACATATTGCTAATAAAATCTGATTTAAAATGCAAAATCTGATTTAAAATACGTGATATTAATAATGACATTGAAGATATTTTTCAACGAGTGGAAGGCGTACAGCCACAACTTAAGTATTTTTTTCAAGAGTGTATTATTTGTTATTTTATGTGTAAGTGTTTGAAAAGATCTTAATAAATTGAATTAAAGTTGATTTGATGTAAAGTAATTAGTATAGCCAAGATGCCATGAAAATATTTTTAAACAAAAGATAATTATAAATATGAAATAATCAGAAAATTTATATAAATTATTATGAGTAAATAACTGAATTTTAAAAATTTAAAGATCAGAAACGACTGTTTATTAAATATTTGGAAATGTATTTAACTATTTTCTCATACATTTCGCAAGCACTTTCAGAGGTAAACGTAAAATCTTTTCGTGTTTCTTCGATTTGATTTATAAGTCGTTGTGCAAAGATATTGAATACCTCATAAAATTCCGGGCTCTGAGAAGATTCGTCATTATTAATATTATAGATAAAAAGTGGTATAACATCATCATATTTAACAAAAGATATCTTTTTAGTTAAATTTACCATTGCTTTCTTTTGGATTGCATCAAAATTATTTATATTTGGCTTAAGGATATAATGTTTGATAAGCGCAATGTTCTTTGGGCATGATTTAGTATGTTCTTTTTGAACAATTAAGTTGGTTGTTTTGAGAACATTGCAAAGAATTTGCACTTCAGAAAAAAGAGGGTGCCTATGAAGCATAGAGATGATTACATTGGATAGCGCAGTATATGGGAAAACAAGTTTGGAATAAAGAATTCCTGATTCATCTGGAAATAAATTAAAACCATTACTTCCTTCCGTATCAATAAAAAAAATTTGGGTTTCATCATTTGGTATTATTTCGATGTTAAACTTTTCCCGAAAATTATTATAAAGAAAAGGTCCATACATCAAAACACCAGTGGTTTCTTGATTATTTCCGTCACCAACAACAATACTTCTATCTCCTGTAAGAAATTTTAATGTAGTAGATTTTCCTATTTGATATTCACCCAAAATCGTTACAAAAATAATTGGCTTTCCTTTCACTTTCATCATTGCGTTTTCGAATTCTTGGTGGTTGTATACAATTTTTTCATGATCATTTGTAGTTGCTAATGTATATTTGGAGTGGGAGAATTCCATTTAATGTACGATGGCATTTTTTAAATAAAAGTGGCATTTTCAATCGACGGTTAATTGACATGAACACCTTCTCAAGAATCTATTGTAAATAAGTTTTAAAACTGAACTCATTACGTATATGGCAACTTCTTATGACGATTCAACGATCTGATTTTTTGCTGATTATTTTTGCAATTAAGCAAAATCATATTTTATAGAAAATCATTAGAAATCATTTTTACATCATTTCCTCAAAAGAAGATACCATTTTGCATTGCTTGGAATCCATCATAAGCAGATGTTGAAGGAGCTTCATACGATTCTGTTATTAGCTGTTCTACTCCAACACAGACGTCTTTAGGACTTTTATCCAAGAAGAACCTTTGCTGCAGCTTCTTTATCGAGTCGGCTCTGAAGCATGGAAATCCGGCGCTCATCATCAAATATGTGATTGACTCTATTTCAGAATGTCTTGCTCTCACTGCAAAGAAACACTTCTTTAACAGAGTCGCAAATTGTTGGAATGGTGGAGCTTCGCGTGATCCTCCCATCAAATCGATCATTTCGCGAGTAAGTTTAAATGGAGCACGTTCGAACTTTAAGTTACCTCCTGGTGAAATCTCAAATAAGAACCCAAAATCAATATGAATTATATGGCCTTCTTCGTCAACCATTATATTTGCATTATGTCGATCTTTAACTTGGAATAAATAACAGAGAAGTGAATAGGGAGCCACACTCTTGATGAAGTTTTGTTGCGCTTGCTTAAATTCTTTGGTATGGGGTGGTCCATATTTGCTGATGAAATATTGTAAGAAATATTCGTTGGTAGCATGGCCAAGGTCATGGCGTGACTTGGCGTTGGGGATACATTCAAGAACTCCACGATTTTCGCCAGTAGCGAAAACTCGATAAGGAAATAGATAAGTATCAAGTCCTGCTTCATTGAAGATAGTTTGGAACCTATCAATGAATTGTATCATCATTGCATCCTGTCTAACATCATCATGAATCTTAAATATACAAGAAAATGGAATTGGTTTCTTTTCTTCATCATTTTCATCATAAACTTTAAAACGGACAAGAATAGGAACACGTGCATGGCTTTTCAATGGTACTGAATGTTCAGCATCAATAGATAATATTTTATAATTTGGATTTGAAGGTATATAAATACCATCAGGGATTTCCATTTCATTTAACATGTCACCCAAAGCCGGCGGACGGTTTTCGATCGGCATCGGTAACAATCTTTGACTAACTTCGTCAAGTTTATCAATTAAACCGAATTCGTTTTCATAATGAATTCTTTCTTCATTTGACATATTATCGATTAAAGTTTGTTCTAACTCAGTCAATATCCCAGGTAAATTATCTTTCCCATTTACAGAATTACCTTTTTCACTTAAAATATTCCATAATAAATAATGTAAAAATATTTCGGATTGTTTTGAATAGTCTATTAAAAACTGACGCAGCATTCCACAAGAATCAAATCGAAGACTTTGTACAAGTTGTGGTAAGAATAACAAACTTTCATCCTTAGTAAATGAAGCCAAACATTTTGATACATATTTAGCAGCTTCATTATCTTTCATTAAATTAGCCTTTACTAAAGTTAAAGCTTGAATCGCATTTAACGGCTTCCAAATTGACAAATTTGATTTATTTAATTTGTCTGAAGAATTTGTTGCAAATAATAACGCTAATGAAGGAATACTTGCAGCAGTGAACGGATCGATTTCAGATAATTGTGCAATTATTGAAATTACATTTTCACCAATTCTAGGAAGTAAACATAAGTTATATAAAGCTTCAGGCGCGATTTTCCATATCATTGGAATTGTAGCGTTTAAATGCGCTTTTCGAGGTTTGATTTGATATAATGCGAAAATCCTTTGTAAGTTTGGAGGAATTTGACCTGATTTCAAATATGAATAAAACAATTGTAATTGATTACATAATAAAGTAGTTGTGAATGAAATTAAAGGTTCGAAGTTAGTAATGTCTTCACTGTTTTTAGATATGAAGTTAATTGTTGAATTATTAATTGCATTTCCAATTGTTTTAGGAATTTTGTTTTCATTTTTACTTGAAAACATTGTCGAATTAGTAACTGTCGAACTTGTATTTTGATCAATGTTTTGTGTTGTTGATAATAATGATGTAGTTTCAGGTAATATTTCGATGATTCGTTCCATATGAACTAAATCTGTTTCATTAATATAACGGAATATATATGCGTCATATGTATAAGAATATGATATTAATAACATTCGAATTACAAATCGTAAAATTTGATATTTTAATTTAATTGGTAATGATACATTATTAGAGTTTAATAATAAACAACCAAAATATGCAAATGAGATTAATGATGGTACTATAGCTGAGTTATTTAAGAATTTCGAATCTAACGCAATCGAAAAGATTGAAATATAATTAGCAGAATGACTTGAAATTAATATTTGTTCAATTAAAAAGCGTAATGTCGTCGTTTGGAAGTTAATAACATTTAAATCTAATGTAAACCCAAATATTCCTGTCTTATTTAATATACTTCCCATAAATAAATGGATCAAATCAGATGTAATATGTTTCGAAAATGAAATCGAATTATTAGCAAAATGTGTCCATGTTAATAACATCGAATCTTTATCATTCTTAGAAACATCTAAAAACTTTGATATTAAATCAATTCGTTCTGGATGTAAGATAATATATGAAGCAATTGTTAATGATTTGTTTTCATTTTCTTTAATGTCATCAAAGTTTTCTGGCGTTATATATTCTGCTTTACCCATTGATATTGATTTAGTCATAAATTGATTTAATAATACATTATAATATTCTTTAGATATTATATTTTGCATTTGAATTATTGTTGTCTTAGAATTCGATTTATTTGTCTTCTTACGATATTCGACATAAAACAATAATGCAAATAATGAATTAGGGACTAATGATACAGCTGATGAAAATAATGTTTCAATAAATGTATGTATTGTTTGACGTTGTTGTTCATTTATAGATTGTTGAATATGTTTCTCAATAGATAAAATTGTCTTTAACACTTGTTCATGACAAATTACTGTCGGATTTGATAAAGCAAATTGTCGACAGAATTGATCAGCTAATGTTTGAACATGTACATTATTTGATGCAATCTTAGGTAAGATAATTGACATTGTAAATGCCATATATTGATGCTTTTGTTCAATGTCTTCTTCTTTATTAAAATATTTTTCAAACTCACTAAAAATGGGCTCAAACATAGCATCTAATATCTGTGAAAATGTTGGCGTGTATTCGGCTTCAATATATTCAAACATTGGACCAATAATTCCATTCTCTGCCCGCGTCTTTTCTAATGTGAAGATTGACAAGCCATAAATCGCATCTGCAACATCAAGTTGTAATATTGTTTTCGTTGGAAGATTTGGTAACATGCGTGTATAAACTGGTACAAGATTTTCGGTTTGTTTAAATGAACTTGGATTTATCAGTTTAAATAATTCATTAACTCGAACTTTAATTGATGAAAAATCAACACGTGGCGTCTTTTGTACAAGTGGCGGGATAAACTTCATAAGCTTAGTAACTGCTTCATCCCATTGTAAAAAGATTCGTGTCCCAAAAAAGGTAAACATTACTGATACGATCCAAAATTGTTGTAAAAGTCGAACAAGATCGCTATCGTTAGCGGTTATGAGCGGTTCGAGTTCGGATACAAATGGGAAAAAAGAGCCAATGTAAATAAAATTAGATGAAAATTGTGAATGCATAATACGTGAGACTTCGGCAATGTTGACAGAAACTGTAAGAATAGATGAAAGTATTGATTTTGAAAATTTTAAAATTAAATCTTGGGGATAATTAATCTCAAAACATTTGCGGAGAACTGAGGTGCAACAATTAGCCACCGCTTCATAACTTTGAAAACTTGGGACAGATCCTTTTTCATTTAACTTTTGTGGATTTGGTGAAACACAAACAATGAGATTGGATAAGGCTTCAAGAAAATTGCTTTGGTCTTCCCTTGAAAAATATATGAGGAAACGATGAAGTTCTGGAATAAAAAGTTGAAAATAAATATGTGACTCAGATGTTGATGAAAAATAAGATGGCCTGGTCATAACATCAAGTAAATGATCACGGACTTTCATTGCAGTAATTGGGAATTTGGAATTTGAAAGAAGATTCACAATTTGATTTACTTGTTTTGGAGTTTGACATCCTCGAATAAGTCGCATTACTTTTTCAATTTCCCTTTCCTCTGATGTCTTGTTATTAGTTTCATAAACAGAAACATTGTTTACATCATCATTAAATTTTTGATATAATTCCATTATCTTTGCATCCAGTTGAGTGTATGATAAAGCAGGTGTAGAAAAATCAACGTCGTCGGCTGTAGGAAGACATCCAAAAGATTTGATCTTTTTGATTGCTGGGCTCAACATTGGACCTAGATGATCTTAACGGTCGAATATCATCAAGACGATAATAAAAAAGCAAAACATCATTACTTTTCTTTTCAAATGAAGTAGCAAGTATAAATACTAAATACATTGTTTATAATTAGATTAAGCAATTATTGATGTTAAAAAAATTTTTCATTTTGGTTTCAAAAATAATGTGCAAAAAAAGTTTCTTTAATTTTTTATATTTATTTAACGAAAATACTTTAAAATTACCACCATACATTAAGTATTGTTTTTGATGGAGTTTGATGATTTTTAAATAAAATTTGCCTGCAGAATTGAAATAAAATATTTATATTTATTAGAAATTATTTACATTTAAATTAAAGGAAAGTAGTTTAATAAAGGAAAAACCTATCAATTTAAATTTAAATTTATTTTTTATAGAATAAAAATAATTTTTTTCTTTTTTGCCTGAACTTTAACCGTTTTTAACTGACGAATCGAAAAATTGACTGGTTTATATGGCGCTTTTGAATTCGCCAATTGATTTGAATCATTATTTGTTCGCATTAATTCAAATTGAAGTGTCATTTGTCGCTTAGATTTTAAGATGTTCTTCCTTCCGTTGCTCATGTACACCAACGTTTTAGGTGGCTTCTCTGATATTGATCTTGATAATGACTATGTCACACATGCCAAGACAAATCTCCAATCAAAAATGAATGCCATCTTTCCAGAAATTACCAACGCTGAATTAATAATTACTTCAGCTCAAATCAAAATTGTTAAAGGCGCAATCTTGAACTTAACTTGCAAATACGCACAATTTGAATTCGAAGTTCAAATCACATTCCCATTAAGACAAGAACCAGTCTTAACAGCATTCAAGCCATTACCCAAGACCGCTTTGAGAGGTGGATACTATTGGATTGATATTGAAGAAAATCAAGAAGAAATTCAAAACGTTATCAACTCAGCAGTCAGTAACAAATATCTCACATCTACACCTCATAAGGTTCTTGCTGCACGTGCTCAAACCCTCAGAGGATCAAGAAACGTTCAAGTAATCTTCCAAGATGATGAAAACTCACTTTATTCAGTTGTCTCCAATGTCTTTGCTGAAAAGCCTGAAATCAGTTTATTTGCTAAACTTTAAATTAGCAAAACGAAAATCGTTTTTAAGTTTTTTTTTAAACAACCTTTTTAAAAAATGGACTTTTTCTGTGTGTCATTTTTAAAACTTCTGAAAAAAATGACGAATTTTATTTTTAACAAAATTTTTATGGATCCTCATGAACAAGAAAGACTTTTAAAGGCAAAAGAAAAACTTTTAGAAATGAATAAAAAAGTACACCATGCTCAAGACATATCAAAAAAACATAGTGTTCAAAAAAATAGAGAAAATAATACTCCAAAAGATCCTATTAAACATCCAGAACCAAACCTTTATCTTTTCCAAATAACTGAATCACTTCTAAGTATTGGTTTTACTGAAGAAGAAATTCAAAAACATATTAGTAATGTTGAAGCTAAATCGAAGAAAAATATTTTAGAACTTCAACAAAAAGAAACAGAAACAAACAACGAAATAAAGAAAATAAATAGGGCAATTCGGAATATTAAAAAGCCCAAACCAAGGGAAATCAAATCAGCACAAACAATACAAAGTGATGATTCAATATCTACAGCAAGGAGTACACATAGTGAGTCCCCAAGTAGTGCTCGTAAAACAGAAACAACATCAGTTCAATCATATGCAGAAATCCAAAAATCGAGACAAAATCCAACACCATCTTCTCCAAAAAGAAAATCAATGATCCCAACGCCCAAAAAACCTAAAACACCTATAACAGCATCTAAAGGCAAGAAACGTGAAATACAATCACCAACAGTTCAAGCAACAAAAGCAGGAGCTAATTTTCTTGCTGAACTCGCTAATGAAGAAGGAGATGATTTAATTTTTTCGAGCAAAAAATAATTGATTTCTAAGGAAAAAAATGTTTCTAAATATATATTGATTTGTAATAAAAATATATGCTTTAAATTTAAAATTAAATATATTTTTATAGCAGATAAATTTGTGAAACACTACGTCTTACGTTTAAAATTACAATTCCCTGAGTTTGTTCGACTTGATTGTTTTCAAAAAAATATCTTATATTTTCTTATCTAGAGATAATTTAAATATATTTTTCTAAGTTTAAATTTACTACATATTATATTTTTGATTAAGATATTTTATTTTGTTTAATATCAATTATATATTAAGATAATTTAATTTTTAACGGACAAAAAATTTCATATTCAAAGAATAAAAAGCCTAAATGGGTGAATATTTTGCTGTCATCCGTAAAGGGCAACCAACTCAATGCTATGATGCTGCAGATTTTGTTAACCTATCAACTAAACAAATATCTGAGTCATTTGGGTTAATTGGAGAATTAATTTTTATTCGAACACCTAACTACATTGAAGTATTACCATTTTCTTGTTGTCCTTTGAAAACATATCCACAACTCATTATTAACTATCAATGTAGTCCGTATGAAATTCCAAAGTATTCGTTATCAGTTCATCCAGCTAATGAGTTTAAAACCCTTACGCTTAGGATTTCCATCAGCAACCCATCAGAGTATGAAATACCATCTTTTATGGTACCTTTTAATTTAGATTTTTTCAAAAATGCCACTGCCGTTGATGTTAAGAACAAAATCAAGAAAGACTTAGACATAGCTGTTCTTGACTCATCACTTTATATTAACGATCAATTTATTCCAGAAACCTTTAACGCCGCCTCATTATTACAACTCGGTAAAACACAACAAATCATATTTAAATGCACATTTACTGAAGAAGCACTTAATCGTATTAAGCATCGTACCTTTATGTTAAAAGAAATTGTTACTACTGAGCAATCTTATCTTCATAATCTTTCCATCATTACAAATTATTGGGAGAAGACACTTCGTGCCAAGAAGATATTACCAGAGAATCATTTACAAATCATATTTAAGGACATATCATCCATTTTTGGCGTACATATGTATTTTTGTGAGCATTTGCAGCAAGCAGGTACATCATATAGCTCCGAAATTTCCATACCATTTATCGAGTTCATACCTGCTTTTTCCATTTCTAAGCATTATGTCTCTGAGTATCCATCTATTATTGAAGTTTTAAATCTTTATAAGAACACAAATGTCCATCGTAAACTATTACAATTAGCTAAAGCTATAGATGGCAGAGATTTACATAGTTATTTAATAACGCCAGTTCAACGTATTCCACGTTACATATTATTTATACGTGATTTAATCAAATATACACCTAAATCACATCCGGACTCCAAATTGTTACCTATAGTCTCAGAGCGTATTCAAGAAATGACGTCACAATTTGATTCAGTTTCTGAGTTAGCACGTAAACAAGCTGAACTAATGCATATTCAACAAGGTATTACGAATGGATTTATCTTCTTGGATATACAACGCGATCTTGTTTTCGAAGCTAAAGTTAATATCCAAAGTTCATCACGGAATCAACATGAAGGTAATATATATTTATTTTCGGATTTATTGGTTATCATTCAACAACAAGAAAAGAATCGTTACAAAGGTATCTTTGATTGTCCTATTTCTAAGTTTTCATTAATATATCAATGGCCTGAATTAAATTCGATAATTATTGATTCATCAAATAAGTCATATATTACAAACAAAAAAGGGATTTATACAATTACATTTAATAATGAAAATGACATGAAAGAATTGTTTAAATGTTTATATCAAATGCGACAAAAATATAAATTGTTTTGTAATGAAAAGTTTACTATTGATTGGGAAAATGTTGAAATGAAAACGAAATTAATTCCATTTATTAATCCGAAAGCAGTATCAGTTAATGATGTATTATATATTATTACTGGAATTGATAAAGATTTTGATATATATAAATTACAATCACAAAAACTTATACATGTAATAAAACTTCCGACAACTATTAATGATATTATAGCGATACCATTTGCTAATTATATTTATATCTTTTCATATAACGAATTATATAAATTTGATTCGATAAATAAAGTTACAACTAAAGTCGAATTAAATGGTGATCAAATTCAACCACGAAAATATTGTACAATGATATTATATAAAACGAATTTAATTATTTATGGAGGAAAATCATTAAATTCTTCAACATGTTTTAATGATACAATTATAATAAACCTTGAAAATAATAACGTTAAAGTATATGAAGGAGGTTCACGTTTCCCTTATCCTCGATATAAACATGCATCGATATTAGATGGGAATCGTATGTTAGTTTATGGAGGTATTAATAATCGTAAAACATTAAAACGTTTTGATGAATTAAATTTGGATACTTTAGAATGGAAACAATTACGTAAAGTGTTTTTACCACCAAGAAAATGTCATTCATTAATCAGCTTTGATAAATATATTGGAATTTTCGGTGGTTCAATGGATAAAACACAAATTTTGGACTTAACATCATTAGAAATTTATGATGTTGCTGAGTTTGGTAATGTTTGTTCTCATCCAAATTCAACTACATTAGTATCGAATGGATCAATATATTTAATATCTGGTTCGAATGATAAAAAGAATCAATTCTCCGCAATATTTAAAATCCATACGCCATTAACATTAAATCCAGTTGATGTGTTTAGGAACCAAAACTTATTCGATTATCAAACACGTAGAACAAGCGGTGATTTGTTCACTGGTAATCATAACCTTGACGAAGAAATATTTAATCGAATTAATATTAGGAAAAGACCTAAAGCGAAAGAAAGAAGTTTCACTCGTAAACTTACTGATGAAAAAAGGCCGCGTTTAGATAACTTAATGATAAAACAACAACAAAATGTCGGTAAAACTGAATCGATACCAATTCGAGTTGCAAGAAAACAATCGATTGACGCAGTTACATTCGAAAATGTTCAAAGAAGAAAGAATTCAAATGTGAAAAATGAAGTAGAAAATGAGAATGAAAATGATAAATTGTTATTAGTACCATCAAATGAAAACTTATTACAAAAATTAAGTTTTAACTCAGAAAATATGAGTTTGATATCTGACGACGATGATAATATGGAAATGATCGAAATATTCGATGATGAATATAACGTGAAGCCAATATTTAACGATGGCGAAGAAGAAGAAGCAAAAGAAGAAAATAAGAAAAACGTCGAATTCGGAATCGATGAGAAAAATGCTCCGTTCGGCTTAGGCAATTTGTCAGCAAACGGAAGACATTTGTCGTCACACGACTTTAATATTAACGCATTAGAAAACGAAAAAAGAGAACTAAAAGATGTAAAGGAATAAATGGCGATAAATAATAAAAAATAAAATAAAATGTAAATAAATATATATAATCATTGAAATTATTAAAAATTATTTGCAGATGAAATTTTTTATTTTTTATTGACTTTAAAATAAAGAGAATTAATGTTAAGTAAATAATTCTTTGTTATTGCTTAAATTCATTATCTAAATTATGAAATATATATCAATTTCATTGTTTATGTTATATTAAATTGATTTTTACAGACATAATTTAAAAGAGAGTCAATAGTTTCCTCCTTATAGACTTTTTTTTTAGTTTAATAATATATCATAAATATATTTATTGTTAATGTTAAAAATTCATTTTCAACTTGGTCTTGGAAAGTAAGTAAATGAAATTATGAAGGGTGTAGTAAAATGGCGGGAAAAAATTGTTTTTCTTCGCTTGTGGCTCATTCCTCTCAATCACAGTAAAAATCAACCAGAAATGCAACTTGAATGTATAAAAAAATGTAATAGTAGATCGGAACTGTCGGAATTGTAATATAAACATAATATTAAATTTTTAATCTTATTTAAATAAGAATTAAAAAAAATTTTGCTTCTACTTATGGCTAAACATTATAAAAATGGGAGAATTTAGAATATATGGTATTTCATCAATTAACATGAAGATATAAATATATATATTGAAATGCGGTTTCTTGATTATCAGAAAGAATTTTTGGTAAATTCCAGATATAAAGTAAAATTAGAATAAAATTCAGTAATTTTTGAGTCATAGTAAGAAATTTGTGAATTTACTGTGTATATTCTTGATTAATCATAGAAAGTATTATTGTATTTGTTATGAAAAATGTTTCAATAATTGTATTTGTAAGTGAAAGTGAATTGATAAAAACAATGGAATGAATTAATGTGAAATCAAATTGCAATGAAGGATTAAATGTATTTGATTTAGTAAAACCATTTGATTGCGAAAATGTATTCGATTGACTATATGCTTCTAAAATGCCAAATTTATCAATTATTATATTCAATATATGAATTGAATGTCATAACATATTTTGCGGGAACTCCGGAAAAAACATTATCCCTAAATGATGGAGCCTTCTCTCCGTTGTAATATATGCATTTAAGCGAAATGCAATTATAAAGTGTCATCATTCCGATTGTGGTAACTGAAGATGGAATTATAATTTTTGATAAAGAAAAACAAGAATATGGAATTTCAATATTCACGAATGAATGAAAAAAACTAAATGCATAATCCCCAATTGTTGTAACTGAAGATGGAATTTCAATATCTACTAAAGCAAAACATTGTTGAAATGCAAAATTTCCAATTGATGTAATTGTATATGGAATCGTAATATTCGTTAATGAAGTACAATAATGAAATAAACTTTCACTGATTGTTGTGACCGAAGATGGAATTGTAATATTCTTTAATGAATTACAATAAGAAAATGAAGATTCACCAATTGTTTCAACATTTTTTCCAATTACTTTTGTTGTCAATAACTCGCAATGGTCAAAGGCATAACTACCGATTATTTTTACATTGTTCCCAATTTCAACAAATATTAATGAAGTCCATTTAGAAAATACGTACGATGGGATTTCACTAACATCTCCACTAATAATAATATATGAAATATTATCTTTGTTTTTAGCAGCTTCTTCAAATCCACTTGAATTGGAAATTACAAATGTTTCATATTCTATACTTAATATTAGAAAGATTTAAATAACAAACAAATTTAATTTTTATAAACTATTTTTCATATCCGGTGTGAACATGAATTATATATGATATATTTAATACCAGCTTCTTCCCAGCTTCTGGCATAGCCTTTCAAACACAATAAATTCAAGTATTTGGTACATTCAAATTTGTTGACACATGGTAACCGGTATCATGCACGACAACCATCAAAATGTTACCTTCATTTGAAAGTAATTAATGGGCCATTCAATTTCTTAAACCGTTAAGCCCGTTGTGCAATTGTTCATTTTGTTTATTCCGATAATTTACCTGTAATTGTCAAAACCGATATAACCGGTTGATAATTCCGCATTTGTAAGAACATGAATACTAACCGTTCATATATAAAAAAGTGTTTAAAATCGGTTATTATCGATATCCAACAATATTTAGAAGCTGCTTGTTTTTAAATTTCTAAATAATTATATCTTCAGATGAGACTCTATAAACTACATTCGTAGACGAAATTTTTAAATAGGATCAACCTGAGTAAGAAGATAACAAAATATATCTGAAAAAAAATTTAAATGCTTTACATAGGAAACTTCACATAGGAAAAATTACACGGTTTGAACCGTTTTAACGTCCAATTTAATTGAAAATAAACTGTTTTCTTAGAAAAATCGTCATTCTGAATTTTCTATCGTTCAAAATGGAGGAAAAGGATAAGATATATCAACCAGAAGATTCTGTTGAATTAAACCAAACCAACAAGCTACCATTATGGCTTCGAATTATTTGTTTTACAATTTTTCTCATATTCTGTGGACATTTATTAATAGAATTATTTCCCATCATAATGATTTGCAAATTGATCAATACGCTAATTCATCGAGTATGCCCTAATAGTAAAAGGTGGCTTCCTTGCCCTTGCATTGAAGGGAATTTTGTTGATAATCTTTGGTATTGCCATATATGGCAGTTTTGTTGTTGTCCAGAATCTTGTTGTGTTCCTGGGGAAAATTGTCTATGTTGTGGAAAGCCATCTTGCTGCTGCCAGACACCATACTTTAGATGTACAAGTGAGGAATGTTGCTGTTGTTGTTGTCCTGATCCATCAGAAGATTCCATTGAACGAGCTAATGATCGTAGAAATCCACAACAAAGGATCATTAATGCAACTGAAACAATTCCAAAATATACTAATGATTATGAAGAAAATCAAGGATCACAATATTATCCTAACCTTAGCAATGAAACGTATGACGAAAATTTAATAGAGTATCAACCGTAAAAGCTAACTTTGCTCATAGATCAATATTTTTATACCCTAAAAATCAAATGTACGAAAACCTGTTGTTATTTGTTTCGGTTGGAGAATTCCGGAACAGATGCTCTGTTTTTGAGGAATTTATTTAAGAATATGTTTGTAGTATGTCATTTCTGGGCTAACCAATCTCTTTTTTTATAAATTAGAAATCGGACCTATGTCCAAAGTGCACTTTTTGCACATCATGACTCGATAACTCGAACTTGAACCTCGGTTAAATAAAGTTGCCAAAAAATTTCCAGAGTTACAACGAAGTTTGTTCATTTTCAACGTCAAATTTGATCTTTTCAAAATTGAATGCTGTTCTTCTACATTTATTCAATTCCAACATCGTTGACTTCACCATCTCACTTAAATGTCTTTGAGTGGAACTCAAACAGAGAAGAACTTGGCTATGTCATTCGCAGGAGAATGCATGGCTCGTACTAAATATACATACTTCTCAGAAGTTGCTAAGAAACAAGGTTACGAACAAATAGCTGCAATCTTCTTAGAAACTGCAGAAAACGAACGCGAACACGCCAAAATCTTCTTTAATCTCCTTAAACAAAATGGTGGCACAGCCATTGAAGTACCAGCAACAGTTCCTTTGTCAGGAATTGGTTCAACTGCTGAAAATCTTCGAGCAGCAGCTGCAGGTGAAAATGAAGAAACAGAAGTTTTGTATCCTAAGTTCGCCAAGATAGCTGAAAAGGAAGGATTCAAGGATGTTGCAAGAGCTTTCAAGCTTATCGCTCAAGTTGAGAAACAGCACGAACTTCGCTACAAGACCCTTCTTGAAAAGGTTGAGAACGGCACTGTATTCAAGCGTACACGTGCAATGTTATGGAAATGCCGAAATTGTGGATATGTATTCCAAGGCCTTTCAGCTCCAAAGGCTTGTCCAGCATGCCGTTTCCCACAGTCTTTCTTTGAAATCAAGGAAGTTCTTGAGTAAATGGAATTTTCCAAATCCAATTCATTTCATAAATATGTAAGACAAACATCATAACTCGCAGATGTTACAGTATAAATAAATATAAAGATACACATAAACAGTAAAGAAGGCAAATTACACAAAAAACGAAAGTTCACATTGAGAAGTTTATATACGTAAAGCACTGAAACAAAAGTGAATTTCATGCACATAAGGGTTTATTTCCCAAAACGCATCTAAATGACTTAGTATTTCAAATCTGATCCACCGACGAACTCACGGATGCAGGAAATATGTGGAACGATTTCAGTTTCTACTGGATAGAAGAAGTTCAATAATCCAAGTAATCTTCTTGCTTCCTTAGTGATTTCTTGGGATTGCTCTGAGTCAGGATCTTCTCCCTTTTCTGGGATTGTAGCCTCAGCAAGCAATGCTTTACCATAAACAGACAAAACAGGCAATTCATAAACTAATGCGGAATTGAAGAAAAGTTCAGCATTTCCTTGGAATGGGAAAATGTTTCGTTCTTCTCCAACTCGGACGCTTGTCCATCGCATAATGGTTCTTCTTGGAGAGTATCCACGATATCTATAGTCACGGATGATTCTTCGAATCAATCTCAGATCAGATGTTGGGAAGCGATGGTTATAGTCTAACTTCAAAGGAGTCAATGCGGAGACATAAATAGGTGTGACTTGGTCTGCTCCAAGTGACATTAAAAGTTCGGGATTGAGACCATGGATACCTTCTATGATCAAAAATGAGTTCTTAGGGAGTGTGTAAGTCTTCTTATCATCAAAGTAACCCTTTCCAGTCTTAAAGTTGAACTTTCTTGCTGGAACAGTTTCACCAGATAAAATACGATGAACAATTTGTCCAAGAATTTCGACGTTAAGAGCACTAAATGACTCAAAATCTTGAAGCCCATCAGCGCCATATGGAATGTCGCATGTATCCTTATAGAAATCATCCATTCCAATAACAATTGAATCATATCCATTAACACGAAGTTGGATAGCAAGACGCATTGCAAATGTTGTCTTGTTGGATGAGGATGGGCCTGCAATTGTTACGATTCTCTTTGTTGGGAAGTTCTTGATAAGATGTTTTGCGATCTTTGCAAACTTTTGCTCATGAAGACCTTCTGCGATCCATTTAAGGTCATTAATCTTACGGTGGTAAATGATATCGTTAAGTTTTGATACGGTATCACAATTAATAAGTTTAGCCCATTCACGATATTCTTTAAACATATCAAAGAGCGCCTTTGGATCACTCCATTCTGGGATATCATTTGGTGTCAAAAGAGTTGGGAAACGAATGATAAGACCATTTTGGTATTTGCGTAATTCAAATTTCTTAAGTCTTTCTTTGTCTGTTGACATTGGTTCAAGAGCATAATCAATGTAATCACCACATTGGATACAGGTAATATAATCTTCGCTCCATGTCTTCATTAGACCAAGTTTGTCATTGAATTTTTGCTCGATGAAGAAAGCAACAAGCTCAGAACGTGGGATACGAACCTTTTTGATTTCGATATCAGAGTTTAAGAGGTCCAACATTTCTTTTTTCATTGCTTCGACGTTTTCTTCTGTGATTTCGATATCTTCTGAATCCGCGCAATAATAACCAGATCCGAGGGAATGTTCAACTTTGAGAAATCGATTAAAGAGCTTATGGTATATTGAAGTTAATAAAAATGAAAGTGTGGCATGTTCGGAAAGTAGTTGAGTTCTTGAGATCTTTTCCATACGTGGATCATGAACTTCTTCGATTGGAAATTCTTGAACGCTTTTGATGTAACCGCTTGATTGGGCGTACATTAAATGTGAAATGATTACTTAAAAAAACGATGATAAGCACTTTTTGAAACTCATAGAAATTTCAAAGGTGTTAAATCAGTTTCATTCAAAAATTAGGGTGGTCCGTCTGGGATGTTAACAAAATATCTTTGCACTACTCATATACTTTAATGTTTTTAAGTAAAACTATTACCAGATATAAAACCAAAATAAGCAAAATATTAACTTTGATTTATTAAAATTAATTGAATTCAAAATAATGTTAAATTTTTAGTTTACATACAAATAAAATTGATTTAATTTGACGCCGCTTGAAGTAGTTCCATTACATCTTGTCTACTTTGTTGAGCAATTCGTTTTTGGATATATGGTGCTTGTGATGCTGGAACAAATAATAAAGGAAATGGATCTTGTGCTATTTTTAAATTTTCTTGTGGATTTTCTTCGGCATCATCACTTTGAAGATCACCAACTTCTTCATTTTGTTGATTTTCCATATTTTTTTGACATTATTAGAACTATTCAATTTTTTTGACATTTTTAAAAATATGTAAAAAGTGTCGACTTTTGCCGTTCATGTTTTTTCCGGTTATCGATCAAGAATATTCAATCTAATCCACCATGGAATTGTATGGAATTAAACTCCACATTCTTTGTTCCTTTACTGGTGGGTTTATTTTACACAGAAATGATTTTTGGCCGAATCTTATCAAAATTGTAGTTTGTTTGCTATTATATGGATATTTTTATTTATTAATTTCTCTTGAAACAACATATACAATACGTTTTCTTGTTGCATCAATTGGGGCTGTTTTTATTTTAATTATTGAACTTATTGTTACTTGGTTTAATATATTATTGGATGAATCAGTTGCAGTAGATGAACCCGAGGATATAGAAGATATCCCCAGCATTCCACCAGGAATTAGTGGGCCATTATGGGAAGCTCGCTCAGTTTTTTTTAATGAACGAATCCCAACAGATGAACGTGCATATCAACTTGTTCGCCGCGGTTTTGATGTTGATGAAGTCTTTCGACTTTATGAACTTATTCAACAAGGAGTTGTCACACCAGAGACCAAAAGTCATGCACCAATACGCCGTGTTAAAACAAATATGATAGTTTTATGCGGTCAAATTATTAACATACACTTTGACAGAGATTCTTTATCACGTGCCTTTACACGCCCTGCTAATAATTGGCATCTTTTATCATGTGTGATAATCACATTTTTACTTGCACTTTTTGTACCAGAAACACAACATTTAAATCCGTCTGGATGGCATTGGTATATAGCGTTAATTTGTTGCACTGCAATTTTTTCCTTATTATTACCACCGACATCAGATCCATATTCGACCAATTTAACAGATCCATATTTATCATATACACGAGCATCTATCTGTGTTGGAATGACAGGAATCATTTGTGGGATTAACATATGTCGGAAATATTTACCTGTTAGTACATATATTGAACAATTATCGATAACTATTACATGGGAACCCATTTTAAATATCATCGAAATATTTGCTGTTAATTTATTTCGTTTTTATCCTATTTTAATATTTATTGGAGTTTTTGGACATCCATTAACTACAATTCATTATTTAGTTGAAACATTAAACAAATATTTATTTGGACTTAATGGATCAACAGGCTTAAAAAAAGCTTCTTTAAGTTTTTTTTGGTCATTATTAATAGTATTTGGAACATCATTAATCTTTTTATTAGGGATTAATTATATTACAATAGCAATATCAATATTTGTCATCACTTTTTTTATACAGTTTTCGATTTCGGATAATTTCCGAGTTTTTATGAGGAATCATTTGTTTAAATCGATAATAGTATCATTTATATCGGGTTGTACATCATTTTTAGTGTTAATTACAGATGAGAAAATATTAACAATTTTATTATATTTATTTTTCGGTGCACATTTTCTTATTGATATAATTATACCATATTTATCTACACATCAACGATATTTAATATTTTATGGAAGAATATTAAAATATAACTTTCTAACTAAATATCCACATTTTATAACTAACTTCGTCACTGCGCCTGCATTTATATCATTTTCATTAATTAATGATAAAAATTTATATCCACTTTTAGGAGCAATTTTAATATTACAAGCATTAAGAGTTGCACAAACATTACCACATATATTTTCATTCTCATTATATTTAACAATAATATTATTTCAACATGATTATGATATACCACCTACAGCATTAGTATTTTTATTAAGTTTATTAATATCTCGAAAACTTATTAAAGTTTTTCGTTTTATTCGTTTATGGTATAAATGGCGACTTTTACCATATTCATTATTTAAGAATGATATCATTGATAATAAGAAATATATATTAAGTATAATATTATGTTATTTCATCTGTAATATAGTACAACCATTTTCAGCGTTATCATTTTTATCATTTTTATGGAGTTTCTTTACTGGTTCTCCAATGTTAATTTTATCGGGTTATCAAATGTTATTTACATTTTGTCCGCCAAAGCCGAATTTATTTTATGATCATTTAGCATCAGAAGAAGAACAACAAAATGATAATGATAATGGTAATAATAATAAAACATTAAATCAATCAACTTTAGAACATCCACTTGAAGCACCAATTTATTTATCATTATCAGAAAAGCTTCAAATGAATTTAGGGAAAATGATCAAAGATGGCGAATTAGGTTTAGTTACAGATGATTCATTTTTTTTAATGATTTCTGGTGAATTTGCAGCGATATTACATATAATATCTATTGAAGCTAATAAAATATCATTTCAATTACGTGGCTTAGAATATATAGAACAAACACTTTGTCATGATAATGAAATATCAACATTACAAAAGATTATATTAGAATATCAAAATTTCGGTAATATACATCTTGCGTTAACATCTAATTTTAGTATGTATGAGCTTCGAATATATAATAAGCCAATTGAAATGGTTGGTATTTCAACATTTGGATTTCAAGATACTGTTTTACCACCATTAGGTCGCTCAGCATTAAGTTGGGAACTTAAGTCACTTGTTTATAGTGTCTTAAAGATCATCTCAGAGAATCCGAATATTATTAACTCTGAAGAAGAAGAGAATGATAATTATCTTCAAAATATTATACCGAAATTCTCACAAACACATTTAAAGTTCATAAAATGTATTGCCGAAAATTTCGGGTTAGAATTTTGTCCGAAGTTATTACAACGTATGTGGATTGTTATTCATTTTATCCATACTGTAATTGTTAATAGGACTGGGAATTTCATACCAGAGAAATGTTTCGAATTGTTTGAAGGTAAAATCGAAATTAATATGAATGGTATCATTGAAGAGAATATCATTTGTCCTTGTTTTAGGTTTTCAATTGCTTCGTTATTAATGATAAGTGTTGGACTTGAACCAACTTCAAATGATAATGAAGAATTGTTTAACTTCTTTAATGAAATTTATGATAAATATATTGCATTACCTTTAAGATCAGAAGAATTAGAAAGCGTTTTAAAAGAAGGTAAAAAATCAGTAATAACAATGGTATATGATCAAGATATAGTATCAGTTGTAAGATTAAGTAACTCGATAACAGAATGGTCTTTCTTCCAAATGGAAAGCGAATGCATTAGAGGATTTTGGGCAAACGAAATTAGAAGTTTGTTGTTCTTCGCTAACTCTTCAAGAGAAAGAAACTCAATCCAATTTAATGTGCAAAGTTTAAGGAATTTGACAAATCAAAGCTGTAATTTGCCCGTTGGATACCCGGCGTATGTAACACCGATAATGGAATCTTATTCAGAAAAGTCTTAACTTGTTTTGTAAATTGTGTTTAGAATTAGTTTTTGTTTTTAAATATTGTGAAAAAAATTATAAAAAACTTCGAAAGTCATATGACAACATAATGGAAATCGTCATATTAACTTATTTCAATGGTTTAATAGCATCTTGATTTAAACAATTGAACTAGAACAGAATTGGGTCAAGATAAAAATGATTTCTATATTTATTAACAATTCGTGTGTGCACTAAAAATATATAATTTCAACCAACCATGCCCCCACAAAAGCATTTGCTTTCAACAATATTGTTAAAAAAATTTAGCTAATCAAAAAATTAAATCGTTTGAAATATATATATTTATTAAATAATCCAATTATTTTTCTGACAAATTAATATACTGTTCATATTCTGAGTCTTAAAGCATTAATTAGTTATAGTGATTTCGTAAAACTTTATAAAGTTGAGAGATATGTACGAAAAAAATAATCTAAGATGGGTCAGAAAACTAAGGGACTCCGAACGGGCAATAATATCTATGAAATTAATTAATATCCACAAAATCTATATTGAATTTTATTAATTATACATTTTGAAAGATTTAGTAAATAATTGTTTTTTAAAGAAAAGGATTCATTTGAATGTCTTTTTATTATGAAGCATTTCTATAGAATGAGATTCGAATTATTAATAATGATATCAGAATATAAAAAATGATTTAATAAATGTAGAAATAATGTTAAATCTTTAATTTAAAATGATTTATTTAGTAAACAGCTGTAAGTTTTCTAACGTAATTCCCATTAAAAATTTCATCAATCATTGGAACTGCATAATCAGAATTTGAAATCTTGCTTTCCATTTTTTTATATTAAATATCATTTTGTCACTCCTTGAATTAAAATTTCCTTTTTTTTTCACCTAAATAAAATGAATTTAACGTGCTCCAGTCATTAAATTCACGTATCGTTTGATCTATTTGGTAAAGATGATTCCCAAAATAGGTTCTGATTCATTCAAAAAAGAATCCATTAATAAATCGACAGACAAAGAATTTCTTGTTACACTTCAGAAAATAATTCGTAATCTAAATGAAAAAAATATTGAATCATCAGTTGAGAAGACAATGGAATTATTTGATTCTAATTTCCCATATTCATTTAATAATGTTATATGTAACTTAGTTTATAATTTATCTTTTTCACAAAATAAAATATGTGATTTATATTTCAATTATTTAAAAATGATTCAAACAAAAGAAATAGAAATTAATAATAATATACCAAAAATTATAGATTTCTTTGGTAAATATTTATGTAGACGTAAAACACAAGAATCAAATTATCTTATCGAAAAAATGATTGAACAAAATTTAATTGATTCAAAAATAACCTTTACTTTCGAATCGTTATATTTTGTTCATCATAAATCAATTAACAGTAAAGATGATCTTGATAAGCTAATCACGATATATTATGATAACGAAGATGTTAATGATCCATTAACAACAGCTTTTTTAGAAAATTATGAAGAACTTTCAAAGAATGATTGGGAACTTCATAAGAAATATGTTAAAGAAGGAGTTAATCCAAATGAAATTGCAAAAATAATTCGAAATGATGAAATAGAAAAACTTCAAGAAATTTCATCACAAACAAATTTTGATTTTAATCAAAAAATTGGACCATAACTTTATGAAAGATATTCATTTATTAATCAATTAGGTGTTACATTAATTGATTACGCAGCATTTTTTGGAGCAGTTGAATGTTTTAAATATTTATTATTAAATGGTGCTCATATATATAACACAAGTAATTATGCGATTGCAGGTGGAAATAAAGAAATCATTCATTTATGTGAACAAAATCATTCATCATTTAAAAGTGTATATGAAACAGCAATTGAATTCCATCGAAATGATATCTTTAAATATTTTTATGAAAATTATCAACCATCTTTACCAATTGTTGAAAGTGATACTCAATTAATCCGTATATTACGTCAACAATATTTCAAAGCAAAACTACATGAAAATTTAGGTTGTTTTTGTATTATCAGTGGAAATTTTGAAATTCTTTCATATTTGGAAGAGAATTTCATGAAAATTAATGACAATGATATTAATAAATCAGCAGAAGATGGTAACTTATATCTTGTTAAGTATTTTATCCAAAATAACAAGTTTCAAAACGATATATTCATTTTTTCTTCGGTTTCAGGAAATATTGAGCTTGTTAAATTTATTCTTGAACATGGAGCTGATATTAATGCTAAAAATATTTCTTAATTTTATATATTATTTTTGTATTAACCTAACATGTAAAAATAATATTTGGAAATTGTTTGAAATATTTAGAACAGCACTTACAGAAGCATCTAGAAATGGTCATATAGAAATAGTTAAATTACTTCTTGAACAAGAAGGAATTGATGTTAATGCTAAAGGTATTTATTTGTTTGATTTGATATTTATTTTAATAATTTAATATTTCAAAATAATGTTTGGAAATTATTTATATTATTTTGGACAGCACTAATGATTGCATCTCGAATGAATCATACGAATATAGTTGAATTACTTCTTAAACAAGAAGGAATTGATATTAATGCCAAAAATATTTATTTGTTTTATTTAATATTTATTTTAATAATTTTGGATTTCAAAATAATTTTTGAAAATTATATATATTATTTTGGACAACACTTATTTGCTCATCTTTTATTGGGAACACAGAAATAGTTAAATTACTTCTTGAACAAGAAGGAATTGATATTAATGTTAAAAATATTTCTTTGTTTTATTTAATATTTATTTTAACAATTTTATATTTCAAAATAATATTTGGAAATAACTTAAATTATTTTGGACAGCACTTATGATAGCATCACAAAATGGTCATATAGAAGTTGTTAAATTACTTCTAAAACAAAAAGGAATTGATATTAATGCTAAAAATAAAAAATATTTTAATAATTTGATATTTTAAAATAATATTCGGAAATTATTTAAAAAATTTAACGCAGCACTTATATGGGCATCTTCTAATGATCATACAGAAACTGTTAGAATACTTCTTGAACAAGAAGGTACCGACACTAATATTAAAAATATTGATTTTTTATGTTTAATATTTATTTCTATAAATTGATTTTTTTAAACAATATTTGGAAATTATTTAAATTATTTAACACAGCACTTATTTTGGCATCTCAAAATGATAAAATTGAAATAGTTAAATTACTTCTTGAACAAGAAAGTATTGATGTTAACGTTAAAGATATTGATTTGTTTTATTTAACATTTATTTTTCTAATTTAATATTTTTAAAAGTTATTCGGAAATTAAATAATATATTTAGCACATCACTTATAGTTGCGTCTCATGGTGCCTATATAAATATTGTTCAATTACTTCTTCAACAAAAAGGAATTGATATTAATGATAAAGATATTTATATGTTTTGTTTAATGTTTATCTTAGTTATTTGATATTTCAAAACAATATTTGGAAATAACTTAAATTATTTTGGACAGCACTTATGATAGCATCTAGATATGGTTATATAGAAATTGTTAAATTACTTCTAAAACAAAAAGGAATTGATATTAATGCTAAAAATATTAATTCGTTTTAATTAATATTCATTCTTATAATCTAGAATTTTAAAATAATATTTGAAAATTATATAAATTATTTAAAACAACACTAATGGAAGTATCTTCAAATGGTCATATAGAAATAGTTAAATTACTTCTTGAACAAAAAGGAATTGATATTAATGCCAAAGATATTTATTCTTTTTATTTTATATTTTTTTTGAATCATTCTATGTTTCAAAATAATATTTGGAAAATATTCAAATTATTTAAAACAGCACTTATATGGGCATCACAAAATGGTCATATAGAAATCGTTAAATTACTTCTAAAACAAAAAGGAATTGATATCAATGCTAAAAGTATTTTATTATTTTGTTTAAAATTCATTTTAATAATTTGATATTTCAAAATAATATTTGGAAATTGTTTGAGTTATTTGCAACAGCACTTATATGGGCATTTTCTCATAATAATACAGAAATAGTTACATTACTTTCTGAACAAGAAGAAATAGATATCTATGCTTGAAATAGTTATTAAGCGCTTAATTACAAAGCTTGAAACACCCATAATTTATTCAAATTTTATCATGCAAATCTTAAATAAAGTATCATTAAATTAATTTTATATATATATATTATTGGGCATCAACTAGCCGAAAAAAGGAAATATATTTTTTCTTACAAAATACTTGATTAAAGAAAATCCTATCCCAAGAATCTTGGACCAAGAGATATTTTAGTTTTGTCAGCATGATCAGGAAATATAAAACATGTTCTATATTTATATTAAAGCAAAAAAGAATTGAAATTAATGCAAAAGATAAATATTTTTTTGTTTAAAGTTTATTTAATTAATATTCGTATTTTTCCTTAACATAATAAAATCAAATTAATCTTTTATCAATTTATTTGAACAATTGAAAAACATATTATAGAAAATGGAAGATTAATGAATAAATAAACATTATATTATATAAATTTTATTTAATGTCATCAAATTTTAAAATAGCATGTGGAGTTTTTTGTAAAAAATCGAAATAGTTGATAAATGGACAAAAGAAGGGGATATAGCGACCGTTAAATATTGCATAAAATTCAATGCGATGACGGTTATTGTTGGCCTTTTGATGCAAAACGAAAAAGGTGAAGTTGTTGATAGACTAATTCCACGCAAGTGTGATGCCACACATCGTCTTATCCCACCACACGATCATGCGTCTGTTCAATTCAGAATTGCTAAACTCAATGATGAAGGTCTTCCAACAGGTGAATTCGAAACAGTTGTTTTCTCTGGATATCTTCGCAATCTTGGAGAAGCTGACAATGCTCTCAACCGTATTGCAACAGAGAAAGGATTACTTCAAAACGTATATCGTGCATAAAATAAACATAACATTCACTCATATCATTACTTATAATATCGGTTATGCTTACTTTAATTTTCGAAAAAGGAAATGTTTTTTATTTTTTGAAATTGATGGTACAAAAAGATTAAAATTGAATCTCATTTAGTTTACAAAAAAAGTGCATAAATGGCCGCGGATCATAGGAATACGTTTAAAGATTTACGGTTTGATGATGCTTGTGCCCTTGCTTATAGGTCTGGCTTTAGGGTCAGACTCAGAGACACTTGTTGAGCAAGGAACTTCAATTGAGTGGTTTGGCAAATCATGTGACAGTGGCGTTTTTCTAGGAACTGCTGACGGAACAATTCATTATATCGATAGTGAAACGGGAGAAGTTAAATGGACTTTATCAACAGATGGGAATGTTTATGGCTCTTCATCTTCAGGTGGTGTATCAACTTTTATTCCTTCTCTTGACGGATACTTATTTTCATATAATCAATATGGTTTTCGTAGATTACCTCTTCCTATTCGTGACTTGGTTTATTTTTCACCTTTTCGAACTGAGACTGGTGAAGTTTTTACATCTGGTAAAACAACATCAGTATATTTTCTTGATTCTAAAGGAAAAGTTCTTACTTCATATCGTTCCAACACAACCATCCCAGCGCAAAGTATACAAATTACAGACAAAGATGAGATAAGTATTGTAAGAGTTGACTATGAATTAAATGTTTTTAATACAGAATCTGAAATCGTTCGGTTTGCAGAATTTGACATTTACAGTGAATGCGAAAACAAAGGGAGTCAACAAAACTTTGTAAATGTAACCACCACTATTAATGGCGCTGTTATCATTTCAATAAATGGAACAGTAAAATCACAGCTCAAAATCAATGGCCTTCCGACTTCTGTCTTTGGGTCCAATGGTATCTTCGATTTCAGTGTCAAAAACAATGGACTTCCATTTCCTCGATCCAACATTCAAATCCTTGAATTATATAGTTCTTTTATTGCTGTTCCAAGTCGTCCTCTTCATATCCCATCGAAATATGAACTTCTTATTTCAGGTCTTCCTCAACTTCCAGGCAAAGTACATGAAAAATCTGATGATGATTTCGATGATCGAAAAACTTTTGGTCCAGGTTTTGTAGATGTTGAGCGCACGTTTGCCCAATTCAAACCACTTAGTAATAACATCGATCCATTTCGTCCTGCAAATATAATGGATGGAGCGTTCACTTTTGCTTACATTCCTAGATTCAATAGAATTCAATACATTTCAATCGGTTTGTGTTTGTTCATAATTTTCATAACTTTACAATTCATTAAAATCAGTTATAACCACTTAAAGCAAAAGTCATATCTAATCCAAATTGACCCTAATGACATCAATAAGGGTATTTTCAATAACACAGAGTGCGCGTTAATACATCTTCCTAAATGTGATACAACCCTTATCCAAGAAATAAGTCTCATCAATGGTATCCCGAAGATTAAGGCTATTGATGAGCTTGATAATGAAGTAATCATTGCCTACCAAACTTTTGTACGCTATAGCTTTGATTCCAATTCATTTAATCCAATAACATTTTTGAAATCTGTTTGTGAGATTCTTCAAGTTCTCTTCAAAAATGGGTTTACTCATGGTTCTATTAGACAAGAACACATTTATATCCAAAATTCGTCATTATTATTAGGTGGATATCAAACTACATTTAAGAAGACCACAGACCATAGTGATCAAGCCAATGACATCCGTAGTCTTGCCCACATCATTCTTGATGTCTTACATCATGATATCCAAGATTGTTTTTTATCTGATTTATTAAGCGAGATGCTTAATGACGATGACGATGAAGTTCCCACTCCGACAGAGATCCTTCATCATCCTCTATTTTTCACACCCAAGCAAAAAATTGACATTTATAAACGTGCTTCGGACTTTTTGCATAAGCCCGACAGTAACTGCGCCAAACTGTTCGAAAGTGCGTTCCATGACATTGTCGGCGGCTGGTGGACACAGAAAATCGACATTTTTTTGCTTTCTGACGCCTCGCAGCGAGTTGTGTATAGCGGCGATTCGTTGTGCGACTTGATTCGGCTGATCAGAAACAAGCACGAGCACCCGCCGGACTCGCTCTCTGACGAGGAGAAGGAAAGGTCAATAGGGAAGAAGGACGACGACGAGAAATTCTTCGCGTACTTCCACGGACTGTTTCCGAACCTGTTTCTGTACACTTATTACTTCTTGGATAAGTACGACGAGTGTACTAAGGAAGAAAAGGCGGAATAAATTGAGTTGTTGTAGTTAATAAACAGATTCTGTATGAAGTTGACGTTCTTAAAGATTTCAATTGAAATGAAAAATATCAACAAAGAAAATGAATACTCTTTTGTTGTCATTATTTCTTCTGTTTTACGTTTCAATTCATTTTTGTAATTGGAAAATTTTTGATTTTTCATTGATTGTAAATGATTACATTCTCAAACTAGCTGATTCAGGTATATAAAAACTTCTTAATAAAAAATATTTCTTTCAATTGAGATCAAAGAATTTGAAAGTTGAATTATATTGTCAAAAATAAAGTTTATAATTAAAATGAATTATATATAATACAATTCCCAGATAACAATTTATTCATTCAGAAAATTCGATGCCATCCTCCATCGGATCGTCTAAGCACGAATACGATTCCTTTTCCATCGGTTCCAATCCAAATTGCTCAGTGAAGTCACCGACCATTGTCTCCAAAAACGGAAGCAGCTGCTCGTACGCTTGTTTTGTCTGCAAGTTTTCGACCGCTCTTCTGTAAACATTCACACATCTGATTGCAGCTGTTCTAACACCATTAGCCATTTTCATAGCATCTTTTTCATTTGTTTCTTTAAATTTACTTAGTAAAGAAACAAATGAATCAGTTCCTTTAAGATTTGAGGACAATACATCTGAAATACGATGAATATCCAAAGTAAATAAACCTTCTTTTGGCTTAATTGCTTTATTTTGATGATTATCAGGATATGGGAACCAAATTTCGAATTCGTCTGCAGTTTTGTTTAACAATTCTATCGTCTTATTGTACTTTTGCGTAACGTATTCATTTTCAGTCATTATAACGGTTTTCGATGACTTCACTTTTGATGACCATTTATAACGTGGTAATGCTTCATTAGTTAAATACTCAACATATTGATATTTATTATCATTATCAATAGCTGTTGGAATAGTTCTAAATTTATACCAAGTATGAGGGAATTCTTGAGTTCTTGTATCATTTTCAATAACAGGAGTTAGATGGACGATACAAACGGTTTCCTTGTCACATTTTTCTGAATGTTTTTTGCAGACGTTAATAGTTTTACCGTTAAAGCAGTTGTATCTATTCAACAAAGGAATGAATGCATGTTCAGCAGATTTGTAGTTTGAGATTACGAAAATTTCTTGTGTCTTAGTGCCATTTTCTTCGACTAAATAAAATGAAATTGGTAAGTCATAATCTTTCGAAGATTTTGTTTGAATTTTACCAATAGATTCGCCCAAATTTTTCATTGTTTCAGACATTTTACTGAAATTACGCGTTGATTGATTTAATCTTAATTGTAATGAATATAAAGGTCTTAATGAGTAAAACATAAAAGCTTTTTCTCCTATTTGAATTGCTCTTTGTAATTCATCCATTAACAAATCAATAGTAAAATCGGATAATAAAATTTGCGCTGATTCATCTTCAATTAAATTCTTAAATTCGATTTTTGCTTCATTTAAAACACTTGGAACAAATGAAAAATCATTTTTAACATCTAATGGATATTGATATTGAGCGTTTTGTATTGAATTCTTTAAAGGCTGCACGATTAATTGATGAAGTTTCTTGTAATTAGTTGAAGGAATATGATTAATTTCTTGAATTACTGATTCTATTAATGTAACAATATGTAATTGCGTAATAAATGCTGATGTATAATGTTCAAATTCTTGATTAACATTAACAATTTGTTTTAACCATTTAAGTCTCATTGATGGAATAGTTTTATATTGATCAGCTATAATCATAAGGTTTTGACATTTAGTATCTGGTGGCAAATCAGATTTCTTTTGTGTTTCAACAATATCAGAAATTGTTTTCGCAGCATAAATTCGACCTTGAAGTAGACGTACAAATGTTGGGTTTATATTGACAAAATATTTATTAAGAATATTTTTAATACAACCTAATAAAAGTTTATATATTGGTATTTCTTCAAGTCTTAAATTAAGTAAAATAGATGTAAGAGAATCCATCATATCAACAGATGATATAATGACTGTACCTGTATGATCAAAATCACATTTAAATATCGAAATTAATAACGATGCACCAAAACATCTTGTGTTATGTTGTGTAAATGTTAATAATGATAATGCCCATGTAACTAATTCTCTTTGACATGGATATTTTTGAGCAATTTGGACACAAAAATTATAAAATTGTTTTATATTATCTTTTGGTTGAAATTTGTTATATAAATTCTTAAGAATTAATACAACATAAGATAAATGTTGTCCTAAGTTATTTATCCAAATAAGTAATATGTTTAATATGTTTTTAGTAAGTAAATCATAATATGTAAGTAAAAGATGTGGTTTATTATATGTCGGCTTCACTTCTTCTAATGATTTATTGGTGGTATTAATCATTGAATTTAATAATTTTAAGTAATGTAATTGATAAGAATTACCACAAGTAGAAAACATTTTTAAGATTTGTGAAGATTCCGATTTAGAAAATATGAAAAGTATAACAGGAATTAATTTCGTTTGCATTTCACGTGTTATTTGTGTATTAAATGGTAACAAAAATAAATCTATTAATGGCTGTAAAATATACGCTAATTTTTTATTTATTTCATCTGGTGCATTTTCAAAAGTTACAACAAGTTGAAACAAAAAATCAATTTCTATTTCTAATGTTTTTTCTTTATTCTTTTTAGTATTATCTAATGATTGATAAAATGCATTATAAATTAATGACATAACTGGTAAAAATGGAACGATTTCAATATTATTTGGAAATGATTTTACTGACAAAGCTAAATTCGCAAAATAAAATTGATTACCTGCAAATGGCAATAAAAAATCAAATTGCAAATATGTGAAATATATTTTAAATGAAGCATATTTCTTCATTTTCTTCATTGTATCCAAATATTCGAAAATTAAATTATTTACGTCTTTAAATAATAAATATTTTGGCATTAACATACATATGAAATTCGCAAGAGATTCATTTAAGGTAATTGCATTTTGCGGTGGTTTTGGTGATTCCATTTTAGAAGGACTACTTACACGAAATGATACTGCTCTTGTTCTTTCTGAGCAGCTATCTTCTTGATAAGATCTATTACAACATCTTCCTATAATTCGAGGTATAAGTTTCAAAAATTCAATTAAATCAGGTTTAGAGAAAGTTGAATCTGGTAAAGAAATAGATACAAGTAAAATATCAAAAATTATTGGTAATGTAAATGTAATTTGTTTTAAATAATATCTGATGTTTTCTTGTGAAGCATCAAAGTTTTCTTGATTATTCTTCATGATTTGTGACGTAGATTTACATATTTTATCAATAAAATTAGGCCCAAATAAATTTACATCCATTACATGGAAAATCCAAAATCTTAAAATCGTTCGAACAAAATTCGGATCAAAATTATCAAAAAATTGCATTAAATGAATTATAGTATTTTGATCAACAAGTTTAAGAAGTTTTGCTGTGACTGGAATAATTTGTTGATTATATAAATGTTTTGGTATTTGCGTTATACTTGGCGGTAATGCTTGTTCAGGTAAAATTGCTTTAATTACACTTTTAAGTGGCGATGGTGGAAAATATGCAGATGGCAAATGAACATCACATTGTAAATATGATTTTGATGTTTCTTTTGCATATGAATCTTTAAATATTTCTTTTGGTTGTTTTTTAGGGTCAAATATTTTATATTTAATGGATTTAAATGATGAAATAGTTTTTTGATAAAGTGGAATAACTGTGGTGCCTAATAAGGTGTCTGCTTTATTAGGATCTTTATCAATTCCCATTATTTGGATTAAAATATGTGAATTCTTTGAAAATTGATGATCAACATAAGCAAAGAAATAGTCGATAAAGTCGACGGTTTCGGCGGTTGCATACGATAGGGATTTGATGCTTGAGTAAAGATTGGTCGGATTATCATGTAGAAAGACATTAGATCCAGATGTTATTTTGAAGTTGCATTCACCTTCCGATATCATTAAGTTCAAGTAAATATTTGTAATTCGCTTTGAAAATTTCTTGGAAATCTTGATTCCACTAATTATAATTAAAGGTGTAGGTAAATAAGAAACAGTTGGAAGAGATGTTACCATATGATAATTACATGGTTGCTTGGACCAGGAATATGTAAATTCATACTTAAGATCTGTATTATAATGAAGATTAATTTGAAAGTTTATGGGGAGAACAGTACGTGGAGCATCTGAAGATGATTGTGTGAAGTTCTTGAAAGACCATTCTTTGAGATTTACCCAATTAATTAAACCTCCAGAAAATTCAAAATTTCCTTTGTCATCATAAAGTTTTATAACTGAATGTGCTAAAGGATAATAGTGTCCCTTTTTTTCCTGGATTGTTACGCATAGTAATGTAACGGATGAACCAATTTGATGAATTGGAAAATGTACTGTCTCTGCAATGGTTTGGACGAAAATGGCATAACCATCTGAAACTCTAAAGTTCACAGGTTCGCTTAATGGTTTTTGATTTTTGAAATCAAATAATTGGAAAAATCCACCAACCATATTTATGTTAAGTTTTTCATCTATCGAACATTTACCTATGGAAAGACTTAAGTAGCCGTTTTTAGGTTTGTAATAATTTTGTGGGATTTCTGGAAAATGAGAAATTTTATCAATTGTTTTATTTGGAAAAGATTCTGTAATTAAGGGCACAGGCTTAGGCTTTGTATATGTGTTTAACATGTTAAGGTTGTGAATTTTTTTTTCAGATAGTTTCCCTTTATTTTTTGTTAAATCTTTCTCTTGTGGAGAAAAATCTGTATAAAGTGGTTCTGGTTCTGGGTTTTTTCTTTGCATTTTGTTGAATGTGAATACGTACTTACTTTGGCGGAAAACAGGTTCTGCCCAATTATTATTCATCTTATATTGTGCTTCTTCAATTTGGTTATGAAATTCTGTAACAGGTCTTTCTTGGACAATAAAACTTGTTTCTTTATTGAGCTGGCTAAAATATGAAGCAATACTATTTGTCATAAATGTTTTAAAACCAATTTATTAATTGGAGTACCCTAAAAGACGATAACAACTCCAAAGTTCAAATGTACACCAAGAGAATTCGTAATTGATCATTATTGTATGAACAAAAAATAATTTTTATTTATAATTCATGTTGCCTTTTGGAACGTTATTTTTCACATGGATTTTTCAATATTTTTATGAAATCTCATTTTCTAAATCAAATTTTATGAATTATTCGAAAATTAATTGTATGCATTGCTAATGCTTTTCAAAAGAGAGAATAAGAAAATTGAAATCCTTAAGCAAAATTATATCCTCACTTAAGGTTGAAAGGTTGATCAGCCTTTTCCAATTTAAATTGTACAAACAATAACATTACTAAAAAGATCAAATGCTTTATATTTTGCATTGCAATTACGTACCAAAAAAAATTAATTTTTTTGATGTTTCTTTGATTCTAAATAATGCCAAATAATAGAATGTTTCCTTTAAATTTAAATATATGTGGCAACCGTTGCTAAAAACTTATTTGGTTTAATATTCTTATGTTTGGGATGATACAATCTTAAAAACTATTAGTTTTAAAGAATTAACCCACCCAGTGATCGTCTGGTCAAAAGTTTGAATGTTTTATCTACCGCATTTTTTATATTCATTTCCATAATTTCAATGTTTTACACACGGGTTTTGAGTTTTTCTGTGCGCGCGACTACATGACCCGTTAAGAACCATAAAGGAATTTCACAACTTTACCCAGATTTCTATATGAAACCGATCTCTATACAATTTTTTGGCCAAACAGATGTTTGATACCAAATTTAACGAGAACGACCTCCGTGCATGTGTCGAAACTCCATATCATGGAGAAGATCATAGCATCTGCATGCGCTTATTCTATTCCAAATTTTGTGATAAAGTTTGCACTTTTTTCCCATTAACATGTTCTGCAAATTTAATCACAACAATTGGGTTTGTATTTGAACTTATTTCATTTATCCTTACATTTGTTTACTCAAAAGGAATATCAGAACCACTCCCAAGTTGGGTTTGCGTTATAAACGGACTTTTCCTCTTTATCTATCAGACATGCGACAATGTTGATGGAAGACAAGCCAGAAGGACACATTCTTCATCTGCTATAGGTCAATTCTTTGATCATGCAGTTGATGCATTTGTAGATGTATTTGAAATGCTTAAACTTGCAGCCACACTTCAAATGGGAGCAAACATGAAAAGCTTCTTAATGACATTTGTAATTGCATTTGGTTATTGCATTGCCTTTTGGAATCAATATGTTCACAATCTTATGTATTTAGGTTTCCTCAATTTCTGTATTGAAGGACTTTTTATCTTTGAAATCACACATATTCTTGTTAGCATTGATCCCAATTTTATAGCACTCAAAAACAACATATTTTATCAATTGCTTTTAGTTGGTGGAACAGCTGTCACAGTTGTTTACACAGTATTCTACATGTTCATCAAAGGCTTTGTCCAAAAGAAGCTTTACACCACAACAATGGCATTTTTGCCAATGTTTACGACAACGGTTTTGACAGTATTGAATATCATCAACGATAGCAGCGTTGTAAACAACATTTACTTCACATTCGGAACAGCACTTACAATTATGTATAACACACAACGCCTTGTTATCACACATATCACCGGTCGTCGCCCAACAAGACTTTTCGATTGGGCAACCATCTGCTACTGGCTCGGAATTGTCAGTTACCTCATACCACAGATGCACCACTTCAAACAGTACTGGTTCTTCTATTCATTGTCAATTGCGTGCGGAATGCTTATCTTCGACTACCAAACACTTACAAATCTCTCAAAGGGACTCGAGTTACCTATTTTCTCAATGCCTCCAAAAATCCTTGAGGAGTTGAAGAAGAGTAAATAAACTTTCTCTTTTTTGAATTGGGTGAAGTTTTATGAATGATAATGATATGAATGACAATAATTGTTGTTGAATTTCTAAAATTTGAAAAGACAAGTATAATATTAACCATCTGAATAATTTGAAAAGAATAGAAGCCTCTGTAGCATAGTGGTTATTGCGTGTGCCTCGTAAGCGCAAGGTCGCCGGTCCGACTCCGGTCAGGGGCAACTTTTTTTTTCAATAGATGATTGAAAGGGTGTTAAAGAATAGAAGTCTTCCCTTTTGTTGTAAAAAATGTTTGTTTTTTTTTTTTCCATCAGAATTGATATATCGACATGATGTAACAAGCAATTAATGCAAATCGTTTTCTCAATTGTAATTTAAATTTTAATAATTAGGTTTTCGATTAACTCTAGCATTGTGAATGCACTGAGGGCGGGTTCCTGTGTGATCATAGAGGAAACCTCATAGATTGCTTTATCTTCTTTTTAGGAGATCGATTATTCAATATACAAGACGTTAAGTTAAATGGTTTATTTGCAGCTATGAATGAAACAACACCAAACCAAGAATTAAATGACTACTTAGAAAACTTAAAAAAAATTCAAAACCAAGAAAATTCTGCTACTGATAATGCTGCTAGTGTTCTCGCATATCTGTTGTCTTTTACTCAAACAATTTTCTTAAATTTAATCAATTTCCAAAAATTTTTCCCAAAAGATTTTATATCCACAGCTCGCCAATATTTTAATTTGAATTTACAGGAAAGTCCCCAATTAGAGGAAACAGTTCGCCAAATAAGAATTATTCAGCAACTAATCAATCAAATTTATCAATACACAACAACAAACGTAAAAAACAGTACTATATCTGAAGCAGTAAAAAACATATTTGTTTTATTTGATGATTTTATTGAATCTAGAAATAACTTCATTTTAGATTGTATCTTAAAATTTTCAATCTTACCAAAGACAGAAATCAATGACATTAGTTTTTTTAAACCTAACGATGATGATGGACTCAAAATGACAAAAAATAATTTTCAAATTCTTCAATCAGAAATCGGGAATGATCGAAATTTACAACAATTTTATACTGACATCGGCCGTACTTTTACTGAATTAAATTACTTTCATGGCGATTTAAAAATTTCAGCAATGTTAAATAATGATTTCCGACATTTCCCACCAATAGATGTAATTCGTGAAAATCCATTTTTCATACAAATGCAATCATATCATTTAAAGTCAACGCCATTTGTACGAATAGGAATTCAACAATCGGAAGAACTTTTTTCCAATTTTTTTAATGAACTTTTATCTGTTACTAAATCACTTGATATATTAAATCGAATTCCATTAGTTGAATTAGCACTTGGCCATGACAAAGAAACCAAAATAACAAAACAAAAGCTGAAATTATTTTCCAAAATTATAAATTATAGTGAACCCGCATTTTTCCAAAACAATTTTTATGAATATCAATCATTAAATTATTATGCAAAAGCATTAAAATCACTTGAAGACATTAAAGAAAATTATGATATTAATGTTATTAATAATGACATTAAAATATTTTTAGATATGAAGAATCAAATTATAAATGAAATCGAATATATCGAAAATTTAAATGATAAAATTAAAACTGAAATTGATAATATAAATAAATTAAAAGAAAATAATAAACAAAATGATGAAATATATAATAAAATCGAATATTTAAAACAACAATGTTTAAGTTTTGAGAAAACTATAAAAGATCAAAAACAATATTTAAAAGATAGAATACAAAATACTATAAAAGAATTTAAAAATAATGTTTCAGAACTAACAAATATTGGAAATATTTCATTTGTTCCAAAGTATTTCGAAGTTATAACAAAAAATAATTTCGAAGACAAAACAAAAGTAATTTATTTAAACGAAAGATTGAATTATTATAAAGAAATAAATATAAAATTAAAAGAAAATATTACAAAAGATAAAAATATAATAAAAAATTATTGCCCTTTATGCTATAAGAGAAAAAGAAATGTTATAATAACTGAATGCGGCCATACATTTTGTAAAGAATGTTTGGAAACACTCGTTAAAGACGAAAAGATAAAATGCCCAAATTGTGGTGCATTGTCAAATAGTAGCGAGATACGCCAAATTAATTGGTGAATTTTGTTTGTTTGTAAAAAAATTTTGTTTGAATTTTGTTGTTATATTATAAATAATATATTATAAAATATGTTTCCAGAGAATGTCCTATTTTTCTGTTTAAATAATAAAAAATTCACGTTTAGATCCTTGTTCAAATGTGTATATAAAGATTACACCTGAAAAATATGAAAAGTTTTGCACAACTTCAATTATTAATATCATGTTGAACAAAACTGAAATTAGTTTAAATGGCGGTGAAAATATTCCATAATTTTGTGAATATTCAAGTAACTTTAATTTAATTGATTTTCTTTTCTTCCAAAACTAATTAACAAAAATATTATTTTTAAGAAAACAAACATTTATTAAATCATATATATAAACAAATGGCATTTAATCAAATATGTTAATTTTTTTTCAGCATATTATAAAGCACAAAAGCAAAAACTAAAAACATTTCGACAAATGACATTACAATGATAACATTCGGCAAACTGAATTTCTTCACATTTTTATTTTGTTGCTTCAAATCATTGTACAGTCCGTATCCCTTAAGCACTCCGTAATATAATTCCGACTCTATGGAGTGAACATCTTCTTTGAACTCAGCAAAATCCTTTGAAATAGAATGCTTTAGTTCGCTTAATGCATTTTCGGTGTAATTTAATTGATTTTGGATTTCGATGCGAAGTGATTTCGTTTGCTTTGTGGTTAAAACATAGCGACGCTGCCACTTATCAGAAAAATTAAGTAATTGGTTGGATATTGTGTCGCATGCTTCGTTAACAGTGCAAAAATTTTCAGAAAGTTTAAAAACTTCATCAATACATTGAATCACATCAAGTGAGTTTGGCGTATAATATGGCCTGAGAAATTGTTCTGCTGTTTCATTAAATTGTTGTAAGTTGCTATCCTTTTGAATATGTGTCTGTGAATGATTAAAATTAATTTTCGAAGATTCAATCGTTATTTGGTCGATGTAAACCGGATCTTTACTTTGACCAGTGATACTAAGCCAGCCTCTGCGCATAGAAGAATATTTATCCGTGGTTATGTGAAATGAGTTTACCGATTTTTCGTCAAGATTTAATTTGATGAAAAATTGTGATGAATTATATGTGAGTTCAATTTGTATGACTGGTGTGGTAATGGGGTATGTGTATTTAGGATGGAAAGATAATGGATTATAATCTTCTTTACCATCACTTTCACGAGTTTCAATCTGGAAATGTGTTGAATTATAATTACATAAAATAGCAAAACCATAAAATTTGCTCGGACCACCAAATATGGTACCATTTACACCAAAATTTTTGGTTACCCAAAAACCAAGATTCGATGATGTTGACGATTCTTGAAATTTTATTTTAAAAATTGTTTTCCATGAATCAGCTGGAAGTCTATTTATAAGCCAAGCATATCCAGTTGGATTATTCTTTGAATTTATAATCTGAAATTGATTACTAATTTTGTCAAAATAAGCACTTCCACCAAATTCCCAATCACCATTATATTTGGAAGAATTAGGAATGAAATCCTTTTCTAAATTAGATTTTTTAAAATTTATGAAGAATAAAAATATAAAAAACATGATTATTTTTGGGATTTAAGCTAAATTCATTTCAAATAACATGTCTCTTGAATGTCAGTGATGTGAAATGGAGGTTTTGACAGCCATGGTTGCCTTTTAACATGAAGACAAATCCATTTGTTTCCTCTCAAGCTCGTAAAGTACGCAAGGCTTTCTTCAATGCAACAAAGGAGGAAAAGCATATTGCAATGAGTGCTCCTCTTAGCAAGGATTTACAAAAACAATATGGAATTAAGCGTCTTCCAATCCGCCGTGATGATGAAGTTGAAGTTGTTCGTGGTCAGATGAAGAAGCGTACAGGTCGTGTTGTTGCAGTAAAACTTTCAACAATGCGTATCAATGTTGAATCAGTTACCAAACAAAAGATCAGCAACGAAACAGTCTTCATTCCAATTCATCCATCAAATGTCGTTATCACAAAGATCAAGATGGACAAATACCGCAAGAATCTCATCGAAAAGAAGCGTCAAAATCGTGAAAAGGCCCTTCAAAAACTTGGTCGTGCAAAGTAAACTTTCGATTGATTTCTTAGCAAATTCTTTTTTAAAGCAAGTATTGTTGTTTCTTATTTATGCTCATTGTGATGTTCAATATTAATTCATTAAAAATTCCAATATCGATATTATCAATTGATCCCATAATTTAGTTAAAGATACAGTAAATAATTACACAATTTTTTACTTATGTAAGAAAATGTTTTAACTCCAATGCTTTTTTTTTAAATTAGTAAAATTGCATATAGTTTTTTTTGGAGATAAATGAGTTTTTCTAGAAATTAAAACATTGTTTTTTTTGTAGGGTGTGGGACTGAAGTAATTGAACGATTTCGGTGTATCCTTTTTTATTTGCTATCTTGAGGGCTCTACGAAAAAAAATTAATATAACAAGAAAAAATTGTTTGATGCGCCTCCAGTATTTACATTGATTTCATCTTGTTCTAGGAGAAATTTAACTATTTGAGTGTTACCTTTTGAAAATGCTTTAACAAGTGCTGTTTCGAATAATTTGAATAATTTCCAAATATTATTTTGAAATTTCAAATTTTGATATTAAATATTAAATAAAATAATTTAATATTTTTAGCATTAATATCAATTCCTTCTTGTTCAAGGAGCAATTGAACTAATTCCATTTGACCTCTAGCTGTCAACATAAGTGCTGTATAAAATAATTTGAATAATTTTCAAATATTATTTTGAAATATCAAATTATTAAAATAAATATTAAATAAAACAAATAAATATCTATAGTATTAATATCAATTCCTTTTTGTTCAAGAAGTGTTTTAACGATTTCCATATGATTAGCTATAGATGCCTCAATAAGTGCTGTTCTAAATAATTTAAATAATTTCCAAATATTATTTTGAAATATAAAATTATTAAAATAAATATTAAATAAAACAAATAAATATTTTTAGCATTAATATCAATTCCTTCTTGTTCAAGAAGTAATTTAACAGTATCTATATGACCATTTTCAGATGCATGCATAAGTGCTGTATAAAATCATATAAATAATTTCCAAATATTATTTTGAAATCCAAAACAATAAAATTAAATATTAAATAAAACAAATATATTAAATATGTAATTAATTGTTATTGGGAAACAAGTAGAAGATAAAAGTTGTAATGTTAATTCAATAGAAGACTCAAGGGTTTTAGATTTAAGCCAAATATAATTCATTCAAGATCGATGAAAGCTTGATATTTTATTTTTCTTTTCTCCAGCATTGGGTTGTAAGCAAAACCGCCAAATTTGTGATATTTACTTTGGATAAATTCTTTGTAAATGGAATTCAGGCGAGCAAACAACACTTTTCTTTATGATAACCGCTAAACCTCTCGGCCAAGTATCGAGTTTTTTGTGATCATTGTTCTAACCCCCAACCAAATATCAATTTAAGGTGAAATTCCGACAAACCTTTTGAATTTGCTTTTTCCAAGACTCATTTTATAATCGTCTTTATATTCAAAATCAACAAAATTTTCATTTCCTTGAATATGATGGAGGCTACCAAAAAACTTTTAATATCATTAAGGAACATTATTTTTAACTTAAACGAAAAAAATATTGAAGGTTCAACTCAAGCAACAATGGAGCTATATGAAAATAATAGCTTTTTATACTCTTTAAATCTAACTATTATACAATCAATATATTCTGCTTTTTCATCTCAAAGGCGAGAAGCAAATATTTATATAGATTATTTACAAAACATCGAAAAAAAGGAAAAAGAGAAAGAAAATCAATTAAATAATTCAAATATAATTCAAATGTTTAGTATTTATTTATTAAGATTAGAAACAAATGAGTCAAATTACTTACTTGAAAATTTAATTAAACGAGATTTCATAAAGCAAGATTTTATTAATAATAAAAGAACTTTATGGTTTGCACATCTACAAGGAATTATTAAAATCAGGAATTTGTATCTGAAACCACCATATTATGATAAATTTATTTCTAATATATCACGACTTTCGAAAGGTGATTGGTCTCTTCATAAGAAATATATAACAAAAGGAATTAATCCATTAAAACTTGCAAAAATTCTTCGATATGATGATTTTAAACGACTTCAAGAAATATCATCACAAACGAATTTTGATTTTAATCAAAAGATTGAACCATCACTTTATGAAACATATTCATTTATTAATAAAGAAAATGTTTCATTAGTTGATTATGCAGCATTTTTCGGATCAATCCAATGCTTTAAATACTTATTATTAAATGAAGCAAGTATTAAGAAGACATTAAAATATGCAATTGCAGGAGGAAACTTAGAAATCATTCATTTATGTGAACAAAACCATTCATTTTTTGATGAAACTTACGAAACAGCAATTGAATTTCATCGAAATGATATTTTTCATTATTTTTATGAAAACCAAATCATTAAAATTCTAGACTTTGAATTATTAGGAATTAAATGTATTCTTCATAATAACTTTGAGATTTTCTTTTATTTAGAGAATGAAGGAATGATAATAAATAATAAAATCATTCATAAAATAGCAAAAACAGGAAATACATTTTTGATTCAATATTTACTAGAAATATATCTAATCCCATTCGATATTTTGATATCTGCAAAAATATCTGAAAACATTGAACTTATTAAATTACTTATACCACATAAAGGAATTAATTTAAATCAAGCGAATATTCATTAAGTTTATATAAAATTTGTATCATAAACTTTGGGTTTCAGGTTTGTATTTGGAATTTATTTGGTTAATTTCGTATAATACTTGTCTGGGCTGCTGCTAATGGTTTTATTGATATTGTAAACTTAATTGTTAAACAAGAAGGAATTGATATAAATGCTAAAGATATTTTTCATGTGTTTTATGCTGTTTATTTTATGTATTTTATATTTTAATTAATCGTTTGGTATTAAAATCTGTTATTTAATACTGCATTTATTGCTGCTGCACAAAGTGGAAATTTGGATATCATGAAAATACTAATTGAACAAAAAGATATTGATATCAATGCAATAAATAATGTATGTTTCATTTAATACATGTTTCATTTTTTGGTTTAGATTTTATTTAATACATTCCAAACAGCACTTTTGATAGCAACACAAAAGCATAATATTGAAATGATTCAATTTCTTGTTCAACAGAAAGGAATTGATCTAAATATTAAAGATATTAATTTTTTAGATTTCAAATTAATTTTTTTGATTTAATGTCTAAAATATTTATTTGGAGTTTTATCAATTTTTTTTATTCTGCACTTATTTATGCATCTCAAGATGGTAATATACAAATTGTTCAAATCCTTATTGAACAAGATGGAATTAATATTAATATAAAAGATATTTAATAGTTGAATTTAATATTGATTTTAATAATTTGCTATTTAAAATTCATATTTGGAGTTTATATATAATGAATTTGACTGCATTTTTATATGCAACTTTAAAAGGTTATATTGAAATCTTTAAATTACTTCTTAAACAAGAAAAAATTGATATCAATATAAAAAATATTTGTTTGTTTTATTTAATATTTTTTTATTTAATATCAAATATGTTTTAATAATATGGAAAATATTTTAAATATTTAAAACAGCACTTATGTATGCATCTCATAAAGGACATATTGAAATTCTTAAGATACTTCTTGAACAACGAATAGATATTAATGATAAAGATATTCATTTGTTTTATAAGATTTTTCTTTAAATTTCTTTATTTTTGATTGATTAATTTGGAAATCATTTCAAATATTTAAAACAGCACTTATTTATGCTTCTCAAAGAGGACTCTATGAAGTAGTCAAAGTACTTCTTGAACAAGAAGGAATTGATATTAATTTAAAAGATATTTATTTGTTATATTTAATATTAATTCTGATAGTTTTGGATTTATTGAAATAATTTGATGTTTAGCTTTATTATATTGGACACCATTAATGAGAGCAACTTCAAGTGGTCATTATGAAGTTGTTAAATTACTACTGGAACAAAAAGATATTGATATCAATTTGAAAAATCTTTTTTTGTTTATTTTTATGTTAATTAAAATTAATTGATATATATTTTTATATTTTGGTATTTATATTAATCATGCAATACAGCACTTATGTATACGGCATTTTATAATCATCCACAAATAACTGAATTACTTCTTGAACAAAAAGAAACTGATATTAATACAAAAGAAATATATTTGTTTTACTTAATGTTAATTTCCATTATTTTTTATTTAAATTTAATATTTGGAATAAATTTAAATTATGTTGGACACCACTTATAGCAGCATCTTTTAATAATTGCATTAATGTTGTTAAAGTACTTCTTAAACATAACGAAATTAATGTTAATGCTAAAGATATTTATAAATCTTTTTTTATGTTTTCTAAAATCATAAAATGTTTCAAATTTATATTTGGAAATTATTGAAATAATTTGAAACAGCGCTTATGCATGCATCGAGAAAATGTTGTATTAACTTAGTTAAAATACTTCTTGAACAAAATGGAATTGAAATCAATGAAAAGAATATTAATTTTTCTAAATTCATGTATCATTTAATAATTTTTTATTTATATAAATAAATTGAAATTTGTTTATTTTATTCGAAACAGCACTTATGATTGCAGCACAAAATAATAACTATGAAATAGTTAATTTACTTCTTGGTCAAAAAGGTATTGATATTAATGCTAAAAATGTTTTTATATTT
This sequence comes from Histomonas meleagridis, assembly GCF_020186115.1. Taxonomy (NCBI): domain Eukaryota; phylum Parabasalia; order Tritrichomonadida; family Dientamoebidae; genus Histomonas; species Histomonas meleagridis. The sequence continues at coordinate 91,979 of NW_027150923.1, forward strand.
GATTTGAAATTTTTTTTATTAATTTTATGTATATATTAAAAGTTTGATATTTATTTTAGTTATTCGAAACAGCACTTATGATTGCGTCTCAAAAAGGCTATATAGACATCGTTAAATTACTTATTGAACATAAAAGAATTGATATAAATGCTAAAAACTTTTATATTCTAAACTTACTCACGGAGCTTGTTTTCTTAATTTCTTACTGCATGGGACTTTGCACTTTTAAATAGACATCATGAAATTGTTGAATTACTTCAAGATTTCATGGAATTTTCCTCATGAAATCCATGTTTTAATTTTATTGATTTTTTTCAATTTCATACATAAAAAAACGTATGACAATGTTATTTTAGAAGCAAGCAAACCCAAAAATCTTTAGTAAAAATTTGAATGGTTACACCATTCAATTTTTTTAAGCTTGAAACATTTTCAAAATAAGTAACAGTTGAGGGTACCCTGTAACGATAGTAAAGAAAACCGTTTATTTTTATCACAGGAGGAATTCTTCACTTTTGATTCAATTTTTGGTATACCAAAAAAATCATGATTACGAATAAACAGTGGTTTCACTGGTGTTGTTGTGTTTCCGATGCAAGTTTTTCTATAATTACGATAGATCACCAAGCTTTTGTTCGAGAAGGAATTGAACCAATGTGTGAAGAAAAATTCAAAACTAAAAGATTATGTATTCAGTGTTTAAAAATTCTCTGATACTCAAACACAAAGATCTGTGTGTATGCAATGAGTGGTAATTTCAACTTTTTGCACATGTAAGCCCTCTAGGGTGATTTTTTTTTTAATTTTTATAAGTTTTTATTAGTAAAAAATTTCATGTTGAAATCATGTGTTCAGATTGGGTCATACGAATGAAAACTGATTTGATAAAAATATTTTCTGCTTCGAAAACACCAAGCATGCAGTTAAGCCATAGGCCAAAGCGAAAAACTACTTTTCAGATACTTTTAAGTCAGTTATATGCTGTTTTGGTCAGCTTCACTAGAACGCATGACACTGCCAAGTAAAACCACGAAAACACTTACGATAACAAATGATAGTGAATTTTAATGATCAAACATATCAAGATATTGCATAACATATTATCATTTGAGAAGGAATAAAAGAAATACCACAAAATGTATTTTATCAATGGACAAGAATTATATCAATCAATCTCAGTAACTCAGTTGAAACGATAGGAATTTTAGTATTTTCTTATTGTTCTTCATTAGAAACAATTTATTTAAATGAAAATTTAAATGATTTTGGGAATTCATCATTTTCATATTGTTCTTCATTAAATAATTTTTTCTTCCAAATTCAGTTATTTCAATTGGAATTAATATTAATATATTTGAAAATTGTTATAAACTTCGAAATATTCAAATCAAAGAAAATAATTCACAATATTCTAATTATCAAGAAGATCTTATTGTTTATGATAAAAACATATCAATTGTTATCATTTATCCACCAGGTAAAGAAAATGATTCATTTTTACTTCCAAATTCTATATTAAATATTTCTGAATATTCATTTTCAAGTATTTTTTATTTAGAAAATATTATAATAAATGAAAATATTACGAATATTTCGAATACATTTTCTAACTCAAAAACATTTTCTAATTCGAATTCATTTACAAAATCATTTTTAATTAATTCTTCATTAACTTTTATAAGCACTTTAACATATTTATATTCTATCACACAAAAATCATCATTTATTATTCACAAATAAATTCAAATACATTTTCATATATTAATTCATCACATACATATATTGAAACAGGATTCATTTATTATAATTACACAATCATATGGTATTCAACTTATTATAGTTTTTATTCGTATTTCTTTACAATTTTATATTTAAATGAATTTCAAACAAATGAAAATCAAAATGTAATTATCATTTCTGTTTGTTCTGCAGTCGTTGCAATTATTCTTATAGCATTACTTGTTGTTCTTTTAGTTAGAATCAAACATAAGAAACATTTAAGTGAAGAACAAGAAACAGAAAATATCGAACAGAAAATGAGTGTTTTTTCATTTATACTCTTTTTGTTATGTAATATTTGATAATGGAATTTTTTCAATAAACTCCAGTAATATATATATATATATATATATATATATAAAATTGTATATCAAAATCTATTGCTTTAATTGCCTCTTTTAACTAAAAATCTGATAATCAGATTAAAGCTTTTATTTCCAGAATATCAAAATCACCAATACAAGATACCCACAAGTAAGAGATCTTATATAATCGATTATATATAACTGGCTAGTCACTCCCTTTCCAAAATTTAGAAAACATTCAGTTAAATTCATTATTTGATTTTATAATTTTAAGATTATTGAGTTTTTTTGTTGCACCCAATGTTTCATACCATGCGTTATAATAACTAATGTTGCAAATTTTCAAATCTTCTAACATGGATATCCCAAGTACGTATGTTTTATTTTCTCCTTTTTTATATTGATAATTTATATAATAATCATTTTAACAATAAATGTAGATGAACATAGAAAAAATAATTACAATATAATAAATTTTTTTCACTTTTCAAAATGTTTTGCACTAAACATTTGAGAATTTATTAAAAACAATAAAATAAATTTATATTTTTATTGTTTTTTTGTATAAACTTTTCTTAATACATGTTTTGTTTCTTTTACTTCATTATTTTAAATCACAATGAGTGTAAACATATTTTTCTTATTTACAATGATGCATTATACTCAAGCTTTGAAACAACATATAGATGATACAATGATTATTTCAAATGTACCAATTATTAGACAGGATGATTTGGTAGTAAATCATAGTGTTCATAAGCTTATCATATGGGAAGGTGTGTACACAGTTGGAAAAAATGCTTTCAGATTTTGGGATTCTTTAAATAATATTACAATTTGGGATCACACAATAACAATAGAAGATAATGCATTTTTAGGTTGCTTTAGTTTGGAAACTATACATTTAGGAAGAAATATTAAAACAATTGGAGATAATACATTTACAGACTGCATAGCTTTGACTTCTTTTGTCATACCTTTTTCAACAATAAGTATCGGAAAAGGTATATTTCGTTCATGTTCATCCCTAAGATATGTTGATCTTGGCGATAAAATAGAAATAATTGATAAAGCTTCTTTTTATAATTGCAGATCAATTGAAGAAATAATAATTCCAAATTCTGTAATCCAAATAAAAAATGCAGCATTTACAGATTGCATCAAATTAAATAAGATTTCAATTGGAAATAATGTAAATTTAATTGACGATTTTGTTTTTTCTGGTTGTACAGCTTTGATAGAAGTTGAACTCTCAAATTCAATTACAAAAATTGGAAGTCATTCATTTGGAAATTGTGAAAGTCTAAAAAAGATAATAATCGGTGACTCACTAGAAAAAATCGATAATGCCGCATTTCTTGGATGTAAATCATTAACATTTATTCAAGTTAGTGTAAAAAATTTAAATTACTCAAATTACAAAAATGATGGAATTTTATATGATAAAGATATTTACAAAATAATACATTTTCCTGCAGGAAAAGAAATTGAACAATATAATTTTCCATCAACTATTGAGTTGATTTGTGCTTATGCATTTTTTGAATGTATAAATCTAAAAGGTGTAAATATGAACCAAAAAATTATTGAAATTGGGCTCTTTTCCTTTAAAAAATGTAAAAATTTATATGAAATATCAATTCCAAATTCAGTGAATATAATTAAATATGGCGCTTTCCAATGTTGTACAAATTTAAGTATAGTCACTTTAGGAAAGGGAATAAGGACAATAGAATCAAATGCATTCAATGGATGCATATCTCTCAAATGCATTTATTATTATGGTGAAAAAGAACCATACATCGCTAGTGATGCTTTTTCTAAAACTAATGTAACAAAAGTAGTTACAATGAATTCATACGAAAGTTCAAAATTTGGAGAAATGAAAGTTTTAAAAGAGAAAGATTTCGGTATTTGTCCTCCAATGCCACAAAATCCATTCGAATTCCAAAGTCATTCAAAGAAGAAAGGATGGAAATTTCTAAAAAACCTGGATCTTCTTAAAAAATGATTTCAATCTTTTTTATTTTTAAGGAATATGATAATATTTATTATTAATGAAGGCCAAGAAAAATGTGCTGCATAATTAATTAATGAAACATCCCATTTGTTGATAAATAAATAATAAATGAACATCTTTCATAAAGTGATGGTTCAATTCTTTGATTAAAATCAAAATGTTTTCGGGATGAAATGTATTGAAGTTTTTCTATTTCATCATTGAATTATTTATACAATTTCATTTGGATTGACACCTTCAGCAATTAATTTCTTATGAATTTCAAAAATCATTCTTTGAAAGTCTTGTATACAAAATTTCCATATGAAATCATTTTTAATTAATATTTAATTATTAAAAAAACATGATCATCGATGTTACGAAGGTCCAAATCAATAATAATGTTTTCCTTATAAATTGTATTGTTTGTTACTTGACTTGATTGCAATCTTCATCAAAATTAGAAGCAATTTTTTGTTGATTTCTTTAATAGTTTAAAAATGGCAATTGAAAACGACTCAATCTCAGGAAGGTCGGAAAAAACAAACATCTGTTATTAAAATGTTGCAACTATAATTTACCAATAAATTAAATTTTAGCGAATCTAGCTTAATATTTATGAACCCAATTTACTTAGAATAATTGTATTTAACCATATCAAATATTTTTGGTTCTATTTAGACATAAAATGTTGGAGCAATGCTGACTTCTGAATAAAATAGATTGTGTGTTTTACATGGTTTGAAATGAATGCTTTATGTGAAAAGTGGTGAGCGAAATGAAATATATAGAAATTCATTCAACAGAATCAAAACAGATTTAACATTTGTTAAATGAAATATGACCTTATTTAACGACATGATTATGAGTAATATACATAATTGTTTAACTTGATTAAAAATGCAAATGATAGTAGTTCCGACTCTGACCGTCAAAAATAAATTTAATATTTCATATTATGAAACTAAATAACACAAATTACAAATATGGGTGAAATTTGTCATAAGGAATATAAAAATATTTATTTATTATTCACAATTAGACATGACATTCATTCGTTAATCCTTTGGCAAGGAAATTAAATGTATCACTATTACATTCTAAGCAAAAATAAATTTCCTTGTGTTTCTATAACATAAATTTTATTGAATCAAGCGATAAAACATGTTTCTTGATTTTGCTTCAATTTCATGTTATTCTCTTTTTTTACACTGTTGTCGCGCATTTCATCCTTATTGATTACCATTTTAATAATAGTTTCAAACATTTCACGAATATTTATATTATCTATTGCTGAAGTTTCAAAGAACTTCGCACCAAGTATTTGTGCAAGTTCTTCTCCTTCTCTTTTGCTTATTAATCGATCCTCTTGAAGATCACATTTATTCCCACAAATTACAATTGGTGCATATGTGTTACCTTTTATCTCTTTAATGAGTTCATAATAACATTGTACACCATAAAAACTTTTGACATCAATTAATGAGTACATTATTATAAAACCATCTCCATTTTTCGCTTGCCTTTCCCACAATCCTGCATATTCAGTTTGTCCTGCAGTTACAGTGGCGTCAAATACTATTTCTTTTTTGTTAATTTTAATTTTTAACTGATAACTTTCTTCGATACATGGACTACATCCATCAACAAAAGTTCCGTTATACTGCATTAATACTGCTGACATTTTGCCAACGCCTCCACTACCAAATAAAACTATGTTGATTAATTTTTCAGTTTCTGTTTCCATTACGTGCCACTTTTTATATTTTCGGGGAAGGCAAAATGTCGGCAAGCGTTATCCCATAGCGCTGCCGAGATAATAAAATCGATACTATTAATCACGTTTTTTCGCGAAAAAAAATATTCGAATTTTAGTTCATATATTTTCTCAATTTTAAAAACACTTAAACACAAAACATAAATTTACATTAAATCATGCAATTTTATTTATATATTTACTATTTCTATGTTTGATTCTTCATACACAGTGTTCAACTATTCAACATATATAATCTTTTTTACTAAATTTCCTCACAAAACCAAAATGCTCTACTCTCTTAATAAGTAAAACTATTATCATAGCAATTGTAATTGTTGTAATAGTTATTATATGTTTGATTATCGCAGTATAATTTTAGTCCGAAAAATAAAAATTAACCATCAAAAACAAACAGAAAGAGAAAAACAAGATGAAAACAATGCAACTAATGACTTAAAGCAGTTCTGTCAATTACTAATGTTGAAGCTGATCTTTTTGCTAAAGATTTTAATGAAAATAATATTATAAACACAATATAATTATAATTCAAAAGAGTTAAAATTACAGAAAGATATCATTATAAAAACTATGAATAAAATATATTTACGTTTTCTTTTTGTATCTAAATTTTATATTGGAATCAATTTCAAAGCCAAAAATTTCAACAAATTTATAAATATATTCATCAAATATATAAAACAAATTTTAGTACAATTCAAAACATTTTAAGTAATCGAACAATATTCAATCAGATTTTACTAAAAATTTTTATAATAAACCATTTATTTCATCCACAATATTCATCGAAGCTCTTTTCACAATAGCGTAATTTGTTCTTCTTCTATTTTCCTCGATACTTTCCAACGTTTGGTTATTATCCTGTGCTCTTGCTCTAATTTCCTTTTCCAGCAAATGCAACTTCGAGTTCACTTCGTTATTCCTTAGCTTCGCCTTAGCTTCATTATATTGAGTTGCCAAAGCGTTTGTTGCCTTTCTTAAGTTATGTAACTCATTCTTTAATCGATCTCTTTCATTTGTTTTCATTTTCTTCCGAATTTCGCCTTCTTCACGTACCGAATCGACGTCCTCAAAGTTCGGCATCTCTTCTTCCATTTCTTTCATCTTAACTTTCAGTTGTTGGATTTCTTGTTCGATTCTTTGGTCGACGTTCTTTAAGTCGTCGAGTTCGCGTTTACGTCGTTCGACTTCTTGTTGCAATGCAATTGTTGTTGTTTGTGTGTCTTGAATAAGTCGTTCTTTATATGCTAAATCGTTTTGCATTTGTTTGAAGTTATCAATCGATGGTAAATTGTTTACACTTTCGAGTTCATTCGACGTTTCGGATAATACTTCGAAAACATGTTTTTGCGTAGCTTTAAGATTTTGTTGAATGTTTTCAAGGTTTTGTGGATAGTTTTGGATGAACGTGTTCATGTCTTTCTCTCGTTGAAGTAATTTAATGTATTGTCGGCCATGTTCAGTCTGTAAATCGCCTTCGCGTTCTTCAATGGATTTAATTTGGTTCTGAATGTATCCAAGTGATTTTTGCTCATCTTGAATTTGTTGATTAACATCGCCGATTTTCTTCGTGGCTTCTTTGACTAATTGAAGAAGTTCTTCGCGTGATTTGCCTTGAAGATCACTGTTCTGATTTTGAAATTCTTTAAGTTGATTTTCTAGAGATTCGATCTCTTTGGCCATCGATTGAAGCTCTGGTGACCCTTGGCCTTTAACTAATGCTTGGACTTGTTTCTCTTGATCAGTTACAATGGATTCGATATTTCGTTTTTCTCGGAAAAGTGAATTTACTTCATCTTCTAGTTGATTATTAGATTTCTCAAGTGATTCAAAACAGCTGATCATGTCATCAATGGAAGTACCATTACTAATTCGATCTGATAATACATTATAATCAGCAAGAATTGCTTCACTTTCTGATATTTCGGCTCGAAGTGAGCTGACTTGTTGTTCGAGATTGACTTGAATTGATTGACCTCTTTTTCTTTGTTCAGTTTCAGATTCTAATCTTTCAATTTCTTCTTTAGTTTCATTAATTTTTTTACGAAGCACTCCAATAAAATAAGATTTATCTGCAACTTGACGACCACCAGATTGAGTATGAGCACTAGGAAGTCCTTGTTTAGTAAGTGGTCTATTTACTACAGAAATTTTTCCTGGTGTAGATATTTCAGTTCCATTACGTGTTCTACTTGGAGGGCGCATTCCACGAGGAACACCTGATGTTGGAGGACGTGAAGCTGTTGGAGGACGTTGATAAGACATTTTTCCCTAATAATGAAACGTATTTTCTATCGTCAAATATGTCACCAACAATTGTGAAGAATAATTTCATGCCAAAGTCATTTATGGTCATCCACATTTTGAATGCTGTGTAACGGTTTGGTCTGCCTTACAGAAGAATGCGTGGAAAGTGGTTGAAGAAACGTATGCGGAGGCTCAAGCGAAAGAGGAGGCAAATGAGGGCTAAGGCTCGCTAAGCCGCACAATACGCCACAGATTCGAACGGCTATTGAATAAAATATCATATCAACAAAATCTCTTTTTTTTTACAATGAGAAAATGACAATTATTTGCTCAGTTATTGTTTATTTAATTAGCGAAGATATGGGCTGCTTCTTCGTGGAACTTCTCCATCAGTATATAACTCATTGATCCTTTACCAGTTAAGTTAACATTTTGTTCTCTAGAATTATCCGTAGCCAATTCGTAATCTTGTGCCATACTTTTAGCCTTTGGACTTTCTTTAATCTTCTTATAAATCTTTTGGATTTCGACATTCTTATTCTTGCCCATTAATTTATGAATATAAATTATCACTCTCGTGAATGCGTCCTTTAATGGTTGTGAAGTAGAAGAAGAAACACTACTTTCAAGCTCCTGAACTTTTTGAGCAATGGATGCCACTTTTTCGTTGATGTAACTTCTTGTCACTTTTGACGTAGCCAAAGTACAAAACAATGACATTCCACGAATTTGTACTTCAGCGTTAGAATCTTTAATAGATTCTAAAGTAGCGTCAAGTAATAATTTTGTATTCAATGCAGAAGGTTGTAATTTGAAGTAAAGTACAACTGTTTCAATTGCATTCAAACGTAATTGGAATCCGATATCTTTAGTAACTTGTTGAGCACCATAATATTCAGATACAATATGACTTCCATCCATTTTCACATTATTACATGCAACTTCAAAGTAATTTAATTTGGAGACTAATGTTGGATTTTGTTGTAATGCTACTTTAAGACAATACATACAATTCTCAGATAATATTGGGTTCTCTGAACTAATAAGTTTCATAGTTTCATTAATTGTATCTTCGACAACATCAGATTTCTCTGTTTCAATGAATAATCCAATTGATCTAATTAACACTGGCGCTGATACACCATTTGGATTCTTCTTAGAGATATTAATAATCTCTTTAATGAATGAGTTATTAATCTTAATCATACAACATAATGCTTCTGATATTGTTAATGAAGTTTCAGTTTGTGCATTAGCATTATGAATTAAGAATTGAGATATTTGTGGATAATATGAATTAAATTCATTCTCACGTTTAGTACTTAAGACTTTCTTCATGAATGAAATAAATGCAAATAAATATGATGTTAAACGTGATGAATCATCTTGTGCATTTGATAAGATACGTTCAAGAATTGACTTAGATGATACTGATGCTAAACCTAAACTTTCTGATGCTGATAAGAATGTACCTCTATCTTGACTACGCATTAATGTGAATAATTTATCAACAAGTGATTTACGACTTGTAATATCAATGTTTGATGCTAATTCACCAATACATAAGATATTAAAGATTGTAATGTTTGATTCTAATGATTTACCAAATGATTCTAATAAAGAATTTCCAAAGCTTTGATCATAACCTCCTACAATACCTATAACTGTAGCTGCTTTAGATACAATCTTAAATTGTTTAATCTTTTGTGCATCTGATATTAACTTAGAAATGAATTTCTCGACATCTTTAGGACTAATCTTTGAACATCCTAAGATTAATAATGCAATTTCTTTAACTGTTTCTTCAGTGATTTGTGATGATAATAATATACCAGAGAATTTACTTAAAAATGGTATTGCTAATTTTGGTACATAATTAAAGATTTTAATAGCTAATAATTGTCTTTCATTATAACCTGAATTAATTACTCCAAATAATCCATCTGCTAATTGTTTGTCTAATTCATTAATGATCTTCTTATCTAAAAAGATCTTAAGAACCCATAATGATCTATATACTGTAGAAATATCAACACTATTTAATTGTGTTGAAACTTTAGAGACAATCTTTTGTGGATAACCACTTGGAAAGATATTTGTCGTACATGCAGCTATTAATGCTATAGCACCTGATGCAGGTTTACCTCCAACTTCATTATCTAAGTTTTCTATGATTTTATCAAGTGCTTTCTTAGATAATTCAGTATTTGGAAATGAAATAACAAAAATACTAATTGTAGAAATAGATTGTAACATAATTTCACCTCCTTTCTTAATCCTTCTCATAATTTTATTAGCTAATGAATCAATTTTTTCATTTTCTTTTCCACGTGCATAATAGAATAAATGTGCTGATGCTTGAAGTGCTGGAATTGTAGTCTTAACTTGATTCATTCCAATGATTTTAGAATAAATAGATACAATTGGATTAATGATATCATCATTATCATTTTGTGTTCGAATGATTGTTAATGTATATTTAATAACACTATTAACACTATTATCGGAAATTAATGATGGAGTTGATTTTAATGACTTAATAATTGTATGTGACTTAATAGTAACTTTATAAATCAAAAATCGTGATAATGTATCTAATAATGGTGATAAGATAGCTTTCTTAGTTGCTTTAAGTTGTGTTACTGCTGTTTCAAACCAACTTGCATAATATTTATTGTTGATCTTCTTTCCATAAATTCTTAAAATGGATTCAATAAGATTAAATGTATCAAGTTGAACACCATTCTCTGTATCATAAAGTAATGTATTAACAACGGATAAATTACAATATCCTTCTTCAGTATATGTAAGATATTCTAAGAATTGTTCAGGGAATCTCTTCATTAATGTCAATATAAGACTAATTGCTGTCTTACGAACTTTCCATGTATCATCACTAACAATATTATTACGGATTTCATCATCGTCATCATCTTCGAAATCAGATGCATCATTATCAAATGTAAATTCGGGTTCGTCTTCATTCTTTTCTTCACTTTGTGCTTCTGTTGACCCATAATTTACATATGCAAATGGTAAGTTTAAGATGGCATCTAATAATCCTTTGTCAGGATTCTCTTTATCAATCGTCAAAACCATTTCTGGAAATGCATTAACTAATGCTGATACTGATGAAAGATATTCAATGATCATTTGGATATAATGATTTGTGTTTTGATCATCGCCTTCATCTAATGCTGCTTTTTGTGTTTCTTCTTCTGCTTGAATTTGTTCAAGGAAACAATCAATTAACATTTCAAAGAATGGACCACAGATTGTTGGCTTGTAAATGACAATTGCTGATAATATGGTCATGGCATTTTGAAGTTCTTCAAGTTGGAAGAGGTAATCTATAAGTTGCTTGAGAGGCGAGTCTTCACAATCTTCTTTATAGGGTTCAAGTGGACATTTAGTGGCATAGATTTTTGTGAGATTAGCAATTGATGTAATAAGTTCTGATTTGTCAGTCTTGGCAAGCTTTTGGATAAGTTCAAAGACAGCCAAGTAATCATCTGCGCTAATTAAAGTTCCGAGATTTTCAATAAGATATGATAAGATATTGATGTAAAATTCAGTAACTAAGGGTGGAGAGCTGGGGCTTCTTATGTTAACTTCAGCCTTAGGGAAGAGAATTTCAACAATAGTTGTTTGACGCTCTGTTGAAAGCGATGGAGCATCAACTAAAATCTGTCTTAACACTGACAATAACTGTGTACGGATATTGCAGTCAGGCTCGGAGCCGATTTCTAAGAGCTTGTTAAGTAAAAATTCAATGGATTGAACTGGAACAGCTCTTGCAAACATAACGGCCAATCTAAAAATAGGGTTAGAAATGTAGGGCCTGTCATCTGTTATTCTTTGGATAATACCAGGAATGAAAATTAAGTTCATGGTTTGGACATCCTGATCGATTAAGTCATGAGTCTTAAGATAGGTTTCCAATTCATTCAAGGCAATTGCAGTAAAGTCAATATCTGCATTATTAAAGTCTTTGAAGAATTGATCGATTGACCACGGACGTGTCTCTCGTTTTGTCATTTGGAGCAAATAATGACGGTTGTTAATGGCAAAATTTCTTTGAAATGAAAAAAGTGCCAATAATCCAGCTCACATGTTCAGTTTAAAGCTTAATTTTATCTATTTATTAGTCATTAAACAAGATTTTAATTTAATTACATATTAATATTTTGATTATTAGTAAAAAACGAAATCAAAATTAGAATTAAATCAAAAATTTATTTTAAAATTAATTTTAAAAATTCGAAATTTAAATATAAAAAGTTTAATGAAGAATAAAGTACTTGAAATTACATCAAAATTATAGGAAAAATATGTAATCAATCAATTCAAAATGAATCAGATAATGAGCCGAACAGACATTGTCAAAACCAAAATTTTGAATGGAAATCTCGCATATGAAAAATGGAGAATAGTATTATTCAAGCAAATAAACGGTCCTTATTCAAAAAAAACCTATGTTAATAAATTGTTTTAGCGCCAAAGTCATTCGACATATGAGCAAAGTAGAGAATCAAAGAGCTGCAAAAATATCTGAACATTCAAGTTCTTCTTCATTTGATCATCCAAATTCTCCTTCATTTAAAATATCTAAAAGAACTCAAATGCAAAATAATATCAAATCGCAGAACAAAATTTTTTCGGATAATTCAAATTTAATTTCGATTATTCCCGAATATTGTTGTTTAAATTATGAGGAAAAGCTAATTCCGAAATTTTGGTTGGCACAAAATTAATACCGAATTACTTTGAAAGAATTTATCTCATGTTACAAAATATGTTAAGTTATGTTATTGGAATTGAAGATGAAGAAAGTAATATAACTAATACTATTTCATTTGTCACTGAATCAATTTGTAATTTAATATTGCATATGGATAAAAGCAATAACGACCGATTACTTGAATTGTTTATACAGACATATGACACATTAAGTAAATCAAATGAATTTATAAGTTCCGAAAGCATTAAATGTACATATCAAGCAGGGAAACCACAATTTCATGATCATCAACATGACAAGAAGCATTGAAAAACATAAAGATACATATGGATAACTCTCCAATTCATAATGAGTCACAATGCTTCAATAAGTGCTGTTTTAAATAATTCAAATAATTTCCAAATATTATTTCGAAATACAAAATTAATAAAATAAATATCAAATAAAACAAAAATTTTTTAGCATGAATATCAATAATTTTTTGCTTTAAAAGATGTTTCATTAGCAAATTCTTCATATTCAGCTTTATATAATTTTGTTGGCGTATTTTTATAATTTTTGAAAATATTTTCAAAAATTTGTTCATTTAAATCGGAATTTGTGTCGTGAAGAAAGAATAAAGATGAGTTCTCACCAGATTTTTTCATTTCTTTGAACACATCTGACAATATCCAAAATTCATTTTTATAATGTTCTTCTAATTGTTTCCAAGTGGGTTCTAATTCTTTGCAATGAGAACACCATTGAGAATTCAATTTTAAAAAACAGGAATCCTTTGTGTTTCAGATATAAAATCAGTAATATTCCTTGAAGATATTAAAATAATTGTTGAAAAAGAAGAATAAATAAACAAAATGAACACCTGCTCAGAATGAAATACGTTAAACTATTCAAAAATTAAAACGATTAATTAAAATTCAAAAAAAGCAGTTTGAATGAACGTTAATGAAAAATATAACCTTTGTCAAATAATATTCGCACAGCAACCGATAAAACAATTTCTCCAAATGATAAACCTTGGTTTCTCATCGATAATATATTTATTTTTTCTTCTTCGCTCTTTTTTCTTCATTTGATATTTGTTATAATAAACATCCTCAAAATTGGATGGAAATATAATTGCCTTCTGAAATTTGTATAAAAAATTGAACGCATAACCGCCGATGTTCAAAAGTTTTCATTCAGGAATTTTTTATTACAAAAAAAGGTTTTTTTACCATTTGATAATGACTTTTGTTTCAGGGAATTTATTATTCCATTTTTTAAACAACTTATCGATTTCTTCTTTGACCGAAGATTCAGCGTTATTAATTAACACGTGAAGTTGAGGCGCTAAATGGAACAAAACGTTTGAAGACAAGTTATCTTTTAAGTTTAAAATCATTTTACAAAACAATGTTGCGAAGAACTGATCTTCAAACATTTCGCATAGTGTACATATTAAAACAGTTTCGTTTTTCAGTATTATTGGATTTTTTAGATCCTTTTCCAAGAAGAACTTTGAAATTTCTTTTTGATGTATATTAAAGTATTCTTTTGCATTATTTTCAGTTGATGATAAACAAGAATGCAAAATTTCCATCACGTGATTTCTATAACTTGGTATCAATTTACATACTGAAAAGTTAATATTAAAATTCAATTGTTTTACATTAATTTCTTCTTCATTTGTTTTCATTCCATAAATTTCATAAGGATATAAATCGAATTTTTTCATGTATGATTCATCCAAATATTTCGTTCTAATTCCAAGTTCAACTGATTTAACTACAACTAAATCATTTGGGAATTTAAAATCAATTGAATGAAGTATTAAATATTTCAAAAACCAAAAACTATCGCATTGTAATAAGCATTCATTCGTTAAGTCAAAATTACTTAACAAATAAACAAGTAATTTCGTGAATTCTTTTTTCTTATGATATGTTTTAACTATGTTAATAATTGTTAATGATAATTTAGGCTTTAAAGAAATCGGATAACAAATTTGGAAGTTTTGAATTTCTTGCTCAATAGATGTAAAGTTATTTGGCATTATATAATTGTAATCTTTTGGTTCTTCTTGATTATTAGTTTCATCATGAATGAAATCTCGTTTTATCCATGAATCATATTTTTCATATTTAGGTTGATCTTTTTTATGATGAAGAAGAAACAAACGAATAATTCGTTCGCCTTTAAATGTAGATTTAGGAATAGAACTACTTAACATGTTTAATAAAGTCGGATCAATTGGTGCAATAGTATTTTCTTCTAAAAAAAATGCTAATTGATCATGTTGAAAGATTAAAAGTTTTGGTGTAACTTCTTTATCAGCTTGTAATAAGATTCGGATTTGATACGTATCGTTGGGCAATTCTTTGATCTCTGAAAATGCTTTATCGCTCTTATCAAAGAAATTTGTTATTTTCGGTTTCCGCTTTAATGCTAAGATCATTATATCGAAATATTCCGATGTATTATGTAAAGATACTGGATATGCATAATCGCAAAACTTTTTGATTTGCTTATCATCATATTTTTTATTATCAAATAAATCAAATATTAATAAAAATGTTTCAAATGGAGAAATTTGTAAAATTTTTATAAGGATTTCAATGTTAATATAATTATTCTTTTTAACTTTATTAATTAATGAAATAGCAAAAGGTGTTAAAGGATAAGAAGATTGTAAATTATATAATGGATTAGTTACTATATCAGATGAAACAATCGAATAAAAATTTTGACATGAAGTATATATTATATGTGAATTAATTGATGATGATATAAACGAAGGCTCATCATTAGAAAATGCTGAATATATAACTGCTAAGCCGATGTTATATAATTCCTTATGTATACTTTCTTCTTCTATATAAGTCGAAAAGATTTCAAATGTTGTTAAAATAGCTTCAGTTAAACTTAATGATAATTTTAAATATGGTAAACATTCAGAAACAGAATAAAACACATCAAAATATGACTTAATGTTTACGTTAAATCTAAAGATTTCATTTAATATTGTTAATCTTGAATATAAATTTTGCTCATTAAAATAATCTATTGTTGATAAAATTCGTGATATTAATTCAGTAATATTTGGTAATAATAATATAATTAATTTCCGAATACATAACCCTAAAAATGGTGCATCAGTAGGTCGATTTATATGAAAATCTATGAAATTTAAAAAATCATTATAATTCGAATCTAAAATTGTCTTCGGAATTTCTGATATAATTTTAATAACAATTTCAGATAAGTCAGTGTTTTTACATCTAAAACGTAATAAATGAACAAAAAACCATCTTGGTAATATATGTGTAATTTCTAAACAATTTAAGAAATCAAAATTCGTTAATTCATATAATGAATGATTAAATGGTTCAGTACGTTCTTTATAACCAAATTCAATTAATATTTCATCCCATAACCAATGATTAACATGAATTAAATCAAATGAAAAGTTCGAATTTTTTGTGGCGTTTGCAATTAACTTTAAATACGCTCGTGAATTAGGATATTCAAAATGTGGTATTAGTTTTAAATCGCCTTTTAATAAATATTCAGACCATATATCAACAACAAGTAAATTTAATGAGTTACTTGAATAATTAGGCAAAATTTCATTTGGTGTATATGATTCATGATGTGTTAACCAGCGTAATATCGTTAATGAACATTCAATTAAATAAAATGGACTTTTTTGTGTTGAATTCTTTTGACAAATTTCAATTATGGTGTCAATTGTATCTTTGCTAGGTAGTGATAATTGCATATTACCAGTGACAGAATTAAGTACTGATAATATTTTCTCGGTTGAGCTATCTTTAAAGTTTTGATCAAAATACTCCCAAAAGATATTTGAATGTAATTGTGGATCTTGATTAACAATTATCGCAATGGATTTCTCGGATTGAGGCTGGTTCATAAGAAATCTAATTACTTCTTCAGGAAGTGGTAGAATTGAAGCACCTCCAGATGATAAAAAAGAATTAAATAAAGGCAAAAAATCAGAATTATCAGTATTGATATGATCGAAAAATATATCCAGTTTTTTTCTGGATTGTTTATTTTGGCTTGAAGTTTCAACAATTTCTTCGAAGCTTTCTTTTAATTTACTTTTTGAAATAAATTGTGCCGCATAAGAAATTGCTGCAATCAACACAATCGAATAAGATGGGTGAAATTTATTCTTATCCATAGTATCAATTAAAAAATCGATAACTTTTAATGGATTACCTTCAACATAAGAATTAATACAAGATGAATTAAGAGCTAATCCAAGAGCAGATCGATATCTTAAAAGCTTTTCTGATGTGATCTTTTTTACATTAATTATTGAGCTTATTAAAGCGTTTAGTGGTTGAGCGGCATTCATCGTTTTGAGTCGAAAACCGTTTTTGACATTTCATAAAAACTGCCAATCAAAAAGTGCCATAAAATGGAAACAGATGAAATGATTTTCTCCTTAAAAAATCATCCTGCGTGCTCATTCACAAAGCAACAAGCTCGCAATTTCCTCAAGGATCATAACATCCAAAAAGATCAAATTTGTCGTTTATTTTCATGGTTTATTACATTAGAATTAGTTGAACCTGGCTGTGAATTAGTTGCTTCTCAAATGGTGAACTTTTATAATGAATATTGCGAAATGCTAGAACAAACACCTAATCCTTATGCACTTATTGGACATGCTGATCAAAGTATTATTACAAAAGATATGCCTCGTAGTGTTGATTGTTTTGTTCAAGCACTTAATAGTATTGGTTGCCCACCTGTAAATGATCCAATAGCTATTGGAACCCGAATATTATCATTTATTGCAAAAAATAAATCATCATATACACAAGGATATGATCGATTTATGTGGGTATCACTTGCATTATCATTACATTTCTCCAATTATTTTAATTTCCCACCAATTTTTGCTGAGTCATTAGCATATCAATTAATTTACAAACTTATCCAAATCGGAAGATATAGTTATTTTCTTAATCCTGTTACTTCTGACGATTATTTCAATCAACTTAGTAACATGATATTAGAAAAAGCCGAACCAATTTCACAAAAACTTGCTGATTGCGATGTGTCGCCATTTCTCTTTGCGCTTAAATGGCGTTTAATCTTTTTTGCTGATAACCATAATACAATTGACTTGTTGATAATATGGGATAATATCTTTTATCATATCGATGATTTGGAAAAATATTTCATGTGCCTTTGTATTGCACACTTGCAACAAATCGACATGACTGATGAGCAGAAATATCTCGTCGAGGAAATTCAGACATTTCGAAATTGGAATACTTTGGGTATACTCGAAAGTGCTGAAAATTTAATGAGGCCTTCATATGTAAGAGCTGGAAAAGTTGCAATGACAGCGTTAACAATTGGAGCGGCATTGGTTGGAACAATAATAGGCTTTGGAAGAAGCGGTACGCTTAGCGCAAACATTGTGAATGATTTGGATGTGGTGTCTGAGATATATGAATTAATTAAGTTCGATTTTCTTTGATGTGAAATAAAATGTTCAAAATTTTGAAATGTTATTCATAATAACTTACACAAAGATGAAATAGGTATTTGAATGATTTTTTTTAATGAAAGATATGTGTTTAGTAATTTAAAATTGCTATGAGAATTAATATGAAAAAATAATCTTCATTACACCAAATGGTTTAGATTCTGTTCTCAACCTTGGAAAGAGTCCGTTAGAGCTCAGGCCAACCACATGTATACACTTTCTTTAGTAAAATAAATATAAATTAAAACAATCTTTCGATTTTACAACTTACTGTGAAATCGGTGGTCTTGCTTCTAATTGTTTCCTTCATTATAAGATATGAGTTGATAGATCACAACCTTTACATCCTTCTTTAAGTTCAGAAAGGTATATATTCTTCTAAGTGAATTCACATTTGGAGATTCTACTATGTTTGGATCAGTTGTAAATTATGATTCAGGAAAATTAAAACATACAACTAAACACAGTTGTATTGCACAAATTTATTTCTAATTTCTGAACATCTTCAATACTTGAAGATCCAATGAAATCAGCAACATTTTGACGTTATTACTGCGAATCTAAGTGAGACACAGAAATAAAAATAAAATAAAGTAATCAGCATCCTTCTGGCTAATGAAGGATATACCTTCTTCATATGTCATTTCTATTCGGTAGTTAAGATCTCCAATTATTGCTAAGAAATCAAAGTTCTTATCAGCAAGTTTCAAGAGATTTCTTAATTGTTGATCTCGAGATTGCCAATTTTCTTGATGAGGAGAGAGATGACAACCCATGAAAGTGAACCTAGTACCTCCAATAGTGAAAGGGTACATAATGGCTCCTTTATTGGCAGCAAGTCCATGTGCTCCTAATTTACACCTATAATTAATTCTTTAAAAATGAGAAATTTCAAAGTGATTTTAACAATGATAGTCATTGAAGAGTTCTAAGAACTGCTCGAACAGGGGAAGCATCACAATTCTGTATCTTTAGTGGAAGACAAATCAGTTCATACTCTCCTGGTTCTACTTGTGACAAATCTATTGTTTCAAGAATAACAACCTCTTTTCCAAGAAGAAGTTGATGAACACTTCCGTCTCCATAGTAAGATTCAATCGATAACCCATCAATTCCGATCAATTCAATTTCTTTTTCGACCAAATAATTAGCTGCTTCGAATGATAAAGCAATGGCATCTTTTCGGAATGTTCCTGGCGTTAATGAATTTGATGTTTTTAAAAGAACTCTTTTTGATTTAAATTCATTTGGCAAGGCTGATTTTGGAATCAAATTATTTTCCAAAGCTTCATCAGAAATACGAATTACTTGACAATGACCAAAAGTTTTTTCTAGTGAAACTTGATCTACTCCCTTTCCATTTTGAATATAATGATTAGGTGCATCAATATGTGTTCCGCAATGTGAAGATAATTTAAGTTCGCTTACATTTGCAATTTCACCTTTTGAGATTGAACATACAAGTTCTTGTCGGAAAATGGGGTCTCCTTCCCATACACTCATTCCAGAGTGCAAAGAAACAGAAATATCAAACATGAAATGACATAATTTTTATTTCACAAAAAAATTGTCAGTCCCAAATCCTGTTATTGTCACTTTTCCACACCAAATCTACTTAGACTTAAGTCTAAAGTTTGCAAGCATTAAAAATTGATATTCAAACAGCAACAGAACAAGGTCATAAAATATTTCTCTTATTTTGCTTATAAAATGTTAACTTCATCTAAAGTGTGATAGATGATTTACAACTCTTTTTACAACATAAGTTATAACATCGAATTTCATTTAGATTTTTTTAATGAAACTCGTTTTAATGTAAAAATAATAAAATATTTTTGGAAAACGTTTCGAAAGACTTCCATTTTAATGACACTTTTACATAAACCAAAAAAAATTCAAATTTAATTTTTAATCAATTTCTAACTGTATTGTGGAGAATAAGCAGTAGGAGATCTTGAGTACGAGTTACCATATTCATCTGGTGATTGAGCATAATTTGGTGATTGTGCGTACCCATAATAACGATCGTTACCACCCATTGGCGATTGCGCGTTTGGATAAGGTGAGTAGTACGGCGTGTACATTTGTTGCGGTGGTGGCTGCTGTGCATATCCATATGTGTCTCTACTGATTTGTTGTTGTGGCGGCTGTTGCCTTTGTCTTTGTGAAGATCTGCTACTGAACAAAGAATCAAGCGATGAGCCATTTGTGTTCCTAACATCCCATGTCTTACCTCGATCGTTTATGTTTAGAGTGGTGTAGTTGCCTTTTAAGTGTAACAATACGCGTATTGATGTTTGATCAATTTGTTTTATGTCACCAAGTTGGCCCTTAAGATGACCAGTCTTGATAATGACACATTGCCCAAGCTTAAATTCACTGTTTGGTACTGACCGTGGTTTTGCATTTGGTCGATACATTTGCGGTTGAGCTATTTGTTGCTTGTTATTGGAGTTCACTTTGCATTGGCGTGGCTCTGTGACAAAGATTCCATTGTATTCACGATTGGATTCATCATATAAAAAGATGAAATCTTTGGAAATATGTTTGACGAGGGCTGTAATGGTATTGTTTTCATGCTTAACTTGAACCATTTGGCCTAAGTTAATGATCTTTCCCGTTTCATCACGTGCAATTCGACTTCGATCATCAATACGATGATCAATATTATCAAGTGATATTTGTTTAGACTCACCGTTACTAAGTAATATATAGATTAATCGATTTTCTATACGCCAAATAACTCCTTGGGACTTATCTGTTAATTGAACAAAATCATATAATGCATATTTGCCAATAGATTTTGGTTCGGAGAAAACATCTGATGTAGTAACTAAGTTTGACATATCTACATCAACTGTAATATGATTAGAGTCGAGTAAAACATTTGCAATATTATCAGTAGCTACTTGAACTTCACCAGTTTGACCAGCATATTCACCGCTAAGAATTTTTACATGGTCACCTTCTTTAAAGTACTTTTGAATCATATATAACTCTACAGAAAGTTCTACATCTCCATCTTCGATGTTAATTGGTCGGACGGTTACTATATCTTTGTCAATTTTTACGATTTCGGCGATAAGTCCTCTGTAATCGCCATCCATAATACGAACTATGTTATGAACATTAAACTTGTTGCTTGATGGCATGCCCAAGGATATATTCATTTGTTCAATAAAGTCTGGGATATGTTTTTCAAAACAATCATTAGCTTGAAGACTGTCTCTGAAACGCTTAACTTCATCTTGGCGTGGGTTAATATCTTCATGGATGACATTGTTGATAGGATATTCTTTATATGCAAATGTTCCAACAAAATATGTATTATCCCATAGAACTACACGTGGCACCCTATACGAGCGATCATCAAATTTGAATTGGATATGCTTAGGGAACCTATCTTCTTTCGGTGGTTCAATCTTAGATATATTCGATACCATAATTTCGTTAAATTCTGCTTGTGGCGGTCGATATGTCTTTGTTCCTTTCAATCTGTTAAGTTTACTTTGAAGACCTTCGACTTTTTGATCAATACTAATTGCATTTTGATCTTCTTCTTTTTCAGCCATTTCCAATATGTTTTTAAGCTCGTCATAGTCAATACGAGGCACAAGCTTTACAAGGACAGAGTCATTATTTGTATTAACATTGATGACTTGTGCAAGATCTCCTTTGTACGACTCATTCCTATGGTCAACTCTGATGCGGACAAACTCTCCTGGGTAAATATCTATTCTCCGATGAGCCACGCTAATTGTTTCCTGCATTTCTTCATATGGAATTGGAAGAACTTCTTTGTATACAAGAACGTCTGGTATATCATTTTGGAATAGTTTGGCATCTGTTGACGTCATAGCTTCGATGTATACTATACCTGAACCAGGTTGTGGGCAAAATGCAGAAAATACTGTGTTACTAAATGTTTGGTCTTCTGAAATTTGGCCACCAGGATAATACTTCTTGGTGAGGTTGAGGATGACACGATATTCTTTTCCGGGATTCGTATGGATAAGGAAAATACGATGTTCACCTGCTGTTGGAATAAGTGATGCACGCCATTGGGCAATAGGAGTGTTAAGAGCTTTTGTATCTGCAACATATTCATAAACATCGCGATCAACATATCCACTAAATCTATCTTGAATCTCTCTACTTTTTTCTTTATAGGATTTGTGAGGCCTTTCATGTGATGATTTACGGCGTTTCTTTTTCTCTCGATTCATACGGATGTAATTTGTGAATCCTTCATCTTCAACATCTTCTTCAGTAACAAATTTTCTATCTTCTTCATTCTCTTCTTCTTCAAATTCTTCGTCGGAATCATTAGAGGATTCTAAATCGTCTTCGGCTGAAGATTCAACAAAATCCCTAAAAGTCATAGATTTTTTTGACTTGTCTCGAGGGTTATGAGATGGCTGGTTAGAGTCATCATATTTGGGAGCATCATCATTATCAGAATTGGAATTGTCGGATATCTGACCATCAGAATCACTCATTTTCGTTTGTTCTTTTGACTTTTTGAATGAAACCGAAATTTGTGATTTTGGTGAACTTAATAAAAAAGGCATTTTGTGATCATCTTTTTTTCAATAAAAACGAAGAAACATTTTCACCATCATTTTATTGTTTGATTGTTAACTTTTTTAAAAATTTTAGCATTAAAAACAAGGGAAGAATTTCAAAACTTCTTTCTTAATTTTCACATTATCTGTTAAAACATTGAGAGCAAGAGGTCGGGTTGTTAAAAAAAAAATTTTTTTCAGCTTTGCGTTAATCAAATAAAAGAAATATATATAATTTATTCGAAATAGAAAATTTTGATAATTCCATTTTAAACAATCTCAATATGTTTTTCTTTAATAAAACTATTTTTGTTTTTAATGCATTATTTTTATTTTCAATTCTTGATTAAAATAAGAATCAACAGGAATTCAAGTTATTAATTGTAATATTTAAAGCTATATGATAAATGTAAAAGAAAATTTTGATTTAAAATTGCATAGTAAAAATTAACTTTCATTTTTATAATTTATATTCATAATATAAATGTATACATAGGCAATTGTTAACTACATATATATAGGAACATACATTAATTTTTTATTTTATTTTTATAACCGTGGGGTAATTCTTCTTGCACAACTTAATTCAATAAATTGAAAAAATAAGTTGAAATAATCCGATTATAAAATATTCAAAAAGTCAATCAATGTGACCTCCATTAAGAGGTTTAGATAAAATCTGATTCAAAATTTCTGTTTGTATATCTATCGTAGAACAGTATGGGCTGTTTCTACCCTTGTTTATCGGCCATAAAGTGATTAAAAAGCCGCCTTTAATACTATAGAAAAAACCCATCGTCACAGAAAAAGTATAAAATCAGAAACGAAAAATGAGCAAGCTTACGTCTCTACAAATTTTAATTGATGAACTTGATAACGAACTTATTTCATCATCAACTACAATTGAATCATTCCAGGCTTTTCACTCTTTAGCTTGGTTCCGTAAGCCAGGATGTACATATGTAACCGATGCAGCTGGATTAACACTTTATAATGAAAGCGATGCAATCCCTTATATAGTTAATGCGCTTGCTCAAAAAATGTCTGTTTTTCAATCACCTGAACCAGTTTTACCAAATTTTGTCAAATCTCTTTTAGCACTCTCTGATCTAATTCAGCTTCTACCGATAAAGCAACCTTATGAAGAGTTAAATCCAAAAATATTAACAATAGCGCAAATACCAACAGAATCGTTCCAACCTCATTATCAAAAACTTGAACAAAGCTTAGCGAATCTCATTGAACTTTTTGTTAAACTTGGATTAAATCCTCTTAAACTTTTACTTGATCCATCTTCACCTAAATCAGATCCAATGTTTATTTTACATCAAGTCATTCTTTGCACAGCTTCAAAAGAATCCTTTGATACCGCAATGAAAGTTATTCAAACCATTATACCGTCAATTACATCAGACAAGCGTATCCCGTTTTTTGAAACATTTTATGATTTTTTATATAAATTTTATACTCGTTTTCCAAGTATTCATTCTGATTTAATTAATAATGGCCTTGAGTCAGTCCAGCCAGTTGTTGATAATCTTTGGAAAATTAAAAAAGATCTCGAGCCACAACTCGTCTCAATATTATGTTCGTTAATACCGATGTGTCATACTCAGTTAACGGCCGCCGCCAATTCAAAAAAGAGCCCGTTTAAATCCGTTTTAAAAACCGTTCTAAAAACGGTCGAAGAATACAAATCAAAGAAAGCGGTAAACCGTTTATATTATTCATATGGTATGCTTGAACTAATTGAAGCAATATTTATAGGTCAAAAGTCCGCTCAAGTATTTTCAAAGATAATTGAGTTTCTTACCAAAGAATCGCCAAAGTTTACTGACTTTTTATTCAATAAGAAAAATGATGTTCTATTGTCAGGTCCAATGTTAGACAAATTTTTCCCTCGATATGCAGCATTAGATTATGCTAAAGCAGGTACACAATGTCAATCATCTACAATATTAGTTGGGAATCTTAATACATGTCAAAGCTGGTCAACATATGTTAGATTTCTCGAATTAGTATTTAATGATTATCCAGTTCAAGGTAATCAAAAGTATATAACAACTCGACATTTTGAACAAATGACCATTCATTTAAATGATGTTTTAAACTTCTTACGAATTGGTTCAATTGAACAATCATCAAAAGAACAAGAATCGAATTTAGTTGTTAACATTGTCAGTTTAATTGGTCAAACTACAAAAGAATTTACATTATATAGTATATTATTACATCAATCAATTCCAACATCTATTATTCAACATCCAATACCATTCCAAAAGTTTCTTGCTTCAAATCCAGCAATATCAGTCCAAACAGGAATTATCAAAAACATTTTGTCATATATATCAAGAGCAGAAACATTTGACATTGAACCATTTTTATTATTTTTACAAGGAACTTGGACTTATAATGAAGATTATATCACTAAAATATCGAATCAAGAAATCATGAAAAATGTCTCTGAAATAATAACTTCATTTAAGACTGAACTAGAATTAGCAATTAATTTAAATGCTCCGAATTCGGATACATTTTATACATTATTTAATATGTTTTTAAATTGGACTTATGTTTGTTTATCAGTTACATTAAATAAAGATAAAGCAGAAATTAATAATGATATGATTGATCAATTAATGACTATTTCATTATTATTACGATCTATTATTGGATTAAATAAATTGGATTCAATTGATAATTTAATTGATCAAATTTGTTCATTATATAATTATCAAAATAAATATCATTTCCCTATGTATGATATACCACAAAATGATGAAAAGTTAAAAACAATAATTAAATATGTAATGGGAGCATGGTTAAATTATTTAACAAAGAAATTACAATCAGAGAATGTACAAGTTACAAATATTATTCAAATTAGTCGATTACAATTATTATTTACACCAGACTTAAAACGTATTTCAACAATGACTGAATTCTTATGTCATTTTTGTTCTAGACTTGAAGATGTATCTAATGATGAAATTACTTCATTATCATCATATTTCTTTTCAACATTATTTTTGTTTATATATTATTTAAATGAAGAAGCTCCTTCATTATCAAATGCATTTCAATTTTTGGATATAAACGCTTTCCCAACATTCTTTGAGATCTCTAAAACTCAATGGTTTTCACGTGCTATTAATTTTCAATATGATCGTTATTATTATTGGAAAATATCTATTGATATGTTAACATCATTTTGTACCCAAAAATTAAATGATGAAACTATTACATTAATCGAATCAACAATACCAATTTTCTTTAATATTATACAATTCAATGTATTTGAAAATCAAACACAAATATTTATTGAAAGTATGATGAAGTTTATTGGTAATTTTTATTCGAATAATTCAACAAATACAAATCAAACAAATAAAATATCAACAATTATAACTACATTTGAATTAGCTTTAAGATATGCAATTAAAACTAAAGATACTTATAATTATCGAACAGCATTAATAATCTCTAAAACTATACCAATTTTATTAGATAATTTAAGTTTTGATATCAATGAATCAAATCCAAATATTACTGAAGTATCATCTGAAAATAGATCAATTAAAACAATTTCATTTTTAGTAAATTCATTAGAATATTTATTAGAATCAAATCAAACTAAAGAAATTATTATATATGTTCAAACTTCATTAAATAATATATTAAAAAATAATTCTAATTTAGCTTGGCCAATATATATTCAATTAGCTAAAAGTTCAAAACATTTATTCCAATCATTATTATTAGAATCTTTAACTTTATTATCAGGAATGACTATTTCTTCATCAAATGAATTATTTGAAGTTAAACGAACAAATTCAGAACAAGTTTCATTAAATAAAAGAAAGACTTCAAATTCAGAATCTTCGACACATGAAAATTATGAAATCTTAAATCGATTATTATTTAGTGCACGATCTTCAAGAGTTACACCAGAACCATTTCAATTAAGACAAAAAGATCAACTTTATGATTATTTAACTAAAAATAATTTCGAAATCTTTAAGAATCCTCCATCATTAAATATAAAGTTTATACAATCAGCAATTTCTTGTTTAATAGTATATAATAAACATGATGAATTAATAGAAGAAATATCAAAATGTTATAAACCTGGAATATTTGATAATGTTAATCCTATTTCAATATTCTTTAAAGCTTGGTTTAAACAAATGATATCGAAATATAAATTAGATGAATTACTTAAATATGCAAAAGTTAATACTATTATACCATTTATAGATACATTTAATCCACCATCACAATTCGCTTATTATTTATCAAAGTTTGCTAAACTTCAATCTACAGAAGTAGCTAAAGATATGTTTTTGAAATGTTTCTTAAAGCCTTTAATCGATAATCCGATATTATATAATGTTCATACATATTTAAATGAATTAAATAAAACGGAATTCATTAATACAATAATTAAATGTAATGAATATCAAGAATTATTAGAATCAATGATTAATTCTGAACCAATATATCCAGTTATTAAAATCGATACATTTGTAGTAGATCGACAAATAGTTGTATCTTATATAGGTGAACGACCTATGACTACTGATCGATTATTAGGTACATATTCTAATAAATCATTAAAACCTGATCAAGCTATCATCATGAATACATTTAATTGGTTAATGGATGCAGGTGAATTTAATGATGGATCAAAAGCTTTTTATATATTACCTCCGAATATACCTGATTTACCTATTGATATTTTAATAATACAATTTAATTTACATTTACAAAACATTAAAAATAATTATATTTTTATCATTGATATAAAAAATATTACTGAAATGTTTATAAATCATTTTATGTATATGATTAAAAATACACCAAAAGATTTATGTGATAAAATTAAGAAAATTTATTTAATTAATCCTTCATATGATTCAGCAAAACTTTTAAATGATAATTTAACAAATGTTATCAAACAAAACACTAAATTAAATGAAAAAATTATAATTACTGATGATATAACTAATTATTTAACATCTAAAGACAAAGTATATTTACCAGAACAAGCATTTGGTATTAAATATGAAAGAAGAGGTTATATATCAGTTACATATAATTCTATTTCAGCTTCATTTATCATATGTAATTTATCTGTAACATTATTATCGAATATTAATATTTTAGGTAATAAAACTAATGTAATATTACAAATTCCAATATATACAATTCAATCAGTTGAATATAAGAATGATGTAATTATAAAATATTCAACAAAATTAGGAGTTCAATCAATAACATTAAAGACTAATAAAGGTAAATATATAATGGATTCATTCCAATTACTTAAAGAAAGAGTTAATACAGTAGCACAATTAAATGTATCTAATTTATTATCTACAATGACACCATTATTTAAGATCCAAATGATATCATTTTCATTATATTTAATAGCTTTAAGACCTTCATATTTAATTAATCAAGTCTTACAATTATTTGAATCATCGATACGAAAAGATTCAATAAATATTATTAATTGTCCAATAATATCAATGACATCTAATAAGATTAATATGGGAATATTATTTGAAGAAGTAATAAATAGTGGTTATTTAGAAGAAGTTGTAAATTCATTAATAAATTATATTGATATTAATGAAAAGAATAGTTTAGATGCATTAATAGTATTATTACCATTATTTGTTAAATTTATTAATATATCGAAAAGTATTCCTTCATTAAGTAAAATAATTAGTGGAATTTATCATACGATTATTGATCCTCAAATGCTTTATTCATTACAACGTTATTTCTTTAATGAAATTAATAATCAAACAGCTATTGAGGTCTCAATTTATATCATCTTACAAAGTAATATTGATATTAATATAGCAAAACGTTGTTTACAATCATTTATGTGGAATCAAAGTAAATTAATGGGTGAAATTATAATCAAGAAATTATTTGATGGTATAATACGAAGAAGAACTTTTGGACATTTAATTTCACCAATAAAATTCTTTTCAGCAATTCATACATTACCATTTAATTCTAAAGAGTTTTCGACTATTGATTTACCATTATTCTTCTTTGGCTTAGTAATGGGATTAGCATATTCTACAGATGAATTAATACAAATGTTAAATCCATGTTTCGAAGGAATGTTTGAAAATATAATACAAATAAATCCAAATTTACAAATTCAATTAAATAATTTCCAACAAAAAATTAATTTAATTATGTTACATCCTAAAACATTAAAACCGATTAAATTCATTTCATTAGTTGATTCTATATTAGAAATCATTGATAAAGATTATCAAGAAAGATATCGTAAATATTTCATTGATACTAAACTTGATGATAATCCAGAAATTTGGTTCATTAAGAAATCAGGTTCTTTATTATATAAAGAAGGTACAATGAATGATGTCTTAAAATATATGATACAAATGCCGATATTATTTAATTCGAATGATTATGGGCCACAAAAATTATCAATATGTTATGAATCATTAACAAAAATTATAACTAAATTTAATAATAATTTAATGATTCCAATTTGTTTATTATTCCCTACTATGTATTGTACTCATCATTCTAATACAATGTTACGAAATAGTTCAATTAAATTAATTAATGTAATTTTAGATTATATTTTTATCGATAATAATAATAATATTAATATAAAACTATTAAAAGAATGTGATAATTATTTATGTAAAATCGGTAATTCTTGTTTAAAGGAATTCCAAACTTTCTTTATGATTGACTTCTTTGATAATTTCCTTAAATCATTTAGTACTGTATTAACTTGTAGTTTCATCGAAATCGACACACGAAAAATTACAATCGATTTATATAAAAATTATTCATTAAAACTTAAAAACACAAATTCATTAATATATTTCATTATACCTTTAGTAGTCTTTGGTAATAATGATATATTATCATGGATATCAAATAACATTTGTAATTTTAGTAATAATAATAAAACTGATAAAGAAATAGTCGCCGAAATTATATTTAAAGATTTCGATAAAAGAAATGAAAGCGAATGTCTATGGGTAATTAACTATTTGATCTCGTTCTTGGGTGGAAGTACATGTCAAAATCGTTTCGATGATATTTTGGATTTGTTATTATACGCTGCTAATAATTATCTAAAGAACTTCGAAAAATTAATCGAAGCAATTTACCAAAAGTGCTTGAACTTGATTAATAATATAGGATCAAATTATAGAACTGAAAAGTTGTCAACACTTTGCGCTGCTTTGTGTAATGCAAAATTGGATACAATTAGAAATGATGAAATTAATGAATACAAAAAATGTGATGAAAATTTGTTGAAGCAATGTGTTTATACTGCTTTGAGCACATTGGCCGATGCTGTTTATTTCAATGGGTTTGGAAAATGAATTTGAATTTATAAAAAAATTTTAGTTTTTAATTGTTTTTGTAAATGATATCCAACAGCTGCAGCTAATTATAAATCATCAGAAGAAATTCAAAAATGCGAACGTTCGGTCTATTGTTGTTATGAAGAAATCTCTAAACAAGTTTGAATAAGACACTATATAACGATTCTTTATTATAAAAATTACAAATCTTGTTTATATTTAGGAGAGCAAAGATGAAATTGATAATTATTGTTTTAACTTTAGGCTAATAGTAAATGTTGTAAAATAACAGAAAATTTGCAGGAACCTGTAGTTTTACATAATCAAAATGTCTTTTTTCAAAACAAAAGATCGCAAAATGAAAAATATAAAGTAGGATTTTATAATAAAATGTAATTACATATTAAAAATGTTACATCATCCCAAGTCTGAAAATTTTCCACTCATGAAGAATAAGTGACCTAGGTTAACTTTTTTTATTTCGCTGAAAAATTTATGGGGTTTATGTTTAATTATTAAATATTTTACTATAAATATTTACCGATTTATCAAGAAAAATAATTTGAAGAAGAGGGTATGAAAATCAAATTATATACTTTATCGAAAGGTAGAACAACGATCAATAAAGTATACAATATGTCTTAATACGACCAAATAAATTAAGAAAATATTTTCAATTAATTATGATCAAAATAAGCTGTTTCATAAAGCAATCAATGTTTCAAAGTTAGCCGGCCAAATAAGCCATGAAAAATCTCGTTTTGGAAATTAAAATTGATATATCTTCAAATTTAGTTTGTAGAATTTTTTTTAAATCTTCAATTATTTATATGGAATAATAAATTATATTTTAACAGCCTTTAAAGAAAATCGTGCAACAGTTTTCAGAGCAATATGCATTGAAAATTCGACGTTTTTCTTGTATCAACGCAAGAAAAAGTGACTTCAGCGGTTTCCAAAAAAATTGAGCCAAATCTGTTCATCTCTCTGAAATATTTCTGATGAAATTGACTGCGTCATCCGGTTTTCGTCTGTTCTTCCAAGTTTGTAAGGTCAAAAATTATTGACATATATTGAATAGTTTATATTTTATATTTTTGAAAATTGAATATGCGACCGGTCTAATAAGACGTTCTGTTCGAAACGCCCTCTCAATTAGCCGCTAGAATTAAATCAATTTTTTCGGATTCCATTTGTCATAATGTAACGTGCATTTAATTTTCAATATGTTTGAAATTTTTGAATAATGTTTATTGAAATTTTTATTCTCAAAAAATTCTAGCATTCAAATTTGTGTTGGTGGCCAAATTTTCAGCTCTGTTGTAAACTTTTAAAACCATTCAACATCAAAGAATGGATCTGATTTGAAAAAGTCCCATGAATTGGCGAGCTGGATTTGTTCTTCTAATCTAAATTGTATTTCGTTCATTTTTTGTGTGGATATTTGCGGAATTACTGGGGCTTGTGGTGGTTGAACATTGATATTAGGCTTTGGAACTTCAAATTGGTTAAAGTTTGGAATTTGCTCTAGAGGTTGAGCTTGTTCTCTAGGAGGCATTCTATTGCTCATATCATAAATCTGTGGAATAACATTTGGTTGAATTTGAAATAGGCGATTAATCTTCCCACTCTTGCGTAGTTGCATATACCTGTAACGACACTGTACATCACTTCTATTTCCTAGCTGTGCGGAGACTTTCATCCAGTTTTTTTCACCATGTTTCACAACAAGTTGTACAAGTCTTCGCTCTTCTTCTGGAAGCCAATGACCTTTACATATTTTTGGATCTAAAACACGAATCCACCTTTGCGAGCACATGGAACAAGTTCTTCCATTGCCAACAAAAGTAGAAACTGCTCCCCAATTTTCTATTCCAAATTTATGTATTGCGTACAAAAGTCTGGCATCTTCATTGGCTGTCCAAGAGCGTGTTTTTTTCCGGGCGTTTGGCATTCTTTCTGTTTCAATTTCTGTATTTTCAGGAATTGGATCATTTTCACAGTCAAGAATTGCTTTTAGTCTTTCGAATGGGGCTGTACTTTTAACGAAGCGTGAAAGACTTTCACACATGACTTCAAAAGGAATTAAGCCATAAATGTATTTGGAAAAGCAATCCTTGATGAATTCGATATCATTTGGGCTCTGATTTACACTTACTTCTTTGAGATAGTTTAAAGCAACATCGACAAGGGGGGAGTTTTTTTTCTGCATAGTCATGATGAAATTACGATATGGCAATGTTTTACGACAACAATCATGAACAGCTTTTTCTGAAACCCCATTGAATTAACAATTCACTCACCAAGTGAAATCACTATCAAAAAACCCCAGTTTTCATTAGCGTCATCGGTTTTTTGATGTTCTCTCAAATGATTGAAAACAGGAGTATCGTCCTAACTTTTTGAAACAAGTTCTATCAAAATCGTCATTGAATTTTTTTAAAAGCAAACTCGTCCTTTTTATCGACCGTTATGAACGGTAATCGGAAGCCCAGAAATTCTGCAACAGAGCCCTGGGCTCGAATAAATTATTGGGTTTTGGCGTTGCAGCCCATGCTAGTTTTAAGTTATGAACAGGTTCTCTTGATTTTTCAAATCATGAATAAAAATAATTTAACCAATAACAAAATTTGGAGCATCCAGGAGTACTTATGATGATATAGATAAGGTGCAGATGAAAATTATTTGTCAAGTTATGAATTTTTTACAATTATTTAATTTTGTATTGATATTTTCAAATTTATAACGCCTTGTCGTTTCATAAAAATCGATATTTAATATCAAAATTGGACTAGGTACCTAAATAAAAAAAATTTATGTAATATTGATCATTATATTCATAGTTTGTCAGTTAAGTCATGAAAAGGCCTTAAAGTGTCGTCCGATCTCTTTCAGTCCAATTGGTGTGTTTGTAAATATCATTAAAAGAAAGAAGAATGAAAAGGTAAATTTGTCATACGATCAAAATGATCCCATTTTATAGAACGGTTCATTTTCCACACAAAATTTCTGGGATAAATCAAAACAACTGTAAACCCCAAAAAAATTGAATACAAATACACAACAGTTTATCATAAAATGTTTTGAAAAAGTAAAAAAGGTTTGTATACAATCATAAAAAATATCATCAAAAGCTTTGGTTTGAAATAGCATCGTTTTCATCAGTTTTGAGTCTGATAAAATTTTTGCAACAAAGCGCTTCTAAGTACAAAACCATTGCATATATCGTATTGGAATCAGTTAAGTCGAAATAGGGAATACTTATGAGGAATGGCAAATAATTTTTGGCAATGATGAAACTTTAAAAAATAATTTGATTCAAAAATCTTCATTGCCCAATGAATGCAAATATCAAAAAGGTTTTTAAACATCAACAAATTCATTATGTTCTTAAACATATTGATATCATGGTACATGTCATGAGATAAAGCAAACTCTTTGAATCTATCTAGAAAATAGAAATCGAATTGAACCTTTATAAAGGGTCTATCCCCATGGGGATGGAAGTGTTAATTAACATTTTTTTGAAAATAAGATTCACATTCTTGAAATTATTGATTTTATAAACATAAAACTACGAAAATATGATTATTTATTTCTCATTATAGAGAAAATAATGTAATGATTCCCCTGTGATCACAATTGTTAAAATCTTCTTAGAATTATCTTAATTTATTTGATTCTTTAAATAAGTAAAACTTCAATTGTCATGTTGATATATTTTATCTTTATAGAGGCTTTATATATGCTTTACAATCTGTGTTGGTTATCTTTGTTTCTTAGATAAAAATTCATTACATAAGAATTAATAATGTTTTAAAAACGATTGTGTATAGAATCTCTCTTTCTCTTTGTCAAAAACAAATCATATTCTAATTATAAATATTTTAGTGGTATAATATCTTTATATACTTCACAATGTGAATAAATGAAGAGGTGAAATACAACTTAAATTTTTTTATATCAATATAAATTTTTTGTGATATTTTCTCATATACAATTAAAAATTCAAATATTTCTTTTTATTAAAATTACGAGTAACAATGAAATATTTTTATAAACAACCATCATTCATTTGTGGCTAAGAAGTAATTTAACAATTTCACTATTCCCGTTTTGGTCTGCAAACATAAGTGCTGTTTTATTTAATTTGAATAATTTCCAAAAAACATCTAAAAACATCAAATTTTCAATATAAATATTAAATAAAATTAGTAAATAGATTTAGAATTAATATCGATTCCTTTTTGTTTAAGAAGTAATTTAACTATTTCTATGTTACCATTTTTAGATACATAAATAAGTGCTGTTTGAAACAATTCAAATAATTTCCTAATATTATCTATAAACAATAAATTATTAAAATAAATATTTAATAAAACAAATAAATATCTTTTGCATTAACATCAATTCCTTTTTTTTTAAGAATTATCTTCACTATTTCATTATAACCTTTTTCAGATGCCCAAATAAGTGCTGTTTTATTTAACTAGAACAACTTCCAAGTATTAATATTAAACACCAGATCTTTAAAATATAAATTATATAAAACAAATAAACACTTTTAGCGTTAACATCTATTCCTTTTTGCCTAAGAAGTAATTTAACTATTTCTACTTTACCACTCCAAGATGATTTCATAAGTGGTGTCATAAATATTTTAAATAATTTCCAAATATTATACTGAAATATTCCAAAGCTATTATAATAAATTCTAAACAATACAAATATATATCTTTTGTATTAATATCAATTCCTTCTTGTTCAAGAAGTATTTTAACTATTTCTATATGCTCTCTTAAAATTGCCCATGTAAGTGCTGTATAAAATAATTTAAATAATTTCCAAACATTTTATTGAAACATCAAACTTTTAAAACAAATTTTAAATGAAATAAATATATATCTTTAGCATTAATATCAACTCCTTCTTGTTCAAGAATATATTTAACAAGTTCTAAATTTCCTGATTTTGAAGAAAAACATAAAATATCCTTAGGAATTTGGTTATTTTGAAGAAAATCCTTAACAAGGTATAGGTTTCCAGATCTTGCTGATTCATTAATAATATATTCATTGATTTTAACAGCTTCTTTTTCCAAAAACCCTAAGATTTCATAATTTCCACTATTAATACAATTATAAGCTAAATAATTAAAGTTTTCTTCCGATGTTTCAGTTTTATTTTCATAAATATATTTAAAAACATCATTTCGATGAAATTCAATTGCAGTTTTATATGCATCTTCAAATGATAAATGATTTTGTTCACATAAATGAATTATCTCTAAGTTTCCACCTGCAACAGCATATTTACCTGTGTTTTCTACATTTGCATTATTCATAAGCAAATATTTAAAACATTTTACAGCAGAAAAAAATGCTGCATAATCAATTAATGTAACATTTTCATGATTAACATATGAACATCTTTCATAAAGAGATGGTTCAATTATTTGATTAAAATCAAAATCGCTTTGTGATGATATTTCTTGAAGTTTTTCAATTTCATCATTTCGAATTATTTGTGCAAGTTCATTTGGATTATGCCCCTCTTTAACATATTTTTTATGGAGTTCCCAATTATTCCTTGAAAGTTCTTCATAATTTTCAATAAATTTTCTACTGAATGGATCATTCCTATAAATTTCATGGTTTTCTTCTTTTGTTTTGTAATGTGCAAAATATTTTGATGATATATTTTTGACAACATTAACATCGATTAAATTTTGTTCAATCATTTTCTCAATTATATAATATGATTCATGTGATTTAAAATTAGAAATGTATTTTATAAAAAATTCGATATTTTGGGTGTTACTTTTGGTTATTTCTTTTTCTTTAGTTTGTAATGTTTTTAAATATCTTAAGTAAATATCAGTTGTGTTCTTTTGTGAGCGGAAAGCAAAGAAAATTAAATTGCTTATGATCAAATTAAATGAATATGGATTTTTCGAATCGTATAATTTTATTGTTTTTTGAACATAAGAATCAAGTTTTTCTTCAGTTAATTTGAAAATTATTCTTTCTAATGTAAGAAGTGCCTTCAAAATAATGTTTGATTGACCGCGCAGTTTCTTCCTACAGTCGAAAGTTCAATGGTTTACATATTTAAATAATTCAATTATCAGCTAGCGGCATCTTGTAGATGTACAGTCACTTTACTTTAGGTTGGAACGGTTTGATTGAATTTTGAATGGAAATTACCCTTCCATCCTAAAATGCAGTGACAGTATATCGAATTTAAAGCTATTATATGTTACACATAAGGAATTCCTTATCAAAACATTTATTAAAAAGAATTTTTATATTAAAATTTGTAACAAAACAAATTTTTATTTTCTAACACGAAGAGTTGCTTTTCCTTTTACATTTGTATGCGTTATTTCTTTCTTTTTTCCTTTTGCTTGTAAATTTTCTTTAGTTTGAGCAGGCGCTTCTGCTTCGTTTTGAGGTGGAACAACCTTTTCTGTATAAAGTTCATTATTTAACCATTTTTCATACCATTCTTGGAACATATTAAACATTTTTTGTCTTTCTTCAGTTCTTTTTTCTTTTAATTCATTTATATCACAACGAGTTTTTTGTATTTCTTGATATATCTCTTTATATTTTTTCTTAAATTCATGTTCTTTCTTTAATAATTCAACTTCGTCTTCAAATAATTTATCTCTTCTTCTAATACCTTTTCTATCAATAATTTTTCCTATGTCAACAATTTGTTGTTGAATCGAATTAATTTCAGTCACAAGTTTCTTCTTATTTTCGATCAAATCTTTAGTTTCTTTTTTATTCTTTTCAAGTTCTTCAGTAAATGACTTCCCATCTCTTAACTTAAATATTTCAAACATTTGTTCTTGAGTTGGTTGTCGTGGACTATTAGCTTTGTTATCAGATAAAAATGAAGCGCCATCAAATCGTGATATAACTTTAAGATAATTAGGTCTATCTTGACTTGCAGCAACGCCAACACTAAAACCTGAATCATCAATAACTCCAACTTCTTTTTGAGCTTTTGAACTTTTCGCTCTTTCTGTTAAAGTAAATTTTTCACTTACTTCTTTCATGACAATATTTGGGATGTCTCTATATCTTCTTTTAATCTCGGCAAAAATTGCTTTTATATGTGAAACCGAATGTAATGGAATATAATCAATTTCATTTGCTAAATATAATCCAACTAAATCTGCAACTTGCGCTTCATCTTCTTGTTTTAACCCATCAATTCGAACAGCTCCTCCAAGTTCATCTTGTAATTTACATTCTGCATGAAGTAAATCAAGTTCACTTTGAAGTCGTTCTATTCTTAATTCGGGTGGTTCCATTATATTAACTTTAGAATTATTTTTTACTTGCGAAAGTTGTGTAGCAAATTGAAAAGTAGAAACAGCATTTTTTATATTTTCTTTCTCGGGCCAAACATTAGCAATAACTGCAGTTCGGCAATTACCTCCAATTGCATCGCGAAGAAGATATGTAAGTTTAGAACGTCGAAATGGTAAATGATCTTTTCCATGATTATTAATGGAAATAACAAGTTGCTGCAAATAAGACATTGATTTGTTAACATACGCAGAATCAGATGCTTCATCTTCGGCTGCAAGATCTAAAAGTTGTAATCTTGAATGAGTCATTCGAGTACCTTTTTTACTTATCATTTCAACAACAAAAACTGTATGACTTCGATATACTTTTCTATTATGTTTATGCTCCATAAGATGAAGTTTAGAATCACCATCAATTAGAAGTTGAAGGGCTTGCGTTACATCTGTAATTTCATGTGATGACATATTTTGGACATATGTATTACCATTTTCATCTTCTGCAATTATCATAGTTTTTTCTTCATCACAAAGAAGGTCATATATAATATTATTATAAATTTGGAAATATTGAATTGAAATTGTAAATTGGATGGTCTTAAATTTGGTGATTTCTTGGAAAATATATGAAAGTGAACGTGGAATGATACCACGATACTTGAAGTGGCGGATACCACCATACATTGTGAATGTTTTCCCGGAACCTCGATGTCCATAACAGAAAATACAACCATTATATCCTTGAATAAATGAATCAACAATTTCGCGAGCTACTTCTTCAAATACAATTTCTTGACTAACATTGTGAAGAACACTATGGAATTTAAATGAATAATTACTTTCAGGTGAATTTAAAAAATTTAGTGGATCTGATTTATCAATATTAACAGTAATTGTTTGATGGTCGTCATATATTTTAATGCTTTCTCCTGCAAAATTTGTTGTCGGCCTTGTTCTAATAAAGACCTTTATTGGGAGAACAGTCATTCCTCTTTTGTAACGTACAAATATTCACCTCACAATTTTTGTATAGTTTATTTTCAGTTAACATTTATGCACTTTTTCGTAAAAATTTCTTAATTTAATAAAAGCAAAACTAATTTGGAGAATAACTTTAAATATTACTAAACAAAAAATAGTGATAAGATCTTTGATCTCAACATAATTGACTCTTAACTAATCATTTCTTATTTGATTTGTTTATTGTTTCACGCGCTTGCTTAAGATGTAATTTGTAAGTTCTTCTTGTTTCAATAAATTTTTTTGAATGTTGCCAAAAATGTGCTTCGCGTTGTTTGCGGAGCAAAGCGAAGCAAACAAAAAAAAGTTTTATAATTAACTCATTGAGAAATAGTTATGAAATTATATAAAAGTTAAGAGTAGAATAAAGAATAGTGCGGGTGGTAAAACATGATTAATTAATATTTTTAAAAAAACATAAGAATCATTAGAATATGATATATTTTGAATAATGAATTAAGATTTTTATATTAAAATATAAATTGAAAATAAGTAAAAAGATGTTAAATAAATTCCTTTAAAAAACATATGAATATACTTTCCCAGAACATCAGATAGCTTAAGATTGGTTTTGGGGAATTAACAAGTTTACGAAAATTGCTATCTTAATGTTTTTTGACTGGCGACTACGATCGTAGTTGCAGATACATTGATTTCTGTTCTTGTTTTAAAATCTCATCGGTTGGCAAATTGTTGGTATATAAAAGTGTAATTTTTAACCAAAGCAATGGAAGCACAAATATCTCTTGAACATATCATTTTTAATTTAAAGGAAGAAGATCTTGAGATATCAATTCAACAGACAATGAAATTATATGAATCAAATTTATATTCATTTAACTTTATCATCAGTAAATTAGTTTTTTATGCATTTTATTCTCAAGGTAATACTTACAATGTTTATTTAGATTACTTGGAATCACTTCAAAATCTTGAATCAGAAATTAATAAAAATGGTCCTAAGCTTATTGATATTTTTAGTTTAATTTTATTAAAAACAAAAGACCATTTACAAGAATCATATTATCTAATAGAAAGAATGATTGAACGAAATTTAATTGATAAAAATATTACAAGAAACATTGATTTTAAATATTTTGCACATTATAAAACAGAAAAAGAAAATAAAATTGTACTTTATAAGGGAGGTATGGAAGATTATTTTCATAAAAATTATAAAAAACTTACAAGGAATAATTTTAAACTTCATAAAAAATATGTTAAAGAAGGCGTTAATCCGAATGAAATTATCAAAATAATTCGAAATGATGAAATAAAAAAACTTCAAGAAATATCATCACAAGCAAATTTTGATTTTAATCAAAAAATTAACCCATCAATTTATGAAAGATATTCTTTTATTAACAGACCTAATATTTCATTAATTGATTATACAGCATTTTTT
This sequence comes from Histomonas meleagridis, assembly GCF_020186115.1. Taxonomy (NCBI): domain Eukaryota; phylum Parabasalia; order Tritrichomonadida; family Dientamoebidae; genus Histomonas; species Histomonas meleagridis. The sequence continues at coordinate 132,026 of NW_027150923.1, forward strand.
GGATCTATTAAATGCTTTAAATATTTACTTATGAATGGAGCAGTTGCAGAAGATACGGGTAAATATGCAATTGCAGGTGGAAATATTGAGATTATTCATTTATGTGAACAAAATCATTCATCATTTGATAAAGCATATGAAACAGCAATTGAATTTCATCGAAATAATATCTTTTATTATCTTTATGATAATAAAATTAAAAAATCCTTTAATGTAGAAAATTTAGTAAAAATATGTATTTTTTATGACAACTATGAAATATTTTCATTTTTGCAAGAAAAAGAAGGTATAAAATTTGATGATGATATTATCAATAAAATAGCAACACATGGTAACTTGTTTATTCTTAAATATTTCCTCGAAAATTATCCAGTGCCAAAAAATATATTAATATCTTCAGCAGAATCAGAAAATATTGAACTTGTTAAATATCTTCTAGAACAAAAAGGAATAGATATTAATTATAGTGATATATGCTTTGATGATTTAAAATATATTATGATAATTTTATCTTTCTTTAATTAATTCTATATTTCTTTTTTTGGTCTAGAATTTCTTTTAATATTCTACAATTTCATTTAATAATTTGTAATTTATTTTAATTACTTAAAATTCATTTTAACAATTTGATATTGGTTTTAAGTATTTTATATCCATTTTAATAATTTTGTATTTCTTTTAAAATTTTACAATTCCTTTTAATATTTTAGGATTTGTTTTAAATATTATATATTCGTTTTGATAATATAATATTTGCTTTAATTATTTAATGATTTTTTTAGTTGTTTGAAGTTTGTTTTAACAATTTTATTTTTGTTTCAATAATTTATTGTTTATTTTGATGATTTAAAATTCATTTTTGTGTTTTCAAATTTATTTTAATAGTTTAGAACAGTACTTCATAAAGCAATTGAAAACAATAATGTTGAATTCGTTAAATTACTTTTAGAACATAAAGGAATTAATGTTAATGCAATTTATATTGATTTATATGATTTGAAATTCATATAAATAATTTGATATCTATTTGACGAACTTTATATATCTTTCATTAATTTAAAATTTCTTTTTAAATCCTAAAATTTCTTTTGATAATCTGTGGTTTATTTTTGTGAATGATAATTTGTTTGAAAAATTTGTAATTTGTTTTGATGATTCGAAATTTGTTTTTATCAATTACAGTTTATTTGAGCAATTTTATATTTATTTATGTAGCTTGAAATTTGTTTTTATCAATTGCAGTTTATTTGGGAAATTTTATATTTGTAAATCTAGTTTGGAATTTATTTTAACAACTTTATATTTGTTTTTATAATATGATATTTGTTTTTGTAATTTATCATTTGTTTTAATAATTTGATATTTATTTTAATCATTTGAAATTCTTTTTAATTAATTTCTGTCTGTTTGAATAATTTACAGTTTATTTTGTTGATTTGATATTCATTTTAAAAATTTAGAATTTATTTTAATGATTCGGAACAGCACTTCATTTTGCAATCAGAAATAATAATATCGAATTTGTTAAATTGCTTTTAGAGCATAAGGGGGTTGACATCAATGCAAAATATATTGATTTATATAATTTGAAATTTATTTAAATAATTTTACATTTATTTAAAGAATTTATCGTTTATATTATTAATTTTATATTAATTTTAATCATTTAAAATTTATTTTAATTATTTTGTGTTTGTTTAATGAATTTGATGTTTGTCTTCTTGTTTTGATATTTATTTTAATAACATATTATTTGTTATAATAATTTAGAATTAGTTTTAATTGTTTAACATTTGTTTCAATAATTTCATATTTATTTTAATGTTTCAAAATTTGTTTCAATAATTTCGTGTTTGTTTTGGTTGTTTTATATTTTTTTCAACAATTTATCATTTGCTTTAATTATTTGAGATTTATTTTAACTATTTCGTGTCCATTTTAATTGTATAAAATTTAATTTAATAATTTGGAACAGCTCTTCATTTGGCAGTTAATGACAATAATATAGAATTGGTTAAATTGCTATTAGAAAAAGGCGCTGATGTTGTTGCAGTATATGTTTTATTATATAGTATGAAATCCTTTTTAATATTTTAATTTTTGCTTTGCGAATATAAATTTTGTTTAAATAATTTGAAATTTCTTTTTATTGTTTGAAATTTCTTTTAATATTTTGATATTTGCTTTTATAGTTTTATATATGTTTTAAAAATTTAGAATTCGTTTTTTTGATATAATGTTCGTTTCGTTGATTTAAAATTCGTTTCATTATTTTAAAATTGATTTTCATTATTTAATTTTTATTTTAATGTTTTATTGTTTGTTTTAATAAGTTAAAATTTGTTTTTATAACTTAAAGGTTCTTTTGATAATCTGATGTTTTTTTAAAAAAATTGAAGTATCAAAATATTATTTAGAAGTTATTCACATTGTTTTTAACAGCAATTCAAATTGCAACAGCAAAAGGAAACAAAGAAATGATAAGTCTACTTACGAAAAAGACACGGGAACTTTAATTAAATATTGTTTTAAAATAGGTTGAATTAATAAATAATTTCCGTGTAGAACTTTTTTTTTTAATTCATTTGATAAGTTATTTCTTATTTATTGAATTAACCAAATGATACGAAAACCCAGCCCTTAATTAATAAGAGTATTTGGATAAATATTTTATAGAAACAATAAATAATAAATGCATTTATTTGTTAACAAATAAGAAAACAACATTTAGCGATAATTTATGAAAAAGTGGATTTTGAAATGTTTACTCATTATAAAAAACCGATGCATTCAAACCATTTAAAATTCGGCTTTCCCAGAATGCCCAGAGAAAGGTCATAAAAAGTTTAAAAAAAGCGACACATCCTTATCTTTGGATGAATGTTATGTGCATTACTTATTTCTCATTGTTAAAAGCATAGGCATGACATCATTACATAATTGATTGGTTCAAACTCACTACTCCAATAAATAATTTTTGTTTATCCAAAATAACGTTATAAAAAATACCAGATACATGAGCTGGAAGGAAACATAAGTTTAGAAAAATAATTTTTTTCTAATGATACAAAATACATAACAACAACTTCTATTTCTTGTATGCTTTTTCTATGTCCCTGCAAACGAGCCAGTATTTTAATAACTTATTGGAGTTTGTTTCATAAGGAAAAAATGCTTTTCTGCACCAAAATTTTTCTGACAAAATAATTTGAACGAAAATATTAATGCCAATATGAGAGGAAATGAAACCATCCCACAAATCAGGCAGGATGATTTAATTCCAATTGGAACAATAGTAGATAACTACGAGATCATGGAGTGTATTGGGAGCGGTTCATTTAGTCATGTTTATATTGCTAAACATATTCCGACCTCAAATTATTGCGCAGCGAAAGTTGTAAATCTTAAAAACATCACAGGAAATAGTCTTACAAATACATTACGTGAACTTAGTGTGTTTATGCAAGTTTCACATCCATCAATTTGTCATTTATACAGTTATTCTTTATTTCAAGATAATCTTATCTTTTTTATAGAGTATGCAACTGGAGGCACATTGTTAGATTATGTTATTCAACGCCAAGGTTTAGGAGAACATGATGCACAAATTTTATTTATTCAAATTTTTGACGCAATTCGATATCTTCATATATACCATTTTGCAGTTCATCGTGATTTAAAGTTAGAAAATATATTACTTGATTCCAAAAACAACATAAAAATAATAGATTTTGGATTAACAGGTACATTTTACAATAATACTCTTAGGACATTTGTTGGTACAGCAGGCTATCAATCACCTGAAATTATAGCTGGTAATGAGTATAATGAAAAATGTGATGTTTGGTCACTTGGCGTTTGTTTATTTGCTATGGTAACAGGTCGTTTACCTTTTTCTACACAATCAAGTAATTATCGGAAACTTATTCAAGAAGCCACTGATTTAAAGTATCCTTCAACATTTTCACCAGGTCTAGTAGATCTCTTACAAAAAATGCTTGAAGTTCATCCTTCATCACGATGTTCACTTGTTCAACTTCAAAGTCATCCATGGTTACATGGTCTTGATCCAATTGGGAACAACATTGCGCCCAAACCGATAATTTTCTATAAAATCAACGGTTTTTCAGACATATTGAAATATAAACGTCGCCCGACCAAAGCCGATGAAACCGCTCTCAAAAAGTGCGAAGAGTTAAACATTGATCGAAATTCATTGATAGATGATTTACAAAAAGGTATAACAAATTCTAACACTATTACATATTTTTTTATGGTACATCCACTTCTTGAGAAGCCTACTATTTATAATGATTGTCATTCAGCACACGAAGTAGTGCAAATAGTTAACCGGAATAAATTACCACATATACATAAAGTATCACATGTATGTAAAGGACATAATATAAAAAAGAACTTTTCTCCGTGTAAAGCTCCAAACCCATTACTACCTCCACATCCACGAAATAGAACGCCAAGCGTGCTATGTTCGAAAGGCGTATTAACGAAACCTTCAATGCCTGGTAGAAAGAAAAGTTTTTCTTAAGAAAAAAGCGATTTATATAAATGTTTTGTTTAATAAATTGTATTTAAATCCAAATTTTTTTTAAGACAAAAAATATAAAATTTTCAATAAGAAAGACAATTGGCACTTTTCGGTAGCGATTTTAAGGCAATGTAAACTTTTCAATTTTTTATATTATTTGTCACCGGAAAAATGAAGTCAGGAAAGATATATATTAGCTATATCCCACAAGTTATTGAAACCCAAATTCAGCCTATATGGGCAGATACAGTGAAGAAATTTACTAACCTTGTGAAGGGAAAATCAGAAGATGTGATCAAAGAATTTCAAGGTTGGCCACGTTGTTATGAAACTTATTATGAATGTACTAAATCCATTGTTGAGGTAGGAATTTCATCACCGTATGATGCTATAGAGGCTTTATTAATGATTCTTCCTCAAAAAGAAAATGTTAATAACATTTATTCAAAGATTTCTTCATCACTTTCAGTGGACCAATCAAATCCATTACACAAGGAATGTTTTGATCTTTTAATTTATTTTCTATTTGCGGATACGGTTTCACAATTAATGACATATGATAATGGTGAAAAAGATCCACATGTACTTAATGCATGTGTAGCATTACTTAAAAAAGAATATGGAAAAGCATTTGAATCCAAATATCGTCCATTTTTAGAACAAATATTAATTGTCTTATTACGCCAATGTTCAGTTTTAATGTCATTATTTGCCACAAGTGAATCACTTTATAAGCAATCAGTCTCAACCTTATGTGCATCTCTTAGTGAAAAAGATCCCACAATTCGATCACGCGTTATCACATTATATCGACTGTTAAGACATCCTCATGGCAAAGCCTTATCATTTATCAGTGAATATTTATTACCACAATTATCTGATAAGAAGATGTCATCATATTTACCAATCATATATGACTCATTAAAGAACTCAATGTTACAAATTTCAGAGTCCAAACCCGAAGACTTAGCCGAATTAGACAAAATCTTTTCTAAACCAGATAGTTGCATAAAGAAAACAGCAATTGAATATCAGTCGATTTTATTATCACGTAAAGAAAATGTTACAGCCAAAAAATGTTGTGAATTCTTCGAAAAAATACCAAAAGAATCAGAAAGCCAAGCGATTCTTCAAGCATTTCTTAATGTAATTCGTGGTCCATATTTTGTACCTGATAATGAATTTTGGGAATATGGTGAAAAGAATGGCCGATATTTATTAATATTAGAAAAAGGCCAATTATTATTCCCAGATCAACAACAAGATCTTAAAGATAAGACATGTTTCTGTAAGATCTTTTTAGATTATGTTGCTGATAAAATGAACAGTTCGAAAGTTGCCACCAAAATTATCTTTAATATGTTTTCAAGGAACTTAATTGGTACTGTAAGTTGTTTACTTGATTATTATAAGAATTTACCAATTAATGATGAAAGAATTGGACCATTCTTTAATGCATTAACTTTAGTATTTGATAACTCCGTTGGTTTTGTTGAAGGAGGTGGAGATAAAGTTCAAGGACAAATTGATGTATTACGAACTTATATGAAGCCATTAATTGAACAGAAACTTCGAACTTTTGTGCCACCAGAAATGGCACCATTTGCAAGTGTTTGTAAGACTATCTCTGTTCAAGAATGTCCTCAAACAATAACTATTGAAGCACAATTTTGTCCAGATATATCAGGCGTAGGTACATTTCGAGAACGTATTCATGCATCACGTAATAAGATATTAGATATATTTAGTAAGAACTCAAAAGAAATCGTCGAATATAAAAAGAAATTAAAAGTTGTAGCTCGATTCTCACGTAATACTACAACATCATCTGATCGAACAGCAATGTATTTGTTTTCATTAATTTATCAAATAGTTAATAAGGCTGATGCTACTGAAGAATATTTCTTACCAATAGTTAAGAGTACTATTTGTGATCATTTCGAATTAGCATTTTTCGCTCAATATGCTTTACAAATTTTTTATATTAATAAGCCATTTACTGTACAACCAATTTTATCTGCAATTAATACTGTTTTATCACAAACTATAGGTAATTCTTCTGCTTTTACATTAATTAATTTATTATATCAATTAATTTCTTTACCTAGAATGGTAGTTAAAGATGAAGATAAAGAATGGTTTAATAATTGGACAACTAAACTTCAAGCATTACTTTTGATACATTTAACTTCTCCTTTCACTGAAATTCATGATGTAGTATTATTAACTATGCAACGTCTTGATACTATTTGTGATGATTATGGTATAGATACAACAATATTTTCATCATTGACGGAAAATTCAAATCAAATATCGAAAAGAGTATCAGAAAGATTATCTAAAATGCTTGGATTAGAAAACACATTAGAGAATATCTATTTCGAAGATGCTGCACGATTCCCATCGATATTAATTTATACATTATTCTTATCTGAATTTGCTGAAGTTTGTGCACGAAATGAAATCCAAAATGTAATTCAAGAAGTATGGAAATTAAACTTACAAAAATACATTGAAATTCCTACAAATGTTAAAGAACAAATTAAAGATGAAGAATTTATATTAATACGTAATTTACCTATAGTTTCATTATTACATAAATTAGTACCTATGAATCAAAGTACTATTGATATAGTTTTATCAAATGAAAATTATTTAAGACCTATATTTTATTTTAATGCTTATGGAATATTAATGAATATGATAACTAAACCTGATCCAGAAAATGAAATCTTACAAAATCGAATTAAATTTATTGATTCTATAATACCTAATTTAGTTACTTTCATGAATCAAGGTTCTGATTGGGCTTATAAAATATTAAACATATTTACAACTTCTGGTACAATTGAATTAATTAGTTCATTTGCATATAAATTTATTACATTTTTACCTAAGCCTTCAAATGAACAAAAGAATTATTTAATTAATGCACAACATTTCATAGATATAATTAAAAATATCATCGAATCGCCTGATTTTATGTTAAATATTGTTACACAAACTAATCAATCTAAAGTTATTTATAATGATTTCATTAAATGGTGTCATAATGTATTAACTCAATTTGGTATTAAATATAAATCTAATGACTTAAACTTAGATTGTACACCAGAAAATATTAATCGTTGTAATTTTTTCTTAAGTTCATATTGTAATTGTATTAATGGTTTATCTAAAGCATTTTCATTACCTTTTGATCCAGGAATTAGTGGTTCAATTCGAGGTAATGAACAACCAAATTGGATTAAACCTGAACAATTATGGCCAATAGAAGAAAGAAGACATTCATTTGAATTATTAATTGCATTATTTAAATCGAAGAATATTCCATCTAATATTAAAGTTAATGAAGCTTTAATATCATTATTAGAATCAGTTGAAATCTTTGACAATAAATATAATATTAAAGGAGAAATATTTAAAGTTTTGGCAATATTAGATTCAAAAGGTAATCATTTATTTGGTAAAGTATTAACAAATCATCCAATTCTATACCAACATTATTTCAAATATGTATTAAATGTTAATATATCTCGAGGCGTATTCTTCTTTAAAGGAATTGTCGAACAATATGTTGGTAAATATGAAAATGACACACAAATATTAAATGAAGTTGATAAGAAATCAAATGAAAGATGTATTGAAAACACAGGGAAATTATTATTAATTTCATTTGTATATTTATCATCTAATAATGAAGAAAGTCGTAAATTAGCATTCCAATTATTAAGACGTATATTACCAATCTTTTGTTCATTTAATGATCCTTCTGATATTAAACCTTCATCAATTATTAATACTTATATAGCTAAACATAAAGTCGATTTAAGTGGTTTAGGTTTTCCACCATCACCAACACAATTATTTGAATTCTCGAATATCATTGCACAAAATATGCCATTTATATCACATAGTATATTCACTGAAATATTAAACTTCTTAACATTAAAAGATGAAAAAGATTCTATTGATCCACAAACAATTGATACATTATTAAATGTTATCGCACCATTTGCACGATTAATTGACTTAAATTCACCAATAGCTTTACCTAATAATTATAATCAACAAAGTACTTTTACTCCATTTTCTATTATAACAAGTTTAATATCAAAATTCCAAAACATTAATAAATCAAATTATCAAAACTATACACGTATCTTTATAGAAATATGTAATAATCAAGAAAATGTTAAACCATTATTACAAATTCTTGTGATGATAGCAGCGGGTGGAGTAAATATTCCAGCAATACAAACCATATGTTTAGCTTTAGTACAAACACAAACTTCTTCAGTATTAACTATATTAACACAACCATTAACATTTGCTTCATGGTTTAATAATCATATTGCATCTACTAAACTATTATCTAATCGACCTTATTCACCATATAATTGGACAGAATTATCATTAAATGTTATACATGAAATAGTATTATCTAATGTTACATTATTATTACAATATATTCATATCATTATACATTATTGTTTATTATTTGTGAATGATACTAAAAATATTTTACATATCCAAATATTATCTTTATTACAAGCAATCTTTGAAAGTTTCCCTAATCCTATAAACATTGATAAAGATTTTATAATATCTTATACAAACACTGATTCTTCTACATGTGTATCTATTAAAGATATCATTAATTTAATAATTGAACAATTACAAATTGTATTTCCAGATGCTATTAATTCATGGTCAGAAGATGCATTACAATGGGCTACAGGTTGTGGTAATTTGAAATTAGCTTATGAAAGTTGTATTATATATTCATATACATTAAATCATGCATCACCTGAAGATTCATTATTATTAATGAATTCTCTTGATATAGTATTAAATCAAAAGGTTCCACCATCGAATGAAATTATTCATAATGAAATCCTTCCATATATTCATAGTATATTAGTAGCATTATATAAAATTACTCAATTATCCATAGATAATGGTACTGAATCATTATTAATGCATATCTTCCAATTTGTTTCTACATTCATTGATTTAGTTAAAATTGATGCTGAATCATCTAATTTAGCATTACAAGTTTTATTATTATTCATTAATACTAAAACAGCTACAACAGTAGAACAAATCGCACCACATTTATTAAGTGTTGCTAAAATGTTACCATTTACATTTAATGATTCAAATGTTTCATTATTCTTAACATCAATTATATATAATTTACCACCATCAATTTCACAAAGTGTTAAAGTTATCTCATTATCTATGATGTTACCTATTATATTTTCAGTAGTTTCTGCTTTCCATTCTATCGATCCATATTCTACATTTGTATCAGATGATTCTGTTATTAATGTATTTGATTGTGCACGAATTATTGGTGAATCAGAATTTGCAGGCGAAGCTAAATATGCCGAAATCTTTTCTAAATATTTCGGTGATAATTCATATTTATTAGAAACTATAACACCAGAAAAATTACTCGATGTAATCACTAAAGAAATTTGGGATTCTGATCCTGAAGAAGTTAAAAGAATTACTCCTTATTATAAAGCTATAGCACAACAAAATAAAGTTCCTGCAATACGTTCTGCTACATTTGCATCAGTAATATCATTCTTAAACACATCTACTGATAAAGATGTTGCTACGAATTATTTCATTGATATAATTAAAATAGCAATTGAAGATAATAATGCTGTAGCACGTTCATTAATTGCATTAGCAGGTAAAATCACTAAGAAAGATGGAATATTCGCTGATTTGACTCCTTTAAGTATAAATCAAAATGAACCTGAAGAAGATAAAATACAAATTTTAGCTAAAAATGTTCGAAATATTTCACAAAATATTATACCACAATATCCAACAGGTGGTGAAGTTATAATTCAAGACCATAAATGGGCAGTGCCAATGATATCTTTGTCCGAAAACTCACAAGAATCGTGTCAAGACCAAATTAACTCAATAAAGTCTGTGGTATATCAGCCATTCGCTGAACAATTGCAATTTTGGTCAAACGTGCAAGCAAAGCCGCAGCAAAAGATGGAGCATAAGAAGGTAAACGCGCCGTCGCTGTTCGATATGTTCGCACACTCAAAGGCAAAGGCTGAAAAGAAGACAAAGAAATATCAGATGGAACAAAGATTGTCGTCGTTGGAACCACAGAACTTCGTGTTGAGGGATGAAGAACTAGAAGAATTTGAGCGAAGATTGAATTTCTAAAAAATAATTAAATTAATTTTGTGATGAAACCGAATCAAAATCGATAAATATCAGTGACTTGTTTAATAGATTTTGCTTAACTTTGAATTCATGATGTCGAATTTAACAGAAATATCGAAACAGGTTTTGTATTTGCTGTGTATATAAAGCAAAATGTATTGTAGATTTGATATATACTTTAACTTTCATTAAAAGTTTATCATGATAAATGAAATTTTCGAGTGACGACTAAAAAAATAAAAAAATGGTCCCGCAGGGACTTGAACCCTAGACCTTTGCGTTATCAGCACAACGCTCTACCGACTGAGCTACGAGACCTTGCTGATTTCTTTTTATTTATATAGAAATTAATGATATATATTAAACACACCAAATTGGTTAATAACAAATCTCAAGTTCCTGATTTAAGTGTTAAGTATTACCCATATAAACATTAGGCTTCGATGGGAGCTAAATATTTAAGTATTTTGCACCCAACAATTTTGGTAATTTATTCTCTTTCATCCACGAACCAAATGACGTAGGATAACGATAGAACTTTTTTGAATTGATGAAATTGAAAAGTTCTTGTCAAATAACTTTTTGAGATCGCAAATATGACATGACCGAATACTCAAAGAAAAGTTGTTTACGGTTAGATCGGTTGTCAATATGAGTGAAAAGATAACCATTATTCTTTCATTCCCAAAGTTTGGAATCGATGAAATTCAGCTAGACACTGACACCTCGAAAACAGCTGCCTCAGTACTGGACTTTGCAATTTCCAAATATCCAGACAAGATTCCACCCAATGCTCAGCTTTTCATGATCAATGAGCAAAGAAATTACACATTTGTGGATCAATCTGAAGTGTTAGCTGATCTTGGACTTCATGCAAACCATAAATTTATCGTAATGCCAGCTATGTATAACTTGACAATCAAAGATCCAAATAACAAAGCACATCAAGTGCAAATCCAAAACACTTATAACTTTGCTGAAGTTCTTCAAATGATTTGTGTTGCTAACCAATTACTTGATCCCAAGTATTACGTTGTAACTTTGGGTTCCAGAGAACTTGACAAGAATTCCTCCATCACCGAGCAAGTCCCATTTGCAGACATGGTATCTTTTCAATTAGCACAACCACCTGCCTTATTTGACATTTTGGTACAAGATTTCCTTGATTCAGCCTATCCATGCACACCAAAGGAAATGTATTACATCATGGGCCTTATCTTACTTATTAACAATGGTCCATACAAATCAGCTAATCGTTCACAATATGAAAAAGATATCAAAGCCAACATTCCAAAAGTTCTTCAAAATGATCCAAAATTCCTCAAGGATTCATTAAAGTATGTTACCTCTGTTTATAAGAATCTTAAAGAAACCGATACCAAGTATGAAGATGCCGATAAATACATCATGGGACTTCAACATTTCTCATCCTTTGTTGTCAATGGTGAACGTCTTATGGGTCCAGAAGGCAAGAAACCACAAAAAGACAAAGTTACAGTATCATTAAATTATTCCATATTACGAGTTTTCAAGCAAAATTCCACGTCATTACTTTCACAATACAACATAAGCGAAATCAAACAGCTTTCATTAGATGGGAAAACTGGCATTAAATTCAAATACTCAATTCCAGGAAAAGGCGAATATAACATCCAATTAAATGTTGAGAAGCCCAAAGAATTACATGAAATCCTTATGAACAGGTTCAAGACGCCACAAGCGCGAACTAAAGCGAAGCACACAGAACGTCGTGGCAGTGTTCGTGATGCAGTACAAATACCTCCATATGTTACATCATTTAATCAAGATCCAGACATCCCACGTACCGAACTACAAATCGCAGTTACAAAAGCTGCTTCTATCATATTACGTAGTGTTAATAAGCCATTAGAAGAATATATCAACAATGTGCAAAACAATGAAAGAGATAACAATGAATTACCACCACTTTTACGATGTTTCAGTAGTCTTTATGCATTCATTGATAATGGCGAAGAGAAAGAAATTCTTTCCAAGTTAAGTGAAATTCGATCGATTGCAGCTAAAGCACAAAACCTTATTGCTAACTCATCTGTTATGATGGATAAAGCAGAAATGCTTAAGAAGGGAAGTTCTGAACAAAAGAAACAAATTGAAGCAGCAAATGCACAAACAGCAGAAGCAGAAAACATTAAAAAGAGTTTTGTTACAAAGGCTACAAGTTATAAGAAGAAATTACATAAACTTGCAAAGGACTTAGAAAAACAATGCGAAGGTCCATCGATATTACCAATTCGACCTGAATTTAAGTTATTATTTAGAGCAACATTTTTGATATTATTCGATGCATTTTGGTTAAATGAAATGTCACCATGTGAAGAAACAATACAAAACCTTAAGAAAGAAATTGATGCACTTACAAGTAGAATTGGTAACATCGAATTATTTGCTGGTCGAAAGAAAGAAGTATTAAGTACAATTCGACATTTACAAAAGTTAAGCGAAAACATTTCACAGTCATGTGAAAATATTGAGAAGACTGAACGTGATCGTCAATATTTGATTACCTTACATAAAAGTGGCGAACATTATTTAAAGAAAGCAATTCATTCATTTAAAGATTTCTTAAAGAAGAACAAGCCAATTGAATTAGTTAAATCAATGAGTGAAGAGAATGTTAAAGAAATTCAAGCTAAAGAACCAAGGCCACTTATTAAGAATGCACGCGAACTTATTAAGAAACTTGATCATAAAGTTGAAAATATTTCAGATGCAAACAAAGATTTATTAGCATTACAAAAGATCTTTTATGAATTATTAGGTATGGCACAAAAGAGTACACATCAACCATTAATTAATGCATTTAATGATTATAAGACAGATATTGAACGTAATTATGCAACAAATGCTAATGAAATCCCCGAAGCATCTTCTGTTCGATGTGAGAATGCATTAGAAAGTGTTTATCAATCATTAAATTGTGCGAATGAATTACGTCAACAATTATCAGCATTCCCAGATAATGATCCACGTGTTAAAGCATTAATACCAATCATTGAATATTTAGAAAAGAATGGTCCATTATATAATGGCTCACAAACACATATTGACTTACAACGATTTATCTCACAAATGTCCACAGCTTCAACTTCAACACTTATTGAGTTAGCGTTTAAACTCGAATCTTATGTACCAGAAGAACTTCGCGACTTAGCTAACAAATGTGACATTGCTAAAGATGCATATAAAGAAGTTGAAGGCACAATGAAGATCGAAGATATTACTAAGTCAACAACAAAGTTAACGAATCAAACCACCGAATTTGCGTTAAACATTCGTAAGTCATTACGTAAGACCGAACATGAGAACGCGCTTAAATATCGCAAGTTAAACTTACGTCTATGGCGTATAATGGTTGTCTTCCAACAATTCGCATCTGATGAAAGTAGTGGATCAATCGGTAACGAAGCATTCCATAAATGTCGTGACGCATTTAAGACATTAATCGAAGAAGCTGCATACGACATGAAACGTGACCAACAATTCCTTCCATTTATCGAAGAGTTCATATCGAAGATCGAAGCAGTCATTGCTAATCCTCACGACTCTGACTCGTTAGCAAAACTCGGCGCATTCTTATTGATCAACCAAACGAGGCCCGGATTCTATAAGGCAGCGAAGGCAATCGCTTCGTTTAATCATTATGTACTTGTGTCTGACTCTGATAGAGCTGCACTTGAGCTTTCGAATGAATCTATTGTCGAACAACAATTCATGAACTCTTCTATTTTAATCGCTTCGTTAAGAAGAAGAATGATCGCCCTTATGAAAAACGTCGAAAATAATATGAACACCAAAATCGTTAGAGATTTACATCATTCTTATGTAGACTTAAGAAGAGACTTTAAACGGTTCCTCAAGAAGTTCACCGATAACATATTCATCATATTCGGTCAGATGGTTTTGTCGAAAACTGCCAGAGAGGACGTTATACGACCGTTAAGCAGCGGTGTCGATGCGATAGAAAAGTTGAGACCGTTTATCATGAACTTGGAAATTCCTGCACCATATATGGGTAGAGCTGTTTGTGGTATTGTCTTTTCATCAATGGAATTGTTGATCGCTCATTGTAATGAACAAGGTGGTAAATCACAAGAAGCATGCAATTTGGCATTCTTGGCTGTAAGAGAATTCTTGTTAAATATTAGAAGGAAAACTGCTGAAAGTGAACAAGAACATATTTTACAAAAGACTGGTATCGGAATTAATGATATGTACGCAATCATCGAAAGAGATAGGAAGATGATGGCTGAGCAAAAAGACTTCCAAGGATCAATAAGAAAGAGGAAATGGGACAGTCCGAATTAATAAAAAGACAGCTTCACTCGAAAGTAATAACTTTCTTAACTTAAAAATATTTTTGATAAGAGAATGATGCACATAACGAATATTCAAACATTTCAAATTCTTTTGAATTATCTGATAATCGTTTAATTAAATACATTAACAAAATGTGCATCATCCAATTTCAACCGAATTTTCTACCTAAATTATTAATCCTTTCTAATAAAAAACAATTATGGAATAATAAATTTCTCGTTGTTTTAATGTTAGAGATATTGGTATCATTTGATTTAATATAATTGATTTATAAATGCACTACGATCAACATACACCTATAAATGTGTATACGTCCTGTTTTTCTTAAAAAAATATATTCAAATTAATGTTATAAATATCTTCATGCATTTCACACTTAAAAAAATTTATTATATATAATACATATTCCTGAAACTAATCCTAATGTAATTATAATGTATTAAGATATTATTGATTTTAAGTTATTCAACAAGGTCTCGTAGCTCAGTCGGTAGAGCGTTGTGCTGATAACGCAAAGGTCTAGGGTTCAAGTCCCTGCGGGACCATTTTTTTTATTTTTTGTTGATTCTTCTGTTGGTGTAACATTATTTCCTCTTAATAGAATCCTATTGAATTTCTCGAATTGATTATAAAAAAAATGAGTGGTTCAAATGAAAAAAATTGTTTGCAGATCCTTTATACACTCGAAAACATAATATTCGGGTTAAATAATGAAAATATTGAAACACAAACTGAACAAACAATAAATTTATTTAATTTAAATAATTATCCATATTCTTTCAACCAAGTAATATGTAATTTGATTTTTTCATTGTTCTGCTCTCGAATAGGGGATGGAGATATTTATTTATGGTATTTAAAATCTATACAAAGAAAGGAAGAAGAAATAAAAACAAAAATAGATCCCAAAATAATCGAAATTTTTTATAAATTTATAACGCAAAATCAGAAACAAGAAACATTATATTTTATAGAGAAGATGATAAAATATAATTTAATTGATTCTAGTTTAACTCAAAACTTCACCACAAAATATTTTGCGCATTATAAATCATTAGATAAAGCTAAAATTACTTATTCTTCAGAGTATTTTTCTTATAAATTTGTTGATAATTTAGAAGAACTTTCCAAAAACGATTGGGAACTTCATAAGAAATATATCGAAGAAGGAGTTAATACATCAGAAATCGCGAAAATAATTCGCAATGATGAAATCGAAAAACTTCAAGAAATATCATCACAAGAAAAATTTAATTTTGATCAAAGCATTGAACCATCACTTTATGAAATATGTTCATTTATTAATCAACAAAATGTTTCATTAATTGATTATGCAGCATTTTTTGGATCAATTAAATGTTTCAAATATTTATTACATAATAATGCAACTATGATAACAGCTAAATATGCGATTGCTGGTGGAAATCTTGAAATTATAAAACTTTGTTTACCAAAAACAAAATCAATTAAAGATGCTTTTAAATCTTCAATAAGATTTCATCAAAATGATGTGTTTCATTATCTTTATGAAAATGAAATTGAGAAATTAAAGGAAAGTAATTCGGATTTACATGTAGATTATCAAATAAGGAAAAAATTTTCTGACAATGATGTAATACTTATTTACTTAGGACTTCAATGTGTTAAAAGTAATAATTATAAAATTCTTACATTTTTACAAGAAGAAGGAATGAAAATCACTAGTAAAGTCATTAATAAAGCAGCAAAAATTGGTAACTTATTCCTTGTTAAATATTTCATTGAAAAGGATCAAGTTCCAGTGGATATTTTACCTTATGCTGTACAATCGGAAAATATTGAACTTATAAAATATATTCTTGATAAAAAAGAAATAGATGTTAATTATAACGAGTTTTTTCCCTGAGTTTTTATGTGTTTTAAATAAATTATTGGAAATTTTTTTAAAGTACTTTGTCCTGCAATTCTTTATGCATCTGAAGCTGGCAATATAGAAATTGTTAAGCTTTTATTAAATATGCCTGATATTGATATTAATCTTAAAGGAGTTTATTTGTTTTGTTTAAAGTTTGTTTAGTTTAATTAATGTTTTAGTTTTGGAATTGAAGTTTTTAATGTTTTATTAAAGTTCCATTAATAGCAGCTGTAATGAAAGAGAATATTGAAATGGTTAAGTTGTTTCTTGAAAGAAAAGATTTAAAAATTAACATTAAATACGTTAATATCAAAGTTATAGAGTTTAAAAATAATATTTAAAATATATATAAATCATTTAAAACACCAATAATTTTTGCAGCTCAACATGGCAATATTGAAATTCTAGAATTACTTCTGAAATACAAAGATGTTGACATTAATATTAAAGGTGTAATTAAATTTTTTTTGACGATTAATTCAAATATTTTCAATATCAAAATAATTTTTAATGTTTTTTCATTTTATTTAGAACTGCATTTATAGAAGCCTGTAAAAATGGTCATCTTGAAGTAGTTGAATTACTTCTTAAACAAAATGGAATTGATTTGAATTGTACAGATATTTATTTTTATTAATGAATGTATTTTACAACACCTTCGTGTTTCAAAATAATATTTGGAATTCATTTAATTTTTTTATTAATGCATTAATGTATGCTTCAGAAAAAGGTCACATAGAAGTAGTTAAATTACTTCTTAAACAAAATAAATTTGATATTAATGCTAAAGATATTTGTATATTTTATTTAATATTTGTTTAAATATTATCTGATTTCAAAATAATATTTGGAATTTATTTTAAATTTTTATGACAGCATTCATGCATGCATGTGTAAGTGGTCGTACAAAAATAGTTCAAATCTTTCTTAAAATAAAAGATCTTGATATCAATAGTAAAAACGTATTTTAAAATTATTTAATATTTGGTTTGATAATTTCGTATTTCAAAATGAAATTTGGGAATTAATCAAATGATTTGTGACAGCATTTATGCTTGTCAATTTGGAAGAAAAGATATAGTTAAAATTCTCCTTGAATTAAATGTAATTGATATCAACGATAAAAATGATATTAAATAATATTTAAAATTTTCTTGAATAATTTATTGTTTATTATTATAATTTGGAGATCAATAAATTTATTAGAATCAGCTCTTTTATTGGCAACTTTCGTCAAGAAAGTCGATATCGTTCAATTCCTTCTTAAACAAAATGGTATTGATAAAAATATTGAAAATATTTAATTATTTTATTTGATATTTGATTTAAAATTATCATATTTCATAATATAATTTGGGATTTATTAAAAATTTCTGAAACGCCACTTAGTATAGCAAAAAAACTTAAACACCAAAAGCTAATTAATTTATTAACTAAATAAATAAAAAATATATCTTAATATTATATATATATATATTTGGCAAAAATATTCAACAATTTTTTTTATAATGTATGTGTTTTTTATTATTTTAATCAAATAGATATTAAATATTAAGATTTATACTTTTAACATAATTTTATTTAAGAAATAAATCAATAAGGTTAAAAAATATTAACAGTTTTATTTATAAATTAATAAAAAAGCAGACCTTTAAATTAAGCATAAAATTTTGATAAATGGAATCATTTTTGGAATGAGTGAAATAAAAGTAGTTGTATTTGGTGCAGGTGCTGTTGGAAAGTCAGCATTAACAATACAATTTGTTCAAGGTTATTTCATTACAGATTATGATCCAACAATTGAAGATTCTTATAAAAGAGTGCTTCTTATAGGTGACGAAAATATCCAGCTTGATATCCTTGATACAGCTGGACAGGATGACTTTGCACCGATGAGGATTTCATACATGCGACAAGGGAAAGGATTTATTATTGTTTATGCAATTGATGATCGATCTTCCTTTGATGAAGTTGAAGTTTTTCATCGTGATATTACACGAACAAAAGGAACTCAACAAGTTCCAATAGTAATTTGTGGAAACAAATGTGATCTTGAGGTCAAACGTATGGTTAATAAATCAGAAGGAGAAGAACTTGCACAAAAAATAGGTGCAATATTTTTTGAAACTTCTGCTCTTGCTAATATTCATATCGAAGATGCATTTTCTGAGCTTGTTAAAGCTATCCTAAAGCAAAACACTTCAAATACTCAACCAGGTAATAAACCAGAAAAAAAGAAGAAAAAAAAGAAAGGTAAATGTAGCATTTTTTAAAATTAATATCATTTTAAATGTCAATATTGTTTTGATTCATAAAATTTGTAAAATATATTTATTTTCATAAATATGCTTAACATATATGTTTATATAAATAAATTTAAAGATTTTGTCTTAAAAAAAAGTGTGAAAGGAAAGAAATACTTTAATTTTCATTTTTTAAAGCTTCTCTTTTCTCCTTCTCCTTCTCCTTCTTTCTCATTTCTTTTTTGTCCTTCCAAGTCATTTTTTTCTTATCCGGTTCATTATCTGATGGAATTGAAGTTCTTTGAACTCCCAAACAATCACAGAATATTGCCACAAGATCTCTTCCTTTGTTATAATCATGAATTGGAAAACATATTCTATCAAAATAACCACCTAAGCCCTCTTCAAATAGAACCTTCTTAAATGCGTTTGCAATCATTACAGGATCGTTTCTGAAGCAACAACATCCCCATGCACCAAGAATAAGAACATTGTACTTTCCACATGCAGCAACAGAAATCACTTTCCTAATCCTTTCAAGCATGACTTCTTCAATCTTATCAACATCAGGCCCACCTCTACGCCTAACAATTCCTGCATTTACCGCAGGTGATGTGATGATTGAAAAATACATTGGCTTATCAAGAAATCTATACTTACTATCTTTGAAGACAGGAACGTCTGGAGATAGTATCATATAGTCAGAATAAAGACATGTATCAAGTTGGCGATTGTATTCGTACATTTCTTTTTTGGTGATTAATGATGGCCAAAGACCAGATACTCTAGAAAGAGTTTCCTCCTGTTCATCTGCAAGTGACCAAAAACCACCACCAGGATTTCGTGCAGATGCATAGTTTAAACATGCAATTCTCATTTCCGAATTATTCCCTGATGCAATGTGATCGCGTGTAATTCTGATGCAGTTGTCAAGAGATTTTTCACGTGTAACTTCAATTATTGGTGATTTGTGTGGATTTGTAGGTAAATTATGCACATGATCAGGTTTAAATAAAATGGTTCCCTTCATGCAGTTTTCCAATGCATCTTTGATTTCAATGACTTCGCCTAAATTATTGGTGTAAGTACCATTTTTAAAAATTTCAAGTGCTTCAATTGCTAAAGGATTCTTAATAACTTCTGGCGGCCTGTCAATTTCATGCTTATACACCTTAGTCATCTTTGGCTTTTCCTGTGTGTCTTCCATTCAGAAAATGAACTCATCCAAGGCGAAGAATTGAAACTATTCAATAGCGAAATTTTGATTCAAAATTTTGACAACTTTCTTAAAAAAATTTTGTGCACAATTCAAAAAAAGCGGTTAACTTCAGGTGATGTGAACAAAATTTGGAAGAAAAAAATATCTGTGATAATAGACGAATGAATCATAAACATTAGGTTGTTTCATTCAAAGAGTTAAGAAGGGTGTTCATAGTCATTATTTTCTTCTATAAATAATGAAAGATCATTTTTTATAAATCATTTTAAAAATTTAAACTAATAACTAAAAAAGTAATAATCTTAATTCGAGGAAATAAAGTCGCTATATTTTTATTACAATCTGTTCCAAAAAATATCAAAAAAAACATGAATTTAAATGGAGAACAATGAATGAAGATTATTGTCACTTTTCATGGGGCAGCTTTTTCCAAAAAACCGAAAATGACCGATACCATAAAAATGGAAACAAACATTTCAAAAGCAGGATTCATTCGTGATAGAACTCAAGCTTATTGCCAATATAGAAATCAACACCATAGCTCAAACTCATCATCTATTAATAATCATCTTCTTGATGAAAAACCAGAAAGATCACATAGAGATGAAATACTTACATCTAAGACTGAAGAGATTGAAAATCGTTTTTCTGAACTCAATAGTAATATTTCTAGTCTAGCTGAACTTCATCATCAGCGTGTTAATATGGTTTCCTTTAATGATGAAAAAACATTAGAATCTAATATCGAAGCCAAGACCGCCCTTATTTCCAAAGCCATCAAGTCCATCAAAACCAAAATCGGTGATCTTGCACAATTTGATCCAACTCGTCAAAACATTATCATTTCCAATCTTCAAAAAGGATACTATGCCCGACTTCGAGATGCCACCATTTCATTCCGTGAGATGCAGCTTCAATATGCGCAAAAGCTTAAAACCAAATTAGTAACTGAAGATGAAGATAATGATGGCGAATTTGAATCATTTGATGATGTTGGTTTTACGAGTGAACAAATGGCGGCTGTAGTTCAGCACCAAGTTGATTTGTCACAGCGTAACACTGAGTTGGCCACAATCCTTAATCAATTAGGAGATCTTCGAGATATATATAACGATCTTTCGACACTTATCATCGAACAAGGAACAATTTTGGACCGCATTGATAACTACGTGGAAAATGCGCAGGCAGAAGTGCAACAAGCAGTTGAACAAGTGAATAAAGCCGAAGTACATCAAAGCAGCAAATGCTTCTATTACTATCTGCTGCTGATGATTATCCTCATCATAATCCTTGGGTCCGTCATCATCGTCAAAAAGGCAAACAAGAAAAAGAGCGAAGGCGGAGGCGGCTCTGAAGACCCTGTAAATAATACGGTGTTGTTTGATGCCGCAGCAGCAATGTTGGCTAAACTTCTCTCAAAATAAAAAGTATTTAATATTTGTATAGTTTTATTAATTTAAAGATAAAAACTTTTGACTTATTGTATACAGTCTTTTGTTTAAATGATATAAAAAACATTGGCAGATTTCGCTCACTTGTTACAGTACTCCACCATTTTCAGATGTATAAATTAATGTATTCATGGCATATAATGTAATTCTTTTACTAGATCTTTTTTTCTTCTTTAATTTTTTGTTTAAGTCAAATTATTTTCATTAAGACCATATGAATTTTACTTATTTTTGTACATAATTTTTTTTCCTCATTTTCTAATCGCTTAGATAATGTTAAATCAGAATTTTCTTTCTTATTTTTACAATTTGAGCCATATTCTGATAAAACACAATTACTTTCAACAATCAAAAATTTAAACTCAATCTATGCGACCACTTCTATAAGTTTTAATTTAAATCATCACCTTCCTCTTATTTACAGGTGCTTTGAATGAAATATTTTTAAGAATTTTTTCCGCAGTTTCCAAATTTCCAATTATAATTTCATTTATTTTTCTTGTGATTATATTTAGCTTATACTTAAATAAGTCTAAAATATCATTTTCAATTCAGAATCTTTTATTAAATGAAAGTTTAAAAGTTCCATTTGTTTTTGCATTATTTTTTACCAATGCTTTTCAACAATTTACTGATGAAAATTCTACATTGATCATCAATGATTCCAATGATTTTGAAGATTCAAATAAAAATAATGTTTTTTATGTTATTATTAATAGTGTTGATGAAATTCCAAATGAAGCATTCAGTAATTGTAAAACTATAACTCAAGTTAACATAGGAAATGAAGTTAAAAAAAATTGGAAATAAAGCATTTTACTTTTGTTCTGATTTGTCAGTTGTTAACTTTGGTATAAATATAAAAACAATTGGAGAAAGTGCATTCTCAAGATAATAATTTTGAATTTTTCATTATGAAATAGCACGTTTAAACATTAATTTTTATTGCCAACTTAATTTTCGCTTTATTACCACCACGGGTACCACCCAGGGAACATTTGGCACAAGTTTCTTATATCAGTTGCCTGTTTGATCAAATTATTAACTTGTGCCTGCACTGATAATTGTGTTTCATCTTCGAAGTCATTACCCTTTAACTTGTCTTCTATTCTTTTTACCACTCTGACAGCGGCGTCACTATTATTTTCTTCCACGATCCATTGTAACAACGGGTCATAAATAAACACGTCCAACAAACCTAAAATTTGTTCATTATTTCTTCTTAAAATTTTCATAATATTTTCACAGCATACACGAAAAGTGCCATCGACTCTTGTGACTTCTAAAGCGTTAACGAGTAATCTTGTTAATCTAAATGGTACCAACTCAGGGAATCGTTTTCTATGTTGTGTTACTTCGAAACAATCACCAAAATCAATATGAACCAATTTTGCCGATTTAAGGTTAAACATAATATTTTGCATATGTCTATCACCTAAGCCTAATATATAACCAGCGATTGAAGTCAATGCTAATGAAGTCGTATACGTTTTACGTCTTTCAAGCCAATTAATCGAATCAGATGCTTGGTTAAATAATATCTTCTTAACTTCATCACCTTTCGTTGTCTTTATCCCTTTCCTAAAGAACTGCATCTTTGTTTCGATTGGGAAGTTACCATAATTTTGTGGGTTTCCAATTTTATATTCGACCTCCAAATCGATCGAATGGAAATCTCGATATTCCTTAATGATCGCAAACATTGTATCACAACCTGTTACCCACCCAATTAGGCCAACGTTACCAGTAATTGGGGTCACACTATAAGTTGTAATACTTAAGTTTTTACGTAATGGTATCGAACTTGAAGATATAATTGTATTCACATAAGTAAAGAATTGCATCACACGTTCATCCAAACGTGTGTCCTCATTAGCCTTTAATAAGAAGTCATATTTTCTTCCATTCGAACCTATTAATCCCATTTTCCTTGGTCTTTGTTTTGATTTTAATATTGTCAAATTCGAACAAATTTCTTTTATAGTAATTAACTCAGAATTATGTTTATAAGTACCAGGAATAATTATTTCGAGGTTTTTCATTTTCGGCAAAGATATTGAAGCTAATTTTAATTGGATATCACGGAATTGTGGTAAGAATGAATGAATTTGTGAAAACAAGATTGAATATATACTCCAAGCTTGATTAACATATATTTGATTTTTAGTTTCTTTACATTTTTGTATATATGTATTAGCTGTAGATAATGCTTTACCATATTCATGCATGAAAGATATCTCATAAAATGTTTTTGGTTGATTCTCAATGATTTTATGGAAATCATTTAATAATGTAATTGATTCTTCAAGATTATTCCGGATATAACAAGCACGTGAAGATTCATCTAAAGCTGAATGACATGATTCCCACCATGTGGCAGACACACGAATTAATTCATTAGAAAACTCTAACATTTGATTAATAATTGTTGGATATATTGTACGTAAATAATTAAACATTGAAGCAGCAATTTCACTTCGTTGTGAATCATCACTTTTTAATGCAAATAATAATGAATATAATAATATATGTGGATGATCTGACCCAATAACATTCATTAAATGGATTAATAAGTTCTTTAATTGATCATCTTGTGAATTAGATCGTGCTATAATTTGTGGTAATACATTTATCCAGATTCGTGATGGTAATGAATCAAGTTTCGATTGGAATAATTCATATATTTCTGTTGTCCCTGATTTAAATAATATTGAAAGAATTCGTAATGTAAATGGTAATGAATCTTCATATGATAATGTTAAACCATTTAATAATGAATCAATTGTTTGAAGCAAACATGGAAAACTTTTAGTTTCATTATATATTTGTAAATTTACTTGTGCTAAAGTTTTATATGAATCAATTAATTTCGGATTTAATTGTAATGATTCTTTTAATATATTATTTGCTTCTTCATAACGATTTTGTTTATATAACCATTGTCCTAACGCGAGTTGTATATAAGGTTTATAATTGTTATTTGTTGTGATGTTTTGGATTAATTCTAATCCATCATTTATAGCTTTTTCTTTATTCTTTTGTCCCCAATCAATTCGTATTTTTAAGAATTGTATTTCAGGATCAAATTTATCATTTATATTACTAAAGATATAATTAATGATTGAGTTCGATATTTGGAAATTATGTTGATGAATTGATACATTTAATACACGTAGCCATTCACTACGAATTTCTTCGAAGTTAAACATTAATGAATATATTAATATTGATTCAAATAATATACTTGTAGAATCAGGTAAATGTTTAAAACGTGATATCCATAATTCACGAATATTATTAATTTCAAGTTTTAATTTATTATTTTCATTTTCATTATTCGAAATGTTATTTAATATTTCTTTATATTGAATTAATTCTTCAATTAAATTTAAGTTTGAAGCTTTAACTAAAATATCAATTGAATAATCATAATCATTATATAATGAAGTAAATAAATCTTCGAATTGTGACTTGACTAAAATTTTTATCATATTTAAAGCTTTATCAAAGTTATTATTTAAGACTAAATAAATAGCTTTATATATAGATATATCATCTTCTGGAATTTGTGCAGCAATTTTTATGAATTCTTCTTTTTCAAATAAATGCCATAAAGAAATCGCTTCATATTTATATGAATAATTCTTTGATACTTCTCTAAGTTCATTATACATTAATAAATTCTCTAAACATTTAAATTTGCCATTTAAATATTCTTCATTTGTAGGATCTTCTTTAAGTTTAATATTATATATTTCTAATGCATCATCCCATGAACCAATTCTTTCTGCTAATTTACTTCCATCGACTTTAATGTTATTAATTTTTGCATATTTTAAGATACTATTAGCATATAAAGGTAAACCTAATTTTTGTGTTATGATTGTCATTTGTTGAATAACTTCAGCGTAAGGTAAATCAAATAATTTCTCATAAATTCGTAATGATTGTGGATAAATTTCAGCTATAAATGAAGTTTTCGCATATATTTCATCTGATACTATAACTTTCTTTTCTAATAATTCCAAGATTTCAAATGCTTGTAAAAATCCTCTAATTACAGACTTAGGAACATTTGGTGAATTAAATACAATTTTTACTGTTTCAATAACTTTAGTATTCTTATTAAGTATAAACATTGCTAATGAAATAGGTGCTAATGAATCTTTTAATATAGAATATCTTTCAGAGATTAATGAACATGTACTAATAGCTCTAGAAGGAGAAGCTAAAATAATCGAATTAAAGAATGAATTACACCAAAAGTTCCATTGACTTGAAGTAAAATCTAAAGAAGGTGTATTAAATACTAATTCTTGATCATTTAATACTACTTTAAATTTACGACTTTGAATTCGTTGACCTGTTTTAGCTTGTGGAGGATTTAATAAAAATAAGATTTCATTAGGTAAACCATTATCAGATGAATAAGCTTGAATACAAATTTGTAAATTTTTATTTTTTGTTATATCGAAAAATGATTTAATTGAAGGTATAAATATTAAACATTTTGGTCCTATTTGTGCTGATACTATAAATATTATATCTAATGATTTATCATGTAAATTAGGATTAATTTGGACAAGTTGTATCATTCCTCGAATTATTTGTGATGCGAATTTATGTGAACCTGCAAATAATAACATATCTTTCATAATAGATAAAGTTTCTTGACATGATGAAGTATTACTAGCATTCGATATTAACCAACTTAAAATTTTCGGATATATTAAATAATCAACTTCTGATAAATGTGAACTAAATGATAATAATGAATTAAATATTGATAACGCAACTTTCTCACCAGAAGTTTCAATATCACTTAATAATAAATTAGTAATTCGTGGTAAATATAAACTTAAATCATTACCTATAAAGTTCATTAACCATTCAATGCTTTGTACTATTTTAAGTTTATCATATGTTTCCCATGTTTTACATATTAAATCTATAACATCTGGTAATAGTTTCAAAAAACTACTACCTAAAACAGTCATAAATTTCGATAAATTTGGTAACAAAACAGTGATTGCAGATTGTGAATGTTGATTTATTAAACGTTTTAATAATATATATAATTCATTCTCTAAGAAATTACCAATATATAAATGTAATCTAAATATAATTAATAAACAATCAGTAGCTAAGACATGTAATGAAGATAATGCATCGTTTTCTAATATGTCAAATATTTTATTCATAACAAAACCTATTGATGCAAATTGTAATGATTCTTGTGGATCTTTAAATTCTGTTTTAGATAAGAAATAATTTACTGTTCGTGGAACTTCAGAACTTTCTTCATTTAACATATATTTATGAAATATTAATGGGTCTACAACGCCGATTTTTATTATAGCTTTATGTAATAATTCAAATGATACATCAGATGTATGTAATTTCGTCAAAGATATTAACTTAATGAAAATAGGGAAATGTTCATTATAAATGGAATATTTTAATGATGTAACTTGAAGTGCACTAATCAATAAAATTAATGAAGAATTTGTATGTTTATAAGATGCATGATATAATAATGCACTACTAATATGAACTTCTAATTTATTAATATTAACTTCTTTATAAGAAATTTGTATTAAATATGATAATAATTCTAATGCCGTTGATGAAAGTGGTGGTTGTTTATTAATAATTTTCTCTAATAAATATGATGAATGTTGTTCTAATAATTGTTTACATGAATTAGAATATGAATAAGAAGGTTTAGAAAATGCTGCTCTTCCTAAAAACAAAAATGGTTTGATCATTCTCGAATTCATTTTAGGATTAATATCAATGTTATTAATGACATCTAATAAATAATCATTTAAACTTGAATATGATATTGGTAAATCAGATAATTGTATTAAATATTCCATCGAATCATAACATATTTGTTTATATGGATCATGAATTAATGGAATTAAATCTCTAAGAATTTCATCGGATTTTGGTTCTTTACGTAATTTAGGTAAAATTGATGAACGTAAATCATAATCAAGTTCACAACCTATAAATACTAAAAGTCCTTGAATTATCTTAAGTGAAGGACAATGACTTTGATGATATAATAAATATTCAATTGTCTTTTTTCGTATTGTATAATCATTATGATATAAATAACTTAAATATATATTAATCGATTCATCATTCGATAAATTTGGTGGTACTTTTAATTGTATCATTGCATCAAATGATGATATAATATCATTCGTTGTTGAAGTTTGATTTGATAATGTCGAAATTGCACTTTGATATACATTACTTTGTAAAAATGTTTCTAATGATTTATCAACTTCAATGATTTTCTGGAAAACTTTAATAATAAAATCAGTCATTGGATATTCAAATACTTTTGATGCTTGCGTTTGGAATTGATTTTTATCAATGAGATAATAAAACAAACAAAAAGCTGCTCGGCATTTATCATCATCAAATGATCGAACTGCTTTCTTAACTATATAAAAATCATACGTGTCACATTTATGATTTTGAATAAAGTTTAATCCTATTAATGTTATTGAAGTAAATGCACTCGATTTATTCTGTGATTTAGACTTTAAAAACGGTTTGATTGAATTGTGAACTTTTTCAATGTTCTCCGATGAAAACAATTCGGGATTTGTCTTGGAAATGAAAGGAAGCAAAAACAAATAAGAATTAATGCTATCAGAATCTTGTTGTGCTGGGAAATTAAAAGGAGTCTTGGAGAAGTCAAAAATATGGGAAACATTGGGATATGTTTCAATAAGAATTACTGATGCTCTAATAATGGTTTGAAAAATTGAACTACTTCGAAGAGATTCTTTTGAAAGAGAATTGAAGAAACGTGCTGCAAGAATTCGTGTGTCGAAATTAACTGATTTGGATGAACAAACAATTTTTAATGTTTTTAATGTAAGCCGAGATATTGTTGGATTATCGTTTAAAATGCCT
This sequence comes from Histomonas meleagridis, assembly GCF_020186115.1. NCBI lineage: Eukaryota > Parabasalia > Tritrichomonadida > Dientamoebidae > Histomonas > Histomonas meleagridis. Next base: position 160,878 of record NW_027150923.1, read on the forward strand.
GTAGATAATACATCTGTAACTGTGGGAATATCACCTTCATAAAAATTAGGGAATGTTTTAAATAAACTGTTGAATAAATAATAACCAGATACTTTTTGATCTTCTTTATCTGATTTAATCCATGTTCCTGCTTTTTCTGATAATGATTGTATTACGTACGTCATTGATTTTTTGAGATTATTATTTAAAAAGATTAAAATCTTTTCCAAATGAATGTAAAAAATTGGATCTGGATCAGCAGTTAATGAAATAATTTCTTTAGAAACTCTGTTAGCTGTTGCAACTTTGTTTCCTATATGTGCATCAACTAATGCTGATAACATAATTATTGTATTTTTCATTGAGCTTGTCTTTGCTAGTGAAATTTCACCAACAAAGGAATTAACATCAAAATGGACATCAGTTTTGAATTGGAATTCGACAAAATTTTGGAAGTTATTGTATGTAGTTAAATAATCTAAAGATTTGTATTGGTTTGAAATTCCAGCAATTGCTTTTATGTATGAGCTAATGGTAAGAGTTTTGTCATCAAAAGGATTTTCGCTTAGCGATGTTGTTCTTGATGATTTTTCCATTTTGATTTTTTTTTGCTGAGGTTTCGGTTTTGACAATTCTGCCTCATTTTTTCAAATGAAACGTAAATGATTTTGTGAAAAACGATTATCAATAATTCAAAACTGTAATATAATCAGCAAATGGCTCATTTTACATTTAGCTTTATTTTTGCTTTTTTTCTTAATGGACTTGTAAATGTCTTTAACTATAATTATCGCCTTGTTAATTAAAATATTTTTATAGTGGTAGAATTAATTTAATTTTTTTAAAAAAAATCAAATTTACTTTTATAATCAGAAAAAAAATATTAATAACAAAAATGTTTAAGTAACAGATGGTTGTAATATATCAATAAAAAAATATTTTTCATTTTATTTCCAATAATTTGATTAAGATAAAAACACCAAAAATTCCTCAAAAAAATCATATTACTTGATCAAGTAATCTATTTTTTTTCGAAATCTAATAAATCTCATATAACCATACTTATGTGGAAGAGTTAGTGCAAATTTCTTCTATTTAGCAATTGAGTACTTTATTAGCAAAAAAGACCACAAATTTTTCAAAGCATTATACGGTTTCCTCAACCAAACAGTTAATGCAAAAAGAGAAACAAAACGTTTTCGAGCTATTTGTTTTCGAATCTGGAGGTCTTGTTCTTTGGCCAAAAGATTGTGAAACATCACGTAAAACCACAAGTGTAGTTAATGAATATGTTCAAAAGCAAATTCTTGAAGGACATTCAACAGAGGCCACTTTCAAAAAAGATCAAACATTCGTTATAGCTAAGCATTCACCTGATAGCAACATGCATTTTTGTATCACTCTTCCCTTTCAAATCTCTCAACATACTCAATATCTCCCACAAATGCTTGATGAGTTTATTGAAGAATTCGAGCATCAGTTTGCCCCAATAATTGAAAAGAGTGATCAAATCATGCTTGTCCCAGATCTCTTTGCTCCATTCAGCGAAGAATCCATCCTTAAACGTTTCCAAGGTGTTACAAGTACAGCCCCAAAGAAGCCTACACCAAATGTATCTGAGAGCTTCACATCTATTTCAACCATGCCCAAAACCCCTAAAGTTAATAATAAAAATGATCGCAAATCAACTCCACCACGAAGCAACTCTCCTTCCAAATCTGACCGTCCTCGCTTTAACCAAAAGAAGGATACTAGCGAAGTCGAAGCACTTTCCACTGTAATTCGTCAAAAGCGAGATGAAGAATCAGTTGAAGTCAAACAATATGATCTTGATGATTTTGAAGGTGTCTTTTCTCCATCACGTACGAATGCTTCCAAAGTTGCAGGTCTTTTCCGAAATATCATTGGTGAGAAAACACTTACAGAAGACAATCTTAATCCAATTCTTACAGAGTTTGAGCAATACCTTGTCAACAAAAACGTAGCGACACACATTGCATCCGAACTTACTAAAGCTGTAGGCCAAAAACTTCTTGGCACTCGCTGTGGCACTTTTTCGTCCATCAAAACGATCGTTACGAATTCATTACGCGAGTCGATTGAACGTATTCTTACACCGCACCGAAGCATCGATATCATTCGCGACATTCAAAACTCACGAGCGAAAGGTGTACCATATGTTATGGCATTTGTAGGTGTAAATGGTGTTGGAAAATCGACATCGTTATCAAAAGTTGCATATTTATTCAAGCTTCATGGGTTTAAAGTCTTAATATCAGCATGTGATACATTTAGAAGTGGTGCAGTCGATCAACTAGAAGTACATTCAAAGAGATTACAAATCGAATTATTCCAACGAGGCGGAGGAAAACGTGATCCAGTACCAGTTGCACGTGATTCTATTGCATATGCAAAAGAGAACAATTTCGATGTTGTACTAATTGATACTGCAGGACGAATGCAGAATGATACAAACTTAATGAAGCAAATCGCAAGACTAATTAACGAAGTGAAACCAGATATGACTGTTTTCGTTGCGGAAGCGTTAGTCGGTAATAATGGTTCGGACCAAATACAACAATTTGATAAAACTTTGAAGATGCACAACGGAGGAGAAAACGCTAAAGGTATCGATGGAATAATTTTGACGAAATTTGATACTGTTGATGATAAGGTCGGAGCTGCTTTAACATTAGTATATGAAACAGGTCACCCAATTGTATACTTGGGAGTTGGGGAGCAATATCATCACTTAAGAAGAATGAAGCCTGAGTTTGTTGTATCAACTCTTTTGAATGGTTTCTAAATTCGAAGTTGTAATTTTTGCTGTTTCATTGAAAAAGTTCTCAAAAAATTTGGAGAACAAATTCAATTTTATCGTATTTTTATGACGGCGTTTTTTGTGCGCTGTTTTATCGTTTTAAAAAAATTTGGGAAAGTTATATTGAAATGTTGGCATTCAATTCAGTTTTTAAGAGATACGATGGAATTTCTGAGGGCTGTGGATTCTGGACTTTGTTTGCAATCAAAGTTGAATTTTACCATCATTTGGAAAGATTTGGGGATGAAATTTAAATATATTATTATACATCGGAGGTGCTAGAAGTAATGTCTTGGTTTTCTAAAAGGAGTTTGAGATCATGGATATAATTTAAGATCGAAGAACAAAATTATAAACTCACTTTTGAATAGCGCACAAAAAGTTTTCCTGCTAATCATTTGAGAGGAATTCAATGAGTTCAGAATCTCATAGAAAAAAGGTCGAGGTTAGAAAAATCACTTCACTTAGCAAAACAATGGAAGCTACAAGCAAGATTCAGATCAAAAGAATACATTTTAGTCAAAAAGAAGATGAGGCACTCAAGCTACTTGTACAAAAATATGGAGAATCTGAATGGGGAATTATCGCAGCTGAAATGCCAAACAGATCTATTCGTCAATGCCGTGAAAGATGGCAAAATCACTTGAAAGCTACAGTCCAAAAGGGAAAATGGAGTCATGAAGAAGATGAACTCTTAAAGCTCAAATATACAGAGCTTGGACCAAAATGGAAGTTAATGGAATCATTCTTTCCTGGAAGGACAGCAATTAATATACGTAACAGGTTTAGTTGTCTTCGTAGATTCCTAGAAATATATAGACAAAATAATAATTATTATATTCAATATCAAGCACATAATAAAACAAACAACATTCAAAGCCTCGGAAACCTTTCACCTATTTCATCACCTCCAAATACATTTAATGTTATAAATATTCAAAAAGAAAATATTTCTGAGCCTCAAAAACAGAACGACATCAGATCAAGTTTCGAAGAAGAACAGACAGAGTTTTGGGATCAAACTGAAGGTAGCCTTTTCGATGTTGACTTTGGTATAGAATTTTTCTATGAATGTAACTAATAAAAATGTATTTATTTTTTGAATTCTCACACTTCAAAATGAATTACATTAATTTCAATAAAATGATTCCAGCTCACATAATTTGACATATGAAAGAAGTGGTTTCCATTATTATTGATAATTATTATTTATATCATTATCAAATGCATCTTGTGTTGAATATTTAATAATCAGAAGCATGATCTAGAATTAGTAACTTTATTTAATATAATATGCAAACATGAACCTTTTTTAATTATATAGTTTTAATGTTGTATAATGATCTTATTAAATATTTTTTCCTTTAATGATCAAGAACAAAATGTTTTCTTATATAAATAAAAATATATGAATAATCAAAACTGAGTATTGAGGAAAAATAGTAAATATCTTAACAATCACAATTGATATAAAATAATATACATGAAAGTTTTCATTTATTTCAAGTTACATGCATTGAATTCTTTTTCATTATAAATTATAATGGAAAAATCTTACATTAAAATGTTTTCTGTGTGTATAGAAAGTAATATATCTTCATAGTAATTAACACATCTTGATATCAATATTTTGATGATCTATATTAATATTAATTGATATGATATTTATAAATAAAGAATAAAAAAAAAAAATCAGATGTAAAACATTTTAAAATTCATCATTAGATAGTTCCCCCTTTAGGGTGTTCCATGTATTTGCCACAAACACGATGTTAATTAGTTTTTTTATCAATATTTTCGAAATTATATTGTGTTTGAGTAAAAGTACAAAAGTTAATATCATAGGCACCCGATGAATATAAATTATCATATCTACGGAGGCAATAAAAACGATTCCGAATATTCACAGAACTTCTCCCAGGAAAATATTGTTCCATCAATTTCCACCTTGGTCCTATCTCTTGATATTTATATCTTAATAAATTATCTTCTTCAAGACTCCATTTTCTTTTTTGTGTTGAATATCTTAAATAATTTTGATATCTTTCACGACATTGACGAGCTGTTCTATTTTGCATTTGAGATGCAATCAATCCCCACTCATACTCACCATATTTTTGAACTAACATTTTAAGAGTTTCATCTTCCTCTTTACTAAAATGAATTCTTTTTATTTGATTTTTTTCAGCTTTTGCCATCTTTTTTTATACGAATGATGTTCAACCGACTATATTCTCAATTATTTGAGAGGAATTCAAAATGCATTGAAATACTCACAAAAGAATAGCTGGACGACTTTTTGTATTCGTTCAAAAATGAAAGAGCAAAACGGCTTTTTTCCAGAAGAACACAAAATACAACTACAAATAACAAAATTATTTTCGAATATCGAAAAAAATCCTACAATATTTAAGTATATATATAATCAACCTAAATAAGACTAAATCATTAAGGAAAATATATTATCTTAAAACTCCTGTAAAACCTGAAATGGACTGATCATTGTTCATGCTTCACCCTATTTAAATTGAAAACATTCAAAAAGTCGTCCAGCTATTCTTTTGTGGGGATTTCAATACGTTTTGAATTTCTCTCAAATTTTTTTCATTTTTCATCATCTCATTTTTCTTTAAATGACAGCTGCAAACAAATACATTATCAAGAAATATCATTTTAGCCAAGAAGAGGATGAGGCTCTTAAAAGCTTAGTACAGAAATATGGTGAAAATGATTGGGCATTGATTGCTTCTGAAATGCCAAACAGATCAACACGTCAATGTCGTGAAAGATGGTTAAATCATTTAAAAGATACCGTTAATAAAGGAAAGTGGACTCTTGAAGAAGATAATTTATTAAAAATCAAATATCAACAAATTGATCCAAAATGGAAATATATGGAGCAATTTTTCCCTGGAAGAACATCGATTAGTATTCGAAATAGATTTAATTGCCTTCACAGGTATAATAATCTTTATGCATATAAAAATATAATAAGTAACCCATATCAAGTTCCATTTTATCAAGTTAATCAGTTTCAAACATATCCAACACAACCTATAACCATGCATTCACCAAGTCCTACTAGTATTTCAAATAAAACACAAGAAAATATTATACAAACAACGAACCCTATTGAAGAAAATACAATATTAAGTAGTGAATCATATGCTGATCTTATTGAAGATAATATTTTTGATTTTGATTTCTATGGATTGAATTTTATGAATGATATGTAAAGATTTTTATATTTAAATATTTTTTCAGACTCAGAATTAATACCAAATCATATTATCAAATATTAGATACATTCATACATATTTTTTTCAATTTAAAAATAAAATTCCAAATTGGAAAATACATTGTTTATATTTAAAATGATAATAATCTTTCTTATTGAGTTTTCAACATACTAGATATGCATATGTTTTTGTGACATATTTAAACATGAATTCCTTCAAACACAATTGAGTTTGAATATATAGTAAATATAACTTAATTCATTTTTGTGTTAAATTATTGTAAACATATTTCTATATTTTGCTTCTTTTTTTCGAAGACAAAATATTTTTATTTTGCAAAAAGAAGTTATTACTGTACACAAGAATGAGTATTTATTTAAAAGAAAAACTTACAAAAACGATGCTAAAGTTCTCTAGATTTGGTGATTGAGTAATCATTACAAAACAAGATTTCACTTAGGATTTTATTCGACCGCTTATAAATTCAAAAAATGGAATTTTTCGGTTTTAAAATGCAATTTGATGAATCTTTATATCCAATTCAAACAATTATTAGCGCAGTAGAACAATCTCAAATTCCAAGCCCAAATCAACAAGATGCTATAAATTATCTAGAGAATTGGTCACAAACAGCAAATTCAATTTTTACTGCACTTGAAATTATCCAAACAGAACAAGTTAGTGAAATTGCAAAATATTTTTCTTCTGTACTTATTTCAAATAAGATTCCACAAATATGGGGAAAAATTGATGATGAAGAAAAAAATATTTTTTTCAAGAATTCACTTTTGGAAATTGCATTTCAAATGGATCCAAATAACATTATACAAACAAACCTCATGCGTGGTGCCTCTGTTATAGCTTTATTTGAATGGCCTGAAGAATGGAAAGAGTTTGGGAATTACATTTTCCCTCCTGATGAAATTCAAGAACCAATACTTTTAAATTCATTCAAACTTTTAAGTGAATTTGTTGATCTTATCAGTTCATCGCAATTTATTACATTAAAACGCTGTCAAGACTTAAAAAATTATTTTGCTGATCATTCATCAATCTTACGAAATCGTATTTTTAATGCATTTAATTCAAGCGAACCCTATCTAATATATGCACTCAACATATATAATGCTCTTTTACTTTGGTCACCGCTTTCTGAAGTTGTTAATTTGGATGTCATCAAAAAATTAACGTACGTTTTCTTAACGTACGAACCGACGGTTATTCCATCGTTAAAATGTCTTCGTACAATTTTCTTAAGTCGTTCTGATTCATCAACATCTTTTCAACTTTATTCACCTTTTTTAGTACATTCATTATCCACAGGTACCTTTCCAAACAAACAACCCATTACAACGAATCCCGAAATTGTTAAATTTTTAGTTCAGTTTTTATATATATTTATACCAATATATGAATTTGTTTTTATATCAGGTGTAAAAGATCTTGATTCTGAACATATGGTTTTTCTAATTGATGACAATGTTACAAATCTTGTAAATACATTAAATGTCAATCAGATCCAAGCCAATGCGTTACATGAAGAACTTAACCATTTAGTTCAAATAATATTATCGTTCGATTCCAATTTAATTGATGATACGTATTGGCAATTATGGTATGACGTCTTACGAAGAATATCATTCGAAACACTTCATAACCTAAAGAACACTCCAACGACAAATTTTTTCAAGCCATTTATCCCCATAATTCGACAAACGTTATTTAATTCGATACAATATGCAATAAACGAAGAAAAGAATTGTCACATAATCGCAAAAAGCACATTAGTAATGTTTATTAATATCGATCCAAAAGGTACACTCGAGTTCTTAAATTCGCAATCGCCATCTCCACAATTATGTTATGCTGTTGGATGTTTAGAGTTTCTAATTGATATTCGAAATGAATTTGGTTCTTTATCTCAATTGATTATCGAACTTTATCAGCACGCTAAAGGTTGTAATGACCCAAATTACATTTGCGCGATTTTGTTTTGTCTTTCAAGAGCAACAAAATTCTTTATAGAATTACCTGATTTCTTTTCGGATTATATTGAGTTTGTAATCGATTGTATTAAAGAAGGTAATTCTGATGTTTCTACTGCTGCAACTCAATCGTTATATCATTTGATTCAAGAAAAATCAAACATTTTTAAAAAAGAGGATATTCATTTCATTGAACAATTAGTTGAAGGTTCGGAATTTTATTTGACAAATTTGAATTTCGAATCAGTTTTAAGAATGTTTAGGATTTGTTGCTGGTTAATTTGCTCAAATTTTTACGCAGAACATTCCAAAAGATTATTCCAGATTTTGTTCGCGCCGATACTCTCAATTTTGAATAACTTCACTCAAAATTCAAAGGAGACGTTTAGGAATTGTTTGGAAATTATTTCGGAATGCGTTTTTTGTTCATTATATGTGTCGCAATTGGTTTATGAGTTTATTGCTCCAACTTTATTGGGGTTGGCAAGGCTGTTTTTGCCAAATCAAACGATTCCAAATGAAATTTTGTCATCATTATTAAATGCGATTTCTTCATATCAAAGCGAATTGACGTATGAGAAATCAATGGAATCTATTGAGGAAATTTTCGGGTTAATGCTTTCTCGTGGTTATATAGAAGAAGCATTTTTCGATTATTTAAAAACACTTGTTATCACCTTTCAAGAAATCAATGAACTTTATGGTACAATACATCAATGTTTTATTGCTCCTGCTTTAACTTATAGCGATCCGCCATTAGCATCAATTTTCTTAATGCTTTCCAATTTCTCTCCAAATGTATTAGATATGAATTGGTTCATTTCTATTGCCATTCAGTCTTTAAGTGATTTAAGAAGTGATGTTAATCAGGCAGCTCTTAAGGCTTTGCAACGCTTAATGATGTCGATTGACGTAAATTCACTTTTTCAATTAGTTAATAATTCAATGGTGGTAATTTTAATTGCCCTTTTCAGAGGAATAACCGATACGATGCATCAACAGTCCTATGGTGATTTCATCGATTTCATTTTTTATTTCGTTCGTATGTGTATGGGATTACCAAATTTTGATAAAGACCAATTCAAGGTAACACTTATTAATGTGTTAAAAGAAGTTGTCGAGGAACCGAAACCACAATTTTTTGAGCAATTTATAAATTATCTTTTGGCGTCAATGTTTACAATATTCGATTTCAAAAATGCATTTAACAATTTCTTGATTACATTAAGAAAGGTTTCGCCTGGTGATAAAGATTTGTTCAAGATTAAGCCAACAAGATTCTCATCGATATTCGATATAATGTACAGCAAAGATTTCGGAAACGACGAAGTGTTCGTACTGGATAAAAATGGCTTGAGACCAATAAGTGATATCCAAAACACAAAAGTAAGCGATGAATAATTTATTTGTTTAAATAAAATGTAGAATTTGTTTTTTGTGTGTGTTAAGTATAAAACGTGAAAATTACGTGATCATCATGAAAGTTTTCAGTTCCTTTTCTGGCATTTTGATTGTAACAATATGTTTTATGGTTACATTTTAAGTGTGAAATGTATCATGATACAAATCAAGAACTAAGAAATAATCATTAAATTATTATTAGGTTTTTAAATTTAGATTTATGCCAAACAAATAATATCCTAAGTGTGCTTATAACCTTTCATGGTAGCAAAAACACATTACACTGAGAGTGTGTTTCTGTTTAATGAGATATTTATGAAGGAAGATGTAGCCGAACCAAATTCATTGTTAAAGATGTGCGAATTTGCTGAATCAGCAGATGAAATTTTACATGCAATAGAATTTAATGAAAATCAAAAATATTTTTTATTTTATTGTTTATTAATAATATATAAAGAAATAATATGTGAAGAAATGTGTTTGATATAACCGTTAATGTTCTGAATGAGAAACGATAGAATTTTCAACATAACGATGACTTTTTCTATGAAAACCGTTTTATCTATCGGCTGTTCAGCGATTTTTCAAGTTCATTTGACTTTCGGCCGATGTGTAGGCCTTGGAGGCATTGCAATAGGTATAAAGAAATCCGAACTTGATGAGTAATCATAATCTTCGGTAAATTTATTGTTTACCTTTGGTGACATATTTTCTATATCTGATGCATCGCTATAATAATATGAATCGTAATCAGAAAACGAAATGTTCACCAAACGCCTTAAGAACGGGCTTTTTCTTTTGTTGAGTATTATTGACTGATTCTTAGGCGGCGTCTTCAGTGCGTTTTTGTGAAATGGCTTTTGCAATGCTTCAGAACTTGTTGATGAATATCCATCAGAAGGTGAAACAGAGCCATTTCCACTTTCGCGAATGTATTTATCATTTTGGTATTGCTCTTTTCGCGTATTTTTATGCTTTGTTCGAATGGGCGTTTCATATGTTTCGACGTTTTTGTTGTTGCCGAATATGGAGTCAAAGACTTGCTGCGACTTTGGAGAGAAATTACTTTTGTTTTGCCCCGAAGTTTTGATTTTGCTTTCGTTTGATTTTATAGGACGCGTTTTCTGATTTGATTTAATTTCGTTTTCACGCGTTTTGTTATCTTTTGCACTTATTGAATGTGTTTTCTTCGTTTTGTTCTGCATTGGCGCGTCATCTATAGTATCGCTGTCTGTTTCTTCATTTACAGTTTTACTCTTTTCGAGTGTTTTATTTATTTTATCATTTGTTTTATGCGTATTACTTTTTGGTGTTCCATTTTTCGCTTTTGCACTTATTGAATGCGTTTTCTTCGTTTTGTTCTGCATTGGCATTTCATCTATAGTATCGCTGTCTGTTTCTTCATTTACAATTTTACTCTTTTCGAGCGTTTTATTTATTTTATCATTTGTTTTATGTGTATTACCTTTTGATGTTTCATTTTTCGCTTTTATGTTTATCGAATGTGTTTTCATCTTTTGATTTTGTTTTGTTATTTCGTTACTTGTACTACTGTCATTGCTTTCATTTGAACTTTTTCGATTTGCTTTATTTAAATTTTTTGCATCAGTTTTTATTTCATTTTTATTATTTTCTGTTGTTTTACTTATTTCTTTTGTTATATCTTTTTGTTTTACTGAATGTGTTTTATTCTTTTGGTTTTGTTTTGGCGATTCGCTTACATTAATATTTTCTTTTTCCTTTTTGTTCTTTTCCAATGCTTTGTTTATTTCGTTAAATGCATCTTTGTTACTTATTGAATGTGTTGCATCCTTTTTACTTTTTGGTGTTTCTTGTTTTGTATTACTTTCATCATCTGTACTTTTGTTTATTTCCATTGAGCTCTTTTTATGCGTTTTATCATTTTCTTTATCTGTATTTTCACCTTTGTTCTTTTCGGGTGTTTTCGTTTTACTATTGTTTCTCTTTTTGGTTCTTATTGAGCGTGTGCGCTTCTTTTTACTTTTTGGTGTTTCATTATCAGTTTCGTTTTTATTCTTTTCTGGAGTTTGCATTGTTTCATTTTTTGCATCTTTTGATCTCATTGAATGTGTTCTCTTCTTTTTACTTTTTGGAGTTTCATTACTTTTATCGTCAATTTTGTTGTTTGCATTTTCGGATAATTTAGAATTTTTATTATTTTTTTCTTTTGATCTTATTGAGTTTGTTCTCTTCTTTTGACTTTTCTGCGTTTCATTATTTATTTTAATTTTATCATATTCAGGAGTTTTAATTATTTCGTTATTCGCATCTTTTGATCTTATTGAGTGTGTTCTCTTCTTTTTACTTTTTGGCGTTTCATTATCCATTTCGTTTTTATTCTTTTCTGGAGTTTTATTTATTTTATTTGATTTGCCTTTTGATCTTATTGAGTGCGTTCTCTTCTTTTTACTTTTTGGCGTTTCATTATTTATTTTACTTTTATCAGTTATTGTTTCATCATTTGAACTCTCAGACAACACAAAAATGTCATTGGTATTCTCTTTGCTTCTTATTGAATGTGTTCTCTTCTTTTTATTTGATTTTAGTGTTTTTTCTTCTTCATTACTTTCTGATAGCTCAAAGTTATTATCAATTTTCTCTTTTGATTTTGTTGAATTTGTTTTCTTCTTTTTACTTTTCTTTGGAGTTTCTTTTTCTTCTTTATCTTTTGTAGGCGTTTGAATCATTTGATTTTCATCATTTATTTGTTCCATTTTATTTTTTGATTTTTTAATTTTTTCTGAATTTTTTCGTTTTGTTTTCTTATTTGATTTATTATCTTCTGCTTCACTTTTTTTATTTTGCGGCGTTTGGAATTTTTTCTTTTTCTTTTCATTTTCATCATGCAATTGAAAATCTTCGTTTGTATTTATTAACTTTGAGTTATCACTCTGTGTCAAATTTTTGAAAATTTTACTTTTCTTTGAAGAATTTGTTAAATATGTTAACAATGAATCGTCGTCATTATCATTTGATTGTATCATGAATATATCAGATTCATCTTTTTCTTCATTATTTTCATATAATTTATTCTTTATAGCTATAGCATCTGGATGAAATGTGAATGGATATTTATCATAATCTTCATAATTAAATACATAAAAAGGTTGAATATAATCATCGTTAAGTTCGATTTGAAATTTCGAAACTAATTCATTAAGTTGATCTAAATCCATTTTATTATTATTAACAAGATTTTGTAAGTCATTAATCGGAAAACTTATTATATCTTTTTCTTTATAATTCGAAATTTCATTTAAAAATTCGGAAATTTTTTCATCGTTTTCGGGATTTGAATCATCAAAATGTATAATATCAAGTTTCGGCTCACGATTAAATAAATTTCGTAAAGAATCATAAATTTCATTTCCACATTTATTATTTGATATATCGAATAACATTATAGTGCTCGAAGAATTTACAGCGTTAATAATTTTTATTGTATTTTTCCCTAAAAAATTTTCATTAATTCCTTTACATATAAATACTTTTAATGTCGAATTACATAAATATAATGAAAGATCATTAATATATTTATTACTACCTGGCGAAAAACATCCAGAAAGTGATAAAAGTATTAAAGATGTTTGATTCTCAAGAAATTTAATGAATGCTTTAGATAAACGATTTTGTTCCCATCGAAGTGATGTTAAGTTTTGAGTTTTTATTTTCCCGATATTTGAAGAGAAGTTTTCCCAACTTTCATTAGAAACATTCGCTTTACATAATGTAAGTGATGTACCTTTATTACAATTAGAGAGAAAGAATTGAAGAAATTCATTAAATGAATTTCCTTCAAATTGAACATCGTTTATGATTAATGAATGTAATGACTTAGGAAATATTTGTTTCTTATGTTGTTCATAACGAAAATAGTTTTCTGATACATTTAACATTTCAAGTTTATTAAGTTGAAATCGAATGATCCCATTAAAAACTTCTTCAATATTAAGATTACAATTAGATAAAGATAAAATACGGATAAAAGGTATGGATAGAAAGAGAGAATCAATGTCAATACATTTGGTTTCATTGAGAGAAAGAGAAATTAAAGAAGACTCTGAAAAAGTCGGCAATAGTGAAGTGCAGAAAAAGGGGAAAAGTGACGCATCAAATGAAGAGTGAAATCCAAGTGAATTAATCCTGTTATCACATAAACACTCTCCAATGGCTTCAAGGTGTGATTGATCAAAACTAGAGTTTTCAAAATAAAGTGAATTAATCATGGAAGTTGATATTTCATCTAAAAAATCAAAAAATGAGTCTGTAGCAGGACAGTCAATTGAAATGTGTTCAAGTGAATTAGAATCGGAAACAAGTTCTTTGAGTAAATTATATGTATCTTCACTAATTGGATTAGAAATCTTGACACCTGATACAAAATTACAAAGAGGTGCAATGTTTGAAAAAAGGAATAGCACGTCTTGGTTTTGGAGTTCAATAAATGTGCTATGAAATAATAGAAATTGTCTCATCGAAAGTAATTGACTTGAATCAAGATTTAAATGATTTTTCCGTACCAATTCTTCAAAGCGACAATGAACTCCATATGATGAAGGTAATTGATCTAAATGTTTAAATTTAAAATAACCTATTGTATTCAATTCTTTTTGTATAAGAATGTGTCTAATTGCATCTGAAATTGAGTTAACAAAAGAATCTAAATCTTCTGTTGTTAGTGTGAAAACATTATTTTCAAATTCAAAATAAATGCCTTTTTTCCCACCTGTTATATTTTCAATATCAAGCCAATTAAGCTTTTTCTTTAATGAACCACTTTTACTGAATATCTGTAAATTTAGCTCTGTTGTAATTGCTATTAATTTTCTTGAACCAATACATCTTTTAATTTTAATTTCTGTCGTAAAAAGGGGTGTTAATGAAGATTCTTTGACTAAATCCTGAGCTTTTTGAAATTTGGGATTCATTATGTAAGTAATTTAAGCCCAGGGAAGGAAAAAACGTTATTATGATAAAATAAACGTATACTTTTATCAAAATTTTTCTCAAAAAATAAGAAAATAAAGATAAGCGTTGTTTTTTTAGAGAAAAAAATAAATAACACTCCTTAAGGAAAGAAATAACTTGGTGGGAAGTAACTAAGGAATTGGAAATACATATAATTTCGAAATTACGAATTGAAAAATTCATCAAATATTGGATTAAACTGATCAACACCTGGTAGCTTGGCAAGGATTGGACGTAATTTTAATGGATTATGAACAATATTATTTATGATTTCTTGTGGAATTTCAATAATAAATGTATTACGAGAAGGGCTATGTGAAGGCTCATGGATATTTGGTCGTGAGTTTTGCTGGCTTTCCATTAATGATATTCTAATAGCTTTTTCGAGATCACTTTCTGCATCTTGATCATCCATAATATCGTATTCACGTGAAGCAGGATTATTTGCGTTGCTTGGCGTTTCTCCAATTGTTCTTCCAATTCCTTGATAAGGGCTTCTAAAATCCATAAAAATTTTAGCTAAAAAAAAGTAAAGTAATCAAAATCAGCTGACCCAAATTCAATACATTATTCAAAAGTTTAACAAAGTGCCAAAAAAAATTACAATGCATTTTTAACATATTATCTTCTAGATTTAAAGATTAATTACAAGCACCTAATTTAAATAAAAATTTTAATTAAATAATTTATCACTGATCTTAACCAATAAACGCATTAGGTGAGAAAAATTCGTTTAACTAAGTATTTTTACCTGAAAAATCCAATTTTTCCTTGACATGTATTTTATTGAAACAAATATGAGAGTTGTTGTAAAATTTTATCGCAGAGATCGTTTATTTTGTTTTCAGTTTTTTTGTGTACACAACTTTCGTTTACTTTTCTAAGGCCAAAACCGATATGGAAACTATCGGTTCTCATTCAATATGAGAAAATCCTTCTCTGAAATAATAATTGTAAACAGTCTCCTTCAAGTTTTGGGTGAATTTACCAAAGAATCAAGTATTTATCAATATAAATTGTTTACAATTAATTACTTCTTGAATTGTGAAAATTGTCTCTTTTTTAAAACCTTGAATTTTAATTATTTCCATCAATAAAATTATTTTAATATTTTATCTAAATTTCGATCAAAATAACTTTTTGATCAGTTATGCTACGTGGACCATCGTTTGTGATATCAAAATTGTAATAAACCGCCATGTTTGTGAATAAAAAATATTCTTTATGAATCAGGTTTCCAAGAAGTTTCCTCTTCTCATATATTTTCCTGGAAGGTGCGTTATTAAAGCCAGTGTTTATCCAACATCAACTATTGCCGATTTAAAAAGAATTACACCTTATGAATCAGCAACATTTCTATTTAATGGACAACTTCTTAGTGAAAATCTTTCTTTTGAATTTTATGGAATTAAACCTCGAGACGTTTTGGTTATAATCCAGTCAAGTCAGCCAAGCGATTCTTCAAGATGGCTCTCATTAACCCGTGATACAGATTCTTTCACAGATAGAATTTCATCAATAATTAACCAGAAAACGTCACGCGAAGCCGCAAGGATTCGTGATTTTCAATTGGTCAGAATGGAAAGAAAACCTAGAACTTTTAGGAAATTGTGTTTTGCCAAAATGTCAAGAATTGGAGAAATAACAACACAATGCAATAACATCCCTACCAACACATCATATCAAAAGCCAGATATGCCAAGTACAGAAGCATTACCTTCATTTTGGGATTATCCTGCTCCCACACCTCAAAGCAACTGTCACAAAAGCCCGTTAACGATGACATTCACAAATGATACAGATGAAGGGTCTTTGAAACTTCAAACTTAGCGGATTAGAAGATCGATTTCCTTTATCATGTTATTTGTTTTTTATTAAACATTATTTAAACACAAATTAACCGAGCAGATTCAATTAAAAACGATGACGCTCTTCACAATTTATACTTGAATTAATTCAAAAAGTTATAACTTTTCACCAGAAAAACCGCGCGTTGACATATGACAGCGGTTTTTCCTTCAGAAATAACTTTGGCACTTTTTGAATAAATGTTGATGAAAATTCACTCAAAATATGTTTTCTTTACATGAAATATTTTTTAAAGGTCATTTTTTTGTGTAGACCTTTAGCCAATCTGATAAATATTCTAATTAATTAGAATTTTCTTAAAATTAGAGAATTGAATTTTTGACATCAAATTTTTATTAAATTATAAGTAAAAAACTGAACCGAGTTCATAAGTTGTACTAACAAACCTAAAAATTGTAAAAAACTCATGTGAAAACAAGATTATAACATTTTGGAGAAATGTTTCTTCTCGAAGACAAACCGTCTTTTTGACTTCACTTTTTGATGGGGTACCCCCGCGTAAACGGTCTCTATCCAAAGTTGTTCAAACAAAGTTATTGAATAATTAATTAGCCAATGTTTCGCTCAAGGTACGACGGCGATGCCACAACATTTTCACCAGAAGGACGCATTCTCCAAGTAGAAAATGCCATGAAAGCTGTTCAACAAGGAATGCCTACAGTAGCCATTCGCTCACGAACACATGCAGTACTTGCATGCATTATGCATAATCCATCAGAATTTTCATCATATCAACCAAAGATATTCAAAATTGACGAACACATTGGTGTAGCAATTTCTGGCTTAACAGCTGATGGCCGTGGACTTTGCAAATTACTCAGAAACGAATGTATCCAACACAAATTTGCTTATGGAAGCGAAATCAAAGTTGTAGAGCTTGCTGATATTGTTGCTGAAAGGTCACAAAAGAAAACTCAAAAATATGATAAAAGACCATATGGAGTTGGCTTGTTAATGATTGGTGCTGGCTCTGATGGTGTTCGCTTATTCGAAACCTGCCCAAGTGGAGAGAATTGGGAGTATAATGCCCAAGCAATTGGAAGACGCGCCCAAGCCGGAAAGACTTATTTGGAACAACACTTAGCTGAGTTCGAAAATTGCGATCGCGACTCGTTAATCAAACACGCATTAAAGGCAATCAATGATTGCTCATCAAAAGAAGAGATAAATATCGAATCCATTGCTGTTGGCGTTGTTGGCATTGACGAACCATTTGAAATTCTTGAGGGTGAACAACTTCGCTGTTACATTGATCAAAATTAAAACATTCATCTTAATTTTTTAACTATTTTATTTTAAAGTGAAATAGGTTCGAACCTGATTTCAAAACGAAACAAGTAAAAGTCAAAATATAGTAAATTATTTTTGACGCATCAGAGAAAAAACATTTGAATATAAAAAGATAATAATGTTTTGTATTTGACATATGTATTAGCTTACTAAAGCTTCATCTTAAGTTAATAAAGATTTGATGTTTTCTAATTCTTTTGGTAACTTTAAGATCTCAAATATTTTTTCTGCAAAATTTAACGTGCAACAAATTGACACTTTTTAATGCTCATTAGATCTCTTGAAAACAAGTTTTAGAACATTTCCTTTATCTTAAAAAAGAAAAAAAAGGAAAAAGAAGCCTTTTAACGGTATGACATTTGTCTGCGAACGCGTGCACCTTGACCACCAAACTTCTTTGGTTCCATACGACGTGGATCTGCAACAAGGAGTGTACGATCGTAATCTAAGAGAACCTTCTTGATTTCATCTTTAGCTTGTTCGTCAACATATTTTTGGTAATATGCAACAATGGCTTTGGCAATTGCTTGTCTAATTGCATAGATTTGGGCAACACTACCACCACCATGGCAACGAAGACGTATATCGAGGTTCTTATATTTGTCTTCACCGATAAGAAGAAGTGGTTCCATAAGTTTGGCTTTAAGTGTCTCAGTGCCAACAAGGCCAAGTGGAACACCATTTAACTTGATGAGGCCAGAGCCTTCCTTGCAGTAAGCAATTGCTGTTGCTGTCTTCTTGCGTCCGAAAACCTGAACACTTTTCATCGAAAGGTCAGCCATAACCGCCCAAATGGAGGTTTTGACACCATTGCACCGTTACCGTAATGGTTTCATTTGTGAACCACTATAAATAATCACTGAACTTAATGATCTTCTAACTTTAAAATTATTTTATCATGACTGAATTTAAGTTGGACTTTTTAAATTTGCGCGCTATGTCGAAATAATTGAAGCACTTCAAAGTAAATCACAAAAATGGCTTAAGTTAATCGATATTTAAGATGCTAATGCTAATTAAGAAACATATATAATAAAAAACGCTCGTAAGTGATACAACTTGACAAGCAATTAAAGAATTATTATTACATTTTTTGCTTTTTATCTTTTTGGTATTTATGAAATAATTTTATTTTATTCTTTACTTTCATTTAAACCAGTTTTTACATCATCTGGAATTTTCTGCAAGTAAATTCCGATTTGAAAAGTTTGATGTGCTTTTGGTGGGCCTTTAGACCAATCATTTCCTGTCGCTACTACGAAATAATCATCTCCATTCGAAAAAGCGCAAGCAGTTATCGGGACATTGCCTTGAAAAGGTTTTACCATATTATAACCTTTTAAGGCATTTATAAATTGAATTTGAGGAGAAGCAGGCTGGATTGAGAAGTTTACACCGGAGCAGACAATGGCCATTTCCAGATCAGGGCTATAGGCAACACAATTTGCAGGATAGAGTGCACACTTACCTGCTGCAACATGCCGAAACAAATTTTGAACAAAGTATTCACCACCAATGGAAAATTCGGCATCACCTAATGTATTTACAGCAATATACCCACGTTTTGTAGCTGCTATTGAAGTTATTTGTTGTCCAACATGCGCAGAGTCATTGATACCAATTGGGACGACATTTTCTTGAATAGTTTGAGCATCTAAATTTATACTTGATAAATATGGTTTTGTTTGGGATGGCGCATTGGGGTTTGATTCTATTCCACAAATGTACAACATGTCTTCATATAAGTCAATATCGATGATTTTAAGATTTGTCTTATATAATAATAATTGATTACGTAATGTGTCCATTCGTACTGATGTGTCTTTTGGATTATAATAAAATATTAGTGCATACCTGTCACCTTTTTCTGGATCAACACATGAAGTTGCAACAATTAATACATCTAAACGTGAGTACCAGCGAAGACCTGTAATCGGTCCTAAGCCTTTGTAATAGCTTTGAACGCATGTTGGTGTAGCTGGTGAACATGTTTTTAAGTTCTTATCAACATTTGTGGGGGTGCTTGTTTGAAATAATGACTTGGATGCTGTGGAATTTGTTTGTGTATTAAAACCAGTTTTTAAAGTTGAGTTTGTAGTTTTTTGAGTTTCTAAAGAAGAACTATTAGTTGTACTACCACCAAAAGAAAAAGTACTATATGCTGACCCTGTACCCTCAATTGAAACACAATAAACATTTCCATCTGTTGCTCCAAAGTAAACATTTTGATCACTACCATCAAAACAACAACGAAGAATGGGAATTTGATGAGTTGTTGTATAAAATTTGGGTTCGGCTTTCCAACTATTGAACTGCCACACTCGAAGAGTAGAATCCCAAGAAGATGCTGCTAAATATGTATTAGATGACGAAAATGTTAAACATGAAACAGTATCTCCAGGGGCATCTGGTAATGAAACAGCTTTTACAGCTGTTGAACGAGACCCATAGTTGTAGTATGAATTATATGTTGTTTTTTTGTCGCCGTAGCCGCCGTAACCATAATAAGAACCACCATAATAGGACATTGAGCCTACTTGGACGGCCGTTTAACTCTCTTTCTTGAAGGTGTCAAACAAATCTTACTCACATTAGTTTGTGTAGTACAATCAGTATTTATACTTGTATACATCTGTTTTTATGTGGCAGCGAATGTTCAATTAAAAATCATGAGATGGGATTTAAACAAATGAAATATTTCAAAAATTTAATGAATCAATAATTAATTAAATTAATCAAAAAATGAATAAAAATTAAAAAACATTTTGAAACATTGTCATAATTTACAAATATATTAATATAGTATTTTAATAAAAATAATCAAAAAGAAGAAAAAAATGGATTTTGACCGTTTATTATTTTTGCGGTTTTGTCGGACCATTTTTGGCATGGAAGAAGGCTCCGCAGAATTTTCAGATTTCATCAAAAATGGTGATATCATTCAAGGGCTTGCTGACATGGGAATTGTTGATCCTTCAGAAATTCAAGTTAAAGCTCTTCCATTAATTGTTTCAGGAAAAAATGTTCTTGCAAATGCACCATGTGGATGCGGTAAAACCATAGCATTTCTTGCGGGAATAATGAACATTATTGATAAAAATTTGAAAGATATTCAAGCGATTTATCTAGCACCAACGCGCGAATTAGTCAAACAGACACGTGATGTATTTGATCCAATCAATAAATACATCGAACTTACCAGTGGAGTATCTGTTGGTACTGATTCTATTGTTGTTGGTAATCCTCAATTTATTTTTGGAACTCCAGGCTCAATTCAAAAACTGTACAAAGATCGAAAAGGATTTCCTAAATGTAAATTCCTTGTTATTGATGAAGCTGATGAACTCATTACAGCTAAATCACATAGAGGTTCTACAAAATTTCTCATTGAACAACTCAAGAAACAGAAATGTCAATTCGGATTCTTCTCAGCCACGTTTTCGCCAAACACCACAAAGTTCCTTTCAACTATTGCTGGTGATGTAATAGAAGTCAAGATAACTCCAAAAGAAAGCAAAGTCCAACATTGGTATGTTATGCTTAATCAAGGAACAAAAGAAGAACAACACAAAGAAGCCACAGATGCTCTCCTAGAGCTTAACAAACACATTCCTACCGGTCAGATATATATATTCGCCAACCGTCGCGATGAAGTTGAAGCTATTGCAGAGGACCTAAACAAAGGCGGATTCGAATGTCGTGCTTTCAGTGGAAAACTTACTCCAGGTGAAAGAGATTCAGTCATCCAAGATTTCAGAAAAGAGAAGATCAAAGTTTTGGTTGCCACAGATGTTCTTCAAAGAGGCATTGATATTCCAAACACATATTTAGTTGTTAATTGGGGATTCCCATCTTGTAAAGGAGTTGGAACAAATATTAGTGATTCATACTCTTACATCCACAGATCAGGAAGAGCCGGAAGATTCGGCCGTCCTGGAATTTGTTTGTCAATTATATTTAATGAGGAACAAGAAAAGGCATTAAAGAATGTTATTGAGAAGAGGCCTGACATTACAGAACTTAAGAAGATAGATTGGCATCACTTCGAAGAACTTCCTAAAGAAGAAAGCCTCAATCAGGAAGAAAATCATGAGGAATAAACTTATTCCATTAATTTTTCAATGTGTTTCAATGAAAGATTTTGTAAATCATCTGAAAACTTGAAGTTTTTGAATAAATATCGTATTTTATGACGATATTGAAGATTTTGTGGGTTTGGACGCGCACAAATTGTGAACGCGGTGATTTTACTTGACCAATTAAACAGTCAATTTTTTGAATAGGAAATGATAAGAAAAATGGAGTAAAAATGGATTTATTGATGAAAATAAGGATAACTTGATTATAAAAGCTTACTAAATATCAACGCCTGCATGTGTTTGATGTTAGATATGATTTAAATTTAAAAAATATGAAAATGTTCTTTCTTATTTCTTAAAAAAAATGAGAAAAAATGGTTGCTTCTAATTAAGGATTTAATAAAGACAAATCCTAAACGAAAATAATTCATCAATATGAATTGAAATTTACGTTTTTGATTTAGTCATCATCGAAAAAAATCACCGTTTATTCCGATTGAATTTGAATTCAATGCCCAGAATTGAGCTTTTAATTTTTGAGTTTTGAGTATTGTTCGTACGTAGCGGTTAAACCGTAAGAAACAATGAAAACAAAACATAAATTTTGGATTAAACACACAATTTTTTAATAAATAATCAATACGTTGAGTTACACCTAAAATTATTAAAAACATTTCCTCAAAGTTTAATATACTTTATAATGTATTTTGTAACTTTCCACAAACGAACACGAAAAATCTCTAACCGTTATGGCGGTTGTTATTTTGTCCATGAACATCCAGCATATTAAATTCATTACCCACATTCCAACACCAGAACCAATCCCACTACAAGAAAAACCAATTTGCCAGGTCGGGAACTATCTTTTGGTCAAAAAAATTGGAAGTGGATCTTTTTCAAAAGTCTATCTATCCATAGACAGGGAAACACAGAAAACATATGCGGTTAAAAGGATCAAACTAAAGACACTTATAAAAACTCCAGATGGTGTTAACCAATTGGATCGTGAAATTAATCTCATGAGGAATTTAGAACACAAAAACATTCTTAAACTTTATGACGTATTTATTTCAAAAGATCGCAAAGTGGCTTTTTTAGTTCTTGAACATGCAGACAAAGGATCAATTTTGAGTTTACTAAGGAAAGGTGCACTTACAGTTAATTCAATCAGATCCATTATGAAACAAGTTGCAAGTGCTCTTTCATACATGCATTCCAAAGGATATGTTCACCAAGATATTAAACCTGCAAATGTTTTGATGAACTCATCTGGAAAAGCAATGTTAGGCGACTTTGGAATTGGTCATAGCTTCAAGAGTGCTGCGATGGTTATGGGCTCTCCTGCGTTCCAAGCTCCAGAAGCTTTAGGTACATTTGATGATGAAATTGATGAAATTCCGCAAGTTGAAGATCAATGTCCACAAGTTAAAGAAGACATTTGGGCTCTGGGTGTTACACTTTATCAAATGCTTTTCCAAAAACTTCCATATACGGGAGAAAATCTATATGAAATTGTCGAAAACATCAGAGAGAAGGCTTTAGTTATACCAAAAGTATCATTCCAGGTACCAGAGGATTTAATCCGAGGAATGTTACAACCAGATCCTCATAAACGATATACTCTTGATCAAGTATTAGCGCATCCATTCATTAGAGATGCCGATGATTTTGTCACAGACTTTATCACTAATGATCCCCCTCTTGTGCCACAAGATTTTGAGGAGAATCGAAAGATAAATAATATCGAAGTGATCAGATGCGGAAGTGATTTCATGTTTTCTAAAATCGCAGAGGAGCTAAACATGAGCGCGAGAAGATTCATTACAGCAAGTGAACATTGTTCAAGCTATAATCCAAGGGTTGCCAGAAAGAGACTTCTCCCACCAGAAATACCGCAGGGTTCAACTCTATTGTCACATCCAATGTCAGACAAGGTATCACCTCAAGATTCACCGATACCATATATTGGAAGAACATATTCTCCAAAGCCAATTCGGCGTTTTGGGTTTCCGTTCTAATACGGATGTTTGTATCAGCGCTTTAAGTAAACATTTTTTAGTATTCAATCTGTATATTGATCAACATTGATTAAATTTATTCGATTTTACCGGTGAATAAAAATTTTTTGTTAGAGTTTTGTTTGATGAAAGCACATCGAACTTTGTTTTCTACAATAAGTAGGGTTCAGTTTGATTGTGGTTTTGCAGCCTGGTTTTACTTTAAATAAAGTACTTAAAATATTTTACAATCATATGATTGAGTGCACAAGTTAACCCAAAAAAATTAAAATAACATTTCAAATATTAAAATAAAATTAGAAAATATTTTTAATAACCATTTAATAAGATTCTGTTATGTATGATATTTATGTTATCATTAAACATTTATTGTATTATTATCAAGACTGAATTTATAAACTGAAAGCCATGCTAACATTTTAGATAACATTGAAACTTGATAAAAGTATCCCAATACATGTAAAGATAGAAACGAACATCATCATCATAATGGATAAATCTCATTATTATTTAATGATATTTTTGAATTTCTTGGATTAAATATAAAAATATTTTCCATAAGCCATTCAAAAAAATAAGCAGAAAAGTTTCCATAAAAAGTCACATTTATTTGTAATTTTGAAATCATTATTTTTTCTCCCTTTTTATGATTTTTGATTCCTTAGATATGGATATATAAATATTTATTTTGAGAAATGAATAATCTTCATATAAATTTCCTATAAAGCTTAATTTAAAAAAAAAAACATGCCAAATACAAAGTAACTCTCAAAAAAAGTGGTAAATAGATGATATAAGAACGTTTAAAACACGTTATTTGAGTTCATTTCATCCAAATGTTTGAAAAGTCAGAAAAATTAGATACGGTTAACTCCAAACGCCCAAACAAAGTCAACAACTTTTTGAATGTTTATAAACATTAATAATATTAATTCAATTTTTCAAAATATTAGATTTAATTCATTCAAATTTGATTTTTTCCGTTTGACTTGTGTTTAAATCCAATATCTACAAAATAGTATGTTTATTTATCTATGGGCAGAGGACTCACGATATTTAGATAAATTGTTGACAATGGCATTATTAATGAGTTCATGATCTCTCATGTGTCAAAAAAATTGTCAAATTTTACGCTTACAAAAAAAGAAAACTCCATAGAAAAATATGTATTTGTGAAAGTATTAAAATATTTCAATTTCTAAAAAATATAACAAAGAAGCAAATCAATTATCATATGATAAACAATGTGTACAATATATGTATAAAATATAAATGAAAATAAATGAACAAGTAACAAGATATTTTAGAATAAGTTTTTAACATCATTTTAAAAACCGCCAGTTGTCATTCAATTCTTTGTCACACACAATGAACAACGGGGTGAACTTTTCAGGTCATTCCCACTTCGTTCCTAAATGTCATTTAGATAAAGTAAACTGTTGTAGGAGGAGAGTGTTTTCACTTGAAGATGACGAACTTCTTGCATATCTTGTATCAAAATATGGAACAAACAATTGGTTTGAGATTTCAAAGGAAATTTCAGGAAAAACCCCACGCCAGTGCAAAGACAGGTGGACAAATTACTTATCTCCAGAAAATACATTTTCACCATGGACAAAAGATGAAGACGAACTTATTATATCAATGGTTAATGAAATTGGAACTAAATGGTCATCTATTTCAAAGTCAATTCCAGGAAGATCTGATAGTTCAATTAAAAATCATTGGTATTCTGGTTTAAAAAATTTTTGTCAAACTGATTATCAAGGGAAGTACGTAATGAACTGGGAAGCTTATGAACAAAAAAACAAACAAAAAAACAAACAAAAAATGAGAACATATCTGGGGAAACCTCGAAAGCGGGAACAGTTGAACCCGCTTTACAAAAATTCGACTTTGTTCCACCTCTTCCATCAAACTTATCCGAGGCCACTAAAACAGTACCTCGAAAAGTTCTTCCATCGATTGGAGTATTCCTTCAAAGTTGCACGAATAACGCGGAAACAATAGAATACAGCAGTCCTTGCAAAGAACCTGCATCTGTAAAGTACCAGGTAAAACCAATTCCAAAAATGAGTAATTTCAGAAAAATTATTTTAGGAAGTTAGTAAAAGCCTGAATTTCCTCCTTTTATTTTTGTTCGGCTTTTTTGAAAAAACAACTAGAAAGTATCAAAGCTAACGCAAGAGTGCTTTATCCTTGTTTTTGTTGAAAAATGTCACTTTTCGAACTGGCAAAAAGAAAATAAACGGTCGCGCTGGCAAAATTCCTCAATGAGCAACGTCAATAAGATCCTGAATGATCCAAACGAAATGTTTTTGGACGTTTACCTCAAGGACTTTAATGAGGGATCTCCTGAGTATAAGCTTCTCTCTATATTTTCTTATGGTACTTGGAGTGATTATCTTTCTTTTGAAAGTTCATGCCCTAAAGAACTTAAGTTGGAACCTAATAGTGAGGCAGCAAGAAAACTCAAGAAACTCACTTTATTATCTTTGGGCGCAAAAGAATCTTGTATTCAATTTGCTAAGATCAAAAAAGAACTATCAATCGATAACGTTGCTGATCTCGAATCACTGGTAATTGATTTGATGGCTTCTAATTATATAGATGCAAAAATCGATGAACAAACAAGCTGCATTATTTGTGATCGTGCTGTATCCCGTTGCGTTAAGAATGACGAAGAAAGCATCAAAAGAATAATTCAAGAAATCAAAAACTTCAGGGATAAAATTTCAAACGCCCTTAAAGTTCAGTAAACTTACATTATTGATCACAATAAACACCTTTTTTAATAATTTAAACAAATTTTTGGCAAAAGTGTCTTTGATTCCCATTTGGTTTGTAATATTAACATTATCAACTTCATTTTTCCAAACATTTTCAACTTCATTTTTAGTTTTAATTTCCATTGTAAATTAAATAGTTTATGATTGTACGATAGGAAAAGTGTTAATGAAAAAGAATGAAAATATTCAAGTTGATCCAAACCAATATTTAGGGAAACTTCAAACCTTAGAACGTAATATAATGAGTTTAAATGAAGAAAACATTGAACAAATTTCAAAAACAATACTTCTTTTATTTGATGAAAACTTTCCTTTTTCATTCAATCTTATTATATGTAGGCTTCTTTATTCATTTTTTATCTCTAGAACAAAAGATATTAATATAATATTTAAATTTTTATCTGAAATTAAAACTAAAGAAATTTGTTCCGATATTTTTCATGTTTTTCATAAGTTCATTTCTACATTATGTTCACAAGAATATTATTATCTAATTTCAAAAATGATTGAAAACAAATATATTTGTTATGATCAAGTAAAAAATAAACTTTTATCAAAATTTTCGCAATGCATGATTAGAAATAGAGTTGATATACCCACTGATATTGATAAGCAATTTTATGCGAATATTGAAGCACTTAATAAAGATGATTGGAAACTTCATAAACAATTAATTCATGAAGGAGTTAATCCTTTAGAGATAACAAAAATAATTCGATATGATGATATAGAAAAACTTCAAAAAATATCATCAGAAACAAATTTCGATTTTAATCAAAAAGTTAATCCGGCTCTATACGAAAGATATTCATTAGTTAACAATAGCAATGTTTCACTTATTGATTATGCTGCATTTTTTGGATCGATTAATTGTTTTAAGTTTTTAATGTTAAATGGATCCGATTTAACTAACGCAGGGAAATATGCTGTTGCTAATGGTAATATTGAAATTATTCATTTGTGTGAACAAAACCATTCTTCCTTCCAAAAGTCATATGAAACAACAATTAAATTTCATAAAAATAAAATCTTTCATTATCTTTATGAAAGAAAACTTAGTGAAATAAAAAGTTTAGAAGATTTGGGAATAAAATGTATTAAACATAATAATTTTGAAATTTTTGGATTTTTGGAAAAAGAGGGACTAAAAATTACTGAAAATATAATTCAAGAAGCAGCAAAAACAGGTAATATATTCCTTGTAAAACAATTTCAAGAAGAATTAAAATTGACCAACAATTTGTTGATTGATTCTATTCATTCTGAAAATGGGGAAACTATTAATTATATTCTTGAACAAGATCAAATTGATATTAATCAAAAAGATATTAATTTGGATTATTTAATATTAGTTTTAAACTTTCGGATTTTTATAGCTATTTTCGGAATTTTTTATAAACATTTTTTACAGCTCTTATATATGCTTGTGAAAGTAATCAAATTGATGTTGTTAAGATTCTAATTGAACATAATGAAATTGATATAAATGCTCAATCTGTGATTTTAATAACAATTTTTATGTTTCAACTTTATTTTTGGAGTTTATTTATTGTCATTTGGACAGCTTTAATATGTGCATGTGGAAATGGAAATTATGATATCGTAAAAATGCTTCTTGAACAAAAACAAATCGATATTAACATGAGCAGTGTTTTTTTATCTTTCATTTAGTTAAATCATATAATTTTTTGTTTTAATTTTTATTTTGGAGTTTATTTACACCATTTTGGACGGCACTCATGTGCGCATGTAAATATGGTCATAGGAAAACTACAGAATTACTTCTTCAGAATGAAAATCTTGATATAAATAAGAAAAATATTTAATGACCTTATTGAATATTTAATACTCTAAAATTATGTTATCCTTTTGATATTGGTGTATTTATATAATAATTTTGACAGCACTTATGTATGCTTGTGATAATAATTTCCCAAAAATTGTTAAATTACTTGTTGAACATAAAAGAATAGATGTGAATATGAAAAATATATGTTTATTAAATTCGATGTTTTTTTCTTTTTTATGGATTTTTTCTTTATCAAATATATCATCACTAATTTATCCATGTCAAAAAGGTGCAAGTAAAATAGTATCTATGCTTTCATCACAAAAAAATTTAGATATCAATGAAAGAATGATAAATATTAAATTTTTAAAGTTGGTTTAAAAAAATTGATGTTAAATTATATTTTCTGGAATTAACTTAAATATAATTGGAATGCCCTTATGTATGCATGTAAAAATGAGTATATTGATATTATTCATATACTGCTAAATCATAAGGAAATTAACATAAATGCAACAGATGTTATCAAATTACATCCAATGTTTTTTCCCAAGACTTCAAAATTCAAATAATTTTTTGGAATCAATTTTAATTTTCTTTAACATGTCTTATGTATGCATGTTATTTTAACATTATAAATGTTATTAATATTCTTCTTAATCAGAAGGAAATTAATGTTAATGCCAAATCTATTTGTATGAATTTTTTAAAATTCATTTAATTTATATTCTATTTTATTGTAATATTTGGTGTTTTCATGTATTTATTCAAACAGCATTTATGTTTGCTTGTAAAAAAGGTCAAATTGAAGCAGTTAAATTACTTCTTGAGAAAAAAGAATTAAACATCAATGAGAAAAGTGTTTATTTAATTATGCCAATGTTTATATTTTCTATTAACTGTTTTTAATAATTATTTGGAATTTATATAGAAATTAAAGTACTGCACTAATGTTTGCATGCAAATCACAACAAATAGAAATAGTCAAAATTCTTCTTAAACAAGAAGGAGTTAATATAAATGAGAAAACTTTTTCATTCATATTTGTAATGTTTTTTATATGTGTTTTCTGTAATTTTTAAAAATATGGAGTTTTCTTGATTAATTGAAAACAGCGCTTTCTAAAGCTATCAAAAAAGGATCACCTAAAATTGTAAAATTATTGCAAATAACTGGAATAAAATAAAAAAAAAATATTGGCCAATTATTTAACTTGCATAACTTGCTTAGAAATTTTTGCTTTAATATGAGATAAAAATGAAATTTAAAAAAAAAAATCAAAAAAACTCCTCCCGTGTGGTTTATTCATTAATCATTTTACAATTATGTGTTGACTAAAACAAAGTTAAGCCAGTTACTACTTTAATGTAACCTGACTTGAGCCATTTGACTCATCCGCGCTCATGTATCATTTCGACATCAGATGAAGGAACTGAAAAGATAGGATCATTAGAGCCAATCTCTACATGATCAGATAAAACAGATGAATCAGTTTCTTCATCTGAATGTATGATGTTATTATCAGGCACTCTTACTACTTCTTGTATATTATTATTCTCGTTAGCATTATTATCTCTATTATTTTGTGTTAATATATTGTGATCATTAGTAATAAGTTTTTGAGATTCTCTAAGTGTGGATAAAGTTATTCTTTTAGCAAATCTTTTAAAGAGACTTTTAGATCCTGCTAAAGTTTCTAAATGTTCTAAAGATTTCTTAAATCATACACCTAAAAAAGAAATTACTATTGCATAAAAGTTAACTTCTTTATTTGTTTGATTCCTAATATCATTACATAAATCTTTATATTTGTCAACTTTTCCTGTATATCTAATTTCAAGAGAATTAACATCATTCTCATTAAAGTCACCATAAGGAAAAGTAACTTCTATAATATAATATTGATCGTTTTTAATGAACCAAATATCCGGTCTTAAATTACTAAATTCACTTTGAATTGGGATGTTATTCTCTTTTTTAATGAATTATCAATGTAAATAGTAGGTCTCAAACCTGGTTTAGTTTTTAACATGTCAACTATTTCTCTAATAACTTTATCATGTCTAATATTAAAAATATGTAATAATTTCTTACAATCATTCAACTCATGTGTCTAAGAGAATCTTCAGCACCACCTAATGGACAATTTGATATAATACCCCTACCAGCCAAACGAGCATTTTGTTTTGTAAAAAACCTGTTAGTTCTAGCTTGAGCTGTAAATTTAATAAAATTATTTTCAGCTTTTGATATAAATTGATTCAAAAAATAATTAGATGATTTATTATTTTTCAGAGTTTTTAATGTGTCACCTTCAAGTGGGAGACTTATTAAGTCATGATAATGTTTTTCTTTATGATAATCATTGATAGTTTTCAAGAAATCTGATTGAAGACGAACTAATTTAAGATTAATCGTAGTAATTTCCAAGGTAATTTTATCCGAATTGACATTTTCTTCATTTATATCATTAAAGAGTAAGGCATTTTCATCATCATCTTCTAAACAATTGTAAAGACATAATTTATAATTATTTCTATCAATTACTTGAAGAACCCGGCAAAAAATGTTTGATGTTCCGGTATTCTTCTCTAAATTATTATTCATGATGTTATCGATAATATTTTTATCATGTGAATTATTCTTTTCGATATCTTTAAATTCATACAATCTTTCCTCCAAACAATATGAGTGGAAAATATCTTTTAGAGTTGTATTTTTCGATAAATAATCTTCTCTTCTTATCTAATACGTCTATAAAGTTACTCGTAACTTTGACTTTTTTAGTAGTATTAAAATTATCATCAACTAAAGGACCTTGAGTCATCGCGTTAATTATTTTCGATTCATGATTTTCATGATTAAATAAATTAATTTGTTGTTGTTGTGATGAATTTATAGCTAAAGTATTATATTGTTGATTTATATTGAGAGCCTGGTTAAAAATTTGATTAAATGTACGATTTTTTAGAAATACTTTAACTTTAATATAATAATTAACTAAATTAGTGATTTCTTTAGCTATAAATTTTATTCTCGGATGATCTTCACATAATCTAAAAGGTCGTTCACGTAATTCAGGAATGTTAATAAAATTATATAAGTTAAGTTTTCCTTCAAGAATTTTTTCTGGAGTCGTAGGAATTGGTATAATATTTCGATCAAATTGTAGTTGACCGTGGAATACACGGATTTGTCCTCTTCCTGCTAAAATAAACCTGTTTTGTGGATCAATAATTGGAAGGTGTGGAATAATTCTGCGATCAGATGAAATGATCGCTACTTCTGGGGGTTGAGTTCTATCAGTTTCTGTCTCAGTGTATGGTGAATAGTGAATATCTCGTACTAATAGGATCTCTTGTTGTAAGGGTTGAGTCGCATCAAATCTGATTTCGAAAAAAGTTCATCGCGATTTCCTATTTCTGAGTCTCTTTCCTTACCATCTGGGGAAGAGCTTTCAATGTAACGTGGTCGTTCTATGTCTGCGGGATCATCATCAATCTTGAAATTATCTGATGATGCAATTTTCGAAACCGAAAAAACTATATCAAAGAAATCAATATTCATGAAAAATCAAAAAAATCTCCTCCCGTGTGGTTTATTCATTCATAATTATCTCTAAAAGAAATTAAGATTAAGTACAAATTAAGTTATTCATCATCTGGTGATGACGTATGCTCTTGGTTGCCATTCTCTAAGTGAGAACCATCCGAAGTAGAATGATCTCTTGAGTTTAGAATCACCAAATTTGCATAAAGCTCATTTAGTTCATCTGTTTGAACTTCATCACCTGACCCTTCGGATGTAAGAGACTGGTCCGTGTTCGCTATGCTCTCGGATTCGGATTCTTCTTCTTCAAATTCTGATTCAATATAATTCCATTATTATTATCCGAATTATTATAAATTAGTCGTTGTGATTCCCTTAAAGTTGCTACAGTTATTCTTTTCGCGAATCTCTTAAACAAATCTTTAGATTCTGCAAGAGTTCTCAATTCATCTGATGATTTGTTTAACCAAGCGCCTAATGATGAAATGACTATAACATAATAGTTGACTTCTAGACAGGATTGTTCTTTGATATCCTTACATAAACTTGTATATTTATCTTTCTTCTGATCGTATCTTTCATTTAAAGAATTAATGTCATTCTCATCAACATCTCCATAAGGAATTGTTACCTCGATTAAAGTGTAATCCTGATTATTATAGTACCAGATATCAGGTTTACATCTCCTGTTTTCGCCTTCAAATGGATTATTATCATTTTGAACATTTTTAATAGTTGAGTCAAGGTGAATAATTGGTTTGTTACCAGGTTTTGCTTTTAACATTTCACATAATTCTTCAATAACTGCATCATGTCTTTTCTTAAATGTATTAATATATAATTATATGATGTTCCGGTATTCTTCATTATATTATTCTTCATGATATCATCGAAAATATTTTTATCATGTGAATAATTCTCTTCAATATCTTTAAATCTATATGATTTTTCCTCCCAACAAAGTGAGCGGAAAATATCTTTTAGAGGTGTATCTTCCGAGAATCAAAGTTTTAAAAAACAAGAAATAATTAGATCATCATGTCTTTCATATAAATCATTAATTCCTGCACCAATATCTTTCCATGCAGTATAAAAGAAATCTTTAGGTAATGAAGTAGTTTTTAGATTTGAATTTAAAGCTGATCTAATTCTTTTATCTAATTTTAATATTTCTGATTTATTTACTGCTTCATTTAAAAATATATAATCTAATGCAGGAATAATAAATCTTTTGATTGCATCAATCATTTGATTCCATTTTAAGGGTGATGAACAAATATCACCTATATCTTCTATTGCTTTAATTATTTTATATCTAGCAGCTTTAGCTTTAGTTGATTTCATTAAAGCAGAAGTAATTCCTAAATATGTAATACCTCCTCTTAAATTTAACATTGGGATTAATTCATTATTAATTTTAAAGTTAGTAATAGCCATTTCTCTTTTATTATTATTATTAATATAATTAAAAGTTCTACACTTAGAAGTATTTATTTTCATATCAGTATAAGTACAAAATCTTTCGACTGTTTTAATTAAATTTTCCATACCTTTTTCTGTATCCGATATTAATACTAAATCATCTGCATAGGCTTGTGCACAAATTGATTTACCATTAATATGAAATCCATCAATTTTATTATTTTCTAATGTCCCTAATTAAAGGATCAATACATAAATTAAAAAGCTAAAGGTGAAAAAGGACAACCTTGTTTTACTCCACAATTTATGGGTATAAAATCAGAAGTCCCTTTAACAGGAATTTGAATTTTAGTTTTAGAATTATTATAAGTTGCTTTAATTAGATCTATAAATTGTTTATCAAAACCATAATTATTTAAAGTTTTAAATAATTGAGAATGAGGTATGGAACCGAAGGCATCAGAGAAATCTATAGAGGTAATATAAATTGCTCCTTTCTTCCTAGAAACATGTTGAATAAATTCATTAATCATTATTGCATGTTCTGTAGTACCATTAGGAGTTTGCATAAAACCTTTTTGAGATCTAGCTATAAAGCGATTATTATTATTAACATTTTGTAATGCTCTAGTAATTAATACCATCCAAATACGATAAAAAGTAGGTGTAATAGAGATAAATCTCCAAGAATGAGGATTTTGAGCATCATATTTTTTGTATAACATAATTGTTTTACTTAATTTAAATAATTCAGGACATTTTTTAGTTAACATAGTAATTTTAGTAGTAATTTTAATTAATTTAATAGTAGTAGTATCTCCTAATTTCCAAATATAATTAGAAATACCATCGGGACCATAAGCAGCCGCATTAGATCTAGAAAAATTGCATGTTTAATATTATCATCATCAAAAATATAATTTAATAATAATTCATTACTATTAGGGTTAATAATATCTTTAAAATCAAATTCCTGGGAGTCATTAATAAATTTTTCTTGACTCCAATTATTACCATATTCCATCATAAAATCTTCAGGATTTAAGTTACATTCAGGAGTCGTATTATTAGTGATAAACCAACGTAAACATCTACTAGAATCTTCCATGTAAAGATTTTGTACTAAACCTTTATAGTTTTGATTTTTTTTTATTATTATTACTAACTTGATTTTCTTTAATTTTAGCATCAATGAATTTGATTTTATTTTCATAATAGTCTTCCGCTGATTGTATTAGATTTATAATATCTTGAGGCTCATTAATTTCAAGAATAGATTTTATTTCATCCGGGAGGAAATTGATGGTTTTAATAATCTTTTCTTGAAGTTTAGACATTGTATTAAGAATAAATTGAGATTGAGGCTTATGATATAAATCTTTAAATTTGTTTAACCAAAACGTAATTTTACATAAATTATGTGTCTCCATTTCTTTGTTACGAAGATCTATTCTATCTTCTGTGCTAGTGACTACTGTGTTCCTTCTGTTTAACATTTTATTCAACGGAATTTTTTAAAATATCTCTTAATTCATCACGAATTAACATATTAATTTTAGAAAGGCAACCTTCCCAAATATAAAAAATCTTCATCGTTACAATTATTATAATCTTGAGGTTTACAAATTTCTATTAAAGGTTCGATTTTATATTTAAATAAATCTGGTAATTTAGCTCTAATTTTAAATTTATTTTTTACCCCAAGTTTTAGGTAATGATATAAATTGAGATTCTTGTTCTTGATTATCAGAAGTCCATTTTCTAGCTAAAATTAATAATTGGTCTCTATTTAAATTTTTAATTTTATTTAAATCAAATTCATTATTAATTAAATTTAAATTTACTGGGGGATGTATTTGATCTGGAGGAGTTAAATTTAATGTTCGGGAATTTTGAATTGCTTGTAATTGTAAATCTCTATTTAAATTAATACGGTCATTTTCTTCTCTTCTTTGTCTTTGTTCCATAGCATTTGTTTGTTCATTATTTAAAATGAAAGGAATTTCTCTGACCGCTAATCTTTCTCTTTCTGTGATTGTTCTACTCATAAACACTTTATCTTCATAATCTTTGATATCTTTTTTAATTACTTCTAATTCTGTTTCATTAAAATTTAAATACATTAAAGGACAACATTTAATTCTATAATAAGGTAAATTTGTACCTTCAATAGTATTTAATGCATGATTCTTTTTACAATGATTATGTAAACCTTTAGAATCAGAAGTCCAATATGTTTCACAATATTTACAAACAAAACCTTCTTTAAGTTTAATTATATCTAAACATGAAGGAATTTATGTCGTAAGTATTAACATATTGTAACATTGTAGACCAAAACCAACCAATAGAATTCTTCATTTTCTCAAAATCTTTATGAGAATAAGTAATATGAGAGAAAAGGGATTTATTTGTATTTGAAAAATATTTACAATTAGGTATTGGACAAACGTAAACATTATTTCGATAACACTCAGGTTTATCTTCTTCATAAATTAATTTCCAATATAAATCATTATTGATTAAATATTTAATGCAACCATATAAATGATTTTGATCAGGTTTATGATTATGAACTTTAGTCATATGACTAATCAAATCATTACCTGATTTAGTTAATTTATAACATTCACATTGACAAGGGAATTGACCTGGTGCACACCATTTATTTTCTCTAATCATAATATGAATTAATGGTTGTTTAGCTAAATTAATATCTTCATGTTTCCAACAATTTAAGTTATTTAAATTCTTCCATTTATTAATAAAATCTTTAATATCATCAGGTAATCTACAAAGTTTTAAGTCACTAATTAATTTATTATAAATAATATCATCTGGTAATAAATCACTAATATCATCAATTCCGGAATCTGAATCATCTGAACCCTCTGAATCAGAAGGATCAGGAAAAGAAGGATTATTTGATGGATCATTATTTGAAGTATCAGTAGAAGTAATATGATTAACATTATCATCTGAATAAGTATCTGAAGCATTGTAATTTGAATCATCTGAAGAAAAAGTAGATAAATTAGTAATTTTTAAAAATTTTGGAACACTAATATAATTAAATTCCAAAATTGGGACTATAACATCTATTGTTTTAGTTTCTTTGATAATATTGATTTTCATTTGAGGAATTTCAGCATCATAAGTTAAATCCACTTCATTAACAGTAGCTTTTTAAACTTTCAACATTAGCTACTGAAGTTTTACAACCTTCAATAACTTTGATATCGTGAGAAAGAACAGTTGGGGTTGAAGTAACGTTTTGATACTCTGGTATAACAACATGACTTTCAGATATAGGATTTGAAGTTTTAGTTGTATATACTGGTTCATTAATATGACTTTCTACCAAAGGTTTAGAAGTTTTAGTTATATTAATTGGTTCAACTTTATGTTCTTCATTTATTGGATTAGAAATTATAGTTTTATTTAATGGTTCAACTTTGTGTTCTTCATTAATTGGTTCAGAAATTATAGTTTTGTTAATAGGTATTACTTTATGTTCTTCATTAATCGGGTTGGAAGTAATAGTATTAATAATTGGTTTATTTATTAAGTTATCTATTTGAGCATCTTCTGTTATAATGTTATTAACTTTGCTGATATGTAATTTATCAATTCTAGGACTAGCAGTTAAAATGTTTCTCTTAGGTATAACTTCTAATGAATCTGATTCAGTTGTGATATTTCCGGGATTAAAGGATGGAGTAACTTGAAAATCTTGAGAATCAGAATTTATTGTTGGAAATTCAAGTTCGGGTTCAAATGAAGGTTCTTCTGAATCCAAATCATAAGTAATAGCCTGAGCTTGAATATCTTCTGTTTCTTCAACAAATGGTGAATTAGTAAAATTAAAAGTTGCATTATTTTTGATTAATTGATCTGTTATCTTGACCAAATGCAATAAAACCAATTTTGGTATTGTTTTGAACTGGTGAACATGAGTTTATAAAGTTTTTCGAAAAATCATAATTGCAATTAATTTGTAATAAATTCCAAGTATTATTAGAAGAATTAATATTTATCTGTTGTTGATTAAGAATATTATACACAATGATCTGAGCTTCATTCCTAATGTGAGAAATCTGTTCATCATTCCAAAATAATCTAAACGGGGATTCTCTAAGTCTGTTTGGTCCTATAATAGGACGTAAATCGAGTAGACCTCTGTCAAATTCCTCTATCGTTGTAGGAATGGGAGGATTGTGGGTATTAATTCTTAATATATCATGTTGAATAATAGCTTGTCCTCGTGCTAGAATAGCCCCATTCGAGTCATTACATTGTATAGGTAAAAATCTGAGAATATTAATATCTGATGAAATAATCACCCAATTTGGTGGTGGAGGTAATGGTGTTCCTTCTGGGCTTGTTGGTGTTGGGTGGTAATGACGACCTCGTATTAATAAAATTTCTTGTTGAAATGGAAGTTCTTGATTAATCTCAAGAACAAAATCTTCATCATTTTCTTTTTGTTCGAGGTCTGGGGCTTCCTCTTCAATAATCGGTTCTATCCTGTGGTCTTGTGCCGTTATTTCATGAGTAGTGTCGGATTTTTTTTTTTTTTATTTATCTGATAATTTTTCCGACCGAACAAAATTGGTATCAATCGAGTGCCCTGGGGGAGTTATTTCCGAAAATCGGGTTCTCGGACGCAAAAAATCAATATTCATGAAAAATCAAAAAAATCTCCTCCCGTGTGGATCGAACACACGACTTCCAGATTAACAGTCTGACACTCTAACCAACTGAGTTAGGGAGGAAGCCTATGTACAAAAACAATATTATAATAAAATATATAACTATCAAGTAATTTATTTCGTTGTTATTTATTCAAAAATTTTTCGAAAATATTCACACCAAAAATTAAATAGCTCATTTTTTTCCTTTTTATAACAGAACAATTTTTTTGACTTTTAAGTGGAATTAAAAAAAAAAAAAAAAAAAAATAAACCGAACTTTTTTATTTCAAATTATTAAAATTAAATTTGCTTCATAAAGTCATCTTCTTTAAAATCATTTGCGAATGGATCATTTTCAATATTATTCATTTGAAGTTCGGATGAAAATGTTGTAATTGTTTCATTTTCTTTTTCATCTTCCAAATCATTTGATTCGGGATTACTAATTTGCTTTTTATTTCTTAATCGAATTAATAAAATAACGAGTAACACAACAATAATAATTACGACAACAATTACAACGCATACAATTACCACAATATTTGTACTATCATTTTCATCTATTTCATTTATATAAAAAATAGTGAAAAAATTAGAATAAAAACTATAATAAGTCGAATAAACGACTATAGTATAATTATAATAAATAAATTCAGTTATAATATATGTGAAATTTGAATTTGTTTTAGAAATAGAATAAGAATTTGTTGGGAAAGAATTAAAAATACTTATTGTTTGCGTATTAGATAATGAATATAACAAAGTAAATGAATGAGAAATAGTTAAAGCAGAAATAGAATTTGTAAATATTACGTAAAAAGTGTTATATGTGTTTGATTCAGTAAATGTACTGGAAAAAGAAAATGCATTTGATTGTGTGAATGTATTCAATTTTGTGTATGAATTTGACTGAGTAAATGTATTCGATTTTGTTAATGTTTCTGCGGTTGGAAGACATGATGAAATGATTGATCCCTTAGAAACATTAAAATCGCCAAATTTTTCGCTGTTATATGATGTTAGTGTCATCACAACTTCAGCAGGTACATCCTGAAATGAATTGGATTCAATATTTGGTGATGTTGAACCTTTAAAATAAATACAGTGAAGATTTGTGCACGATTGAAATGCATAATTTTTAATGTTATTGATGTTTTCGCCAAGAACAATTGTAAAAAGTGATGTACATCCTGAAAATGAATATGCTTCAAGAATTTCAACTGAATACGGTATTGTGATGTTATTCAATGATATACAATTATAAAAAGCTGAATTCCCAATTGATGTAACTGAATTCGGTATTACAATATTGCTTAAATTGTAACAATTACTAAAAGCTGAATTCCCAATTGATGTAACTGAATTCGGTATTGTGATGTTATTCAATGATATACAATTATAAAAAGCTGAATTCCCAATTGATGTAACTGAATTCGGTATTGTGATGTTATTCAATGATATACAATTATAAAAAGCTGAATTCCCAATTGATGTAACTGAATTCGGTATTACAATATTGCTTAAATTGTAACAATTACTAAAAGCTGAATCCCTAATTAATGTAACTGAATTCGGTATTGTGATGTTATTCAATGATATACAATTATAAAAAGCTGAATTCCCAATTGATGTAACTGAATTCGGTATTGTGATGTTATTCAATGATATACAATTATAAAAAGCTGAATTCCCAATTGATGTAACTGAATTCGGTATTGTGATGTTATTCAATGATATACAATTATAAAAAGCTGAATTCCCAATTGATGTAACTGAATTCGGTATTACAATATTGCTTAAATTGTAACAATTACTAAAAGCTGAATTCCCAATTGATGTAATATTTTCATTAATTATAATATTATATAATGATAAACAATTTGAAAATGCTGTATTTCCAATTGCTGTAACTGTATTTGGTAGTTGATAATTTTCTTGTGAATTTGATGGAGGATACCTCACAATTGTCGTAATGCTTTTTATCATACAAAACTCCGTCGTTATAATAATTTGCATAGTTTTGGTTATCATTTGAAACATTAATAATTTCGAGTGATTCACATCCTGAAAATGTATTGCCATAAATTTTGTTAACTGATTTTGAGATATAAATATACTTTAATTTAATGCATGATGAAAATGCACTGCCAAAAATTGTTGTAACATTTTCCCCAATAATAATCCTTTCTAAACTAACACAGTTTGAAAACGCACATTCATTAATTATTATTACTGAATTTGGAATTGTAATATTATGTAACGATGTACAATCTGAAAAAGCGAAGTCTCTAATATATGTAACATTGTTACCATTTAGTATTGTTGTTAAATTATAACAATAGCTAAACGCATAACTACCAATAGTTTGTATGAAATTTCCGATATAAACTGTAGTTAGAAAAGTACATTCTGAAAATGCATTTGAAGGAATATCTGATGCTTCGCAATATATGTAAATATGTTCTGCTTCTTTCTTTTGCGTATCATCAAAATCAGAGTATTCATTAATAATAAGTGTTTTATTATCTGAATTATGAGTTTCAATACTATTAACAATATAAATGATAAAAAACAAATTCTGAATTTGTTTACTATTGTTATTCATTTGGAAAGAAAAATATTTTCTTTTAATATAAAAAAATAAAATTAAAATAAATAAAAAATTAAAACATTTTCTAAATATACTTAAAAAAATAGAAAAATTTTTATAACATGTTAAAAGTATCTATTAATGAAATGGAATATTTGAAACGCCATTTGGTTTCTTGGTTGTTGTGTATTACTTTATTTGATTTTGCAGAAAAAAAGCAAACTTTATTAAAAGATGCTTTAAAATTTTTATTATATTGGAGATATTCTTCTTGATAAACTGTGCTAGCGTTGTATGTGTAAATACTTTTCATATCTTCGTTAAACTCGATAAGAAGTTGATGTTTTATTGTAGAATTAATTGGTTTATTACTTATATATGTGGAAGATAAAACTAGGATAATGAAATAAATAAAAGGTCTTGAGAAGAAAAACATAATGTTTCTTTAAAAAGCCTCGATGGTCGAAAAATTTTTTTGCAATATAACACAGAAAAACTCAATTTTGAAAATACGTGACCGTTATGAGCAGGGGATGGCCTTATCGTAATTGTGCGGTTTATTTTACTTGGTGTAATCCACTTGAAGCTGACTTTTGAATGCTTCTTTCTTCATCGCATTTTTGCCTAACCGCAGAAATACATTGAAAAATAAACGGTTTCGACTTATTTTCAGTCGATTCGTGGATCAAAACCGTCATGATATTTTTCTTCAACAATAAAAAAATGGTTCTTTGGTTGTTATTCCCCAATTTTTTGGTCTTGGGCTTAACCAAGGGCCTTAAAATTACTCACCATAATTAATCGGTATTTAATAATCAATGAAAACAACAATTTTTGTTTTGTTAAAAAAAGACACATTTTGCAGCTTAATAATTTTGAAAAAACTGTACCACGTTTTTTTATTAATTATACATTCAAATAAAGATAAAAAATTTAGGAACATTGTTTCTTATTTTTCTTATTTGTTTTTTTCTTCGAGGATATTTTTACAATGCTTACCTCGGATTTTTCTGAATTTGTTTCTTTTTCGTTTTCTTCGGGTTTTTTACTGAGTTTCATTTCTTGGTAAAGTTCATACAACTTTTTTGAAATGGTATAAAAAAGAGGATTAATATTCGTTCCATCAACTGTTGAAGTTCTGATAAAATCTATGTTATGAGATTCAGCCCATGAATAAGCATCATCAATATTCATGATTTCTTTTAAATCTGATTTATTTGCAACAAGAACGCATTTAAATTTATCCACATGATTGGTAATAAATTTATACCATCCATCCACATGGTCGAACGTTTCTTGTTTAGATTGATCACATACAATTACAACGGCATGTGAACCTTTTGCATAAATCGGAACCAAATCTCTAAGACTTTCTTGTCCTGCAGTGTCCCAAATATTCATGACCACTTTAAGATCTTTATATTTCGAAACTATTCTTGAAGAGGTCGCTCCCAAGGTTGAACTTTGGTTTTGAGTCAATCCTAAGAACTTATGAATAATTGATGTTTTTCCTACGCCTGTATCACCAATAAAGACAACCTTGAAATGATATTTTTCGCACATTGCGATTCGTTTTTTTATTTTTATTTTTGAATGAAAACTTTGACTGTTATAAAAAGGAAAAAGGATCTTTTTCAATTGGTTTCACACAAAAAAAAAACGATTTTCAATTGAAAATTGTTGTTTTGGCATAAATAATTTCAATTAAAAAACGCGTAAACCTATGAAAAGGCTTGAATTTGATTGGCGAATAATTATTCTTTTTCAATACTATACAAAAAAGTAAATCACATTCCATTTTAATCCATATTGTTGATATTACTATCCGTAAAGGAAAACCCAGGAATATTTCCAAATGCAGGAGGTACAAATGAATCTGCCGCATCTTCGGTTGTGAACGTAGGGTCGAAATTTGTTGTTCCCAAGAAATCTTTTGTCTGTGGAATAAAGTTTGGTCGATATTCTCTATTATAAACTTTATCCCATTCGAATCCTTCAAAGAAAGGATGTCCTTTTAGTTGATCAAATGTTGGCCTTTTGTCTGGATTCTTTGTTAATAATAATTGGATAAAATCAA
The DNA here is from genome assembly GCF_020186115.1 of Histomonas meleagridis. Lineage (NCBI taxonomy): Eukaryota > Parabasalia > Tritrichomonadida > Dientamoebidae > Histomonas > Histomonas meleagridis. Next base: position 203,458 of record NW_027150923.1, read on the forward strand.
TAATTCGACGATCCAATTCAGGTGGGAAGTATGGCTCTGCTGATACGATGTTAGTAAACATTTTCACTTTGTTATCATCGAAGAAAGGAGTTGTTCCAAGAATCATCTCATATGTCAAAATTCCAAGTGCCCATATATCGATTGGGTAACTATATGGCTTTTGAAGGAGAACTTCGGGCGCTAAATATTCGGATGTGCCGCAAAATGTTGTGGCTGAATCTGTCAGATTTATCTCTTTTGAGAGGCCAAAATCGGTTATTTTGATGTGACCGTTTGCGTCGAAGAGAATATTTTCAGGTTTAAGGTCTCGATAGACGATTCCAATCGAATGAAGGTATGAAAGAGCAAGGCCAATCTCAGCTACGTAAAGTCTTGCATCATCAATTTGAATAACACCAAGTTGTTCCATATGATAAAAAAGTTCTCCACCTGCTGCATATTCAAGACCTAAATAAAACTTAGAGGCCGTCTGAAAAGTAAAACAAAGATTAACAATAAAGGGATGATGTGCTTTCATCATGATATTTCGTTCTGTTAAAACGGACTGTTCTTTCCCTGATTCAACAAGTTTGGACTTTTGGATTGTTTTGATGGCAAAAAGTTCACCGTTGTCGATTTTTTGAACAAGCATAACTTTCCCATAAAATCCACGACCAAGAACTGAAATTATTTTAAATTGATCCATTGATAGAGATTGTGGTGGATTGGCCACAGCATTGATGGCAGAAACCCATTTGTTACAAGTTTCAAATGAATCTGCTGTGAAATAATGTGTATCTGAAGAAATCTGTAATTGAAAACGAGGAATTGTTGATCCTTCAACTAATGAGCAGTTTGCTTTTTGTGGAATTGTTATAGTTTGATCAACAATTTTGCCTGCTTCATCTTTAGAAATAATTCTGTTAAGTTAGAAAAAAAACATACAGTTTTTGCCCTTGGAGCACAACATAACGTCGATGCCATAAACCTTGTCTAGATCCCTTTTTCTTGAGCCATCCTGACAGTATTGTGCTGCTCATTTGAATGGTCTAACGGTTGTCATTTATTTTAAGAAGATAGCCACATCCAAAACGAAAAAATTGTGTTAATGAATGAAAATATAATCATTTTCTTTAATTCACAATCAAAGAAATGTCATGGGCGAATAATGCATAATCAAAAACATGATTTTATACCCTTATTCAAAGAAATCAAGTTCAAAATTTGCCCGCACCAATAAAGCCGATACATTTTATTGCATTCAATTATTGATAATTATCAGGCATTTTTTTAAATTATTTTTAATCGTTAAGTCAATTATTTCTTTTGAATGTTGTTCCCTAATTCAATGTATCTTTCAATTTTTTCAGAGCTTTAACCTCCGGTTGTTTTTCGTATTTTTCAAAAACTTCACTTCCAAAACTTCAGAACTAGCGCAATCATTTGCATAAAGAATAAAGAATTAAGCAACAAGGCCAATCCTTTTTAACCATGTTTTCAAAAAGCCAAGACACCATAATATAAAAATTTCAAACATTTTAATAAACAATGGTTATTCTTCTTCTTCCAACATAGTTATAACAGTAAGCCCGTTGTACCTCCTCCCTGATATTCCTTTCTGTGCTTCATTTGCACTTCTACAATCCTCAAATACTACAACAATTGGTGGATGTATTTGTGGTACCAAACAATCCCATTGCAAATCCGCAAAAGCATTAATCACATTACCGAATACAGAGCATTCTTCTTTCATATCTGCTACAGCCATGTCAAGTTCTGATGGATCAGAAGAACGTGTAACATTAAAGATGCGTAACCTCCTACAATTACAAAAAGGAACGTCTTCGGTAATGCACGAAATGTCAATGTCAAGATTAAGCGCATCAGCGATTGTGTAGCATGAGCTGTCCTTAGGCAAAATTGAATACTTGTCAGATGTCGGTTTTCCAAACAAATGAATTTGACTAAGTTTGTCCGAATCCATCGGCTCTCTCAACGGCTGCCCAAGACGAGGAAAGCAACGAGAGCATGACACACCAATATTACGAAGTTTCATGATGATTAAATCCGTAAGGCTATCATCTTTGAGTTCAATTATTGCATGTCCAAGTGGAACACCATCAATTCGTGGAATTTTGATTTGAGCTACGTCAGTAAATTGGGATACAAGTTTCTCAATGTCGCTCTCTGTATCTGTTAATGTAAGATTTGTGATGATAAAACTGTTTTGCATATCAGGAGGGAGATCAAATGCTTTGTTGGTCCCATCTTTTGTGGAAAGACGAATGCGTATAATGTGGTCTTCAATGTCAAGTGAGTCTTTGAGTTCTATGAATCGTTCAGCATCTTTTGCTTTGTCGAAATCAACAAAAGCAAATTGACGATCTGGATTAATAAAAACTCGACTAATTGGTTCGGGATTTGATGTGATGCGCTTTTGGAATAATTTCTGATTGAGAACACGTTTAAGTTTTTCATTATCCATATTTGGTGGAATATCACGAACATAACAACGAACGCATTTACCTGCTTGAAAAAGATACTGCCTTTCTTGTACTGTAAAGCTACTGTCAGAATCTACAAACCCAGAATCGCATGATTCAAATCTTTGCGAAATTTCAACAATCGGTTTTGTCTGAGGAACATATAAATTTGGTGGTAATCCAACTATAAATCCAAGGGCCTTATACTCATCTGGGCCTACGTCCCATCCACCTCTCAAAGGCTTATGAGACTTTATATAGTTGGACATTGTCCTGACATGCTAAGTGAAATTAAGAATGTTTTTTCTGCACTTGATTTCGGCTTTATAGTTTTGTTTATTCAAAATATCATATTCTATTGTAAATTTTACTTTCCTAATATCTTTATAATCAAAATATCTTTTTTTAAGCATAATTCATCTTATTTTAATACAGTTAAGAAACTGTGTCAAAAATTTAAAACAGGGGATTTTAAAAAAAACATTAAAAAGATTTCATTTTTTATTGAGATAATAAAAAAAAATAATGGACGTTTGCTTTATAATTTTTCAAACAGATATTAATATGTAATCTTTTTAAATTTATAAATATAATTTGAAAGTTTCTGAATAATATGGAACTGGAACTTTGTTACTTTCAAAAAAAATCAATAAGTGATTTACTTCTTATTTTCGTTTGCTTCTTCTTCTTCCTCTTCTTCATCATCTAAGACAAAAGTACCTTCTGGAGCAACCAATCCTTGAACTGTAACAACACCTGGGCCCTCTACAATGAACTTTGACTTCATTTCATCGGAAGTAAGAAAGAGAATATCAACTTCAAGCTTGGATGGATCATCAAATTTTGCGAGTTCCATTTGTTCTAAATCTGGGGTTGCACCTTTTTCTTGATCATCTTCTGATGGATAAACGAGAAATTCTGCTTTCAAAGTTGTAGGGTTCTTTGGATCAACTTTATCAATTTTTGCGATTGCAAAAGAAGCTTCAAGGCCTTCATTACCAAACTTGATTTCAGCAGGTTCGCCTTCCTTCACAGTGTATGTGATTTCTTGTGCATCTTCTTCCATTTCAGGAAATGAATGACCAACACACAATTTTAACGTCCGATTTTAACAATTTTGAGGTGCCATCTGAAACTTTCTGACAAGGACTTTTTTACGACCAAGATTTTTGAGACAAAAACGCCCGCGAAACCGTTAATTCAAAAGAGTAAATCAAATTCCGCCTATTATATATGATTGAAGAGATAATACCTTGTTGTTATGTGCGTGGCGAAATTGTTTTTAAAAATGTTATGTTTTAACATTTAATTTCATTCATTGGGGCAATATGTCGATATATTATTATCCTTATTTTTTTGGGTAACAGCACAAAAAATTGATTAAAATTCAATTTTCTAAACCTTCAAAACATTTTTTTAAATTGATATTATACCAAAACATCAGTTACTTGTGAAATGCTTTTCAAGAAATAGTAAATGACAAAAAGGAGAACGAATTATTCATCCTTTCTACTATTGTGGTGAATAAATTTGGAAATAGATTATCATTAAATTATTTAAGTTATAAATATTTATTGAGATATTTAAATAATATATAAATTGCTTTTAAAGTTGTGCAAGTGGATCAAAAGGACGGCTCTTTGACAAAAATATTCTGCCTTGCTGAGCGCTAAATATTGCAGCTCCGATCCCGATTCCAAGTATAACACCTGCAGCAACATCTGAAACGTGGTGCATGTGATCTGTGATGCGAGTTGCTGATATTGCAATTGCAATAGCGATTGGAATAAACTTAATCAAAACCCACCAAAGCTCAGGCCCACTTGGAAGAAATTTGACAAGGAAAAGATAGAACCAAGTTGCAGATGCAAATGAGTTAGATGCATGGCCACTTGGAAATGAGACTTTAGCATCTTTTTGATGTGACTTGGAGCCATGACAAGCTTTAGAGTTGGTGTCAAAGTCACAATAACTAAAGTAATTTGGTCGAGGACGAGCAACTGTGACTTTTAAGATTTCTGTTATAAGAAGAGTAAGCACAAGTGTCTGCGCGAGTGAAAGATATGCAAGACCAAGTTCGATTTTGCGTGGACAAATAAGAGCAAGAATTCCAAGAACAATGCATGGAAAAATAATTATGATGCAAAATAAAACAGCGTTCTTTATTGTTTCACCTGTGTATGGATAACGCTCATTGTAATTTTCAAAAACAGCATTGTTGTGTACTGGTTCAACGAAATTTGCAATTATTCCAGCAATTATAACAAGAACTACTGTAAGAACCCATTCTAAAATATTTGAAAAAAAGCTTTTAAAAAAAGCTATAATTTCGTTTATAATGGGTTGGAACATCTTTTATTAGATTGGGACTTTGGAAAAGTGCTACTACCAAACAAAGATAAACTATTGAAAATTTAAATAAATAAAAAACAGAGAAAAGACAAAAACATCTAACGAGTTTTATTTCACAAACAAAAGATTTAAAACATCAAGCGCACCTGGAATCTCACCAACAAAATTATGTCGCTTATAAATTAGAAAAAAAAAATCAGTTAATAATTAAAGCTGCATAAAGAAATTTCTCATTAAAATAAACTTCTGCACTAGGGGAAACGCATCAAGTTTACAGTGTTATATTTCAAATTAATTTTTGTAAAAATTAATTTTAATATTTATGATGAGTAAATAAATAGACAACACATAAACAAAAAAGATAGAAATTATTTGCATGACTTTATTTGTTTTGTTTTTCTGTTGATGAGCACCTCATCATTTGGATAAATTAACTTTCTTCCTGTTCAGGAACGTACTTCCTTTTTGGCTTCTTCTTTGTCACTACCTTAGTTGCTTTGGGGAGTGCATCAGGATCAAACTTCATTTCTTCTTCCACAATTTGGACATCATCGCTTCCTTTAACGCATCCGGCATATTTAGGGTCAACCTTCATCACTTTCTTCACCTGCTTCTTTCCTTCTTCTTTATCATCGTCTTCGAAATATTGTGAAGGATTAACATATTCTTTTTGTTCGCCATTGTGTTCTTCCTCTTCTTCTCCTAATTCTTCTTCCTCGATCACTTCTTCGTTAGCAGCAAGAGAGTCTTTGATTGGATCTCCCCAGTTGCTTGGACCTCTTCCTTGTCTTTTGATACGATCTGTTCGACCTGTTCCTGAAACATGTCTATCTTTTTCACGATGAACCTTCTGACGCTCAGGTACTTCTGGACCCTCTTTTGGATAGTCTTTAAGGATTTCAAACCCTGGTTTCGACATATATTAAGTGAAGTGACTTAACTGTAATTTTCTTCTCAAACCTAAAATTTTAAGTAAAATGAAAATATTCTCATGAATAATAATATTCCAAGCAATATTGTTATAAGCTAAATATTTACAAAGAGTTGTAGAATATTATATAATTTTAAAAGAAGATTTTCCCATTGAGAAGAATAATTTTGCTTCAATATGATTCATTTTTGAATTTTGACTAAAAGTGACAAGATTTTAGCGATATCAAAATTGAGAACCCAAATGATCATTCTTTCCTGTTGTATTTGCCAATGATTTAATCTTTTGTCGTAATTACAAACACATATTTTATTGTTTGTAAAACCTTATCTTCATGGATTTGAATATGAATCACTGTCACTTCATTCCATTTCTCGCGGGGTGCACCTTAATAAACGATTGTGACTTCAGCGGTTAAAATTCAGAAACCCAACAAAAATGTTTAAAAAAATAAATAAAAACACTTTATTTAATTCCCGAACATATTTTGTTTTAAATTATTTATTTCTCTATCTATTTCATCCATTTTTGGAAGAAGGGGCATAGAATATGAAACTGATTCCGAAAGACTTGATCTATTCAATACAGATCCAATGTGTTCATCTCTAATAATGTTTAATATTCTATAAATCTCATTGTTTAAATCCGAAAGGTTCACATCTAAAGTTAATGCATCTGCAATCATTATTATAAATCTTTTTAATGTTATTTCATTTTCTTTTTCTATTTCATTTTCTAGCAATGAAATTGATTTATCATCAATTTTATCTATAGAAGAAATTGAATAATTTTCTTTTGGTAATTGTTCATTTTCTTTTAATAATGAAGATTGAAGAAAAGAATTTCTTTCTTGAAGAAATGAATTTTGTTCTTTTAAAAATTGAGTTTGTGAGTGATTACATTCTTCTTTTAATTTGTTAATTTTTATTTTATATTTTGAAATTTTCGATTTTAATTGTTTTATATAATTTGATAGTTCGATATATTGTTGATTAACTTGTTTAATGTTTTCATTTGATTCATTTAATTGCATTTGTAGTGATTTATTTCTCATATTTAATGTATTAATTTGTTCTTCATATTTAGTTGAAGTTGATAATTTATTAATTTGATTTTGTAACATTAAAATTGTCTGATTTTTATTAGAAATTTCATCTTTTTGTGTATTGATAATTGATTTAAAATTTTCAATTTCATTTAAACTTTGATCATTTTCGGATTTTATTGTTTCAAGTTGTTGAAGAAGAGATTTATTATTAAAAGATAATTCTAAATTCGAATTTTGTATGTTTGTGATCTTTTGATTTGATTCTTTTATGTTTTGTTTAATTTTATTTATTTCATTTTTTAATGTTTCGTTTTCATTCTTTAATATTTCTGAATGTGATAAATATTGTTGATTTATTAGTTTTAATTGCTCATTTTTAGAATTAACTTCATTTAATTGATCTTTTAATATGTTAATTGATGAATTATTTTCGTTTTGCTTTGTCTTTTGTAATTTGGAATTTAATGTATTAATTTCTTCTTTCATTTGTAAAATTATTTTTGAGTTCTCTTCAAAATTGTTTCTAATTGTTTCGTTTTCTTTTTGTATAGTTTCTTGTTGCTGTAATTGTTCTTTTAAGTTTTTAATTGTTTGCTTATCTTCGTTTTTCTGTTTTATTAATTTTTGAATTGTTAATTCTTTTGTGTTTAATGATTCTGTAAGTGTTAATGAATCCGAAATTATTTGTTCTTTTACTTGTTTACATTCATCTCGAATTCGATTAATTTTATATTGATGATCAGTTATATCCTTTTGGTTTTGTAGTTTAATGTTGTTAATTTTATTTTTAAGTTCTTCGTTCTCTATCAAAATTTCTGTTTTATCGTTTTGCAATGCATTAATTTCTTCAAGTAATTTTTTGTTTTGATTTTTAATGGATTTATATTGCAAAGATGATTTTGTTGTTAAATCATCATGATTTAATTTTTCTATGAGAATATCATTTAAAAGAGAAGAAGTTTCAAATGCTAAACAAATTTCAAAAAAATAATTTTTGACTTCTTCAAGTTGGGATGTGTTTGAGACAATAGATTTAATTTTTTTGATGTTTTGAACTTGAATTGCTAGGTTATTTATGTCAATTTTTTCAAGTTTAATATCATTATTCCCTAATAATGTTTTAATATTTTCTGCTTCTGTTAAGAAAAATGACTGTGGTATTGGATTTGTAGGATATTTTTCATAGTTTTTCGTTAAAAATTTTATTAAATTTGAATCATTTGAAGATAATCCTTGTAACACAGAAAAAAAATGTTGAAGATATTCTTGAAGTCTTTTATTTTGTTCTACAGTATTAGAATAATTATTTGTTGAAGAATTTTGATTAATTATGTTATTAATCAATTTAAGTAACATTGCAATTTTCAAATTTTGGTTTGTTTCAGAAATCATATCAGTAAACAATTTCACCTGTTCTGGGTTCCCCAAATCAATTTTCTTATCTAATGACTTAATTAAGATATCTGCATTTTCTTGCAGACTCATTAGTTCCCGCCAATTTCTAACGGTGCCATTGTCTTCATTTTTTGCGCATTTAGAAAAAGTTTTATCTTCAGAATTCTAAAATTTTTTTTCTGAAAAAACTGTTCTGGCAGTTGAAATGATGGCTGACGGAATGAGACCTCTACCGCGTTTCAAGCCATCAAAACACAAGTTAAATCGTGGATCAGGGTCATTTACCAAAGCACGAGTTCAACGTTCTCGGCCTTGTTCAACTAATATTGAGCCTTCAACAAATGTTTTCATTAATTATATACCATCAGAGTTTACTGAAAAAGATCTACAAGATTTATGCTCACAGTATGGAAAAATTGTCCGAAGCAAGGTCATGATAAATCTTGAAACAGGACAATCAAAATGTTTTGGATTTGTAAGATTTGAAACGTTACAACAAGCGCAAGCTGCAATACGAGGTCTTGATGGACTTCAAATTGGACAGAAACAACTTCTTGCAAAATATGCCCAATCAAAAGAGAAACAAGAACAAGTTTCAACGACCGTTTATATTAAACGTCTTCCGTTAACGGTCGACGTTCCTTTTGTACAACAAATTTTCTCAAAATTTGGACAAATCATCCAAATAACTCCTCACATGTTTGACTTAATTGATCCTCAGTCATGGAGGTGTGTTATCAGATACACAAATTGTCAATCTGCAACTGATGCAATTAATTCCATGAACAACCAGATCATTTTTGCTAACTCAAAACCAATCCATGTGAGATATGCAGATGAAACTCGAATGAGTTATTCATCATTTATGCCTTATAACCAATCTTATTTTTCTCAAGATGATCAATTTGGAATTGATTTACAAGCTGATCATTATGAGATGCAATTACTTCCAAGATTTCTCCTTGAATAATTTCCATGATAAACCACAAAATTATTATTTTTATTTATTTATTTTTTTTTTTTAATTGTTAAATAAGTAGGTGCTTGGGAAAACAAAGATATAAATTTATCAGATTTAACATAAATATGAGTTCAACAGATTAATTTGGAGCTTTACAATTGTAAATTTCTTTTTATGAATTTTTATTGTTAACTTCTTTCCATAATATTAAATTAAACACAATAAATTGTGTGTTCATTAGCTGAAATATTTTAAAATATTATAAAGAAAAAATAATAAAAATTTAATCTTCCTTTAAATATATTCTGATTTCATAATAATAACGAAATGCAATATATATATAAACATTGGTATTAATTCAATATTCTTCAAGCATCATATGATGATTTAGAAAGCTTCTATGACTTTTTGCACTATTTCGAAGAAGTATATGGTTTGGCCAAACCATTTAAAGATAATTAAAACAGAAGTAATAAACAAAATTTACAATGTACATCATTTTATCTCTCTCTCATTTTATCTTTCTTAAAATAATTAAATTTAACAACATTAAAAATTCATTTTATCATCCAAACAAATTTACATTTTATTTCAATAAATACAAATATTGATTCATTTTCATTAAGTATCCGCCGAATTTCTTTCACTACTTATTTCAGGTTTTTTCCATATTGGTGGCAAAGACGATGACAATTGTCTTCTATTTCTCCTTACCAACTTTGCTTGCTCCTGCAAAGCCTTTATATCTATTCCCATATTATCCGCCAACTTTTTAATTCTTCCGAAGTTTCTTTTCTTCAAATCAGCGACCGAAATTATACCGCTTTGTAAATCTTGTTTTTGCTTTTCGATCGAATTTCTCATCATTTGTGATTCGAGTGCCATTTTTCTTTTCATTTGTTGTTTTTGTTCTATCATTTTCAATCGAATTTCATATTGTCTTTGTGCCTCTAAAACTTCGGATTCTTTTTTCTTTCGTAATATTTCCGAACGTTTTAACTTTTCTTCTGTTTTCATTTGTTGTCTAATTGCATTATATCTTCGAATACTGTTATTTTCTTCTGTTTTCTCTTGATAATATTTTTTTGCACGTTGTTCATTATTAATAAATTTTTCTTGTTTCTTCATTTCGTTTTCTTTTTCTTTTCTTTCGCGATTTTCTTTATGTATTTGTTGTTTAATTTCATTTTCTTTTCGTTGCTTTTCTATCTCTTGTGTTCTTAATTGTTTCATTTTCATAAATGCATCTTCTTGTTTTTTTGCTTTTTCATTTGTTTTGTTACGTTTTTCTTCAAGAATATTTTGATTGTTTTGTAATATCGTTTGAATTCGTTCTTGTTTTTCACGTTCGTTTTGTTTTATCTTTTCTTCGCGTTCCTTTTTTTCGCGTTGTTTCTTCGCAGTATATTCACGTTCTTTAATTTCTTGTTGTTGTTGCATTTCATCATTTTGTTTACGTCGTTTTTCTTCAAGTTCGCGTGTAATTCTTTGAGCTTCTTGATTCTTTCTAAGTCGTTCTTTTTCGATTTCCATACAATGTTGTTTTCTTTTTGCTTCGATTTCCGCTTTCTTTTGTATGAATTTTTGTTCTTTTTCATCAGCTTCTTTACGTTTTCGTTCAAATTCTTTGTGGTTTCGTAATTCTTTTTCTTCGATTTGTTTTATACGCTTTAATTGTAATTGGTGTTGTTCACGTTGTCTTTCTTTAAGTTCTTCATCATGTTGTCGCTTTAATTGTTTATAACGCTCTTGTTCATCATTACTTTCTTCAATTAATTCTTTCTCAATTAAAAGTGAAAGTATTAACTTTTCCGTTTCGTGTTTATTCTTTTCACGTAATTTATCCATTCGTGATTTCTCTAATTCGGAAAATTTATGTTCATTTTCATTTGTCTTTCTTTCATATGTTGTCATAAGACGTGGAGTAGGCGGTATACGCATAAGTCGATCACGTTCATTACGTACAAATTCGGCAGTGCGTCCAACTCTATCAATAAGATTTTGTCGGATTTTAGAATGCATTGTTTTGTCAGTGGTATAACGATTAAGATCTGCTTCAGTCGGATAGAAAAGATCGTTCGGTGAAATGCCTAAATTCTTAAGCGCTTGCTTTGTAAGAGGATCCGTGAATGGCTTCGGCTGTTTGGGATCATAATTATCTATGGAAATGCCTTTGGAGGTGCGATATATTACGTCTTCACTGGATGAAGAAAGTGCACTTTGCTTAATGTCGTATGATTTGGATGTATCTTTTTCTTCTTTGGAAGAATATTTTTCATTGTTTTCGTCTTTTGGTGAATTGATTTCCTTTAACTCGATTTGTAATATATTATTGTTGCTTACTACGTTTGTGGATTTGTATTCGTCTTCAGATTGATCGGTTTCATTATTTGTGGAATTGGTTGTGTTGGATTCGCTTTCTGTTTCATCTTTTGCAGAATTAATTTTTCTTAACTCAATTTGTTTTTCATTTTTGTTTTCTTTGTTTTCATCTCTGGGGGAATTAGTTATATTTGATATACTTTTTGTTTCTTCTTTATTTTCTTCCTTTGTAGTATTAATTTTTCTTAACACAATTTGTAATTCATTTTTATTTTCATCTCTGGAGGAATTAGTTCTATTTGATATACTTTCTGTTTCATCTTTATTTTCTTCTTTTGCAGAATTAATTTTTCTTAATTCAATTTGTATTTCATCTTTATTTTCATCTCTGGAGGAATTAGTTCTATTTGATATACTTTTTGTTTCTTCTTTATTTTCTTCCTTTGTAGTATTAATTTTTCTTAACTCAATTTGTATTTCATCTTTATTTTCATCTCTGGAGGAATTAGTTCTATTTGATATATTTTCCGTTTCATCTTTATTTTCTTCTTTTGCAGAATTAATTTTTCTTAATTCAATTTGTAATTCATTTTTATTTTCTTTGTTTTCATTTCTGGAGGAATTAGTTCTTGGTATACTTTTTGTTTCTTCTTTATTTTCGTCAATTTCTTTTGCCGTATTATCTTTAAGTTCAATTTGTAATTCTTTTATGTTTTCATCTTTTGAAGAATTCACTTCATTTAATTCTATTTGCAATTTATCACTTTCACCTTTTGTGGAATCAGTTCTGTCGGATTCGCTTTCTGTTTCATCTTTCTTTTGATCAAATTCATTTGCCGTATTATCTTTTAGTTCAATTTTTAATTCTTTTATATTTTCTTTGTTTTCATTTTTTGCGGAATTAGTTCTGTTGGATTCACTTTCTGTTTCATCTTTATTTTCATTTTTTGTTGAATTAATTTCTTTTAGTTCAATTTGTAATTCTTTTGTGCTTTCATATTTCGTAGTATTAATTTCTCTTGATTTAATGTGTGATTCATCATTTCCCAATTTTTCTACATTTAAAATTTTACTTTTATCTGCTGGAGGTATTTCATCGTGCTCTTTCTTATTTTGATCATTTTCTTTTGCATTTTCCTTTAATTCGATTTGTATTAAGTTTTTATTTGCATTTACATCTTTTAAGGATTTAACCTCTTTTGGTTCATTTTTATTTTTATCATTTCCTTCATCTATTGGATGAATTTCTTTGGAGATAATTTTATTGTTTTCATCTTTTGCTGAATTATTTTCTTTTAATTCGATTTGTAATTTATTATTTTCACATTTTGAGGAATTTATTTCTTTCTGATTAATTTGGGTTTCATTGCTGTTTTCATCTTTTGCTAAATTAATTTCCTTTAATTCTAATTTTAATTCATTTTTATTTTCATCTTTTGCAGAATTTACTCCTTTTAATTCGATTTGTATTTTATTGTTTTCACCTTTTGATGAATTATTTTCTTTCTGTTTATTTTGAGATTCATTTTTTGCAGAATTAATTTCTTTAAGTTGAGATTTGTCTTGTGAAATATTTTTATTTTCATCTTTTGTCGGGTTTACTGCTTTTAATTTAGCTTGTAATTTATTGCTTTCATCTTTTGATGAATTGGTTCCTTTTAATTCTTTGTGTGTTTCATTGTTTTCCTCTTTTTCTACTTTAAAATTTGTATTTTTATTGGATTCATCTTTTATTTGTTTGATTTCTTGTTGTTTGTTTAACAATAAATTTTTATTTTCTTCTTCTGGAGAATTAATTTCTTTGTGTTCTTTTTGCGTTTCTTTGTTAGTTTCAGTTTTTTTATCAATTACCAAAACATATACTTTTAAGTTTCTAGTGCCTTTCCTTTGTGGAGACTCTTTATTTTTGTTGGATTTTTCCCTGGTTCCCTTTTTGCTTTCCTCTGTTGACTCTTTGTTTCCTGGGGAAAATTGATTTGATTGATTAATGTTAACAGATTCATGAAACATTGGTTCAATTTTTTCCTTATTTATTTCTGGATGCTGTTTTTTGTCATTGATTCCTGATATTTGCGTAGTTATTAGAGGATTTTTAGACATTTTGGAGAAGCAGGAAAAATAACGATTTTTTTTGAATGGAGAAGTTTCACTGTGTTTGTTCAGTTAAATGGACGTTATGAATACTAAACGAACTCCCTTCTCACAACGTTTAAAAATACATAAGTTTATTCGAACGTTATCAATACAATTTTGTGAGAATTACAGTTTCCCATAAAACAAGTGAACTAAATAACGGTTTTGAATCATGCGAAGATTTAGTGTGAACTTTCTATTTAAAATGACAAAACTACTTGTCAAGTACACCATGCAGATATAAAGAGTATGCGTTAATGTGTGAAATAAAGATAACATTAGTCTAGATTAATTTACAGAGCTCTTATGTGGCTATAACTCAAGATTTATCTTCGAGTCAAATCATGGATCAAGTTTTGATAAGTATTATTTAGAATTTAATCTGTAAAACACCAAAATGAATTAATTGGTTATTTATGACTTGTGAAGTGAACTACAAGTGAATTTTTAAACGGATACCAAACCGTGCCCTATGGCTTCAGCTCCCTCTTCTGGTCAGAATGAAGCTCTGGCACCAACAAGATCCAGAAACAGAACAAGAAATGCAAACCCATCAACATGGACTATTGAGGAAGACAATTTATTATTTGAGTTGGTATCAAAAAATGAAGATTGGGCAATCATTGAAAAAAAGTTTCCAAATAAAACAGGAAAACAAGTCCTAGCACATTGGAAAAAGGTTGCTAACCCAAACATCATTAGAGGATCATGGACAGGCGAAGAAGACAATGCCATCATTGAATGGGTAAAAACTAACGGCCCTTCCAAATGGTCTTCTATTGCCGAAAAACTTCCAGGAAGGATAGCTAAACAGTGTAGAGAGCGCTGGTGCAATCATTTAAATCCAGAGATTAAAAAAGGACCATGGACTGCTGAAGAGGATAACATTATTACCGAATCCATTCGAAAGATCGGAACAAAATGGTCCGAAATTGCTAAATTATTACCTGGAAGAACAGATAACTCCGTAAAAAATAGATGGAACTCAACATTAAAAAGAAAATTATCCCGTTCAAATGAAGACAACAGACCTCCGGTTAATGAAAATACAGAAACTATGCGTAATGAGGTCAAAAAGAATTCGACAGATGTAAACGAAAATCGAAGGTTGCTCGAAGTTTTACTACAACAGCAACAAATAATCAACTTTAAGAACTGACGTTATCTTTTAAATTGAATAATTTAATAAAAATTTCATCTAAATTTCCTAATTTCTTGAGCTTTTTTCGAGTTGGTGATTTTTTTACTTCACTTCACATGTAAATAAAGCGTTCAAATAAAATCTTCAATTCAATGAAAAATTTACTTGGCTAAAATAACGTATTTAAACGTACGGGAAAACCGTTATACTTCTTTAAACGGCCCCTGTGATTTCCCTGTTAAAAATGTCACATCACATTTCTTTCAATGCCACTTTTGTGGCAATTTGTGTTCTGAACTTCCTTACTGATTTTGGGTATAAATAGAAGCTTTACTTATTTTAACGGTGATTTTTAAATTATGCACTAAGTTGAGTATGCATTCTATATATTTTCAACTCTTGTAATTTTCTTTAATTTAAAAAATGCAAAGTTTAAAAAAGCACATATGAAATACTTCTGAAATTAAAATCTGATTTATATATCTTCTTGTGTCTTTTAAAACCACTTTTTCAAAGTATAAAAATGCCATCCCAGAGAATAAGACTTTTTGAATTTCTTGTTTCTGTTATATAAAATAAGAATTTTTTTCATATATAATTTTTATTACCATATATGTAATCGATACACATAAAATGTTTGAGAAAAATATTTTTATTTTTTCAAAATTTTCAATTTTTAAGATTTATTGGGTGGCACTTTTTATGAATGAAAAAAGACTGAGCATATGCTTGTGCTCAGACTTTTTTTTTCCCAGCGTCGGTGGAATAGAAACACATGTTTTAGAGCTAGCAAAACAATTAATTGCATTTGGACACAAAGTTGTTGTAATCACAAGAAATAGAGGATCATATGATGGTGAAGTAATTTTATTTAATACACTCAAAGTTTACTATCTCAAGAGATGTACACTTGGAATTGGTAGTAGTCTTCCAGCTTTTTGGGCTACAGTTCCACAACTTTATCCAATTTTACGCAAAGAAAAAATTACACACGTTCATTGTCATCAATCTTCGTCCTCAATAGGCTATGATGCTGGTATTATTGCACAACTCATGGGTCTCAAAGTATTTTTCACAGAACATTCACTTTTAGGATTAGGTGTTATTGGAGCTCTTCACCTAAATCTTCTTAATTCTCCTTTCTTACATTGCTGCGACCAACTTATTGCAGTTTCTCAAGTTCAAGCGCACAATATTCAAGCTCGGACAGGGATTTCAGACAATATTACAGTAATTCCTAACGGAGTTGACTCCTCAGTTTTTGTACCACTTAAAGACGATTCTATTAAATTACATTATCCAACGATTATTGCTGTAACTCGTTTTGAAAAACGACGAGGCAGCGAAATGTTGAAAGACATTATTCACATTGTATGCACGTCAAATGTTGACGCGCGGTTTGTGATTGCAGGCGACGGTTCCAATTTTGAAGATATGAAAAGTTATCTTCAAGAATCATCATTTAATTCAAGGGTAGAACTTTTAGGGTATATTCCACATGACAAAATTGCATCAGTACTTCAAAAAGGTCAATTTTTTGTAAATTGCTCATTGACAGATGCGTTTTGTATAGCAAATGTAGAAGCAGCTTCATGTGGATTATATGTAATATCAACAGATATTGGAGGTATTCCAGAAGTACTTCCTGAACAAATGAGAACATTGGTCCCTCCTTGTCCTAAAATGGTTGCAGATGCGATATTAGATGCAATTGATAAGAAGAAAAAAGTCGAAAACTCACATCAAATCATTGAGAATATGTTCTCATGGCAAAAAATTGTCGAAAAGATTGTCTTTATTTACAGATCCAAAAAAAGAAAAGAAAATGTGTTTAGGAAAATTTTGAAAAGCTTCCAGCCATATATGTCATTCGTTGGAATTGTTTATTATGCACTGGTGCTGATATTGATGAGATTGATTGATCTTATCAAGTTTTGTATTCATTAATAATAAAATATTATATAAAGTTCTATCGATTCAACTTTGTGTTTTTATATTGTGATGGTTCAATCCTTTGACTTAGATGAAGTTTATTGAAGTTTTCCTGTTTCACATCGATGGAGAATTATTTCAATTTCATTCTCATTAACTCTTTCTTGAACATATTTCTGGGAAGTTTCTAACCATCTTTTAAAACTTATGAATAATTTTATATAATTGTTTAATTTCTTCTTTTGATATATAGATTATGTTCATTCGTTAATACCAAATTTTACATAATTTTTTTCATTTTAATATCTTATCATTGTATGTTAATTGTTGTTTTATTTAAAATTGTTCATATTCAAGAATCAATTTTTGTGTAACCAGATAACGTGTGGTTTAACGATAGGTTTCGGGGGTACCTCAATGTCAATTCAAAAAGAAAAATGGAGAATGTTTGTGAATTTGGATCAAATCAACATGTAAAGAGTGGAATAACAGAAGTTCTTTCGCAAAAATCAGTTTTCGAGAAAAAATATTCACAAAACCCAATTTTATCTTCATTGATTCAAACATTTCCAAACTTGGAATTAATCAATCCATCAGAAGTTACAATCGAAGGTATTGTCAGAAATTTCAAAAAGCTTCAATCAGTCGACGAAAATTTTTTAAAAAATTTTAATGAAAATCAATTTCCAAATGAAGTCAAAACCATTTGTCTTTGTTTATATTGCATATCTTGGTATTGTTGTGGTTCTAGTGAATGGGAAAATTTACTTCCTCATTTAGTAAAATTACCATCAAATACATATCAAGCATCACAATCTCTTTGCTTTGATTTAATTATTGAGCGGATATATCAAATGCGTTGTGTAACTGCTGACAAATATAATTTTTTTTTCGAGTTAATATCATCATATCGAAATATATCGTTAATCAGTTTCTCATTATTACTTCCAATATTTAAAGATTCTTCCAGACATACAAATTTAGCATGCGACACCATCATTTCTATCATCAAAAACAATCCTAAAACCTTCAAAGGACAAGATTTCACAGGATTTATATCCAAATTCCAAAATTTTTTTATAGATTTTAATTCGAATGGAATGAAACTTCTATCTATTGTTGCCAATATCTCCAAAGAAGGCAAACTTTTTATGCATAATATTCATGAGATTTATAATTCATTTATAAATTTGATTATTAATCAAAAGAAAATTAATATTTCATATCCATCTAATGAATACAAAGAATATCAAATCAAAAACTTATTAGACTTTGGATTTGTACAATTTAAGATGGAAAATTCATTTAATTTCAAGAAAGTTTTAATTCCATATGATTTAATCATTTCTAAAATTACTTTCTCCGATATCTTTGATATTAAAACATTGATAAAGATACAAAACTTTTCATTTTTTATTGATTCGATTCCATTACATATGGTAATTGATTTCATTGGATTTATTTCAGGGAAATTGGACTCATTAAAAACGAATTTGATACCATTTTGTGCAATGATCTTAAAACTATTTGAGAATAATCAAAATGAACAAAATTATACAACAATAATATTAATGTTATTTCAATCAGAATTATTTTCACCGTCAATTAATATATTTAATAATGAACCTTTCGATCAATATATTAATTTATTACGAAATAATTTTTTAGTTTTTGTTTTAAATAAAAGTCCGTCATTAATATATACATTATTATTTAATCAAAAAGATCAGAATTTTAACATAATAATTTTCGCGGAATTTTTATTACGAATTTTAAATCAACTTGAAACTATTAATTTAAGTACATTTGTTAATGAGAATTTCCCAAGTTTCTTATTAAAAGTTTTAATGTATTTAAAAGATATTAAAGGGGAATTAACAAATGTTTTATTTTGTTCTTTAATGGAATTTCTTTCAATGTTATTAAGAGATATAACAATTTCGGAACTTTTATATTTAAGTGAAGAATTTATTTATTCATTTATGAATTTACTTTTGGAGAAATCACTTTCGAATTATATTTTCTCTATATTAAATCAATCATTTACATTAACTCATTCGAATACTTCTACATCAATAATGAAGAACATTAATATATTTTTAAAACAAACAGTATGTTCTATCAAAGATTTTGATTTGATTAATAATATAACTGATTTATTATATCATTGTATATCTGTTAATAAACATTTCATTATTGATTTCCAAGATTTATTTTATCAATTAATTATATATTTATCGGAAAATTTAGACAAAAATTTGTTCATTAAAATATATAATTTATTAAAATTATTTATAAATTATGATACTACTTTTACTTTACCAAATAATATATTTTATAAATTATATAACATAATATTAAATATATATCAAACACCTAATGATGAATTAGATACATTATTTTATTATGTTATAAGTAATTCACGTTTTTTAACACATAAAAATAATTTTATAATACGTAATAATCAAATGTTAACACTTTTGTTTCTAATTCATCCAGATATTATAGAAAACTTATATAAACTTTGTGAATATTCATGTTCGAATTGTTCAATGACTCATGATTCATATATCGATTCTATTTTATTACAATATTTATTATATGATAATGAAATTAATTATAATAACATTAAATATAAATTAAATTTCATTACAATTCAAAATCCAATTGATCATATCATTAAATTACTTCCATTAATAATTAATATTAAAACTAATTATTCGATTGCATATTATTTATCTTTATTAATATCAAAAAGTAATTCTATAAATATTTCCGAATTATTTTTAAATATTTTTGGTAATAATTTATTAAATACTTCTATAACACCACAATTACCATTAGAAAACTCAAAACCTTTAATCGAATTAAAAGGAATCGAATGGTCAAAATTACATAATGGATTTACATTGGATTTTAATTTCTTATTTGATACAAATGTCTCAAAACGATTACAATATTCATATGATATCTTTAAAATTCAAGAATCAAAGAATCATTATTTTAAAGTATTTATAAAGAATGGAGTAATATTATCTGAATATCGTAAAGAAACAACAGAAACAAATTTCTTATTTAAGAATTTAGGCACATTAAAATGGCATCATTTTACTATCGTAATATTTCATACTAAAACTAATTCGAAAACTTATAATTATTGTGATGGTAGTAATTTATCTGATGCAATATTTAGATATATGTTATTTGAAAATCCAATAAAAATATTAATTGGAGGTTCGAATTACAAAAATAAAAACCATCCAAAATATGGATTTATTAATTCATTTAAACTTTTTGCTTATAATTTTGATGAAGATCAAGCTAATGAATTATATTTAAATCCAAATGAAATTAAAACTGTTCCAATATTTAATAGTGATTGGATAAATCCAAATGTTTCTTATATAAATGTAAATAAGAAATCATATGAATTACTTCCATGTTTTCATATAAATAATAATATAATCGAATATTTCATGGAGAAAAATATCTTCGAATTAATCATTAATAATAACCAATTAATGAATTTGGGTATAGATATCATTGGAATTATATTATCTTTTGAACAATATCATAAAAGAAAATTAAATTTTGTTCAAATACTTTATAAAAAAGTTTATGAAACTGTTGAATTACAAACATTTTCTTTTTATTTATCACTTTATAATATAATGTTAAAATTAAATGACGAAATTATTTTACCGGAATTTGTTAAATATTTAATTATAAATTTGTTTTTATGGACTAAATCTACAAAAAATGAGTTAATTAAAATATTTGAATTTTGGAATGAAATATTATATAATAATCAATTAATATTTAAAGAAGAGAAAATATTTAGTAAACTTTTATTAGAATATAATTCGATTTTTTGGGATGAAAAACATCCAAATTTAATAAAAGAAATCGATGAATTATTTATAACATTTCTAAGTAAAATTGCAAAATTTAATTTTAATGAAAATGATTTCGAAATACTTTTTGATTTAATTCTAAAAATAAAAAATGAAAAAATTTTAGAGAATTTGGTTAAATTAATGTATTTAATCTCTGATTTAGAAATAGTTAAAACTTTAATGAATAAAGAAAACTTTTGTCGTTTCTTAGATATATTTAAATATCAAAACACAAAAATTTATATGAATTCGATTTTATTTTTAAGTAATTTAACAAATGAAATTGCAAATAAATTATCAATTATAATTTTATATTTAATACCTAATAAACAAATAATTAATGAATTATTAAATATGTTAATCATAAGATTAAATGAAAATTATAAACTTTTACCAATATTAACAACAATGTCATTACAAACAAATAATATTTCATTAATTTTATCAAAAGTATTAGAAGAACAAAATAAAATGAAATTTATTAATATCGAATTTTGGTATATTTGGTTATTTTTAATGATATTTAATGCAAATGATAATGATATACAATACATTACACATTTTATAGTTAATTGTTTATCGATAAATAATAATATTAAAGAAATAGAACAAGTTTTATGTTTTGCATTTCGAATGCAATTAATTAATAATAATTTATATTTGCCACAAATGATTTTATCTGATTTATCAACTGATAAAGAAAACAAATTCGATGAAATCGTATTAAAATATTGTACATATTTATTCTTTTTACATATTAATTATATTCAACATTCAACTGCTTTATTAGATGAATATAAAAATTCTCCTTTTTATGATAATAACTTTAAAATCGAAGAAAATGTTAATGATAATAAAGAAGATTTTTCGGATATTTATAACTTCGAAAAGTTTTTAATGAATGAATTATTAAATTTCGATATCAAATGTAGAGTTGATATTGATAATAGTGTAAATTTGATTGAAACGTTTTATTTTAGTAAAATGTCTTCTGATTCGAAATCAAATCAATTATTAATATCACAATTCCAAAGAAATAATGAGAAAAAGCCATATTTTAATCTAATGTCTTATATCGAGAACTTACGCGCTGAATTTATTGAAGAATTATATGCGAATCTTTTGTTTATAAAAAATGGTTTCATGAAAATAATTCAAGAAGCTAAAAATGATATAAATAATATTAAACATCTAAAAGAATATAATAAAATTATTAAAAATGAAATCGATCAAAAAATTCCTTTTGATGATAATTATTATAAAAAAATTATTCGTTCATATCGAATTTGTAATTTTTATTGTCCTTCACGTACTAAACAATACAAAAGCATTAAATATTATAAAACACAAAACCATTTAAATTATGTTTCGAATATCTTTCCGATGATTTTATTAAAGTTTAATTACAAAGAAAAAGGAAAAATTTATGTTGGAAAGAAGAAATTTGTTATTCAATTACAACAAAAAAGTATAAAAATTCCATATAAATCAATTCGTTATTTTTATCCTAAGAAAATTATTTCATATAATGGGTTTGAAATCTATACGAAGATGGAACGAACATATTTATTTATATTCCAACAAAACAATTTTGTGAATTTTGCATCAGCAATTTCATCATGTAAAATTAATGTGTTTTCATTTAACGAAAAAGTTTTAAGGGAATTCACATCAAAATGGGAAAAACATTTAATAAGTAATTTCGATTATTTAATGACAATTAATATAATTAGTGGACGTTCATTTCATTCCACACAATTATATCCAATATTACCACAAATTATGACAAATTATAATGATCCGAATTCAACCAAAAACATCAAAGTTAAAACAAATATAATAATTCCGAAACTTGAATTTAATTCATCGAATTTTACAAATGATTATATAATAGCGCCGGAATATTTCTTTGATTTTAATATAAAAATGGATAAATTACCAAATTGGGCAACTTCGAATTTCGAATTTGTTTATTTATCAAGAACGTTTTTGAATAATTTCGATATCTCTGATTGGATCGACAAAAATTTCGGCGTCAAAAAGACACAACAAAACCCAAGCATACAATTGTTCCCTGGTCATCATCCAAAAAAGAGGTCATTTTTACTTTTGGAGCCAAGTAAACATTTATTTGACTTTCAACATAAAGTTAAATTCGCTTTAGTATGGATCGCAAATAATAAAATTAATATTAGAACTATATATGAAAATAATAAATTAATTTTCGCGAGTTTAACTAACGATGACAAAGTTCATATTGATGAGAAAATTAAATTTAACAACGATTTGTTAGTGTTTTATTCTTCAAATGCGATTTTATGTTATTTGCCTAAAAAGTTTATGTTACACGCTTATAGTATGAATTCTGAAAAGAAAGTTGGCGTTTATACTGAATATCCTTTGTTTTCCATTTACAGAGATTACATTATTTACTGTAAAGATAAATTTACGGTTTGTAAGAAAAAAATTCACAAAAATTCTGTCGAAAAAACGGTTTGCAACTCAAATTTGCCGATACATAAAATGGTATCGGCTCAACGATTCCACTTTTTGATAATATTAACCGAAAACGATATTGTTAGAATTCATAATTTGCCAAATGGAAGTTTCGTTAAAGAAATGAAATTTAATAAGGTCGATAATATATCAATAAGTATAATGTGGGGATTTATTTTGGTTCAATCAAAAGAAAATATATTTTTGTTTACACCTAATGGTGATTTAATTAAAAAAGTGAAACTCGATTTTGTGATAACAAATTTGTTTGCATCAACTATTAATCATTTGGATGTGTTTATATTTAGAAATAAAGATAAAAAAGTCGGATTTTTCGAGGCGTTTTACCCCGAAAAGATAAAATTCATTGGCGAATTCGAAACAAATTTCGTGCAAATGAAATACGCGTATCCGATGCAAAGCTTTATATTAGTTGGATCAAATGGTACAGTTAGAGTTGTGCCATATAACCAGAAAGAACAAATGATAAAATAATATATTTATATAATATAAAATTTCTTTTTAATGATAAATAAATTGTTGAATTTTTAATATTTTTTCTTGAAAATAAAATAATGATGTTGAAATCAGATATAAAAATTTGAAACTTTGATTACATTCTAATTTACAATTACATTATTATGAATTTGATGAACATTCATTTAAAAATGAATGTTTATGCAAACATGTAAATTTATTTTTAAAATAATCTTTATGAAGGTCATAATTTTATAAATAAAATCACATTTTATATAATTTAAATTTTTATGGAAATGTACTAAAAATTCTCTGTAAACAATTGATTTTTAATCTACAGTCAAATGGAAATGATAAAAATGAAATCAATATTAAAATTAAAAGGAAAAAATAAAGAACTTATGAGATAAAGGTTTATTATGTTTATCTTTAAGTAGTTTTCTTAAATATTCATAATTTATATGTAATTGATTTATTCATTTGCAACATTCTTTTTTGCCTTCTTTATTTTTTGCAACGTCTACACTTTGATCTAGTGTGTGAATTCCAAGGGAATTGTTAAAAACATCTTGAACACATTCATTAAATAATTCTTCAACACCTTCTCCTGTAAGAGCAGAGGTTTCGTAGTAATTTATGCCTTTAGAATTAGCATATTCTTGTGCTTTGTCTTTCTGGACAGCCCTTTTATCATTAAGATCAGATTTATTGCCAACAAGTACGATGTGGCAATTTGCTGGTGATAAGTTCCTAACATCTTCTATCCAAGAATCTACCTTGTCAAATGTTGTAGAATCTGTTATATCATAAACGATTATAGCACAAGCACTATCTCTGTAGTAACTTCTTGTGATTGAACGAAAAACTTCTTGACCAGCTGTATCCCATATTTGAACCTTGACTTCTCTACCATTTATTTGTAATATTTTTATGGAAAACGTAACTCCAACAGTTACATCATGAATTGGCTGAAAACGACCTTCATCAAATCTAAGCAACAAACATGACTTACCAACAGCAGAGTTGCCTACAATAATAAATTTGAAACAGATTTGATCCTGAGGAGTTTTGGATGACATTTATTGATGAATTTTATTTTTCAATGAATAAAGTCATTTGACATCCAAAAAATAAACGGTCACCACCAATAAATAAGAACGTTAATTTTTTCATGTGACATTTCAGGAAATTCTCTTTCCAATGGGAAAGGGGAGCATGAAACATGAGGATGAAATCATAGAAGAAATTCGATTGCTTCTCGATTCCCAAGAAGGAATTATTTCCCAAAGGCAAGTCATTGACATTTTAGAAAAATATTATTCAAAGTTATATGCAGAACAACAAGGCATAAAAATTATAGCACGTGAACTTTCACATAGAAATATTGCTGTTTTTACTAAAGTTAAAACAGCATCAACTTATCGACCCAATAAACATAGCCAACCAATCCAATTATATTTTTCACTCTTTATTTCAACTTCAGTTCCTCAAGAAAGTAAAAATACAAAAATTGCGAATTTTTTAAGAAATTCCACACCAAATTATGTTCCAAAACTCAGTCGAACAATATCCAAAGATTTACTATTTGA
Organism: Histomonas meleagridis; assembly: GCF_020186115.1. Classification (NCBI taxonomy): domain Eukaryota; phylum Parabasalia; order Tritrichomonadida; family Dientamoebidae; genus Histomonas; species Histomonas meleagridis. The sequence continues at coordinate 228,593 of NW_027150923.1, forward strand.
TAACGAAAAAAAGAATATGAAACGTCAGGACACTATGGAATTTCCTTCAATTAAATTTCGTGCTATGATATTACATCAATTTTTGATCACAACATTTGGTAGTAATCAATTTCAAACAATAGATATTGCTAACACCATTCCTGTTAGTATTTCTCTCCAAATAATTCGTGGTTTAGATCCATCACGTCCACATCCAAATCTTTCAATAATTGAACCACTTGATAAAACTTCCTCTTTTGAACTCGAAATCATTCTTCCGTACCTCCGCCTTCCATATCATTTTTTAGTTCATAATAACCAAGTTCAACGTTATGCTGAATTTAAATTTGATCATTATCATATTCATAAAGTCTTTGATTTTTTTGGTGATAGATTTTCATTTCCCTGTTATTGGACTCTTTATTTCTCACTTATTGGTGAACATATTGAACATTATCCTATATCATTATCATCACGTTTTTCATCATATATTACACATTGCTTAAGCAAAACTCCTTTATCTCGACTTCCTTTTTTCCCACGGGATGTTTTTTTATGTTCTTGGGATCTTGGAGTTGATCCAGGTGCGATATCATATGTTGTTCAAAAACTTTTTAAAAAGCGTCTTAAGTCGATTGGCTGTAGTGGTGAAAATTTTATCGAACGGAAATTTTTTCCAAGTCATGGAATTGTATCTTATTTAGTATACAAATCTTCGACACTTCCAACATCAAAACCTCTATATGAAGATTCCCTTTCATATGAATTTAATGTTGAAGGTACATTACAATCACTTGCCAAATTATTTGCTGCATCTCACTTGAGTTCGCGCGGTTACATCCTTAAGCGCCGATCAAATTTTCGGTTATTCAAACAAAAAGTCAATCTTTGGATTACGACATGTCACAAATTCACCAATTTATTTGCGTCATTAAAAGAAAGCAAAATATTTCGAGAATTAATTGAATTTGAGACCGCTCTTTTAATAGAGGAAATGAAATATCCATTTTTACATGAACAACGAAAAGGACTTGTTATAATGAAAGAAGAAGAAGAAAAATTTGAAGAAGAAGAAGAAGAAATAAATCAAATGAAACATTCGAACTCAATGCATTTTGCAGAAGAATCGAATAAACATTTAGGGAAAATAATGGAAATGTCGCGAACTAAATCAAATGAAAACGTAAGTTATAGTATGGAAGACCTCAACGAAGTTTTTACGCATTCATTTCCACCACGCGAATCCATAGCATCGCCTCGTAATGAATTTGAACAAACGGAAAGCGAATATTATAGTGAAGATGAACAATTATCTGAAACTGTATTTAACGACACCGAAGAAGAAGAAGAAATTTCCGAACAAAAAGATGAAGAAGTTGAATATCCGCAATATTCGCCTGAAGAACTTATTGAAGTTACGCAAACGGAATTTTTATCATTATTTCGTTACTCGCAACGAGTTTTCGATATTCCAATTACTATATCAGTAACATTAGAATTTGTTAAATGTGTATTATCATCGACAACGCAACATGAACTTAAGTTACGACAACTTACGCAATTTAATGACAATGATATTTCCGCGTGTTTAATGATACTTAATTCATTAGGAATAAGTCCTAAGTATAATCAACGAATAAATTTCCCGAAAAGTGATTTAAATGTATTGGATCAATTTAAGACAGCGCCGCATCCGCAATTCATTAACTCATGTGATGAAGTTGATTCATTACAAAGTATTCATTGGGATGGACTTGAAACTATAAAGAACAAAAACATCGAAACATTTACACAACAGAAATTAATTACTAAGAAATATATAAACAATTTTTCCTTTAAGAAAAACAGAAATCAATTTCCGCGATTAACAAATGTTAATAATTGTAATTATAACAACGAAAATTATATTTATTTATATGATAATGATCCATTAGTACAATATTCATTTGGGAAATATGAAATTGATTTTCCTCAAAATGATAACTTCATTCAACGATTTCTATTAAATTTAATAAATGTCGGAGGTCCAAATGGATTAGAGTTTTCGAGAATTATTAATTCATTTGGTTATGATTATCTTATAAATATTAATGAGATAAATAACGTTATGAATGAAATTGTTGAATTACAAAATAAAAAAATAATTTGTAAAGTTCCAACATCGAATTTGGAACAAAGATATTCGCGTTTTTTGCCACCGAATATGTTATGTAAGCCAATATTCGGTAAAGTCGAATTGGTGTCTGTTCACGCTTGGATGCAATTCGATGGTTTCATCGATGAAGAAAAAGTCGAAAATTTTAGGAAAAATATTTTTGAGTTTATTCAAGAAAACGTTTTTTGTTCTTTTGAGGATATTAAAGAAAAGTTTTGTTATTTGTCGCCAAACGATTTGTTGGTGTTGTTGAAATCGTTGGAATGTGATGAAGTTATATGTGAGCAAACTTTCGTGGTCGAAGAAGGAAATTTGTTCGAAGACGAAATTTCGATTCCAATAAATTTGGGCGAAACAAATGATGTGTTTTTGGCAATGTATAGCGAATATTTAAAAGGAAATGAAAAAAGAAAAGTTGTAAAGAAATATAAAGTAATATCTATAGATAATTTGAATACTAAATAATATGTAATTAATAAATAGATGAAATAAATTAATTTTTTTTAGCTTTTCTAATCTCTTTGAATTGTTGAATCAATTCTTGTGATAAAAATAGGATTGCATCAATTATATGAAGAGATGCAAAAGTAAGTTAGAGATTAGAGGATTTTATTAAATACAAAAATCAATAATATAAAATAATATTAATTTTTATTATATAATTTAACTTTAAAAATATAAATTGTGATCAAAATTGTTATTTCTTTAAATTGTTTTGAAATTATTATTATTATTATTTTCATTATTATTATTAACATTTTCATTATTATTATTAACATTTTCATTATTATTATTAACATTTTCATTATTATTATTAACATTTTCATTATTATTATTAACATTTTCATTATTATTATTAACATTTTCATTATTATTATTAACATTTTCATTAACATTATTATTAACATTTTCATTATTATTATTAACATTTTCATTAACATTATTATTAACATTTTCATTATTATTATTAACATTTTCATTAACATTATTATTAACATTTTCATTATTACCATTATTTTCATTAGAATTATTATTACTTTCATTAACATTATTATTATTAAAATTATTATTATTAACATTTTCATTAACATTATTATTTTCATTAGAATTATTAACATTTTCATTATTGTTTTTATTTTCATTATATATATAACGTTTCAATTTATATTGCAGAATACTATTAAATACTTCTTTAATGCCTTCACCTGATGTCGTACTTATTTCAAAATATTCTGCACCATTTTGTTTCGCAAAGTCCATTGCTTCTTCTTTTGTTACTTTCCTTTCATTTAAATTCTTTTTGTTTCCACAAATACATAAATATCCTGAAAATGTTCCAAGTAAATTTTGTTTAAAGAATTCAACTGAATGAAATGTTTCTTCATCTTCAACTAAATATAAAATAATCGCTCATCATATTTAGAATAATATCTTTTCGTTAAAATATGAAATTTCGGTGATGCATCTGAAACAATAATTTTAATATCAATTTTATGTTGTCGAATTTTATGACTTTCAAATGAAATATCATTAGGATTTATTCTTAAAAAACTATGAAGAATTGTTAATTTATCTGTAGATGCTAAACCAAAAATAATAATATTTAAATTGATAATTTCCATAATTGGCATCGAAAGGATTTTGTCAATCGTTGGACGACGTTTTGGATTAACTTGAAGCATTTTCGAAATAAGATTTCGAATTCCATCACTGTATTGTTCTGGTATTGGATCATATTTTCCTTTTGCTATTAATTTTTGAAGTTGTGATCTTCCGAGTGCTTCAAATGGCGGCTTAAGTGCACATAACTCATAAGAATACATCCTAATGACCAAATGTCTGTTTTATAATCATATGATTGAAACCTATTGAGTTCAGGCGACATATAAGTTGGGGTTCCTGGTGTAGTGCTTTGTGAATGAAGAGTTTCAAAAAATTTGATATCTTCAAAATCGCCGAATTTAACATTGTCTGATTTTGTAAGAAAAATGTTTTCTGGTTTTAAGTCACGTGGATAATATTTTTATGATGAACACATTGAATTGCAGACAAAATTTGAGTGAAGTAATGCATAATTTTTTCTTCTGGAATTGGAGTTTCTGAATTCTTAGCTGTTGTTATCTTACTTCTTAAATTACCTCCATCTGCATACTCGATAACAAAATAAATTTTTGTGGGATTTTGGTATAATTCAAAATATTTGATAATATTAGGATGAGAAATTTCTTTCATATTGCTGAATATTTTTTTATATTTTTCAATTTCTTTCTCTTTGAGTACCCTAGTTGAGTATTTTTTGAGAATAAATGTTTCATCTGATGAATTTTTTTTTGCAGTATAAACTTTGCAGAAGCCTTTGTCATCACACGCTCAACTTTTTGGTAATACTCCATAGGTACACTTTGTTTAAAAAAAGTTATTTAAGAAATATTTCAGGAAATGAAAGAAAAAGCGAACTTTAGAAAGCCGTTATAGTCACTTTTTCTGATCTTGGAAGAATTCGGCAATGCAAAAGCTTCAGCAGACGCACAGTTCTTTGAAACATCTGCTTTAACAGGTTCTCGTATTGATGTTCTTATCACTTGCAATTCAACACTTAGCAAAAAAGGACATAATAATTAATTTTACAGAGCATAAAATATTAAAAAAAAAAAAATATTTACTGCAAAATTTACATTTTACATAAGAAATATTTATAAAATACTTGACTTATTCCCACGTCTTTCCAATTCTTTCGTAATAATATTTATTTCTCGCTCGCATTCCTCCATCTCGTCAATGATTCGATGCAATTCATCCCACCGCTCTTCGTCTGTTAAATTTTCATTTTCCTTTTCAATTTGTTCAACTTCAGCAATATTTTCATTTCCGTTTTCTTCTGTTTCCTTATTAATACCTTTTTCCAAATTTTCGTCTTTTCCAACATTTTCACTTTCGTTTTCATCTGTCATCGCATTATTAACATTTTCATTTTCATTATTTTGATTAATTTCATTTTCATTATTTTGATTAATTTCATTTTCATTATTTTGTTTAATTTCATTTTCATTATTTTGTTTAATTTCATTTTCATTTGTTTCCGAATTATTTTCTTTTTCGTTTTCATTTTCTTCTGCTTGTGCATTGTTATTGTTATTGTTTTCTTCTACAAATTGCTCATTTGCATTCGGCTCACTGCCGTCAAGTATTTGCGCTAAGTCGTATTGGCAGACGGGGCACTTAACTTGCTGTCCGATCCATCTCTCCAAGCAGTCGAGATGGAAGCAGTGTCCGCACGGAAGTCGCTTTGTGTCTTCGTCGGTCATTTGATTTCGGCATATGATACAAATTTGTTCGCGCATTAAATCCTCTTCAGTCGCATTCGGTAACGCTGTTTTTAGTATAGAAATCAACTTAAAGAATTTTACGAATTTTTGGATCTTTTCATATATCGAACGAACTGATTCATAGACACTACGTAAGATGTATAATGGGAAGTTTACTTGCGTGTATTGGTAGATTAAAAAGATAATTTGGAATATGAATCGTATGAAATCTGTGATGAGGCCATTTGTTAATGTTAATCGATATGCAAGTTGCGAATTTCCAAAATTTTCATGGTCCCAGACAAAAATTAAATGCTGGACAATGTCGGATGTGCTACTAATAAAACAAGAAATTAAGTGCATCGTAAGTTGTAAAATAATTGAATCATGTGTTGATATGAATTTTCGTAAATATATAAGGAGTAAATAAAATGAACCAGCGGCGTGTATAATTTGGGCTGTAATAATTCGTTTATGTGTATTGGCATTGGTAATTGTGGTGCCCAAAGAAAATGTTGATATTCTTTCTTCAAAACAAAATGTTATATACTTAAGAAAGAATGGTAAAGGTACAAGAGAAATCTTTTCAAGATCAAGAGAGGCACTAACCATGAAAAATGAAAAGACCATTTCTGTAATTACATTTAAAACTTTTTCCATAATTTTAGGCTTTTCTACTTGATTCATTTCTCCTATAAATATTTTTATCCATATTTCTGAAAGCAAAAGTTCAAGAGCTAGAAGTGCATTAAAACTAATTAATGTATATAATTTATCTGTAATTAAGTAAATACATGTATCATAAAGATCCCCATCATTAATAGCATATGATTTAAATGCGATTGCTGCAAAAATAGAGAAAGAACCTAAAATATATAAATTCGAAAGCTTCATTTAGTTATAGAATTCACAGTAACTGTTATTTATTTGACTAAAATATGGACGATAGACATTATTTGGCCAATTGATTTTTTATGATACAAAAATAAATAGAAATATATTTATTAATACATACAAATCGCTTAAAAATCATAAACAAGAATAGCCTTTTGCTTACTTCCAACAGCAATTACTTTTCTTTCTTGTCCTATTGTACAAATCAAATTTGAAAAAATAGAATCAGAAACCTTCTTAACCATTTTAAGTGTACTACATTCATACACATAAATTGTTTTGTTTGAGGTAGAAAATATGATAAAGTCTTTACAATCAGACGTTGTTAATCCTAACATTACTTCAACAATACCTGATATTTGAACTGACCCAATAAGTGTAGCGCAAAGATCGTAGAGCAAAACCGTTGTATTTGAATCACCTGGGAAATAACATGAAATTGCAATAATTCCAGATGGGAAAATTCTGATCATATGAATAGCATTCTTCATATTTTCCAAAGTGAACTTATAAATGAACCTTCTTCTTCTTAAAGATGTAAAGAATACATCATGACCTTCATCAATTGAAACAATTATATCTAATGTAAGATTACTTTCAATAGCCACGATCGGCAACAAATGTAATGCAAAAGAGCCAACTATTGATAGGGTCTTTAAATTATAAATACAAACAGCACAATCAGAACCTCCTGTAACAAGATAACGGTCACCGGCGACCGTTATGCAGTTTATGATTGACTTTTTGTATGAAAATAAAGTGGTTTCAAAATCGGTTTTAAGGTTCAAGATTTTGACGTGCGTACCTCTTAAAGGAACATGGAAAAAGAATGGATATGATATATCAAATGTACCATTTTTTTGATCTTTTATTTCTTGGCTTGATTGATCTTTTAAAAGATTTATTAATACCATTTTTGATGTTAAAATATATCCATTTTTCATGAAGATTATACTATCATCAAGTTGAGGTTGTATTATAGAGAATGAAGTTGGCTTTAAAGATAATCTCATTGGATGAGCATTATTAAATAAACGAGTAGGCATTTTACCAAAGTTTGCTACATGTTGATTTATAAGAGTATCCATTGTTTCATCTGTTTTGAATTCAGCAATTCGATCTGAATATGTAAATAAATGAAAAACATTATCACATTCTGGTGAATATTGATGGTAACCAAAGATCAGATCGATCCATTTGGGCAGATTTTGTGATACGTATTCACTTTCAAGTGCTTGCCGATGAATCTCAATAAATTCATAAGGTGTTTTAGCCCAATTTGGAAGAATTACATCATCGACAACATCACCATTTAACTTACCCAAATCAAATCCATTTCTATTAACCAAAAAGTACGGGTTACAGAAAAATTCAGGAGTTAATTCTCTAAAATCCATACTAGTGCTTACTATATTTTTCCAAGCGCCTGATATTGAACGGAACAATCTTTCAGGGAAGTCATATTTTCCATCTTGAAGTTTAATATGTAAAGATGAAAAAGGTTCAAGTCTAATTAAATAACCGACGACAACCGCCGCGCTTGAATAGTGAGTACGATACAGACACTTTTGAGTGGGATCCGTTATTTCCCCCATCAAATTTCTTAACGTCTCCAATCTTCTTTGATTTAATGCGCCGATTGGTTTCGATAAATCCCTATAAATTGAAGGGTCATTTAAGTCAATAGTTTCACTATCATAATCCTTAATTATCCAAGGGTAAACAGGATATTGAGAAAGGTTATGAAAACTTCTTCCTGATAATAAATTCAAATAAAACAAATATTGGAAATTTGTAATCAAATGATTTTGCCAAAGTTTTGTAATATTTGATTTCGCAAATAAATCAATTGAAGGAATTGTTTGTACGAAACCATTTAAAGCCTTTTGAATTGGTTCGAATAAACTTGAATTATTATAATCAGGTTTATCGAACATTTTTTTAGCATTATGAAGGAACTTATTTCTATTTTCAGTCGTTTCGAATGTGAATAAATAAGAATTACCAATATTAGTAAATATTTCACAACCAATATCAGAATGAAGATATTGACGATGTAAAATAATTTCGATATTTTTATATGCAATTTCGAAATATTTATAAGTGATATCTTTTTGATTAATTATCGAATTACCAAAATTATCATCTGCGATTTTCTTACCATTAAATACTATAGTATTATCAGATATATAAATATTACCAGAAAATTGTTTTGTTAATTGTATTAAAATCACTTTAAAAGATGCGGAAACTTTCTTCTTTTCAACTACTAATGTATGTGTATTATTAAAACTTTGATCTAATACTCTTTTATAAGGTATAATCGGCTCATTTTCTTCTTCATTATTATCAATAACTTTTATTGAGTCTCTAAGTCGTGAAGCGTTTTTATGATCATCAAAATTACGATTAATTTTCATGAATAAATTCCGTCCAATTAAATCAAGTTTAGGAATTGATTTCCATTTTTTTAACAATGTTGTTTTAGACCAAGGACCACCATTATTAAATACTTCTCTAAAGAAAGAAACAGCCAATTTAATATTATGTAAATATAAATGTAATTCATTTTTAGATTGTGCTTCAATAAATAAAACGAAGTTATCATTTGAATTAATTAAATTTTCCATTGATATATTATTATTTTTCATGAATTTATTATATTTAGTTATTAAATTTGATATTTTATCAACAAATAATCCATGATATATTTTAACAGAAAACATTAAATCAAATTCGATTTTTTGATTTAATTCATTCGGTAATTCTAATCCATTTGATATTTTCCTTGATAAACAATCTAAAAACTCTTCATAACATTGTTTATGTTGTAAATTACTATTTGAATTAAATGATTTCGATGTTAATGAATTCAAATATATAAATAATGAAAATATATTAAATTCTAATGTTGGAAATAGTTCTATTGATATATGATTATTTTGAATTAATGTTAATAAAGAATAATTAATATGAATTGCTAATGATGCATCAGGCCAATTCTCTTTAACATAAGTACCTTTAAATTCAATCGGTAATCTTGAGATTGATGATATATCATTACTTTTATCTTCAACATAATCAAAATATTTTTCGATTGTAATGTTATTCGGATAATCATTAAAATTCGGTAAATTTTCTTTTTGTATAAAAGGACCATAAAATATATGTGTAATTGCAGGTATTAAAAACTTAATTAAATGTTCATCATCTAAATGTTCTGAATTCGATTTAGATAATAACATTTCGAAAAACGAAGATTTTAATTGTGATATATTACATATATCAAATAATTGTATTGAGTCAATAAATGTAATAAATTTATCTAATTGATATTCATCTATTATAAATAATTGATATAAAACATTTATAAAGAATTGTGATAAGTTTTGTATGAAACTTTTAGATGGCTTATGACAATTACAAGCAAATAAAAATAATAAATAACACCAAATATCTTTTTGAAAAAATTTTAGCGATGATTGAATATAAGCAGAAAAACTATATTCGATTTTAGTCTTTAAAATATTTAAATTCATTTCTTTGTTTTGATAATATTGACTTACTTGGAATAATAATGGTAAAAATTCGGGATGTACAAATGGTTGTTCTTTAACTATGAATTCATTATCTAAATTAGTTTCATCATATAAATATAAAAAGATTTGTTCTAATAATTTATCAGTACTTTTCTTAATTGTTTTCGTTATATATAATATCGCTTCATCAAAATTCATTTCTTTCGAATAAAATTTTCCTTCTTTTTCTAATTTACCAATTAAAAATATACATTCGATTACTAATAAAACAATTTCATCATCATCATTTATCATATTAATGAAATTTAAATATACATCAGTAATTAATAATGCGTCAATTAAAATTTGATTTTGTAATTTTAAAAAATGTAAAATTAAATTTAATGATAAAATTCGTATATTAATTGAGTTATGATATGAAGCTATCATTAATATTGATAAAAATATTGATGGTTTAGCTGCAATATTTATACATTTCTCTAATAATTTCCATTGTAAATCCGTAATTTGAGTCTTTTGTTCATTAGTAATTTCTATATGATAATTTTGTTTTTGAATTTTTGATGAATTATTAAAAGAAAACTTAAAAATTGGATAATCATGAATTTCATTATAAGATATTTGAAATTGATATAATAATGATCCCAATAAAATCGAAATACTATCAGTATATTGGAAATTAGGTTCTAATAAAATTTCTTCTGATATTATATGATAAAGTTTTAATTGAAATTCATATGACATTTTATACCATAAAGAAAAATTTAACCAAATGAATTTTAACATTTCTTCTTTTAACTTATGATTATTTAATGCTTTATATATAACAAATAAATCAATTAATACTATGTTCGAAAAACATTTAACATCTAAGTTAGAAAATATCCCTGATAATAACATAAATCCTCCAATTTCTTCAAATAAGTTTTGATGATGATCAGATAATGTTAATATATATCGAAAGATTAATAATATTTGATGAAACAATTGATCTGCTTGTTGATTTACATTGACATCTAAATAATTAACTAATAAAAATAATGGTAAAATATATTGAAAAATTCCATCGAATTGTATAACATTATAAACTGTTGAACATAATGGGACTGAACATCCATTAAATTGACATTTATCTCCTTCTTCTTTTACATCATTAATTTCATTAGAATAGATATCAACCATCCATGGCATATACTTTAAGAAAACACATTGTTTTGGTATTTTAAACAAACTAAACTTTTGATATTTCTTATTAATTTTTGTTATTACATTTGACTTAATAAAAAATATTGGACCAATTTCACCAAAAAAGTTATTGGAGTCAGTAATTAATGAATAACCTATAGATACTTTCATTTTATTATTAAAAATTATTTTCGGTAATGAAATTGGTTCAAATAAATTATTATTTAATTGTACTTGGAAATTATTTTGATTAAATATTATTATTATTGTATACCATTGTTTAACTTTTAAATTTGTTTTAATTAAAAAATTAAAATTTTGATTATCATTAAATATATTTAATATAAATCCATTTTTGTTTACATTAAAATTAATATAATTAATTTGATTTTCATATATTGTAAAAAACGTCATAATTTCATTGTTTAATTTTCGTAGGAAAAATGTAAACATAACAGAAAAAGGAAACAAAAAATAATTCGAATCAATATTCTCTGTTAAAATTCCTGTTTTATTACCATCGAAAATAAAAAATGAAGAACTTGGATAAGGTTTATAATCACTAGCAATCGATAAAAATGCTCCTAATAAATGTTGATGTTTTAAACCTAATTTTTTATTTTCATCAATGTTTAAAGCTTTAAAAGTTTGATATAAAGCTAAAGAACTAAAGAAATATGAACCAATTAATCTAAATAATGATAATGCTTGAATGAAATATATTTCGGAATTCATTTTATCTAATAAAAATCCAATGATATCACATTGGAAACATTCATAAATATTAATAATAGAAACTTCGCAAATATTTTTTAAAAATGTTAAAATTTCATTTTCGAATTTAAAATTTTGACCAATTAATAATAATAATTTTAATGCGCCTCTATTATTAATTTTATAAATATTAAATTCATCTTTATTTATAGTTATAATATTTAAAATTAAACAAAATAATAAATGAATGATTTTTTCTGTTATTTCAATTTTATCGATTTTTAATTCTAAATTACGATATATATTAATTAAATCATTATTAGTCTTATGTATAAATAATGGATATCGATTAAATAAACTAATAAAGAATTCGAGTGAAATAGAAAATGATTCAGTCGTTTGAATTATTCCAGGAATTCGAGAAATCAAATCAAGAATTTCAATCTTTTCATTAAATACTTCTTGATCAATCGACAAAATTAAATCACGTAAATAACCAATTAAAATTAATGATAAGTTATGTGTAGTTTGATCAAATTCTGATTGATGAAAGACGCCAATAATTAAATCAATTACTTCTTTAATAGCTTTAGTACCATTTTCAGATCGTTCCATTACAGGAATAGATAAACCTAATTTAATACATTGTGATAATGACTTTTGATAACGTTCTATTACAAGAACATTTCTAAAAAATGATAAAAATGTATAACATGAAAAGAACTCAATAGGATTTGATAAACAAATCAAATGTATTAATGATACAATTTGATCTGTTAAATTTAAATCATCAGAATTAAAAAATGTAATTTGTAAATCTTCGATTAATTGTGATCGAATAAATATTCGGACAAAATCATATTGATAATTATTTGTCAAATATGCCTTAAATAATGGTAAGAAATGTAATAAGCGTGGAAATTCTTTTTCTTTAATGTTTTGTGATATATAATATATTATATTACTTAAGTTTTTATTATTATCTGATGAAATTTTATATAAAAAATTCAAGAAAATGTTTTGGAAATTTAAATATTTGTTTTCAGATAAGTTTATAGGAAAACATATCTTAAATACATTTGTTTTTGAAAAAACTTGTAAAAATTGTAATATCGAATCAGAAATAATTTCATATAAAGATAAAAATAAAACATATGAAATATATATTTGTTCATTTTCTTTATAATTATCTAAAACAGATAAAAATATCTCTAAAAGTGTTAAAACTGAATTTTCTGCATTTTCAAACAAGTAATGTAATTGAATTATATAACATTTAAATGTATTATTGGGATTAACATAGATAATCCATTCTTCATAATTAAATTCTTTAATAGTTTTATAATGTTCATCATTAGAATAAGAAGTCGGATCAACGTTTTTAGATAAATAACATGCGATTGATGAAATATATAAATAAATCGAATGGAAATCTAAATATTTTAATATGTGTTGGAATAAAATAATACCTTCAAATGCAAACATTTGTGATTTAGTTGGAATGTGTTCAATTATCTTTTGAAAAAATCCGACAAATATTTTAGCGATACTTAAATATGTTTTATGATCTAATGAATTAATAACTGTTGTAACAACATTAAAGAACCCTTTAATATTACCAATTTGTTCATTTAATATATCTGAATCTAAATAGTCAAGTAAGGAATTAAAAGAACTTAATATAAAATTCAATAACTTTGATGTGCCTTGTTGAATTTCGTTGCAAAAATATGGAATTATTGTGGAAATTATGGTGAAAAATGATGATCGTAATGGATTATCTTTGGGTAATTGTATAATCCGTTCATGTGGATAATACGCTTGAAGAAATGTATCAATGATTTGAATGGTATATGTAAAATATGTCGGATTTTCACTTAAGAGATATACTAATGGAAAATGAATAAGTTCCCAACATTGCTGTGGAAATTTTGGATTAATTTCATGATTAAGTTCTGAGGTTACAAACGTTTTTAATTGCCATGATAAAGAAATAAATCCTCGAAGAATAAATTGTGGTAAAAACTCGGAATTGGGGGATTTTTTATCAGCTTGATTGGATTCAACAGAAAACTTTGAAAGTACAAATAAATGAATTAATGGAACATCTCGAAAATGAAATAAATTAGCTAGGTTTTCATCGAGTTCTTCTGGTGTTTTGGATTCATTTATAACTTTTCGTACATCTCTCATTGGAGTTGGCGTATAATTAAATTCATAGAAAAATTGATCAATTGGAAGTTGATTACGAGGGTTTACCATAACTAAATTTGCTTGCTTTGTATAAAATTCTATCCAGCAAGCATGAGCTTTAGTCCCTCCTTTTTGTTCTAAAAGAGAATATACATTATATATGCTTTTCACCCAGTTTTCCATTGTTCAGTTGAACGTTTAGGAAACTGTCACCAAACGATGATGTTTAATTAAAAAAGTTTTGCGTTTTTTTGGTTTTCAATTAGTGCACTTCCTAAATGCAAAAGTCAAAAACAAAATATTCATTGATTAAACATTTGGATTTGTTAAAAATCTGATACATGTTGATTTATTCATAGAAAGAAAAAAATTCAATATCTAATTTCAAAACATAATAAATTCGTCTTCAAAAAAACCAGACTTAAGAAGTTGTCAATTTCCAATTTTTTCTGTCATTTTTTCAACATATTGAAAAATTCCCCAATTTCAATGTGCCAAAAATTAAAATTCCTCAACATTTCCCAAGTCTAAACAAAACTAACAAAATGTTTTAAAATTTATATATATCGTAGAATGAGTTTATTAGAAAATCATTATAAAATTTAGAACTGTTATAAATTAATTTCACATGATATATTTGACTTAGGTTTTCTTTGGACCAAAAATCTCCATTGGATAAACAGTTGTACCAGTAGTGGTTTTTGGATGATTTATCAGGTAAATTGAAATATAATTATTTTGCATTTTCCAAAAACTTTTCAATTTGCTTAATTCGATAAGACGCTGGAATGGAATATTCTTCTTGAAACTCTTCCCCAAATTTATTATATTCTGCCGCTGCATCAACAAGTATTGGAAGAACAAATTTTGCAATTTTCTCATCGATTTGACGATTATTATCAGCTTGAGTATCTTCTTGTTTTGATTGAGTTGGAATATTTTCGAAAGGATAATCAAAGCAAAAGTTATTTTTGCTCATTCTGGTAATTATTTTTGAGCCACCCCAAAATAAATTTCTGAATATTAAAAATTACGTTTATAATTTCAAATACAAATGAAAAGAGAATTAATTTCAAGTCGAGAAAATCGAAATATAATCAATCAACCAGCAACTCAGAATAAGCAAGCATACTCCCAATCAGTTTCTACAAAGAGATGGACATTAGATGATTTTGAAATTGGTAGACCACTTGGTACTGGTAAATTTGGACGAGTTTATCTTGCTCGTGAAAAGCGAACGCACTATATAGTAGCACTTAAAGTTCTTTATAAGTCACAAATTCAACAAGCTGGTGTTGAACATCAACTTCGCCGTGAAATAGAGATTCAATCACATCTATGTCATCCACATATTCTTCGACTTTATGGATATTTTTATGATCAAACGCGTGTATATATTATTCTTGAATATGCTTCTGAAGGGGAACTTTTTAAACTCCTTCGAGAAAAAGGACATTTTGATGAACCAACATCAGCTAAATACATAATGCAAATTGTTGATGCTGTTTCATATTGTCATTCCAAGCATGTTATTCATCGAGATATTAAACCTGAGAATATTTTAATTAGTTCCAACGGGTCATTAAAACTTGCAGACTTTGGTTGGTCTGTTCATGCGCCAACAAATCGTCGTACTACACTTTGCGGTACACTTGATTATCTTTCGCCTGAAATGATCGAAGGTCATGAACATGATGAAAGTGTCGACATTTGGAGCATCGGAGTGTTATTATATGAAATACTCGTTGGTTCTCCACCATTTGAAGCTCCCAAACAACGCGATACTTGTCAAAGGATTAAAGCAGTGGACCTTAAGTTTCCTGATGGCATATCGAACGAGGCAAGAGATTTAATTAGTTGTTTGCTACAGCATGATCCTGAAAAAAGAATGCCTTTATCAGAGGTAAGAAAACACAATTGGATTGTGTGTAATTTAGGACCTAATCTGAATGAATAAAAATTGGATTTAATATAATGTTTTTATTTTGTTTATGATAAAAATGATTTTATTGATTTTTTAATATAAATTTTTAGTAAATTAATGGATTTGAGTAATAATGTGAAGTAAACAAATGGGTGGATCAAAATAAACCATATAATCGTTTCAATTAGATTGAAAAAATTGAGAATGGTTTGAGAACAAATTCATTTTTTAATAAACTATTCAATATAGGCGTACTTCTTCGAATTCATGATTGGCTATAAATTTTCTGATAAAAAGGAAAAAAGAACTTATTCTAGATTTGACAAAGAAGGTAGTGCAAATGAATTATCTGTAGATGAAAAAGAAAATTTAAATCCAAAAGAAATTCCCCGAGATTGTTATCCTGCTTTCCAAAATCTTTTAGAAAGCTATCAAAATCAAGACTTTGACAATGTTTCTAAAATTATAGTAGATATAATACAACCTTTTTTCAATCACTTTTCCCCAAGCGATCAAACATATTCTTTTTTTGTTCAGCATGAAATTGGTAAAATATTCTATGAAATCATAGAAAACAGAACTACAGAATCTCTTTTTGAGGATGTTATATGGTCTCTTAATTTTTTTTTCCGATCTGCTCGCTTTGAAGAACGCTATGAAATAACTAATGACCTCATCACAAATGGTCTTGTCGAACTTCTTATTATGCAAAAGGGTTCTATTCCCGATTCTATTTTGCATGATTATTTTAATCTTCTTGCAAACATTTGTTTTATATCTAAGGAATCTCGAGATAAATTAATTAATCTCTTTACAATCGAATACTTTGAAGGTTTTCTCCAAAATGAAAACGAACATCTTGTTAAAAGCATATCTTTTCTTATTCGAAGTTTTACTGAGTATGAACTTGAGCTTGAACAATACGAAATATTTTATCGATGGGTCATTGATTATTTTATTAATAATTGTAAATCATTTAGCGAAAAGTTAATATATGAATTTTTACGCGCTATTGGTAACATTATTCATTATCATGGCAGTAAAGAAAAACATGTACTTGATTATCTTTTTAAGCAATTTTTCCAAAATATCATTGAAGAAATCTTAGTTAATTTTAGTAAAACATATTATATAATACAGGAGTCATTATACATAGCAAGAAAAATGGTAAAATATAATGCATCACAAATAGGTTTTGATCATAATATACTTTTAGCTTTATCAAGATCAAGTAATGTTAATAATGCTTCATCTGCATTAGAACTTATTTCGATAATTATTGAAAAAAAAGAAAATATTTCGCCATATAATGATGAGACTTCAATTAATACAATTATAAATGTCCTTCAAGATGGATGTTTTCATGTTAGATTTAATGCTTTAAAGTGCGTTTATTCAATGTTAAATGTAGCATTTGAATATCAAAAAATTCAACTTGGAGAAATAATAATTCCTTCGTTAGTTGGATTCTTTGAAGATTGTGATGATTTAGAAATAAAAAGAAAAATTTTGATTATTTTGGATCATTTTCTGTTCGTTGGACAAAGATCCAGAGATATAAATGTCTTTTTCCCTTTGCTAAAAGAAACTGGATTTTTGGAAATAATTTATAATTTGCGTGATGATGTCGATTTGGGTGATTTGATAGATAAAATTATAGAAGAATATTTCGACCAATTCGTCGAAGAAGAAGAAGAAGAAAGAGAAATAGAATATGAAAATGAAAATCAATGGGTTTCATGGGAATGAAAAAATCTTTATAAATGTTTATTTAAGTATTATAATTATAATATTATTAAAAAAAAAATTTTTTTATCCACATGTTTTATATTTTAAATACCAAATTATTTAAATGTAAATGTACTATTTTTGTTTTGGTTTTTTCAATAAAGAAGTGGAAGATAATTAGAAAGTAGCATATATGAATGGGAAAGATAACTAACAGTCTTTCCCTTTAACTCATGAAAAGTATCATATCGAGTTTTAGAAATATATATATAATAAGCAATCTATGATTTAAAAAATGAAAATATTAAAGCAATAATTGTAAAGGTATTGAAGTTAAGTGAATCAAATTTATACTATTCATTTTATCATGATATTTTCCATACTATATTAACTTCGTTCACCAAAGAATTTAAAATATATCTTGATGTCTTTAAGTCATTCATAACATGAATTGGATTTATGTATATGTCAAAATACACTTATGATGGACCCAATTAGAAAGGTTTAACCGAAATTGTTAGGTTACTTCTCGATGAAGAAATTGATATCAATGCAAGTACTATTCGTTTATTTTTCTTAATACATATGTAAGAGATTTTGAAGTATTTTTAAAATATTTAGAATACCACTTATATATGGATCTGAAAGAGGTAATATAAAAGTTGTGCAATTGCTTTTCAAACATAGAAAGATTGATGAAAATGTTCATAATAATTTTTATTTTAAAACAATTTATATTTCAAAACAATATTTGGGAAATATTACGAAAGTTTAAAACAGAACATATTGAAGTATCTGAAAATAGATATATCATGTACACAAAAAATACATGGAATTTATTTGAGTCCTTTATTGGCAAAAAAAATGATCACATAGAAATTGCCAAATTAATTCTTTCTTATAAAAAATCAATGAACAATTCAAAAATGATTTTAAACCCAAATTCAATATTTATATTTTTTTTACTGTATGAAATTATGCAACTGGAATTAGATTCATCATTTTAAATTTACAATCATATAATTCAGAAGATTTTTCAAAATCTCTTTCATTTTTTTTCTAGGGGTTATAACCCCTGATGTGTAATGAACAACTCGATCTTCAAGAATCTTTCGTGCAAGGCCGAAATCTCCTAATTTAATGATATTTTCATTCGCAACAAAAATATTTGCTGGTTTTAAATCACGGTGAACTATATGACTGTCTTGACATATTTTGAGAGCTAATAATAATTGTTTAATATATGAAATAATATACATAGGAGTTAAACTAGATCTTGGTTTATCATACAGAAGGCCATAAAGATCGAATTCACAATATTCAAATGATAAATAGATTTGATCATCTTTGGTAGAAACAATTTCTTTAAGACCTATAATATTATCATGTTGATGAGATTGTAGAGTGTTTATTTCGCGAGTTGTGTTTAATGGAAAACCATCACGAATGGAGTTGGCCTTAGGTAATTGAATTCGCTTAAGAGCTCGAATTTGTCCTTCTTGATCCTTGCATTTATAAACAACTCCATAAGTTCCAACACCAACCATTTCTATTATTTCGTATTTATCCTTTATATCATCGACTTTGCAGTGGATCGTTTCTTGGACAACGATAAGTGTCACTTTTCGAATAATTTATTTAATTATAAAGTATCGGCCTTTTTCAAACCGGTTTTGAACAGTTTATGAATAATCAAATTTGATCATCACCCAATTTATTTTCAGCTAAGCAATATATATGTTGAAGAACTTTCAAAGTGATTGAGAACTCCATAAGGAATTAAATGAAGAAGGAATTAACCAAATGAAATTTCGAAGATAATTCGAAATGATGAAATCGAAAAACTTCAATAAATATAATCACAAACAAATGCATACTTTCGTATGTGAGCCTGCACAAGAATATGGTGTTACATCAAATATTAAAAGATGTAAAATTCCTATAATTGCCACGTGCACCAAAAATGGCGTTCAAAATTAATGCTGATATCGTGCAATACATAAAGAAGTATGGAATCCCTCAAAAAATATTCAGGTTGGCAATTTCCAAGAATTTTCAAATTAATAAAACTTCTCTTATTAAACATTTTTATGAAGATAATAAAATTCCAAAAAATATTTTAGTTTTTTCTTCAGAATCACAAAATATTGAACTTGTTAAATATTGTTTGAAACAAAAAGGAATTAGTATCAATGCAAAAGATAATTATTTAAATAATATGAAAATTCAAAATACTATTTGATAGTCATTTATACTATTTAAAACAGCGCTAATAAATGCATCTTATATTGGTCAGTTGGAAATAGTTAAATTACTTGTTGATCAAAAAAATCTAAAAATAAATCTTAGTGATATTTATATATTTTAATAATTTTATGTTTCAAAATAATATTTGGAAATTATTTAAAATGTTTAACACAGCATTTATTTATGAATCAAAAAAAGGTCATGTAGAAATAGTTAAAATATTACTTGAACAAAAAGGAATTTATATAAATATTAAAAATATTTTTTTATGATATTGAAATTTTGTTGATTAAATTTAAAATCTTAAATTAATATTTGAAAGTTATTCAACATATTTAAAACTTCTCTTATTTATGCATCTAAAAATTATAATTTAGAAATAGTTATATTACTTCTTGAACAAAAAAGCATTGAAATAAATGCAAAAGACAATTATCTCAACAATTGTTTACATTATTTGAAGTTTTATAATATAACTTAATACTTTCAAATAATATTCGGGAATTCACCAAATTATTTAAAACAGCACTTCTTTATGCATCTAAAAAAGGGAATATGCAAATAATCAAATTGCTTCTTGAACAAAAAAATCTCAAAATAAATATGTTTGATATTCGTTTTAATAATCTAAAAATTATTTTAATATTTTAATATTTTAATATAATATTTTGAATTTATTCATATTATTTGATACAGCACTTATTTTAGCATCTCTAGAAGGTCATACAGAAATAGTTAAATTACTTCTTGAACAAAAAGAAATTGATATTAATGCTAAAGACATTTATTTGTTTTATTTAATATATATTTTAATAGTTTGTTATTTCAAAGTAATATTTGAAAATTATTTACATTATTTAAAACAGCACTTATATATGCATCTGCTAATGGTTATACAGGAATAGTTAGATTACTTCAAGAACGATAAAGAAATTTATTGCACAACTCATTGCAATGTAAATATATATAAATTTGTTATTGTTTTCTTTTATTACTTAGACGATACATTTCTTTAAAATTTCTTTAACAATGTTTTTCATCATCTATGCCTCTGAGCCCAAATGGTCCATTACCATAGCCAAACTATTGACTCCATAGCCATTTTTGTTAAGAGCCAAAAGTCGCACCCCCAAAAGTCAACTTTTTGATTAAATGTATTGAAAAAATTTAATGAGTTCTATCAATTTTTTTTTTGAGAACAAGAATGCAGCATTTAATATTCCCATTTACAAATGTGCAAGGAGGTATTTACAACTATCTTTGCCGCAATGATGTTACTTGTCCCAGTGATTTTGATTTGTATATCTGGGGTTGGTTATGGTTATTTTAAAAATTTCATTTTTTTCGATGCTTTTGATATCAAACTAAAAATATTGTATGGATGCGGAATTGGAATTGGATTAATACTACTTATTGTTACTTTCACAATTTTCGCGAAACCTATATTATGGGTTCATTATTTATTTTCATTTCCTGCTTTTATAATAATACTTTCACTTTATATGTATTATTCTGAAGTTGGTCAATCATCTCGATATGAGGTATCTATTGATAATGATTGGGTTCAAAATTCAACTACTCTCATTAATCTTCAATTCGAGGTCAAATGTTGCGGTTGGAATAATTCAGCAGACAGAGGAATTAGAAAATGCCCATTTGAATTTGAGTCTGGTTGTGTTCATTTATTTTTAGATTATTTACAACCAAGAAATCATGAGGTTTATGTTACAACAATAGTAATGCATGTTTTTTTCTATACCTCCGCAATTTTCTTACACATAATGATTTGCGTGGTACGTGAAACCAATCTGTACAAATATATTTTCCCATTTTGTTTGTTTTAATTCAAAGCCAAAGAAACAAATGTAATAAAAACTGTTTCTTTTTTCTTTTTTTTACATTAATAAAAATATACGAATCATTCATAATAACTTTGAAATCAATTAGCTTGCTGACAATTAGTTACCTAAACCTCTGTTTTATTGTGGTAATAAAAATATATTTGATATAAATTTTTTATTTGTTGTCATTTAATTGTTTTTATTTCCTTATTAAATAACAATAATAATACATAAACAACTAAAATAAAATCGAAAAAATAAGATATGATCAAGCTTGTAAAACGTAGAAAAATAAATTAAGTTTGTATTGGACAGCAGTGAATTAGTAACACATAAAAATATTGAGAATTTGTTGTTTTGTTCGAGAATTTGGTGATTTGGCGTGTGAATTTTTTAACGTTCTCCGTATTCCAGTTGTTTACATCCTAATTCCTTTATAAAAAATGATTTTCCTGTTTTACTCAACTATTCTTTGCATTTGCACAGAAACAGTTCATGCTGGAAAAGGGTTTCACCATTATTCATTTGAAACAAATGATAATGACATCATATGCATTAATATTACTTCAGTACCATTATATATTCTATTTTATTCATATGATGAAAATTCAATATACCGCCAATATGTTATGAGTTCAAGCGGGAAATCTGATTATAAAATTACTCAAACAGAAATAATATATTTAAAAAATCTAAAATACATTCAGAGCTTAATTGATGATGTTGAAATCGAAACTCCAACTGGTACCACATTGTCTTTTACACTTGTTTCTGTTCCTGGAATGTGTGATGGCGGATTTTATTTTTCAACTTATCCATCAAATCAGATTTCTTTTTCAACTTTTGATCCTTCTGAATTCTATGCTCTCGGGTACCTATCAGATAAATGTATTTTATTTGGTTCGCCAGATATTCAAAATATCACAATTTCATTTTCATCAAATAGCGAAGAAAACCAATTATATGTTTACAAAGATTTTTATAACTTTGAATCCACACCAAAAGATGATTACATAAAATACACGTCTACCACAGATTCGCCTCTTTTGTTACGTATAATTTGTAACTCTGAAAACCCAAGCGTGCTTGCTAGTGTTCAAATGGAAACGAGTATAGATTTAGCCTACATTCAATATGAGAATGAGTTCAAACCGAATAAAACTGAATCAATTTGTAAAACAGACGAAAATTGGAGGGAAATAAACTTTCTGAATATTTTCCTCATAGCTCTTTGTGTAACATTGCTTTTCCTCATAGTCCGTAATTTTATTTATTGCTATGAGTCAAAAATGCGCAATGAGAATTTGGATCCAAACTCAATAATGTTCCAAAGCCTACGATCAGGAAATGGTATTTGATATTTAAACGGAGAAACTTATATTTAAATAAACTATTATATGTGTTTTAACAATTAAAAAAATTGATTAACTTTTTGTACTTAAAAACCTCCAAATTTTCGGTTGAACGCCATGACATTTTTTTTCATTGTAAAAGTGGTGATTTAACGTACTCCCATAATGGAGCCAAACCAAGATGAAGAACCTGCTCAAGTTCCAAATGAAGTACCACCACCAACTGAATGGAACCAAGTTTGTAAATGCCTTTGTTGCAAAGTGGCCAAAGTTCCTTCGTTAAAGTCACTTTATATTAATCAATGGCAATGTAAAATTAATATTAGTCAAATTACTATGTTGGGTGCTAACGTCATCTGTTATGTTTTTTCCATGATTACAATTCCAAATTTTTCAATTGAGTGGGTGAAAATTCCATTTTATGTTCTATTAACATTCTTTGTCTTTATGTATTTTCTTTGTTACTTTATGACAATGTTTTCTAATCCTGGGTATGTTTCTTATACTTGGGATTCTGATCGAAGAAGCCCATTTAATTATTCGTATGAAGAACTTATGGATGGAATTATCACTACAGATGAACAACTTAATTATGTCAAGTCACATCGAGTTCCATCACGTTCACGACTTTCTGGCAAAGCACATCGTCTCGTCGTTAGAGCAGATCACATTTGCGGGTGGGTTGGCAATTGGATTGGACTCATGAATCATCGATATTTCATCCAAATGTTATTTTGGGAGACATTATCATTTCTTACATTTTATCTCATAACAATTGCGACCATTGTTAATGTTGTCAAATATGGCTGGAAAAAAGAGTATTATTATATCATCATGTTTATTTTAGGCATTTTATCATTACCTGAGTTTTATTTTAATTCTGTGATGATGATTAGCCAATTTACAAATGTAACATTAAACAGAACATCATTAGAAAAAAGTAAAGCGAAAAAACTTCGAAAAGAAGGCAAAAAAGAAGAAATGACTGACTATGACATCGGATGCATGAGAAATTGGAGCCAAGTAATGGGGCCAGAAAAGTTTTGTCCAATTTGGATGTTCCCTTGTCCTTATGGATATGTTGTCGACGGATTGACATATCCGAAGAAGGGAAAGACGCCATATGACCCAATATTACAGGACAACGAAAAAAGGAATGATTTTGATGCGTGATAGAAAGGATTTTTATTAATAAAAACATATTACGAAAAATAATTATTTCATTTGCAATTAAAATACGCATTTATTTAATTTCATCTGTTATTGATTTATATCTAATGAATATCATTAAGTCATTCATAAATAAAATCGAATATCGAAACATTATTTGTTTCTGAAATACTAATACAGATGCAATTGTAAAATATAATATTTTATTTTGAAGGAAATATTTATAATAGAAGTGTATTATTTTATATTCAGCATTAGTTAAAAAATATTAAAAAAATTTGATAAATTTTTAGGTTACAATATTAGGTAAATCTTACTTAAAATTGTTTATTTATAATTCACTTTTAGTATCAGTTCCATTATTTCCGATTATCCACTTGACAATCAAATCAACGGTATAAGGATTATTTAATATTCCCATATGATTAAAATTCCTATTGTTTTTCTTCACATCCATGCATTTAATTTTTGACCAATTTTTACATACCCATTCGGCACCTTTTGAAGTTACACTATTATCGCCACTTGTTACCAAAGACTTACCATTAGTTTCATTAAACCCAAATTCAGTTCCAATTTCACTATTATAAATTATGAAGGTTTCAATTTCATAATCTTTCGGTAATTTCTTTGATATACCTATACTTGTTCTCATTATATTTTTTTGTTCCTCAGTAAACTCAGGATGTTTCTCGAAATGTTCTATCACCTCATTAGCTTTAACAGTTTTATCATTAAAAGAAAGAAGAGTTTGATTCGAAAAGAAAATTTCGTTTGGTAAAAGATCATACATTACTGGAAGCGAACGAAGAAAATTCGAAATTTTCCTATTTTTAATCAAACGTAACTTAGGGAACATTCCGTAATGAAGAATTGGTACATTATATGCACCTGATAATGCAGGTGATACAAATAAAATTTTACCAATGAATTTATCTCTCCATTCTTTAGTAACTTTCTCATTAAGAAAATACAAAATCATTTGTGCACCATATGAATGACCGATAATGACTGCCTTCGAATTGTTATTTAAGAAAACTGATCTTTCAATAAGATCTTTAGTTCTATCCCAAAACGTGTCATCAATATGAATACCCATCCTCCAGTCGTGTGGAAGGCCAAACAATTGTTTCCCTTCTTCGTATCCTTGAGATTGGAATTGATGAATTATTTCGGTAAATGTTTTCCTTGCGTTAATACCAAGTGGTAAAGTAGCTAATGTTTCAACACCTTTTAATCCTCCAAAGTCAATACCATCAAATTGAACACCTTTCATAGATTGTGGTTTATTTTTTCTTCATCAAATTTCACACATCCCATACTTACGTAACAAAAAAATCGTGGAGGTATCATTTGTAGAAAGTTAAAGAAGAAATTTACGTTTTTCCCACTTTTTGGGCAATACCATGGAAGTGATGAAGAATCCAATTGATACGTTGCATTTAGTTTGTTTCCTGCAAAACCGGGCATGAAAAATATTGGCTTCTTAGAGAAAAATAAAAAAGTTAAAAATTCAAACATTTTACAAAAAAATTTTAAGTTGTTCTATATAACGTAGTAAACGGTCGCCATCACTTACAAGTTATTTAAGAAATTTTCCTCTTTGAAGTCATCCGAAAATGGATCTTCTTTGATGGCAATCATTGTTTTATTATTACAGATTGTGTTAACAGAAGAAGTATCATTTTGGTTACTACTTTCTTCATGTAATTCACTTAATTTGTTTTTACGTCGAATTATTATTATTAAAATTATCACTAAAACTAAAATTATCACAACAATAATTACACAGACAACAATTATTGTAACTGTGCTGTCGGAGTCGTTTGTCGTTGTTTTATCTTTGATAAATAATGTGAAATAATCAGAATATAAACTATAATATGTTGTGTATTTGATAACTGTATACTCATGGAAAATAATTAGTGTTTGGATATATGAATGAGTGAGACTAATGACAGTAAATGTTATTGTGTTTGTGATTGTGTTATGGAATGTTAGCGTTTGTGTTATTGCTGAAAGAAATGTTAAAATAAGAGAAAAAGAAATCGTTGTTTCAAATGGAAATGAAAATGTGCTAAATGCAATGAAATTTGATTTAGTAAATGTATTAAATTGTGCGAATGAATCTGATTTAGAAAATGTATTTGATTTAGAAAATGTATTCAATTTCGTGTATTTATTCGATTTAGAAAATGTATTTGATTTGGTGAAAGATTTTGACTTAGTGAATGTATTTGATTTAGAAAACGAATTTGATTGTGAAAATGTGAGTGTTGAGAAAGGCGAACACCCTTCAGTAGTTGTATCTTTGCTGGCAGTCAGATTTCCAAAACTTACACCTGTATATTCATTTAATACCATAACAGGTGCAAATACATTTCGAAAAGCATTTTCTCCAATGTCTGGTTCTGATTTTCCATAAAAATAAATGCAATTCAGATTGATGCAATTAGTAAATGCTTCTTCCTCAATTAAAGTAACTGATTTAGATATGGAGAGAATACTTAAATATGTACACTCGCTAAATGCCCTACTTTCAATTGTTTTAACATTGACTTCCAAAATAATTGTTTCTAATCTCTTACACTCATAAAACGCTTCAATACCAATATTTTCTGCATTGATAACAAGTGTTTCTATGTTATCACAACCTTCAAATATACTTCTATCAAGTGTCTTAATACCAGATCCAATCGAAATTGATTTTAAGCTTTCACAATGAGAAAATACTCTATTCTTAATCTCAGTAACGGAGTCTGGAATAGTGATGTTTGTTAAAGCTGTGCACTCATAAAATGCTTCTTCTTCGATTTCAACAACAGAGTCTGGAATCATAATTTCGATTAAAGATGCACACCTACGAAATGCACGTCCTTCAATTGTTTGAACATTTTCCCCTAAAGTTATTTTGGACAAATTTCTGCATTCATAAAAAGCTTCTTTCATTATTGTAAGAACTGAACTACCAATATGTAAATATTCAATGTTCCATTGTTTAAAAAGTTGTTCTGGGATTATTTGAATATCAACATAGAGACATTTTGTGGATTCCTTGTATAAACCAAAATCAATTGAAATATTATTTTCATCTAGAATAAGTATTTCTTCCGCTTTGCAATCATTCTGAAATGCATGTGCAAAAAACATAATAATTATGCAATTATTCATTATGAGAAAAAGAAGATTTTCAAGCTTGATTTCAAAATCAGTTATTTCAATCAATTGATAAACGGTCGTCATTTAAAAAAAGAACAATTGAAGCATAATTTATAAAGAAATCAATTTGATTAATCAAGACAATGTTAAAGATAAAGCATATTCATAAAATACATTCAATTTGCTATGAACAATTAAAAAATAGTTTACAAATTTTATTAAAAAAAAGAAGAAATATTGAAGAAATGCGCTTAAATAAAATTCATGGAAAATTAAAAAGTAAGGAATCTTGAACTTTGTGAATTGTTATTGAAAACGAAAAAAGATGATGAGACATTGAGTTTTGAAAATCCAGAAAGAAAATTTCTATTTAAAAGTGCTTATTTGTAATCCGTAAACTTTAGAACTTAAACGGTTTAAGTCAAATCTCACACTATGGTGTTCAAAGAAGGCGAAATAAACTTAATTAGTTTTGCAGAATTTGAACAACCAATCACATACGAATCATGGAAAACATCACGCACGAAATTTATTCCAATTTTAGGACAAACATTATTTCAGCGGTCTGAATCAGAAATAAATTCTATATTTGAAAGTTGGTATCAACAAATTCAAAAATCAATAACCATTGAACAAACAAAAATTCGTATGAGTGTAATTATGGGATTTTCACTTCTACATTATTTTTTGAAAGACATTGCACAATTAAAGAATTCCATTGGAATGATTTATGATTTACTTCGATCTAAAAACAGACTTGTAGCTCAGTCTTCAGCTCAAGTTTTACATTGGCTTGGACATGAATCATCAGATGCAATAAATCTTTTTAAAGAACCCATTAATTTAGCATTCCAATGGATCCATGATCAAAAATCCAATTACTATTATAATGCGTTAATTATTATCAAGAAAGCCAAACGATTTCCTGGACTAGAAATAGCACATCTTATTGTCTTAAATCATTCCGAAATCATCGAGTTAGCCTTTTCAGAAGATCGAGAAATCAAACAATTAGCCATTAACAATATATCATATGAGTTACATCAATTACCTAATTCACATCCAATTACATTTCAAGTATTATCAGACTCAGTTAAAGCCATCAACCAAAAGATCACATATCAACTTGAAGGCTCTATTTTAATTCTTAAGCATTTGTTATCATTTAATTCTCAAGTTCTTATACCGCATTTACAAAATCTTTCGAATAAATTATCAGAAATTGCATTACTTAATTCCAAAGAAATATCATTAGCAGCTCAAACATTAATGATTGATATTGCTAAAGTTGATTCAACAAAAATTAGTCGTGCATCGATAAATCGATTATTTCAAAGTTTTATAACTAAATTTAATAAAAATGATTCATCGGAATTATTTTTTAATGAACAAAAACGCGCAATTAAAACATTTGGAAAACAAACTCCATTAAAGTTAATACTTGAAAATGTACAAAAAACAATTCAAACCAAAAATCGAAACTTAACAGAATTTGCATTTGATATTTTAAAGATAATATTTAAGTTATTTCCAGGCACAACGATTCCAACTAATTTATATATAAATGCTCCAATTAATAAAAGTTATATTCAATGTTTAAAAATCCAAAATTGTATCACAACTGAAATTAAACAATATTTACGTAATATATTACAACATGGCTTAAATAAAAATTCAAATGCTTATAGTATATCAATATCATTACAATTATCGAAAGCTTTTCCACTTGAATTATTTGACAATTATGAAAATATGTTCCAAACATTAATACCATTAAAAGAACAATCAGAAGAAAAGATTCGTTGTGAATTAATGGAAACTATTTCTATTATACCATTAATAAAAGCGAAACAATTTTTAATAAACTCAGGAATTTATGATCCTGAGAAATCAGTGCGATTAAAAGCTTTAACATTATTAAAGCCTAGTCAAGAAATATCATTAAATTCGGAGCTTTTATTAGCAATTAAAGATCCATCATTTAAAGTACGACGAACAGTATTAAAATTAATTGGCAAATTAATTGAATATAATCCTTATGATTATTCATATTCTATTATTGAATATGTATCAATAATTATTTCATCGATTAGAAATTTATCAGATATGAAATTAATATCAAAATATTCATCATTATTACCAATTATAGTTAAATATTTTTGTAATTATATCGAACATTTAATCCCAAATATTATTGATACATGTTTAACATTATTATGTGGAGAAAATATTAATAATCAAATGGAAATCATTAATATCGATAGTTATAAAGATCCAAATTCATTTTTATTTAATATTGAACAAAAATCAAAAATTGAACCTAAAAGAACACAAATATTTAAAATGATAATTTCGGAATATTTAAATAATCGTGATATTTGTTTAATTAAAACTATTTCAAGTTTAGGGAATCGTATTTCATCATATTTAAATCGAGCATTAGATGCATTTGTACATATATTTTCTACACGGAAAAGTAAAAAAGTATTAACAATAGCAATAAAAAGTTTATCAAATTTATCAACAAAAATTGATACAGGTATTAATTTAAGGTTATATAATCAACAATTATTACCCATATTATTAAAATTACTTGTACAAAATCAAAATAATAAAGTATCAATTGCTATTATTAAATTATTTGGTACATCATTTGATTTTATAATTCAACCTGAAGATTCACAACAAATTCAAACAGATTGGGATGTAAATTCGAAGTCATTTTATACTGATTTTACTATTTCACATTTAATTCCATATTTTAATAATCCTACAATACATTTATTTGAAGCTGTTACACGTATATATGATTTAGAATCAAAAGATTCCGCAAAATTTGTTAACTTAGTAATACCAATGTTTATTAAAGGTATTGATACATTTAGTGATCGATATCGTGATTCATTATTTTCAAGTTTAGAAGTTATTACACGTGAATGTCAAATAGAATCAACAGAATTCTTAAATGATATCACAAAGATACAATTAAAATATTTAAATCAATTAGGTTCTATTAAATTAGCGGCTTCTTTATCTTATCATTTATTAAGTAGTTATAAAGAAGGTGCTTCAATATTATATATACCATCAACTAAAAATATATTTAATCCAAATAATAATTATATTAAATATTTATTACAATTTTTGACTTATTCTATTTTATATCAAGATCAATCAATTGAAGCGTATTTATTAACAATTGAAAATAAAATTAAAAATAATTCTTCTCCTAGAATATATAAATATATAACAGATTCATTAATATGTTTAGTTCAAAACAAAGATTTAACTTCTTTTCAATCAAGACTATTATTTATATGTTATCAATTATTATTAAATGAACAATCGAAACAACAAATTATACGATTTATTCCATCATTAATAAAATTTACTCAAATCCCTTTAACTAATATAAAGAATTGGGAAACTAAATTTAATATATCATTACCATTTTTATATCAAAATAATATAATTAAACCTAAAGTCCCTAAAATTAAATTATATCATCCAATAATACCATCTACGACATTAACGACACAAATATTTTCTGATTTAACTATCCCAGATGAATTAACATTAGGTAAATGGTTAGATAACTTATGTCAAAAAGTTATAAATAATTCACCTTCAATGGTTATACGTTCATGTTCAAGTTTTGCTACAACAATTACAGCATTTCGAGAAAAATTATTTCCTATAGCATTTTTAAGTTGTTGGCAACAAGTTACATTAGAAGAACGTACATATTTTTCACAAATAGTACAAAGTATTATTAATAACTTTCAACATATTGATCCATTTTTTATATCAATCATCGAATTATTAGATAGAGCTTCAATGCCATTATTAATTGATGACATAGAATTAGCTAAAGCTTGTGGATCAGGTCCATTAACATTATATTTCTTACAAAGATTATTCATGAAGAATCCTAAAGATCCGCAAATCATTGAGAAATTATTAGACTTAAATACTACTATGGGTCGACATGATGCAGCTCATGGTATATTAGTTCATGCTAAAGGTATTTTAGAAGATTCTAAAACAGCTCTTTGGTGTGAATTATTAAGTGAATGGGATAAAGCATTAAAACTTTATGGGAATAGTAATAAATATATTTCAAGTAAAATTCGATGTTATTCACATTTAGAAATGTGGGATAAAATAATCGAATTAGAGAATTCTTATGAGAAATGGCCGAATTCACTTAAAGAAGAAAATGCAAAACATTTCGCTTGGGCTAATTATCATTTAGGTAATTATACAAAAGTATTAAAATATATTTCAGAATTTCATTCTGATTTACATTTAAGTGAAATATTATTTTGTGCATTTTTCTCATTAAAAGTTGGTAAATATGAAGAATGTGAAGAATATTTAACAAAAGGATTTAAACTAATTACTAAAGATACAAGTGTATTCGTAAGTGATGATTCGATTCGATTAAATAAGAATTTACATTATTCTCATGTATTTATTGAATTAAAAGAATCATTAAATATATTAAAAAAAGGTATTGATCATACACAAAACTTATTAACAGAAGTATGGAATAAAAGATTAAAAGGTTTCCAACGTAATAGTCAATCATGGATACATTTAATAGCAATTAGATCATTAGTATTTAC
Organism: Histomonas meleagridis; assembly: GCF_020186115.1. Classification (NCBI taxonomy): domain Eukaryota; phylum Parabasalia; order Tritrichomonadida; family Dientamoebidae; genus Histomonas; species Histomonas meleagridis. The sequence goes on from NW_027150923.1 coordinate 260,606, forward strand.
ACCTGGCGAATATATTGGCGTTTATCTTAAAATGATTTCAGTATTAAGGAAAGAAAGAAGATGGAACTTAATTGATTCGTATTTTAAAAGATTATTTTCTCAATCAATTTTACCTAATGTAGAATTAGCTCAAAGTAAAATACTTTGGGCAATTAATAAGAAAAATGAAGCAATTGATTTACTTCAATCTATACTTCAATTAATTAATTTACGGAAATCTTCAAATGAAATTGAATTTCATCAAAACTTATTAAAAGTTAATAAAAGTATATTTCCATTATTAATAAAAACATTAACAAAACAAGAAACATTTAATAAAGAAATTATTCAAAACAATAATATAAATTTCGATAATTTAACATTAAAAGATTATAAAAAGTTATTAATTAATATTGATAATAAAAATTCAATTAAGAAATATTTTGATGAATTATATAAAATCCCAAATTCACATTTAGAATCACGAATTTATTTAACATTAGGTCGTTATCGTTATAATCATGATGAACATACATCAAAGAATCTGAAAGAAATTGCACAAATATATGAATTAGGTAAAGTTAGTAATCGAAATGAATATAAAATATGGTTAGGATGGGCATATACTAATTCAAGTTTAATTAATGTAATACCTGAGAAAAGTGATATTTATAGTATTAATGCAATTAATGGATATCTTAAAGCTACACAATTACGTACATCGAATACATTAGAATATTTATGTCAATTATTTTCGATCTTTTTTAGGATGAAAGATAGTAATTATATTACGAACACATTAATTTCTGATTTAATTAAATTACCACCAAATATAATATGTCAAATCATACCACAAATTACAGTACAAATTGCACATCCTGATATATATATTCGACAAGTTGTACATAAAATTTTATATAATTTTGGAAAAGAACATTTCCAAGCATTATTTTATCCTTTACGTTTATATAAGTCATGTGATGATATTCAAAAAGTATCAATTGCAAAAGATTTGTTATTAAATATGGGTAAAAAACATTCGGAGATATCAAACGACGCGGAATTATTTGTCGAAGGAATGTTACGATCAGCAATTTCATGGTTCGAAGAATGGATAGTAACATTAGATTGTTCATCACGTTTTTATAAGAATGAAGAATATGATAAAATGGATGAACTATTAGAAAAACAATTTCGGAATTATGATTCACCGAAATGTGATTTCGATCGATTATTCATACGATTATATGATCCGATTATTCAACAATGTAAAGCACATTTTCGGACACATAAGAAATATTCATTACGAAAGATGTGGGATCAATTTAAACATTTATTTGGACTTTTAATTGATCGAGTTAAGAAATTAGAATTAATATTATTACCGAAAGTATCTGAACAACTTGCAACAAAACGTAATTTTAAAATATCAATTCCTGGTACATATTCAGTCGAACATAAAGTTCCTACATTATATTCGATAGAACCTGCATTACAAGTATTAAGTACACAACAACATCCACGTTGTGTATATATGATCTCATCGATAAATGAAAAAGTTAAATTCTTATTAAAAGGTAATGAAGATATTCGATTAGATCAACGTGTAATGCAATTTTTCACGTTAATTAATTCATTATTAAAACATAATCGCACTACTAAAGAAGTTAATGGAATGCAAATCACAAAATATGCGATAATTCCATTAGCACCTAATGCTGGTTTAATAACTTGGGTAACTGGCGCTGATACATTACATCAAATGATTAATGAACATCGGAATTTATATCATTGTTCACAATCGATTGAGTTAGAGATCATTATGGATATTGTTGGTAAATCGAATCAACAATTAACTACATTACAAAAGTTAGAAACATTTAATTACATTAAAAAGAAATGTAAAGCTTATGAAATTCGAGAAATTTTATGGTTAAGATCCAAAAATTCATTTTTATGGATCAAGAAAAATCATAATTTCACAATTACAACTGCGTTAATATCTATGGTTGGTTACATTATAGGTTTAGGCGATCGACATCCATCGAATATAATGGTGCAAAGAGAAACTGGAAAAGTTATACACATCGATTTCGGAGATTCTTTCGAGGCAGCTATACTTCGGAAAGTTTTCCCCGAGAAAGTACCATTTAGATTAACAAGAATGATAGTGAACGCTTTGGATAATGGTTCAGTCGAAGGAATATTTAGAAAGAATTGCGAAGATGTAATGTACGTGTTAAGAGAAAGCAAAGAATCAATCGTAGCTTTGTTGGAGATATTCGTACATGAACCAATAGAAGAGGCGGAAAGATTCGGAAAGGAAAAGTTGCAAACAATGATCATAGATAGAGTGGGAGAAAAGTTAAATGGTAACGACTGGATGCTCCCGGGCTACGACGAGAATAATATGGAGCTGAACGTGGAGGAACATGTGGATAAGCTAATACAACAGGCAATGGACCCTTATAGATATGTGTCACATTACGCTGGTTGGTGCCCGTATTGGTAATTATTGTTAAAAATAGAGTTTTATACTTTTTTTATTTAAATAAATTAATTATTTGTGAAAAATTAATGAGTACAAATATTTGTTTCTTATCATTTAATTTTTCGTGAAAAATCAAACCAAAAGTTCATAAGGTTTAAAGAATGTATTAAAATGATTAAAAAAAAAGTTTCAGTGATTTCTTTGTTTTTTTAATATAAATTTTATGTTCAGGATTATGGGAGAACAGCTTTATTCGGATGCAATAACTTTGAAAGCTGTAGCGCATGTTACTCAATTAAAAAGGGAATTGATGTTAAATTCAAGGATAAAAACAGAAATACTGCACTTAAAGAATATACTTATTATGCAACTGCAAAGATATTAACAGAAGCAGTCATTGAGTATCAACAAAAACACCCTAACTTTACCTGTTAAATTAAATTTTCAAAAACCAAAAATATATTTTGTTCATTATTTAATAAAGAAATAGAAATGGATTTCCTCTGTAAAACAAAACATTATTTTTCTTCAAATATTTCCAAAACTGGTTGAATCAACTTTTTGAATAATTTATTCATTTAAGTAATGATCATTTTGCATTCAATTTTAGAGTTGTCTCGAAGCAATTTGACAAATAACCAAGGACAACTTTTTCTCTTTAATAACCGCCAATTTTTGCCACCTTTACTTGTCCATTTTTTACGGCTTGTTTCACTTTTTGCATTAAACCTCCACACAGCAAAATGTCGATTGACACACCTGTTATCATCGATGTTGGTACTGGCTATACCAAAATGGGCTACTCAACCAACAACCGACCTGACTACATCATCCCTACTTTGATTGGAAACAGAGATCTTAAGAATGTTTCCCAAGCACAAATGACAGGAACTGAAGATCTTGATTTCTATATTGGTTATGAAGCTATCCAAAACCAAACATTATACCCCAACACCAACATCATGAAGCATGGTCAAATCGAAGATTGGGATAAAATTGAACAATTGTGGGAACAATGTCTATTCAAATATCTTCGTTGCGAACCCGAAGATCACCCCGTTCTCCTTACTGAGCCACCACTCAACTCTCCTGATAATCGTGAATACACTGCTGAAATTATGTTTGAAACATTCAATGTTCCATACCTTTATATTGGTATGCAAGCTATGTTAGCCATTGCTGCTTCTTGGACCAAAGAAGGTCAACGTTCATCCACTGGATGTGTTGTTGATTCTGGAGATGGTGTTACCCATATCATTCCAGTAGTTGAAGGTTATCCAATTTCCAATGCTATTCAACACGTTCCTGTTGCCGGTCGTGAAATGACTCTTTTCATTGCCGATTTATTAAAAGATCGTGAACCACAAGTTCCACCTGAAGATCGTTTCAATGCAGCTCGTGACATCAAAGAACGTTTCTGCAAAGTATCCAAACATCCAAGTGTCACATTTGCCATGTTTGATAAGAATCGTTCCAAGTACATCGAAAAGTATCGTGGCGTTTCATCTAAGACTGGTAAGCCATTTGAATGTGAAGTCGGCTACGAACGTTTCCTTGCACCCGAAGTTTGGTTCTCACCCGAACTCGTCAGCAGTGAATATACCACTCCAATTTCAGTGCTTATTGATCGTGCCATTCAATTATCACCGATCACTAACCGTATGCAACTTTACAACAACATTGTTTTGTCTGGTGGTTCAACAACATTTAAAGGACTCGCTGGAAGGTTACAAGGTGACATCCAAGTGTTAGTTGATGAAAGATTAAGAGAAAACGCTGAAAGAGAATCAAAGAGAATCAATAGGAAGATTGAAGCCGGTAAAGTACCCGTTAGAATTGTCGAGCATAGAAGACAACAATACGCTGTATGGTACGGTGGCGCTATGTTGGCACAAGGTGGAAAGGCGTTCTTGAATAAGTGCCATACTAAAATGCAATATGATGAGGTGGGACCATCAATTGCCAGAGCAAGTGCAATGTTCGGCGAAAGCGCTGTGTAAAGTCATTAAACAGGTTTCCTATGATTTTTTTTAAAAAAATTTTGGTGAATCACAACATTAGAAGAAACTGTTTGGTTATGGTTTATGATATCGTGTAATCTATTGGTAATATCAAATGATTTAATGAAACATTTTTGGTAGTGAGCATTGTGAAATGTGTTTTATCATTTGTTGATTTGGTTGCAAAACTGATAAACGGTCTTTAGTCAGGCGAGCACGTTAAATAAGTAAACATTTAGTTTCATGAAGAACAATCCAAACTTCCAAAATATGAGATATCAACCAAATGCTATTCCAATTTATCCAACTTATATTTTCTTCCAGCAACCAATGGGTCCAAAACCTGGTATGATTCCACAACCTTTCTTACAAAATGTTAATCAAGCTAGACCAAATTATGTACCTCAACAGCCTAATCCAAATCCACAACAGGTGCAAAAGGTGAATAATATTTCCCCATATCCACAACAGGTGCAAAAGGTGAATAATATTCCCCCAAATCCACAACAGGTGCAAAAGGTGAATAATATTTCCCCAAATCCACAACCAATACCACAAAGAGTTGCATCACCAATAAAACAAACGAAACTACATTATACACCAGAAAACATACCAAAAAGCACCTCAATCACTTTTGGAGATGAGATTACCATACAAAAACCTGAGGCTGAACTTTTACTATTTCCATTTAATTTCGAAAAACCTTTAACTATTGCTGATTCAATCAATGCTTTTAAGCAGAAGGTTCATTTTAATGATAGCTGCATGATTAATGCAGATAAATCACAAAGCAATGAAAAAATTTCTCATTTTAGTAATTATTTTCAGATCCAAAGAGACTACCACAAAATGGATGAATTCAAGAATGACGTTGCTATGGCGTGTGATCTAATTGATAGCGAAAATTAATATTTTTGGAATCCAAATTTGTGTGTATTTAAAATTTTAAATGACCTCATAGAATATTTTGAATGAATATCACAAAAGTTGCGTCGCATATTAAATACCCTTGTTAATGTATGAACTATTTTTTTTTATGTAGATACATAAGATGAGATTTTATAAATGTATAGTTCCTGTTTTAATTAAAAAATATTATTTTTGGCATACAGCTTTTGCCTGTTATTTGATTTGTAACAGAAATAAATATTTTTTGTCAAATAAAATTTTAATTAATTTTGTAAAGAGAAAAAACACAAACATTGAAATGAAGCTCTTTACTCAGTGTTTGTCTTTAAATCATTACAAGCAATAAATAATGTATTTTCTCAGCAAAACCTGTTTTTTTGCTACAATTTACCGTTCAAATCATATTCAAAATATTGTATGAGATGTATCAATCCCTTTTTTGACAAAATTCAATTGAATTACAAATTAAACCGCCGCAATTGTTTTGCAACGATATTCTAATGGGTGAATCCGATGAGCAGATATCAGAAATACTAACTAGCATTGAACAAGCAGATTTTTCAATTGCTCCTTGGATAGAACCTAATTTTTGGGCAAATATAAAAAATGACGAATTTGCACTTCAATACATCACACTTCTTCTTAAAACCATAGTAAATAAGCTCACTGCTAACGAGAACAATAACGACACCAAAGATTGTTTTAAATTTCTATTAACAATAATACATGTAGCGTTATCATACCGAAAATCAATTAGTCAAATTCCCAATTTGCTTGATTTAACCCGAAAGATAGGTTCATTTGATTTGCCAAACTGCAAGTTTTTTTCTGTTTTTATTGCAAATTCATATTCTTCAGACTCAGTCAGAAATCTTCTTGATCTTATAGTTGACACTCAGAACATAAGTGTATTTGGTGAAGCTGTATCTTTGTTTAGCTTTCATAGTTTTCTTCTCAGTGCTAATACAAATACTGAAATAGGTTCTCAATTTATTGATTGTGTCAATGAGAAACTCCAATGTGAAATATCCATAAATTCTTCACAAGTTTTAGTCCATATCATACACTTTTATCTAACATTTTTCCCATGTCCAAATGATCAACTTAGCAAAATCCTTGATTCATTCAACTTTTTCTATTCCAAACCATTCTCCATCTCACACCGTGCCTCGCTCATGCAGAAACACATTGCCAAACTTCTCAAATATCCACGTTATCTTTATTTACAAATGTTATCCGACTTCTCCCACACAAATGAAGCCTTTGATACTAAAGTCCATCTGATTTTCCCAGCTTCCACCAATTATTTACCCAATTTACTTTATTTGGATTATCCCTCAAATTCCACATTTCAAAAATCACTTCTCGATTTTGCTCGTACCTTCATTACCACCTATTACAAAGTTCCAGCGCCTGATGTTCCCACCTTAATATCATTTCTTCAAAGTCTTAAACTTGATGAAAAACGACTTTCGCAATTATCCGAACAATTTTCATTTACTCCAAACCCAGATTTTTCTGCGCCAACAGATACATCACGACTTCTCCTCCCAACGTACAAACTCGTTCCCATTCGACTCTCGTTCAACTTCACTGCGACACCGGATTTAAACGTCCCCTTCCTTAACGGCCTCTACTTTTTCACTAGTACTTCTGACATGATCTTATCCAACAGTATTTTCAAGCAATTATCCACCTATTTAACAAGTATATCTGATGATTTATTTTATGAACAAAAGCTTGTAATTATTGGTGATGATTATGTATTATCGAAGTTTATTCTCTCATTAATCTCATTAATACAACAAACACCAATCCTTAACAACGCATCATATACAATATTCTTTATCCCTGATAAGCCATCACGTATCGCAGACTTCATTTCAAAAAAGGATGAAGTCTATAAACGATTTATATCTCAATTATTTAATCTCATATCGAACCTTTTACCAACATTTAATGAAATGTCAAACACGACATTTCCTATTTTAGAACATACTGATCATCTTAACTATGAGAACAATTTATGGTTTAATGATCCTACTCCATCACATATGTTACAATTTGGGATTCAACATTATTTACATTTTGCAAAAGAAATATGTAACATAAACATATGGCAATGTAACTTAAAATATGATGAAAAATGTATCGTTGTACCATTTATCACTTACGCAACAATATTATTAGCGAAGAAACAATATCAAATATATTACATAGGCGTCGGTACTGAGGATGGATCGTTCGTATGTGAGAAGCAACAAGAGTTAACTATTTGGTCAGCAAATAATAGTTTGAACGCGAACCCAAATGACCCTTGGCTGGTGACTACAATACAAACAAGATCAAGCACAAAGACTGTGATGGTGACAATGCTGAGAGTAATGAACACTAAAAAATCACCATTCGAAATGGAAATAGATGGAACTAAGTATGGGCCTGTAAACGAAATTACAATTTCGGAGTTCCCGTGCTTCCCGCAGAGCCCAAACACAAAGCCGCTGCTGAGAATAGCAACGTTCTCATAGAGGAAACTGTTGTTGCAGAATTAATTTGTTAAACTATTTGATCTAAGAAAATCATTTTCAACTTTTTTTCTTTAATTTTGTTGCATATTTGAATCAATCTGTGATATAAGTCTTTACTTTGCTTTTAATTGTAAAGTCTTTATGTAATTTTTAGTTGTACATAGGCAGACTAGTTCAAATAAAGAAACAAAAGAACAATAATAAAAATAAACATGTGGTTAAATAAGTTTTATTAAAGTAATTTTATTAATAATAATAAAATAAAACATTTATATTTAATAATTTTTTTAAAAAAATATAATTTAATATTAATATAAAAATAAATTGAAAAGGAAGCAGCACCATACGTTCCCAGGAAGTCTCCCAGCCTAGTACTGATATGGCCCGCGATTGCTTAATTTCCAGGTTCGAAATGGAGCTGGATGTATCCAATCGGGTATGGCCGCTTCAATAAAATATTTGAATCTTCATCCTTAAATATTTCTTATTAATTGGAACTTTTTTGCAAAATTAAAATTTTCGTTCTTCTTTGACACTTTCGAATAAACCAAACAAAATCGGACGACAAAGATATTTTAATAACTAATTGATCGGTCATTTAATTTAAGAAAATTTCAATTGATAAATGTTTTAATTTATTCTAAATGAACAATTAAGAGTTTAATTCATTTTTTAATTATGTTTGGTTATTTTACTGATCCATTTTATGATCCATTCGTGGAATACAGACCAATAAGAGTTTATCATCCATTTAATGCGATGAATAGATACTTTAATAATCTTGAACATCGTTTAAATTCTTTATTTGCTGATGCATTTGATGAAGAATTTAATAATATGATTGAACAAGATAAACCTAAAGAACAAAAAGAAGAAAAGCCTAAAGAAGAAGAAAAGCCTAAAGAAGAAGAACTTAAGAAAGAAATAAAAGAAACACAACAAAAGATTGTTAAAAAGCCTGAAAATTATAGACCACAAAATTATTATAGAACTTATTCATCACAAAGATACTTTAATGGTAATGAAAAATTCGAAGAAATTCGTGAACAAACTAATGATGGAGAAAAGACTTATATTTCTAAAATTAAAAGAATTGGTAATCGTTGGGTTCAAGTAGATGAAGTTGTAGATAAAGAAGGTAAGAAAACAACTAAAGAAACATGGCATAATGTAGGTGAAGATGAAATTGATGCATTTGAAAATGAATGGTCTTTAAGACGTGGTATTGAAGCTATTGGTAGTAAAAATGAAGAAAAACCTGCAATTAAATCAGAAAATACCGAGAAAAAAGAAGGACCTAAAGAAGAAACTAAGGAAGAACCTAAAGAAACAAAAGAACAATAAAATTATTAAAATTAAATTAATAAATCATTAATAAATAAATCATTATCAAGTTAAATTATTAATTTTTCGTTGTGCGTTTCAGTTGTTATGAGGACAGAAATTAGAAACCGTTAAATGGTTTTGTTCACTTTTTGTTTTTTGCTTTCGTTTGGGAGTTACACAAGCCAATACTTCTCTTCCTCCGTAGAGCCAATACAAAAAGAAATAACAAGAGATAATTTTTATACACCCACATATACAAAAGCTCCTGAATTTAAACTTATGTTTAATCAAATTTTGGCATTAGCTCAAAAACGTAGATCATTTCATAGATATTTAGAATTTGAAGAACAAAATAGAACGTTAGATTATTCTCAAATTCGAGTTCTTTCAATTGATTGGGGAATACCATTTCGTAAATCTTCGTTAAATAAGAATGAACTCCAAACAGATTTGGTGTCTTTTTACTCCTTATTATTAGGGTCTCTTAATTCAGAAGAAGATAAAAATTTATTCGCAAGTTATGAAAAACGTTTATTTTATTATCGCTTAAAAACATCAGGAATCTCAGCAATTCAAATTGACAATTATTTCTGGCCCAATTTAAAATTTCGTGACATGATAACTTCACAAAACTCCAATGATGATATTGTCTATTTACCATTTCAAGATTGTATTGAATATTTCGATGTATCTGAACTCGAAATTGTCAATGGCTCTGTTAAGATAACTCTTGAGCACATTTATCAAATGGTATCTGAAACTTTTAGAAATAAGATTTTGTCCAATATCCAACATTTTGAGCAATCACTGACCGAACATAAATCACTTTACACATGTCTAAGTGCTGAACTCCGTAAGCTTGATAACCAATTTCTTTACATCTCTCGCGATACATTTGATCTCCAAGCCGAGCGTTCCTTTCCGCCGTGCATGTACCGGATCTATACCAATCTTAAGAAGACTCATTACGCCACATTCAAAGGCCGATTTGAGCTTACACTTTTTCTCAAATCGCTTGGTCTCAATTACTTCGATCAATTCCAACTTTGGAAAAAGTACTTATTTAAGCCCGGCGAAGAATGGCACTTCGAGTCGCAGATCAATCTTTTCTTGCGCCAACTTTATGGCCTTACTGAAGCTGAAAATCATTTTTATTTCCCGCACAAATGCACCACAATGATAAACCACGACTCGCCCGCAGCCGCGAAAATGGTGCAGGGATGTCCATTTAAGTGTCTGAGCAGGATCGATCTGAAAGTATTTCTAAAGAAAATGAGAAGAGATATTAAACATTCGGAAATTGATAAACTGGCAGTGGACGCAGAGCAGTTTCCGATTCAGGCGTGCGCAAAGTTCTTTGCTGGGAATGCTGAGCAGGATCAAAAAGAATTTGAAAAGCCATTGCAATATTATCTTGAAAGTGAAAAGAGAATAAATAAATGAATAAATCACAAAAAATTGTTAATATTTTTAATTGTTTTTTTGCAGAAATTTCATTTTTTTTAGAAACATTAAAAATTCTTAAAAACCGTAAACATAATTCAAAAATTGTGAGTGTTGCACAAAAAGTTTGTAAAAGTGATTTCACAAAATATATTTATTTACAATTTATTTTTCTCTATCATTCATAGCCTTTAACTCCGTTATTTGCTTATCATATTCCGCAGCATATTTTTGCAAAGCTTCTTCCGACGTAAACCCCTTCAGTTTTACGATTGACAAAAAATGCGCTTTTGATTTGTTTTGCACAACAGTCAAATAAGTCATAGTTAGCGCCGCGTTTGTACAACACAAAACAGTTAATTCAGCTTCTAATGAAGCGAATTCGAACTCTATTCTTTTCCTTGCCATTTGAGAATCCGCTTTTGTTACTTGGCAAATTACATTTTTTAATTCTTTTACAGTTTGCAGCACGTGCGTTGCCGCAATTTGTTTTTCTTTAAATATCGAATCATGTATTATTAACACTATTTTATGTACGAAAGGCGCTCTAATTCTATTTAAGTTCTCATTCGATAACCATTCGCATAAAATCCGCATTCTTCTATCGAAGAAGTCGAGTAATTTTTCCGGGATTTTTGTACTTGTTCCATCATTTCTCCACGAGTTATTACCGATTTGTATCAAAAGATATTCGCATTCTTTAATAAGGACGTTTTCGAGATATAAAATTTGTTTTTTTAACTCTTCGCTAATACTTTCTTTAGCGTCATCGATTACGATATTCGGCTTAATGTTATCTTCGACAAGACCATTAACTTTAGTTAATAATGAGTCCAAAACATTTAAAAGTAATGAAGAAGTATTAATTATCCCACAAATTAATTGATAATGTTCATCATTTTTAATTCTCGTTGGAAGCATTTTACTAAGTGTTACTACATATTGTACAAGTAATTCTTTTAACATACGAAATAAACTTAATAATGATTGTGATATTCCAAATCCGGAGGTTTTATCAATAGTTTTTTTCATTGCTAAAACTAAGTTTGACGCACTTTTAAGTGTATGATTCGATATATTCAAGTCTAAAATCGGATTCTTTAGTGCATCGTTTATCATGTTCGTAAGATTCTTTCGTTCGGAATCAAAATATAAATCCATATATGGAGAAAAAGCATTCGCAATGATTCCAATAAATTCATTTGCAGGTATAACTTTCTCTTCTCCAATTCCTTTGTCTCGGCGATATAACCATTCATATTTCTTTCGTATTCCATCTGAAGTGTTTTCGAAGTTTGGCATTTTCGCGTCGGGTTCAATAAAAACTGTTTTCGTTGTAGAAAAACTTTCGGCCATTTTCCGTTCGAATTTAACTGTTAACTCAAACGCTCGAAGATATTCATTGATATCTGGCGCTTGTTTACGTAATGTGTTACTTAAATGTGAAAATGTTCTTTTGCAAAATTTGAGTGATAAATTATATGACATCCGCCATTCTTTAGGAAAAGCATTATGAAAATGATTATTATAAAAGTCAATACGTTGTTTAAACCATTGGAAACGAGTATGAATAGCGGAAAGTGGTACTTTTGGATATGAATCTTCATAAGGTGATAATAATTGATCACAAAATCGTTCAACAATTGATGAGTGGAAATCATCATTGAACGAATCTATAACAGAACAAAGCGGTAAATTTGATGAATCTGCAGAACCACTAAACATCATTGATTCAAAATCGGTATTGACTTTATTACGAAGAACACGTTTTAAATCAAAAAATTTGGTCGAGAATGGTTTTAGTTGAGAATCAAGCCCATATTCATGAAAATATTCAAATAATGATGTAAGGGCTAAAACATTGGCTGAACATTTTGTATAATTTGATGATGAAATGTTGGATTCAAGCTCTGTGATTGTGGTTGAAAGCATTTGAAGTCTTCGAAGAGTGGTAACAGTAGAAGTAAGATTCTTTTTTGCATTATCAAGTGGTTTAATATTCTCACAAATTTCATTAACAGCAATTTCTGTTTCTTTTGCTTTATCACGAATGCTATTAATTTTACTTGTGAGATCATCAATTGAATGCCTTATTTCAGCAAGAATAGTTTCACTGCTATCACCTAATGCAGAGCTTGTTCTGATCAATTTTCTTACTGATGATGTAGTGGCTTTGTTATGATTTTGGATATTATTGATTATTATTGGTAATTCTGATAAAGATGAATCATCTGGAAGAAGACTATCTATGTATGATATAGCATCGAAATTTGATGTGGAAAGTTCTGTATTAATTTCTGATATATTTATTTTTGTGCTCTGCATTGGGTTGATAGTGATCGTTGCTTGTATCGTAGCTTTATAAAGGTCTCTCCAAACGGAGAAAAAATAATGAAATTTTTCCTAAATTTTTAATATATTCATTTTCTATTATTTGTAAATTCTACTATATATATACATATTATAAATATAATATTAATTTGAAAAGATATTTATATTTTTATTTTAAGTTATAAACGGGCAAGAATAATCGTTCTATATACAAAAATTGAGAGGATCGATAATTCAAACATTAAGCCTGGAAACAGATGTACCAAAATAAAGAGCAATATCTTGAAATTATAGAATACTTGAAATCAGTAAATCAAATAATCTTCGAATTAACAACAGAAAAAATTAATGTTTACATAGAAAAAACAATGCAATTATTTGATTCGAATTTACCTTATTCGTTTAATAATATTATATGTCAAGGCATTTATTCATCATTTATTTCTCAAAGAAAAGACATTGATTTATATTTTCATTATTTAAAATTAGTGGAAGAAAAAGAAACCGAAATTCTTAAACATAATCCAAAAATTTTTAACATTTTCCGCAATTTTCTTATTAGCTTTCATACATGTGAATCAAATTATATACTTGCTGAAATGGTAAAGCATAACTTCATTAAGTATGATTTTGGTCAAAAACTGGATGATTTATATTTTATGCATCTTTTCAACGAGGATGAGCTTTATAAAAAACATGACCTCTTTTCATCCCTTTCTGAATTGCCAGATAAAGAAGATTTAATGAGAAATGATTTTGAACTTCATAAGAAGTTAATTGAAGATGGAGTAAATCCCAATAAAATTGCAAAAATAATTCGAAATGATGAAATCGAAAAACTTCAAGAAATATCATCGCAAGAAAGCTTTAATTTTAAACAAATGATTAAACCATCACTATATGAGAAATATTCATTTATTAATAAGGAAAATGTTTCATTAATTGACTATGCAGCATTTTTTGGATCAATTAAATGTTTTAAGTATTTACTTATGAATGGTTTTAAATTAGAAAATACAGGTAAATATGCAATTGCAGGAGGAAATCTTGAAATATTTTACATATGTGAACAAAACCATTCTTCATTTGAAAATGCGTATGAAACAGCAATTGAATTTAATCGAAATGATATCTTTAGATATCTTTATGAAAACAAAATTGGTAATATTAAATCTTTTGATTACTTAGGAATAAAATGTATTAAATTTAGTAATTATGAAATTCTTTCATTTTTAAAAGATAAATTTAAAGATACTAGAAAAATGATTTTCCAAGCTGTATCAAGTGGTAACACTTATATTACTAAATGCTTCCTATCAAAAAATGCATTTAATAAAATACTTTTACCAGTTGCTGTTTCGTCTCAAAATATTGAACTGGTAAAATTCATTATTAATCAAAAAGAATTTGATATTAACCATAAAAATATTTGTTTTTCTATATTAAAATTTGTTTTATTTCAATGATATTTGTTGATTTAATGCGGATTTTATTTAAATGATTTGATACATCACTTATAATTGCTTCTAAAAACGGTAACTTTGAAATTGTTAAATTACTTCTTGAACAAAAGGGAATTAATATTAATGAGAAAAACGTTTCTCTTGTTTGTTCAAAATTTATATCTATAATTTCTTATTTTTAAAAATAATTTGGAATTTGTCTAAATAGCTTATAACGGCACTTTTGGAATCAGTTTGGTATAATCATACAAAAGTAAGCAAAATACTTCTTAAAAATAACGAAATTGAAGTCAATACTAAAACTATTTAATCGTATTGTTTAAAATTTGCTTTATTAATTTAGAATTTTTTAATAATATTTGGGGATCATTTAAAATATCTAATACAGCACTTATTTGGGCATCATGTAATGGTAATATAGAAACTGTTCATTTACTTATTAAAAAAGTCGGAATTGAAATTAATGCTAAAAATATAAATACCTTTCATTTAAAATTTATTTTAATAATTTTGGATTTCAAAATAATATTTGGAAATTATTTAAATTATTTGATACAGCACTTATTTTAGCATCTAAAAATGGTCATACAGAAATACTTAAATTACTTCTTGAGCATAAAGGAATTGATGTTAATGCAAAAAATATTTTTTTGTTTTATTTAAAATTTATTTCAATAATTTATTATTTCAAAATAATACTAGATTTTTTTAATTATATTTTATGACAGCACTTATGTATGCATCTATAGATGATCATATAGAAGTAGTTAAATTACTTCTTGAACAAAAAAATATCCAAATTAATGTCAAAAGTGCTTTTCAATCTTTTTTATAATTTGTAAAAATAATTTATAATTTCATAATATCATTTGGGAAATTTTTTAATTATTTTGTACACCACTAATATATGCATCTCAAAATGGGCATACAGAAATAGTCAAATTACTTGTTAATCAAAAAGATATTGATATCAACATTACAACAGTTAATCTTTTTAATATGATATTCGTTTTGATATTTTGATGGAGTTTCAAAAATATTTATGCAGTTTGAAAAATTTATAAACAGCATTAATACATGCATTGATGAAAAAAAGCACTGAAATTGTTGAAATTCTACTTGAACATGGAGCTAACATCTATAATGAAGATATTCGATTAAATTATTGTTTCCACTTTTTAATATTGCATGTGAATATGGAAACATTGAACTAGTTAAATTACTTCTTAAGCAAAAAGATATCGATATTAATTTAAGGGATGAGAATTTATTGATTTTATTGGTAATTTCATAAATTTTATATTAGATAATATGTTTTGGTATTTACAAAAAAAATTTTTTTCGCCTCTTATTTGTGCATCTTATAATGGTTATATTGAAATTGTTATGTTACTTCTTGAACAAAAAGATATCGATATAAATGCAAAAAAAATTTGATCTTTGTATTTCTAGGTTATTTCAAAAATTTTACATTAGAAATTAATTTTTGGAAATAATTTAAATGATTTTATACAGCACTTATGGTGGCATCTATGAATGGCCACATAGAAATCGTTAAATTACTACTTAAACATAAAGGAATTGATATAAATGCCAAAGATGTTTATTTATTTTATATGTTTGCTAATCATATAGAATGATTTTTGATAATGATATTTGGAGATTAATTAAATTATGTCAAAATGTACTTATGATTGCATCACAACATGGAATTATTGATGTTTTTGCAATACTTTTTCAACTACTTAAACATGAAGGAATTAACATCAATGATGTAGATCATTTTTTATTCGTTTATTTGATTTTTCTTGATTGTATTTGGATTTTACTAAAATTATTTTTAACGGTACTGATGGTTGCAACCTTGAATGGACATTTTAAAATAGTTGAATTTCTTCTTCAACAAAAAGGAATAGATATTAATAGGAAAAATTTTGAAATTTCATGAAATTCTATGGTGTTTATTAAGGTGATTCAATTCTGCACTTTTGTGTGCAGCTCAAAAAGGATTTTTTGAAATTGTTGCTTTATTTTTGGAACAAAGTGATATTAACATCAATATTCAAAATTTTGTTTGATTTTATATAAAATTTATTAATGTTATTTAATATATTGTTTTTATATTTGGATTTTCATTAAATTTTATGACACTGCACTTATGATAGCATGCACAAAAGGTTATACACATATAGTTCAAATAATATTACAACATGAAGGAGTTGATGTTAATTTAAAAGACATATATTTAGATTTTTTAAAGATTATTTCAATTATTTAATATATCCAAATTTTATAAGGAATTATTTCGAATTATTTAATACAGCACTTATAAATGCAACTAGAGGAGGTCATATTGATATTATAAAATTGCTTTATAAACAAAAAGAAATCAATTTATATGATACAAATGTACTTTTTTTATATATGAAATATTTCATAAAGTTTTGAAGTTTCTAAAAATTATTTGAAATTTATTTAATTTCATTAAAACTGCACTTGAAATTGCAGGTGAAAATGGTTACACCAAAATTGTAGACTTGATTCTTCAATAAAAAACATATTACAAAGTATTCTAAATTTTACTTAGCCTCAAATATGTAACATGTGAGTGCATCGCAATTCAAGTTGAATCCGCCATTTCCACTGTATTGTTGACCTGAGATAAGATCTTTGAATGATGAACCTCCACAATTAACATAAACAGTTGTTGGTAAAGTTCCTGTATTAACAACAAAAACAATTTTTGTTTGTGTTTGAGTATCCCATTTGACATTAATAAGTGCTCCATCTTTAGTTGAAACACTATTAGAGCCTCTCCACATCGCTGGATAATTTTGGCGAATGTTCATTATCTTAGCAGTGTAATCATGCAAATCTTGTTCATTATTGTTGAATCCTGAGATATGTCCGTCAGTACGTGCAACATTATCACCTGCTGTATTTCCACCACAGCCATAAGATTGCCAGCAATCAGCGATGTCACCAACTTCATCACCATAATAAATAGTTATTGGACCAGTGTAAGCAGCTAAACAACCTAACGCGATCTTATAACGCTTCCAATATGAAGGATTACTTCTATCATAACCATATTTGTTACGGATTAAGTTACCGAATCTCCAAACATCATGATTCGTAATGAAAAGATTTGGATAAACATCTGATGAATATCCTTTTTCACTTGGTGTCTTGAATACATTTGTAAGTGTACCAACACCATAGCCACCAGCACCACTTTCTTCTTGTGCAATAACTTGAACAAGGTTATAACGTGATGGGAAATCAAATGCTGATTTAAGACCATCTTGTGAATATGTTTGTGATTGGATTTCACTAGCACCACTCCAATGTTCACCAACCATATAACCAAGTGTACCCCATTGTTTGCCTTGGCTCTTACGTTCATTGCATACACTTTGAACTGCTTCACGAATTTCATGCCAATAGTTATGACCGTTTTGATAGACTTGATAACATTGATCAAGACGCCAACCATCAATTTCATATTCACGGATCCAATATGTTGCAACTTCTTTATAAAAGTCTAAGCTTCCTGGATATGAAACTGGGTTACTGCCTCCTTGTGGATATTTACCACTTGGTGATCCTTTGACATTACCTCCATGATGACCGAAAACACCATCTAAAAAGATATACATTCCACGATCGTGGCAGCCTTTGATAAGATTACGAAGATCATCATTAGAACCGAATTTAGGATCAACATTGAAATAATCAGTTGCAAAGTAACCTGTCGATTGAAGTAATGAACCACCAGTTCCACCTGTTGAATCAAAGACTGGTGTAAGCCAAATAGCATTGACATTAAGACCTTTGATGTAATCAAGAGCATTAATGATACCTTTGAGATTACCTCTATGACTGCTTGGACCATAGCCTGTGCAATAGCATGATGATCCATCGCCTTGGAATGATGAAACCATAATTTGATAAATTGTAAGTGAATTGAAATCTGTGTTTAATCCATTTGATGCTGTTCCAATTGTAGTTGTATCTATTGTTGTTTGTGATGTTGATGATGTCGTTTTGTGGAATGTGATAAATCCGATTGTTGTTCCAACAATTAAACCAATTCCGACACACAAAGCTGCAACCCAGTAATATCTTCTTTTTGGTTTGACTTCCTTCTGGGATTCGATATCCTTTGAACCTAAAAGGGGCTCGTTTTGTATTTCCTCCATTAAAAAATGAAGTAACAAAGAAGGTTAGGTGTTCCATTTGAAAAATGAGAAGGGAAGGTCATACGGCGGTTATTTCATATAAAAAGTGCTGACGGGTAAATCAGCCATCAAAAAGTTGTAATGTGAAGTAAATTATTCCTCAATAATGACTATAGTCATTTATCTAGCTGAATTATTCTAGTCTTTGTATACAGTGGGGTAATAAGTAGTGGGTAATGATATTCTAAAGTTTTTATTTAATTATTGATTTTTGAAATTTCCTATCAAATAATTGAAGTTAAGTTGTTTCCAATAATCATCACCAATGTAGGGAGTGTTGGCGTTTGGTTAATGAGATATTTGGTTGTAAGAATTTATAAATTTTGCTAATTTTTTAACGAAAACATATTTCCATATATAAATAAACTGACCTTATCTTCCTAATATATGTATGTATGTATATGGGATGATAACTCTTATATAAGACCAGATACAGAAGGATTTGTTTAACAAAAATTAACGTTCTCTATACCTTTGCCAAATGATGAGGAGGAACTATTATGATGTTATTTGCTTAATGAAATTTGATCGTGAAAAGGGCTCTCATATTGTAAAGCGATATCCAGAAAATTTCAATCTTGGTCAACAAGAGCAATATTATGTTTCTTGTTCTTTTCCTGAGAACTCAAATCCAACTCAAAGCAAATGTATTTATTCATTTTCAATTTATCCATATGGTTCATGTTATGTTTATTCATTTTTTTTCAATAATGAACAATATTCCATTGTTTTTGGTTCTCAATTTTATCTTTCAGACCTATTTTTCAAATTTCTACAAGCAGTTTCGAAAGATATGAATGATGTTCAACCAGAAACAATCTTTACAAAAGTTTGTGAAATGCTTTCCAATTGGAAAGTTGAAGATGAGATTTTTTATGCACAATTTCCAAACGAAGTTTTACAACTTTCACCCGACTACACCTATGAAATCCTTTACAAGTCTTTTAATCCAGTTCAATGGCTTGGTACAAATGTTGATCTTCGTCAACTTTGGCATATCCTATTAACCAACAAAGGCATTCTTGTGTATGGCCATGATCCATGGCATATATCTAATGCAGTCTTTTCCATTCTTTCGCTTTCATCACCAGTTCGATACAATGATGATTACCTCACGTACACACGATTTGGCGATCCGCGCTTTGCCGAAGTCATTGAGGGGTCGACTAGGTACAAAATTGTTGGCACCACGAATGATCTTGTTCTTGAGCGTTGCAAACAATTTGCAATTGTAATAAAACTTCCCGACAAACCACAAAAGCCAAACAACGAAATTCGCGACGAGATCGAGCGACGCGAAAATCGATTGTTAGGTCGAATTGAAGATTTCATTGATCTTAAACTTGATGAAGATCCATATTTCGATCTTCTCTATAAAGATATTAATGAAATTGATTTGCATTATGTCGAATCGACAAAAAAGAATTCGAAACAGTTGAAATACGACGAAATAATCGAATTCACGAAAACGAAAACTTTCGATGAATGGAGAAGAGCAATTGTTTATAGAGACGCATTGAGAGAAGGATTCTTGTCGATACCGCCGAAGATGGCGATAAGAGAAAGAGACAAAAATACGCTGGAAAGGATGATGGGGATTGTGGAGGCACTGATGGAAAGATATGTCGAAGACACGCATTTCATATCAGTGTTGTCATTACATAGAAATTTGTTAAGAAATTTGTTAAAGAATTAAAATATTTTTTGATACATTTGTTGTTCGTATACTTGATAAATCATGTAGATACGATTTGTTGCGAATTTAAGTAGAATTTGTGTTCATTTTGCGTTCGATTCACATATTGAAAGGCATAAGAAAAAATCACTAAATTCTTATTAAATTTTTGATCACTTGTAACATGTTTTACATTGCAAAAATATGTAAAGAATTTACATTTCATTAAGAATATGATAATACAATAAAATTGAGAATAAAACAAAATTTTGTTTGATGTGATTACATTTTGCTGGATCATAACACATAAAATGAGATAGATTAAATATATTATAAAAAAAATTATTTTTGATATCATGTAATGCATTATTGTATTCTTTCTAATTAAAAACAATTAATATCGAAGTGTATTAAAAAATTCATTTTATAAGTATTACTCAACTTATTTCATACATATTGAATATATTTTGGTTTAGTAAATATTAATTAAATTTTAAAGACATTAGGCCCACATTTTATATTGTTTATTATCAATAACATATTTCATTAAAGTGATTGCAATTATTACTTTTTAAATTTGGAAAATTAAGAAAATATGAAAGTTATGCAAAATAAATTTTCATTGTAATTCACATGGTATTATTTCTTCTTGTTTCAAGCAAATATTATTAATATGGATAATTGCATTTCGCAGTATCTAATTAATTAATTCGATTTTCATGACTCCATTTATTATTTCATAAAATAAACATTAAAAAAATTATTTTATTAATGTACTCATTTGGTAAAAACACTTTTTTAATTAAATTAATGAAAATATTAATGAAAAATGTAATACAAATTGTGATTTTATTATGTAGAACAACGAATTTTATACGCTTTATATAAATGGAATTGCTTTCATTTTGAGCGAAGATATGCTAAAGTTTCTTTAGCTTTCATGTGTAGATTGTCATTTCTAATTCCTAATGATATTACCCTATGAATAGCTATTCTGTTTAATATACAATTATTTTTTCTTGAACAATCCACAGCAAATTGCTTAGCAGTATCTATAAAAGCTGAAATCAAATCTTCTTTAATATTTTTCTCTCCAATCCTAAGAATAGCGCAAGCTAAACCACTTAAACTATATAATTGCTTTGATTCCATTTGTAATAATTCTTTCGATTGATGATCGTGGTTTTTCATTGCATAGAAATTTAATGCATAAATTTTATAGCACTTTGATAAATATGTATAATATTGATTTGCATATTCAATCTCTTCAGGAAGCTCAAGACTTAAGAGTTTTCCTATTAGATTAGCAAAATACATAAAAGTTTCTAACTTAGGTGAAAGATTATTTAGTGTTTCATGTGCTGTTAAATTATTAGAAAATGTATTAAACATAACAGAAATCATTGATATTATATATGGGTAAATTTCATATATATTTGTGCTCAAAAACAAATCATATAACAAATAAAAAACATCTTGAAAAATAAACAACATTTTTTCTTGTAATTTGATAAACATTTGATATAATGTGAATATACACAAGATTATTAATTTTTCATCAGATGATTTAAATATTGGCAAAAGTGATCGAAAAATTACTGAGATCTTGCGTTCAGAATTGTTAGAAAAGAGTTCACCACCTAAGTATGAAATGCCAGTGAAAATTGCCTTGATAGAAATTTTGATATTTTCATCATCATTAGGTAGAGACATAAGAATAATGATGGCTGAACTAAAGAAATTTCGGTAAATCGAAATGAGGGGATTTGTTTTGAGATCAATTTGGAAATTTGGTTTATGAAGAATTTTAATAAAAATCAGTAAAAATGAAATAGAACAATTGGGTTTCGTATTTGTTTTAATGATATTATTAGAAATTTCTTGGAGTGTGTCCAACCAATTTTCTTGTGCTCTAAAGATTTGAGCAAAGACTTTGCATGAAAACCTTTGAAGATCCAAGTCAGTACTTTGAATTGCTTGAGTAATGCTTTCCTTTAGTTCATTAACAAGAATGGAATTATCGACTAATTGATTTAAAACAGATTGACTAATTGTGAGAATTCTATTTAGAATAAATACTGCATTCCTTCTTGTATTAATTGGAATATTTTCATTTTTTATCAAGAAAGCAAAAGCTTGAATGCAATCAACCAGTTGTTCTTTAAACATATCATTTAATTCTTTTTCTATTTTTGTATCTGGATCATCAGTACAATAATTCTCTAAAATGTTATTAAAGTATTTAATTTTTTCTTCCATTTCTCATCATTAACTCTATCGTTATAAGCGTTTGTATTGTGTAACTAAAGTAAAAAATCAGAAGAAACGCAAATTCATTCAGCACAAAGAATTCTTTCTATTAGATCTGAGTAATTAGGATGAAAATTATTTAAAAAAAATATTTATTTTTATTAAAAAAAATATATAATTTAAACAAACATTTAAATTTCATCTAATGGTATTATCTTTGTGAAGTTTGTGAATGGCTTTGCATTTGCCTGATCAACATCAGAAGGTAATGTGTAGAAACATTTCTCGCCCAAAATTTCGAACATTTTCGAGAATATTGGTGAGTTTTCGAGTGTTTTTCTTGATCCAACCAAAATGAACTTTGTCTTCGCTCTTGTTATAGACACGTTCAGTCTTTGCCAATCTGTTATATGTACTCCGGGAGAGCTCTTTCTATTCGATTTAACAGCAGAAAACATTACGACTTCTTTATCTCTTCCTTGGAACTTATCTACTGTATGACATTCAAGTTGTTTCTTAATGACCTCAATATCATTAATAAGTGTCGGGAAATATAATTGAGCACTTCTTAATTGAAATTCAAGTGCTTCTTTAATGAAATGAACTTGTGCTCTATATGGTGATATGATACCAATTTGAGTTGGTGAAATCCCACATAAAACTAGAGTAACAGCAGCAGCAGAAATTATAGCTGCTTCACCTCTATTCATTTTTGAACCATGGCCTTTCATTTCTAACATTTCTACTTGATCAGTATCATACATCAAAATCGATGGGGTACCCTCAATCGTTGGTTTGAGCCACCCCTGGTGTAAACGGTCGAATTCATTCAATATCTCGGGGTGCCCCACATTCAATTTCGCATCACCAATAACCGATAAACCTGTTCTCATTCTTTGATTATAAATTAATGTATTACATAACTTTAAGATGTCATCATTCATTCTATATTGTGTCCTTAAAGTAACGACAGCATGAGGATGAGCTTCACATAAAATCCTAAAGAGTGATGGAGGCTTTTCATTCATTTCAGATCCATATCTTCTAATTGGCGAAAGTTGATAATGATCACCAACGAGAATAAATCTTTTGCATCGTGATAAAGGTCCGAGTACAGTTGGAACGTCAATTTGTGAAGCTTCATCTACGACACAAACGTCGAATAATCTTGATGATATTAACGGATGATTAAATCCTAAACAAGTTGAAGCGAATATTTTACAATTATCGAGAACATTTTTAAGTGAATCGACTGAATCTGTTTCTTCGATAATTTTATCAAGTGAATAACGTAATATATCGTCATGAATACTTGTAGTTTGACCTATACGGATAAAGTTAATATGTTGTTCAGCAAGTTTGATACAAAGATTATCAACAGCAGTATGTGTGAAAGAAGCAATTAAAATTCGTTCATTACGTTTCGCTAATGTACCTATTAAAGATGCAACTGTTGTAGTTTTACCTGTGCCAGGCATTCCTAATAATAACATATAATCTTTCGAAGCAATTGCTGTTTGAATTGCTCTTCTTTGATCTTCATTAAGTCCATAATCAATTGAATCTATATCAGGTAATGGATCAAATATTGGCGGCTGTAAATCTACAACTAATTCTCGTAATCGAATTCCAGATATAATATTATCAGATGCAAATAATGATAATAAATTCGTTCGACAAATATCAACGCCTGTAATACTTTCCCATATATCTAAACATATTCCTTCTTCATCTGGAACTAAAACGGATTCAATAACTTCAACACATATTACATTTTCTTCAAGATTAATAGTGGTTACACGTCCTCGTCCTACAATTGGTGGTACACCATTACGTGTGAACATTACAAAAGAACCTTTTGTAATTGTCGATCTTTCGATTGTTCCTTCTTTAGCTATAAAATTCATTTCAGTATTAATACCTTCAGCTACTTTTAAATCAGAAATTGCTCTTCCATTTCTAATCCTAATATTAAGTGGTGTCATCCAAATCATAGTTTGCGCGTTATATACTACTTGCATTTCTTCTAATAGATTTCGTTCAAAGTTACGATAAAATGAAATATGATGTTCATTAGGATAATATGGTAAATTAGATCGAAGAAACTTAGCAATTGGTGACTTAATAGTTTCACCAGTTTCCAAAAATGCGCATGCAGTAATTCCACTACAATTATTACAGAATTTTTCTGTTCCGACTGTACTTGGTACAGTTCCATGTGCTATAGCATGTGCTAATTTATTCCTTTTCATGATAATATGTAAAAGTTCATTATGCGTTGGTGCAATATTAAATGAAACACTATCGCCGGAATAAAATAATGCTCCGCTATTACCCGATTTTTCTGGATATTTCTCTTTCATCATAAATATATACGCGGCTAATTGTAAGATATGTTCTGACCGTGGAATGGCTCCCATCGATTTACCGGACTTAATTTCAAGTGGAAATATATGTTCGTCATCTTGAAGTGTTACATCAATTTTACCTTTTAAGCCCCATTGAAATGACCAAATACTTTCTTCTTCATTAACAATGCTACATCCATATGGCGGTAAAAATTGGATGTTTTCGAAGACATGCGTCGGCTGATTAAAGTTATATTTTTCAGATGATTGAAAATTTAATTTGATGTTGTCACTAATCTTTCGGATGACTGATAAAGAATTGGAAATTTCACGTATAAAAGTGGCTTTGTCTTGCCCTATAAAATAAAGACTAAGTTTTTCAGTCTCAAGAAGATTATCAATTCGAGCTTCAAAGGAATCAATACTACCTTCAATAAGAATGATTTGGATCAACTCATGAATAATAGTTCCTTTCAACATAAAGAAGTTGGTGCAGCCTGAAGGACTGATGTCCATTAAATACGCTTTACGATCACAGATTTGACTGGCCGCTAATTTGGTTCCTTGAATAAGTATTTGTGGTAAAAGTATGAAATAACCTTGTTCGTTGTCAATGACCATTGAATATTTGTTGTTGTAAAGTCCATATGTTTCATCTTTTTTAACCCAATTTCCAATCACAAAAGCAGTATCACCCATTGTGATTTTAGATGAGCACCAAAAACCACGGAGATGAACAAAACGTTCTTCTTGTCCAATACCAGGCCATAGACGTACGATTAATTCTGACTCATAGATTTGATCATCAATACTTTGTTCAAATGTATCTATGACAATAAACAAAGGTTGAGTAGTTGATATTTCACCAGCTTCTTGACAGGATCCACTTGATGGTGGTAAATCAGAAGAAAAAGGAAGCTCCATAAGCTGATTTGAAACCTCTGTAAAAAGAGGAGACATTTCTGTCATGCTGTCATCCGAATCTGAGAGAAAATCCATAAGAAAAGGCTGAAGGAAATCGAGCTTGTGGTTTAATTGCTTTCATAAGACGGTTAATCAGACAAAGGCTGCCAAATAATAATTACGTTTACCATTTCCACTGACTACATTGAATATTGTTTTATGTTATAACATTTCTGCTAATTTTAATAAAACAATAAGTGATAATAATATATGTCTTACCTCACTTGCTCAATTTGATAAATGTTTGTCTATTTTATCCGTTCATATTTTTTGAGTGATTTCAAAATGCTTTTTCCCTTGGAGTTAACATAAATTTTCAAACTTTAAAATTCTATAATACTAAAGTCGTATATATTATAATTATCTGGTTCATTTAAACATATTTCATTGTTTATAAAATGGATAATAACTCACAATTTTTTTAATAACAACAAAGTTAATAAAATTAAAAATTTTTTTAATAAATAAATAAACGTCATTTAATGTGAAATCCAGACTTTTCAAGTATGAATTTCATTAACAGAAAATTCATTCAAATTAAAGAAAATATCAATATTTTTGGAAAATATTACTATTTCACTCCTTAAATGCCTATTTTAACGATATTATCTTCTTTGAAATCTTTTGCAAATGGATCTTCTTCAATATTAGATTGACGGTATCCAATCGAAATGTTGTGTTCGTTTTCTGTCTCTTGGAAGACAACTTCTAAATCTTCATCATTACTTTCTTTTTGATTCCTTCGAAGGCGTATTAACAATATGATGATTAATGTAAGAATAATTACTGCAATTGCAGCACCAACAATAATATAAATATGTGTATTAATGAGTCCTTTTTGTTCTTTTTGTTGCTCTTTTTGTAAAATAGTATAGAAATTGGAATAAAAACTATAATACATTGAGTATATTATAATTGTATATTCATAATAAATGAATTTTGTTTCAATATATGTGGGTTGAGAATTATAAATTGTATATAAATGTGTGGTCTTTAAAAGAGTTCTTAAAAATGAATAAGATTCAGTAATTGAAAGTGAACATGTTAAAATAATAGAATGCGACATAGTAGCATCTAAAAGAAAAGTTTCTGTAAACACATTTGATTTGGTAAAAGCATTAGATTTGGAAAATATTTCAGATTTAGTAAAAGCATTTGATTTAGTGAATACATTTGATTTGGTAAAAGCATTAGATTTGGAAAATATTTCAGATTTAGTAAAAGCATTTGATTTAGTGAATACATTTGATTTAGTAAAAACATTTGATTTAGTAAAAGTGTTTGATTTAGTAAAAACATTTGATTTAGTAAAAGTGTTTGATTTAGTAAAAACATTTGATTTAGTAAAAGTGTTTGATTTAGTAAAAACATTTGATTTAGTAAAAGTGTTTGATTTAGTGAAAACATTTGATTTGGTAAAAACATTTGATTTAGTGAAAACATTTGATTTGGTAAAAACATTTGATTTAGTAAATGTTTTTGAAAATGTATTTGACTTTGTAAAAGTAAACGTTGGAGGAAGGCATTGATCGATTGTTGTTTTACTGGTTAACATATTCCCAAAAGAAGTACTAGTATATGCTGATGTTACCATAATTGTATCTGTTGGAACGTTTATAAATGCATTTTCATTAAATTCTGGTTCACTATTTCCATTATAATAGATACATTTAAGTTGATTACAATTGGCAAATGCATAATCACCGATTGTTTGAATACTTCCTTCGATATATATTACATTTAAAGCTCTACAATAATAAAATGCATGATCGCCAAAGGAAGTAACTGATTTAGGAATTGTAACATTTGTTAGTTTTGAACAATAATAAAATACATAATCACCGATTTCTGGAATATTTCCATTGATTTCAACTGTTTCTAAATTGGAACATGATTGAAATGCACGAATTCCAAGAGATTTAAGAGAACTTGGCATTGTGAAATTTTTTAAAGCAATACATGAATAAAATGCATATTCACCGATTGTTTCTAGTTTGTTACCAACAATTATTGTTTCCAAGTACGAACAATATATAAATGCATTGTCCATAATCGTTTTAATATTATCTCCAATATCAATTGTTTTTAAAGCTTTACATTGATAAAATGATTTTATTCCAATTGTTGTGACTGAATTAGGAATCACAATTTTTATTAGTTTTGAACATAAATAAAAAGTATTTTCTCCTATTTCTGGAATATTTCCTTTGATTTCAATTGTTTCTAATTCATAGCAATATTGGAATGTATAATTTCCAAGAAATTTAAGAGAACTTGGCATTGTGAAATTTTTTAATTTTTTACATGTATCAAAGGCAAATTCATCAATTATTTCTAATTTATTTCCGATAATAATTGTTTCCAAATTTTCACAAACTAGTAAAGAACGATATCCAATTGTTTTAATATTTGTTCCTAAATTAATCGTTTTTAAACTAATACATGCATAAAAAGCACGTGTTTCAACTGTTACAATAGAATTTGGAAGAATTATAGAACTTAATGAATTGCAACCAAAAAATACATAACCACGAATCGTATCAATATTTCCATAAATTTTAACTGTTTCTAAACTAACGCAAACTTGAAAAGCAGCACCTCCAATTGATTGGACTGAACTTGGAATTTCGATGCTTTGTAAGCTGGAACAGTTATTAAATGCAAATTCATTAATTGTAGTAATTGTATTACTAAGCTGAACTGTTAAAATTGAAATCCAATTATTGAATGCAGAATATGGTAATGTCGTAACACCACTTGAAACAATTACATTTTCTGCTAAAGTGCCATAATTTTTTAAGTTTCCAATATCATCTAAATTTGTAATTGTAAGTGTTTTTGTATTAGCATCCCATGTTGCTGAAAATGAATAAATAGAAAAAAGAGAAAAAGTAAAAGGAAGAAAACTCTTTGATATTGTTATTTGGTTTTTATTAATTTTTTTATTACTGATTAATGAAACGAAACTAAAAAGAAAAACAAAAATTAGTATCAAAAAATTGAAATTATAAATGAGATTAGGATTTTGAATATAGTATATGTTTTCATTTTGTTTTGATCCTCCTGTGAATTTCAGTATAAAAAATACAAAATTTTTTGCATGTGAAAACAATAAATTAGAATGGTTGAATGATTTGATTTCGGATAATTTATTAATCTCAAAGGGAATTAATTGATGAGTAAAATCTTCATATATAATTGTTCGTTTTATGAAACAATTAATACGAGTAAGCCGGAGAAATCGATTGTATATGCTAATTTTATAATTATATGCCAAACTGATCAGTTTTGTAAACAATTTTCCTGATTCATGATTTTCATTTCGTGAAAAAGACATAATGGAAACACTATTACTATCACTTCTTGTTTTCAAAAGAGATATATGTGCTAACGCAATAAAAACCATAAAGAAATAGATATTTCCCATTGATGAAAATTTTGATAATATCTCAAAAAGTCTAAAAAATTAACAGTTAGAATTCAAAAATTGAAAAAAATGAGCGTAACAATTGAGAATATTTCGTCAAATCGCCATTTTTAACACAACTTTTCCACTGGATTATCCGACAAAACAATACAAAACCGTTAATGTTTTTCAATGCGATAAAAATGTGAAAAGTGTAACACAATAAATTGAACGTTAAATAAATCAATTTCGTTTTCTTAAAAGTTCGAGCAATTGTAGAAACTGATTTATCTAAATTATGTTATCATTTATCATAATGGTTAATTGATGCACAACCCTATAGAAATGGGAGACCTCAAAAAAAAATCTTCTTACATTAATGATCTGTACAGATCTTTTGCCACAACTCACAAAAACAAAATTTGCTTGGCATAAATGCATTATTTTAATGAATGATTTTATTCCATCATCAAAATTTGTTCGATTTTTATTAGAAAGAGTATATTTCAATCTCAATGATTAAATCAATATAAATACTGAATGTTAATTATGTTTTATCTAATGGAACTTCAAATTTCAAAATCCCAACGTGGAATATTCTGTAACAAGTTGAAATAATGTGATATGGATAAGAATATAATATGATGCATAATTATATATGAGAATTATTCCATTTCAACTTTATTATTATTTTATAATAAGTAAATCACTATTTCAAATGCAAAAAAATATATGAATTTATTAAGAATTAAGAAAAAATCATTTAATTAGCTATTTTAATTTTTTTTTAAATATTAATAATTATATTTACCTCGGTATTTATATAACATGTAAAAAAATTTGGGTTGATTTTATTAAGGATAATTCATGTTTGGGGAGTTGCAAATTACCCAGATTCAAACCGTAAAGCACGCCTTTTTGAAAAAAACTGTATTTTATTCAAAATTGCATGATGTTCGGAATTTTTGACTATCATAACTGCCCTTTGAAAACAAAAAAGTGCAAGGAAATTTAGCAAAAAGTGTAAAACTGTTTGACAGTTGATCATTCAATCAAAAAATGATACTGAATTTTGAGTATTATGTTGAATTGAAAAAGTGTATTGAAATCGATATTAACCAGTTGAAATTGAATTAAACCGAAGAAGTTGAACAACACAAATGGAGCTATATCAACTTGAATGGATCTATGCTGCCTCTATATTTCTTTTAACTATTATTGGTAACATTGGTCCTTTGTTTATTACTGCGCCTCAGTGGACGTCACGATTAGAAGCTATGGCTGGTGGCGTATTTCTTGGTGCTGGTCTTGCACATCTTCTTTGCGATGCAAATGAGCACCTTCACCAGGCGAAGGATATTCATTACCCAGTTGCTCCTGCTGTTGCTGTTGGAACTTTTGTTTTACTTACTTTAGTTGAATTATTTTCATATTCAGAACACGATGCAAAAGAAAAGCTAGAACAAGGAAATGATCAAAATACTGATGTCAGCTTAATTTCACAAGTTTCATTAATGGATGATACAGAAATCCCCATTGGAGAACGACGCGATCGAAAGATCACCCATTTCGGAACTTCACTTCGAAACATAACAGGCGCTACCATTTCCCTATATGTTATTATGGACATACATTCTGCTATTGAAGGTTTAACTCTTGGTATTCTTGATAAAAAATCCTCAATTGCAATTTTCATTGCAATTGCTTGTCACAAATCCGTTGAAGCATTTGCTCTTTCCCTCATTCTTCTTAATGACAAGCCAACAAAAGTTTTGTTTTGGATCTTAGTCATTATTTATTGTCTGATGAGTCCTGTTGCAATCATTGTTGGTCATTCGCTTCAAAGAATTAGTGGCCAATTGGCTCTCGGAATTATTGCATCATTTTCTGCTGGAACTTTTATGTTTGTTGGATGCCACGAATGGTCTGAAATGTTCGAGCATAAGCAAGAATGGGGCGTGTGCGAAAAGGTTTGGCACATTCTGTTTTTCGTTCTTGGTTTGTTATGGATGCTCATCGTAGCAATCTTTGAATGATACATATGTAATTTCCCATTTTAATTCAATAAAATGTTGGAATATATATAATAATATGTTTTGATTTGAATGAAAATTTCAAAATATTTGTAATTTTTTTTAGAAAGAAAAAAATGTCTGCTGATAATAAATGAATTGCATTTTCGTTACATTTTATGCTTTAATTGTTTGTTGAAATCTTTTATGACTACTTTGTTCCTATGGTAATATTTACACTAATTTCAAAAATATTGATTTTATTTCTTTTTACAATATATTTTAAGGCATATTTCTTTTAATTTGATATGAAATGGTTACCTGTATTTCTATATAATTTATTTGTCATGATGATTTTTAGTATCCGAAACATTCTAATTAATATTTTATCCATTAGAAGTTATAAGGTAAAAATTTTGGAAATTGCATTTCTTCTAATGGATAAAGATTTTAAAAGAAATTATTAACATAGAATTTAAAAAATGATTACATTAAAGGATATATAATGAATAGGTGATAATACTAATATTAAAATGATTTTATGTGTTAATCATTATTAAAAATATCCTAATTTTGAAATATTCTTGGTTGCTTATCCAAACATTATGTAAATTTATAAAGTTATTATAAAAATAATAAAAATATAAAAAACCCTCTGTTGTTTAATGATGATGTTGCATATTTTCTTCTTGTATAATATTTTCGAGGTATACGAGCTTATGCATTGCACGCTTGTGTGTTCCAAGACGTTTCTTGAGGAATGTACGTGCTGACTTCCTTTTTTCTAATTTGATAAGATCCATTGCACGACGTTCATATGGTGACCATCCAGCAAGTTCATGGATAACTTCACGAACAAACTTTGCACGCTTTCCGCTTGATCCTTTCCTGGTTTTGGTTGCAACCTGTTTTTCAGTTCCCGACATTGTAAAGGTCGACCAAACCGAAAAAACCGAAATTTTGCGGGTCCAGCAAAAACATTAAAAAATTAAAAAAAATAAAAAAACGACACGAACCAGATTCGAACTGATGCGGAACAAGCCCATGGGGACTCTAATCCCACGCCTTAACCACTCGGCCATCGTGTCTCTGTAAACTTCAAAAAATGATTATAACTAGTAGTATAATTTAAAGCAACTAAGTTGAAGCTACATAAAAAATTGGGATATTTTCTTTTTATAACTCTTTTTATCATGCTGGATGTTTAGTTACCTTTAAAATTGAAAGTTAAACAAATTATTATGAAAATTAAGTTATTAAAAATCGAATTAAAAATTAAAAAGATAACAAAAAATGTAAAACTTTGGAAGAAAGAGTGACTGTTTTTTGGTTTTCTTTGTAAAATATATGCGACGAAAAAAATTGTTAAATCGTGAAATGAAATGATTAGATGAATGTAAAAGAATAATGAAACAAATTAATCTCCATTTTTCGAAGCATAAAAGCATTGACATTTTAGCTTTAGTTTGAACTACATCAGGATCAAATGAGTATTCTTTGGTGTTATTCAAAATTGAGGGGGTCTGTTACGATAAAATACGTTATTTTTCAGATGTCAAGAACAAGAGAAAAATTGAGGACAAAGAGAAACGTGGCAACTGATGCTTCACCAAAGTATTCAGTCAAGAACAACGTGCGTCTTACCTCTGGCTTTCGTTCTGGTTTATCCATGCGCTCAATGCAAAATCCCCAACAAAGCATTAGAAAACCACCAGATCAAGTAATCCTCACAGACGAAGAGAGGAAAGAGGAATTCAGTCGTGATCTCAAAGTTGAAGATCCTCAAGCGCCTCAATCTCTTGTTCGACTCAAATTTAGTCAAAATCAATATGAAGAAGTTGGTGTTCGTGATCCGATGATCATTAACTACGAACAGGTTGGAAGAATTGCTTTAATTAACAAACTAAAAATCGAACAAGAAACTGAAATGAATGAAGAAGAAGATTCAGGAGATTCAAAGCAGGACACCAAAGTGCTCCGCAATCAATTCAACTACACAGAACGAGCCACACAAAACAAAACAGCTGCTTACATGGATCAGGCTACAATAACAGAAGCACCAACTCCCAAAAATTGCACAGGTGTTACTAATGCTCGTGTCATTGGTGATGCGTATGCTAAAGACAAACACATTTCCCTTGCGCCCAAGCCACATTCAGCCTTATTTGTGACAAGAATAATGGAACGTGTTGTTAATCAAAATCTTGATCCGAATGTTGTTTTAGATTTTAGACATTTTGATGATGCTCGTGATACAATTACCAAAGACAAAGGTTATACTCTTCCACTTTGGGAATTTTCATATGATTCTCTTAATGGTTTTTCAACTACAAGCATTGAATGGAATCCTTCTATTCCCGATTTGTTTGGATGCACTTATTCATCCACAAGTAACCAACAAAAAGGATATCTCTGCACTTGGACCCTTAAAAACCAATCAAATCCAAGAGATATAATTGAACTCAATTCTCCGGCGGTTTCTATGAATTGGAATCCATATGAACCGTCACTTGTAGCGGTTGGCACTTTCGATGGTAACGTACACATTTTTGACGCCCGTTTACGGAATTCGACGCCCGTTTACAGCACATCAAAAAGTGCTAAACGTCACACAAGCAGCGTAACGGTCGTTCGATGGCAGATGCCTGATACCTCCAATAATAACACACTTTTATCCGCGTCACTTGATGGCCGTATTATCTTATGGACGCTCATGCAAAACGAGATGAAGCCAACTGAAATTGCGACACTTCCAGCTGGCGTTGTAAGTCTCGATTATTATAATGACAAAACAACACATTTCACAGTTGCATGTGATGATGGACGTATCTATCGAGTTCTTAAGACACGTACAACCAAAGATCCAACATCATTTGAAGCGCATTCGCCACCATGTTTTAGCATTCATCACAACAAGTTCCATCCTAATGTTTATGCCACGAGTGGTACAGATTGGTCAGTCAAACTATGGCGTGAAGGGGAAGATACACCTTTACAAGTTTATGATTATGCGCCAAATTATGTCAACGACGTAAAATTTGCGCCGCATTCATCGACAATATTTGCGTCGATAACATCGGATGGGGAATTGTTCATTTATGACGTAGCGGTTGACAGATATAATGAAATTTGTAAGACAGATATAATCGAAGCAAATGATGGGGCACTTACGACAATGTGTTTCCATCCAAAACTTCCAGTGATACTTATTGGAGATGACAAAGGAAGAATACACTCACTAAAAATGAGTCCGAACTTAAGAAGAAACACACGAACAGAAAAAGAAGAAGAAGAAAAAATGAAAATAGTAAAAACCGAATCATCAAAGAACGCAAGAGGACTACTGCCGAACTTAGCAGTGCCAATTGAAGAGGACGACGACAACGGAAACACCGCATTGGAAGAGGAAGCAAGAAAGGACGCGCTGATAAGGGACGAAACAGCAAAGTTCGAGAAGTCAATGGGTGTGTCATGGGTTAAGTAGAAAAAAATGCTGTATACATAAAGATATTTCTGATAAATTTGTAATGTTTAGTAAAATGTGTACATTATCGTTGTGATGCATCACTATAATTATATGAACTCTTTGTTTAAAATCACTGAATAATTCAGATATTCATTGGTGCTTTACATAAAAAATGGCTTGAGGACTCTTTTTATGTCTTCATTATCGAAAAAATGAGAACAAACAACACATATAAAAAATTTCTTTTTTTTTCAAATAACTGATATTCAAAAAATAAAAGTAATATTACACATTTTACTACAAAAGAATTAATAAATTATTTTTGGTTCCAAGATATTTTTGTTCGAAAAGTGGATTTATATCTGGTCGGACCCTGCCTAAACGGTTCTATCGACGGCTAAAATTTACAGTATAAACGGTCGTTGTATACAAAGCGGTTATTTCGGTTTTGTCCGGCCTTTGGAATGTCCAAGTTCGCACAACGTAACTACACTTTCCGTGGAAAGACCCTTGATGACCTTAAGGCCATGGAACTCCCAGAATTCGTGAAGCTTCTCTCAGCACCACGCAGGCGTTATATCTCACGCTGCTTTGGTGTCAAGCATCTTCATCTTATTACCAAGCTCAAGAAAGCACGCGAAGCTGTTAAAGGCCCAGGTGAAAAGCCACCCGTTGTTAAAACACACCTTAGGTCAATGGTTGTTCTTCCAGAATTTGTCGATAACATAATCGGCATTTACAATGGAAAGGAATTTGTTGAAGTTCAAATCAAACCAGAAATGATCGGTCATGTTCTCGCTGACTTTGCTATGAGCAAGAAAATAGTTAAGCACAGCAAAGCTGGTGTTGGTGCTACACGTAGCTCATCAGCAACATCTCTCAAATAAAGAACATTTATTTGAAAACATGAAAATTTGACTTTTTTTTGCTTATAAATTCCATCATGCTCACATTGATCAATCAAAAATTTTTATTTCTTTAGTTCATCCTATAAATGCGTTTATCAAATAATTTTAGTGAAAATGCTACAAGGATTTCTTTGAGGTAATTTGAATTCTTTATAAAGGAAATCATTAAATATTTCAACTATATTTTATTCTTTTCTTTAAATATTTTAGGATAGTGTAAAAGAAGGCTATGCCCAAAAGATATAATATGTTGCAACATTCTTCTTTGATCAAAAGGCTTGAAATTGGTTCAGAGTTGGTTAATTATTTTCGAACAGACTTTGTTAATTTCCAGACAATGCTGATCTTTTTTCTTTCATTGATTTCAGCTGAAGATTATCCATCACTCTCATTGGACGATACATATCATGAGGTTGTAATTCCTGGCGGTAGTAATGCAACATATTGGGTTCAACCAAAACTTGATCATTCTGCAATTTTAATTCTGCATAACATGCTTAATATTAATTGCTCTAAAAAGAACACAAAAGACACAGACTTTGTTCCAATGGGAGAAAGTAAATTCTCAAGACCTGGAAATATTACTGAATCCAGATATTTATTCCAAGAAGAAGATCCTGTTCTTTTCCGAATTTCATGTGGAGGTGATGAATGCGCTTTCGTCATCACTCATGTACATACAGACCCTGTTTATCACACATCCTCAGTAATGGGTGCATTCAGCATTTTCGTTTGCCTATTTTTAGTTATACTTTCTTGGACAGTTTTCTGCGGCGCATGCAGAGCCACACGTAAAAGATAAAGAGACTATAATATAATTTATTGCTGAATGTATTTTTCTTTAAAATTTTTGATTTCATTTATTCCATAATTAATTTATTTTTAGATTCTTTTTTCCCCACTCATTTTTCAAAAACATTTTTTTTTTAGACTCAAATGGTTAATTAAATTTTACAATTTTATGGGACTTTCCAGCTGGAAACAATATGTTCAAATAATCAAAAAAATGATAATACGTTACATTGGAAGTTTTCTCGTTTTTGGACAAACAAAGAATATTTCTTTATCATATCCAAGATTAATTAATTTTACTTTCTGTTAAATGTTTGATCATTCAAAAATACACTTCACTTATTTTCCCAGTGAGTTCCAAAATTTCTGTACATATTACAGAAACAAGTATAATCTTTCACTTTGAAACGAGATACGTTTGAAAGCTTTCATTTGACCAATTAATTATAGAAAAATGTTGCAATGAAAATTTATAAACGTACACAATAAGGAAATGTTTTTGCAATCTTTTAACAAAACCATTACTGGTTTTAGTGCAGTCAGACAAGTGCAATGCAGTCCGTTATTATCTATTTCAGTATTATCAATTTTAACAAAATATAATATTTATCAAACACATTATTCTAATTCTTATTCTAACTTTATAAATGCACACCTAAATTCACGCGCCCAGATCGAAATCAGCAAGTCATCTTTTTTAAATTTATTTTCTACATCAATTAAATTTGCATCTTTAGATCCATTATATCATGATGTAACTTTTAATCAAGGTCTACAATTTACAGATCAACCAGTTGTCAAAATGGTTTCTGTTAATTTTGTAAATTGTCTTTCAACAAGTAATGGTGGTGCAATTTCAGCCACAAACACAGAACTTCTACTTTATAGTGTTTTTTTCTCCAACTGTTTATCATCACAAAATGGCGGTGGTATATATCAAAATGGCGGAGAGCTTACAATTAACTCATGTCGATTCACAGAGTGTAAAGCAGAGCTTAATGGCGATGACATTTATAAAATGGGCACTGAACTTATGTATGTATATCGTACGGAATTTATTCATATTAATTCACATGGTAACAACAATAACATATATTCAGAAGCAATGATAAACTTCAATTATGTTGTTTTTACCATCGAAGAAGGCTATTGCGCTGTTTATTGCTCACAACTTTTAATTAATAATGGATATACAAATGTAACAAGTGATTTTGAAACTTCATTGTTTGTATCATCTCAATCGCCTGCAGTCATTCGAAACTTTGAATATCAATCAGATACAACATCAGTAAAAAAAGCGAGTTCAGCTACATTCGCAAGCACATTAACATTCACTAGTTCGGCTACATTTTCAGACACATATACATTCACAGATTCACAAACATTTACGCAGTCAAATACATTTTCACAAACAAATTCATTTAGCGATACATATACATTCACTCCTTCAAATCAATTTACTGGAACATCAACTTTTAGTGGATCACAAACATTTTCGCAATCAAATACATTTTCGCAATCAAACACATTTTCTCAATCAAATACATTCTCTGCTTCAAGTAGTTTTTCTGATACATATACATTTTCTCCTTCAAATATATTCTCTCCTTCATTAACATTTACACCATCACGTTCGCCAACTCCTCCGCCAACACCAATGCCAACTGCGACGCCGACACCAGAAACTCCACCACCAACAGAAACACCATCGCCTCAGCCAACACCAATGCCAACTGCTTCACCTTATCCAGAACCAACAGTGGAACCAAGAACTTGGGAATTTAGCTCACTCGGAATTGGACTTTTGGTTTTGGGTATTTTGATGTTATTAATTGGATTGATATTAAACATCATGCTGTGCGTTAATATGATCCAAAATAACGAAATTATACTAACACAGAAATTGTAAGAATAAATATTGTTTTCATGTTAAATGTTCTTATATTTAAAAGTGTTCCACATTTAAACTATGTAGAATTCATTTAAATATTTTACGTAAGTTAAAGATTAAATTTAAATTTATTGAAAAGTATAATTTGTTAAGGATGTAATAAATTTATGTAAAATTTGATTTTCTTTGACAATTAGTATGAATACTTGCAATCAATTGATTCATAATTTGTAAAACAAAAAGTGGTAAATGTCAAAATTTGACGTCAAATCACGTAACCAGTACCGACAGTTTTTTCTTGTTTTAAAATTTTTTATTTGATATCAAATATTTGATTTTTTTAAAGTTAAGATAGGTATTATTAAATTAATATTCTTGTTGATAATAATTATGTTAGTATTCGAAGCTTCTGTAGCCCAGTGGTTAGAGCGTTCGCCTAGTAAGCGGAAGATCGCGAGTTCGACTCTCGCCAGAAGCAATTTTTTTGTTTTTTCTGTAATTATCTTAATAAACAACAATTGGGCACAACAACTTAACTCAATTGAGTTAAATTTAATATAACGAATCATTTATTCATTAAATTTATGATAAGATTTTTATTAAACATTCATTGAAGTGCCTTAATTTGATTTAGCATTTGTTCTGTTTTTTGTGGGTAATCCATTTGTTGCATTTGCCTTTGCGGCATTCCCTGTTGCATCATTGGACTACCGAGAGGCATTTGCCCCATTTGAGAGACGGGACTTCCTCTTCCGATCTGTGGCATCTGCTGCATCTGATTCATTGGCATTGAATTCATTGGTGGTGGATATTGCATTGGCGGTGGATAATATGGATACGGATATGGATATGGATTGCTGACTCTTGGCGGACTATATACATTGGTATCATTTGACTTTTGGTCTGCCTCAATGTAAATCGAGGGTGAAAATTGAACACCATCAATAGTCACAGGATTTATACTTGCAGCATTAGCATTCCGCATATCACAATATTGGATAATAAAATAATTCTGTTGTGGTAATTCTGTGATTTGATATATTGGACCATATTTTTCCATCTCTGTTTTAATACGATCTTTGGAGAGTTTGGTGGCAGTGGGTGTTATTGGTGTAAGCATAATTTCCAAACTTGTCTGTCGTGGATCAATTCCCGAATATTCGGGCGGCTTATATGAAAATGATGTCACTGGAGTTCGTCCATGTAATGTAAGATTTTGGAGAGATTGGACAGCGTTTATGGCTGAACGAATATCGTAATAGGTAATAAATGCAATTCCTTTTTTTTCAATTAAATTTGTTGACATAGAGTATATCTCACCGTATGGCATGTATATTTGTTTAAACTCATCAAGTTTTAAATTATAGGGAAGATTTTTTATGAAAATTGCGTTTGAATGTTTTGGTGGTTGAGAAAATATTGGTTTCACAAAATGTTTTTGCTGTGGTTCTTGGTATTGATATGGCTGCTGAAAATTTGGAGGGTACCTATAGCCATATTGAGGACTGGGCGGATATCCTCCGGCTGACATTTTTGGTGCATCGGTAACCGTCATATGAAATGTTATGTGAAATTATTTATGGATATTATTACAGTACTTGAAGCAGCTCATGCACCTTTAACATTGGATGAAATTAAGGAATATTCTGGTCCTATGTTTTCTCAGGATCGCTTGGAGTCTTTAGCACGATCTGGTGAAATAAAAAAGATTGAAGGTTTTACTGATATTTATTTTGCTGTACCTCCTTCAATGAAAAAGAGTAGCACAGTGAGAAAGTGTCAATCACCAATGAAGCAAGGTGATAGAGCAAAATGTATACAACAAATTATTGATTTAAGAAATAAAATCATTAACGTTTCGCGCGAAATTGAATCTTTGTCAGCGAAAAAAGATCAGTTTCCAACTCAAGAACAGCTTGAAGGACATATGAAGAGATTACATAAATATAACGACAATAAAGATATAGGGCAACTGATCCTTGATCACTTGTCCAGAATGGAGAAAGTTACTATACAATCTTTGTATGAGGAATACAATCTTGATCCGAAAGAATAATCAATTACAGATATTTTTCAAATGAATCGATTTTTTATTTGGAGAACACATAATTTACCATCTCTGATGTTCTATAAATAAATGCTTAAAAATTTGTTTTGATGTGTTAAACATATTTTATCATATTATAGAACAACTGATTATTTTACTTAAAAAAACAAGAACGAAACAGAAGGCGTTGAGTATTTTCCATAATCAGGCATTACTTAACTATTGTTACCCCACTTCAGCCACTTCCCATTTGAATGTTTTAGAATAGTTGAAAAATTTTGATTGCTTAATTTTAGGACTGTAAAGTTCAATATTTTCAATAACCTTCAAAATTTTTGCAACAACAAATAAAAATTTGTTTTTTCCAAATAATGATCCTAATAGCTCATGTTAGTGCGTTTGTTCCTCTAGCATACAATCAGCACATATTTGTTGGAGGTGAAAAATATTATGATTTACATTTTCATAATAAGAAACACATTAATTTGCAAGAAATTATATTTTTTGGTAATAAAATAAGGCAAACATGTTATCATGTTACTTATCCCTACCAGAAATTTTGTTCATAATGATTTCTAGTCACCAAAATACACAGCTGTCGATTGTAAAAATAAAATCTTTATTTTATCAGAATTTCTTTAAATTCTTTATTTTTTTTTTCCAAGAAACGATATTAATTTGATCATAATGATTTTTGCAATAATAATAATAATCATATTGATTTTCCAATTCAAATTTAACTGTTTTCCTGAAATTTATTTTATGAATAATATTAATATTAAAAAAAAATATATTTCATTCTTATTTTTATTATTCTTTGTTAAAACATTTCAAACATTTGATGAAACAAAAAATACTCTTACAATAACTCAAACAAGTGAATTTACAGATGATTATAAAAATGTTGCTGAACATGTTATAGTTTCTGGTGTAGAAATTATTTAGGATGCTTTTTATCAATGGACTTTATTATTAACTGCAAAAATTGGAGACTCAGTTGTTAGAGTTTTATCATCTGCATTTAAATATTGTTCTAATTCAGAAAAAGTTGAATTTGGGAAAAATTTGGAAACATTATATTATAATTCTTTTTGCGGGTGCAAATTTGTAAATATTATAATTCCAAGCACAATTTGTGCTACCAGAGCGCAATTTGTGCGTGCAATGAACTTGAAACTGTTATTATTGAAGAAGGCTTAACGACACTTGGAGATTATGCTTTTCAATCCTGTATAAAATTAAAAAATGTAAATATTCCAAGTTCTGTACAAAAAATTTCTACAAATCCATTTAATAGATGTACTAGTCTGCAATTTATCAATGTTTCAAAAGAAAGTCAATACTTTGCAAATTATAATAATGATGGTATTTTATATGATAAAGGCATCTCAAAACTCATTAGTTATCCAATTGGAATTCTAGCAAAAAAATTTACAATTCCACTTCCTGTCACTTCTATAGAGATGATGGCATTTCAAATATGTTCAACAATAGAGACTGTTATTATTGGGGAAAATGTTAATTCAATAGGAACGAATGCATTTTTTAGCTGTTCTTCCCTTAAATGTATTTATTTCTATGGGGAAAAACAACCAACCATAAGTTATAAAGCAATTTCTTCTATTCTAGCAACATCAGTTATGGTAACAGAAATATATCAAAATAATACATTTGGTGATTTAAGTATTGTCAAAGGAATAATTGATGAATGTATTCCAATGACCAATACATTTTCTAAATCAAATACATTTACGAAATCAAATACATTTTCTAATCAAATATACTTACGAAATCAAATACATTTTCTAAATCAAATATATTTACTAAATCAAATACATTTACTAAATCAAATACATTTATTCATTTGTTACAAATGGAAACAACTTTTTCTCATTCTTTTAGGTGAGCTCATTCAATGACAATAATAATAACATTTACTGTTAATAACTCATATTCTATAAATACATACTTATTATCTATGATTGGTTCAACATATACATATGTTATAACAAATTTCGTTTTTTACGAATATACTGTCATTTTTTACAAATCTGAGATCGAATTTTATTCAATTTATTTCACTATTTTTTATAAACAAATGGCACCAAACGAAAATAATACTCCAATAAATCTAATAATTATTGTTGTATGCGTTATAGTAGTGATTATTATTATTATTTCATTAATTATTGTTTTTATTATTCGTAAACATAATAAAAAAGAAACGATTTCAGAACAATTTATGTCAAACGAAGAAATCGAACAAAACAACATTGAAATCAATCGTCATTTTAATGACAAAAAAACAAGTTCTATAGAAGAAGATCCTTTTGCTATTGATTTTAGAGAAAATAAT
The DNA here is from genome assembly GCF_020186115.1 of Histomonas meleagridis. Classification (NCBI taxonomy): domain Eukaryota; phylum Parabasalia; order Tritrichomonadida; family Dientamoebidae; genus Histomonas; species Histomonas meleagridis. Next base: position 303,431 of record NW_027150923.1, read on the forward strand.
TTTGTTAACATATAAAATTTCGTTTTTTAGGGATCTAAAAAACATATATATGAATTTACAATAATTTTTCTTGTATTTATTTATTTATTATCATCAGAAATGTTCCTAATGAATAACAAGACAAAATATTATTTTTATATTGAATATTTAGAAAACAAGGATATCATTATCCTTATAATATCTTCTATATTATAAAATTTTGTTATTTAAAACAGTGTTAAAATATAAAAATCATAAGTGATGATGATCGACCTAATAGTTTCACTCAAAAACTGCACAAAAAAAACTTGTTTGACACTTTTTTATTCCAACTATTCAATAATATATTTATCGTTTGGCATATTTTACCCTTTTACCCTTCAATAACTCAATGAGTGGAAAGTCAAATTGCGTTTTTATCGCACCAAAACTATCTTTAACAGATTTAATGACAATAACAATTTCTAAGAAATCACCTGAAAATTCACTTGTACCCATTAAAATTTTTGTTAATTCCAATAGAAAAGAATTTCAAGCTCGTTTAATCTCTGATCGCATAGTATATGAAATAGATGACAGCCTTAGTAACTTGCCAGATGCAGAAACATTAAAAATAGAAACAGAAACCAATGAAATCATTGAATTTCAATTATCACATTTAATCTTTCTCGGGCCAACAAAATTTGCTGATCTTCCACCTGACATATATGCACTCGAATTTCCAAGTGGTCTTTATGTTCGCCAAAATGATTTCCATGAAAGTTCTGTTTCCTTTTCTATCGATTCCAAATCAGTTACAATTCTCGATTATAACAATCTTGAAAGCCTTCAAACACAACTTGGTAATCTTATACGGGCAAAAGAGCAACTTGAGCAAACCAAAACCCAACTTAAAAATTCAGGAATTGATCTTGAACAACTTTCCAATCTCAAAACACAAGTTGAACATGCAATGCGCGAAAAGCGTTCTGCTCAATATCGCCTTACTCAACAAAATCAAAAGATGACAGCTATGACTCTTCACTCCAAAAACGAAACTGAATATTTCTCAGCGATCAACTCACTTGTTACTCACCTTGAATCCAACAAATCTCTTCCTTCACCAACGCGCTTTCCACCGGAAAAATATATTCGTCTTTTACGTTTTCGTGTTGCAGCTCTTGATGAGTTGAAAACGATTTTCCCATTTTCCGCAGCCGAGTCATCTCTTTGTTTGTCTCACTTCTACGACGCTCCTCAAGGCATCCAATGGGATGAGAACCGTTCTTTCCTTGGCTTTGCGACGCATTATGTGAAAGAAGTCGCTCAAATTGTTGGGGTGCCCCTGCAGCATAAACTTTTTCCATTGGCAAAGTCATCAAAGATTATGAACAGACTCACAAACACAACTCGTCAAATTCCGAAAGGTGATGACGGGAAACAGATGGTTGCTTATGCGGCAATGCTAATTGAGTGCATTCAACAAATTCTAGAAGATCTAAAGGTGGAATATGTAGAGCCTGTAACAATAGTGAAAGGAATAGAATACCTCTGGAATATAAATGAGGAAAACTTGAAATCATTGATTCCTTTTCAACCAACAAATATATAAACTTGATAAAACTATTCCAATGCGAAAATTTAATAAAATATTATTATCAAAAGTGTTTTTTAAAATAAAAAATTGTTTTGGCAATTAATGAACAACATCAAAAGCAAAATTTATGAAAAAATTGTTTGAAGTACCACAAGAATCAAAAAAGAAACTTCTGTCATAATTCATAATGTAAAGGGAGAGTGTGTTTGGTGAGAGTCAAATATTTGAAATTTTCAGAGTATATTACTCAATGAAACGAAGGAGAGTGGAAATTCTTTAATTCCAGAAGATAAAAAGCACTTACAGAAGAATCTGGTTCCAAAGAATTATCAAATTTTCCAAGTTCATAAACAGATACACAAAGATCACCAGTCATTACATTTAATATTATGCTGACTTATTTTCCTTTACAAAGAAGGATTTCTTCCATATATAGAAGTTTTCTCTTTATACAGGTTAAAGCTTGAGTATCGGTGATTTATTTTTGTGAGGTGAAAAGCGCCGATACTTATTTTTGCCACACAAATCGGATAACCGATAGAAAATTTCGTATTGAATTTTTTACTGCACCCTTTGAAATTTGTTAAAGCACTTTTTTAATAAAGGAACGGTTGGTCAAAGGATGAATGAGAGATTTATCAGAGAATTGGATCACAAATTTATTATCAGTATCAAACTCCAGCGCCATAGAAGACCACTGTAATAAGCTTGTGTCTAAGATTCATTCTATTCATGAAGGTAATTTATCAAATTTTGTTGATGAAAGTGTCGATGATTTTCTTGAATTAACATCACCACAAATCATCATTGCAATTTTGAGTTCAAATCCGAATAACAAAGAGCATGCTATTTTATTGAATAAGATTTTAGAAACATATTTATCGATTGTTCCTGATATATTCTTTACTAATCATCCAAAGTTTATAGCGTCTGCATTAAAATGTATTGAGAGAGAAGATTATATGTTTTATACTAACACCGATTTAATCTTTTTTTATACAAATCTTAAAGAATTCATCAATTCAAATATACTTTTAATCATAACAGATCATTTTGAAAATGATATAAATATAAATTTCGAAGTTGCTCACTCAGCACTTAAGTTAACATTTTATTTTAAAAATCGATGGGATAAAACGCAATATATGAAATTATTAAATACATTTCTTCAATGGTTAACAAATTTAATTAATAATTTAGATCGAAATAATTTACGTGATTTTAATGATAAACAAATTATTAATATATTTAATTTATTATTTTCAAATATTGATAATAATAACGAAACATATAATGTTATTCAAAATTTACAAATAAAATTTTGTATCGAAATGTTAAATTCGAACTTATTAAGTAAACAATTTAATTCATTACATATGTTACGAAACAAACGGAATTTATCAAATGATTTATTAAAAGAATTACAAAACAATAAAGTAATTGATAATTTAATGGATAATTTACATAATGATTTACTTAAAAACTTTTATTGGTTATTTGAACTTATGTTAAAAAAAGAATTATTAACTATTGAACAATTATCGAAATTTTGGAATATCACTGTTACAAGATTTAGTTCTTCATTAGATTCATGGGTAACGATTTATTCTAATTTACCAACGAATATGTCGAATGAGTTTTGGACAATTATATCTAAAACAGAACTATTTCCATTTCAAATATTTTCATTTCTACGTAAACTCGTTGGCTTTACTAAAGATAAAGAGAAAATGTTAATATTCGAATACATATACAAGTTAATATTTCAAGAAAAAACAGAATATTATGAATATGAAAACTCTTTAATTGAAACAATTCCATATTTTATACCAAATAATAAAGAATTTCGAATTGACATTAAAAATCGATGTTTAAATTTATTACAAAATAAAACGAAAATTCGAGTTGCGTTAAATATATTAAAGAAAATCGCATTAAATTTTAATGAAAACGAATCAATTGATATGTTTCATCAATTTTTAAATGTTCATCCTGACTTTGATATAGAAACAAATGAATATTTTAATTTCTTATTAATTAACTTAAGACATTTTAATCATCCATTAAATGAAGATGAATCGAATCAATTTGAACAATTATTAATATCAATTATTGAAACAAAACAAAATTTAATACAGAAATTTTTCGAAGATATTTCAAAAACAGAAAAAATTATATTTTCTGATGATTTTTTTATAAGTTTTTTATCGAAAATATGTGAATTATCAGATATTAAAAACGAGTCATTTTATTCATTAATAATTTCATTATTTAAACAAGCGAATTATCGATATTTTGAAGAAAGAATAAATACAATAAATATCATACAAAAAGATTTAGTAGCCATTGATTACATATGGAAATTTTTATATTTAACATCTTCAAAACAAATTGCGAAGTTTTTATCAATATTATATTTACGTAATAATAATTATAACACCGCGAATTTATATATCGAAAGATGTTTTAAAGAACCACTTTCATATGGAAATTTATTATCATTAATATATTCTATTAAAACTAGAGAATCAATAATACCAAAAGACAAAAAAATTAATGAATTTATTATTGACACTGATTTAATACCAATTAAAGTTTGTGGTTCTTATGTAGGTCAATTCGTATTTAAGTCACCGATATATTATTTTAAGTTAAAGAATAAAATTTCAAAGTTTTTTATAATCGAAAAAGATAAATTCGATATAAAAATTAATAATGTTCAACCAGAGATTTCAAGTTTAATAGAATTAAATAATGAAACTATTATAAATATTATAACAAAACAAAGAAATATATCAGAGCCTTTACGATTAATTAATTATTTGGCTCAAGAACATTCCCAAAAATTAATAAATTTGATTTCTAACAATCCAGATAAAAAATTATCGAAAATTTCATTAAAAATATTAAATTTAATACCTACAAATGAAACAGAAAAAGAAAATTTAATGAAAAATAATATAAATTGGAATGATATCTTTGATATATCCAATAAATATTTATTAATTTATCGATTAAATATCATTGGAAAATTAATACAAACGAATTGGGTATATACGTTTATAAAAGAAGGTATTAATATATATTTACGAAAACTTATATTCGAAACAAAATTATATCAAAAACATCGAATTATATTAAAAATTATTACAACGTTAATACATAATAAATATAATTTCTTTAATAATTTTTTAGAAGAAGATTTAATTAAAGTAATAAATATAATGAATGAAGAAATTAATAATAATAATAATGAACAAATAATTGAAGACTTCTTAGTTATAATGCATTATATCATAAAAAAGAATTATTTCATTATACCAAATATATCAAATGAAATCGAACTAATGAAAAAGTTAATATTTCATTCGAATCCTAAAATGAGAAAATATATATTAAAAATGATCAATTTACGAAAAGAGAAAAAAGAAATATTAATACGAATATTACCATTTTCTGATCATGAATATTGTTCCGAATATTTTAATTTATTAAAAGAAAATATATCGAAAGAAGATACTGAACTATATCATAAAATATTTAATTATTTAATATCACAATTTAAAACATCGAATGATTTATATGAACAATTTTTAAATGTTAAACCTTATGAAGAATTTATAAATGGAATTATCACAATTCTATTAAAAATAAACTTAGAAAACATTAATACAACTGAATTATTAAAGATATTATTAAGTTTAATCGCATTTAATCCAATTAAATATTATAATTTAAATGATAATTTTTATGAACTTTTAGTAAAACTTATGAGAAATGAACAAAATACTCAAATCATATATGAAACATTAAATCGAATTCATGAAACTATAAAATATAAAACTAATGAAGAAACAAATTCTTTTTTATCAAATCCTATAAAACAATATAAAGGTTTAAAGAATTTAGGTTCAACATGTTATGCTAATTCAGTATTACAACAATTTATACATATTAAAGAATTTCGCGATTATATATTATCAATAAATACAAAAAAAGATACATGGATATATGAATTACAATTATTATTTTTACGATTAATGTTTTATCCTACTAAATATGTTGATACCAAAAAATTCTTTTCTTTATGGAAAGGTTGGGATGGAGAAACCATTAATCCTAATGAACAACAAGATGCTGTTGAATTTCTTCAATTATTGCTTGATAAAATCGAAGAAAAAATACCAAATTCTACGAATATATTTAAAGGTATTTTCTTACATAAAATCATTGGATTAAATAATAATAATTTCATTAAGTATAATGAAGAAAAATTTATAACATTTCCAATCGAAATCTTAAATCATAATAATATTAATGATTCATTTAATAATTTTTTAATACCAGATTTCCATAATGATTATAACTCAGAAGAAATAGGTAAAATTGATGTGTTAAGATATCATCAAATATTAAAAGCACCGAAAATCATTATAATACAATTAAAACGTTTTATTTATGACTTTAAAAGTGATCAACGTCGGAAAATAGATTCGAAATTTTATTATCCGAATGAATTAAATATATCGAAATTAATGATCAACAATAAATCAATACAATATGAATTAATAGGTATTATTATCCATAATGGTACTGCATTTGAAGGACATTATTATTCATATGTTAAAATTAATAATGATTGGTATTGTTTTAATGATATTAAAGTCGAAAAATGTAAATTTAATGAAAACAAAAACATTTCGACAATCATTGAAACTAATTCATCGACTGCTTATATATTATTTTATAAGAAAATTAAACATAAAACTAAAACTAATTATAAAATTAATGAACAAATTATGGAAATATTATCCAAAGAAATACAAAAAATTTTACAAAAACAAGTTATAACAAGTAATTCATATTCCAATTTCATATATAATATATCGAAAAATAATTTTCCGTTTTTATTTACATTTATATATAAATGTTTAAATAACTCACAAAATAATGAAATGATATCGAAGTTTTTCAATAAGTTACAATTACTTTTAAATGAAGAAAATTCAAATTTTATTATAAATAATTTTAAGAATTGTTGTAAGCCAATGTTATTAAAGAATTCCAATAAATTTATACGTGAAAATTATTCCAATATATTAACAAGAGCAATCCAAATTTTAAATGATCCAAAAGAAAACCAAAAATTATTTGAATTTATATTAACATTTAATAGTATTAAATATTGGAAAAACTTTGACGAATTCTTTATATCATTAAATTATTTATATAACTCATTAAATATCGATAATTTATTATCATTAATATTCAATTTCTTAAATAACATTATACCAAATTATGTACGGAAACATCAAGTTAATAATTTATATCAACAAATTAACTTGAAAAATATATTTCAAGTTTTAAATAATATTTTGTATAAATCAAATTGCAAAGTTAAATATAAAGAAATTATATTCTCGTTCGAATTCATTGATCATTGGTTACAATCAAATTATCATTCGATGGAATTCTTACATTTATTAAATATATTTATCATCGAATTTCCAGAATTATCAATATTTTATTTCCATTACTTAAGTAATAATTCAACAAAATTCTCAGTCGAATTAATTTCACGTAACTTTTCGATATTAATTAACCCAAATGATGAAGATTGTTCGAATTATTTGTCTTGGATGTTTTCATTTTTAAGATCAAAATCAACAAATTATTGTGTTAAATTCATACAGAACTTAAATATTCAACAAAATATTGACTTTATACATTTAATTTTAGATTTTCAAGACTTTTGGATTCCAAATTTATTATTATCAAATGATTTAAACTTAAATGAAATTACACGAAAATTGTTAAACGTAAATAATACAAATGTATCGTTGAGTAACTTTTTGAGAATTTTACTTCATAAACTTTTTAAGATCAAACCGAAAAATCCCATTCAAACAATATCAATATTTAAATTAATGAAAAAAATTATAAAAAAAGATAATAAATTAGCAAAAAAGTTACTTAAATATTCACAACAATTTATAGAATTACTTTATTCATATTTAAATATGTTATTAAAAGAAAATTTATCGATAAAATATTTAGTTGAATTAATTTACACAAGTAAAAATTATAATAAAATATTTTTTTCACAGATTTCCATTACGAAATTTCTATCAGCGTTTAATAATATTAATTTAGATAATGAATTAAATGTTTATATTATTTATTTGATCATTAATTTCTTACCCAAAGAATATTCATTCGAATTAATTCAATCGGAACTATTTAACCGAATTATATTATATTGTCTAAAAGATAAATGTCACAAATCGAATGATTTTTATTTATTTATTATCAATTTATTCAACAAAAACACATATCATTTAATAGCTAATGCAATTTGGCAAATTAAAAATCATAAAAACATTCGAAAGAATTATTATACTAAAATTACAATCAAATTATTAAAAATATATCCGAAAACTTCGAATATATTTATGGAACTTAAAGTTAATAATTCATTACTTATAACATCAACTAAAAGAATTAACAAAAATATAACAAATGAACTTATGATATTAAAGACATTTACTGATATATATAACGAAGAAGATAAATCTAAAGACAAAAATTGGATACAAAAGAAATTCATAAATCCAATTATTAAATTTTGGCAACAAAACAAATTATTCATAAAGAACTTAATCCAAAACATCCGAAATAATTTAGAAGCAATTATTAATATATTAATTTGCGTAATATATTTATCAAATGATATGTTAATATTTGTATTTGAACAATTGTTTTTGAATCAAATAAAATTATCAAATTATAATGAAAAAGAAAGAAAAGTTATAATACTTTTACTAGAAAATATTACATTTCTGTTATCAAATGATATAAATTATAAAGAACGAATCTTGAAAATGTTAATGAACGAATTCGTTTTATTAATTAATGAAAATGTTTTCGATGAATTTATATTATTATCTTTGAATAGACAAATTAATTACATATTAGACAAAATACCAAATAAAATAATACAAAACGATTACAATGTTTGTTTGAAAAAATGGAAAAGTAAAAAATAGAACTTTCATCATTTGATTGTTGAAATGTTTTGATATAAACGTTGGATTCTATCGTCTTTGGATTCAATGGTTTTCTTTACTCTGTGGGCAATTTGTTCCATCGTTTTCTGATGTTCAGTTTTTAACGTTTCGATTTCGTTTTTGTTTTCATTTCGCATTTCTTCGATTTGCGCTTTGAGTCTTGTGATGTTTGCATTGAGTAATTCGTTTTGTTTGGTGACATTTTGTAACTCAATCGTTTTACAATCGATTTCTTTTTTGTGTTTCTCTTCGTTTTCTTTGAATGCTTTCGTTTCGTTTTCTTTTTCGTTTTGTTTTGATGATAATTTTTGTTGAAGTTCTTCAATTTGTAGCTTTAATTTGTTGCATTCGCATTTCTGAAGTTTATTTTGAAGTGACTTTTTTTCCTTATCGTTTAACTCTTTTTGTGTTTTGTAGAGATGCAATTGTCGTTTAATTGATTCAATTTCAGTGGATAATGAATTCTCTTCTTTACGGTTTCGGTCGTTTGTGTTTTGAAGTTGATCTTGAAGTGATGTAATTTCTTCATTTGCATCTAATGAAAGTTTTTTCGTGACTTCTTTTATTATGAACTTGTGTTTGTTTTCAAGGCGCGTGATTTCGTTTTTTGTTTTTTGTTGAAATTCAGAACGAAGATTTTCAATTCGAATGGATTGCCATTGAAGTCGTTCTGTTTCAAGTTTTTGTTTCATTTGTTGCTTAACCAATTCTATTTCTTGTGGAACTTTTGAGAGTTGAAGTGAAAGATCATTTTTCATTTTTTGTTCTTTTTCAAGTGCTGTTTCCTTCATGGCTTTTATCTCTCTATCACATTCTTCATTTATTTTATTGATTTCCCGTTCATTTTCTGATTTAAGATCTTGAGATTTTGTATTAAATTTTTCATTTTCATTTTCAATATGTATATTATGATCTGATTTAAGATCTTGGATTTCTTTTGCATGCTTGTCAAGTATTTTTTGTAATTGAGGTTCAAGTGATTTTATTATATCATCCCTACAATTTGCTAATAAAGATTGAGCTTCAATAAATTGTTGTTTTAACTTTTCATAAATTTCTTTTAATTTTTGGTTTTCTTGTGTAACTCTTTGTAGAAACTCTTGATTTTGATCTACAATCTTTCTCGACATTCATTTGAAGACGTTTATTTTTCTTAACGTTTCTTAATGTAAAAGTGACAAGTTAATAATGTGTGCTGAAGCAGTAAAAATTCGACCTTCAGCAAAACGTCTTCGAGAACTTTATCGAGAACTAGATGAAAGAAATCGCTCTTCATTAGCAAACAAATATTCTTTAAAGAATATTTTCCCTATGATTATTCTTCCAAAAGATAAAGATGTAATTCCATTACAAAATTGGTTCCTTATGCGAATGAAATTAAGTAAGCCATTTACCTCTAAAAAGACAATTCCGTCAATGCTTATGATTTATGGCTTTGTTGTTGAATGGCATGAAGATAAATATCCAAAGCCAGACTATAGCACAGATTATTTTGTAAGGTTTGAAGATGACGATCAAGTAGAAGCAGCAATAATAGCATCACGTAAAAAAAGAATCAGAGTTGGTTCGCAAATTGTTAAATGTTACAGAGTTACTGAAGTGAGATAATAAAATAAAACAAATATACAAATAAAAATCCTTTATCTTGATATTTATTTTTTGTTTCAAAGATCAAAATATTAAAAATTGTTAAGTGTTTTAGAAGAGAACAACACATTTTTTTAAATAATTTTTTTTCATTGAGTTTAGTGAATTAAGTTATTTTCATCTTAATGATTTGACTTCTGAAGCCAATCCAAAGCAACATCTCTTTCTTTAATGAGATCCTTTTCAGTGTCCTTAAGCTTTTCTTGAAGCCAATCTTGAATTGAAAGATCTCTTACAATATGAACTTTTCCATTTTTATCGATTGTGCATGGCAATGAATACACAATTCCTGGTTCCAAACCATAAGGCCTGTCTTCAGGTACAATGACGCCAATAGATAATATTTCACCAGGCTTTGTTCCAAATAACCAAGCTTTCATATGCTGTATAGCAGATTTTGAAGGAGAAGCTGCAGAAGTCATTCCTCTACATTCAAGAACATCCCAAGCTCTATGACGTATCTTTTCAATGAATTCTTCCTTTAAGTATTTATCTTCAACGAAATCAACAATTGGAATATTATTTCCATTCGTTTCTACTGTTGCATGAGTAATATCAGGAACCATTGTTTCACCATGATTACCCCAAACAATTACACCACGGACTTGGTTTTTATCAACTCCGATTTTATTAGCAATTTCAGATATTGCTCTATTATGGTCAAGTAATGATAATGAAGTAAAGTTTTCTTTTTTAAGATTTTCACAGCAAAATGAAGATACGAATGCATTTGTGTTATCGGGATTTCCTATAACTAAAACTTTACATGTTTGCTTTGCGAATTTTGATAACCAAATACCAATATTCATAAAAATCGGTGCATTTGCTATAAGCATATCTGCTCTTACTTGTCCTGGCTTTAATGGAACACTGGCAACAAGGAATGCACAATCAATATCAGTAAATGCTTCTTCTGGATCTGTTGTTGCTACGATTCCAGAAAGATAAGGAAAAGCACAATCATTAAGTTCCATAACTAAACCTTCAAGTCTCTTTTGTGCTGCTGGAATTTCGAATAAATGTAAAATAATGTTTCGTTCTCCATAGAGTTCACCTGAAGCAATCCAATGAGATAAAATATATCCTATTTGTCCTGCTGCACCAGTAACTAAAATACGAGCTGGTTCTTGTTGAGAATCCATATATAAAAGTGATGAATAAAATTTAGATTCTTGTTTCGTAAAAAATTTCATTCATTTAAAAAACGAATTCATTTTATTAAAGAATTTAATAAGATAAGATAATAATTGTATGCAAAATATTCAATCGAAAATAGTACTATAAACCATTTTTTTCAATAAGATAAAATAATACTTTTGGGACAATTTTCAAAATACATATCATCTACTCTATTATTATAAAAAACCAATTTGTAATAACACGTGTAAAATAAAAAGACATATTTAGGAACTTAAGTTCAATATTTTGAAGGAATGAAATAAAAAGAAGAATGATATTACAAATAAGAGAAAGATAAAATTTATTATCACATATAATTTATTTAAATTTCGTTTAGTATTTTAATTCTCAACAACATATTTCCACTGTAAAAATCATTGAACTATTTCATATTGCTTTAAATAATGATATATCATTAAAGGATATCCTTTAATATTTAAAATTTTCAAAAAGATAAAGATTCGATTTCAACAATGACTTATATCAGAGTTTTTTGTTTTATGCATGAAACAATAATTTTGTTAAAATAATATTAATTTTTAATTTTTTAGCATGTGCGTCATATAATATATAGTATCATCAAGGATATTGAACAATCATTTTTTAATTCAAGTTCCGTGCATTATTTTCCTTTAAGTAAAGGATTTTACTTGTTTCTGAAGAATCACCAAAAAATTTGAAAATTTATTTTTTTTTAAAGAATCATAAAAAATAGTAACTAGAAATGTTTTTTAATTCCAAGTTGCGCTAAAAAGGTTACTTGATAAATAATTTAATTCAATTATCATCAAGATCCCATGGCTCTTCCCAATATAATTCAGCAAGAAAATTGCATGCAATTTGACATTGAGAATTTTCACAATCACAGCTTGTTCCAATTTTGGTCAACTGAAAATCATCGAATGCATTTCGACAAATTCTTTGATGTTCTTTCGACCTATATCTTTTTTCACAATAGCTTTTGAGTTTTTGTTGAACTTCTTGACTACGAGTATATTGTATTCCTTGAAATATACGTTCAAAAGAGCAAAAAGAAGCAACATCAGAGCAATCTGCCGTTGTTCACAACTGCGGAGGTTATACACAATATTTTAATGCTTTACTTTTTAAATTAAAATTTTGAATATAAATTTGATTATCTAACCGCAAAGAAAAAAAAATAACCTTGAAAAAATTAAATTTCTTGGAAAATATTCATTTTTTAAGTTATATTAACATAGCTGCTAAATGTGTACCTGTGTTTGTCTTTACAAACAAGATGTGTTTTTATTAATGAAGTCAATTGTTTCAAACATCAATTAATTAACCAATTTTATGGTATTTCTATAAAAAATTATTCCTCTTGACTTAAAAATATTTAATAATTCTATCTGAATATATACATTTTTTTTGAACAAAACAAGATTGAGTACTCAATCAACATATGTTTCCGGAGTTTCACTCGAATTTGATGTAATTTCTTACCATAACAAAAATATACAGAGAGTTGTTTAACGAGTTATTTTCGATCAATACCCCAGGGTTCTTCTTTATATAGCATAGCAATGAAATCGCATGCTTGCTGACAAGCAGATTTCTTGCACTTACAATTTGAAGGTCCGATATTGCCTTCTGGTTCAAAATTTTTGTATGAATCTAGGCATACTTTCTTTTCTGGACCAAATTTCTCGCAAAATTTTTCGAGTTCATTCTTAACTTCAGCAGCACGATCTAATTTTACATCATCAAAAAGTAACTTGAAACAAAGCACAAAAAGAAACATTAAAACAATTTGTTGTTTGTTTGAATTTTGAAAATGTTGTCTAATTCGTTTTGTCATTTTGACAAATTTGACTCATGTTCCTAATCGATCAAAACCGTTAGATTTTTGGAAAAATTTTGTAAATTTTACAACCAAAATTGCGTTTAACCTCATACATTGTTTTCATTTGAGTCGAATCAGAAATCTAAAAGATGAACTTTTAAAACAATAAATTTCTTGAAAAGAATCACTATATTTTAATTCAGAGCTTTCAATTTTTTATAAATTTCTGATGATTTTTTTAAACTATAAACTTAAATGTTATAATTCATAAGCATACATTTCTTTGATTTGTTAAGAATTTCTCTTGTCTAAGGTAGAAGCTTGAACAATTGGATAATTATCCAAAAAAAAAAATTAAAAACGAAATTTATTACCGAAGTTTTCTGACAATTTTTTTTGTGAACTAATAATAATGTCAGAAAATAACTGTTTATAAGTGACTTCCCAATGCTGTTCCACTTCCTCTAGTTGTCTGTGCTCTTCCATATGCCTTCTGGTTCATTCCCAAATTGTCCAAGTCGACAATATCAGAGAACTCAGAAAGCATATTTGTTTTATTGGGTTGTTGTGAAGGTTGTGGAGGTGCTGATGGGCTAATAAAATCATCCAACAAGTTTACTTGTTGATTTTGTGGTTGTTGTTGAGGAGTCGAAAAGTTTAGAAGATCATCAAATTGATTATTATTTGATTTTGGTTGACTGTTTTGAGCAGGTGAAGGATTCGAGGGGCCAAATATGTCGAGGAGTGGATCACTTTTCACGTTATTCTGTATTGATTGATTATTTGAAAAATCAGAAAATGGATCAAATGACTGACCATTATTTGAATTTCCAAATGGATCGAATGGCTCTTGTTTAACCATAGGTGCTTTAGAATGTTTCACTGGACCTCCTGGCGGAGGTGGCAAGAATGACGAATTATTTGATCTGGTTTGGTTTGATGTTTTGTTGACTGGCTGTGGCTGGGGGTTCTGTTTTTGATTTTGTACTGGTTCTTCATCGTCATATTCGTAGTCATACTCATCATTATTATTTTGTGGCGCTTTGGGTGCAGACATTGCTGTGCTGTTATAGTTCTTATAGTCATCTGAGTAATTTGAGGTTCTGTAATTTGAATAATTATAGTTATATCCGCCATCATTTCCAAAGGCAGTAACTTTAGATTTAAGCTTGTTGGCTTTCGCTCGCTCAGCTTCATACATTTCGTTGTCATTTGCCATTGTTAAAATATTTTTAGCTTTTTGGCGAACAACAGCTTCTAATTGTGCTTCTTCACCAACACTATATTTTTGTGAATATGATAGAGACTGAAGGAGGCCTGACATAGATTTTGTTTCATTGCGGAATGATGTATGACCATTTCTTAAAAGATATTCTAAAAGAATTAGTGTTTTTTGAACATGTCTGATATCTGGATCGCTGAGGCGTTCCCAAATTACTTTTTTGACTTCATCACACGCACTGTAGTTAAATGTTAGTTGAGCAATTTCTTGCATTTGAGAATTTGATGGACCCCATTTTTCATCATTCGTGGCTTCAAGAACAAGTTTTTCATTTTCAGTCCTTCCTGATAAGACATATGATGTAGACCTAATTTTTTCTTTTGCCCATCGCCACATTTCAGTCATCGGAGTCAATTGAACAACGGTTTAACATTTAACTTTTTGTATTTGACGATAAAAAAAACATTATTGGAAACTCAATTCAAACTTTTTTTCTTCAAAAAATCATTTTATTTTCTTTATTGTTCAACTAAATCAGACAATAATTATTTCTTAATGAACTGGCCTTAACGGATGTAATTTCAATATCTATAAAAATTATTAATTCATTTTTCAAATTCAATTCAATTTTGTAAAACACTTTTTGGTTTATAGACGTTCATCTCCGTGTTCTTTTAGAAACGTGGTGAATTAGTTGTTTGCATATTTCGTTATGAAAATACAAACTTATTATTTTGTGAAATAGGAAATTTTTCCTAGAAATTTACACTTTTTTTCCAAAAGGTATTTTACATTAAATCGGAATATATTCGAAGGAATTAATCAAAATAAAATTACTAAATGATTCAAAATGGAGAAATAGAAAAACTTTCTTCAAAAATATTCTCAAAAACAAATTTTGATTTTAATCTAAGAAATAAATTCATTTTATGAAAGATATTTATTTACGAACAAAGAAAAAATTAAGCTAATTGTTATTTAGGATTTTTTGGGTCAATTAAATGCTTTATATATTTATTACTTAATGAAGCAAATGCAAATAAAACAGGTAAGTATGTGATTTTTTTTGAGAATATGGTGATTTGTCATCATATAAAAAATTAATGAATGGATGGATTAGAATTAATTCTCGGAGTGTACACACGAGCTGTCTTTGCAGAAACCATTCGGAGTTTTCCATCTTCTTTAAGTGATTTTTTAAGGTTTTCAAACTTGAGTAATGTTTTTTCAAACAAATCTCGATAAAAGGCAACAGATTCACGTGGCTGTTGAATTTTCATTGCTTTCCCATGTTTTCTTGCTTCAGCTTCTGCGAGTTCTCGTTGAAGTTGAAGTATTTGACGGTCTTTTCTCCTGAGTAATTCTGATTTTTTGTTTCCTTCAATTTCAAGTTGGTGTAACTCTTCTTTATATTCCTCTAATGTTTTGTTCCTTTCAGATATTGATTTTCTTTTAACTTCTTCCTCTAGTTTAATTTGATCTTCATGTAAAGATTCTTCTTCATCATTTTCATCATCAATAAAATCATCTGAAAATACTTCCTCTTGAACTGGTAGATCCAATTTTGCTAAAACAACATGTTTTTCTTTTTTTTCATTTTTAATATTTGGTAACGAAATAGATTCAAACATTACTGAATCAACATCTTCATATTTTTCTACCATCTTATCAAAAGCTGATGGAGTTGGTGCTCTTACGTAATGATTTTGTTCTTCTTTCCACATTTTGGTTCCTCAAAAAACAAATTAACGTTCTCTGATTTTTTATTATTATTATTTTTTGGTTTTTTCGAATAGTATCGTCTTTATTTAGCATAATGTCTGAGGAACCTGCATACGACCTTCTTCGTCGTGTTAAGCCAAGTGATATTGAGCCACGACTATATGATTTAATTCGACTTTGCCCAAGATTATCAGAAACACTTTTAAGTACAGTTGATATCCCCATGAAAATTAAAGAAGACACAGCTGTTGGTGGTTTATTTGTTGCTTGTGAGTTCAATCGTGATCTTGATAGTCATCGCTCACCTCTTTCAAATAAATATTACCCAACGCTTCGAGATGGACAAATGATACCTGAACGATTACGTCGCATCGAAATCAAAGCGAATTATGCATTTAATGCATATCGGCACCTTTATTTTCATGGTGGCATATGTTCAGTTTATCTTTGGGAAATAGAAACTAAAGTTTTCGGACTTGGTGTTTTTATTAAAAATAACATTAACACAAAGATAAGAACTGGCAACTCAATCAAAGGAGTAATTGATTGTAGTGATGTTATTGAAATTGATGAAACAAACCCAAAAGTTGCAAAATATACTTTAACATCATCTGTATTAATGAATGTATCAATTGATATCGGATTATCTAAACCACTAACTATTGGGGGAAGCACAGCAGATAGGAAAATTGTTGAAAGGCCTTGGAAAAATGATAATGATCATATTGTAAATGTTGGAGAACTTGTAGAATCAAATTCTGCTCACTTTAGAGATTATATTGAAGCAATTTACATTTCAAAAATGAGACAAATTATCGAATTGATGTCAAATCAAGATGGAATGGCATTACAGGCAGCAGTGGCCAAAGAATTAGCGACTTTATTTGCAAAGAAGAAAGCTTCTGGTCAATAAAAACATCTGAAATCACCATGTATATGTGTTTGGATAGAGGAGTTTTTTTATTTCAAAAAAGTTAAAATATGAAAACTAGCAGAATGAAACTAAGATTCGATGTTTTATTTACATTTTTTTGCAAAATATTCTATGTGATTATAGGAAATAAACGATGAGCAGGAACTTAAATTTTTAAAATAGAATAAGATATTTGATTGTGACTGAGTTGCAAGTTACTTGAGTGATTCAAAAGAAGTTATTTTTGGGTTTTTAAATTTATCATTTGTTTTTCTGAGCAAAGGCCTTGGGTTTGACAATGCCTTTTGAGGAGTTTCTATGGTAAACATGTTGGAAAGAGAATTAATTTGAGAAAAAGATGCTGAATTTTCATGTTCTATTTTACTGCATGATTTCCTAGATGATAATGATGAATTATGGTGCTCTTTTAGATTAGAAATAATGCCTTCGTAACTGGATATCCTTTCCTGTAAATCAGATATTTCTTTATTTAATTGTTCAACAGTCAGTTCTCTTTGTTTTTTGGTTTCAACTGTTTGCCTGTTAAGTTGCTTAAGTTGCTTCGCAATTTTTACTAATTGCAATTTTAAATCAGGATTTTTTGGGATTGGTTTTTCCTCTTTTTTCCGAAAATATTCAAAACAAAGTGATTCTCCTATTGATAAAGTAGGCTTATTTAAAAATTTATCAACCATTTGCTTTTTAATATCGCAATAAAGATTTATATTTTGTTGGAATACCGGAACAAAACGCTCAATGATTTCCATTAGAACGCACGCATCTGGGCATAAGTTGTTCTTGTTAATATTTCCAAAATCGAATTGAGTTTCCATTTTTTCCAAAAATAAACCGACATTTCTTTGTCATTTTAATCCAGTAATTTTTAAATGAATTTTTTTGTCAAAAGTAATTCTCAGAGGTTTATCAACATAGAGCAATTTATCGAAACGTTTGATTCATCACCGTTTTCAAAGTGTTAAACAAATATTTAAGTCTGTTTCCTGAAGAAAATGGAATTTCTCTACATTTCACATCGCGAATTCTTGAAATATTTATCGAAGTTAGTGTTCCGTTTTTGTAATATGCTTAAAGAGACATACGTGCGGGTGTTTTGCTGGTGTGAAAACTGTTCATTAAAATTGCGTTCAAGTATGGAATTATCGATGCTTGGCTATAATTCCTTACTTAAATATAGCTATTTACTTTTATTTCGCTACGCATCTTTAGCTGTCAGAATTAATCTCAAAAAACATAGAAGAATTCGATATTATATATGTCATTCGAAACGGAAGTTAAAGAATCAATTAAATCTTTTTTATAAATTCCAAACAATATTGATACTTCTGGAATCTTTAATTTAAATTAAAGATTATATAACGTGTATTATAATTCCTTCCTTCATCAGCATTCAATGAATGGAATTCCATATTATATGTTGATTGGTAATAATGCTTTTCAATTATGTGAATTATTTTCTACAGTTATAATAATTGGAAAATATGCATTTTCTTATTGTACTTCATTAATAAACATTATAATTCCATCTTCTGTTACCACAATTGGCGATAAAAAATGCATTTTTTATTGACCAAAACTTGAATGTATTTATTTTTTATTGTGAAAGAGAACCATATTTCGGACCATCCGTTTTCGACAAAATTCATGTACAATTTGCCATGACATTGCATGCACATGATTATGAAACATTTGGTACATTGACAGCAGACAAAGGAACTACACGTGATGATGTTCTCCATGGCCAACTATCTCTGCCACACAATGAAATACATTTTCACATTCATTCCCTCGCTCCAATTTGATAACATTGATACATTCTACAGGATTTATGAATTCATTTTCACTTACAAATACAATTACTAAAACATTTTTTATAACAAATACAAGAATACTTTCTATGATTAATGAAAAATATACGCATGTAGATACACAATTTTCTTATTATGATTCAGTAATCACTGGAGCAATTTTTTCCAAGCCGAGGAGTAAAACTTTCTTATGAAAACATTTATTATGTTTTGTTGAGACATTTCCGAATAACATTTCATTTATTAATTTTTCGCTTTTTACTTTTTACTAACTGAAGTTGTTCCTGTTTCTCACTTAGAATTTGCTCTTTTTTTGATAATTCGGTTAATGTTTCATTTAAGGATTTAGATGTTTTTTGAGATAACTCTGTCATTTTCTCCAAGACTTGCGCCGACTTTTTGGCTTGCTCAGAAGCTAAAGAATGTTGTTCCTGGATGGAAGTTATTTCTAGTTCAATTCCTTCTATTTGATCATATAAATTTGATATTTGTTTAAGCTGCCTCGCATCGCTATGAAATCCATTTCTTTCTAACTCTTCTGAAATTGCAATGCATGATTTTTTTGATAGTGCATCATATGGAATCAAGTTAATTAAATATTTGATTGTGTTTTCCCCTCTTTTAAATAGCTTAAGGAAAAAATCAGTAGTAATCTTAGTAGAAGGATATTTGATTTTTTCGTTTGACAAAATTCCAAAAATTAATTCATCTGGAAATGTTAATATAATTTCATTTTCAATAAAAAATTCAAAATTTGAAGCCACTACCTCGATACATTCTTCGATATTTCCATTTTGTTCGATTGCAAAAATTAGTTTTTCGAGTGCTTCTTGCATATTTCACTTTTTAACGTATTTCATTCATTACAACATAAATCATAAAAAATCACATAGAAAAATGATTTGCTTTCGTAAAAATTAAATTTGAATGAATGAATTAAGTTTAATTAATCATATTCCAGGGATAAGATCAGAAAAATTAATATCAGAAGTTGTATGGGAAGAGAAAGAAACAGTTTTATATATTGCTGAAATTCCAAAAATATATTTAAATGGGAAACAGGACACAAAATTTTTGATTTTAACCATTGCTTCATTATATCTTGTCAAATCAAAATCAGCAAAAATAATTGAAAACATTGAAGAATTTTCAATTTTTGATTTAACAAAAATTAGTTATTTTCAACCAGATGATTTAACACTAGAATTCACATTCAACGTAATAAAGTTTAATGTTATGGATGCTCCAAAATTAATAAATCAAATAATGTATCTCTATCATATATTATTTTATGAATTACCAGAAAATAAAAACATATTAAAGATCGAAACAGATAATTTTGATTTATTAAAAACAATAGAATTTAAACAAAGACCAAATTCTTTATTACAGTATAGGATAATGGCATTACTTCATCGATATCATATAAAATTTAAATTTCTTTCTTTCCAATTCATAACTGATTGGGAAAAGAAAACAAATTTACCATTAAAATTATCAAGAGGTAATAATTTTGATGTTGCTACTAAAGTTGTTGCTGAAGCTATGTCATGGGATAAAAATTTAAAGCTTTTAGTTTTAGATAGTTTTTTAAACATAAAATTAAATGATTTTTTAAGTTACATTCTCGATAATTCGACGCATTTAACACATTTAAGTTTTGAAAATTATAAAGATCCACCTGCATCAAAATTTCATTTTAATGGAAATGTCTCATCGAAACTTATTGAAATTCAATTTAGGAATTGTAATACAAATTTTGTAATTGGCATTTTAAATGGTTTTTTTAGATTTGATGGAAAAATCAAAATTTTAACCTTTTCAAGATGTTCTTTTTCATTAGAAGAAATTAATATTATTAAAAGAATCATTGATTGTTTTCCATGTTTTATATCTCTTCTAAGCTTAAAATTTGATGATGGTTCTGGGGATGCAATGAATGTAAATGAATTTGTAAAGTTTCTTTCTGTTTATAGTTTGAAATCATTTTCTATTTCACAATCATCAATTGATACATCAGAAATATTTTCTTCTTTTTTTACAAGGAATTTAAAGATAGATCAACTTTTTATTTCGAAAGGAAGACTTTTTGATAAAATATCATCTGATTTAACTTTATTTGATAACATTTGTTATCTTGATTTAAGTAGATCACAAGTTAATATATCTGCAATATCTTCATTATTTTCATGTTTATTTACAAAAAAGAGAAATCGCTTATTATCTTTAAACATTTCTGATATGTCATATTCAACATCTATTGATGACTTTTATAAAATTTTTAGCATTGAAGCAATGTTTCCAATTTTAGCAGAAATAAATATTTCTGGAAATGAATTAAATTTCGATCATCTTTCAATTTTATTAAAGTTCTTAAAGAAACAAACAAACTTAAAATATTTAAATATTTCGAGATGTTTTAAAGAACAAATTCCTAAATGCTTAAATCTTCTTGCTCAATTTATTATAGAATTTAAGTTAACCGGATTAGAAATTTCGAGCAAATCAGATGTACAATTAAAACATTATGTTATACCATTCTTTCAAAAGTTAACTAATAATGAAAACTCACTTAAAACATTAATCATTGAACGCTCTGGTATGGGTGATGAAGGACTTTTTGCTTTTAATTCCATGATTTCTAAAAATTGTTGTTTAACTTCAGTGAGCATTGATGGGGCTAATGCAAAAGATAAAAATTTACTTGATAATGTTTATCATATTCTAACGGGGTTTGAAAGAGTTGGAGCTCCTAAATATGATGCAGAAATGTTAGATAAAAATTTATTACGACAAATTATGAAGAAACCAAAACCAAAATCAGTCATTGGAAGATTAAGTGAATACGAATTAATCATAAAAAATACCGAAAATTTATATAATCCAATAAACAAATTACTTGAATTTCAAATGAAAATGACAAATGATATAGTTAAAGGTGAAGGAAATTTCATTGAAGAAAATAAAATTGTAAAATTCTTTCGAGATGCTTTAAAACGGAAAACAATGAAAACTCAAATTTCACCAATAGATGAAACGAAAGAAATAATGGATCAAATACAAAGTGAAGTTCAGGTGTCTGATGAATATGATGAATAAACCTTTTATTTAATAACGTAAAAAGTATATTCATGTTAAAGAACAATTTTTTTTAACATAATCAAAAATAAAAAATAGAAAAAAATTTTACTTTTAAAACAAAAACAAACATTTTTTTTTTTGAATCATTTTGATTCTTTGTGATATATTAGTAAAAATTCACTTATTGAAATGAAATTCTTACTCGATATAACTTGTGAAATTTTATTATTGTCATATGTTTTATATATTTTCTTCCCTTTTTTTATTAGCAATTCGATGCTTTGCATTTCTTCATTTGAATAATGCAAAAGTTTCTGAATTCGCTTTTTAGTCTCGAAAATTTTTTCATTTTCAAATGCATAAAAAACAAAAGGAAAACCAAAAACGTTTTTCATTTTGTCGAGATGCAAAACTTGAATCGGAGCGAAATATTCAAAATCGACTTTCACGATATTAATTCGAATAATTTTATTCAAATGTTTATTGAGGAAATCATTTTCATTTAATTCCTGATAAATCACATTTCCAGATTGTAAAAAAAATTCCATTTTATTCGGATATCCTGGAATATATTTAACAATATCTTTAATTTTATCATTTTCATTACAGAAAAAGCAAAAATGTTTAGTGAAATTAACTGAATCATTAGAAAAGTCAATGTTTATAGTATTATAATTATTTATATTTGAAATAAAAGATTTTAATATGAAAAGTGTTTTAGTTTTTTCTAAATTTTGTGGAATTTTTTGCAAAGGTTTCAATTGCGGATAATTATTTTCTTCATTTTTATTAAATAAATATATTTTTTCATTCTTTAAAATATTTATATCAAATGTAAATATAATAAATTTAATAAGTTCATTTAATGATATATCTTTATAAAACTCAATTTTACCAAATGATTTACTTAAATCATTATAATCTATAAGTTCAACACGTATAATATTTGCTAAACTAAACAAATATCGATTAATATCAAATGGATCTGAAGTTTCCATATAATCGATATAACTTGAAATTGTTTCTTTATTTTCATGACGTTTATGATATTTAGAAATAATTTCTTTCGATAATTTAATTTGATCAAATGTTTGATATATTATAATTGATCCGTTTTTAATGTCATTTTCTTTAAACGAATAAAAATCAAATAACATATGCGCGTAGTAATTCTTTTCAAGATATATAAAAAGTTTATGTCTCGAAATATTTAATTGTTTCGTTATAAAAGAATTTAACGTTTGAAGTGTATCATTGATATTAACAATTTTGGAGCCAATATAAAGCATTGGAGAGTAATCAAGATAATGCGAATAAAACTTAATGAAAATTATAACGTTATCAGGTTTGACTTCTAATTTCTCATCTGAACTCTTTTCTTGTAGAAATAGATTTTGCGTTTGAATTTCTTTAAGCGGCTTTTTTAATGGTAAATAGTTTAAAATGGTTAAATCTGTTGATAGTTCCCAAACACGAAATTGTTTAATTGGAATGGAAATGAGTTCCGAGATTTCGTTATATACATTTTGTTGTATTGTAATGTTAAGAGAATTCGTTTCGTTAATAAAACCAACTTTTCGTTGTTGAACATTTAATGAAATTCCACTTTCGAAATATAAAGTAAACTTTTTTGCATTTTCATTATTAATAAAGTCGGATTTTGGCTTAATTTGGTTTTCTTCTTTGACCTTATTGACATTTGAAGTGAATTCATTTCTTGAGATTTTGTTTTCGCTTTCTTCATCAATTTTTGTTTTGGAATTAATTTTAACATCTTCATCATCAAAATCAATCTTATTAGAGCACTGCTCTTTTGGTTTACTTGTTTCTTCAGGCATTGAACTTTGGAATTCAAATGGTTGAGATATTTGTTGAGAACGATTATCGATATTGTAATCAATATCAGAAATTGAAATTAAAAAACTAAGTGTACCATTGTTTTCATTTAGATTATTTAGAAGAATGTTAGGTGGGTAAATAGTGTCTGATGTTAAACATGAATAAAATTTTATTGTTTTTTCAACCAATTTTTTGTTGATTACTTTTGACCCCAAAATAATATCAAAACTTATTTTTATGGAAAATGGTTCTAGAGGAGGATTTTCTAACATGACTGTTAAGCCAAATATTGATTTCTTTGAATTATAATTTCTAAATGAGAAAATGATGGAATTCCCCTCAACCAAAACAGGAAAAGATTGGATAGGCCCGAGCTCCTGTTTCCAATCAATTACATCCCATTTGAATTTCATTCTGTTTTGATTAAGATTTTCTCCAATTTTAAAACGATCAAAACAAATTCAATTTATTCAACGTACTTTTGTATATTGAATTGTTTACATAACATCACCTAATTCAGGAAAAAAAAATTACAAAGTGAAATTTGAATGAGCTCTGTTTTGTTTTAGTTAACTTGTCCAAATGGCTCAAAGCCCTCTTCAGCCTTATTTGAACGCAATTCGTCGTTCACTTCAATCAGCATTATGTCTCAGGAACTTTGCATCTCAAGATGTTGAACGTCACAACAAGCCAGAAATCGAAACACAAACAAAGACCTCTCGCGAAGTTATCGGACATCCAATAATGATTTCAAGATCTGAAATCGAATGTGTGTATATTGAGACATCTATTAATAGCGTTCGTGTTTCCGTCAAGATTAAGCAACTTGATGATGTTGACACTCTTTTAACAAAGATGTTTATGAGGTTCCTTTGTCAACGTGCTGATCAGTTCCGTATCCTTCGTCGTAAACCAATTGAAGGATATGATATCTCATTTTTGATCACAAACATTCATACTGAACAAATGATTTTATCAAAATTAATCGACTTCATCATCACATTCCTTCAGGACGTTGACAAGGAAATCTCTGATATGAAAGTCACATTAAATAAGAGAGCACGTAAATGCGCTGAAGAATTCTTGAAGATTCTCGTTTAAAAAATCCATCCCAATTCATCTTTTTTTTCTTATTGTTTTTTAAAATTTTACATAATTTGATTAATGCAAATTTTTACAATTTAGAGTCTAACGCACTTCATTAGCTGGATTAATTCATTTCTTTTAAAAATGCATACAGCACATGCTTCAAGAACAAATATGTGAACTGTTATGCAGCGTTGAAATAATTTGTCACATAAGAAAATTTTCAATTGTTTATTTTCTACGGTTAATAAAATGAACCTGTGGTTATTTCTGGTTCTTGCCATTGTAATTTATTTTGTTTTACTCTACTTATTAAATCGCGATTTACCAACACCTCTGATGAATATAAAATTGAACGAAGATGAAACAACACTCGACTTTGGAAAAGATTTTAAATTCGGTACATCAACTGCAGCTTGGCAAGTAGAAAAAGAAGTTGCTAAATCAAATTGGTCTCTTGGAGAAAGTACTTTCAAGCCCGGTACACAAATTCCAATAATTCCACCACATGAAGAAGGATGTAAAGCAATTGAAATGTTTGACAAAGATCTTGAAATAATGGTTTCCATGAATATGAAGCGCTATCGCTTCAGCGTTTCTTGGTCAGCACTTGAACCAGAAAAAGGAAAATACAATTCAGATTATCTTCAAAATTATGTTCAAATTTGTGATAAGCTTAGAGCAAAGGGCATTGAACCTATGGTAACACTTCTTCATTTTGAGCATCCTAAATGGCTTGAAGAAGAAGGTGGACTTCTTTCATCTAATTTTGTCACATATTTCAAGGAATTCACCAACTTTGTCACACAAGCTCTTAAAGGCCATTGTTCGCTTTTCTTCACCGTCAACGAGCCATTTGTATTTTGTTTTAACAGTTATCTTATTGGCATTTGGTATCCATTCCATAAAAGTCTTAAGGAACTCTTTTTAACTCTTTCGGTTCTAATGGAATGTCATGCCTCCGCCTATCATATTATCCACACCAATATTCCAGATGCGCGTGTATCGTATGCCAAGAATGTTGTACCATTTTATCCCATGATGCGCTTCAACCTTTTCGAATCTCTCATTGCTAAGGTCGCCAATCTTTACAACGTACCAATAATGGAGTGCGTGAACACTGGCGTCTTGAAATTTGGACTGTTCGGAATAAACGTCTTCTCCAAGAAGATTGATGGGCTTAAGGACTCACTCGATTTCATCTCAGTGAACCACTATTTCCCAGGCTGGGCGTCAACGTTACCACGTTATTGGGACAAATTTGTGTTTCCGCCACCACTTTCATCGCGCGTTGATAAATATTTACGTTCCGATTTCAAGTGGCCAATAGTAACGTCATCACTTGCGACAACATTACATTGGGTCAACAAACGATTTAACCCACGAAATTTGCCGATTATTGTGTCCGAACATGGAATAGCAGATCGTACAGATGAGAAAAGGCCGAGATATCTATTGGACTCATTGTCATATTTGAAGTATATTATCGAAAAAGAAAATGTTCCAGTTGTTGGTTATATGCATTGGTCTTTGATGGATAATTATGAATGGGCTGAAGGGTATGAGATGAGATTTGGATTGATCGAAATAAACTTTAAGACAATGGAAAGGAAAGAAAGAGTAAGCGCTGATTTATACAGAAAAATTGCTTCGCATTCTTATTCAAGTAGTAAATAATAATTATTAATGTTATCTAAATTTAAAATTTTTAATGAAAGAAAAAGAATTATTTAACGATAATGTTATAAATTATTTAACGCAGTTGATCAACAGTTCACAGTGATATAAAAAATACGTTAATTTTTTCGTGAAAAAGTCGTTGATGTTTGCCTTTATTCAAATGTATATTTATTGACATATAATTATTATATTTATTATTTATAATAATTTTATTCTTTATAACACATATAACTTATTATTTCAAAATAGGAACTCAAAAAAATGATTTTAAATCGCATTATTTGGGTTTAATTTTCATGTCACAAACCGCCGACAAGGGACAATTTGCAACAGGCAAATTCACTTCACTTTTCATGCCTGTTAACGCAAACGAGTACATCCCTAAGTACCCACAACTCACACCTGATGAAATTCTCATGTATTCACAGCACTTCAACAGTCTTGATGCTGATGACTCTGGAAAATTAGGTATCACCGAAATCATGGCTCTCTTCAAGTCTATCCAAGTTCCAGCTACACGTGATGAAGTTAAGAAGTACATCGAAGAAGTAGATATCGATGGTGATGGCCTTATTGACTTTGGTGAATTCCTTACAATCTTCATCAAAGAAAAGGAAAGTGGTGCATCATCCAAACTTAGTGAAGGTCTTAAGAAGCAACAAAACCTTATCAAGGCAGCTGGTGCCCGTGGTGAACACGCATATCCACAAGAAGAAGTTACTGGTTTTGTTAACTATCTTAACCAAGAACTTGGTGAAGATCCAGCCCTTCAACACATCCTCCCAATTGATCCAGAAGGTGATGCTCTCTTCACAGCCGTTCAAGATGGTATCCTTATGTGCAAGCTTGTTAACCTTGCTGCTCCAGACACAATCCATGACAAAGTTATTGCTCTTCCACCAAAACTTAACCAATACAAGATCCTTGAAAACTGCACACTTGCCATCAATTCCGCCAAGTCCATTGGTATGTCAACAGTTAACATTGGTCCACACGATATCCGCGAAGGTGTTCCACATCTTGTTCTTGGTCTTACATGGCAACTTATCCGTGAATCACTTCTCAAGGATATCCAACTTACAGTTCACCCAGAACTTTTCCGTCTTCTTAAGCCAGGAGAAACAATCGAAGACCTCCTCAAGCTTAAGCCAGAAGAAATTCTTCTTCGTTGGTTGAACTATCACCTTGAAAATGCTGGAAGCCAACGCCGTGCAACCAACTTCACAAAGGATCTCTCCGACTCCGAAATCCTCACCACAGTTCTCAAGCAAATCGCACCAGAATGCTGCACAATGGCCCCAATGCGCGAGAGCGATCTTTCCGAACGTGCCGAATTAATGCTCCAAGAAGCCGACAAGATCGAATGCCGCAAGTTCGTTACACCACGTGAAATTGTTCGTGGCCATCCAAAGCTTAACCTTGCATGTGTTGCCAACATCTTCAACACACGTCCAGGACTTGAGCCATTATCCGAAGCAGAACTCGCACAACTCGATGAAGCATTATTCGCTGCACAAGGCACACGTATCGAACGTCAATTCTGCCTCTGGATGAACTCATGCGGCGTTGATCCGTTCGTTTCCAACCTCGCTGACGGCGTCAAGGACGGACTTGTCTTGCTCCAAATGCTTGACAAGCTCGAGCCAGGATGCGTCAACTGGAAGCAAGTCGCCACACAAAAGATGAACAAGTTCAAGGCAGTCCAGAACAACGACTACGTTGTCAAGATCTGCAAGGAAACACTCGGCTTATCAGTTGTCAACATCTCCGGCGCAGATATCAATGATGGAAACACCAAGTTGATCTTAGCCGTCATGTGGCAAATGATGAGATACGACTACTTGAAGACATTCAAGAAGCTCGGCGGCGGCGCTAAGATCAAGGATGAGCAAATCGTCGCATGGGCCAACGAGAAGACAGCCGGCAAGTGCGAAATCAAGTCGTTCAAGGACGACGCAATCTCCGACTCTAAGCCAATCTTGACACTCATCGATGTCCTCAAGCCAGAGACAGTCGACTGGTCAATCTACGACAGCTCAGGCGAACCAGAGATGATGGCACGTAACGCCAAGTACGTGTTGTCAATGGTCCGTAAGTTCGGTGGCACCGTTTATGCACTCCCAGAAGATATCGTTGAACATGTTCCTGAAATGGTTATGACTGTTTACGCATCATTGATGGCTATTGCTGAACAGTAAGTAAACAATTGAATGATTGAATTGAATTTTGATTTTTTGTCTTGGTAATAAATAATTTTGTGGAGATTCAATTAAATATGCCATTATTGAAAATGTTAAACTTATTCCAGATAAAATTTTTAAATCGTGTTCTCAATTGTCAAATGTTATAATTGGAGAAAGTGTTGAAGAAATCGGAGCATCAGCATTTGAATTATGTACTTCGTTAATAGAAATTATCATTCCAAAGTCAGTTTCATTAATTGGACCAAATGTATTTTTTGATTGTACAAATCTTGAATGTATAAATGTATCTAAAGATAATTTAAATTATTCCAATTATGGAAATGATGGAGTTCTTTATGATAAAAATATAACACGAATCATATGTAGACCGGCAAAGAACAACAAGTCATTTACAATTCCAAATACAATCACAAAGATTGAAAAAGAAGCATTTTATAAATCAAAAATAACAAATATTGCAATTCCAAATAATGTTACAATTATTGGAGAATCAGCATTTAGATCATGTGGAAATTTAACAAATATTATTGTGTTATTAGTTATAATATTAATTTGATTAAAAAACAAAAAACAAAGCAGTAATGTTTTTTCAAATGATTTAGAAGAAGAAAAAGAAACAAACGCAACATTTATATCAGGATTGCAATTGAAAAACATTGAAGACGATCCTTTTGCAAAAGATTTTAAGGAAGATAAGATTGTTGGAATAATTTAGTTGGGTCAATGAAAGAAAAATATAAACAAATCAATCAAAACTTTGGTTTGAAACAAATCTAATAACATGTTTTTTATTTGATATTGTATAATTTTAATTTTATTAACAAAGTATTCAACTGATACCATATACTACGAATACACAGTGATTATATATACGTTTTACATCAGCTTTTACACCGATTTCTTCACCATAATGCACACAAGTGAAACGACAGCAAGTGCACTCACTAAAGCTGAGCTAATTGGAATCATTCGCGGTGCCATGAAGATGTTCACGAACTCGTAAAGCACGAAGATGACAAATGGCTTCTTTGACGACAAAATATAAATTATTTATTAATATAATAAATTTCGTTTAAATTCCGTATTTTACTGTATAACTTCTTCGATATTTATTTTGATATGTTCGAACTTGTGGAGTTACCTGATGCATTAAATTAAATAAAATTTTCGGTTAATACTGGAATATCTCGTTCCAATTTAAGGGTAAAGTCTTCACCAAGGTTTTTTTCAAGAACACGTTTGACAGTTGTTTTGTCAATTCTTTCATGGTTTCCAAGACCCAACTAAGTGGTCGGTACCATTTGGAAACAAATTATCTAAAGTAATCTGCAATTGGGATCGATTAGTTGGAGATGATCTATCTTCTTCACAAGTTACTTGTTTTTCCTCCAATGTCAATTCTTGTTGTTCTTCCTCCAATGTACAATCTTCATCATGTCTTCACAGGAATGTATTGGCTTCTTCTATTATCAAATTAGTTGTAAGATCTATTCGTGTTTTATCATATTTAGTCTTCTTAGAATCAGTGAATTGATACTGTCTAACCTTATTTGCAAAATTTAAATTCACAGTGCATCGTAATACACCATCAAAGTAAGTGATAATCCCACTTCTTTGAAATGACTTTACAATATTGCTTGTTGTTGATGGGCATTGAATGGCTGATAACAATCTTATTATATCATTTGTTTGATAGCTTCCCCCATCAGGTTTAGGTATTTGTTGCATTACTCTTTTTGCCAGAGAAAACAAAAGTTAGTCAAGTGGTTGCACTTGATCACTTGAATGGGATGGAATTACTGCAAAATCCACGTCAAATGCAAAACATTCATCCTCAAAATTCTTTGTAGAATGTTGCTTCAATCCATCTAGTATCAGCACTCCAGATCTATTGAAGTATGGATCTCCCTTTCGATGAGATTTCAATCTCTTTTCTATTTCGGGTAAAAAAACATTGCTAGCTCAACATTAAAAACAGATGGAATCTATAAATTTATTTTCCTGGTAACGAATCATTATATTGTCTGGCATAATACCAATATCATATAGTATTTTCTCTATTGTTTTTTTTTTGGAACAACGATAAGAGGTTTTAAATAGGACCCATCAGCAAATATGCAATGCAAAATCGTAATTTTTTTATTTCTCTTTAATTGGTATACTCCCTTCTTCCGCCCATTCAGGGATAACAATCTTCATTGAGTTTAAATCACTATATTCGGCATATCCCATTTCGTCAAAATTTGCAACAAGATCTGCCGGGGGATCTACGATCATTGATGTAGATTCTTCAGAATAGCTGTCAATATCTTCTGGTGACGCATCTAATTTTTCAATTTCCATCGACTTCCCCAAAATTGGTTTCACCATTTGGTCTTTGCGTATAATTGTTTCAAGAGTGTTATAGGATATGTTAATGTTGTATGTATCATATAGCCATTTGGCTAGGGATGAGTAAGTACAGAGAATGTGGTTTTCATAATCCTCACACACCTTTTGCCTCAGTGATGACATTATATATGAATCTAGAATTGGTGGTCTATTAATGAGATTTACTCCGCCTTGTGAAATCTCACGTTTAGCTCTTTCGATGTGACTAGCGATGGTTCCCTTCTTTTTGTGAGAGATATTGGCGATCGCCTGTAAAAAAAGGTATTTGCCATTTATGACCAAGTTACTGATTTTATAGATCTGTTCTCTCATCGAAGAAGACCTAATGGCTTCTTGACAACTTTCATTAAAATGACAAATTTCTTTCAAATTGTGCAAGACTACAGACAAATTAGTAAACGGCTATTTTACATCCTGGTCTACAGGTTTTTCACCGCAGTCTATCTTAATAAAAATTTGTGTACTTATATGCTAAAATCTGAAATGTATTAAATACAATACGAATAATTTTAAAAGTCAAAAATAAATCTATAAGAAGAAGTTGGTTGACAGTGTTATGCCATAACTGATATGGGTTCATTATTACCATTTCTGAAATATTATAAGTAATTTTGTTGTTTGTACAATATTCTCCATTTTAAGATATCGGATACGATGTGCTCACTAAGGAGAATTCTTTGTTCTTTGGTTGTGACAATTTCAATTAATTGAATCAGATAAATGTTCAATATTTTCTTATGATTCTGATTTACC
The DNA here is from genome assembly GCF_020186115.1 of Histomonas meleagridis. NCBI lineage: Eukaryota > Parabasalia > Tritrichomonadida > Dientamoebidae > Histomonas > Histomonas meleagridis. The sequence continues at coordinate 335,400 of NW_027150923.1, forward strand.
ACGAATTTGAGGATGTTGTCTCCGTGTGTTTGAGTGTTTAGACAAATCGTTCCACGTTTCAAAGAGGATGATGAGGTCCAGCTTCAAAAAACGGTTATAATTCGATTCAATAGTTTACAAAAATATTTTTTACATTAAAACTACATATGTCTGCTGTATTGGATTGGAAAAGTTTTGGAAATGTATATAATGACATCCTTGCTAGTCAAAGATCAATTGATTGGTTTCTATTAACGTATGAAGACGGATCAAAAAATAAAATTAGATTATACAAAAAGGGCGATGGTGATCTAAACAATATGAAAAAATTTTTAAATGAAGATATGGTTGCATTCGGTTACTTGAAAGTTTATGATGAAACACAAGAAAATCCCGAATTTGTTCATATAACTTTTATTGGAAAAAGAGTCAGACCTCAAGAACGAGCCAGAGCTGTCATTCATCGACTGGATGTACAACAAGCGTTTCCTAACTTTATTATTGAGTTTGAAGCAAATTCTTTAGAAGATTTACAGATGGATAGATTATTAGATGAAATCGCAGACACAAAGCATATGCTTTCCGAATAGTTCTGTCTTTTTATTAAGTGTGATTAATAAAATTTATATTTTTTATTTCAGAACAAAATTGATATCACTTTAAAAGCACTAATTTTTAATCAAAAATTTAGTAATGTTTTTTGCTCAATAAGGAAACATCATCTTCAAATAAAACAAAACTTCGAAGTTAAATAAACGATAAAATTTTCAGAACGCCGATATAACTTTTCAAGAAGAAAACGATACATTTATCACCTCACTTCACAAATATTTCCAATAACTTTTTATTATAATAAAACCAAATTTAATTTCCAGTTGCTGCGAGCACGTCCAATCTCTTTCCCATATCACCGTAAAATTCCAATGCCTGTTGGATCAACGCCTCTATTGCATTTCTCTGCAATCCCTTTACAATTCCGAAGTGTCTAATTGCGTTTGCCACAACTTCGTCGGAACTTTCGGCCATTTTCATTTGTTCATTTAATTCATTGCATTTTTGCTTCAAGTTCACTCTGCTCATCATTTCGTTCATCTTCCTCTTTATGTTCCCCTTCATCCGCATCACGTTGTTCCACTGCGGAAACACTGCGCTGCTTCCCAAGTTCGGATGGAACGAAACGTTCGTTTGGTCGAGTAAAAGTTGCACGTTCGGTTCGATCTGTGTGTGTTGACACGGATTCGGTAGCAATGGCGGCTCGCGTGGTACGGACTGGTTATATATTCGCTTGTTCTCGGCGCGCGCTTGCGCAAGCGCCATTTCCAATGTGTTTTTGATGATGGAAATCGCGGTGTCAATCATCGAGAGACTTGGGCCGGGCGTGCGCGGCTGCGACAGAGAGTATATCCCCGTTTGGAATGACGATATCGCTTTCCCGATCTCATGGTTCTTGACAAACTCGTTCCCAGCGTCGTATCGGATTTTCGATTGTAATATGATTTCTAATGATTTGCAGACTGAGCTTAAAAAGGGGCGGGCAACGGGATGAAGAAATTGGGTGAGGGTAAAGCAGTCATGCATTTCTTTGAGACAGAGATGACATGTCTTGGCATATAATTTGGTCTCTTTGGAAAATAAAACTATGCTGTATTTCCAGATGGAATCGAGATAACAGTGATAGGATTGAAGAAATTTGACAAAGGATTCGTTGAAAATTGGATGTTGAATCTTGGTAACAATGGAAATGAAATTGGAAACACATGAATGTGAATCAGATATTAAATATCGAATAGATCTGAGATCGTCGTGTTTGTCAATGTCAAGGGAAAGGATTCGGCGATGAATTAGACTTAGAAAATTCCAAATTGTATTTAGAATTTCGGTCTCAATGGTGGTACTTTGAATGACATCATTAGCATTAAAAGGATTACTCCACGCTGATTGAAATCTGGTGCCAAGTTTAGTATAAAGAATTTGAATATACTCTTGATAATTGTTCTCATTGGGATTATTTCTGATTTCTTTTGAAAGTTCACATGCCCTAGGTCCTGCAATTGATGAAAGAGAATTTATATCATATGAATATGGTCTTGCAGGAGGAAGAGGCACAAAAAGTATCGAAGAGCGATACATTTAAAATCTTTATGAAAAGTGGCATAAAGAAAATTTTTGTCAACCTTCAAGCAAAAATAAATAATTTCATATAAAAAATTTATATTTCTAATAACATTAGAAAGACAAAAAACATTTAAGTCATATTTGTAAAAATTATATTGCAAAAATGCATAGAAAAGGAGAAAGTTTAAGGAAAGTACAAAACAGATATTTGAATTGAAAGTGTAAATCGTCTATTTAAAATGACTTATCTTCAAAAATCTGTGCCTTTGTTTGAAAAACATCCATGAATGGTAATATTCTATTAGTGCATAAAAATATCTTCGTGTTTTGTTGATTTAATAAGGCATATCAAAGAAAGAGTCATGACTAATTTAATTATTATAAAAATAATATATCACAAAGAATTTCAGCTTCATATTTTTTGATGAAATGGAAAAAATTCACTTGTAAATAAACATTTATAATATCAAAAAAATATCTCTTCTAGTTCAAGAAAAAATATATAAAATATTAATTAATAATTAAAAAAAGGGTTATCTTTGTAGATATCAAATTTAAATGAATCACAATATTTCAGGGCACCCTAAAAATAATAAACCGAAATTTATGAGGCCGTTTATGTTCAAAACTGATGAAGAATGAGCCAATTAACTTTGGCGGTAATTTAGCAAAAGAGAAACCAAACCTTTTACTCAAACGACATGCTAGGTATCAAAATACTTTTCGTCCACACAAAATTTTTCGTAATTGGAAAATTGGGTATCAAGTTCCATGGGGTTTCATATTTGAAGTTGCCCTTCTAGTACTTACGTTTGTTTTTGGCAATCTACACCAAAATTATGTAATTAGCTTTGGAAGTGATTTTGCTAAAATTGTTGATAATTATTTTCTTTATGATTTTGGGTTTGAAGAAGAGGATGGAAAAATTGAAGACATGGTTACCATTAGCAGCAAAAAACAATTTTTCAATATTTCATCCACACTTGCAAAACGAATTTTTGATTTTCCAAATGAATATCCATGTTCTAAGAAAATTTCATCAGAAAATATATTTGAATTAAAGATTACAACTCTCAAATCAGATTCTTTATATTTTTTAATCGACCAATCAAATCTTTCAACGTTTAATTCTCTTATAGAGAGTTATATTAACAATTTTTCGTTAATTATTTTGAATGCTCCATATACAATGGAAATTAATAACGATGAAATTGAAGCAGATGTTAATGTATCAATCATATTTACTCTTAATAAAGTATCTCGAGTTGTTTTATTGGCAGTAAAACACACACTGGTTCCACGTTTTCCAATTGCTTCATATGTTGACATCTTAAATCGACCTCTTTTGTTGACTTCTATTCTTGAATGTTTGATTTCGATTATTTGCATTACAGATTCAATTATTTACATAATCCGTTTACGATCATATTCGATACAAAAAGCCAACGAAAACTTCTTGAAATTTCGAAGTATTTTTTGGTCGAAATTTGATAAATGGACAATATTTTCAATAATAACCCATATCATTTCTATTATTTCTAATATTTGTTATATTTTTTCTGGCCAGAATTATACAACTAGTTTATCATTGCCAATGATCTTAATGTCATTTTCAACATCATTCATATGTATCTTAATAATTCGATATCTAAAACAAAATGATCTTATTGGAGAATTTATTTCTGTAATTTTTGAAGCGTTAAAACAAATTTTTCTGTTTTTGTTCGGTTGCTCATTTATAACAATTGGATATTTGGTACTTGGATCATCGATATTAGGTTCATACGACGAAAATTTCCGCACAATTATAATTGCCGCAGAAGCATTGATTGGCGTTATTCATGGTGACTCAATTTATGATATGTTTTCGTCATCGCAAAAAAGAGCTGAAATCCCGGATTGGCTGGCAGTCATCTTTTGGAGCATTTGGGTGTTTTACTCATTGACAATTATGTGCAATATTTCAATCTCCATTTTCGAAGATGTTCTGGATAAGAAAATTTATGAACCTGAAGAAAAAAAGAAAATGGAAGACAACGACGAAGAACTCGAGCTGGAGTCGTTTTTGTTGCCTTTGCCTTTGTGTTTGGGAGAGGAGCAAATTTATATGTAAAATTTTGTTTGTGTTTTATAAAATTGATTCAACCAATTAATGAAACTAACTTTACGTGACAAGGAAAGTAATGCATCAATTAATTTGAGATTTTCATAGCGGAGCTCTTCTGGTAATAATTTAAAAGTGCCACAAAAATTTTTAGTACGTGAAAAACCTTTTGATTACTTTACGAGTGAATTGTCACTTATAAGTTTAAGAAACAAAAAAAATAAGAATAAATATGTTTTATACATGATAAAGCCTAGACTTCCTGCGGCCACGAGCCATTTCGAATTTACGGCCATGTGCACGAACCTTTGGACGAGTTTTGCTATTATCATCTCCTGGTGCAGCACCGAAATGACTGCATGCTTTACGGCGTTTGCGATCACCTTCGAGGAGAAGACATTTTTCGCCAGTTGGACGAAGTTGAGCAAGCTGATCAAAAGTGATTACTTCACCACCAGCAGCAAGAATTCTAGCACGTGCTGACTCCGAGAACTTAAGAGCAGCAACTTTCATTTTAGGAACGACTAAGAGGCGTTCATCATTAACAATCTTTGATACAACAACAGCAATTGTATCAGCATCTTTTCCTTCAAGAGCAACAGCAAGACGAGAAACTGAGTATGGACGTCTGTTTGTGTTTGAAAGGCAAAGGCGATGAGCAATTTTCTTGTTAAAATCATTTCCAGTTCGTTGAGCAAGATAACTATAAAGTCTAAACAACATTCGTAACTGAACATTCTTCGACTTGGGCTCGCGCCTCATCTTTTTTGGCACTCTATGGTCAATGTCCACGCCCATTACTTAATAAAAAGTGAACTGAATCACTTTTTTCAGAAGCTTTGTCTGGTCCAACAAAACTGCTTTATAAACGGTTTAGTTATGGTGAACGTTAATAAACGTCTAAATAAGATTCGACCAAAATCTAATGAAAGCTGCTTTGTTTGATTTAGATGGTGTAATCGTGGACTCTGAGTCAGATTACACTGTTTTCTATGGAAAACAAGGTGAATTATATCTTCCTGAAAATCCAAATTTCAAAAATGATATCAAAGGATCAACTTTGGTTCAAATATTCGATCGTTATTTCAAAGGAAAAGAAGACATTCAAGCTAAGATAGTGGCTGCATTAAATGAATTTGAAAGCCAAATGGAATATCCTTACATTCCAGGAGTTCTTGAGTTTATCATGGATTTAAAGAAAAATGGAGTGAAAGTTGCTGTTGTAACATCATCTAATGAGGTTAAAATGAATTCTCTTTACAAAAGACATCCGGAATTAAAAACACTATTTGATGCCTCAATCACAGCCGATAAAATTGTAAAATCTAAACCAGACCCAGAGTGCTATCTTAAAGCACAATCTGAGCTTGATGTTGCAATTGAGGATTGTTATGTATTTGAAGATTCATTTGCTGGATTGGAATCAGGCAGAAGAGCCAAAATGACAGTAGTTGGCCTTTCAACAACCAATCCAAAAGAGGCAATTGAAGGGAAATGTGACATTGTAATCCCTGATTTCAATGGTTTCACCTACCAAAAGATGATTGAGGTACAAAGAAAAGAATAAATGTAAAGATAGAATAAAAAATAATTTTGATAATAATAATTTATTTGATAATTAAAGACATATACATTGATTTATTAATATAGGGTGTTCCACATCAACCTTCTCTTCTATATAGAATAGATGCAGCAATATTTTATATAAATAAAAACAGTAAATTTTATAGGTTTTATTTTGATTTTAAAACATTTAATTGAACCAAAAAATCCTGCATAATCAATAAGTGTAACATTATTAACAAATGAACATAAAGTGATGGATGAATTAGTTGACTAAAATTAAAATTTTCTTGTGATGATATTTCTTGAAGTTTTTCAAATTGTTTTTGCAATTTTATTCGGACCATGTTCTTCTTCAATGAGTTGCTTATGAAATTCCCAATCATTATTTGATAGTTCTTTGAGATTATCAGTTATCTCATTGCAAAATTGCGATTAATTAAAAAATTGATTTTGCTTTTGGTTTTATAATGTATAAAATATCATGTTTTTTGTGCTTAACGAAATCTTTATGTATCATATCGGCTTCTATCATCTTTTTAAGTAAGTAATTTGATTTGTCTCAAGGATCTCGAAGAAGATTACGTAGGTGTTCCAATCAATCGCTCACCACCAGTCGTTTCATTCCGCGAAACAGTCACACAAACATCATCAGTTGTCTGCATGGCAAAATCCACCAACAAGCTCAACCGTGTCATGATGCAAGCACAGCCATTAGGCGACGACTTGCTCAAGGCCGTCGAGTCCAACGAAATCACATCTTGTATGGATAACAAGACACGTGCCAAGGAACTCGTCAACAAGTACGGATGGGAGCAAACAGACGCACGTCGTGTTTGGTCATTCGGCCCAGACACAACAGGTCCAAACTTGCTCGTCGATACCAACAAATCCGCCGAATAATTACAAGAAATTAAGGAGCACCTTGTCTCAGCCTTCCAAAACGCTACAAGAATCGGTGTCCTTTGCGAAGAGCCATTACGTGGTGTACGTTTCAACGTCGTCGAAGTATATCTTCACTCTGATGCATCACACCGTAACGGCGGCCAAATTGTCCCATGCGGCCGTCGCGTCCTTTACGCCTCAGAGTACACAGCCGAGCCAACATTGATCGAGCCAGTCTACTTAGCAGAAATCACAGCACCATTGACCGTATGCGGTGGTGTTCACGGAGTTTTGTCCAAGCGTCGTGGAAAGGCATTCGACCAACAACAACGTGAGGGTACACCATTGATGGTCATCAAGGCTTATCTTCCTGTTATGGAATCATTCGGCTTCGATAAAGATCTCAGATCAGCCACATCAGGTCAGGCATTCCCACAAATGATCTTCGACCACTGGGAGAATCTCCAAGGCGACACATTCGAAGATGGAAACCAACTCAGCGCCACAACTAAGGCTGTCCGTAAGAGGAAGGGTCTCTCTGAAACCATCCCATCACTCGACCACTACCTCGATAAACTTTAAACACTTTAATAAATAAATAAAAGGCTTCCTTCAAATTGCTGAAATGTTATTTAATTAATTATACTATTGTTCAATTGAATTGTTTTTGATATATATTTTTATTTATTATTATTATACTTCACAAATTTATACATAAATAAAATTTCATTTCCGGTTTATCACTTTGGCTTAGCTTAAATTGTCCAAGATTGAAAAAAGTGACGGGGCATAAAACAATGAATGCTTTCAAATTTGAATTGGTATATCGGTTCTTTTTTTCTAAAAACCGTTAAGAATTTAAATTGTAAATTTCCACATTAGTCCAAATGAACATTGCGACTGGGAAACACTTCTATCAATAAATCAAGCAATTTTTGGTATGAATGAAGAGAATTTCTCTAGATCTTTAGGTTCAATAATCGACAAATTTGATGAAATCCATCCTTTATCTTATGATTTCATGAATATTCAAATGATATATTATTCCTTTGTGATTAAAAATAATAACGCAGATTTATTTTTGAATGTTATTAAAGAAATAAGAACATTTGAAGAGAATAATAAAATCAAATCGAATATATTTGATATATTTGGGCGATTTCTTAATAATAAGCATACACATGAATCATCTTATCTTTTGAAGCTATGATTGAACATAATTTTCTTGAACCAAACATTGTAAAAAACAACCAGAGTGCTTATTTTGTGCATTATATGTCTAAAGATAAATTAGCAATCTATTTAAGGGAAAATGATTTTGTAAATTATAAAGAACTTTCAAAGAATGATTGGGAATTACATAAGAAATTAATTAGAGAAGGACATAATCCAAATGAAATTTCGAAAATAATTCGAAATGATGAAATAGAAAAACTTCAAGAAATATCATCACAAACAAATTTTGATTTTAATCAATACATTGAACCATCACTTTATGAAAGATGTTCTTTTATTAACAAGAAAAAAGTTTCATTAATTGATTATGCAGCATTTTTTGGATCTATTAAATGTTTTAAATATTTACTTGTGAATGGTGCAAAAGTAGAAAACACAGGTAAATATGCTGTTGCAGGTGGAAATGAAGAAATTATTTATTTATGTGAACAAAATCATTCAACATTTAAAGATGCATATGAAACAGCAATTTTGTTTCATCGAAATGATATCTTTAAATATCTTTGTGATCTTAAACCAAAAGAAATTAATAATTTAGAAGAATTAGGAAGACATTGTATTTTATATCATATTTATGAAATATTTTCATTTTTACTTAAAGAAGGAATGAAAATCAATGATGATATTATTAATGAAGCAGCAATGATTGGAAATATTTTTTTAGTTGAATATTTTCTTAAAGAGCATTCAAATCCGCTTGATATATTGATATTTTCAGCAGAATCAGGAAACAAGGAACTTGTTAAATATATTTTGGAGCAAAAAGGAATTGATATTAATGCTAAAGATATTTATTTGTTTAATTTGAAATTTATTTTAATAATTTGATATTTCAAAATAATATTTGGAAATTATTTAAATTATTTAAAACAGCACTTATGAGAGCATCTTGTTATGGTCATACAGAAATAGTTAAATTACTTCTTGAACAAGAAAGAATTGATGTAAATGCTAAAAATATTTATTTGTTTTATTTAAAATTTATTATAATAATTTTATATTTCAAAATAATATTTGGAAATTATTTAAATTATTTCAAACAGCACTTATTTTAGCATCTATAAAAGGTTATACAGAAATAGTTAAATTACTTCTTGAACAAGAAGGAATTGATATTAATGCTAAAAATATTTATTTGTTTTATTTAAAATTTATTTTAATAATTTAATATATTATAATATAGGATCCAATGAAACACGCATACGAAAACCACCAGACAAATTTGTAAGTGGTGATTAAGTTTTTCTTGTGAAAAGCCAAGTGCCGTAAGAATCATTGATGCACGTGGTACAGCTTCATCAGCTCCAATAGAGGCAAGTCTATCATTGATCTTAGTAATGAGTTGTGGATCTGCATCTTCTGAATTGGCAACCTTTTCAAGTTCTTCTAAAAGTTCGGTACGTTAGGAGCTTCTTGTTCAACATGGATAATAAGAAGATCATATGGAACACCACGTACAAGCGATGAGTTAATATATTTCATAAGTGTGGTCTTGCCAAGGCCATTACGACCAACTAATCCATAGCGATTTCCTGGACTGAGAGTAAGAGAAGCATCTTCAATGAGCGTAAGTGGACCAATGCTGACATTAAATGGTGTAAGAGCAAGATGACATGGATGACGAAATTCTGGGCGACGGAATCCCATTCCATGTTTGAATTGTGCATTTTCTTCATCATTTTGTTTAAGTTTACGCTTGCAATCAGCATCAAGGGTGGCTTCCTCTTTCTTGAGGTTCCTTGCATAATATTTGGTTTCAATGTTATCTTCAAATGAAGGAACATGTCCAACTTCTTGAATGGATAAACGAGCCATTGCAAGGCGTTCTTCATCAAATGGATCTGCTGCATTATCTTGCATTAAAGCTGACATGATATTTGGCGTATTCATTTCTTCAACAGGTTTTTCGATAGGAGGATCTTTAAGGTGGAACAAATCTGCCGCAAGCTCATTAGCATCTTCTTCTGATTCAACAATTCCACCAATATCAAGAAGAAAATGTGCAAAAATATTTATAATAGTTTGAGGAGGTTTATTATTTTCTTTTTCCTGTATAACTTTTATAAAAATTAAATATATGGTAAAATTAATTATACTTGAAACAAAAGGTGAATAAATCAATTGACTAATGATCAGATTTATTGAATTTATGAAATTTTTAACAAACAAATTCAATATTATCAATTCATCCATATTTTTTTCGTTTAAATCGTGAATAATTTTTGAGACATTTTAATTGGCTTTCACATAATTTGTTACCCATTTAAAAACATAAAATTTATTTATATATAAAATGGAAAAACATATTTTAACTTTGTATAAAACAACAAACAATTTTCATAGTTATGTGCTTGTACTTCCAAACAATTTTTCTCTAGTTTTTCTTTGCCTTTCGTGAATTAATGATGTTTGTTTTTCTTGATTCATCATTTTTTCCACGAATTCTACAAGTCTTACTTCATTTTCAGATAATTTTGATCTTAAGAACTGACTATCAGCCGAAAATCCAGCGCCAATTCTACTTAATTGTTCTCTAATTCTTCTTTCAGTAATTAAGTCTTCATTTAAATCCTTAATCTTTTGTTCGTATTCCATTAAACTTTCGTTTATTTCTTCTTCGCGTTTTGCTGCTTCTATTTGTTGATGCACTACAATTTTCTTCATATCTTTAATCTTATTCTTAAGATTTAATGTTTCACTATCACTTTTATCTTTTTCCTTTTTTATCTCTGAAATTTCTTTCTTTAAATCATTTATTTTATCTAGACGCTTTTTGCTTTCCATTATTTCATTTGTCATAAAGTCACACGCTTCAATACAATCAGAACCTTCATAACCAAGTGATTTCGCTTGTTGTAAAACATTTTCAACATCTTCTTGATTCTTTGCTGAATTCCTTTGAAGACTTGTAACGATATCGATAACTGTTTGTTGGATGTTTGTTGGAAGAGGAAATCGAAGATTTGTTTGTGGACTTGAAGAAATTATTCCAAAAATTTTACTCGTAAATTGTGAAGCTTCTGTAAGCTTTCTTTGTGATTCAGTTTTTTCTTTAAGCAAATCATCAATAATTTTTGGAAGAGAATCAATTGTATCAATATTCATTAATTGAGCAATTTCTTTTTCTTCTTGTTTCTTCTTTAATGAATCATTTACGAAATCTTCTATTGTTTCCTTTGATGATTCTTGTACTGCATTATTGATAAATTCAATATTTTCATTAAGCACTTTAACAGTATCTAATATTTCACTTTTGGAAGGAATTTTAAGATAGTTTGAAATTGATGAAAGATTATTAGAATCATCAACTAAAGATTCAATACATTGAATCATTTCTTCATTGTTTTCTGTTTTAATAGGTAAAATAGTTTCCAATTGATTCTTGAATTGTTCATAATTTTGTATTTCAAGACTTGCTTTTGTATTTTTGTCTTCTTCTTCATTTATAGCTTTAATTAGCTGTTCGTTTTTAATAGTGAGTTCTTGAATTTCTTCATCTTTTTTCTTTAATTCATTATTTTGTTCATTTATTAAATTTGACATCTTTTGATTTTGTTCAGATAATTTTTCTTCTAAAACGTCAATATTTGAGTTGGATTTTGTTAATTCATCTTCAAGAGAATATATTTTTTCGTTTGCTTCATGAAGTAAATCATTTGTTTGTTTGTTCATATCATTAAGGCTTGATATACTATTTCTATTTGTTTGGTTTTCAATATTTGAGTTCTCAAGTTGAATTTCTAAATTTTCTTTTTCATTTTCGATATCGCTAAGTTTAGATTCAAGTTCTTTATTTTTATTTTCAATTTCATCATTTTGATTTTTTAGTAATAAATTATTTTGTTGTAATGATTCAATATTTTCTTTTTGCTCATTTAAAGATTTGTTTAAGTTATCAATTTCTTCAGTTTTATTATTTAACTCTTTTTGAAGATTATTATTTTCTATTTCCAAAAAATTAATTTTTTCTTGAAGCTCATTATTTTTCTCTTCGACAAAACTTATTTTTTTATTAAGTTTGGATTTTTCATCTTCTAATGATATTAAATCTTTTTGTAGATTATTTTTATTATTTTCTAATGAAATTAATTTATTTTGAAGATTCTTTTTTTCTTCTTGTAATGAAGTTATATCTTTATGATAATAATTTTTTTCATTTTCTATTAATTTAATTTTTTCGTGAAGATTCTTCTTTTCATTTTCTATGGAATTTATTTTTTTAAGAAGGTCATTTTTATCATTTTCTAATGAATCAATTTTTTCATGAAGATCATTTCTTTCTTTTTCTATTGTATTTAACTTATCAAGAAGATTCTTTTTTTCATCTTCTAATACATTTACTTCTTCATGAAGGTTATTTTGGTCTTTTTCCATAATATTTAATTTTTTAAGAAGACTTTTTCTTTCATTATCTAATGAGTTCAATTTTTCGTTTAGGTTAATTTTTTCATTTTCTAGCATATACAATTTATTACGAAGCTCTTTTTTTTCTTTTTCTAATGAATCTAATCTTTTGTTTAAATTTGTTTTCTCGTTTTCCAATAAGTTAACCTTTTCTTGGTATTGCTTTTCTTTGCTTTTGTTTTTCTTTTGATTTAATTCTTTTTCTTCTTTCATTTGATTAATAGTTGTTACATTTAGATTGATTTGCTTTCTTAATGCATCATTTTTAGAATTTAATTCTTTTAATTTTATTTGAAGGTTTTTTATTTTGTTATTTTTATCTAAACAATCTGTTTTAATTTGTCGGATTGTTTGTTCTGATTTTTCCTTTATTTGTGGTAATACTTCGTCTTCGTAGTGCATTTTCATATTATTTAAAATTTCTTCTAATTCGTTTTTCTTTTTAATAATTTCTTGATGTGATTCCTGTCCAAATTCAGAAATTAAATTTTTCATTCCATAAAAAATATTGTCTACAGCCTTCCTATATGATTGTATTTGTTTTTTTATTTGATGAAATTGTGACTTTAATGAAGTTATATCAATTTTACAAAAAGAATGATTATACGTTGGCGATGTTGGGTCATTGTCCAAAGAAAAAGACGCTGCTTTCCCTCTTAGAATGCGATTTTCATTTGCAAGATCCTCATTTTTCCTTTTGAGGGCTTGAATTTGTTTCGAATATTTTGCAACATTTTCTTTTTGCATATTTGAAAGCGACTCAATTTTATCGCTAAAGTTCTTCATTTGTGTCATTTGTTTCTGGTTGATTTCATCTTGGTATTCTTTGAATTGTTTAATAATTTCTTCAATAAATTCTTCTCTATCATTACTAATTGTACTATAAATTATTTCATCAACGCGATCTGCGATGAAGTTTCCGGAAATTTTTTCTTGTAGCATTTGATATGAAAGTTTATCATGTGTAATTTCCAGAAGTATATTTTGTAGTGACTTAATGAAAACTTTTTTCCTACGATTGTAAACTTCACGAGTAAAGTTTGATATTCTAGTATTTTCTTTTATAAGTTGATTTTTTGTTTCCATTATTTTGGAACTAAGCTCAAATTTGGCGCCAAAAGATTATGTTTTCTTAGGTTTATTTACAGAATCCGTTTATTGGAGAATTTGAGTGTAGACAAAGATTTAATGCATTCTATATTCTGATATATGCATTATAATGTGCACCTAACATATGAGCAAATTCAGGGAATTCCATTAATGGTTATCTATATTTCTTGGATAAGGGGGTCGACCTTGAAGCAAAAAATTGTTCATTTAAAAAAAGATGGCCTGAAATTGCATTAGTTTCCAATACTCATTTCGGTTATTTAATTCAATTCTTTAATATAACACGGTTAAACCACTTTTTGAAAGCTATCAATTTTTTTGATGTGCATAGAAAATATCTAACGCGCTTTCAAAATTCACTTGATTTTTCATTCAAAAGTTTGTCGTTTTTCAAATCCAAAGTTTTCGTTGAAGCATGGGAATATGTTGCGATTGTTTTTTGTTCGTGTTGATGAGTATATATTTGGGTCCTACAATACTAGTTTTTAGTCCTTTTATCTTGTTATTTAAGTTACTCAATTCAATTATTCATTGTATATGCCCAAATGGAAATAGATTTTTACCATGCCCATGTCAAGAAGGTGATTGTATCGATAATATGTGGTTTTGTTCCGTTTATGAAAATATAAAATGTTTTCCAAAATCATGTTGCATTTTAGGTAAAAATTGTCAATGCTGCGGGAAACCTTCATGTTGCTGTCAAACACCATACTTTAGGTGCACAAGTGAAGAATGTTGTTGTTGTTGCCCTCCACCAACTGAAGAATCCATAGAGAGAGCAAATGCTCGTATGAAAAACCAAAACATGAGTTCTTCTGCAGAAGAAATTCCAAATAATGAAAAAAATGAAGAAATTGAATATCAGCAAAGCCAATACTATCCAAATTATATAACTAATAATGTGGAAGCTGAAATCGAAGAAGATAATAATGTGTTAAATTAATCGTTAAAACTGAAAAATGATCAATGACTATTTGAAGTTTATACACTAACACAAAATCAGAACCTGTTTAATGAACATAAAAAAAAAATGTAATATAATTATTTGTAAAAAATATTTTTAGCAATTATTTTTTTTTCTCTACATTATGATGTATAATTTCTATAATTTTTCAAAAATTAAAATTGAAAGCATTCTTTATTAGACCTAAATAATAATAATGAAAAGTGTGATTTTAAATATTAATAAAATTCCAGAAACAATCCGATGTAAAGAAGAAAGAAATTTATGTATTCACTTGTATATTTATAAAAGTTATTCTCTATTCAAACATTAATAAAATTTAAAATTATTCGTTTACTTAATTATATTGGCCTAAAGAAATTTGTTTGTGTAGCATACAGGAATGATATTTTGAGTAATTTATTAAATTTATTCATTTTCCTTCTTTTTATGATAAAAAAATATTTTTGATTTTAATTTTGTAAACACAAGACTCACTAACTTTTTGTTTTTATAAAACAAAAAATTTATGCATTGGAGTGCTTGTCATTGGTAACTTATCAATGTACAAATGGGTGCGATTTGTTATGTTAAAATTTCTATTGAAAACGATCATTCGGCACTTTTAAATTTTGGTTTGGTACTTTTTTTCGTGTGAAATAATTGACAGTTATTGTCAATTGGCTAATTTAAAGAATGGAAGAAGAGCTTAGAAGTCTTGGGCTTCCTCTGCAATTTGGAAAAAAGCAAAAAAAGACCATCCAATCGAGGCGTGAAAGGAAGCATCAATTTAATGAAGCAGCTAATAAAACCGAAGGTGAAACAAATTTAGAGAATCAAGAATCTACAGAACTTCAAGAAGAAAATCAAGAGAAAATATTTTCTGTTCCTATCACTATTGATCGTCAACTCCTTAAACAAATAGGTCCTCAACCTATTAATATCCCAGAGTCAATATATCCTGTTATTCAAGAATTCCAAATTGTAGGACATACCAAACCCATCACAGCTATTGCTCTTGATGGCAGCGGTAATAAAGTTTTTACTGGCGCTCCAGATTGTTGCATCAAATATTGGAATTTTGCTTCAATGAAAGCTTCTGACCCAGCCCCTGAGACTAGCATTGAACTTGAAACAGCCAATGAAGTTAACTCACTTGATGTTTCAACTAATGCCCAACTTATACTATTAGCCACCGGAAATCCCGAAGCCAAACTTTTCGATGGCAAAGGCCTTAAAAAAGGCGAAACAAAACGAGGTGATATGTATTTGTATGATGCCAAATATACGACAGGACATGTTGCAGCAATTACATGTGCACAATTCCGCCCAAAAGATTCATCATTTTTTGCTACATGTTCAGTTGATGGAACATTTCGTTATTGGGACACTCAATCATTAAGCAAACATTTAGCCATCTTTAAACTTACACAAAAAGGAGGTGTACGTAATAGAGCACATTCATTAGCATGGTCCACAGATGGTAATGGGGCATACGTATGTGCAAGCGATAATTGCATCAGATACTTTTCCTTTAACTCCGGCGAGAACCAGGCATCGATGCTAATTAAGACATCAAATCCCATGACAGCCGTAACGGTCGCCAACGACGGTTATTCTCTATCGACCAAATCTGGAAAAAATGTGTTTTTATGGGATATTCGAAATTCAGCGGCACCAATTTGGAATATTTCAGTAGAATCCGATGTATCTTATTTGACATTTTCACCTGATTCGAAACATATTCTTATACCAAAATCAGTTCATAACAAATCAAAGTATGGAGGATGTGTATACATTGCAGGAGCCGAATCTGGTGAGCTTGAGACTGAAATAAAGTTACCATCAGGTGTAGGTGCACGTATTTGTAAATGGCATCCACAAACTAACGAAATAATTATCGGCTCTACTGATGGCATTGCACGTGTGTTATTTGACCCACGTACATCACGTGCAGGTGCTCTTCTAACTTTAGAAAAAGGTTTGATAATTAAAACAGAAACCGATGAAGCAGTAATTGGTCAATTGATTCCGCGGTTGGTTGACCCAGAAAACGAGAGAGTCATTAGGGGATTTTGGTTTCCCTTCGCAGGTGATGAAAAGAGTCGAAAAAGAGCTGCCGCAGAACCGAAAGCGCCGCAATGGGGCGAAGGACATCACGGCCAATTGGCGATACACCCCGTGCAAGCAGAGCTTCATGAGCTGGGGCAAGTGGATATACCAGATGATACTGATATTGTCGACGCTTTGATATCAAGGAATAAGTTGGCGGAACATAAATACTTTACAAATGTAACTGAAAATAGAGAAGTTGATTAAGAAATAAATATATATAATGTAAATAATGAATTTGGATAAATAAATGTAAAACGATGTTAAATTATGATAATTTGCTTTTATATTGAATTTATAAATATTTAATTATGATTATTACTATTTATTAATTTTATATAAAAAAATGGTAACCTCAAAGAATAAATTGAAATACTAATTCTGCTTTCATTCAAATATAATATATATTTAGCTATTCATTTACAAAAAAGTTTTTTTTTTTTTTTTTTTTGAAATTTTCATACATGATTTAATCAAATGTAAGCGTTAAATAAAAGTAAAACTCGAATAATATCATTCACAATAACTATTTATCATAAACAAATGGTTTCAAAATTTAATAAAATGCTTGCAAAATATCCTTCATAAATCATTTTAACAATTAACAAAAAAGTATCATATGAAATTATTTATCGAATGACCATATTGTTATATCCATTGATCTTCATCTTCTTTAGCCAAATCCTCAATGTCCTTAATCACCTCTTCGACCAGCGGCGTTTCAGAATTTGTTGAATCTTTAAATTCCAATTTCACTGACGAATTTGGTTTCTTCTTGTTACTCTTTAATAGGAAAATGACAATTGCGATGATAAGGAACACGAAAATGCATGAGCCGCATATTATACCTACCAAAGCGCCTGTTGAAATTGTGTTTTTACTTGTACTGAATGAATATATAATTGTATAGAACTCCATATAATAACTATAATACGTTGTATAGTGGACAATTATATATTCATAATAAATGTTCTCAGTGATAACATATGTCGGCGATGAGCCATATAATGTCATTGAGTGCGTGCGAAGAGAATAATTTGATACGGAAATCGTTTGCGTATATGACATGAATTCCGTATATGAAATAACTAATGAATATTCGCCGCCATTTGGAAGTGTCTGTGTAAATGTATTTGAACCAGTAAATACATTCGATTCCGTAAATGCATTTGATTTAATAAATGTATATGATGGTGAAAATGTATTCGATTTTGTTAATGTTTCTGCGGTTGGAAGACATGATGAAATGATTGATCCCTTAGAAACATTAAAATCGCCAAATTTTTCGCTGTTATATGATGTTAGTGTCATCACAGCTTCAGCAGGTACATCCTGAAATGAATTGGATTCAATATTTGGTGATGTTGAACCTTTAAAATAAATACAGTGAAGATTTGTGCACGATTGAAATGCATAATTTTTAATGTTATTGATGTTTTCGCCAAGAACAATTGTATAAAGTGATGTACATCCTGAAAATGAATATGCTTCAAGAATCTCAACTGAATACGGTATTGTGATGTTATTCAATGATATACAATTATAAAAAGCTGAATTCCCAATTGATGTAACTGAATTCGGTATTACAATATTGCTTAAATTGTAACAATTACTAAAAGCTGAATCCCTAATTAATGTAACTGAATTCGGTATTGTGATGTTATTCAATGATATACAATTATAAAAAGCTGAATTCCCAATTGATGTAACTGAATTCGGTATTACAATATTGCTTAAATTGTAACAATTATAAAAAGCTGAATTCCCAATTGATGTAATATTTTCATTAATTATAATATTATATAATGATAAACAATTTGAAAATGCTGTATTTCCAATTGCTGTAACTGTATTTGGTAATTGATAATTTTCTTGTGAATTTGATGGAGGATACCTCACAATTGTCGTAATGCTTTTATCATACAAAACTCCGTCGTTATAATAATTTGCATAGTTTTGGTTATCATTTGAAACATTAATAATTTCGAGTGATTCACATCCTGAAAATGTATTGCCATAAATTTTGTTAACTGATTTTGAGATATAAATATACTTTAATTTAATGCATGATGAAAATGCACTGCCAAAAATTGTTGTAACATTTTCCCCAATAATAATCCTTTCTAAACTAACACAGTTTGAAAACGCACATTCATTAATTATTATTACTGAATTTGGAATTGTAATATTATGTAACGATGTACAATCTGAAAAAGCGAAGCCTTTAATATATGTAACATTGTTACCATTTAGTATTGTTGTTAAATTATAACAATATCTAAACGCATAACTACCAATAGTTTGTATGAAATTTCCGATATAAACTGTAGTTAGAAAAGTACATTCTGAAAATGCATTTGAAGGAATATCTGATGCTTCGCAATATATGTAAATATGTTCTGCTTCTTTCTTTTGCGTATCATCAAAATCAGAGTATTCATTAATAATAAGTGTTTTATTATCTGAATTATAAGTTTCAATACTATTAACAATATAAATGATAAAAAACAAATTCTGAATTTGTTTACTATTGTTATTCATTTGGAAAGAAAAATATTTTCTTTTAATATAAAAAAATTAAATTAAAATAAATAAAAAATTAAAACATTTTCTAAATATACTTAAAAAAATAGAAAAATTTTTATAACATGTTAAAAACGACTTAAAAGTATCTATTAATGAAATGGAATATTTGAAACGCCATTTGGTTTCTTGGTTGTTGTGCATTGTTTTAATGTGCTTCATTGAAATAAAGAAAAATTCGTTATATGATGCTTTAAAACTTTTATGATATTGGAAATAGTTTTCGTCATAAAGTGGAGTAACATGATATCTCTGAATTACGTGCATGTTAGTATTGTGCTTAAAAAGAAAAAAATGTTTCATTTTAAAATTAATTGGTTTATGATTAATAACTGAAGAAGATAAACCTGGAATTATGAAATAGATGAAAGTGAGTAAAATGGAAGTCATAGTGTTGTTTAATAATCTTTGGAGGATGAAAAATTTTTTTGCAATATAACACAGAAAAACTTAAAATTGAAAATTCACAACCGTTGCTATCGGGGGAGGACCATGGCATTGTTCTACGGTTATATTATGTGAACAAACTTCATTGAGTCGGCTTTTGAGTTTTTTCTTTGTTGCATTATGTCATAACCGTCGAAACGCATAGAAATTAAATCGGTTTCGATCGAATTTCCATTCAATTCCGCTGTCATAACAAAACCGTTTATTATTTTTTAATCTTCTATTTGTAATTTTACTTTATTAATCAGCATGAAAGTGATAGAACATATGTCAAGAACTAATCTTTGGTGCTTGGAATGAAATATTATTCATTCTTTCTTATTTTTTCAAATATAGAAATAAATAATGAGTTGGATACAAAAATCTTTTGTTAATTAATAACACAATATAACAGTTATCATTTAAAGTCCTATTTACTTAAATTATTTGATCATATTTACCACTTTTTCGATCACCTCATTCCAATTCATATTCTTGTTTTGATTTTGTAACCAGGCCAATGATTTTTCTTCCATCATTTCCCACACCGGTCTTCTCTTCAACTCCTTCTTTCTAAATGCCGCTATCACAATCACAGTTGCCAACACATTATCGTCATTAACTCCTTCGATATTTGGCTTACTACTTAATCCTGCATAAGTCAAAATGTTTTCATTCATTTCCCAATGTCCGTCAATTTTTTGCAGGGAAACAACACATCGGAAATCAGATTCTTTCTTT
Organism: Histomonas meleagridis; assembly: GCF_020186115.1. Lineage (NCBI taxonomy): Eukaryota > Parabasalia > Tritrichomonadida > Dientamoebidae > Histomonas > Histomonas meleagridis. Next base: position 355,601 of record NW_027150923.1, read on the forward strand.
GGCGCCATTTCTTCTTCAGTGTTTAATTTCTTTGATTCCTTCTTTTGTATATTTGGTTTCATTGCATTATGCATTGGCTGAGGCATTGCTTGAGGCATTGCTGTGCATTTCTTCATCTTCATCATCGGCGCCGCATTTGTAGTTTCTAATGATGCATTAGCACACCTCATAGACATAGCATTACACATCATCATTTGAGGCTTACCCATTCCCATTCCTTTCGCGCGAAATTGGCTATGATAATATTGGTTTAATGTTACTCCGATATAAGACGTGAATTTGGATATGATTCCACTATCGATTGAAAGATTTATAATCTTTTGTTTAAGGGAATCATTGATTGAAGGAGTTAATTCTAATTTACGTATCATCTCATATGAAAATAACGCTTTAATACATTCGCTATCCCATTGAACTTCATTAATTTCAATTGGGAAATCAATTTCTTCATTGTTATATTTGGACGTGATTAATAAAGACGTATTGTTGTCGATTTTCTTGTTGATAAATATTGTTTTGGACGTATTTGGTAATATCGATGGTATTGGAAATGGTGTAACTTCAAATGAATTAACATTTTCAATGTTAATCACTGAGTTATTAACAGATTCAGATAATGATAAACGAAGTTGTGGAATGACTTTCATTGAAAGATCTGATTTATCATCGACAAAATCACTTTTTCCACCAGTGATATTCGCAATACGTTCAACAAGTCCTGCATCAGCACCTGAGCCTAAACCAATTGTGAAACATCGCACAGTATTTACATTACGTTCAAGTTCGGCATATACTTCGCCTTGATTGTTGACTTCGCCATCAGTTAATATGAAAAGTTGGCGCTGCTTCGTCGTTTGTTGTGAGAAAACATTATGTAATGCTGGTAAGATATTAGTTCCGCCTAAATCTGCTTTCATGTTTTGAACGTAATGAGATGCTTTATTAAAGTTTTCTTCGTTATATTGGACGGATTGTGGGAATAATGTGTCAATTCGTGAGCCAAATCGAATGATGTTAAATGTGCAATTAGTAGGTAAGGAATGTAAAAAGATATCTAAGCATTCTTTGGCTTTGGCAATACGACTTCCGGACATGGAGCCACTACAGTCAATAATAAATATAAGTTCTTTCTCGCCGTTTGTAACTGATTGGATATCTGGAACAAAACAGATCGCTGTGTATGTGGGCGTAGAGTATGCAATGCTTGGAAATGCTGAGTTGAGATTGACACGGATGTAAAGAGCTGTGTTATCCGATGGACGTGTTGTGATTTTAAGTGTTCCATTATTATCATCAGTTTTGGTGAAAGTATGGGAGCAGTTGACACTGACATCCTTTATTGGTGTGGGTTGGTTGATTTTAAGAGTAAAGTTAAACGTGGTTTTGCTTGTAAATAAATTTGTGACTCGACCATGCTGATCTTTGGCTTCAAATGGAAACTTGACAAATACTGTTTGTGGGCTCTCAAGGTTAGCTTCGAAAGAACAATTAAATTCAACTTTCACAGGAATTCCAGATGGAACATTACCAAGAGAAAAACAATTATAGCCTGGTTCAATTTCTCTCCCAAGAGCCGCAGTTTTACCTTGCTTCTTTGCTTCGTTATATGTCTCTTTCGCTTGATCTTCACTTTGAAGTTTTAATGGAATAACTTCGTTTCCAACATAAAAGACAGCCTTATAAATACAGATTTTGTTGTCAGTAGGAAATATGTATTGAATTTCAGAAGCAGAAGATGAATCATTATTAATGACTTGAGTGAATTTTAGATCAGCTATCAAGCCTCTTTGTTCACCTTCGACAATGATAGATGCAGTAGGAACTTTAACACTTTTAGTAGGGTTTGTAATTTGAAAATATCCGAACATAAAAAAATAAGTGAACTGAAAATGTGACAAAATTTTTAAAATTTTACAATACAATAATCGGCTACACATTTTGACAACAGTTGTGTATATTCACTGCTTCATAAAAAGTGATATACAGTTGATTAGTCAAAACATTTTTTGGCTAAACATGTTCAATGGAATCATATTTTATTTTTAAATTATAATCACACAATCATATTATGTATTAGTCACTAAAGAAAAGCAGATTTTGTAATTATATTTTTTGCAAAAAATCAATTTTAATCAACCTCAATTCAAAAAGTAACACTTTTTTTATTTATTAAACACATTCATTTCAACCCACTAAAATTTTGCTTCAAATCTTCCAAAACCATTTTCCACGTTTCACCGAAAGTTTCTATTTCTACCGAAGTTTCCTGATCTCTTAAAAATTCATAGCATTCATCACTTTCACAATATGATTCTGTACTATAACAAGTGTCTTGTTTTCTTTGGTTTTCTATTCCATCATATTTTGGAATTAGCTCCAAAATGTTTCCGATGTTCATTACTTTATGGTATTGTAATCCTGCGATTTTTGCCGCGACTTGATATTTATCATTACACCAAAAATGTATTGGTCTAATTTCTATCATATGTCCACCTTTAGGCATCCATAAAGCATTCTCAAGTCCGACACCAAATCGACCAATTATCACATTAGCTCTTGAAAACTCATGAATTAAATTTGTTAAATTTTTCTCACTTTTTATATCAATAATTTTCAAATCACAAAAACCACAACTTTCCTTAATATACATTAAAATCCGATCTCGATTAAGTACTTTCATATTATCATCCTCAGTATATATAATATAAGGATGTGAATTATTATGATTAACATCAAAACCAAAATGTGTTAAAACTTCTTCACGAAATCCTTTCGTGTTTTTATATGTAAAACCATAGATATGTCCATATTTTTCTTGTGCTGATCTTGTGTTATCGCAATTATCATCTGCTTTTTTAAGTCCTAAAATTACATAATCAATAATAGTTAATGTGTTAGATACATCTGGTTCACGAGGTGGTTGTTTGGTTATCGAGTTAATTAATATCATATTATTTTCAAGCTCGCGCATATCTCTGCAGAAGAATCGGAACTTATCAAATTTCTTGTATGAAAGTGATTTTATCGTTTGATATGTTGGCACTAAAAAGTTATATAATATGTCTTCTGACGTATGTCGATATTTTCCGGCTGATGCAAAGAACGCTGCTTCGTCTTTGGATACTGATCCAACTGCAACTTCGTGGAGATCTAAGTTGGTAATAATTGGTTCACTAATTAATTGATCATTGGGACTATCAAATGGTGGCGCGCGTGAACTTAATGATAAAAATGATGGTGGAAACAGATAATGCGCTTTGGTTTGCATAACAAAATGTCCATTAACAAAGCCTATGTGAAGAGCTTCGCACCAGCGGTCAGCAGATGTGCTGCCATGACATAACATTTGCGTGCCATCGAAATTATCTCGGAATTTGGTGATGGAAAATTTCATAGGTTTCTTAAATATTACACCTTCCTCATCAAAGTTGGGGAGTTGAAAGCCTGGAGTTTTGTATTTGGATAAATCAACACAAAATAATTCACCCGAATAATCAGTGATAAAAGGTAATGGAAATTCCATAGAAAGCTTAGTACCATTCATTTGGGCATTGGCACTACCAGGTGGCATTAGAAGTGGAAGATTATTGGCCGATGTAATATATCCAAAAACTGAAGCAAGCGTTATTGGGTTGTGTTGTACAACCTTTTCATTAAATTGAATAAGAATTTTATTTCCATCTGTCTGAATATCTTCAATATTATAACATAAATGTGTTTTTGGTGTCTTCTTTTCCCATTCCCAGGTTGGAGTTATTGAAATAATAAAAATTGTCATGCAAACTATAATGGTTGTTACTATGATCTTTAGTATATTGGAAATTTTATCAAGGCATTTATCTACATCCATGTCTGAAGTAAATAAATGTAAAATATTTCTGTAAAAAATAATCGTATTTGAATAGACCGTTTATTTCTGAGGGGTGGTCCAAAAAGTGCTGACCACCAGAACAAAAAATCACAAAAAAAATGAGCTTTGGATATGTTTTTAATGAAGATACATGTGCTAAACAATATGACGATGAAATTAAATATGATCCTATTCCAGAATCTTATGTAGAAATTTTGTCATATGAAAAGCTTGAACCAACAGGAGAAGATCGACTTGTATTTGATCTTGTTAATGCACCACCATCACATGCTAATGCACTTCGCCGTACACTTATTTCAAGAGTTCCATCAGTTTCACTTGAAGTGATTGGCATTACAGTAAATGATGGCATTATGCCAGATGAAATTCTTTGTCATCGCTTAGGCTTGATTCCTCTTGATATAGACCCGAAATATATTGATTTTCCGAATGGTCCAATTCCAAATGATTCGAATGATCCAAATACTACATTTCTATTTGGACTCAATATTATAGGTGGAGAAGGACCAGAACCTGACTACACAGGTATTGATTCTACATGGGAAGATGATAAAGAAAGATTTCAACCAATGTATACAGGTCCATCAGGTCTTGTTAAATCAGAGCATTTAGTTTGGATGCCATTTCCAGGTCAAGCTGAACAATTTCCCAGTATACATCCATTACATCTCGACATTCCAATTACAAAGCTTAAGCCTGGTCAACATATCGAACTTACAGCTCGAGCTGTAAAGTCATTTGGACTTGATCATGCCAAGTTTTCACCTGTATGCACAGCATTTTATCGGATGGTACCACTTATCGAAGTTAATAATTCACGTTTAAATGACACGACAAAACAAATTCTTGTCAAGAAATGCCCAATGGGTGTCTTTGACATTGAAGATGGAGATGTAGTCGTACGTAATCCACGTAAATGTACATCATGCAGAGAATGTCTTCGAGAATTAAGAGTTAAGAATTATATAAAAGTCGGAAAGGAAGCGAATAGATACGAATTCACCGTGGAAAGCGTCGGAGTAAGACCTGCATATGAATTAGTGAAAGAAGCATTCGAAATTTTAAAGGAAAGATGTAATTTGTTCTCACAACTAATTAGAGATGCTGATCCAATGAAAGACCAAAATTAGTATATAAAAATAATAGCTTAAATGTATTTTTTAAGTAAAGGAAAAATTTAATATTTATAACATCAAAAAATTTTTTTAATGATATAATTATCTGCCATGTTATTAGTATGCTATACTTTAGGGAAATGCATTCAAAGAGAGTTATTTCACACATTAAATCAGAAGAATTTTAAAATTTTACTTTGTTTATATAAAAAGTGGCTCTTTCAGGAAGTTTGGCTGATTGAAAATCTAACAGTTTCAATTCAATAATTATATTGAAATCCCGTTATCCACGATCATTTTCTCCACAAAAATCTGCTCTACTATTCAATTTTTGAATGCTTTCCGCCATTACCGGTGGAACGGTGTGCGATCAATGGAATAGCTCATTATTTGGTTCGTAATGGAAATTCAACAGATGCTTTTATCCTTAAAAGGACATCCTGGTTGTTCATTCACTGGACAACAAGCAAAAGAATTTTGTAAATGTTATGATTTACAAAAGGATCAAACTTACCGTCTTTTCTCATGGATGATTGAATTAAAATTGGTTAAGCCTAGTTGTGATTCAGTTGCATCTCAAATTATCAATTTTTACAATAAATATAAAGAAATGGTTCAACAAATTCCTGATCCATTTACTCTCCTTCAATTTTCTGATCAAAACATGCTTGGAATTCGCATTTTATCATTTAGCATTCAAAATGATTACTCTTACACCCAAGGATATGATAGATTTTTATGGATCTCTTTATCCGTTTCATTAGTATTTGCAAATAACTTTAATTTTCCAATACTTTTTGCAGAATCTATTGCATACCAATTGCTAATAAAGCTAATTCAAATTGGTAATTACAATGACTTTCTCAACTTGGATAGCTTCAACGAATACTTCGATGATCTTTCATCAATTATTTCATCGAAGGCGCCGATGATATCGAACAAACTTAGTGAAAATGGAGTTTCACCATTTTTCTATGCTCTTAAATGGCGTTTAATCCTTTTTGCTGATATTCATGAAACATTTGATATACTTCAACTTTGGGATAATATGTTTTTACATATTGATAACTTTGAACTTTATTTTAAGTATTTATGTGTTGCACATCTGAAACAAATTCAATCATATGACGAAGAAGAAGATTTAGCAGAAGTTATACAATCATATAAAAATTGGAATTTGGAGGATATCATTGATGATGCAAATGAAATGATGGAACCAGAATACGGAATCAATCAATTTGCAATGGCAACATTTGCATTCGGAGCTTCAATAGCTAATGCTGCTTTTGATATTGGAAAGAAAGCTGCTCACAAAATTGATATGAAATTAGGCCATAACATTGTTTCGGACATATATGATTTGATTAGATACTGAAGTCTTGTAATTAAATAAAATGTTAATAATATAAATTTAATTTAAAATTTTAATGGATTTCATCTAATACTTAATGCCATGCTCTTATTTACTCAAAACACATAATTTTAACATTTTTTTGAAATAACATAAATTATTAATTGAAAGACAATGACTTTGTCTTAGCTTCCAAAGACAGAGTGAAGATATTGAAATTAATGGCTTGAGTCTATCGCTGTTTTCAAATCCTTTCACGATAGAAACGATACAATACAATTAAACTTGAAGAATTTTTGAAAGTATTTTTGTTTATTTCCTCCTTCATTCTCAACAAATCATTTCATATTTAAAGTGCACCTCTGAGCTGATTCATTAAATCATCATTCTCCAAAAAAATAAAACATGCTCCACCAATATCGATTAGATCTCTGTCATTTAACAGTATGAATTTGCCTTTTCCAAACTGTATTCCATTTACTAAAACATAGTTGTTTAGTACTTCAAGGTAAAACCTTAAATCAGTTGCAAGTGAAATCGAGCAATGGAGACGAGAGATACTTTGCAAGCAAAGATCTGATAAGTCTATATCAGGTGTACACTTTGGAGAACGCCTTCCAAAGACAACTTTACATTTGTCAATAATTCTGATATTTCCTGGTCCAACAAGAACGGCAAATGTTTTCTTGGTCATTCTTTCTTTGGCACGTTGACGAATTGATTCGATATTTTGGTCGCGTTGGATCTGTGGTTCATCTGGTTTAAAATTTTCATTTTGGATATAATTTTGTATTTGTTCTTTATAGTCAGGAGGTCCTGGAAATGGCAAAAGCTCCATATCGGCTACTTCGTTGTGAATGTTTTTACAATATTCTCTAAAAGAATTTAATTGATATTCAAGGCTTGCTTGATCTTTACTATTTAGACGAACGTTAGCTGCATTTAATGATGAAGCAGTTCTAGAAGGGTGGAAAAGCATTGGAAATTTGGATAAAAATTGAACTTGGTTACACTTCTTGTTATTATGAATAAGCCTTACAAGTGAAAGTTGCTCAAGAAGAGTCCATGGGGCTGCCTTGTAAGCAATAATATCATTGTGGGTTGTCATACAAACGCGTTGTAAAAGTTCTTCTGAGTTGATAATTTCGAGAAATCTTTCACCGATTGATGATACTTTTTTATTTTGTAGGGTTGGCAATAATCGCTGAAATTCTGAAAAAGGGCAACATAGTAAGAGCCATACAACTGTTGCATCATCTTGTGCTGTCCATTGGTTCGACATTTCACCCAAAATAGCTCCCCATTGAATACTTTACACGAAAAATTTGTGAAATAAATTCTTATTGTTCTCCATTTCTTTTCCACATAAATGAGACACCAATTTTTGATTTAATCTTATTCTTTACATTATAGGGAATTATTTTTTCAAACAAAAGGATTATAAAAAAATTGTAACAGTATTGATATCAATCATGATTGAAACTAATATTTAGAATTTTCATGATTTAGATATTATCTTGAAATATTTTAAACATATGTTCAAAATTACATAAAAATAAACAGATTATCGTGATCTTGAACAGAAAGTTTTAAAAAACATTTAAACGGCCATTCGAAATCGTGCAAATGCTTTTTTTTGGGATTTTTTCGGTATTTATTTTCTCAAAAAAAATATCTAAGGATTATGATGCAGTTCATTATATGAGAGAGCTAGAATTTCGCAATACAATTGATCAATACGATTTTGCAATTGTCCTTTTCTATCAAAAAGGAAATAAAGATTGTGAAACAGCACTTCGAGGATTTCGTTCCTTAGCACTCAAAGCCAAAGGCCGAGCTGAATTCATTTCAATTAGTTATAAGAGCGGTCTCGATGTTGCTGATGAACTTGGTGTAGTTGAATGGCCTTCATTTTTATCTTTTAGATATGGACATTTAATTGACACACTCAAAGGTTACACACCTCAACAAATGCATCATTATATTAAATCCATATTAGCAGCAAAATACAAATATGTTCATGATGCAAATGAAGCCAAAGAAGTTATTCAAAGTAACAATGCAACTTTTGTTGTTTCTATTCCTGTAATTGAACAAAGACTCGAAAAAATCATTTCTGTAATCACAGCCAAATTCCATAATAGGCTAAAATTTATTGTTCTTCCTACCCAAGAAATTTCGCAGTCACTTGGCATCAACGAATTTCCATCAATCTCCATTATAAGGACTCAAGATGATTCAATTACTACATTTAAGGGAGATGTATCGAAAGTTACAGTTAAGTCACTTACTGACTTTGTTTCTCAAAACCTTGCTCCACGGTTCGAGTTTATGAAAACAATTCATTGCATCAAAGATAAAACATTTTTTTCTGCAATTTTCGAAACTAACAATGTTTCACAAACGAAACTTGTAAAGGAAATACTAGAAAAAGTTTCAAATGACCATCCAGATACTTTCCCTATCAGATATGGTGATATTAATCAACTTAAAAGGGAACTTCGCCGCATAAATCTTCAAAACTTTTCATCGCCCATTTTCATGTTCATTCAGTCCGATAACTTTGGATACAAAAAGTGGATTTTCAATGGAAAACCGTCGCCGATGGCATTATCTGCATTTTTTGCGGATCAAATACGTAATCGAAATCCTGAAACAATTGTTCATACACCAATTGTTGATAAGCCAAGAAAATCTCTTCTTCGGTATTACGATGGTGTTGAGCTTAGGGATAATTTAGAAAAGAAAAAAAATTTTGATTTTATTGTAAATTTTGTTGGTTTTCCATGTGCACATTGTGATGAAATTGATAATTTGTTTATTGAAACAGCCAATTGGGCAAAAAATAATAAAGTGAATAATGTTTTGTTTGCGAGAGTAAACGCTTCTTGTAATGATATACCGAATGTTGTTTGGAAAAACGAAACATATCCATACGGATGGTTCTTCCCAGCAATGAACAGAGAATCGGCATTTCCAATTGGAAAGCGAAGGGACTTATATTGGATGGTGCAGTTATTGGTTGACAATTCATCTTTGCCAATCGATGTAAAAGTCATGCCACCAAAACCAACATATAAGCCAGAACGGAATGAAGATTTGTAAATTTAATAAAATTTTTTTTGATGAAAATATTATGGTTATAATTTAGTATTAATTTCTCTGTTTTAATTTACTTTCTTCAAATTTATATTTGAAGTGCTTAAATTGGATTTAAAGATACCTCATTCTCATTTAAAAAAAAAAAACATATTTTTAGATATTGTTTATAAAAATCCGATTTTTTGATCATTGATATAACAGCACAAAATCCAAATTAAATTACACGTTAATAATAAAATTATTTTTCATTTAACATTTAATATATAATAAAATTAATTTTTCTTTGCAAAGTATTCATCTTCTTTAAAATCATTTGCAAATGGATCATCATCAATGTTTGATAGATTCATCCCATAATCATTCATAGAAATATCTTTGTTTTCTTCAATATCATCAACAACTTTCTCTTCTAAAAATTCGTTCTTATTTCGAATCCGTTTAAAAATTACAATAAGTATTATTATTATTATAATTATTGCAACTCCAATACAAACACCAATGATAATATATGTATTGGTTTTGTTATTATTGTTTGGATCATTTTCATTTTGATTAAGAATTGTATAAAACCCGGAATAATATGAATAATATGATGAATAATGAACAATTATATATTCATATGAAATTATTATGGTATTAATATATGAATATTCGGAACCAATTAATGATAATGTAATCGTATTAGTAAGAGTAGAATTATAAATAATTGTCTGTGTAATCGATTCTGATAAAATTATTGAATATGTAAATGTTACACCTGATTGTAGTGAAGTTGTAAGTAAATTGAAATATGTGTTCGAAAATGTATTTGATGATGTGAATGTATTAGAGAATGTATTTGATGATGTGAATGTGTGCGTTGGCCATGGATATTGGTTACATTCTTCAACAGATGAACCTTTCGATACTGAAAGAGAACCAAATGTTTCATCTTCATAAAAATCTGATGTCATAACTGATTTTGCTGGTACATTATTAAATGCACCTGAGCTTATATTTGTTGGTGGTTTGTTACCTGTGAAATAAATACAATGTAAATTGTTACAATTTTCAAATACATAATTTCCAATTGTTGTAATATTTTCAGATAATATAACTGTTCCTAAATTAGAACATGATCGAAATGCATAACTGTTAATTGTTGTTATAGTATTTGAAATTTCAATTTCATTTAATGATGTACATGATCGAAATGCATAACTTCCAATTGTTTGAACTTTTTCGCCAAATAAAATTGTTTTTAATGAAGAACAATATTGGAATGTATAACTATTAATCGTCACAATATTGTTACCAATTTTAACAAATTCGAGATTAGTACATGATTCAAATATATTTGTTCCAATTGATGTAACTGAATCTGGAATTGTGATATTAATTAATGATGAACATGAACGAAATGCATAATTTTTAATAGTTGCAACTTTTCCACCAATTTTTACTGTCTCTAAATCAGAACATTCAGCGAATGTATAATTTTCAATTGATGTAATTAAATTTGGAATTTCAATATTAATTACAGATGAACATGCGCGGAATGCATAAGTTTCAATTGATGTAACTGAATCTGGAATTGTGATATTAATTAATGATGAACATGATCGAAATGCATAGCTTCCAATTGTTTTAACATTACCGCTAAATATAATAGTTTCTAATTCAGAACAATAAGCAAGTGTATAACTGTTAATTATTGTAACTGAATCCGGTATCGTGATATTAATTAATGATTGACAATAATAAAATGCATAAGTTTCAATTGATGTAACTGAATCTGGAATCGTGATATTAATCAATGATGAACATGATCGAAATGCATAGCTTCCAATTGTTTCAACATTTTCACTAATTACAATAGTTTCTAATTCAGAACAATAAGCAAATGTATAAGTTTGAATTGATGTAACTGAATCTGGAATTATGATGTTAATTAATGATGAACATGAATAAAATGCATAACTTCCAATAGATGTAACTGAATCTGGAATTACAATATTAATTAATGATGAACATTGATAAAATGCATAACTTTCAATTGTTATTACATTTTCATTAATTTTAACTGTTTGCAAATCAGAACAATCAGCAAATGCATAATTATTAATTATTGTAACTGAATCTGGAATTGTGATATTAATTAATGATGAACATGATCGAAATGCATAACTTCCAATTGATGTAACTGAATCTGGAATTACAATATTTGTTAATGATGAACATGATCGAAATGCATAACTTTGGATTGTTTTTACATTTTCACCAATTTTAACTGTTTGCAAATCAGAACAATATGCAAATGCATAACTTTGAATTGTTGTAACTGAATCTGGAATTTCAACATCAGTTAATGATGAACATTGATAAAATGAATAACTTCCAATTGATGTAACTGAATCTGGAATTTGAATGTTAATTAATGATGAACATTGATAAAATGAATAACTTCCAATTGATGTAACTGAATCTGGAATTTGAATGTTAATTAATGATGAACATTGATAAAATGAATAACTTCCAATTGATGTGACTGAATTTAAGATTTCATATGTTTGACGTGTAATTGCTGCAGGATAACAAACAATAGTTGTATAAGCTTTGTTATAAAGAATTCCATCTTCTGTATTAATATAATAATTATTTCCTTTTGATACTTCAATAAATTGAAGTTTTGTACATCCTGCAAAAACAGCTGTTCCGATAGATGAAACTGAATCTGGAATTACAATATTTGTTAATGATGAACATGATCGAAATGCATAACTTTGGATTGTTTTTACATTTTCACCAATTTTAACTGTTTGCAAATCAGAACAATATGCAAATGCATAACTTTGAATTGTTGTAACTGAATCTGGAATTTCAACATCAGTTAATGATGAACATTGATAAAATGAATAACTTCCAATTGATGTAACTGAATCTGGAATTTGAATGTTAATTAATGATGAACATTGATAAAATGAATAACTTCCAATTGATGTAACTGAATCTGGAATTTGAATGTTAATTAATGATGAACATTGATAAAATGAATAACTTCCAATTGATGTGACTGAATTTAAGATTTCATATGTTTGACGTGTAATTGCTGCAGGATAACAAACAATAGTTGTATAAGCTTTGTTATAAAGAATTCCATCTTCTGTATTAATATAATAATTATTTCCTTTTGATACTTCAATAAATTGAAGTTTTGTACATCCTGCAAAAACAGCTGTTCCGATAGATGAAACTGAATCTGGAATTACAATATTTGTTAATGATGAACATGATCGAAATGCATAACTTTGGATTGTTTTTACATTTTCACCAATTTTAACTGTTTGCAAATCAGAACAATATGCAAATGCATAACTTTGAATTGTTGTAACTGAATCTGGAATTTCAACATCAGTTAATGATGAACATTGATAAAATGCATAACTTTGAATTGTCAATAAATTTTTACCAAGATTTAATGTATCTAAGTAACAATAACCAAATGCATAATTTCCAATAGAAGTAACTGTATCACCAATATTAACTGAAATCAATGAATACCATTGATAAAAAGCATTTGATTCCAATTCTTCAACTCCACCTTGGATTATAAGATGTTGTGCTTGACTTTTATATGAACTTCGTCCAGAATATTCACTTGATGTGGAAATTGTAAGTGTTTTGGTTGTTGGATCATATGTTCCAAATGATTGCACAAAAAAGAGAACAAATAGAAGTGGTAAAATTCTGTTTTTAAATGTTTTTTTTGTGTCATAGCATTTTAATGAAAATACACTCAATGTCGAAATATTAATCAAAAATGATATAAAATTGGCAATATGTTGCGTAAACCAACAGAAGATACACGAAAAGAAAATAAAATAAAATATTGTAATAACATGTTCAATTGACAAAAATTCTGTGACAAATTTTTCTGTTCCATAGAGTGCTTCAAAATCGGTATAAATTAGAGAGATATTCTTGTTAAAATTCATGTCGTAAGTCACAATGTTTCGATAAGGTGTTTGTCAACCGATCTCAAACCAATCGATTTTTCAATGAATAAAATTCGATGAAATACAAATTTGAAAGTTCGTCACAAAAGTATCAATGTTATTCAAAAAATTCAATTTAAATATGCGGCTAAGAGCCGGCTTATATATACTGTTCGAAGTAACCACATTATGACGATAAAACTGTAGGACGTATATTCAATGCATTATTTCATAAACTATTTAAATCCAAAATGAAAAAAAAATACGAATATCATTTCGTGACGCAATGAGCAGCAACACAAACCCAATGATTTATTTAATTGTGCAAATACATTACAAATAATCAATAATTAATGCGAGATATTTTGCTTTATTTATCTTTGATTCCGAAAGTGACGCTATTTCGAATAAAAAAGTCGATACAAAAGTGACGCATAAAACCATTGAAGCACTTTCCTTATGAATCTTACCACCATTTATCTTTCCATTTCCTATATAGGAAGTTCACCATTTTCAATAACAACAAGTGCAACAAGCAAAATTCATGTTACGTTTCAAAATCTATATGCAAAAAAATTTTTTAATAATTTTTTTTTTTCAACAAAATCAATATCATCATTTAAAAATTGTCAATTCACGCATTTTTTAAGTTCTCCGATCACCATTCAGAAAATTCTTATTTCTGATCAGAAGAACTCAATGCATTATCAATTTTCTTTCGAAACAAATCTGGAAATTTATTTTACCACATTTACAAATATTGTAACGGGTAATAATGGCGGAGCTATTGAGATCAAAAATCCAGATGCTTATTTACAAATGCGGTTTTCTTTATTTGAGAATATATTTTCATCTGGATTTGGAGGTGCTGTTTATTTTAATGGAAATAAAGCAACATTTTATTCTGTTTGCTTTGATAATTGTTCTTGTATCAAAGGAGGGATGTCTATTTATTTTGATGGATATGACGATTTTTCAAACTTTCAATTTGATTATTCTACAATTACAAGGTGTTCACGAGAAACAACGTCATCTCGTTCTTTTTCAATTTTAGCTGACAAAGGCGAGCAACAAATATTCAATATAAATTCAACAAATAATTATGCATTTTCTGGAGTAAGCCTTGGGAGCAAAAATGCACAAACATTAAAGATGGAGTTTTGTGAATTTACTCAAAACTCAGGTAATTCCTTGTTTTATGTTTCTGGTGATTCGAATCAAAAGACAGATTTCAATCATTGTAATGTTCTGAATTGTGATGCAAAAGAAGCACTTTTTGAGTTAAATCAATGCTTTATTCGAGTGGAGCACTTTTCGGTTTTTGGAACCAAAACAGGATTTTTTGGGAAAGGTGGTACTCTTGAATTTAGTAATGTTTACACAGATTTACCTAAGGACATAAATGTTTTGAACTGTCAGTTCTCGTGTGATGATAGTTGTAAATTTAATACTGATTTTAAACAACAACAAATCAAATATGTTGACACAGCTTTATGCCATCAAGTACAAACTATGCTAGTATATGGTGCTTCTTCAATGAAGAATAATTATATATTTTTGCTTGTGTGTGGTGCAATTGCATTTCTTTATTTCATATATGTCACATTTTTCCAAAGAACAGAATACGTTCATCATCGATACCATCGCCGCCATCGTCAATATCATTACAGAAATTTAGCAGACCAAGATTTTTATGATTAAACATTTGTTTGAATGCAAATTTTTCATTTCACAAAAGTGAAGTTATTTAACGTCTTATAATTTTTCGAACGTTATTAACCATTCAAAAAGTTTCTCTGGTCGAACATTACGAATGACTTCTGAAGAACCACAATCACCAGTTTCATATGAAAAATGGTTAGAAATTCATAAAGAAATATTTGAACAACATAAATTTCCTGTTGAGGAATTAGGACAACTTCTTTATAAAAAATTACTTGATGAAAATATGGATGCTAATCTTTACTTTTCAATTGATACACAAGCAGATCCAACACTTGTTTATACACCGAAAGAAGGACTTCCGCTTCTTACACGAAATAGTAATGTTTTTATATGTGATCATTGTTGGTCACCTGAACCAATTCATCTTTATGAAGAATGGAAAAGTAATGAAGCTTTACGTACACGCCTTGAGCCTTTCTTTGAAAACCCAGAACCACCAACACCAACTTTAACTCTTGAAGAAAGAATTCGTACATGTGATGGAAAGAATCTCGAACTTGATGACCTTGAGCTTGAAGCCATTACTCCTCTTTCTCTTCCAACACTGTTTCCAAACTTGGAAACATTAAGTCTTTGGGGTAACAATCTTCGTAATGTTGCAGATTTGTTAACAACACTTTCAAGCTTACCTAACCTTCGAGCTCTTTGGATCAAAAGCAACCCACTTAATGATGCTCCAGGCATTAAAGAATCCATTTTATCAATATGTCCAAAACTTGAAATTTATAATTCTGTCTTTACAAACAATTACACAGAATGGGCTCTTCTTTATATTAGCCATTCATCAGATGCTTCCACTATTGCCAATCTTGACTTAAGTGATCGTGAGATATCATCTCTTAAAATGGATGTCTTTAAACCCTTCAAAAACGTTGCCAAGGCCGACTTCACTGGCAATTCAGTTGATCTTAGTCATATCACGGACTATTTACCCAATTTATATTCCATCAAATGTGATGAAGAACAAATTCCGACACTTCCAAAGACCATAGTATTTGTCAATGGCGTTGATCCCGAAACTGGTGATGTTTCCATGAGTGTTCCTGATCGTATTTGGGATCATATTCAAGCCGCCGGCGATCGATGGGGTTTAGGCGATGAAGTTGCATTAAGTATCCATCACTCCCTTAATGGCAATTGTAATTCGATGCCATGTGGTTCACCAAAGACTTTTTATACATATTTCATATTTTGGCCAAACCGAGATCTTCAGCCATTAGAAGAGATCACAAGTAACTTGTACCCACTTATACAGTTTGGATCCACGTCTGAAGTTGAACGACCTATTTTACCTATGCAACCACTCACATCCAAATTTAAGTCGAGTGTATGCACTAAGCGGCCAATCAAAGTGTACTTAGATAACTCTACTTTTAAGAGCAATTTACATTCGGACAAATTTGAAATTGTCGAAAATCCGAACGAAGCTGATTTACAATGGATATCATATCACGACACTCGTGATTATGAAGAGATCTATAAGAACCACATCTTATACAACCAAATTGAAGGTGAACAATATACAACAATCAAAGATATGATGTATGAAAACGTCCTTGAATACATGGGCGAAGTCAAATGGTTACCAAAGACATTTATATTATGCGAGCCGGAAGACGTCACTGGCTTTTTAGAATACGACCGAAAGCTTAAAAGTAGTTCGCAATCATCCGCATGGATTGTCAAAGCGTTTAATCAAACGCGTGGTACATTTATGGTTGTGACAGAATCTCCATCAGAAGTATTACGTCATGCATCAGTTGGGCCGCGTCTAACGCAACGTTATATCTGGAATCCATTGTTAATTTCCGGTGTTAAGTTCGACTTAAGATATATTGTGTTGTTGAAGTCAGTCAAACCGATGGAATTATTCGCTTATAAAGTGTTCTGGCCAAGACTGTCGCCAAAGAAATGGGCGCTTGATGACTTCGATGATTATGAAAGACATTTTACAGTGATGAATTATAGGGCGCCGAGTAAGGTGACGCATAAAACTTATGTCGACTTTATAGAAATGTTCGAAAACGAAAACAAAGGAATTAAATGGGATACAGTCCAGCAAAAGATATACGAGGCAATTAGGGATTTGTTTAAGTGCGGATGCCAAAAAATGGTCGCAACTCCTTACACAAAGGCTATGTACGGAATAGACGTAATGGTGACAAACGATTTGGAGCCAATCATTTTGGAGTGTAACTTCCAGCCTGACTGTAAAAGAGCGTGCAACCTCTGCCCGACATTTGTGGACGATGTGTTTGAGGTTTTATATGTGGAACAACCAGTGACAAATGATAAAGTTGTGCAAATTAATTAAATAATGAAATTAATATAATTTTTGAATGATTATCTATTATAAAAAGAGTTGTGTTATAAAGCATTTGAACTAAATGATTTTTATCATAAAAATATATTTACATACATAAAAATCAAACACTTGGGGTTTATTAAATAAGATGGAAGTGTAATACCAATTAATGAAATACATAAATAAAAAGCACTATTTTAGATTGTTATTGATATTAAATTCTTAGATAATAATGAATCTGAAATTAATCACCTATTTCATGTGTTTAAACCACTGTGTTCATGTTTCCTCATTTATTTGAATTCCTTCTTGCTTAAGAAGTATTTGAACTATGCCTTTGTGATTGTTTTTAGTTGCTAAATGAAGTGCTGTATCAAATAATTTATGTAATTTTCAAATATTATTTTAAATCATTGATTTATTAAAATAAATATTCAATGAAGCAGATAAAAATTTTTTTGATTAATATCAATTCCTTCATGTTCAGACTTTAATACACCACATTATAAATAATATATTTCACGTATTTTATGAAGTATTTTGAATTTTTGGTAACCAAACATTCAGATTTATATATTTTGGTAAATCATATTAACCTCTCATTTAAAAAGCATGAAATGGATCTGATTTAAATCAACGCAATTATTTAAATTATTTTAAAATTTCATATCATTTTTATTTGTGAATATATAAACAACGTATCAGGAAAGAAAAGCTTGAATTTGAAGATTTTTATTCTCTTGTTATCCTTTACAATCTAAATGAATGGTATTTGATCGTCTGTTGTACATATTTTTTTTGTATGAAAAAGTGCTTAACTGTTTTCCAGCGGCTACGGCGGTTTGCATGGCCATAACCACCTATTGTTACCCTGAGCTTCCTCGTGGAAATCAGGCTTCTAAGGATGGGACACCAGTGGAGGAGGTAAACGAGACTTTTGTTGGAATTGTATGCCTTATTCCATACACCATATTTTAATCAATCAATTTTTCCTTTGTGATCCCTTTTACCATATCCAAAGTCCTTTTATGCACTTCCTGAGGATTGTATTTGATTCTCTTTTTTTAACATCCGAATTTTCTGAGATTTTGATTTCCATTTTTGTAAAGAGTATAATTGCAA
The DNA here is from genome assembly GCF_020186115.1 of Histomonas meleagridis. NCBI lineage: Eukaryota > Parabasalia > Tritrichomonadida > Dientamoebidae > Histomonas > Histomonas meleagridis. The sequence continues at coordinate 374,166 of NW_027150923.1, forward strand.
AAACTTTTGTATTACATCCAAATTATATTTTTTAGTTATTGATAAAACTGGTGGTGACACAACGGACATATTTCTATATCGTCCGCCTGTTCCGAACCCACAGCGTGTCTGCACACTTTACACTCCAATGCGTCCGCAGTTATCAATCTTCCCGTCATTACGCACAGCTTCATGTGGTATCCGCATTCCAAGCACTGACTTTGCAATGCGTTAATTGACCCGATTCTACACTTTGGACAAGTTACGCTTCTAAAAGTGTTTGGGTCTACCGGCTTATTCCTTGAGAATATTTCGATTGACAACTCTTCGAACTTTTCTCTTTTCTCTTTCGGGTAATCGTCGAAATGCTCCAAAATCGTCATTGCTCTTGAGCATTGTCCGAAATGTTTAGTGCGTAATGAGCAACTTACTAATAAAGCGGCTGCTTTATCTTCTCCGATCACGTCAGCGTAATCATCGAAGACACGACAAGCGCATACTAATGCATCCATCCATTGTTTAGCGAACATAAATCGATGCGCTAACATATAGAAATGGATTCCTTCTGCTTTCTTCCAGATGTCATTTAACAATCCGTTTGATATTGTCTCATCTTCTTTAATAAGTCCTTCGATTCGTTCACTAATCGTATTTGCTCCGTCGAATGTTTGTTGTCGATGTTTCTCTAATTGTAATGCTGCAAAGATATAACACATTTTCGCGCTTAAGTAATCTTCGTTCTCTTTAAGTATCGAATCGCCTTCGTTTTGTAATAACTTCGCAGCTTCAATGTCAAGTCCTGCACGTGAATAGAAGTCAATAGCTGCCGCTGTTTGTCCATTGTCGATTAATTCCTTCGCATATTTGTTCATCCTGTTCCTGATTTCATTCGTCTTCGATTTGCCTGCAAGTTCTAATGCCGTCTTCCAATGGTTTAATCGTGCGCATGCATCAATAGCTGATGATATATCGCCATATGTCTTAAATGCCATTACTGCGTTATTAATTGATCCAATCGATATAAATAATCGGCCAAGTTTAGGTAACAAATCAGAAGTGTTCGGTAACTTTAACATTAAGTTTTCAAGGCCTTGATAATCATCCATTAAGTATAAACATTTCATTAGTTTCTCATAATTACCTGCAGCATCATAAAAGTCTGCAGCAAATTGATATTCATTTCGTTCCATAAAATTATCGCCAACATTAGTATAGATATCTTTGTTCGATTCATCACTATTTAACTTGGTCTTACCAATGATATTAATAATATGCTCATAATCGCCAATGGAATTACGCATTTCAATGGATAAATCATTCCGATCCATAGAACTATATATACTTTGAGCTTCATCAAATCGTCCTAAATATGTTAAGATTTGAGCACGTTGAATATTTGTGTCTTTAATGGATCGAATTCGCTTAAGAAATTGGAGGCTCTTATAGTCGGTGGTCTCCAAAAAACATTTCTCTGCAAGCGTTAAGTTCATTTCTAACATCGAAGTCTCGCCAAGCTCTTCCCAGAGGCGTGGCTTATCTTGCGTTTTACAATATGAAATGATGGTTTCGATGTCTGTTTGTGGGCGACTTGATAACATAATCCGTAAGTCGCGTAATTGTTTGGTGGGATAGGACTTGAAAAACCGTTTCCGTGGATGAAGTGGATCATTCATAATTCGGATTAAATCAACACAGAGGATCTCTAGGTTACTAAAGGAGGCTATGTGTGATATTGATGGGATCGGTTCTTCTTCTTGAAGATCATTATATATATATAGTTTTTGTCGTTCAAGTGCTGCAAATTGATTGGGTGAGTCTGATGAAAACTCCATGTTCCATACTTCTTTCTTTTCAGGTCCTATTGTTTGGCCATTTGTCATATTAATAAATTTAAGTGTACCAGCTGAATCAAATGCAGCCAACGTTAATTCATCGGATGATAATTTAATTGATTCTGCTGAGAAATCAACTGGTATTTTACTGATTTCGTTTAATGATGGAACATCAAGTTTAATGATATTAGGTTGAGCAAATATTAATACAAACTTATCGCGTAATAATAACGCTGTTATATTATCTGTTATATCTAAGTATTGAGGAGAATCTTCTTCATCAAATTTCCAAACACAAACTTTGTGTTCAGAAACCGCCGCAACCGCTTTATTGTAAACGGCCACTTTAAACGGCTGAAAAGGAATAACGGCCGAAGTAACGTTAACGCTAATTGAATCGGTTATTGACAAAAGTGCCTCTTCACCAGGTAATTTAGTGACAACAGCAAAATAACCATTGTTACCAGCTATAGCTAAGACATGACCAATATTATGAATTCTTTTTTCGTCTGTTTTGTAATTAAAGTAAGCAATTGTATGCTCATCTATATCGGAATTATTATATGAATAAACTAAAGTATGTTCATCAAACGCCCAATTAAACTGCGGAATAATTTGAGCTAAATAAAAGAAATTCCCAACTGCCATTGCAACTTGTGTATCTATCGGGTCAAAAGCTAAATGTGTAATTCGTTGACCAGAAACATCAAGTTCGCGTAAAATGTTTCCTTGTTCACTAATGAATAACACAACGCATTTCCCAGACGATTTAATGCCTGCAACAGCAAAAGCTGCGCCATTTCTTAGCCAGCTAATTGATGTGCATTCCATTTCGACAGAGATAACAATCGGTTCGGAATCAGTTTCATTTCGATTTAATTGGATTTGGCCGCCTTCATAAGCAACAAGTAATCCGTAGTTTGCTTTTTTGTTCCATTCAAGTCCAATGAGTTTAGGATCAGCTGTAGAATTGTTCAAACATGGCATTTGCATTGTACCGGTTTCAACGCCTCGTGAATCAATGATCATAACTTCGCCATATGTTGTGCCGCATAACATTGATCCACTAGTTATCGTCCATTCAACAAATTTTACCGATTGTCGCATGGAAACTGACCAATTAAGATCACCATCAGATGTAACACAAGCACATGTTGAATCTTCATAACAAATTGCTACCATATCACATCTTTTTGACCATCGAATATATGTAACTGGTGATGCTACTGTGCTGTTTGTAAGTACGTGTTTCCATGTTTTGCCTTTTTTGGTCCAAAAAGTAATTTTACCAGATTTATCACCACAAGATAAAAATCGACCATTATCACTCCATGATAATGCAGTAATTTCTTTTTTGTGGAATTCAATTGTTTGGATATTTTCTATATTCGGTGTTCCTGGTTGATCGTGTGAAGTAGTGACGACTGAAAGATTAATTGTTCCATTTTTATATCCCATAGCAATGATGTTGTTTGCTTTACTCCATGTTAAGAAAGTAGATGGATTGTCAGAATGTGATTTCATTTTTTTGGAGAGAAAGACCCTAAATTTCAACATCTTGAGAATGTTAATATTAAACGGTCGCGAAGAAATAACGTTTTTTTACAGAGACCGTTATCAATACGTTAATTATGTAAACAATTGAATATATGACCAATTTTATGTTTGAAAAAAATTAAAAAAAAAATATAAAAATATCTTTTTAAGAAATAAATATTTTTATAAAAATTTAATGAATAAAATTAATATTATCTAATATTTCTATTAAATAATAAAATAAATCTAATGTTTACTTATTTGAATTATCTATTTTGGAACATTCCCGCCAAAATCGGAGGGAAGTCACTCCGGAGGTTTTCTGATTGAAGGTGAGCGCGCAACGAAAAAAACTTTTTGTTAACATAGGACGTTAAACGAGTTCAAATATTACGGTTTATTTTTGATGTTAAGCTTAACGTACAAAAAGACCCGCATTATCTCTCACTTCATTTTTATAATGGCGCAAGCCCAAATTAAGAATATTGAAGGCATTAATACTTCCTTGAATTTTACTGCAAATGCAATGAAAGTTTTAAAAGCAAGGTATCTTCAACAAGATGATGACAATAACATTATCGAAACACCAGAAGAAATGTTTACACGTGTTGCCAAATGCTTAGCATCAGTTGAAAAAGACCAAGAAAAATGGACCAAAGTTTTCAGCGATGTCATGACAAAATTTGAATTTATCCCAGCTGGTCGTACACTTGCAAATGCAGGAGCAAAGACCACACTTGTTTCCAACTGTGTTGTTTTACATATGGAAGATTCATTAGACAGTATTTTTGAAACACTTAAAGAAGCAGCACTTCTTCAACAAGCAGGCTCAGGTATTGGCTTTCCATTCCATCTTCTTCGTCCAGCAGGTTTCAAATGCAAGCGAACACTTGGCTCATCAAGTGGTCCATTATCATTCTTACGAATTTATTCAGAAGCATTTCGTATTGTTCAACAACATGGTCGTCATGGAGCTAATATGGCCATGATGCGAGTTGACCATCCCGATATTTTAGAATTTATTGAAGCCAAAGCTAAAGAAGGAACATTTGAGAATTTCAACTTTTCGGTTGGACTTACCGATGAATTTATGGAACGTGTCGTTAACAATGATCCATCACCATGGTTATGTACATGGAATGGCGAGAAGATGAAGCCACGTTATATCACACGTGATGCAGCAGGACGTATTACAGATATTACTGAAGCTGATATTTCCGCCCCAGAACTTATGGATGAAATTATTTATAGCGCATGGCGTAATGGCGAACCAGGATGTATCTTTATTGATACTGTTAACAAGACTAATCCATTACCAGGCCTTGGGCCTATTGAATGCTGCAATCCATGTGGTGAACAATATCTTCATTCAGGCGATGCATGTAATTTAGGATCAATTAACTTAGAAAAGTTTGTTAACTCAGATCGTACATTAAATGAAGAAAAACTTAAAGAAGTTACACGTATAGCAGTTCGTATGTTAGATAATGTTGTTGATTTAACACAATTTCCAGTTGAACGTGTTAACACAATGTTTAAGAACAACAGACGTATTGGCTTAGGCATTATGGGCTTAGCAGATATGTTATTCTTAATGAAATTACCATATAACTCTAAAGAAGGACGTGCAGCAGCTACAAGAGCTATGCAAGTTATTCAAGAAACAGCTATTGATGAATCAGTTAAACTTGGTGCCGAAAAAGGTAATTTCCCGAACTTTGATAAAAGTGTTTGGTGCAAGAAATATGAAACAATGCGTAATGCATCATTAACTAATGTAGCACCTACTGGTTCTACATCGATGTTAATGGATGTTTCATCAGGCGTTGAACCATATTTCGCATTAGCATATCGTCGCCGTAATTGTTTAGCAGGCGAAATGAAACCATTTGTTAACAAACATTTAAAGAAAGCACTTAAAGAAAACAATTGTTACTCTGAAGAAGTGATGGAACAAATCCTTCAAACAGGCACATTAAGGAATGTTACTGGTGTTCCTGATGAAGTTAAGAAAGTATTTGTTACTTCATTAGATATATCACCTAAAGATCATATTAACATGCAAAGCGACGTACAGAAATATACTTGTAACGCTATATCTAAAACAGTGAACTTCGAACAAGACGCAACACAAGATATGGTCAGAGAAGGATTCATTGAAGGTTGGAAAGCGGGTTGCAAAGGTTTAACAGTATACAGAAATGGGTCGAGACAATACCAGGTGCTGGAAACAAAGGCACAAAGTAATGAGGCTGTTAAAACGTTTGTTGATACTTGCAAAGATGGTAAATGTGATATCTAATAAAGTGATATGATATTATTAAAGACTTAAAATAATATATTTTGTTGTTTAACAATTGTTTTCTGATCGAATGAAATCAGATTTTGAAGAAAAATGAATGAGTTCTTCAATAATTTTGAGGAAATTTCGTCCAAAAGCGAAATGATAAAAAAATCAAGATATACAAATTTCTCCAAACCATTAAAAATTATTAAAATGCATGAGGGAAGTAATTATATATATTTTATTCTTTATTTTAAAAAATTAATAAAAACTCAATTTCTTCTGATTAAATAACATCCCTTATGAAGATTTTTATTTCACTTATTTGTAATTTATTCTCAGAGCGGGAGATATTAAACGATTCTTTCCATTTTCACCTTTTGTAACATTAATGCTAAATCATAAAATAAAAATTAAAACAAAGCTCCTTTGTATGTATAACTTTAGCTTTTATATGTACGAAATATGTCCTTAAAGACCCTTAAATTGAGCGAGAAAACGACGAATAATGTCAACTGTTTTCATATTATCTTTTTTAGATGCAAACATAATTGCTGTTTTAAATAAAATAAAGAATTTCCAAATATTATTTTGAAATCTTATATTATTAAATAAAATTTCTTGTTTCCCATTTGAAATTTAAAATTATAAACGGTCTCTATTCTATGTGAATGAACTAACATTCTTTGTATGTATCAATATAATAATTATTTCAAAGAACACAATGACTTGGTGGGATATTATAATATCTTTAAATTCGTAATGTAAACATATATATGTTTTACTGTGGGATATATACTAATTAAAAGCTAACCGAAATATACTTTTAATTTTCACCACATAACGATCATAGCATTATGAAAAAGTTATACGTAGCACAATAAAATTATGGCAGAAATTAATGAAGCAACAGTTGATGGAATCCAATACACCGCGGAAAATAAGACGTGTACTTTAAGCAAGCTTATTGTCAAAGAAAAAAATTCAATTGTTGTTCCTGTTAGTGTAACTTTTCCTAATAATGAATCATATGATGTTATTGCAATAAACGCACCATGCTTCCAAAACTTTAGTGAAAATGCTGATGTTTCGTTCGAATTTGCCCCAGGATCAAAAGTTGAAAAAATTGGAGAGCAAACTTTTACATGTACACCAATAAAAAATATAAACCTTCCAGAACCGTTGCGTTTCATTGGAGACTTTGCGTTTGCCAAATGTTTAAAACTAGAATCGATTATTTTTGGAAATAACCTTACAACAATTGGTGCTTATTCATTTGCTTACACTAAAATCAAATCCATTGTTATACCAAATTCAGTCGAAACCATTTCTATTAATGCATTTTATGAATGTACTGAACTCTCGAATGTCACATTTTCACCTGGCTCTAAACTTAAAGTCATTAGCAGAAGATGTTTTGGTAAGACCAAGCTCCCATCAATAGTTATACCCAATTCTGTCGAGACCATAGAAGCTGATTCATTTGAAGATTGTCAATACCTTAAAAAAGTAGAATTTGAAGGCAATTCCCATCTCAAAACCATTGAGCCCAACGCCTTTAGCAAATCTCTTTGTGAGATAACCATTCCAAGCTCAGTAGAAATAATTCTTCCAAATACGTTTTGTAATTTTCCGAATCTAAAAGTCGTTAATTTCGAAGAGAATTCAGTTCTTAAGTCCATAGGCGAGTCATCTTTCGAAGGAACTCATTTAGAGGAAATTCATCTTCCGAAATCTGTTGAAATTATCAACGCATATTCATTCCGAAATTGCGCTGCTTTGAAGTCAGTCATCTTCGATGGTGATGTTGCATTGAAAAAAATCGGTCCGTGGGCATTCCAGGACACCTCACTCGAATCGTTCCTCATTTCCAATAATCTCGAGTCGGTTGGCGAATACGCTTTTTCGAACACGTCTTCGCTGAAAAAGGTCTCTGCGGCCAAGAACACAGTGCTAAAGGTGATTCCGCCTTATTGCTTCTTGAACTCCGCTGTTGCCGAAGTCGAAATTCCAAAGTCGGTAACAGTTGTCGAAAGTTTCGCATTCGATAGCTGCAAAGAGTTAAAGAAAGTTTTGTTTGTGAGTAACGAAGAGGCAACGTTCGAATACCAGGCGTTTTGTAAGTGCGAACAGGAAATAGAGTTCACATTGGGAGAAAAGGTAAAAGTTGAAGACTTCACACTTCCATCAAATGCAAAATTGTTGAAGCAATAAATAATTTTTAAATTTATTTGTAATTATTAATTTTTGTACTAAAAGAATTCATAAATAAATACAAAAAATATTGTTAACAATGTAAAATTATAAATATCGATCTAATGCCAAAATAATGTAAATATAAAAGGTTTCACGTAAATATTCTGGGCAATTTTATGATGGAACTTTTTTCATTAAGTAAAATTATCCAATTTTTAATATCACAAAAAATCATAAATGTTATAAAATCAAACATATTTTATTGAAACAATTCATCTAATTGTTCAGAAGATATTTCGTTATCTTGTGTTATTTTATGTACAAATTTTGTTACTAATTCATATTTTTGTTTTTCTTGATTTGTCTCTTCAACAATTTTCTTCAAATTTATGTTTTCTTCTTTTAATTGATTTATTTTTAATAACAAATTTTTTTCGTTATTTTTAAAACTTTTGTTTACTTGTTGCAATTGTTTTATTTTTAATTTCATTTCTTCGATTTTTGATTTATTTTTGCTTTTGTATTGATCAAACATTGAAATAACATTTTGGAATTCATTTGTTTGATCATTTAACTTTTTATGTTTTGTTTCTAATTCGAATATTAAATTTTGTTTCGATTCTGTTTCAGTTTTCATTTTATGTATTTTCTCTCTTCTTTTTATAAGTTTTTCATTTTGATTTGTTAAATCGTTTTTTATATTTCTTATTTCTTCTTCGTAATTTTTGATTTTTTCTTCGTATTTCGAAATTTGTTTTTCTGCATTAACAAGTGAATTCGAGTTTTCATTAAATTTTTTAAGTTTTGCAGAAATTGTTTCAATTTGATTATCTTTATTTAATATTAATGCTTCAATCTCTTTAATTTTTTGTTTGTTTGAATCATTTTCAGTTTTTATATTTTTTAATTTTTCCGATTTTTGAACATTTTCATTTTGAAGATTTTGAATTTTCAAATTTGATTTATTTAATTCTTCTTTGATTTTTTGGTTTTGACTTTGAAGTTTACTTATTTCTTCTTTATAATATATATTTTGTGTGTTAATTTGTTCTATTTCTAATTGATTCATTTCTAATATTCCTTTTAATTCGAGAATTTCTTCTGTTTCTTTCTCAAGTCTCATTTTATATCTTGAATTTATTGAGATTATTTCTTTTTGCTTTTGAAGATTTATTTGTAAAAACCCAGAAACTACAGAATTAAATAATATTTCATTATTATTTTCTGATTTCGAATTTGAAATTTCGGAGACGATCAAAACCGCTTTGATTCCATCGGCTAACGTTCTCCTATCGGTAGTTTCTTCAATAACGTGCGCCAAAAGTGCTCCGAATTGAGAATCTAAAACTAATAAATTAAGTCTTTGGATCCATCCATTAATTTTAGAAGAAGATATTAATAAAAAATATTGAAGAGATGAAAAAGATTGAGAAGCTTCAATATGTCTTTGAAATGTAAGGAAAATATTTTCTTCATTTTCTTTTAAAATTGGCTGAATTTTTTTTAAACAATTTCCTGAACTTATTAAACATCGTAAAACTAAAATTGCACATTCTATCATATCAATATTCATTTCTAAATCAGGTAAAAAAGATATTTTCAATGCATTTCTACAAATTACTTCAATGTTTTCTAATTTATCAAAAATATTTTCATTCTTTTCCATAAAATGTTGTATAAATCTCATTGCAGAAAATGCAGTATATCCAACGTTTTGTGAAAGAATAAAATTTAAAATTTTCTCAATGTTAAAACATTCATTAAAAATAGAAATCTCATTAAATGTCTCAAAAAGATAAAAAGATGATATAGAATTAGAAGTTATTGCAATATTAAAAAGTGAATTTAAATCTTTTTTCGTTAATGAATTCGACTTTTGTATCTCGATAAGAATCCAACATGCGCATTTGATTAAAAGAGAATTGTTATTTGAAACATTAATCGCATGTATCGCCACTGATTTTGATGTTTCTATGTCAATTGTATTTGGAAAAAGTAAAAGAAGTGATAAAACTGACCCAACAACGCTCAAATGATCATCACAAGATAACTTAGAAGTAAAAAGAGATTTGATTTGTTGGATATTAGATGTTTGCATATATGTAGAAAATATTTGTGAGTTACGAATTAATCCTGATAAAATTAATATACAATATCCAGAAAGAGAGGAAACTTTGATAACCTTCATTAATGTTTGAAATATTTGGGCTGATGATGTTATGGTTGTTACTATATTTCTTGCTGATGTTGAAATGAAGGCAGATAATGCAAAAATTAGATTTATCAGTTTTTTGTCTTGTAAAATAATAGCTCCAGAAAGCATAGACTCTAGTGGAAATCCAACAAAAGAAAAATTTAAAAATAACGGATTTGTACGAATTAATTGGATGAAAAGATCTAAAATATTTATCAAAATATTAATACACTCACTTGAAAGAGTTGACTTCAGGTGAACAAATGGAGCTAGTGTTAATTGGATAAATTGTGGAAAATTTGTATCATGAAAAAATTTTATTGGACTCAATGAAATAGTCTTCAAACTATCATAAATACAATTTATATAATCTGTAAAATCTGTTTTATCATTTAGCGAATTGCAAAATATTTCCAATTCGCATTTTTCCATTTTGTTACAAGCAAAAGTGGCGCCATAAGTGAAGTACGTTTAATATTTCAAAAGCACCGATCAAGCTTTGTGTCACTTTTAAACATATCAAAAATGTCACGAATAAATGTACATTTATTTAGCACAATCACAAAAGGAAAAAATTGATGTAATGGTAACAGTATGGACATATTAAAATATGAAGAGTTTAGAATAATTTTTATTTTTTTTATCGATTTCTTGATTGAATCAGTCTATAGATTTTTTATATGAAAATGATATAATGGCAAAAAATATAATTTTTCTAACTATAAAAATATTTATATCCTAAGTATTTATATAAACAAAAATTTTCGAATGCAATTACGTGTGAATGTTTCATAAAGATATTCAAATATTATATATAATCAATTGTAACAACGCTCAAAAAATATGCACATGTATAAACAATTTAATGAACAATATTTTGCACTGATTAATTTTGTACTTGTCCGTTTAACTATGCGAGAGCATTTTTTGAATGATGTATCGCTTTATACAGATCATAATCTACACAAAAAATTAAATCAAAGTAATTACTTAAAAATTATCTTTTTGCCTCAAACCACAATTCAAATATCGGATGAAAATGAAAACAACAAGGCTAAAAATGCCACCACTTCAGAAAAAAATGCCGAGCGTTTTTATTTTTTATTTTTATTTTTTTTTTTTTTTGATGAGTAAACTCCCTTCCATTACAGACTTATTATCATCTTATGATCTTATGATTTTGTATAAGAGAATCAAAGAAATGGAAAATAAGAGTGAGCATGAATATACTTATTATTCCCATGATGGTAACGAATATAAATTTATAATTTCGAATTTATATAGCAATAAGAATCATCCCAATTTCAGATATCTTAAATATACATCAACATCATTAGAACAAACTGTTTTAATATGGGTTAAAGGCCGTGGTTTTTCAGGTATCAAAGATGCACGAATATCAAATAAGAACAAACCAACTGATGGAGCTGATCTTTTCAATAATGGATATCAAATTCATAGTGGTTATTATAATGCAGCATTAAGAATTATTGGGAAATTAGATAACAAACTCCAAACACTATCTGAATGTAAAGAGGTAATATTTTTTGGGCATTCTGTTGGTGGTGCAGTTGCAGCACTTTGTGCGGCTTATTATCGTATAATAAAAAACTACGAAAATATTAAAGCATTTACATTCGGAACACCACCATGTATTGAACCTGATTTTTGTGAAGACATTATCAAAAAGAATTTTATTTTAACAGTTGTAAATGTAGATGATATTGTTACATCAATTGGACATTCATTAGGTGTATGTATAGTAAATGGACTAAAACTAGTGGGATCTCTTGCAATTTCAGCATTAATAAGTCGAATTTTTTCATCTGATAAAGAAGTTAATTTAGTAAAAGAAGATAATAATATAAGATATACAAAATATAAGATCCCAGGAAAATTAATCTTTATTCAAGATCAGATAGTACGATTTTTAGGGAAAGAACCAATAATTATAACAGAAATTGTTAATGTTAAACGTAAATCACAAATTCCTCAAAAAGATAGAAACAAAGTTTTTTTAATGAATCATTATGCTGATTATTATATTGAAATGATTGAGCGTATTGAGGAAAAAAAAGGTTGTAAATTTATTCAGAAGCATCGCATTTCACATGGAACTCCTCATGTTTGTAAAGATAAAGAAATTGTTAAGTATGTAGAATCAAGTTATAGAAGATTTGTAAGAAATAATGTTAATGACGTTGAAGTTCCAGATTACATGTGTTTCCCTGAAGTTGAACCAACTGATTACCAAAAAACGATTCAAAAGAGTCAAGAACGAATTAATGAGAAAATATTTGAAATTTATTTTTTATATTTTCTGTTTATTATAATGTTATATAATTTATTTATAATATTTAAAGAAAGTTATAATAATGCATCAAAAACTAAAAATGAATTTAGTAATAATACTAATAAAAATAAAAAGAATTTAGAATTTATAAATATTTATTACTCTATTTTAAAATTAATTTTTATAATATATAATTTATTCATAATTTTTGATACTTTTAATCAGAAATTAACAAAGGAAAAAGAAATTGGAAATGATTCTAATCAAGATAATATTAATCAAGAAAATATAAATGTTCATTCCTGATTTTCAAAATTTATCCAGGATTAAGTGATAGTGAAATACTTAAAGAATATGCAAAACAATATGGAATTAACAAAAAGAGTGCAATTTCATTTAATATATTTGATGTTTATTTTCTTTATAATGGGTTTAATTATAATTATTGTAATTCATTTATAAATATTGAAACAATTCTTATTCATGCTTCTACTTATGGACATATTATAATTCTAGAAATACTTTTTAAATTAGAAAGAATTTATATTAAAGCTACTGATGTTTTTATCTTTTATTTAAACTTTATTAAATATTTGTTTGGTTTAATTTTAAAATTTGGAATTTAATTATTATAAATAGAACGCCACTTATGATTGCATCACGTTTTGGACATTTAGATATTGTTAAATTATTACTTACTAAAGAAGGAGTTGATATAAATGCTAAAAATATTTTATATTTATTTTTAATTTTAATTTTAAAATTTCACTATTATAAAATAATATTTGGAATATATTTAATTTATTTTATACATCATTAATGCTTGCATCTCAATATGGTCATGATTTAATTGTTGATTTATTACTTCAACAAAATAATATTAATATAAATGCTAAAAATATCTTTTTTATTAATTTAATATCTTTAATTATCATTTTGGATTCCATTAAAATTTATGGTGTTTTTTAATATTCTTAAAATACAGCACTTATGTTAGCTGTAACATTTAAACAAATTAGAACGATTTCATTACTTATTAAACATAAAAAAATTGATCTAACTATCAAAAACATTTTTTTGTTTTATTTAAAATTCATTTTATTTATACCAAATTTCAAAATTATATTTGACAATTATTCCAAATTTTTAAAACAGCTTTTAATATTGCATCAGATTATAAATATTATGATATCATTACATTACTTAATCAAGATAAAGATAAAAAACTAGATGAAAATAACAATTGTGATAATTTATATTCCATATTCGATAAATTTAGAAAAGTTATGAATTATTCTGATAAGATTTATGAATTCCGACGAAAACAAGTAAAATTTGATGAAATGTGTGTTATTTTATATTATATAATATTTAATTTTCGGTTTTGATGTTTATTTTAATTATTTTATTCATCACCATATGATTGGGGAAAATGGATATGTTTTAATGAAGTTATTAAAATACTTTATGAACAAGAAAAAGTTGATATAAATTTAATAGATATTTTTAAGTATAATTTGATATTTAAAATAATTATTTAATGAAAATATTCATTTATATGGAAATTTGGAAATTGAACAAATGAAATCACTTCTGTTATATGAAGGAATTGATGTTAATTATAATAAAGTTTTCTTAATTAAAATAAAGTTAATTAATAATAATTTACGTTTCAACATAATTCATAATAATTATTTAAATAGTTTCAAACAACACTTTCTTGGGCATCTAAAAATGGTTATTTAGAAATTATTAAATCGTTAATAGAAAGCAATAAAATTGAAATCGATTATGTTGATATTTTTTTGATTTACATAGAACATATTTTAATTATTTGATATTTCAAAGTGATTTTTGGAGATCATTTCTAAAATTTAAATCTCCACTTATAATTGCATCTCAATATTCTCAACCTAATGTTGTTAAATATCTTCTTCAACATTGTGCTGATAAAAATTTTCATGATATTTATTCAATATCTTCAATGTTATATTTATTTTATTTAATATTTTAAGAGAATATTTGGAATTAATATATATTTAATAATACTCCTCTAATATTTGCAACTATAAATGGCAGTATAGAAATAATAAAATTACTTCTTGATAAAAAAAATATTGATATCAATCGTTCAAATATTTATATCTTTAATTCAATGTATAAATAAATTTATCGATGTTTATTTAAATTTCTTAAAATTTATTCAAATAATTTCAAAATGCAATTGATTTTGCATTTAAATTTTCTAAAATGACACGCACATATGATATACAAGTATTAGTATTATTACTTAAAAATAATGGAGTTGATTGGTGGACATTAGATGTTAATATTTTTGGATTCGAATTTATTTAAATTATTTTATATTTCTATATTTTATTTAAAGTTTATTATTAAGTTTTGATTCACCATATATGTGGGGAAGATGGGAAGGATTTACTGAAATTCTTAAAATTCTTTATAAAGAAGATAAACTCGATGATAAGTATATGGATGTTAATTTTATTAATTTGATGTATTTTATTAATGTTTCAAATTTATTTTCGTTTTTTAAAAAAGAAGTTATACTTACTTATACAGATTCTGAGATAGAACAAATTAAATTAATTCTTGAACAAGAAGGAATTGATACAAATTATAAATATATTTTATTATATTAATTGAAATTAATTTCATTAATTTTATATCTCATTTTTAAATATGGAAATTATTTAATTAATTTTCAACTGCGCTTTTTTGGGCAACTAATAAAGGTTATATAGAAATTGTTAAATTACTTCTTCAAATAGAAGAATTCGATATAAATGCAAAAGATATTAATTTAGTTTTGTTAGAATTTATTCTAAATATTTTTAATATATAAATAATATTTGGAAAATGTTTACGATATTTAATACAGCACTTATGGTAGCAACATTAAAAGGTAATGCTAAAATTGTTGAATTAATTCTTGAAAAAGATAATGTAAAAATTAAAACTAAAAATGTTTATACATTTTATTATATGGAATTCCTTATACAGTTTTGGAAAATCAGTGCTTTCTATAGCTAAGAATCTTCACGAAGATGAAATACTGAAAATGGTAAAACAATATCAAAAGGCTCATGGAGTGTTTGGTAAATTATTCAAGAAACATTAGTGAGCAAAAAGAAATTTGAACTCTAATAAAACCAAAAAAAATTTTTTTATTTGTTTATTTTTATATATTGCAAATAAATTGATTGTGAATCACATAAGCAATGAAATTTTGCAATAATTGAAACATTACATTGATAACACATGTTGACAAAAACTAACACATTAAAATTTTTTAATTCCTTGTGGACAAAATTAATAGGATATTTATTCTTACTGGTTTTAGGGATGAGTTGTTATGTTAATTGAATAACATTTCTGGAATTTGATTTTATCTACAAGTAATATTAAATAATATCTCAAATTTCTAAACTTTATGTTTTAGTATAAATTAATTATGTTATTTTACGACATTTATATATGTATAGAAATTTAATGTAAATCATCTCTAGACTAAAGAGCATAAGTAACGTTGGCTTTAATGAGCTCATTTGCATAAGATTTCTTTTTTCATCAAGATCATTTCATTATGCCAGCAAGCATAAAGACAAATCCATTTTTTAAAATGTTTTTTCTTTTATACAGTATCATAAAAAATATTTAATTTTTATTTTAAGAAAGACAATCTGTTCCAATTACTAACTGAGAAATTTTTGTCTAACGTGATAAGAATTACATTTTCCTTCCGATGTATCGATAAACTTTACTTTTATATGCAAGATATTTATTGCCAAATGTTTTGGATAAAAACTTTTCTTCTTCCAATATTTGTAAGTGAAGCATTAAAATAGCGAAAATAGAAAATGTTAATAAAATCCAATTGAAGAACATGAGTAATATTCCGATATAAACACAATCAAATGCCAAGAATGCTGGATTTCGACTGATTCCATAAATACCATTGGTAACCATTTCAGTTTTATCATCCTCTGCTATGCCAGCTCTCCAACTATCTCTCATAGTTATAACTGATATCGCAAATAAAATGTCTCCAAAAATTCCGATAAAAGCACCAATGGTTACCACTCTCTTTGGCAAGGTCGGTTCGACCAAATAAATACTTACTAATTCCACCAACACCACTGAATAAGTTGCGATTTTCATTATTAATTCAATAAAAAAGGTTCTATTTTTTTGTTTTCCTTTTGCCATTTGATCTGTTTTTATCCCTTTTCGTTTTTGCAGAATCATTTTTCCAAAATAAATTGCATAAAACAGTGCAATGATTGATATTCCATAAATTTCCCACATTTTGGCGGTTATGAAACAAAATGAATATAATTTCGTTTGGAGAAGTCGAACATTGATAAAAAGATTAATGATAAACTACCTACCATTTATTGATTTTAAATGCTTAATTTTTATACTGAATACATTAATCGTAAAAATCAGATTTATATTTTTTAATTACCACAAAATTACTTTAAAATACGAATTCTAAGATGGAAATCAATAAAATGTAATAAAAATTATTTATTATTTTTTTGTTTATTTAATTATCTTAAAGCAATTGTTCAATTATTTTCTCAAAGAATTGTTGATATTTTTTATTGTCCGGCACTTTGTCTGCTAAACTTTCAAGATGATCGAAAATGTATGGGATAATTGGGCTAATTTCACTTTTCGATTTTAGTAGCATTAAATATAATACATTTATTTTTGTATCAAAGTTTGGATTATCTGCCTCCAAATCATTTATTATCTTTATTAAAGTTTGTTGATGGAAGAAATTCGAATTTAAGTGTTGCTTTTCTTTTGAAACCAAAGTTAGCAATTGAATGAAAAACCGACTGTACGATGTCACCTCATCTTTGTTAACGGGCACCTCCAACAACCGAACGATATTAATTTTTGACAACGATTCTAAGATTTTCAATGTTGAATTTGGTTGCTTTGCAATAGTGTCCGTCATAAATTTAACAAAAGGTTCGATAGTGGCAAATTGACAATTTTCAGTACTTAAGTAATAACTTAATTGATTAACAAATAAGTAAATTGCCTTATCGCTTTTAGTAAACATAGGCCCAGTAATATTACATATGAAATTAACCCATTCATTTGGAGCTATTAAATCAATATATTTACCATAAAGTATAATCTTAATAACGTTTTTTATAGTTTTAAGATTTGATAACGATAGCATTTCAAGCAATTTAAAGTATTGAATTTTGACTTCTTTATTTGTGATCAGTTTCAAAAAGTCAATTAAACTCATATTGAAAATAGTCAAAATTTTGAGAATGGTTTGATCATAATTCACTTTTGCTAAACTTTGGAATTTATTTCTAGAGATAATATTTAAACGGTCCAAACAACATTTGATTAACGTTTTCTTTTCGTTATCGTTAATAATATTTCTTGAGTTATGTAAACAATATAAACAAATTTCGATATAAACAATATAACAAGAAGTTGTATCAATAATTTTATATTTCTTAGTAATTTGTTCCAAAAATTCAATAAGTTTCGAACTTCTTTTCGGAACAAATAATTTTAAAAAATCGCTTAATTCTACGAAATTATTTTCATTAATCCCATTTAATATCGCATCCAACATTGGCACCAGTTCATTATATTTATTAAGATATGCATTAAATCTAAATTTCGTCTTGAATATATTAAATAACAATGGGTTTTTCACCATTAACTTAAACAACAAAACACATATTAACTTATGGTCATCTTCATTATAACCCGCAACGAGTTCATAAATTAATTCTTCAGTAAATGGAAAACTTTGTATTGCTGGGAATGATAATAAGCTATCACAAAACTCTAAGTAATGTGGAATTTTTGTAGGTTTTTGTGAAATTAAATAGTTTATGTACAAAAGTGTAATGTTTGAATTATCAAACCAATCGCTATAATATATAATGATATTTAACATTTCATAATAATTCTTTTTAGTCTTTAAACAATCATATAACAAATTTGTGATGTTTTTGTTCTTTTCGTTTATGTTATTCGGCCAAATAATTTTCATTAAATTAAACGCTTCTTTACGTTTTTGTATGTCATCTTGCATTAAAAGTTCTTTAATCCATTGAGTGTTCGACTTTAATTCTTTGTTATCTTTCATTTGTTTAAGTAATTCAATGAATTTTGTTGAGTTATAAAGTTTTGTTGAAAACATTTGTACATATTCAGGTTTAGGATTTTGTTCCAATAATAACATTAAGAACTCTGGAGTTGAATATTTTAATGATAATTCCATAATTTCTTTTGGTATAGGTTTAGGTAAATATTTAATGTATTCTTCTTTAGATAATTTAAGTGCGAATTCTAAAAGTTGTTTATTCTTTTGGATTAATTCTTTCGGATCATTTTCAGTGAATATATTTGTACAAAATTCACTAAATGAATTAATTTGTATGATTTCATTAATATTAAAGAATGAAATCAAATCAATTTTCGTTTGATTTGGTATTCGTTTAATATTATAATTAATAATATCAAATACTAATTCATAATTTACATTATCGATCTCAGATAATAAAAAGATTAAACCTGCAATATCTTCATAATTAACAGATAATTTAATGATTTGCTCTTTAAAGATATTTTTGGTTGTAGTTAAATATGGTATAGATACATCATTTTCAAAGAAATATTCCGATGCCTTTTTATCATTAATGAATGTATCAAATGTATTGTTTAATTTATATGAATATGTTAATTCAAATAAATACTTATAAAAGTCTTCAGTTCGATCAAAGTTCCATTCATTAGTTTTATTATTTAAGAATTGTTGTAATATATATTGGAAATTAATATTTTTGTTTTGGACTTTTCGATAAATTTTAAGTTTTTCATTTTTGTTATCATCTTTTTCATTATATTTTTCATAATATATGAAATTGATTGAATTTAATGGTATATTATTCACTAAACTTGTTGAATCTTTATCACATTTAATATAACTATTTTTATGTTTAATATAAACATTTCCATCAGAACATAAAATTGATCTTAATATATATTTCGTTTTATAGATAGAAAATGTAGAAATATCTAAAAACTCATTAAGAACAAAGTCATTTTGTAATTGTGAATTAAATGTTAATGATATTATCTCAGGAGAATTCATAATTACATAATATTTATAAAATAATTCAATTGATTCTTGTACTGAATTAATTGGACTTACATTTAAAAATGTTTCTGATTTATATTCATTATTAATATTTATATAAAATATCTCAAAATGTCGTAATATTTGGACTGGTAATAATCGGAAATTATCAATTTTAGAAATAATTTGATTGTTAGTATTGAAATATAATGCTGATAAAGATTCTTGTATTTCTTTTGAGAATTTATTTATGTTCTTCATAATACATTGAAAACTTGATAATATTTGTAAAATCGATGAATTAGTTTTAGGTCGAATTGATGGAAATTCTTCAATTTTTGAAGTTTTGATAAGTTTATCGAAAAATGACATCTCTGTAGTAGTTGAAACAAATCCAAATAAACTTTCATTGTTTTGTTTGTTACGTAAAAATGATGGGAAATCACTTGAAAAATATATTTCCCATAAACTTTGTATGTTTTCAGGTGTTGATAATATGTTATATAAGAATTGTTGAAATACATTATTAAATTCATTAACATCTGTAAATGTTTTAATATAATGTTTTAATAATTCGATTTTTGTTTCATCATCAAAATAATTCATTATTAAATTCGAATTATTTGATATTAAAACTGGTTTAAATAAAGTCAAATTCTCTTGAATTTGATTTTCATTTAATAAGTTAAATGATAATTCCGAAATATTTTGATTTGTATTTATAATACATTTATCAATGAAGTCTTCATTAATAGTTTCAATTTTAATTAATTTACTTAACTTTTCACAGAAATTATAATTATTTTCTTGACAACATTTTTTATATACATTTAATAATATTTCATTATCAATGTTTTGATCATTTAATTTATTTATTCCAATTTCTATATCAAATATATCTCCATTAAATAATTCGATTAAATCATTAGTATTTAAGTTATCATTTGTTAATAACATTAAAAATGATTTAGCATTACCTTTATAATCAGATATATTTAAATCATTTATATTGATTTGATTAATATTAAAATGTTTTAACATAAATTTAAATCCTTTAAATGAATTATTATTAATAATATTTAAAATTTCATTTCGTATTAAAATCGGATCATTTTTTATTTCGTGATTCATTGAGTTAATAATTTCTTCATTAATATATTGTAAAGATATTAACTTATAAAGGAAATTACGTTTTGTATTAAATTGTTTATAAGAACTCCATAATAATGAACAATATTCTTTTGAATTCGTATCACATTTAATTAATTCTTCTTCGATTTGATTAATTTGATTCAAACATCTCTTCTCTAAGAATTCATAAAACCAATTATCATGTTGAATATATTCGAATAATTGTTCAATCAAATTATCAGTTGGTAAGAACGAATACTTTTGGAAATGTAATGCAATATCAGTTGAATTTAAATATTCCAAAATATTTTCCGATAATTTCATATATGGAAAATCTTTATCAGGTTTTGTTATATTTATAATTGGACATATGATTGATAAATCATAATCTTTATTATAGTTTAATATAATTTCCGATATTACTTTATTAAAACTTGGATGTATCCATTTGTTATTAATTAATTTGAAAAACATTTCATTTATAGTTTCATTATTATAATGAAAAGCAATTTTTAATACATTTTCGACTTTTTCAATATCATTTTGTTCAAAGTTTGTCATTAGTTTTAATAAAAATATCGCTAAAGTTTCATCACGTTTGTGATTAATATAATATCCAATGTTCGGATTAATATAATCTTTGACATAATTAAAAAAGAGATTTAGTAGTGAAATGTTACCTGAAATCGCTTTATATAATTTATCATTAAATGATTCAATGTTTTTAGCTTTAAAAAATTTGATGAAATCTTCTAATAAGTCATAATCAGTAATGTATCCAATGACCTTCTTAAAGAATAGATCAAGTAAATGAGTAACAATTTCTTGTGATATCTCTGGTAATCGAACAATATAACGTAATTCTTCTGTAAGATCTTCCTTGTACCCAATGCGATAGAGTTTGGATATATAAAGTTCGTCATATGTTAAACTTTGCGTTGTATTGGTCGAAAAATCTTTCATGTATCGATACACTAATATTGGTAACTCTTTCTTTAAATTGAAAAATGATTGGAGCGACTTTATGTACTTTTCTCGATAGTTGACTAATAGCCATTTGGATGATATTGAAAGAAATTCAAAAATAACAACAACATCTTCATAAACTAAATATTCAAGAACTTTGATAATGACATCAAATCCATTATATATGCCAAATATATTAACAAAACGTGCTGAGGAGCTATTATCAAAGTCTTCTGATGAAACAAATTTATTTAAAGATGACGCAATTGATAACCTATACATTTGTAAATCAATGTAAACACCATTTTTCATTAAGTTATTAAGTTGTACTATGCCTGAAACATTTTGATTATCCTCAAGATGTTTAGCAAAAACATAAAGATATGAATAATAATCCATTTTTTCATTCGCTTTTAACAATAGTGGAAAAGCTTCTTTAATGAGAAGATCAATCAATTCAACAGAGGTTTCTTTGAAATTGTCATCATCTTGTATAAGAGTATTTAAGAGTTCTTTACTAACACTTTTTAATTGTTGGATGCTTCCATTTTTTGCTGCATCTACTGCTTTGGAAAGTTGATCATATGTAACTTTATATGTGTTATTAATAA
Source organism: Histomonas meleagridis (assembly GCF_020186115.1). Lineage (NCBI taxonomy): Eukaryota > Parabasalia > Tritrichomonadida > Dientamoebidae > Histomonas > Histomonas meleagridis. The sequence continues at coordinate 396,335 of NW_027150923.1, forward strand.
AAATCATCCAATGAACTGATGAACGTTAAAGAAAAATTGCCAATTTAAAATGACGAGATTTAAACGGTCGAAAAAGTGTGGAGGCGTGGAACGATAAAGCATTGACCGTTTAATAAAACTGCTTCGACCGTTTAAAAACTTGGAATGGAAAAATTCTTAAAATTTACAAATGAAAAGAGATACAGTAGTAAAACTATTGATGCCAAGTGCATTCAAGAAATTGATACGCCAACAATACAAATTTTTAATACCATTAGAGAAAAGTATTCACTTTATCCAAATATTCGATATATTTCAATTCGTGAATTAATCAATATTTCCCCACTATGTGACAAGAATAAAAATTTGAACCCTATTGTTTCATTCAGATTTATTTATCTAATTATTACAATAGCTTGTGAAAAAATTTCGTTTGAAGAGGATTTAGAAGAAGGAATGTGTGATTACATCATATTCATTTTTAATAAGTTTATTTCTGATGTAGATTTAACGATTCCTTTTGCTTTACCTTTTATTTCTGCTGTTTTTATTTCCATTTTTAGACTTTCCCGCGCAAAAACGTTTATTTTGAAAGAAACCGTTTCTTTTGAAAGAATTCTTTTTTTCCTAGAAAACCAAAATCAAAATATTGGAGAACCAATTAAACTTTCTGACTTTCCAGAACCAGAAATTTTATATTTTTGTTTGTCTGTTGATATAGGACAAGTTAATCAAAATAATATTTTCGGTGATATTAATTTTGTCTTAACGATTTCAATATTTAAATATTTAACAATATCACTTCAATATTTTAAACCAAATGATGATTTATCATTTAAAATTGCAATTCAAAAATTCACATCAAGTCCATTAACTCGTAAATATGCAAATGAAATTTTGATACTCTTGTTTGATAATAATGAAAAAGAAGCAATTTCATTTTCTGTTTTTATACAGTTACAAAATTATTTTAAAGCTATAACTAAAGTAGCAAATGACACAAATAACTTTAAAAATCCTATTCCATACTTTCAATCCATAACATTTAATATGAATTTACAAGAAATATTAAAAAGAGCAAATGAATATCCAAATATATTTATAGAATTTATCAATAAAAACAATGATTTTATAAATATAATAAAAAATATTTCACTTTCAAATTACGGAATTAATTTTATTTTATTATCATTACAAATAATGCAAATTGGAAATGTTCAATGTGATGATAATGCAAAATTTATAAAAATGCTTTTTAATAATGAAGATAATAAAACATTTGAAGTTGTTGAATCTTATTTATTAAAACAAAAAATTTCTTATTCTGATATTCAACCATTTTTAAAATATCTTAAATATTGTTACAAAAGAATTTTTAATTTCTTATTTAAATTAAATTCATCAAAAATTACAACAAAATATATTAAACTTTGCGAAGTTAAAATAAATCAATTTAATGAATTTGATGAATTATATGTAAATTATTTAAGTTATTTAGAACCTTATGCTTGTCCTTGTTTATATTATGAAAAAGAATTTCAAAAGTTTGATTTAAATGATTTATTAATATTAGAAGAATTTAATGATAATTGTTTATATATAAAATTAAATTTTGTACTTTTAATTGATTCAATTTTATTATATATACAAAATCACGAAAATAATATTCCGAAAACTATCAAAATTTTTGCTGCAAATATAAAAATAAATGAAAGATCAGAATTTTTATCTGATGAAATCAAATGGAATCATATTTGTGATGTCGATTTATCAGAAGATCAAATTAAAGTAAAATCAAAAGTTTTTGTTCCTATAAATTGTTTAAAAATTGTTTTAAATGAAAATTACGAAATAAATAAAAGAAATAAAAATATTTTTAATAAAACAAAATATTTTAACTCAATATTTTCTCATACAAAATTTATCATTAAAGGTAAATTATATTATGAAATTACTAATAATAATGAATTAGATGAAGCAATTGAAACTTATAATAGTCTGCAAAATGAAATACAAAAACATTTATCATATAGAAAGGAAATCAAAGCGAAAATCGAACAAAATATAAATTCAAAAGAAAATTTATTAGAAATTAAACAGCAAAATATAATTCCAAATCATAAAATTATTGAAAGTTTAATCCATCAAATTATAACTATTAAAAAATCAATTGAACAATTTCAAAAACATCCAAATTTAGAACTCGTTGAATATCCAAACTGTCTGAATTGCAAAAAGTTATTTATAAAATATTGTGTAAAATATTTAATTAAAACAAAAACAGAAAATATTAATGAAGTAATATTAAAACTAATTTATAATAATGAATTGTATAAAGTAACTTCTAAATATTTAATCGAATATTTTAAATATCATTCAAATAAAATCGAATTATTATTAAACGAAATTGATAAAACCAATTTTAATAAAAATGTTTTAAATTTATTAATTGAAACATTACAAATTCAAGATGAATACCAAGTAAATAGAATAAGAAAAATGTTTTTGTTTCTAAATACATTAACAAATTTTCACATTTTAGATAAATTTGAACAAATTTTCACAATAATTTTTAATACTTCATTGGTTAATGATAATTTGAACGAATTAGAGCTTTCAACAAAAATTATAAATTATTTGTTATTTGAAACAAATTCACAAAATGTAAAAGACAATTTTATTTCGTTTTATAAGTTAATGTGTGTTAAAAGTTTTGTGTTTTATATAAAATATATTTTCGTGTTAATGAATTCTGTGGATATTTCCAAAATTCCAATAGTTTTGTCATTGATTCCCGAAAACATGTTAAAGGATACAATATCTAATGGAATATTAATAAAAATTATAAATTATTTAGAAAATGAAATAAATTCTTTTATTGAATCACAGAAATTTTTCATTCCAAAATTGGATCAATCCCAAAATTTGGTTATTATTTATGATTATCTTAAATCTTTGTTTGATAATGAAAATAATGTTTCACTTCTTGAAAATCGAATTCTTAATGAAATGATAAAAATAAACGATTTAATAAAGAAGAATGTAATCATAATGACAGAAGAATTGGATAATATCTGTAATATTATTACCGATATTAATTCGAAATGTTCAAATAAAATTGATGAAAATTAATAGCTATATCGTGATATAGCTATATCATATATGAAAGCTCAAAATCATTCAAATGATGATTTTCCTGTATATCTTGCTCATTAATTGAAGTTATTAGGCATAATACGAAGTGGCGATTATGTTTTTAATAAAACGGACATATCATAATTAGCATTTGTTAAAAACAGAAGATTTGTCTATGAAGGCATATTACATGTCCAAAGGAGAAAATTTTTACATAAGCACTCAATACGTAAGTTTCAGCCAATAATATGAACAATTTGCACAAGCAAAAACAAAACAAAAAAAAAAAAAAAAAAAAAAAAAAAAAAAAAAAAAAAAAAAAAAAAAAAAAAAAAAAAAAAAAAAAAACAAAAAAAAAAAAAAAAAAAAAAAAATTATTCATACAACTATTTTTAATAAAAATTTTTTGTTTTTCTTTCTTCGCTTTTTATAATTTTATTAATCCGCTTCTTTATCAGAACTTTTACTTTCATCAATGATCGTTAATTCATTTGTATATTGTTCGTCTCCGTCATTAAAATCATTTGTACTTAATTTGCTTTCGCCCAATAATTGATTAATAACGTCGTCACTTTCCAATAAACTATTGAACGCATCCATACTAAATCTCTTTTTAGGTGATTCGTTTCTTCTTTCTCTTAATTGAAATCCATCAGATTCTTCTTCTTTATTGTCTTCTTCATTATTATTATTATTAGTTTCAACAGATTTGCTTGGATCTTCCTTGTTATCGCTGTCACTTTTTGTAATGTTTTCATTATTTGAGTGAATTTCACCATCATCTTCATGCGTTTCGTTTGCTAACGATTTATTTGGATCTTCTTCGTTATCATTACTATCACTTTTGCTTGCTGATGAATTACTTTGTTCTTCCTTATCTTTACCAACGGTTTCACTTGACGATGATTTGTTTGGTTCATCTTCGCCATCATTATTTATTGTATTTTGTTCATTGTTATTAACAATTTCGTCTGATTTAACTGATTCCTCTTCTTCATTTGTATTATCATGTTTTACAATTTGTTCTTTATTTTCATCTGATTTATGAATTGGTTCTTCGTCGTCATTACCATTTGTTTCGCTCGTGACAATTTGCTCTTTATTTTCATCAGGTTTGAGAATTGTTTCTTCTTCATTACAACTTGTTTTTTCTTTACTTTGTTCTTCTTCATTATTTGTTTTAATTTTTTCATTATATATCACTTCTTCTCTATTTGTTATGATTTCTTCGTTTACTTTATTTTTGTTTGTTTCTTCTTTACTTATATTTTTTATTGTCTTCTTTCGCTTATTTGTGTTCACTTTCCTTTTAACTTTAATTATTTTCTTTGAAGTTTTATTTACGCGTTTTGTTTTCACGATTTTCTTTGGATGTTTTTTGTTGTCGTTTTTAATTTCTTTTTCTTTCTCATTACTTTGTTCCATTGTAACATTATTTGTTTCATTTTCTGATTTCGATTCTTCTTCTTTATTAGAATCAGAATCCGATTGTTCGCTATCACTATCGATAAGTTCTATTTCTTCTTCTTCGTTATTAATTATAATTTCTATTTCATTTTCTTGTGAATTCATTGCTTCAATATTTTCATTATTATTTTGTATTTCTTCTTCTTCATTTGTTTCTGTTTTACGTTGAATTACTTCTGTTCCATTAATATCTTCTTCAGTTTTATCTTGTTGTTGCGAATCGGATATTTTCGATTTTTGCTTTGATGGAATTTGTTTGTTACTACTGTTCCCTTCACTGATAGAAGAGAATTCGTCATTCGATTTACAGTCAGATGGATTCGGATGTTCGGGTAAAATAGAAAACTTAAGTTCAGATAGTGCATAGTTCTCAACTTCGAGTGGAAGAAACGCTTCTCTTCTTTTCTTGGAAACCATATTTTTCCTTGTCTCAAGGTTTTTATATTCACTAAACAAATCAGATACTTGTTCAAGTTTTGATGAAAATGTTTTGAATTCTTTCATTATGTCATCGGATAATATTTCATCATCATTTAAAAGTCGATATTTATCCATTAAACTTATGATATTTGGTTCAAATTTATATCGTTTTGTGTCTTTAAGTGAAATATTACTTGAACCTTTAGTTGAAAATAATACTTTCCCAAATCGTGATTCTTCCATTAAATATAAAACTCCATCTTTAATCCGTAATTCTTGCGCTATACGTGATGGAACACCAAATGCTTTCGTATAAAATAAAAATAAAAATAATAAAAATTCAATTTCAAGATTAAGATTTGACGATGTGTTTTGGAAAAGTGCTATCGCAAAAAGTGGAATAAACGTGCGATTTAAGGAGGGGTCTGTTTGAATTCCTCCGAAAATTTGTACAAATTCAAGAAGAAGGAAATATGTTGTGACAGGTAAATAACAAATGATTACAGAGGCAAGCTCAAGCTTTTCAATGTCAGAAGGAGCTTGCATAGATTTGATGATTAAATCATGAAGTGATGGTGGAATTAACGGAATTTCACTCGAGGAAATTAACATTAAAACAAAAGAAAAAAGTTCGCTATGATGAAAACATGATAGAGACTTCCCATTTTCAAAAGCAGAAAACATTTCATTGATTTTTTCTTTGGTAAGTTTGACTAATTCTAATCCATTCTTTTTACGAGATTGAATTAAAACTAAGGCATTCCGCATGGATTGTGTGAGAAAAAAGCTTGGGAGTGTTTCAAGAATCATACTTGATGCTTCTTGTGGGAAAAAATTTGCTGTAAATAATATCCGTGGTAAAAAAATATTAACATTTTTTATAACGATATGGCCAACTGGTGGAGGCATATTGTTGTTGCATATTTGATTTGTTTTTGGATCAAAAGTAATGTAATAATGGTTTGATGATAAATCAAGTGAAAAACAATAAATTGCAATAGCCATTAATTCGCTTAATGGTCTCTTCATATCGAAATCAATTTTTGAAACTCTATTTTCATAATATACGTGAATTCTGGTAACTTCCGACTCCCTGATTGTAAAATAATCATAAGGAGAAGAAAAAAGATCTGAACATGACATTTCATTTGGGAGCATGATAAAATTATGATTTCTTCCAAAAAGACTGAACTTTGAATATTGTTTAATTCCATAATTTAAAAGCACTCTACTTATAAGATCTGTTACTTCTTCGTCAAAATTTAATTCTGTTTCTGCAATTGTACTTAAAAATGGAATATCAATGTAGATTCGCGTGTGTGGTTTCATATGGCTTCAATTTATTGGCTTTTTGAATGCTTTATAACTTTTCAAAGCAAGACCGCCAAATAATTCATTGTTTACATACATTGAGTAAACATTGGAATTTACTGTAAATAAAAACGTTTATTTATCTTCTCTTCGATATTTTTTTAAGATTTCAGTTTTAAGCAATTTTTTAAGACATATCCAAATATCATATACAGAAAACATAAGTAATACAAAAGCATACTTATATCATAACTATTAATGAAATCAGATGGGAACTTATTTTTATAAAAAACTGCGTATCATCAAATAAAAAAAATTCAGATAGGCTTTAATATTATATAAAAATTCAGTTATTGCTATCACGGATAGCTTCAAAAATATTAATCAAATTTTGAATTCCTGGCAAAATATCATCTTCGCAATCACTCACATTTTCGTTGAATTCTCCTGCTAATTTGTTTATGTTTAAGTATGTTTTTGCGAAGTCTAGAAGTCTGCATTCTTTTTTAGTATCATCATCTTCATCATAAACAAGTAAAACAGAAGAACTGTACATGCGCGCGTTTGCTTCCCTCCTCAGTTTCTGCAATGCGCTCTTCAGTTTTTTGAGCTTTTCAATGAAGAATGGGAATTTTTTGGTATCGTGAAAGAAATCGAGTAAAAATTCTTTAAGCTCATCCTCTGTACAATTGTTTCCGAAGTCTCTTTCGACAAAGTTTGCATTTTCTGTAATTGGCCATTTATCTGGATTATGACTATACCACATTGCAGCGCGAACTTTAAATTTTAGTTTGCCTGTTGTGCCTGATTCAGCTTTCTTTCGCATGTGTGCTACTTTTTCTGGATTAGCTCCAAGAGCCCATGTTCTTCCGCCAAGTTTGATATCTAAAACAGCAGGTTTAGTAAATCCATCAGCAATATCACGCATTAGTATATACGGTGTGCTCGTTAAAGTTGGTGTACTTAATTCTTTTCTAATTTTAAGTCTTATTTCTGGATTTTTGATTGATATAGAACCTGCATCCTTTTCCTCGACAAAACCCTCTACCTTTGGAACAAGATTTTTAGGCACAACACAATGACTGTTGTCAAGATAATCCAAATAGAAATTAAGCTCTCTGATAATCCTACACTTCTTTGCAATAATTCCTTCGCGGAATGGAATTATGACTCCTTCATGGCCAAATATTCGAGACCTTAGCATCGTTTTGGGGTTGTTATCTACATGAAGAGTAACATCGACTGTGGACATTTCGGTGTATTTTTCGTTTGGGAATTTGAATGCCTTCAAAAATTTATACTTTTGTATACATTCAAAATTGAGAATAAACAACACAAAAAACCGGGTATTTGAATGAAAAATATAATTGTGGCACTTTTTTAAAAACATCTCCGTTAATATGGTCAAAATAATTTGAGGGGCGTTTCAAAAGTTTTGGGTAAAAATCACAGACAAAACAAAAAATTAATTTATTCTGCAAACATCTTGGAACCCTATAGTTTTATACTCGAAATGCGTAATATAATAACTGTGTTGTTTATTTTTTCTATATAGGATTTCGAAAAATTTCATCAAAATTTTAATTTGTTTTGGTTGCCATAGTGAAGAATTCTTTGAAATGAAACTGAATACAATTCGATAAAATCCATGTTTATGATGTAATGTAAATGATATGTATAAATTTTAAAATTAAATGGGAAAAAAAGGAAATGACAAAGAAGGGAAAAAATAGAACATATTTATTTTAGAAAAGGAAGCCAAGTTATAAGTTATAACTTCTAATCTCAAAAAAAAATTGAATTAATACAATTCTTCAAAATCAGTTTTTTCATCAAGATAATCAGTGGTAAAATCATAAAGAGGGAGATCAATTATTTGTCTATTTCTCCTTTGTCCATATTTCTCGATTTCGGTTTTAATTTTTGGATTTACTTTTGAAGTATATGGATCAATGATTCTGGTATCACATATCCTTTTCAGAAGTTTTTGGGTTTTGTAGTTAGATAACATATTCTTCTCATCATCCCAAATTCTATGTTCCCAAAATTCTGGAATATGCTGCTCTGGGATAATAAATGTATAACCCTGTGCCTTTTGCTCATTTATTTGAATGTCTTTAGGACAGTTTCCACTGAGTTCAAGTAATTGAGCAGGATCTTTGTAATTTGGAATTTTTCCAGTAATAATTTGGTTTTCAAGTGCCTCCAAAAGTTTGTGTGTTTCTATGTAATCAAAGTCTGTTATTTTATTGTGGTTTTTGTTGGTTTCATTTGGTTCTGCGATTTTCCATTGAGGTGTTTTAATATCAATTTTTTCCTCTAATATATCAAGAGTAGGTTCTTGGTTATCGGAACTACTTTCTGTGTAGTTTTTATCCATATTTTTTTGCTTTCTCATGAGAAGAAGTGAACAAATAGACCGTTTAAACATACGGGAACGTTTATTAGTGATCCGTTTATTTTCCAAAATGTTATTGGCTGCCAATACTTAAGTGAGAACTATGTAATTGAAATTTTTCAGGTCAATCTACAACATCATAAATTGTGGTAATAAGCTTAGATATTTTGAATTTATTTTTTTTTCATTCCACATTTGTTTTTATACCAATTTTTTTGCATCCTTTTTCATGAAGTAAATCACATATTTTATTTTCATTTTCATCGGATGGAATTTGTTTGTTTCATTTGCATATTCCAATAATGAATGAATAATTTCATCATTTCCGCCTGCAATTACATATTTATCTGTGTTATATACATTTACATCATTCATGAGCAAATATTTAAAACATTTTATTGATCCAAAAAATGCTGTATAATAAATTTATTAATGAATGAGTTTGAATTTTTTTCATTTACAAATGAACGTCTTTCATTAATTGATGGTTCAATTGAATGTCTTATGAAGTTCCCAATTATTTCTTGAAAGTTATTCATAATTTTCATGCATATTCTTATAAAATGGCAATCTCTTATTATCAAGATATTGTGCAACATAATTTGTCTTTATTCTTAACCAATAGAAGAATCTATGAAACCTCCAAATTCATATATGGCAGGGTATCATTTTTATTTTAGTATTTATTTCTTATATGAAGCTAAGATAAAGGTTGTAATCATCTATGTGTGAAATGAGTGCTGAATGAATAAATATACAAGTATATGTTTAAGCAGTGATCTGTGTATACGTTTATACTTCTCAATAATCGGATTATTTTCCATATAAAAACTTTCATTTCGCTTCTGCTTTATGAACAAAACAAGTCTACATATAGGTAGTAGTTTGTTATTTGTAAAATAAAAGAAGATTTTTTATTAAATTTACTAGGTTAAATATTGAGATTTGCTGCAATGATTTCCTTTTCAGCATCAGGATACTGAGGAATCAAGTCGACAGCGTGCCCGTGTTCAAAATCTTCATCTTCATATCCAGGAAAACAAGTTGCCCCGTATAGTCCCCATGAACCAGGCGATTGATCAAGCAGAGCAGTTGCTTGCCATGCCCCTGCAGGAATAATGCTTTGTGGTCGTTGGCCAGCCTTCAAATCAGGGCCAATAATATGTTTTTCCCAATGTCCATCAGGATAAAGAATAATTTGCACAACTGGATTTCCAGCATGGTAGTGCCAAATTTCATCACTTTTTATTCGATGCCATGATGAGACATGATTACTTTCAATTCCATAATAAATCGAAGTTCCACAATGACGGACTTTTTCGGTTTTTGCTAATACCTTGCATTGATATATCCTATTAAAGTTACCACCTTCAATTTCAAGCCTTTCAAGTCCAAGAATTTGCTTAACTTCGTCAAATGTTAGGTTTAGATTTGTATTTGAACTCATTTGGACGAACGTTCCAAAGAAACCTCCAATTTTCAATGATTTATTTGATAAGGAAATTTGTTGTTGTTTTAACAAACATCAAAACTACCAAAGATAAAAAAAATTTACCTTTGTGATTTGGGGAAAGAATTTAATTTTTAAAATTATTAATTGTGTTACTATTTTGAAAAAATTTTTATCGAGATCTTTACAATAATTAATTACTTCTGAAGAAGTAGATAACAAAAATGTTGAATCAAAATATTCAGCTCTTTACCAAACATTTTCATTATGAAGGTAAAATGTACTTCAAAATTAAGAAAAGAAAATTCATGAAATTGAGATGTTTATGTTAATGCAGTAGCTTCTCCCTTGACTTGTTCTGCAATATTTGGAGGGCATGGAATACCAATTTCACCAAAGATTTGTGCATATTGGGCAGCTGTTTCTTCTTCAAGATCGGTTTCATCGTCTTCCCAAATGTCATCCATGGCTTCGTCGACCATTTCTCCCTTCATGTCCATCATTTCGTTTTCCATCATGAACTTTTGCATGATCATTTGCATTTGTGGAACATTAACCATTCTGTTAAGTTGATGCATAGCTTGTGCTGCACCCTTGAGTGCTTTGTTAACACCTGCTTGAGCCTTGATTGTTTCAATTCGAAGACCAAGACTTTCCATTTGAGATCCGAGCTTTAAGAATTTCTTCATAGCCTGACGATTGCGGACCAAGTCCTTTGCAATAATCATGACTGATTCGGTTTCTCCCTTTGCAGCTAATTTCTTCATTTCGGATTTCATTTTAGTTTCTTGAGCTTGTAAGCGTGATCTTTCGCGTTCAATCTCACGGCATGACCTACGGAGTGATTGCTTGAATTGCTTAAGTTTTTCTTCTGGCGTGACTCTCTTTCCGAATAAACCCATGTTAGAAAATGACAAATAACCGTTTCAAAACCGTCAGCTTGATTTGTTATGAAAAAGTTCATTGCTATCAAATTTCATTGAAAAATTGAATTGTTTACTTCACCGAATTTTTTATCTAAATCTTAAGAGATTCATATTCTTTTTCGACCGGATTTAGGATTTGCAAAAATCGATCAGCAAATACGTAAAATTTAGGTTCTTATTTTCATGGAAAGATTACTTGAAAGTGTTAAATATTTAAAGAAGATTTTGGATGAGAATTTCGCATTGTTTGATTATCAACGTATTCTTTTATATCAACATCGAACATATTTTAATATGAAATTCGTGTAAGACAGCACTGATACTAAAAAAAATTTTTAAGATCTTCAGTATGATTATTCCGAATTAATTTTTTTTAAATAATTAATTTAAAAAATAAATACAAACAAAACAATTTTTTAATATTTAAGAGAAGTTCATTAAAAAAATTGAAGCATGAGAACATAGGGAATATATATGTAAATTTTAATTTGATAATATGTCAAAAAGAATCGAAAAACCGAGTGTTGAAATAACAAAGCTAATAAAGCGATATCTCTGCCATAACGAAAGTGTAAAATAAATGTATGAGAGAAAATATGAAAGGAAAATGAGCCAAACTGTTGTTGGATAAATTGTGTACCACCTATCTGGTGTTATTTTCTGTGAAGGTCTTGGACGTATAACGCACCTAAAATAGTTAAGTACATATGCTGAAGTTGCGAAGATTGCGAGCCAAATAGCTTTGGCAATATATTGGTATTCTTTGCTATATGATAACATGTTCGGGATAACATCAAAGTATGTAATTAAAATGACAAAAGAAAAAATTGAAAATAAGATTTTTGCTATCCTTACAAGTTTCATTATGGCGGTTATAAGATTAAAAAAACATAGCGTCAGTGGATCGAACCAGAGCCCCAATTCAAAAATGCAATTCTTTTTGCATATATTCGTATACGCACGTTTTTTATGAATTCATTCAAGAACATATATGTTTTCTTTCTCCAATATAAAATCATTTTTCAATAAAATGCCTTTCTCTTTTTCATTTTTAACAAGTTATTAATAATCATTAATGATAATATAAGACGATAGAGAAAGATATTTAAACGATAAGGATTGAGTATTCAACAACAAAAACTTGTAACATATTCATTAAATATATATAACTATTATAGTGGAAAAAAGTGTTTCGATAATAGAAATAATTGATAAAGATCTTGAAATACAATTATTCATTAATCTATTGAATACATTTTTTATAATGGACCTATGTACCCTCCAAAATAATTTAATATATAGTTTTAGTATTATTAAATATGGCTGATCAACAACATTAAATATGCTTGATCAAGTCAGAATATCTTGAGAAGAACAACACATTATCTTCTATATAGCTAAAATAACTTTTTATGTAGTCAAACGGTTTTCGATCATTGAATTTTTAGAATGATTGTGTAAATTTCATTATAAGTTTTCATCTGTAAGTAAAATGTTTGAAAGTATAAAATATTTTGAGGCAACTCGCACTTTATTCATTATTATTATTTTAGGCATTCGTAATACAGCTTATGTATTTGTTAATAATATTTTTCAAAAATTCTTTCCACTTTTGCAACAAGTTAATCAACTTCATTTAAAGAAAGATTCGGGCAGAAGGTTTCAACAACAAGCATATTGCAATTTTATTACATCATTATTATATATAACATCATATACAAAATATTTATGTATAATATATCTGAGTATATTAAATATATATGTATATAACATATCTGTGTATAACATCATGCATAACATATTTATGTATTGCATTTTCATTGTGTTTAACATTTATTAAATATTATATTATTATACATACATTATAAGATGTAACATCATATATAACACATTCATTGTATATAAAATATTATAAGTTATTAAAAAATATGATAAGTTATTAAAAAATATCTTTCATATAAAATTTTATGATTAATCATTTTTCTCAAAATCTTCAGCGATTCTTGTTAAAAGATTGTTAAAAATTTCTTCTAGATCAATTTCATAATTTTTTATCACATTTTAAAATTTGTGCAACAGAATCTAAACAACAAATGTACGAATTCATATTCCAATTCACTATTTTGAAAACAGCTTCTTCAAAATGAATACTTTATTTAAATTTGTCAAAAAAATTAACAAATGTTTTATTGGGCTGCAGATGCCCTTATCTAGAAACATTTTACATGGAAATGAATTAAAAAAACTACAAAAATTAACTTTTTATCCACCCGACGTTAGTCAAGAAATCATATATTGGCTCAATTTCAGACTTTTGGTCCGGCGCGAGCTGCACAGCCTCTTCCTTGGTCAGTTCGTTTCTGAGCACAGATTCTCTCATCAGTACATCTTTAATTATTTTATATGTTTCCGTACTTATAGACTCGCGACTACACAGCCCAAGCTCGCTTTTGCTTAAGTTTTCGCTCCGTATTTTCGCTTTTTGATTTTTGATTCTCAAATTATATTGTTCAACTTTTTCATTCCAATACTTGATTTCTGACTGTGGGATGATGCCTGTCTTTATGTGTTTCATTAGGTCTGAGTATAATTCGCCTTCGCGTTGATTTTTGATGGAATTTGCTTTCCAAATATATCTCTCTTCTAACCTCCGTTTTAATTCCATTTGCTTCCGTACATCGACTGCTAATTGTTTAGCCTTATCAAATCCTATGAATTGTATCAAAGATGCAAATTCTCTGTCAATTAATTTGTCATCGAGTGAAACGCCACCAAATAAATCAGGATGTAAGTTTTCGTTATCAAAAGGCTCGGATTCTTCATAAAGCATTCCAACATTTTCGATGATTCGAGTTCTTTTTCTTCTTTCTTCAATTTGATAATTATAACAACGTAAAGTTTGTATCTTTTTTCTAAATGTTTCTTCTGTCTCAGGCTCGTCTTTGAATGAGATATTTGCTATTATTTGCTCTGCTTCATTGTTGAACTCGATCTCGAATTCATGACGATAAGGCATGTAACCGTTAAATTCGGCAGGTACAGCTTTTTGATTGGAAAGTTTTTGTTTCTTGAGAAACTTAACGTATTCCGAGGGCTGCGGTTTTGTATCGTAGGGAGGGGGCGGAGGAAGTTCACAAGGCGGAAGTACCTCAGAAATTGGTTTTGGGGCGGATGGGGACTTGAGGAATGTTTGAACGTAGTAAGTTTCGCATTCAACGGGCGTCTTGTTCCCAACAAATTCGGAAACTTCTTCCCAATTTCCTAGACCGAATTTTTTGATTCCAACTAATAAATTAAGTTCATCTTTTGTTTCCCAATTCTCTCGATAAAGTGACTTGGGTTCATTTTTGCAGCTAACGAATACAAAGGAATGAGATTGATGACGTTTATCAACTTCTCGACCTGATGATAAACATTCTAAACATTGATCAAAATCTCGGCAACGCAAACACCTAACATAGCTTTCATTCAATATTTGGCGGCCACAAGTAGCACAAAATATTTCATTTGAATGAACCAACATTGAATCATCAGCCATCACTTCAATTGCATAAAACTATAAATCCCTGACAAAGAATACGTTAATAAACGGGGTACCCCATTATTCCATTTGTTTCATCATATCAACAATAATTTTTTGAGATTTTTCACGGAATGCAATTAAAGAATTTTTGGTCATTGAGAATTTGGTTATATTTGTGCATCTATTGACGTGGTCAAAAAGCATTTCAACATCGCCACTACTTAATTGTGTATTATCTAAATAAAAGAATTTAATGTTTGGGTTCGTATCAAGAAATTGTGAAATATAATCAGCTCCAAGTGATCCAATGTTATTTTCGGAAATATCAATCAAATCAAAGTCACGTGAACCAATGATATTTAAAAGAGGCCAAATTCCTTGTCCGGTTAATTTACAATTTCGTAGCGAAATTGATTTTAATTCGGTGTTTTTTTGAAGAAAATCTAGAAGCATCCAAATGGATTCATCTCCAATCGAATTATTAGATAAATTTAAAATTTGAATCTTATGATTAATGATTTTTTTTGAAAGTATATTAATTGAACTAGGATCAATCCCTAAGTTTTCCATACTAAGTTCCTTTAATTTAATAGGGATTAACGGACAAATAAATGTAAAATCTTCTTTTGTGAGAATACAATTTGTGAAAGACATTTTCGAAATTGTTGATAAATTCGAAGTAATTATGTCAATAAGTTCTCCTAACTGGATTACTCTTGTTTGAACATTCTGAATGTTCCCATATGTTATTGTTATTAACTTTTTTGTTGACAACAATTTTTTATTTGAGTAAACTTTACAATTTATTTTACAATTCCGTAATTATGCATAAAAATTCCAGAATCTGAAATTTTCATCAATTTGTTTTTAGTTTTTATACCAATTATGAACTAAACAGATATAAATAATCAAATAATCGCAGTAAAAAAAGAATTAAAACTTTAAACATTAAAACAAATCAAAAAAAACGAAAGAAATTTATTCAAAATTTACATCAAAGATTTGATGTTCAAATTATTTCCAATAAATCAATTTACTAATGGTATCAATATTGCATTGCCAATATCGTATGCTGGTAACCAGCAGCACCTGCGACTACACACGACAAGTTTGGTACCTTAGTTAATAAGTTTGTATATTCCATATCACCTCCAATTCCAATTTTGTTATGATCATTATTTCCTGTTGCAAATACGAAACCTTCTCTTGTTATAACCAATGTATCATCTGCTCCACAAATCAATGAAATTGGTCTAACACCTTCAGCTTCTTTCATTGGTCTCATTGTTCTTCTAACTTTATGATCTCCGACACCACATTCACCTTTTCTATTCCATCCACATGCTCTAATTTCATTACAATCATCGAATTCTATAAGGTTTGTATCGCCGCAACCAATTTCCAATATTTTACCTTTTGGATTAAACATTACATGTGAAATATGTTTACCTTCATTATGCCCAAGTCTACCAGATTCATTTCTTCCCCAAGAAAACAATTCATAATTCTCAGAAAGGGCTGCGGCATGAGTCCAACCAGCAGCGATTTTAATGATTGGTGAATTCTTGAAATAAAACTGATCGATTTTCTTTGGATTTGGAAAACATGTATTAACAAGTGCTAATTGTCCGAGACAATTATCTTGATTAAATCCGAAGGAATAAACTTCGCCATTTTTAAGCAAAATGATAGTGAAATATCCTCCGCAACAAATTTGGACTGGCGATGAATCGGAATCAATTTTGATTTCTAATGGTTCTTCTTCATATATTACTTCTGGACCTGGAATATGACCCATTCGATTATCGCCCCAAACAAAGATTTTGCCTTCTGTTGATATCGCACCACAATGTGCATTTCGACATGAAATCGAAGAAATTTTGATATTGTGATTTTTGAAATACGTAATGAGTGTTGGCGTATCATGCGCCGGATAACCACTAACACCTGACGCAAGTTTCCCCCACGAATATAAATTTCCGTTCTCATCAAGTAATATGGAATATGCAATTCCACATGCTAATTGTTTGATCCCAGTAACACTTTCTGGTAGATCAATTTCATAGTACCCGTACATTGTGGGCGCTGCTGAATTGCCTAAGTCACAGTGCTGATTGTATCCGTAGCCAACTAATTCGATTCTTTTGCTCATGAAAATGATTTGCGCACTTTACATATATCGGAGTTCTGAAATTTCAATGCGGTTTTTTGATGCGTTCTTTTCAATGGCTCCGTCTGACGCACAAACGAAACAAAAAATTTTTAATTAACAAAAAAAATCTTTTTGAACTTGAGCATTTCTGGGGCTTGTGTGAGTAACGAACGTAAGAAATCGGAGAAAAGTGTTTAACAGATAGAAAATGGATAAGCTGCAACGCGATTTATATGGTATTGACTACAAATTGTGTGGCTTTCTGAGTAAGGAATTCCTTTTGTGTAATTTTTAAGTATCTGAAAATTTGGTTTAAAATCATTTTGTGCTTTCTGATGGCAATTCCATTACGTAAGCTTAGGGTTTGTATAAATAAGTTTTCTTTGATAGCGATTACTTGTTAAAACATTTTGAATTTGCATTTTTGTGAAAATGTATCATTGATAGACTTCACTTGAAATAAAAGAGATCTGCTTAAGTGTAGTATCTTGTATTTAGTGATTTCTGGATAGTTTAACTTGGTTATAAACTATCGAAACAATGGGATTTGTTTATGTAAAAGTGACATAATATTTTATTGAAGAAAAAAAAAAAAAACATTTTTTTAAAGCAAATTAATGTTATCAAAAATAATGAAACGTAACAAATAAAAGTATGTTTAATCATATAGTTCATTGTGCATTTGAATTTTCGAAATATCTTGCTATAATCTCCAGTTTCCCAGGTGAGTTTTTAAAACACCTTTCTTCTAAATGTGCTGTGAATCTTGGAGCATCAATTTGCTCCCCGCAAACAGGGCATCTTTGAAATCTTCGAGCATCTGTTGTTTCAAGTTTGAATGGTGGGCGCTTGTCTGGTGGTTCTGGAATCACTGGTTCGTTCTGTAATATTTTTTGAACAGGCAAAGCATTTGGATATCCATATCTTTTTCGGTAATAATCAATGATTGTTTCAAAAATTAAATCACTAACAAGGCTTTCTAAAACTGAATCAACTTGTATTAGAGCTTGTTCAGCTTTATGTTTTTTCCAACTCACAAAATGAATCTTTTTTTCCATTGATATTTTGAGAAAGTCTGTTTGAATTAATTGTTATAAAATTTTGCCCAGACTAATGGAAACAGAAAATAATAATGAAATTGAGCAATTGAAAGCAAGATTATTAAATATTGTTGCAGAAATAAATGATTTAAAATTACATGATAATTCTTATTTTATTCAAATAGCTGATCAAATTAAACAATCATATCAAAATAAAATTAATGAACTCGATACTTTGGCGGAGATTAAAAAAGAACGCGCACAAGAAGATCATGAAGCAGAGCTTTCTTTTATTGAAGATGATTTTCAAACCAATTGTGAAATTTCATATTCAAAATGTTTAAAATTTATAAAATATAAATGTGACAAACTAATGGAGTCAGTTCCAGAACTTGCGCAGTATTTTATTAGCTTTGATATTCCTTTTATTTCTCAAATTTCACATGTTGAATCTCTGAAGACAAAAGATGATTCTTCCTTATATGAGTGCACTGTCAACGCTACTGATTCGTGTGCACTTAACGAGTTTGATATTCATCAAGATCTTGAACTATTTAAATCTCAAAATTGTTATGCAATTCAAGAAAAAGCTTTCCTTAAAGAAGGGCAAACTATTCCAATTGGAACTAATGTGTCTGTTATTATAAGTGAGAACATTACAATCAATGGAAATTTAGAAGGAATTGGCATTGACCACATCATAATTTCACCAACTGAAGGACCACCATTTAAAATATCTTTGAACATTCTGAATTCAGGTTGTTGTTTTATTGATTGATGCGTTTTCAGTAGAACAAAGTTAGTTTAATAATAGCATAAGTTCCGATAGAAAATTCAATGAAACACGATCGTTTTTAATTGAAATATCCTATCGTCAACGTGAATAATTTTTTTATCATTTCAAAATCAAATTACAAAAATAATAAGTTCAAGAACAACGATCACATTTGCTTCGAGTTAATAACTTATTACATTCGTTGAATAAGATTTTTCATAACATTGGTCTTTGTGTGAACGTTTTTTTGAAATGAATTAAAAAATTTTCGGCCCACGCTGTGAATTGTTATGGAATATTTGGTAAATTTTCCAAATGGGCATCGGCTACACGTACACGCGCACGTGCGAAAAGCTTTTCGAACGATGTTTATTGTAAACTTTTGAATTTGTGGGCAATTGTATTGGGCGTGCACAATCACTTCATAAAACAACAATGGAAAGTAAAAATGGTGTAAAAAAAAAATTACCAAGTCGAAGAAAGGCTTCTGAGGGAGAAAGAACTCAAGCTATTTTGGGTAATTTTAATTTTAAAGGAAGTAATGGAGAAAAGTTGATTAAATCAATTATAAAAGATGATATTACACTAATAAGGATTTTTTCTTTGGCTGAAATATTCTCTAAAGTGTTTGGAAAGCCTGTTGAACGTGATTATAAAAGACGAAAAGAATTGATGTATAAATATTTTGATGAAAATTATGATGAATTCCAAAAATTAGTCCCATACGTTTCAGTTCAATATGCAAATGATCCAAATCCTTAAAAATTAATAAATCAACCATTTAGGTTTTTTCTTATTTAATGTTAGCAAGCATTCCAGTTGACGTTATGTTGAAATTTAAACCAATGATATTATTAAAACTTATAGTTTGTTATTAAGTCCACAAATAATTTCTGATCTTCTTGTGAAAATGGTATCATTTCATATCACATATCACTTTCCTATACTTTATATCCGATAAGAAGTATAAATTATACAATATTTCAACTGTAAAATTTCAAAACGTTACATTGATTATCGTGCAACATTCCACTTTTGTGTTTTTTCTATAAACTTCAAAAATAATCCATTTAAAAACAATAATTGCACAACATTGTTCCCAACCCTATACTTGTTTATAAAAAGTTTTCATGTTCATGTTTCTCATCATAAGCAGACCGCTGCTCATTACCTCACACTAGTTTTAAAGTAAAATGATTATTTTCACTTGGGAATGCTAACATCAATGCTAATAAATTATTTGAAGTTTTTTTATGTGCAATCTTGAGTAAATTCATTAAAATTTATGGAAGTCAGAAAGAAACCAAGTTTACTTTACAAATTTCAAAACTTTTATGGAGGATAGTATTCATGCAAAAATTGTTGAAATATTGATAATAAAGATTTTTAATCACTACTAATTTTCAAATTTAAGTTAATATAGTTTAATCATTGACAAAGATATTCACATTTTAATTTTTTTATTTTGAATTGATATCTGGCCCTTAATATCAACTGCCGTTTTGAATTTTTATGCATCTGTCAAAAAACGTTAAAAAACCCATACAAAAGTGACACTCGGAATGACAACTCCTCTCGATCCAAACACGCTGTTCATCAGAAACATCCACTATAAGGTTACTGCTGGCGAACTCAAAGAAGCCTTTGCAAAATATGGAAATATAGCATCATCACGTATATTAAGTGAAAGATATCGTGGTCGTTTCTTTTCAAGAGGCATTGGCTTTGTAAAGTTTGAATCTGAAGAATCCTTCAAAAAGGCCCTTGAAGATAAAACACCAATTGAAATTGCAGGTCGTCAACTAAAGATTCAACAAGCTCGTGCTCGCGCTGAACGCAAGAGAGACACCATTTTTATTGCTGGAATCCCAGAGGGAACAACAGAGCAAGACATCTTAAATGCATTTGCTAAGTTTAATCCAAAGCAAACTCACATAATTAGATTTAATACAGACAAATCAAAAGGCTTTGCATTTGTCCAACTTAGCTCTCCAGAGGACCAAGAGGCTGCTGTCAAAAATGGGAAAACAATCCAACTTAAGGGCGGTGAATCTATTGTCCGATTTGCTCGTCGTGACTTTGATGCACCACGCCGTAGAAGGAGGTATCGCCGCGCTCCGCGTCGTGCTCCAAAGAACACAAGTCAAGAAGATGCCAAGTAAAAGTTGGTGAAAACAAACATAATAATTCTTTTTGTTTGTGCACTATAACATAACAATTGGCGAAACACTCGCTCACAGTCACTAGCGTAAAGTGTGTTGGAAAACTTACACTTTCATCAAATTAAGAAACGTCACTTTTCAATAAACTTGACAAAATCAAGCCAAGAAAAATCTCTTTCAAAAAGATAAAATCTTAAACGGTCAAAATGAATAAAAAATTTCAGCAAAATGATTCTCTTTCAGTTTCATACATTTTAAAGGCAACACTAGAGGACATAAAAAGGTGGATTAAAGCAGGGAATCCACCTCCAAAAACACAAATTAAAATGATTTATTTAATCATATTTCTTTTCATTGTAGGTATCACTTTAACAACAATATGGGTTTGCGCTTTGTTGGACATTGCATTTCAAAATACCTTTAAGTCAATATATCCAATAATCTTCTTATCATTCATTACATTATATCCTGCTCTTTATGGATTATGGGTTTCATACTGTTGTTGGCGTAAAGCATATGGGTACAATTGGTACATGATTCCTAATTTTGATTAATACATTTTCAAAATCAATTTTTTCTTAAATCCTTTTTTATTTTGTTTTAATCATTTTTTTATGCATTTTGGTGAAATGGATTTTTTAATTTATGCGTGTTGCTTTTAATTGAAATTAGGAGTTGCTAATCTTCGAGAAAATTTTTGAATGAAAAATGGCGCTTTTAGTGAATTGTAACTTTTTCTGAACCTCAATATTCAAAAAGTGATGTGAATTATGAGAATAAACCTTTGAAAAAAAAGAGAATTTTTTTTTGGTGATAAATCATTAGGGATTTCTTCCAGGATGGTGAGTACCTTATGTGCACTTTAGAGGGGATCAGCAGAAAAAGCCTAAGGCCTTTTGCAGCAACTGTTTACAGTAAACAAAAAAATAATTTTGGTGAGAGTTAGAAAACATGTGAAATCAATTAGAAAACATTCACTATTTCCTTTGTGCGTTCTAGATAGTTTGAATTACTTCCATTTGCATTTAAAATGAATTAAATATAAAAATGCAATTTCATTTTCTAATTTTTGGAAAAATTTAAAATTTTACAATCAGCTTTTTTGATCATTCAGTTAACTCTATACAACTGAAATCACAATAAAATGTATTTCAAGTGGACTTATTTCATAAAAAATGGTTTTTAATTACTTTTAATGTCGGTTTGTGCAAACGGACGTTTACTTCTTAACGTCTTCCAATGTTTTCTTTTCTTGGGGCTCATCTCCCGTTTGGAGAAAAAATATTTGGGGACCCAAATGGAAATATTTTAAACTCTACCTATATTTCTCTTAAGTCGCAAAATGAAGTTCAAGCCGCCACGTCATTATTAAAGTTGATGAAATCAAAATATTGTTATGATGACTTATCATTTCTTGGCTTTGATGTTTTAAATCTATTATCATCTGAAGACTTTGCCGTCAAAATCATTGGATATCGTTTTGCGTCATTCTTTTTTAATCCGTATTTATCATACATTGATTTATTCCCAACCATAATACAAGCAACACTTCAATTCCCTACACTTCTTTCTTCCACTTTAAATGCGTTAAGTAAATTTATTAATCCATTTGTCTATGATACAGTTAAAGCACAATTAAAGACGTTAGCCATATCCTCTACGGACGTTGCCCGAAAATTTTCACTTTGTTCAATTTTTAATGTGTATCGTCAAGACAATTCCATTATCGAAGATTTTCTCTCATTACTTAAAAACACCCTTTTCCAACCATCCACCAAATATTTAGCGCTTGGCATGCTTTGTGAGATTGCACAAGACAATCCACAACGCGTTCAAAGTTTCACATCCACATTAGTTACTGAAGTGCCGCTTTCAACTCCGCATTACTTCACAAAACTTTCACGACTATTTATCACATTATTACCATACGACGACACATTACAAGGCGAACTCATCAAAGCGTTACCGCATTACATATCGCACCACACCGAATTAATATCATTAATTGATCTTGCGACACTTCTATCGCATTTTTCCGGCGACTGTTCACTTTATTCTCAAATTGGGTCCGAAATTAATAAGATCATTGCATCTGATGAAGATCCAAACCATCGGATATTATGTTTAAATGCGTTATCCGCATTAACACCTAAGTTTCGTGTTGACACTGGCTTAATATCGATTGTATCGCAAAGCCCGAACAAATACATCTCGAGTTCCGCGCTACAAATTAAGTATCAACTTATACCTGATAAAGTTTCTGTTTTGAATGAAATCTTGGCCAATATTAAGGAAACTAAAAGCTCAAGTACAGCGAAACACTTGTTACGTTATATACCACGTAAAGGCGAAAAGTTCATCGAAACATTGTTCCAATTATATGAACTTGGGATCAAAGGAATCGCAAAACATTTGGCGAAAGCTATACGCGATATAACAGACGAGAAAACGCAGCTGTTGTTATGTAAGACAACTGTCGATACATTGATCGATACTCCGGATGATGAATTCGGTTACGCTTTAGCTACTGCTGTAAGTGATTGGTCACAAAGAGCTACAGACATCGAATTGTTGTTGCCATCAACAATCTCAAGGAAAAGTTCCGAGTCACAAAGTGTATTAATTGAATGCGCTTTCCATTTGTTCTTTAGATTGCACTTCTTGTTGCCAAAAGGTTTAATAAATAGATTGGAATTGTTGGCTCAGTCGCCGTTAAGACAGGTAAGACAAAGAGCTGCGGAATATTTGTTTATTATAGAACAAATTATTGTTGTTTCAAAACAAAATAATAAAAAGTAAAATAAGTTTTATGTTTTCGTTATTTGCGATTTCGACCATTAATTCGACCACAGACAGGAATATGACGCTTGGCCGCATCGGGTTGATATTTACGACCGCAATATTGACACGTGATTAATTCATCTGTTGGATCAGAAACTTGGATCTCGGTGGAACTAAATCGTGAGTTGGTGGAAAGAGTGGGCTTTGTTGGTTGATCTGATGTGGTTAAATCGTGCTTTGAGGATGTTATATTGGTTTTCGGATTTAAATTGAACGTAAGTTCTTTAGAGGTGGTTGAATTGGATTGGCCAAGAATGGATTTGGGCTTGACGGAAGATGTAATAGGCGTTGTTTGACGAGAATTATCTTTTTGTTGTGATTTTGTATCATCATTCGTTGGAGTAGATGACGCAGGTTTGGTAATTTTCCCATTAACAATGTCTGAAAAACGACGCATCATCAAAATTCTGTGTCCAATTGAAGTTACACCCATTTCTTTGAGATGATCTTCTGTGATTAAGGGAAGATGAATTCCACAAATTTCATTCTGAATAAATGCATTTGCATACTGACCATAGCCAAGCAATTTTAGCTGTTTTGCAACATCTTGTTGATTCCAGTCTTGATAATTCATTCTTTAATAATTAAACGTACACAACAGAATTGTTCCAAGTTTGGAAAATTCATTTCCTAACTATTAATTAGAATATAGGTATCAAACAGCAAACATAGAAAGCAGTATTTTAAATGTTATCAATAATTTTAATGTATTAAATTTGATATCAATAGAATATTTTTGTAATCTCACATTAAAGTAAGTTAATGAAAGCAACACAGCTAAGCATTTTTATAGGCTTATGACAAAAACATATACTTTCTTTTTCAATCGAAATCAGAAAAAACTTCTTTTCGAAAATCATTTTTATCATTAAACAATATTTTCTTCTTAGGAAGTAAATTTAATAGCATTACTCTATTAAATAAAAATTAAAAATAATTAATCAAAAATTACAAATTTTATATAATATTATTTTCAAATAGAATTCGATGCGCTAGGGTTCGTCAATGCCATTGGTTTATTCTTTGTGTGCTTTGGCTGCAATTTTTGCTTGCGATCAATATTATTTTTCTCGAGTTTTCTTTCATCGATTACATTTGCGAATGTATTTTGGCATATCTCAATCAGGTCCTTTTGTGATTGTTGAGATAAATAATTTGGTGATGAAAGAATTTTTGATGCCAAAGGAATTATGTTCTGTAAAGAAACCTCTAGTGTAACGTCAAGCTTCTTTAAAAGTGAAACAATTGCGTCAGCGATTTCAGTTGATTTGAATTTGCCCCAAGCGATTGTTATCTTTGGCAATGAAATTTCCGCAAATGTATCTGGATCAACTTTCATATGGCAATCACTTAAAGTCAAAATAGAGTTAGCAATGATATCTTCATTATCAGATTCTGATATTAAATTACAAAGTTTTGGAATAATAACTTCTCTTATTACGCTTGAATTGATTGTCTTAAGAATTAATGGTAAATAAGCAATTGCTGTATTTTGTATTCTTATATCAGTATCAGGTTTTAATGCAGCTTGAAATATTGGGAAAATTACTTCATAATGACGTTCAGGCTCCACTTTTTCCAGTAAAATATTCAAAACTGAGAAAACCGCTAGCATTTGTTCGGGCGGTTTTGTCACGGTCAAAAAGTGGTATAACGGTATCAAAATTTCGTTGTTGAATTCTCTTTTTGTATACAAAGAACCGATTTGAAAAATTAACGGTATCGTCACAGGGCAGTACCTTTCGTCCTCCAAAGTTTCCTTCATGAAAAGGGGCATAAGCTTAATCCTATTCATTCTTTCAGAGAAGATATCCAATGTCCGAATTAACGACTTATAAAAATTGAATTTTTCCGCAGGTTTTTTGGTTAATATGTTATCGATATATTGGTAAACTTTCGTTTGAACTGAATTAAGTGTAGACTCTATTTGGATGATGGATGGCCTTGTTTCAGGAGATACAGAAATACATGATTTAAGAAGTTTGGAAATCGGTTCTGTTACATTTGGAATTGTTAAAGTATATTCATCGCTTAGTTTTCGTAAGATTTCATGCGGAGATTTACATGTAAATAAGTTTCGTTGCATATATAATGATATTAGAACTACTCCAAAACTAAATATATCGGCTGACTTTGTGATCGTTTGATTTAATGTAAGTTCTGGTGCTGAGAAATTTACATCAGGAAGAAAAGGAGATGGATTCCAATTCCCATATTTTGGAAATACTTTGTACGATTCGCCAATTATTGACGATGAAAAATTAAATGAACATAATTTTAAGGTTAAGTCTTCGGTTAAAACAATGGACGTAGGAGATATACCCAAATGAGCAATATTCGCATTTTCATGAAGGAAATCTAATGCAGAAATTAATTGTTTCCCAATGTATTCTACTTCATCCGTTGTTAAGCTCCTTTCATTGACCAAGCATGAATGAATTGGCTCGGCTGAAAAAGCAATTTGTTTTGGATTTTCGTTCGCTTCAAGAATTTTTAAAATATGTGGATGTCTCAATTTGCGAATTTGCTGGATAGAATAAATGCATGATTCTAAGTATTTTTCATTGTCTGTTTTTTGCTTATTTTGATCAAGCATTTTTTGATTATCAAACAACCAGAGAGATACCTTTTCCCCAGAATTTTTCTTTACAGCACTATGCACCTTCCAAAAGCCTGTTGTAAATATTGGCATTATCTGATCAAATGATGCTGAAAGGTCTGCTCCCATTTCTTTTTTTGAATTTTCGTAAATGTCAATAAAAATTAAATGAAAAAATAATTGTCAACACTTCATCACATCTAAGTTCATTTTTCTCATAAAAAAATTATACTCAATGAATAATATCATCATAAAAATGATAATAAATTTTCAAAAGTCCGATTTCCTTCCATAAAATTATTGATTGAATTTGAACAAATGATTTTTAATTTAACTCAAGAAAATCTTGAACTAACAATATAAAGAACAATGAAATTATTTGATTCGAATTTCCCATGTTCATATAATTTAATTATAAGTAATTTAGTTTATTTTGCATTTTATTCAAAAAAGGATTTAAATGATAATCAAACTAAAGAAGAAGAAATTCATCAAAATATTCACAAATTGAAATATTTCAAATTAAACCGTTTATTGGAAACCGTTAATTAAGACGTTTATTTATTAAAGCTTGTTAATTTGTAATGGCACAAATTCCATGGGTAGAAAAGTTCAGACCAAAAGTGTTAAATGATGTTGTTGGAAATCGTGCTGCTGTTGAACGACTTCGAATTATTGCATCTCAAGGAAACATTCCAAATCTTATTTTAACAGGCCCACCTGGTATTGGTAAAACCACTTCACTTCTCTGTCTTTGCAATGAGCTTCTTGGTAATCTTGTTAAAGAAGCTGTTATTGAATTAAATGCATCAGATGAACGAGGCATTGAAGTTGTTCGTCAATCAATCAAATCCTTTGCCAAGAAACATGTTAACCTACCACAAGGCCGTCACAAAATTATACTTTTAGATGAAGCAGATTCAATGACACCCGCTGCACAACAAGCGATGCGTAGAATCATGGAAAAATATTCCAACACAACACGCTTTGTCTTTGCATGCAACATGAGCGACAAAGTTATTGAACCCATTCAAAGTAGATGTGCAATAGTTCGATTTACCAAAGTCGAAGAAGGTGAAATTGCGACACGACTAGCACAAATCTGCGAACAACAAAACGTAGGCTTTACCAAAGAAGGCATTGACGCGCTTGCTGTATTATCTGATGGAGATATGCGTACTGCCGTTAATGGTTTACAAGCCACAGCCATACGCTATGGATTTATAAATCCCGAAAATGTGCAAAACACAGTCGATGCGCCCAATCCTACGGCGATGACCGAAATTTATGATTCGATGAGAAAGGAGGATTTAAGGTCAGCATTGACTGTGTTGTCGGGATTAGAAATGAGAGGCCACAGCGCATCAGATATAGTACAGTCATTATTTAAGGCCGCCAGAAGAGATTTGATATTTGGCGAGAAATTAAAATTGTTGATTCTTAAGGAAATTGGTTTGACGCAGATGGCAATGGCACAGGGAGTGTCTAGCCCACTGCAATTAGACGGATTGTTAGCACGCATATATAAAATTATTCAGGCGAACAAGTAAAAGTGATTTTTATTTCTATCGGCTGTTTTTTGGAAATTGCTACTGCGGATGAATCGAACTGACGTAATTACGAGTTTATACTGCTGTACATTGAAAAAATGATTCCTAAGTGTAACACTACAATTGTGATACTAATTATTATTTCATTATATCTTCTGAAACTTTATTGAGACGTAAGAAAAAATCGAAAAATGTATAAAGTTAATTTTTAAATTCACCATCATAAGTTTTTAAAGTTTCATTTTAATTATTTGATGTACACTAAAATTTATCAATTCATTATGAAGAAAAAATATAAAAAAAATATCTCCCGCATATTTACTAATTTTTTTTTTTTCATAACTACTGCTCATTCTCATTAGAGTCAATATAATAATATCTTGATTAACAGTTTCTCGTTCATTTTCATCACTAAAATGAATACCAACACATTCTACTGATATTTGTGTGCTTACTTTTTCTTTCTTGCTATTGTTATAACGAATTAAAAATAAAAAAGCACCAATAATAATAAGAACGATTACAAACAATTCAAGTGCTTGTATCGGTTATGGGTAAAAATTACCCTTCATATCCCGTCCATATGCTTGAGGACTTCAGCGATTCTGATTATACAGATGATACCGAAAATGAAGAAGAGGTTGCTATCATCATGAATGTACACATGCCAATTCAAGAGGAGCAAAGGCAAAGATATGATCCATTTTTTTCTCTTGCTGCACATCATCAGCAATTTAAGCCAACAAACTTTATTGCCTTACCAAACCTAAAATTTGTTCCAACCATAGAGGAAGAAAAAGAAGGTGATGAGCCAAAACCGTGGAGAGAGACACCAAAATTAATGCCTGATTATTTTAATTATGGATTTACAGAACTCGTTTGGGAAGCTTACAAATACAAGCAGCATGCACTTCGCCAAATGTATTCTGATAAAAAAACTAATAACTTACATCGGAGAAATCAAAGAAAGTAATAAATATGTTTTTTTATACATTTTAGTTTTACTTTAATAACATTGCTAATGTTTGCTTATGAACTTATTTAAAGTAATTTTTGTTTTTTTAAGTTTTTCTTGATGAAAATAATTTTAACGTCTTACAGCTTTAACGGTTTCCTCTTCAATGATATCAAAAGAGGATTTCAAGCTTCTCCAGGAAAAGCTTGTTTCCTTATCAGAACAAAGCGAAGAATATCAAGCCAAGATTAATGAGCTGAAAGAACAAAACTCTCAAATTCCTTCATTGCAAAATAAAATGAAGGAAATGACAAAAGAAAATGAAAAAGAAGAAGAAAGGCAAATGAAAGAACTTCAAGATGCATCGGCCAAGCTTAATCAATTGCGTTCTGATTCAAAGAAGTCAATATTTGATTTATCTGAAAGAAAGATCCAAAAACTCGAAAATAAAATTAAGATTTTGCGCAAAAAGTTCGAAGACCTAATGAAAACAGAGGATGAGTTAAATGCTACGAATGATGAAAATCGAAAACAGATACATGTAATCAAACAAGACGCAGAATCTTTACAAACACAGATCAACAAATTCGAGAAGTTATGTCTTAGAGTTCCTCCATCTGCTCCTATTCTTCTACAAATTACTGATTTAGAGACATCATATTCTCAACTTAGAAATCTTCATCAGCAAAATTCAAGTCGAATTCCAATACTTGAAACTCAAATATCCGATCTTACTTCTGAAGTTCAACTCAAAGGTTCTCAATATTATAGGCTCAAAGGCGATCTTGATTCAATACAATCAAATATCGATAAATCCAAATCTTCGAAATCAGAACTTATTTCTACACTTCAAAACATCAGTGGACAACTTGAAGAAGACGGCATTGCTAATAAATCCGAGAACCTTCGAGCTATAGAAGAACGAAAACGCAACGAATCGCTCGAGGAGTCAGAAAAAAGTGACGTTTCACAACTAGAAGCGTCACTTTTGTCACTCAAAGAAAAAGAAACCGATTTTTCAAATGACATTTCTGCCCTCAAAAGCGATCATGCGAAAGTTATTCTAAAGAAGAAACAAATGATTGATCAACTGAATAAGAAGATGAAAGAAACAAAACATGAAATTGAAGAAGCTCAGTCAAATAACCCTGAAGTTTTTCAACTTACATCAGATCTCGAGAAGGAATGGATCGAACATGAACAATTGCTTGACATATATAAAGACAAGTGCAGCGTATTAGAGAAGAAAAAAGAGCTTTTAAGAAGAAGGAAAATTGCAATCGCAGAAATAAGAAACAGATGGCCTCCAGATGGAAGAGTCAAAGCAAAGAAAGGTATGCCTGAACTATGTTGCATTTATGAAGAGGCATTGGTAATGAATAGAAAACTTGCGGGAGATGTAAATAGTCTGAATGGAGAGATTGAAATTTATAGGGAAATGAACACTAAGCTAAAGAAAGAGTTGAAAATAGCTGATTGATAAATAATGTGATCATAAAAAGAAACAATTTGATAGTTCATTAAAATTTCTTAGTAATATTAAATAATTTTGGAATCACAATAAAGTTTAAATATCATAGGTAACAATTACTTTTGAAAGCTAAAGCAGTTGCCCTTGTCTTTGTACTGATTATTATTTTGATTAAAGTTTCAAATGATTAATATTGTGATCAAATATTATAATATGTATACATTGATTTGCTTTGACACGCTTTAATTTTTTCTATAAACTTGGTTATAATAAACTGTTCTGATCATACCAAAGCAAGTTAACTTGATATTCATTTCAAATTAGGGTACTCCTAAAACGTTAAAATATCAGGAAGGAAAAAGTAATAAAATGTGTTTCCACGGCCCTGACCTGAATTTTATTGTTATAGGACTTGACAACGCTGGCAAGTCTACAATAATCAACCAATTGAAACCACAAATCGTTTTTTTATTTTCTAATTTTTAGTGTCAATCCACAAAAATAGATCCAACAGATGGTATTTCAAATCCATGGATTCCATTCCATGAGTTTAGAATTCGTTTCAGGGATATGAGCGGTACAAATAACTCAAGACCTCTTTGGCAACAATATGCTGATAATCTCAACGGAATAATTTTTGTTATTGACTCTAGTGATAACATAAGATTCTCTACAGCAGCAGATGAACTTCATGCTTTCTTGGATCTCCCTCCAATTAAAGAAAAACCTATCCCACTTCTTGTTTTCGCAAATAAAAATGATATTCAAGGCAGTGCTCCAGTTGAAGTGATACAGAGGGAGTTACGTCTTGAGAATTATACAGCACATCCAACGTTGGTTAAGGGTGTTTGTTCACATTTTCCAAAAGAAATTTTTTCTGGTTTAGAATGGATTGTAAAGCGTCATGTATAATTTTTCGGAGTAATGTCTAAGTATACTTAATTCAAATTTCAATTAGAAAATGATACAATGATTTCAAATTAAATATTTTATTAAAGACATTATTTTGTTCATTTGGCATTTTAATTGTATTAATTTTAATGATAGTTACAATAGTAGTTAGCAACTCATGGTGAATGAACATCGAAAAATTCAATGCGTTTTCATCGGAATATGACACAGTGTCACTTTTTAACCTCAAAGTTAAGGATGTCTCTTTTAGATGGGCAGGACCAGGCTCCAATTCAGCCATTTCCGCAAGAATTTACCAACCTTAAGACAACTGTTTTCACACTTCCAATTGAGCACACTGTAAATATGAAAGCACTTGTTTTATCAGATCAATTTTTTGGTAAGACTCTTCCCTTGACAAAATCTATCCCTCAATGCATGAAAAATATTATGACAATAATATCTAGAGAAAATATCACATGTATATTATTAATTGGTGATTTGGTTTATTTCCAAAAAGATGAAAAACAAACCAAAAGCATAATTAAGAAAGTTATACATGTTTTAGAGGAAATCCCTCTTCCAGTTTATATCATGGGAGGAGAACAAAATCGTCAAATCTTGTATGAAATGAAATACAACAAACCAGGTTCCAACGTCCATGTCGTTTATGATTTCATGCTAAAGATTAAGCATCCAGCTCCTCCACCTGGCACAATTCCAAATGTTTATCTAACACATGATGTTAAAAACCCACTTCCTGTCAAGCCTGACCAAGTTGAATCATTTGTATTTTCCTTAAAGAATGCATTCAACCAGGAAATTGCCAATGAAGACTTCCTTTTGGTTGGACATTGCAATGGATATTCATTAAATGAACAAGGAAGATATGGCTCAATCAAAGAATTTTCACCAGACAACCACCGTAATGGCTACGCAGTTATCACATGTGCAAAGGAAGGGTTCAATGTAAACATTGTTGGAAAGTGAAAAAAAAATAATAAACTCAATTTGTAAAATTAGATAAAATGCATTTTACCATGTTGGTTCTGCGTGCTTCTTCTTCTTGTCAACCATCCATTCGAATTTCCTGAGACGACCGAGGCAATACATTGAAGATTTCTTGCATTGCTGGCATGTGAAACGAAGGCTGATCTTCTTTGATGTCTTCTTGCTACGACGAAGGAATGGCTTAACACGACCCACGAAACCTTCTTGCTTACGATCATACCTACGACGACCGAGAGCGACCTTACGTTCTTCACCACGACTAGCTTGTGTTACCTTTACTGTTGTGTGTTTCTTGCAGAATTTGCAGAAGAATTTCTTTGTTTTTGGATAGTGTACCATTTCGAAAGGCCATATCAAACCTCTTTAACCGTCGCAATAACGGTAATAGAAGAAAATAAAAATACATCTTTATACGATTGATCAAATTGAAGTCAGCTTATAAGGTATTCATCTGGAATGTAAGTGTGAGATTAAAATAGTGTGTTATTGCTTAATATTGATGGCGTTTTTGGAGGATGAGTTGATTATTTTTTGAATGAAGAATGACGGTTTGTTTCCATAGGTGTTATGATTCCACTGCTTGATGATTTCCTTATGCTCTGTGTAAGGGTTGACTTCTTTGATCGCTTCTTGCAAGTGTCATTAGTTCTGTCAATTTTGGCAATGGTGTTTGTTACGTTCAAGACAATACCATATGGAAAAACATACACTCGCGGAAAATCTATTTTCAAAATCGAAATTAAGGATAGGATTGCTGTGATTCTTATAAACTCACCGGGACCTCTTATTTTCTTTTATTCACAGATTTTCTATCCAAATGGTGACTTATTCTCATTACCATCTGTCCTTTATTTGCTCCACTACATCCACCGTACACTCATTTATCCATGGTTCCGTAAAACATACTCCAAACCATGGCCACTTGAATCTGTCATCTTCTATTTCTGCAGCAATTTCTTTGTTGGACTCACATTTTCCCATCTTATGATCTTCAGCGGTAAGGAGCTTGATCGTTCCATCCAAATTTTACTTTCAGTCTTATTCATTGGATTTGCTATTGCTAACGCATTCTTCGATTACAAGCTTTGCGCACTCAGAAGAGCCGGAGACCAAGGATACCAAGTTCCACACGGTCTTCTTTTCGAATATGTTTCCGGTCCACATTATTTATTCGAATTACTCGAATGGCTTAGCTACATTTTCTTCTTCCCGTTCGGATTCGGCTTTGCTACTGCAGGAATTTGGCTTTTGGCTGCTATCACTGGTCGTGCGGAATCAAATCATGAAGCATATCTCAAGAAGAACATCCTTCCAAAGAACGTCAAGTACCCAACAGGACGTGCTCCTTACATTCCATTCGTTGAGAAATCAAAATACTTAATCTAAAACAGAAGTTACTAATCCTATATAAAAGATGTTTTACACAATGGGCATGAGTCTTGTACTTTGGCCCACTTTTCGATACAAGAGGGATGAAAGCTGTGACAGCACTGAAGAGTGGCAACCTCAGAGCCATCCCGAAGGCGTTCGAGGCATATTCCACATATTCCAGAATTGTCATATGAGTCATCTTTTGAGTATGTGCGAAGATCGTACCTAACTTGTGTGCTGCCAAACCATGGTTTGTTTTCCTCTGTGTCAAATAAAGGTTCAATGTCTTCTGAAGATCTGTGCTTACGACAAACACTTTCAAAAAAGGAAAGCAAAAGAGCAAGGATCATGCATAAAACAATGGTGATAAGCAGAGTTTTCAAAGAGACAATTCTGAATATCCATAATAATATGCATACTGAAACACCAAAAATAATAAATTGTTTTACATGTTTGATTTTCAGCATCCCACTAATTATTTTCATGGGAGACGGGGTCTGAATATGGAAAAGATCATTCATTCTTCTGTATATATGTAAAGTATTCAATAAAAATACCGGCTGAAATCAACAAAATGCCACAAAAAACATGAATAAATGTTATTTTAATGTTATCACAGGTATACACTTACCATATTTTTGGTGTTATTTGATGATATAAAAAAAAAATTTCAAATTTATAAATTAGCTCTAATTAATCTGTTGAAAACCTTATTCATATCAATTTCCACTATAGCAAAGTGAAAGTGAATATAGATATGCTTACTAATATAAAATTATTTCCATCTTTGAGAGAAAAAAGAAAAAATGGGATTTGTAGACCGTTAAAACAAAAATGAGTGGAAGAGTTAGAAGAGAGAGAAGAGACGAAAGCAAAAAGTATAGGGAAAGAAAAAAGAAGACACAAGGGAAGACAAGAAAGATAAAAAAATATAAGAAAGATAAGAAAGACAAACAAGAACAAAAAAGAAACAAGTTATAAGTTACCATTCAAAAAAAAGTATATAATATCGATCTTCCAGCATTTATTGTCAAAGGGCTTTTAGAGAATAATGGCGTTAAAGAAGATCCAAAGTCAATTCAACTCAAGATAGTTCTTCAAAAGAAGAAAGATTAAACGATACTAATTTTTTTGAATAAATAAATAGCTTTTGATTTTTTTCCCTTCTTTTTTAACATTGAATTTTAATAAGAATAATGGTTGAATATAGTGAAATAATAATTTTTTGATATTTTTCTTCAATTCCATATTTCAGAATGTCTGTTTGCTTTCCAAACTTTAAAATGAGCGAACAAAAAGAAGAAGAACATCAACATAATAAAGATGAAGAAGAAAACAATGATAATGAAGATGAAGAAGAACGAAGTGAAGGTGAAAGTGAAGAAGAAGATGATGAAGACGATGAAGATGATTATGATGACGATGAAATTGAAGGTAGTGATGATGATGATGACATTAAAGTATCTTTAGATGAGAACATTACACAAACAGCAGCAGTTGAAGCAGCTAAACGTCGTTATTCTACGCAAGCACATTACACGCCGACAGGTAACTACGCAGCCATGATTACGCCCACGGAAATCTTTTCTAGCGGTAATCGTATTCCATGGGAACTTGTTAATCCGATGGGAGTTCATCCTTCTGATCCTACGAAGTCCATCTTTAGTTATGATTTATCATCATTACCGAACACAGTTGAAGCGAAGCCATGGACAGCGCCCGATGCAGACATTTCAGATTGGTTTAATTATGGCTTTAATGAACAAACGTGGGAAAAATATCGTAAGAAAATCTTGAAAGTGATTAAGAATAAGAAATACGAATCGAAAATATCAGTTCTCACAGAACAAACATCAAAACGATGAAATGTATTTTTTATTAATGAATATAAATATAAATATTATTTAAATCATTTTAATATTAATGTTAATGTTTTTTTTTGCCAAATTCGAATATATAACTAAACAAATGAATTTTCATTTCAATTTCAATTGTTAAACAACCTCAAAGTCTGAAAACAAATGTTTTTGTTAAAACATATGTTATTTTTATATTTGATTTAAAGTTTCATATGGAAAAATAGAAAAAATATCTAATTAAACTTAAATAAAATTCAAAAAAAATTAAATTACAGAAAATAGAAAAATTCATTTCTGAATCTATTAATACATGTGTATAATATTGACTTTCGATTTCTGCAACCCGTATATAACGATCATCCTACGATCTTGATATCATGAATATATAATATATATACATAGTTGCATCTATGATTAATATAAATCTAAGAATAATATCATGATTAGCACGAGATAAATTTATTCTTTCATTCCAAAAAGTGACAAAAATTGACTTTTGTATGGTTTATGTTGAACGATAGAGGGAACGATAGGTGCCGATAGAAGCGAATTTGAATGATGGTAAATATTATCAAATTTTTACCCTTATTTCAAAAAACACGTTATTCATATCCGAAAAGTGTCTTTAATTTCTATGCTTTATTTCTTTCTATCATTGTGATGATAATGGTATCCAAATCAAATGATCCTTGGTTTGTTAAGAAATAAAATTGATGAAATTTATTTACAATAGCGTGATTTGTTATTCATTCCAAATAATTATATGAAATATTGATTTTCTTGAATTTATGAATTTAATGGAAAAAATGAATGATATAAAAACGATTCTTGATCATCGAATTCATTTGATGTATTTTTTTTTTTTTTTTTAATTTTTGTATTTTAGCAAAATGTTCAATTTTATTGAATAAATATCTACACAAATCTAATTTGCAAATAATCTTCAAAATACTGACTTGAGATACATTTATCAATTCCTTTTATCTCATATTACTCATGTGCTATCAAATTTTGAATATATTACATTTTTCAACTTATTTGACATTTTATGTAATGATGTTAATTTCTCTATTTCTCCGAATATGAGTCAATACAGCATTTCTTGAGCTAGCTATATTCTTAAATTGTTTTTTAAGAACGATACGAGCTGATTGAGTGATTTTTATTCGTTTACTCATTCAAATTTGACTTTGAACCGCTTGAACATGTAAATTGATATCAACTGATTGAGGAAAAAAAAATTATCTATTTCTCACCTGAGATTTATTTTAAAAAAAAAAAAAAAAATAGATCCATACTTTTATAAATTATTGGTTTTGCTTTTATATCTTTATTAATTTTTAAATTCTTCTAAATAATATTTTGGATTTTGTTGAATTTTGTATATTCTCATTATTCTAAAAAACAATATCATTCAATTTAGAGATTTAGAATCGAAAAAATATAAAATAAGTAGTATAAACTATCATAAAATTATAATATCATAATTATACTAAATTTTTTATGAATAGCTTTTGAATAAAATTTCATATGAAAAATTATTTATTATCTTTTTATTTTTCATCATTTGGAAATATTTAAAAACTAATTTAAGTACTATTGTACTTCGGGGATACTTGTATATTATATAAAATGAAAAGTAGGCTTCCAAAAAAACATATATAGACAAAATTACAGTGATTACAATTTTAAAATAATTATTAATATGATGTGTACCTTTAATAAAAAAGAATGATGTTTTTATAAATTATGATTTTTTTGTTTCAAAATTCGTATTTTTATGTTTTTGATATTTCATCTATTTATGATTTAATGATTTACTTACCCACTTTTTACTTTTCTCGCTCTGTGAGTTGAGATGATATAGGGGAAAAATTTCGCCAGCGCTTCGCGATGGCCATTTTTTCCCTATATCATGTTTCACCTTTAAACTTGAATAATGTTTTTATCATTTCAAAATCAAATTACAAAAATAATAAGTTCAAGAACAACGATCACATTTGCTTCGAGTTAATAACTTATTACATTCGTTGAATAAGATTTTCGCGAGTATTTTTCATAACATTGGTCTTTGTGTGTACGTTTTTTGAAATGAGTATAAAAATTTTCTGCCCACGCTGTGAATCGTTACGAAATACTTTTTCAAATGGGCATCGGCTACACGTACACGCGCACGCTTTTCGAACGATGTTTATTGTAAACTCTTGAATTTGTGGGCAATTGTGATGGGAGTGCACAATCACTTCATTAAACAACAATGGAAAGTAAATATGGTGTAAAAAAAAATTTACCAAGTCGAAGATATGTTTCCGAGAAAGAAAGAACTCAAGCTATTTTGGGTAATTTTAATTTTATAGGAAGTAATGGAGAAAAGTTGATTAAATCAATTATAAAAGATGATATTACACTAAAGAAGATGATGAAAAAAAAAAAAAAATTCTCTAAAGCATCTGGAAAGCCTGTTGATCGTGCTTATAAAAGACAAAAATTTTTGATGTATAAATATTTTGATGATAATTATGATGAATTCCAAAAATTAGTCCCACACGTTTCAGCCCAATATGAAAAGGATCCAAATCCTTAAAAATTAATAAAGCAACCATTTAGGTTTTTTCTTATTTAATGTTAGCAAGCATTCCAGTTGATGTTATATTGCAATTTAAACCAAGGATATTATCCAAACTTATAGTTTGCCATTAAGTCCACAAATAATTTCTGATCTTCTCGTGAAAATGGTATCATAAACATTCCACTTATCTATAAACTTCAAAAAATAACCCACTTAAAAACAATAATTGCACAACGTTCTTCCCAACTCTATACTTGGGTATTATATGATATATAAAATAAATGTTTTAAAATTATATTAAAAACATAAAGAAACATTTATTTAGGTTGATGATACATATCAATTTGTTCCGACAAATAGCCTAGAATTGGCGTGTTCATTTCTTTCGTCTCTTCAGAAAGTTCTTGAAGAATGTTGGAAAGATCTTTCAACAAATTTCGTTCTTCTGAAAGTTCTGAAAGGAGTTGCATTCCGCCTTCTTCATCAACACTACTTCGGACAATGTCTTCAAGATTGAAATAAACATCATCGCGTGAAATAATCGCCGAAACCCATGCTGATGATTTTTCGAATAATTCGCTGATGTTGGCGCTATCTTGATATGAATTAGCAATAACTTGCGTCATTTTGTTATTCCCTATTTCTTGACTTAATATTGATAAATCAATCCCTTTGTTTAAAAGTGCTTGTGATGATTCTTGTAAACAATATGGACAAACCCACGTCGGATTATCAGTTTCATCCTCAATACATTCAATATGAAATTGACAATGACAAACTGAACAAAAAATCATTTCATCTGAATTCGTTGGTTGACCACACGGACAACGAAATATTGGTGCATTTTCTTCTTCTTTGATTTTTTTATGAAAATTTCGATGCGATGGCGATGCAAGTCTTGAAAGTTCTGAAAGTCGTTGAAGAGGATCATTCATTATTGATGTGTTCAATTATGAAATAAAAAGTTATGTGGAATGAGAACGTGAGTTACTTAACGTGCGACTTAAAATGAAATTTGAAATTGTTTTAGTGGTATTTATAGTAAAATAGATAAATATAATCCAACAAAAAATATTTTTTACTCATATATATATAAATATTTTAATATTCAAAGAGTGCAAGCGAAAGAATACCTTTTTTATGTGAACTACCATTCGAATATATTTTTTTCCCTGTCTCTGCTTCCCACGTTCGATAATTATGTGCCTCCTGTGATAATATATTTGCTGTCTTTGGTAATGGCAACATCCCAAATCCATTTCATTTGACGGGGATCTTCAAGATGAAATTTTTCTTTATAATTTATAAAATCATAAATTTTCGATGTTGAATCTGCTGATGTTGTAACAAAATATTTTTCATCTGGTGAA
The DNA here is from genome assembly GCF_020186115.1 of Histomonas meleagridis. Classification (NCBI taxonomy): domain Eukaryota; phylum Parabasalia; order Tritrichomonadida; family Dientamoebidae; genus Histomonas; species Histomonas meleagridis. The sequence goes on from NW_027150923.1 coordinate 435,560, forward strand.
ATCTTACTTCGAAGAATTACATCTTGATGCGCTTGAAAATTAATTTCTTGGCGAAATTCATTCAATTCTGAATCAAAATTCAAAACAGAAATTTCTCCATTTTGAAGTCCAACTAAAAATTTATTCCCATTTCGCGTCATGGAAAGACTTCGAATTGGACATTGTCGAACTTGATATTTATTTATTAATTGATAATTCCGATTGTCGTACATTTCAATAAATCCTTTTTCATCACTTAAAAAAAGATAATTTTCATTAGGATGAAGTAAAATATTATTAAGTGATGTTTCAGTGCTAATTGAATGTTGTGGTCGATTGCTTTGTAATGGATCCCAAAATTTAAATGTTCGATCTTCACTACATGAATAAAAATTATTTCCTAAAAAAACTAAATCTGTAACATTTCCTGTATGTCCTGTAAATTGAACAAATTTTTCATTACTAATAATATTGTGTAAATTAACTTAAGGATTTGTGGCTGTTAAAAATTTCTTATCTTCATGAACTAAAATTCGATTAACTTGTGAATTAAGAATTGTGACTGGACGAATATTTGGGTCTTCTTCCCATTCAAAAATACTTGTAAATGTAATACTTAAATCTAATCCTGCTGAGATTAAATAAGGTGTATAATTCATAATAAAAAAGAAATTTTTAATTTTTAATTATTTTGTTAAACGGTCATTTAATCATTTTTTTTTTTTCTAAATGATCCCAAGTATTAAAAGTCAATCATTTCGAGAAATTCGATCATCAATGAATCAAAAAGAACATTTGAAAAGTATTCTTCAAAAACATCCATTTATTCATTGTCTTGAAATTATCACGAATAAGCAACCACCAACATTTCCTCATTTTTCTGATCATTATTATCAAGTTTTAATAAATCCAAAATTTTTAAAAGATGAAAATGTATTAAATGATATTATTGAAGGAAACATTATTTTTGTTTCATTAACACCTATTCATAATGGGAATGGATTATATATTTATAAAGGAAATATTCTTTTTTTAATAAATCAAAGTACATATCAACGTTTTGGTCTTCAAGGTCAAAAATATGAAGACAAATATTTAATTTCCATTCAAGCGACAGAACGCGAACGCATTCAACGTCTTCAAATTGTTGAAAATATCGAAGGGATTCTTTATAGTAATAATTTAAATATTTATGAGAAATATATTGAAAAACTAGAAATTTCCACACCGAACATTGAAGGATGGAAAAATATTTCTAATTTTAATTTTAATATTTTTGAAATCTTTGAAAAGAAAAACATTAAACAAGAAGAAATCAAAGAGTTTATTTCTAACCTTGAGGAAAGTTTTTATAAGGAATTTATAACTATAACATCAAATCTTTCTAAAATTATCATCAAAGGATTTCTTAATGTTTCAGAAATAGAAGAATTTCTGATGAGTCTTGGAGAAGAATCGTATTGCATCATTAGCATTTGGGATATGAAAGATGTTGTTTCATCATTTTTAGGCAAGAAACTTACGATGAAAGGCATTGGAGGAGGAACAGAAATGATTTTGTATGGTGACGAATTTCCATTCTCTATCGAAATTCAAACAGTTGAATATTTACAAGAAGAATAAACAAATAAATAAATATATTATATATAAATAAATGAATAAAATCATATAAAAACATTTTAAATATTTTTTTGAACAAATGAATTTAAAAAGAATAAGGAAAATAATCAACAAAACAATTTTTATTTAATAAATTAAACAATTATTATTCGATGTTTCATTATTGTCATTATTAAGATATTCTTCTATTTCTTCATCAATATCATGAACAAAGAATAAATTCGATTCATTTGGTAACATATTTAATGTCGAAAGATATTTGTTTTGAACTTTAATCGATATATAACGAAAAAGTGTTTGAAGATTAAGTGTTTCAGGAACACTGATTCGAAATAATGGCGCATTGAGTTGCTTCGACATTCGCGTCGATTCTTCAACTTTAATTAAACTATTTTCAATTAAATCTGTTTTGTTTTCAACTAGAATAACTTCAGTATTAGGTGAATACATTTTAACCTTTTCTAACCATTCTGGAATACTTTCAAATGATGAACGATCTTCAACTGAATAAAAAAGAACAAAAATATTAACTTCTTCAAAAACATCTTCACTAAGAAAATGATATTTTTCAAGACCTGGTGTATCCCATAGAAATAAATGAACTGATTCTTGTGTGTTTTCTAAATTATAATTAATTTCATAAAATTCAGAACTTAACGAAGGAATATATGTTGAAGGAAATTCATTATTTAAATATTTTTGAATAACTGAAGTTTTCCCAACCCCACTATTCCCAACGAAAACAATTTTAAAATCATAACCAAGATAACTTTCTTTCATTTTTTTCTTTTCTTTTTTTCTTTTAAGTTTTACGTTTATTATTCCCACTTTTCATAAACAACAGAAAATAAATAATCAGCTGCAAAGAAAGTTCTATATATTGTTAATTATATTTCCCATATTAAAATAGTTACAAGTTATCTGATAGTTTAAAAACTATAAAATCTTTTTATTAAGCATTTTATTCTATAAAAGCAATTTTAAGTAATTAATTTTTCATTAATTATATTTATAAAAATAATATTAATATATAAAAATGGAGTATGAACACAATATTGCTTAAAAAAATTTTACCATAATATATTTGCATAAACAATTAATTTTATAAAGAATATAATGTCAATATCCTTTTATCTCTTAAATATTCGACATCATTGGTGTGGATTCCTAATTACAATCATCAATATTTTATAATTTTATAACTGATTTTTGATTTAATATCGATATTCATTAAAAATTAAAAAATGAATGAAGGAATTTTGAATTTTATTCATCTCCTATTAGATTCTATGATCATGGATCAATTTTATTGGAAAATCGTTCCTTTTTTTTCTTGTATATTATAAACATCACCAATACAGTTAGAGTAGACGCACCAATAATACAAACTACGATTGAAACAGCAAGTACTGCAGAAGAGTGACCTTCTTCCACAGTAATTGGTGCATAACTTGATTCAGGTTCTTCTGAGCATGAACATTCTTGACACGATATTTCAGTATATTCTGGACAACTAATTTCACTTTGTTCTGGACATGAACATTCAGGAATTGTAATTTCTGTAGGTTCTTGATAAATAATTCCATTATCAAATCCATACCATAAATAATGATTATTTTCAGGATTAATTGTACATTGTTCAAGATAATTATTCCAAGCTGCTTCAATTGGTAATTTAATTATAGGTAATTTTCCTGCATTAACAAAAATATTTTCATTAAATGTTGTTGGTGGTTTTATTCCAAGTTTTAATTCTTTTAATTTTATACAATTGTTAAATATATTTGAAGAATCTTGATTCACTGTCGAAATTGAGGATAAATCAATTGATTCTAAATTTGTACAACCATTAAAATGATTATCTCCTATCATTATTGATATTTTTGGTAATGAAATTGATAATAAAGAAGAACAATTCATAAAACAATTAGATGACATAATATTAGCATATTCAACATTAATTGATTTTAATTTTGTTAAATTCGCAAATAAATTATTTGGAATACTAACTAAAAGAGGGATCGAAACTTCTTGTAAATTATAATCACCTATTAGATCATCTGACCTCATAGTTTGTTGTAAATCTAAAACTAATTTTGTTAAATTTGGAAGATTTTGTAATACACCATAAGCAAATGTAACTTCACCATGAATAATAATTTCAGTCAAAGAAATACAATTAGTAAATGTTCCACTTTGTATTTCAGAAATTGTTGCAATATTTGCTTCAAATTTAATTAATGTTAAACAATCTTTTAATACATCTCTTAAATCATTAGCTTCTATAAGACCTCCAATAAGTTCTAATGTTTCAACGTTATCATTTGTGTATAAATTTAATGAAAGTTTTCGACTTTTATATTCGATTCCATTAATCTTAAATATTTTCATTGGTGGTAAAAGATTTGAATCGATATTAATTCCACACCATTTTTCATCTTCTTTAATATCATCCACTACATTTGATTGATCATCATAAATAAGATAATCATCTTTATTAGGTAATTCTAATTGAATATTTGGACAATTTATAAATGAATCTTTATGAAATGTTGTTGGTTGTTTTGAAGGTAATTTTATTCGAATTAATTGATTACAATCTTGAAATATTAATGATGCAGTGTTATCAACATTTTCTAATGAAGATAAATCAATTTCTCTTAAATTATTGCATCCTGAAAATATTTGATCACCATTTAATTGTAAACATCCTGGAATAATAATTGTACTTAATAAATTACAACCTAAAAATGCGCCGAAATTAATAACTTTTGTTTCTTTAAATTCAATATATTGTAATAAAGTACAACCACTAAAACATTCTTTCATTAAAGAAACACTTTTCATAATTTTAACTTTAGTTAATGTTTTTATATCTTTAAATTGTTCAGATTCAATTATAGAAGATTCCAAAACAGCAGATTCTAATATCGAAATTTCTGTTAACAATGGGAATTCTGTATGTAATTCATTTAGATGTGATTGTTTAATTAACCCTTTTTGTATTTCTACTTTTTTAACTTCTGTAATACCACTAATTTTTGCTGCATTAATTAAAGTATCACTATTTAATGATTCTCCATCATTTATTGATACTGTAATATATAATTGAATTAAACCAATTCCACACCATTTCAAATCATCACTTAAATCATCTTCAACATCAATATTTGAATCATATAAACGTAATTCATCATTTTTTAACCCAAGAATTATAATATCTTTTCCTTTAAATGTATCTTTATTAAATGTTTTTGGTGGAATATTTGGTAAATATATTGAATTTAAAGGACAATCTTTAAATATATTACATGAATCAGAATTAACATTTTGTAAATTTATAAGACTAATCGAAGTTAATGAAGTACAACCTGAAAAATGATTATCTCCTTCTAATGTAATAATATTTAAACTAATTGATTCAATACTTTTACAACCACTAAAAGCAGAATCACAAAGTATTTTAGCATCTTCAATTATAACATTTTTAAGTTGAATACAATCTTTAAAACAATTTTGAGGAATTTTAGTAATTCCTGGTAATGTTATTGAAATAAGAGGTAACCCACTAAAAATCGAATCAGTTAATTCATCTTTTAAAGTTACTGTTTTAGATATAATTAAATTTTCAAGAAAAGATAATTTGGTAATACTTTCAAGAATAGAATTTATTGTTAAAATCCCTTTAATAATTTCTAATGTATTAATAGATAATTCAGAAATACCTGATGATAATATACAATCAGAAAGTTTCATTCCTGTAATTATTTTATTTTGTCCATTTATTTTAATTCCTATTAAAACAGAAGGTATAATAAGTCCACACCAAAGTCCATCATTTTCTTTATCATCTTCTACTAAATTATTATTATCATATGTTAAATAATCATTTTCAGATGGTAAAATTAATGATAATTGTTCTTCAAGACCAACAAATACATTTTTATTAAAAGTATTTGGTGGAATTGAAGGGAAATTTAAAGTTTTAAGTTTATGACAACCAGAAAAAATACTATTAGCATCACTTGGTACAGTTTTCAATTCTTTTAATGAAATTGATAATAATTCATTACAATTATTAAAAATGATTATTACCAATAATATTTTGTAACTTATTTAATACGATTGTTTTAAGTTTAATACAATCTTTAAAAGCTGAAGAATACATTGAAGTTGCTGTAATTATTACATTTTCTAAAGATAAACAACCACAAAATGCTTCTTCACCAATTGAATAAGTTCCATCATATAAAATAGTAATATATTTCAAGTTTATATTATTTGACATAGCATTTGAAGGAATTTCTTCAATAATAACATTTGATGGAATCGTTAAAGAAGTAATAGAAGAAGGAAGTGGGAAATCTGAACCTGATATTTTTCCTTTAATTATTTCAACAATTTTAGAATCTTCATTAATAATACTTTTTAATGTTAAACCATTAACTATTTCACCATCTATTAAACATGATATTATTGTATAAGATAAAATAAGTGAATAAAATTTCATATTATTATCAATTCCATCTGCTTTATCATATTGAATAGCTTCTTCATTAGTTATTCCAATAAGTAAAGGATTACTATCAAATAAAAATGAACCTTGAACTATTGGTGGTGTACCAGATAATTGAATTGATTTAATATTTGGTGAATTTTCCGAAATATAACCAATGTCATTAACTTTTGTCAAATTTGGTAATTCTATATTTTTAAGATTTAAATTATTAGAAAAGAAATGTGAACCTGTAATTGTATCAACAAATGGAAATGAAATGATTTCAAGTGATGTTGGACCATAAAAACAACGTGAACTTAATTCTTTTGTATTTGGTATATTTATAGATTGAAGATTTATACATCCTTCAAAAGAACTTGTTCCAATTAATCTAATTCCACATTTAATATTTATATTTTGAATTTTTTGATGATTTTTTAAGAAATTATCAGGAATTATTTGATTTTCAATTGAAGCAGAAGATTCAATTATTAAATCTGTTAAAGTGACAAAAGTATCTTTGAAAGTATTTAGAACTTCATTTGTTAAATGACCATTAAATATTGTTAATTGATTAATTTCTGAAGTAACTTTTCCTGTAGCAAGACATGCATCATATAATGTAATACCAATTCCAAAAGAATTATCAGCACTAATATTAATCCATTCATAATGTTTTAATTCTAAACCACACCAATGATTATCTCCAGCTGTATCACCTTCAACATTAATATCATTATCATATATATTAATTGATTCAGGTGGAATTACAATATCACATGTAAGAGATAAAAATGTATCTCTATGAAATGTTAAAGGAGGTCGATCTGGCATTGATATTGTTTTTAATCCTCTACATCCTTTAAATATATTTGCTGATGTTGAATCAACTGTAACTAAAAATTTTAAGGAAAGTGATTCAATATTTTCACAATTTGAAAAAATATAATCGCCTTGAAATTCTTGAATTTTTGGTATTTCGAGTTCAACTAAGCTAATACAACCACTAAATGCAAAAGAACCAAGTTTCGTAACTAATGGTAATTTACATTTTTTCATTGCAGTAAAATCTAAAAATCCATTTTCAGGAACATTTAATGCATTTGGGAAGAAAACATTTTCTAATATTTTTGGGGATGGAATAACACCAAATTCAATTGATTGATAACCAAGTGAAATTGTTTTTATATTATTACAATCAGAAAATGCATTCGTTCCCATATAAGTACATGAATCAAGTTCTAAAATTGTTAATTTTTGACAATTCGAAAAACAATATTCATCAATTGAAGTACAATGTTTTGCATTTACTTCAATTAATTGAATACAATCTCTAAACATCCATTTCCTTAAAATTGGTACATTTTCGAATGAAACTTTTTGAAGAACAGAACATCCATCAAATTGACATCCAACATTTCCTTGACCATAAACACTTCTTGTAGAAAGTTCAATAACATTATTAAATGTAACTTCTATAAAAACACATTTATAAAATGCATCAGTTCCAATTGAATTTAATTTTGGTGCAATAATATTTTTTAAGTTGTATACAATTAGCAAATGCATAATTTCCAATATTTGTACATTCAATAATTTCAACGGAAGTTAATTTTGGACAAGAATTAAATGCATAATTATCAATTGTTATCAGAGAAGATAAACTAATTGTTGTTAATGATGAAATTTCACTAAATGCATATTCACCAATATAATTAACTATTGGAAATGTAACATTAGTATATGAATGACATCGAACAAAAGCACTTCCATCAATAGTTGTTACAACAGGTGTATCGATATAAATAAGTTGAGTACAATCTCTGAACATCCATTTTCTAATAATAGGCGTATTTTTCATTGTAATCTTTTTAAGTACAGAACATCTATCAAATTGACATCCAACATTTCCTTGACCATAAACACTTCTTGTAGAAAGTTCAATAACATTATTAAATGTAACTTCTATAAAAAACACATTTATAAAATGCATCAGTTCCAAGTTTAGTAACAAGTGGTGCATTAATTGATGAAAGTTGAATACAATTATAAAATGCATAATTATCAATAGTTACACAATTTGGTAATATAACTGTTATTAAATTATTACAACCTTCAAAAGCATTTTGTGCGATTGTTTGAACAGGTGAATTAATAATTGTTAAATTTGGTAAATTAGCAAATGCAGAATTTCCAATATAATTTAATATTGGGAAATCTATATTTGAATAACTTGTACAACCTGTAAATGTTTTTTCATCTATGACTGTAACATTTGGTGCATTAATATCGATCAAAGAATAACAATTTTTAAACATCCATTTTCTTAAATTATTCACTAATGGCATTGATATTGATTTAAGTAATTCACAACCTTCAAATTGTGATCCAACATTTCCTTCACCATAAACATTATATGTTCCAAATGAAATTACATTTTGTAATATTACATTTTCTATAGATGTATATTGAAAAGCACGATCATTAATTGTTTGTACAGATGGAATTTTAATTAACGTAAGTTTTGAACAACCACTAAATCCTTTTGAGTTAATAGTAATACAATTTATTAAATCAATACTAATTAAATTCACACATCCTTCAAAAGCAGCAACACCTATAGTAATAACAGAATCTAAAGTAATATTTTGAATCCCTTGACATCCTGCAAAAGCAGATTCATCAATTGTTTGTAATTTTGGGAATGTAATATTACATAATGAAGAACAACCAGAAAATGTTGAAGAATCTGTACTAACAACTTCAGGTGCATCTATTGATTCCAAAACGGAACAATCTTTAAACATCCATTTCTTAAAATATGTTAAAGCATGTAATGAAATACTTTTAAGATGTGAACAACCTTCGAAACAATTTGCAAAATTCCCACTTCCATAAACATTTCTAATTACGATTGTTACAAGTTTATTTAATTCAACATGAACTAAAGCTGTTTTATAAAAAGCATCTGAAGAAATTGAAGTTAAAGAAGGCATTGATATTTCTGAAAGCTTAACACAATTTTTGAAACAATAATAACCAATAGATGTTACATTTGAAAATTCTACTTTTTCAAGAGATTGACAATCCATAAAAGAACTTTCACCTATTGTTATAACAGAAATCATTTTAACATAAACTAAATTATTATAACCAGAAAATGCATTATCTTCAATCTTATTAATTTTTTGTAATATAAGATTTGTTAAAACTGAACAACCTGAAAAAGCATTTGAACCTATTGTTTGAGCATTATCCATATTTAAATTTAATAATGAAGTACAATCTTTAAACATCCAAGCAGGAATACTTCTTGCTTTTTGAGCAGAAAAACTATTTAAATTATTACAACCCATAAAATATCCACCAACATTATTAGTACCATCAATATTCCCTAATTCAAAATTTTCTAATTCATTAAATGTTAATTGTGTTACCCCAATATTCCGAAACGCAGCATATGATATTGATTGAAGTATTGGAATTTCTACACGTGTTAAACTTTTACATCCATTAAAAGCATTATTCCCTATTGATATACAAACTTTTAAAACGACTGTTTCTAAATTTATACAATTTTGGAAAGCAGATGATTCAATATTTTCTACTTTTAGAAAATTAATTTCTTTAATTGTTGGAATATCTTTAAATGAAGCAATTCCGATTGTCTTTAATTCAGGTAAATTTAATGTTGAAAGACTACAACCTGAAAAACATCCTTCTTCAATTATTTTAACTTTCTCTCCAATAATTGTATTGAGATTTGAACATCCATTAAAAGCATATTTACTAATTTTTTCAATTTGATTTAATTGAATATTTTCAAGAAAAGTACATGAATCAAAACAATAACCATCTTCACTCATTTCTAAAAGATTATTTAAAGTTAATGAAACGAAAGCACAACTTTTGAAACAATGATGAACCAATATAATTAATTAATGGTGCATTTAATATTGATAAGTGAATACAATCACTAAAAGCATAATCATTTATTGTATTAATTAATGGTAATTCAATCGAAGAAAGATCAGTATTTGAAAATCCATAATTATCAATAATTTTTACATTTGGTAAAGTAATTGAAGCTAATGAAACACATGATTGAAAAGCTGAATCTTTTATATTTTCACAAGATGAAAAATTTTATATTATAAAGAGCACTACATTCAGCAAAAGCTTTCTCACCAATAATTGTTGCACCATCAATGATTACACTTGATAATAAAACACATCCTTTCATTAAGTTATCACTTATTATCCCTGTGAATGAATCAATATGAATTTCAAGTGTTAATAATGATGTAAATGAATTTGAAATTATCAAATTTAATGGAAAATCTCCTGATTTAACATTTAAAGATGTAATAGTATCAATCCCAGCACCATATGAATTAAGGATATCATCAAATGTATCACCTGTGTATTCTTGCTGGTTAACTTCAATCACCATAATGGAAGATATTCCAGAAAGCAGAATAACAAAAATCATATGAAATCAAAATGGTCGTTTATAACAAATTTTTGATAAATTTTGTCTGTTATAATGAAAGAAAATCACGACGACAATATAACAAAGATTGAAAAGAACTTAAGTTGTATCATAAATATTTTTGAATTTAATATCAAATTATGTTTAACATTCTCTGTTCATATCCAAGAAATATTTTAGTTTGTTCAAATTCATTACATTGATTAAAATTATGATGAATATGATAAATTTTTTTATTATTAAACCATCAGGATAAATTGAAGAAATTCAATATTAAATTCTTGAGTTATAAAAAATATTACACCAACATCAATGAATGCGAATTCTTACAAAAGAGTCAACTTTATTATGATTAATATTCATTCTTGTTATGTATTAATTTCCATATTATTATATTATTTAAGGATATAAAATGGTTTATATATTCCGATTGTATTCTATCTATATTTGAATATATAAATTTGCAATCTTTATTAAATGAAAAGTCTTTCATCAATACAAAATGAATATTATAAAGAAAATGAGTTTCAAAATCTATTACATTTATCTGAGATTAAATTTAATTATATTATTTATTAATATATATCCTATTAAAGAATATACAACAATTCTATTTCAGCAAAGATTCTTAATTTCTTCAGCTATTTTGTTTCCATTTACGTATTTGATCAACTTTGCAAGATTCAACACTTCGTTATATTCTTCGTCACTTAAGAACTTCTTACATTTCTTTAATTCATTTACAGCACTTCTATAAAAATATTTATTCTTAACATGCGCCATATCATTCATAGCTTCCATTTCATCTGATGCAAATATTTTCCTTAATGATTTATATACTTTGGAGTCTTTCTTATTTTGTCCACATAAAAATTCCGCAATTTTCATTGTGTTCATTGATAAGTCACTGAGTTCGTTAATCGACGAACCATAAAATTTGAAATACTTAATCATATCTTTAAATGTTCCATCGGGATGTGTTTCAATGAATGTTGACATTGTAAGTGGAAATTCTTGTGTCAGATATACATTGCCAAGTATCGGATCTTGGAATTCATATTTTCCTTGAGCGCCTGTTAATATATAAACATTGGGAATAAGGCTGAAGCCATGTAAGAAAAATGCTTCGACTGATATGGCGAAGAAAAGATGTTTAAATTTCTTATTTGTTGACATTTGTTGGATGATTTTCTGAAGAGTGTCAAATAAAAGATAATCATTTTCGTCTGGGAGTGTGAGGAATTGCATGGAACGATCACCAGTATAGAAAATATAAACATTATCGAATTCATTTGATAAAAGTGCAGGACCATTGGATGTGTTGCCAAGTAAAACATTGTAAAAGTTTTGAGATGTGACGTTTTCACCCCTATATGCAATGTTTTCAGAACCAGGATAAACATTTATTGAATGGTTTAGATTATGAAAAACTTGGCCGGGATACATGTTTCTTGGTGACAGGGCAATGTCATCACAGTCCATTAAGATTATCTTATTTTTATCAAACCCATTTTGTATAAGAAGATGATATTGATAGAAAGAATCTGCTGATTCAAAATAACGAGTCCAACCTTTTCCGCCAGTTAGGATAACTGCCCAATTATCACAAACAACTGTTGACAAGAAAAGAAGGAGCATCTCCTCCAAAAAATGAAGTGTTCAACATGTTGCTTTTCAAAAAGTTATTTTTATAGTCAACCTGACCACGGCCAAATAATTTCAGAAAATTAACTTGTTTCATGAAACCCATACATACATTTCTCTTCAAAAAAGCATAATATTTTTTAATACAATGATTGTAAAGTCCATCTATTTTTGTAAATAATGCCATTATTTTTTGAAATTTTATTATTCAAAAATAAAAAAATCAGATTACACCGATGTAACTAATTTCAGATTTTTCGTTATACATGTAATAGCAAAATTTATCTGTTTATGTTTTCATAAAATTCTTTATGTAATGAAATTCTTTTCAAATCATTCTTTGACAAATTATCTTTAAATAAAATATAATAAATAGGAGATATCTATCAAAAATTACCTCTTCTCAAGATGCATTTTCAGGTTTAATGTGGATATTGGTTCTGCTAGCATTTTCGGATCAAAAAAATTAATATAAACATAAGCTTATGCGGCAAACATTATTTTTATAAGGTAAGTATTTGAACTTATCTTTAGTATAATAAAAATGGCATATAGATTTAATCAGATATCTGATTAGTTATAACTATAGATAAGCAAAATTATATAGCACTATGTTAAATAATTTTTTTACAAACATCAACATTTAATGAAAGCTTAACGCTAGCCCTGGTGTGTGACACTTAAAAATTTGTTGTGAAAGCATTTAACGTTCTTCCGACCGTTTTGCAACAACCAGAGCTCTGAATTTTTGAATCGACGTTTTATTTTTTGAATTTTCTAACGTTTTATCCATATAGAAGCAAGAACCATCCATGATCGACACTCTTGCATCTCATCTCAACATTTTAAGGATGATATTTGACGCCATAATCATGGTTTTTCCAACTGTAGGGTATATTGACACATGTCGTCTTATGCAAAAATCCAAAAGTTCAATTCCTTATAATTTCAAAACAGTATTAATCCTCCTAGCAGGCAATGGATGCAAAGTCCTCTACTACATTTATCATCCATATGCTCTTCGAATATTTGGTCAATCTGTATCACTATTAATCATTGCTTTTGTTCTCACATTTTTCAAGCATTTGTACAAGACTAACCCCTCAAACCGAAGTACAATTTTATCCTATCTTAATCCGGATGAAACTTCGTCATTTCATGATTTTGTTTTTTTAATTTCTGCATACACATGTCTATTCTATCTTATTTTCAAGACTTTTTGCTATGTTTTTGGCCAAACATATATTGTTGAAGCCATTGGAATATTAGGAAATTTAATAGATTCAATAATTTCAGTACCAACATTTATTCAAGTTGTTGTTAGAGGAAATATTGTCGGTATTTCCGTTGTTCTTATTCTTCAATATCTTCTTGGTGATGTTGTAAAAATCGTATTATTTGTCGTCAGTAACACGCCATGGTTTTTCACTGGTGGCGCTGTTTTCCAACTTCTCTTAGACAGTATTCTCTTTATCAAATTCTTTTATCTTAAGTCGCGCAGTACCACGAAACTTTCCATTGAAGAAGAACGTTTAATTTCACCAGTGAATTCATCCGATGAATCATTTGATGATGCTAAAGAGGAAGAAGATATCAATGAAGAAGAAGAAGAAAAAGTATGACCTTAGAAAACATTATCCAACGAATCTAGTTCTTCATCACTAGGTATATAGTTTTCATGGAAAAAGTACGTCGCAACGTTCAATATACCTATGATATCGTTGTTCATTAATCTACCAACAATATCCCAGCCATTATTTTCGTCGAATAAAGATATAAATCTATCCCTAAGTTCCATGTTTTGTGAATTTAATATCCATGAGAAACATTCAAATATATTTTGAAGTATATTTACATCTTCAATTTCCATACAATTTATTAGAAATTGTAAAATTTCATTGCTACAAAATGCTGAGGTTTCTTCGAAATTTAAATGGATAATAATATTATATACAAGACAAACAACATCTTTCTTTAATTGAAGAGGTGATGGCTGATTAACTACAAGTAAAATTAATTGAACAATGCCTAAGCGTGAGAGGAAATTCATCCCAAAATTTTCAATGTTTGAGATAGCACTAAACAATTGAAAAAGTGAATGAAGAATTTGAACGTTATTTGATGCGCCTTCGTGTGCCAAAGCTTTTTCAATAATGGAGCATTCAAACTCATTAGCCATATGGCTGATGCGGAATATTTGACAAATAATATCAAGAATGATTTGAATTGTTTTGTCGCTGCATTCTGGTGATGAAAGTGATCCGAAAATAACTTGATCAATGTCCGAAATTTGGACAATAGAACTAATGTTACTTTTAACACGAAGAAGCCATAAGAGAAGTGAAAGATTATCATCAACGGGAATTTGTAGAGATTGACTATGAATTAAATAAAATAAACGTGCTGTCGATTCATTGGCCAAACAAAACTTATGAAAAGAAATAAGAAGATTCACGGCAAGATATTTTTGTTCTGGTGTTGCAACATTTGATTCGAGAAGTTCAATAAATTTGGTAATGTAAACTCGTGTTTTGACATATTTTTCGTAAAATTTGTTTCTGCGAGAAACAGTTAGGAGAATAATTAAGCACTGTTTAAGAAAATCAAGTGATTTGCGATGAATATGCTCAAATAGATAATAAATAAAAACCTTAAATTTTTCATCAGTAAATGAAATAACAGAGCATATCTTGCAAAATATTTCCAATGAAAGCATTTGAGTGTTTGGAGACATTATTGGACTTATACATTCAATTAGAACATCAAGGCATTGACTCTTATAAAAGCTGTCTGAGAACTTGAATTCTTGGGTATTCATTATTTGTAAGAGTTGACTAAGGGATTCATTTAATTTTTCTTCATTTTTCTCTTCCCATGAAATAGATATATTATCAAAAACCAGTTGAACGAAGTTTGGTTCGCCAGACCTGCGTTGGTCTTTGCCACTTATGATATTATTGATACGAGTATTTGCTTCCGAAATCATGAAGGGCTTCATCGCAAAATCTGGTCTAATTGAATTATTTACTCTGGTAAACTATACAAAATTTTGTTCAACCAAATGGGCGAGAACATCAACCAATATCAACAGCGAACACGTGGATTCATGATGAATAGTCTAAAATATAATTGCGCTTTTGAAACAAGACCAAGTTTAAGACAAAAAGTCAACGATGAAGGACATTTCATTCCTTTTTATGGCGATACAATCGTATTTAATTTAGATAACGCAATTAAAAACAAAGCATTGGAATTACAAAATGTTCTTTATGAAAATAACCAAAATATCCTTGCAGATCGCATTGATCCATCTACATTTCATGTTACTCTCCATGATTTAAGTAACGGAAACTCTAGAAATGAACTCCTTTCTCAAATGGAGCAAAACAAAGAAAGTTCCACAAAAATTTTGGAAATGGTTGAAAGTGAGAAATTAGATCCTATCTCTCTTCGCACAGTTAGTGTCTTTAATATGGTTAACACAAGTGTCGTTTTAGGCCTGGAGCCAGCAAATAATCGTTCTTGCTATCGACTGATGGCTTTACATAATCGATTCCAATCAGTTGTTCGATTGGATTATCCACTCACACTGCACATCACACTTGGATATTATAAGCCAGGGACTTACTCACCTGAGCAAATATCGCAACTAAACCAAACATTTATGGAATTGAACAAAACTATGGGCGAAGAGTTTTTCTTAGATGAAAAGCAGCTTCTGTACCAGAGATTCGACAGTATGAATCATTACTTTTGATTCACGTTTTTAATAAAAGAAACGTTTTTATACACAACCGTAAAATAGATATTACTCTTAAAGCGAATAATTTTATAGTAAAATATACTAAATACCCGGACTATAAATACAAAAGCAATTTCAAATGTTTTTTTTACTTGGAATAGTATTCCCCATTACTGCTGATTATTGTTTCTAATCTGTGAATCCATTCATCAAATACAGACATTAATTCGTCATGGTTAATATTCTTCAAATAATTAGTGATATAGTCATACAAAACCTGTTCGTTTTAGAACATATAACCATTCATACTATTTTTTAATTTCCCAAATAAATAGAAGTCACTAGGGGAAATATCATGGGAGTATGGTGGATGTTCAAGTTGAGCCAGTTCGGAATTTGATATAAAAAATCTTGTTTTTAATGAAGTGTGAGGTCTTGCATTGTCAAAGTGGACTGTATACTTTTTTGAATGTGGATTTCTTCCTTCAGGATATAATTTAATTTCAGATGGTCGAAGTATATTATTAATAATGAAGTAGTCAGAATTAAATTTATTATGTTTTGGTAAAACATCGATAATATAAAATTCCCAAGGATACCAAAATATTGTAAACATATTTTGGCTCCCCAATTAACCGTCTTGGTTACTTTGGTACATTTTCTCGATCTTGTGAATACATTATTTTGTGATAATACCGTAAATAAATCCAGGACTCATCACCAGTTATTACATGATGATATCCTTCCATTTTAAAAATTCTAAGTTGTTGCAAAATTGATTTTGCATATTGTACCTGTTTCTTTTTCAGGGCAGACGTTAACATGTGTGGTACCCATTGAAGATGATACTTTTTGAAACCTAATGTTCAAGTTAAAACTTATTTAATTGTGATTGGAGTATGACCGCATAGAAATGCTTATCTTTTAACTGTATCAAAAGGTTCTTTATTGAGCCAATATAAAATTTTATCATCAATTCCTTTGGATATGGGTCTTCCAGGTATATCTAAATTGTTTAGATCTTCCCGACCGCTCTTTATTTCTGATATCCAGAAATACATCTGCGTTCGTTTGTATGCATCCTCCCCATAAACATTTTCTAGTTCATTAATCATTTGCTTTCCATTATATCCTTTTTTCATCAAAAAAGATATAACATATCTTTGTTCAAGCATTTAAAAAAATGACACTTTTCGGTTTTTGATGATTTAAACTCCCCTTATTTCAATGAATCCTTGTAATTTTAATTTTATATTTTATATTTAAAATTCCTCATAAATGAAATATATATTTATATATGTTATTTTTACATATTACATTTATATAGCTGGAGTCCGGGTATTTAATATACACTACTATATTAATCATATTATTTTATAAAGATATAAAAAAATTGTTTTGTGTTGACAAATGTCATTCAGTTTAACAATTTTCAACATTTAAATTTCATAAATTTTTGTTGGTGTTTCTTATTGTTTTCTTGTTATTCATATTTTACTCATATACATTATTAAGTAATGAAGATATTTTTATTTAAGGATGCGCCTTAAATATTAAGTTTTCTTTAAAGCTCATCATAACATGTTTCATTATTCTTTCTTATTTAAATCATTTATTTCTAATAATTTCTTTGGCCGTCTTTTTTTCCATATTTCTCTTCAAACTCTCGATGCCAAATATAGTATATCCACATTTTATGTTACAGCACAGAATACCTCGATTTTTATGGAATAAGATGTTCTACCTGATAATTTGTCTGTGGTTAGTGTGCAAAGATTTCTATGTATTTCCCTTAATTAAATAATATACTCGTCTACCCACTGTTGTTAATGTTCTTTTTTAAATATCAGGGTTCAAACGGAATCGCCATTTCTCACAACATTGCTATTCTACCAGGTGCTTGTTTTAAAATTTATCATATTCATCATAATTTTAATCAATGTAATGAATTTGAACAAACTAAAATATTTCTTGGATATGAACAGAGAATGTTAAACATAATTTGATATTAAATTCAAAAATATTTATGATACAACTTAAGCAAATCGAAGTTAAAATCATTTTCTTTCGGCCACATATTTTGAATGTAGAATTTTAAGAAAATTTGTTTGAATTTAAGTGGTCACTTGTCAAAACGGATTTTGTTGTCAAATATCATTCGTTCGATTCAAAAATTGTGCGAAATACGTTATAAAAGGTTTTGGATTGAATACAGAATTCTATTAAACCGTGGCTTTGAATATTTGAACGATTTGAAATGCTCAATGATTAATATTGTTCAAATTTTCTTTTCAATCTTTGTTATATTGTCGTCGTGATTTTCTTTCATTATAACAGACAAAATTTATCAAAAATTTGTTATAAACGACCATTTTGATTTCATATGATTTTTGTTATTCTGCTTTCTGGAATATCTTCCATTATGGTGATTGAAGTTAACCAGCAAGAATACACAGGTGATACATTTGATGATATCCTTAATTCATATGGTGCTGGGATTGATACTATTACATCTTTAAATGTTAAATCAGGAGATTTTCCATTAAATTTGATAATTTCAAATTCATTTACATCATTATTAACACTTGAAATTCATATTGATTCATTCACAGGGATAATAAGTGATAACTTAATGAAAGGATGTGTTTTATTATCAAGTGTAATCATTGATGGTGCAACAATTATTGGTGAGAAAGCTTTTGCTGAATGTAGTGCTCTTTATAATATAAAATTTTCATCTTGTGAACATATAAAAGATTCAGCTTTTCAATCATGTGTTTCATTAGCTTCAATTACTTTACCAAATGTAAAAATTATTGATAATTATGGATTTTCAAATACTGATCTTTCTTCGATTGAATTACCATTAATTAATACAATAAATGATTATGCTTTTAGTGATTGTATTCACTTATCAATATTAAATGCACCATTAATTAATTATATTGGTTCATATTGTTTCAAAAGTTGTGCTTTCGTTTCATTAACTTTAAATAATCTTTTAGAAATGAGTGAAGATGGTTATTGTTTTGATTCATGTACTTTTCTTGAAAATATTCAATTAAATCAAATTGAAAAAATTAGTAAATATGCTTTTAATGGATGTTCAAATCTCAATACAATTATTGGAGAGAAAGTTAAAATAATTGAAGAAGGATGTTTTTCAGGTTGTAGTCTTTCAACATTAAATTTACCTGAATTAAAGACAATCGGAATTGCTTCATTTAAAGATATTCCAACAATTAAAGAAATTAATTTTCTAAAAGTAGAAAATATTGAATCATCTGCTTTCCAAAATTGTATAAATTTAGAAACAGTCGTTTTTAAAAGTTTGTATATCAATAGGGAATAATGCTTTTAATGGATGTAAAAGTTTAACACGTGTAGAAATTCCAATACTTCAATCAATATCATATGCTGCGTTTCGGAATATTGGGGTAACACAATTAACATTTAATGAATTAGAAAATTTTGAATTAGGGAATATTGATGGTACTAATAATGTTGGTGGATATTTTATGGGTTGTAATAATTTAAATAGTTTTTCTGCTCAAAAAAGCAAGAAGTATTCCTGCTTGGATGTTTAAAGATTGTACTTCATTAGTAAATTTAAATATGGATAATGCTCAAACAATAGGTTCAAATGCTTTTTCAGGTTGTTCAGTTTTAACAAATCTTATATTACAAAAAAATTAATAAGATTGAAGATAATGCTTTTTCTGGTTATAATAATTAAGTTTATGTTAAAATGATTTCTGTTACAACAATAGGTGAAAGTTCTTTTATGGATTGTCAATCTCCTGAAAAAAGTAGAATTTTCAAATGTAACATCTATTGGTTATTATTGTTTCAAAAATTGTGTTAAGCTTTCAGAAATATCAATGCCTTCTTTAACTTCAATTTCTTCAGATGCTTTTTATAAAACAGCTTTAGTTCATGTTGAATTAAATAAACTTGTAACAATCGTAATTAGAAATGTTTATGGAAGTGGGAATTTTGCAAATTGTTTCGAAGGTTGTTCACATCTTAAAAGTATTTCATTACATGCTTTAACATATTTTAAGAAATGGATGTTTAAAGATTGTTCCGTTTTGGAATCAATAGATGCACCTGAAGTTGTTAGTACAGATTCTTCAACATTTTCTGGTTGTTCTTCATTATGTAATATTACATTCCCAAAATTACAAACAATTGATGAATCTGCTTTTGCAGGATGTCAAGGGATTCAAAATATTACTTTAGATTCTGTTATTACTATAGGTGTTGCTGCTTTTGAAGGATGTGTGAATTTAATTAGTATTGATTTAATAAATTGTATTACTATTAACTCAAAAGGATTTAGTGGTTGTTCAAAACTTACGTTAATTAAAATTCCATCTGTACAAACAATTAATGATCGTGCTTTTCAATATACATCTATAGAAAATGTAATATTACAAAATGTAATTTCATTTTGGAACATATAATGTTTATGGTGAAGGAAATGTTGGATCACAATTTGAAGGTTGTGAATTACTTAAATCAATATCAATGCCATTAGTGAATAATTTAAGAAAATGGATGTTTAAAAATTGTTATTCTTTGATCGATATTAATGCACCAAATGTTACAGTCATAGATGAAAAAACATTTACAGGTTGTACAAGTTATTCAAATATAGATTTCCCAATATTAAATTATATTGGAAATTCTGCATTTGCTAATTTACCAAATTTAACAATTATTAATTCACCTGTTCAAACAATCGCACAAAATGCTTTTGAAGGTTGTAATAATTTAATAACAGTTATATTACCAAATTGTGTAACTATTGATAATTATGCATTTTATAATTGTATTCAACTTTCATCAATTAATGCACCACTTGTTACTAAACTTGGAACTGATGCATTTTATAAATGTGTTTTTATAGAAGTTACATTTAATAATGTTATTGAACTTTCTACAAGAAGTGTTTATGGTCAAGGAAATGTTGGATGTCAATTTGATAGATGTTCTGTACTTAAAAAGATTACAATGAAAAATACGCCTATTATTAGAAAATGGATGTTCAGAGATTGTACTCAACTTATTTATATCGATACACCTGTTGTAACAACTATTGATGGAAGTGCTTTTGTTCGATGTCATTCATATACTAATGTTACATTTCCAATAGTTAATTATATTGGTGAATATGCATTTAGTGAAATTTCATCATTAACAACAATTAGTTTATCTTCTCTGATAACAATTGATAATTATGCATTTAATTCTTGTCCAAAATTAACTTCCGTTGAAATTATTGAATGTACAAATATTGGAAATTATGCATTTGCTAATTGTATACAACTTAAAAATATTATTGCACCAAAATTAAATTCAATTGGAACTGATGCATTTTATAAATGTGTTTTTATAGAAGTTACATTTAATAATGTTATTGAACTTTCTACAAGAAGTGTTTATGGTCAAGGAAATGTTGGATGTCAATTTGATGGATGTTCTGTTCTTCAAAAAGTTTCATTCGAAAATGTACCAATTTTAAGGAAATGGATGTTTAGAGATTGTATTCAATTAATTGAAGTAAATGCAAAACATTGTACTTCAATTGATGAATATTGTTTTTCGAATTGTCAAAAATTAACAATTTTAGAACTTGATTCATGTACTTATATGGGAACGAATGCATTTTCTGATTGTAATAATATAAAAACAATTTCACTTGGTTATCAATCAATTGAATTTGGTGTTATTCCATCCCCAAAAATATTAGAAAATGTTTTCTTCCCAAATGCATTAAATGTTCCTGAAAATGGATTTTTAGATTTTACTGCAATGAAAAAATGTAAATTACCATTAGTTACGAAACTTGGTTCTTTTGCATTTAGTGGTTGTATTAGCTTAGTTGAACTCGAAATACCAAAAATTCAAGAATTTCAAGGCGATTATATTTTTTCAAATTGTGAAAATATTGAATCACTTTCCTTAAAATTTTTAGTTACAGTTGATTCAACATCAGCAAATATATTTAAAGGATGTAGAGGATTAAAAACAATATCAATGCCAGATCGACCTCCTTTAACATTTCATAGAGATACATTTTTATCTCTTACATGTGATATTGTAATTCCACCTGAATCAATTAATATATATGATAATGATATTAATGTTGAAGGTGATACAGCTGGAGATAATCATTGGTGTGGTTTAGAATTAAAACATTATGAATGGATTAATATTAGTGCTGATAATTCTTTTGGAATTGGTATTACATTATATGATGCATGTCTTGCTACAGGAAAAGTTACTTCAGAAATTAATCAATTAACAATATTTAATGGTCATTTAACAAATGAAGTTCTAAATACTTTCAAAGATACTTTTGTCACTTTAACAGATTTAATAATTGAATCTTCTGCTTCAATTGAAAATCAAATAATTCCTGATAATTTCTTAAAAAATCATCAAAAAATTCAAAATATAAATATTAAATGTGGAATTAGATTAATTGGAACAAGTTCTTTTGAAGGATGTATAAATCTTCAATCTATAAATATACCAAATACAAAAGAATTAAGTTCACGTTGTTTTTTATGGTCCAACATCACTTGAAATCATTTCATTTCCATTTGTTGATACAATTACAGGTTCACATTTCTTTTCTAATAATTTAAATCTTAAAAATATAGAATTACCAAATTTGACAAAAGTTAATGACATTGGTTATATTTCGGAAAATTCACCAAATATTAAATCAATTCAATTATCTGGTACACCACCAATAGTTCAAGGTTCATTTTTATTTGATAGTAATCCTTTACTTATTGGAATAACTAATGAAGAAGCTATTCAATATGATAAAGCAGATGGAATTGATAATAATATGAAATTTTATTCACTTATTTTATCTTATACAATAATATCATGTTTAATAGATGGTGAAATAGTTAATGGTTTAACATTAAAAAGTATTATTAATGAAGATTCTAAAATTGTTGAAATAATTAAAGGAAAAATATCAGGTTCAGATTTCCCACTTCCTTCTTCTATTACTTCTTTAACGATTCCATCAAATGTTATTATTGAAGAAATTCCTTCAAATGCTATGTCAAATAATATAAACTTGAAATATATTACTATTTTATATGATGGAACTTATTCAATTGGTGAAGAAGCATTTTGTGGTTGTTTATCTTTAGAAAATGTAATAATTACAGCAACTTCAATGTATTCTTCAGCTTTTAAAGATTGTATTAAACTTAAAACAATCGTATTAAATAAGTTACAAAATATTATTGGTAATAATCATTTTAATAATTGTAATGAATTATTATCAATTTCATTAAAAGAATTGAAAACTGTACCAAGTGATGCTAATAGTATTTTTTCTGGTTGTCATAAACTTAAAACTTTAAATTTCCCTTCAATTCCACCAAATACTTTTAATAAAAATGTATTTGTTGGTCTTGAAGAACAATTATCATTAATTTTACCATCTGAAAATGATTATTTAACATATGATAATAATAATTTAGTAGAAGATGATAAAGAAAATGATGGACTTTGGTGTGGACTTATTATACCTTCTGTTTTAATAGGAATTAAAATAAATGGACAAAATAAAATAATTACAGGAATGAAACTTTCTGATTGTATATTATCATCAGGTATTTCTGAATTATCTATTAATACATTAGAAATTATTAAAGGGATTTTAACAATAAATTCTATTCTTGAAAGTATTACCAAATTATCTTTTCTTGAAAATTTAATTATATCTAAAACAGTAACTTTAAAAGATGAATTAACTGATTCGATTTTTAGTGGGTTACCTCTTATTTCAATAACATTACCAGGAATTACTAAAATTCCTCAAAATTGTTTTAAAGATTGTATTCAACTTAAAAATGTTATAATTGAAGATGCTAAAATACTTTGTGATTCTGCTTTTAGTGGTTGTAAAAGTATTGAATCAATTAGTTTAAATATTATTACATTAGAAGGAGATAATCATTTTTCAGGTTGTACTTCATTAACTTCGATTAGTCTTATAAATTTACAAAATGTTAATTCTGATTCATGTAATATATTTAAAGATTGTCCTTTAAATTCAATATATTTACCAAATATTCCACCAAAAACATTTAATAAAGATACATTTAAAGGAAAAGATATTATAATTCTTGGGTTAAAAAATGATGAATTACGTTTATATGATTCAAATATTGATGTTGAAGATGATTTAAGTGATGATTTGAAATGGTGTGGAATTGGTTTAATTCAATTATATATTACAGTATCAATAAATGATGGAGAATCATTAAATAGTGATACTTTAATTAATGCAGCAAAAATTAGTGGTATTACAGAAGTTAAAAAAGTAGAAATACAAAAAAGGGTTAATTAAACAATCACATCTAAATGAATTACATACAGAATTCCCATTGTTAACAGAAATTTCGATATTAGAATCTGCTGTTTTGGAATCTTCTATAATTGAATCTGAACAATTTAAAGATATAAAAACATTAACTAAAGTTAAAATTATGAAAAGTGTTTCTTTAATGAAAGAATGTTTTAGTGGTTGTACTTTATTACAATATATTGAATTTAAAGAAACAAAAGTTATTAATTTCGGCGCATTTTTAGGTTGTAATTTATTAAGTACAATTATTATTCCAGGATGTTTACAATTAAATGGTGATCAAATATTTTCAGGATGCAATAATTTAAGAGAAATTGATTTATCTTCATTAGAAAATGTTGATAACACTGCATCATTAATATTTCAAGATTGTAATCAATTAATTCGAATAAAATTACCTTCAAAACAACCAACAACATTTCATAAAGATTCATTTATAAATTGTCCAAATATTCAATTAGAATTACCTAATAAAGATGATTATCTTATTTATGATGATCAATCAAATGTAGTGGATGATATTAAAGAAGATGAAAAATGGTGTGGAATTAATATCGATTCAAATCTTTTTACCACCAATGAAAATATTTAAGATTAATGGAATCGAATATAAAAGTCGAAAACTTTCATTAAATTTATACACAAATGATAACGTTGAAACATTAGAACTTATTGGAGGTCTTATAGAAGCTAATGATTTAAGAGATGTATTAAAAGATTGTTTAACATTAATTAAATTTGAAGCAAATATTGCAACAATTTCTGAAATACAAAGTGGAACATTTACTAATTGTATTTCTTTGACTGAAATTATTATTCATGGTGAAGTTACATTTGCTTATGGTGTATTACAAAATCTTCCAAATTTAACAAAATTAGTTTTAGATTTACAACAAACTATGAGGTCAGATGATCTAATAGGTGATTATAATTTACAAGAAGTTTCGATCCCTCTTTTAGTTAGTATTCCAAATAATTTATTTGCGAATTTAACAAAATTAAAATCAATTAATGTTGAATATGCTAATATTATGTCATCTAATTGTTTTATGAATTGTTCTTCTTTATTATCAATTTCATTACCAAAAATATCAATAATGATAGGAGATAATCATTTTAATGGTTGTACAAATTTAGAATCAATTGATTTATCCTCAATTTCGACAGTGAATCAAGATTCTTCAAATATATTTAACAATTGTATAAAATTAAAAGAATTAAAACTTGGAATAAAACCACCAACAACATTTAATGAAAATATTTTTGTTAATGCAGGAAAATTACCTATAATTAAATTACCAATTGAAGCAGCTTGGAATAATTATCTTGAACAATGTACAATTAATCCTGAAAATAATCATTATTTATGGTATGGATTTGATAATGGAATTATTTATCAAGAACCTACAGAAATTACAATTCCTGAATGTTCATGTCCAGAACAAAGTGAAATTAGTTGTCCAGAATATACTGAAATATCGTGTCAAGAATGTTCATGCTCAGAAGAACCTGAATCAAGTTATGCACCAATTACTGTGGAAGAAGGTCACTCTTCTGCAGTACTTGCTGTTTCAATCGTAGTTTGTATTATTGGTGCGTCTACTCTAACTGTATTGGTGATGTTTATAATATACAAGAAAAAAAAGGAACGATTTTCCAATAAAATTGATCCATGATCATAGAATCTAATAGGAGATGAATAAAATTCAAAATTCCTTCATTCATTTTTAATTTTTAATGAATATCGATATTAAATCAAAAATCAGTTATAAAATTATAAAATATTGATGATTGTAATTAGGAATCCACACCAATGATGTCGAATATTTAAGAGATAAAAGGATATTGACATTATATTCTTTATAAAATTAATTGTTTATGCAAATATATTATGGTAAAAAATTTTTTTTAAGCAATATTGTGTTCATACTCCATTTTTATATATTAATATTATTTTTTATAAATATAATTAATGAAAAATTAATTACTTAAAATTGCTTTTTATAGAATAAAATGCTTAATAAAAAGATTTTATAGTTTTTAAACTATCAGATAACTTGTAACTATTTTAATATGGGAAATATAATTAACAATATATAGAACTTTCTTTGCAGCTGATTATTTATTTTCTGTTGTTTATGAAAAGTGGGAATAATAAACGTAAAACTTAAAAGAAAAAAAGAAAAGAAAAAAATGAAAGAAAGTTATCTTGGTTATGATTTTAAAATTGTTTTCGTTGGGAATAGTGGGGTTGGGAAAACTTCAGTTATTCAAAAATATTTAAATAATGAATTTCCTTCAACACATATTCCTTCGTTAAGTTCTGAATTTTATGAAATTAATTATAATTTAGAAAACACACAAGAATCAGTTCATTTATTTCTATGGGATACACCAGGTCTTGAAAAATATCATTTTCTTAGTGAAGATGTTTTTGAAGAAGTTAATATTTTTTTTTTTTTTTATTCAGTTGAAGATCGTTCATCATTTGAAAGTATTCCAGAATGGTTAGAAAAGGTTAAAATGTATTCACCTAATACTGAAGTTATTCTAGTTGAAAACAAAACAGATTTAATTGAAAATAGTTTAATTAAAGTTGAAGAATCGACGCGAATGTCGAAGCAACTCAATGCGCCATTATTTCGAATCAGTGTTCCTGAAACACTTAATCTTCAAACACTTTTTCGTTATATATCGATTAAAGTTCAAAACAAATATCTTTCGACATTAAATATGTTACCAAATGAATCGAATTTATTCTTTGTTCATGATATTGATGAAGAAATAGAAGAATATCTTAATAATGACAATAATGAAACATCGAATAATAATTGTTTAATTTATTAAATAAAAAATTGTTTTGTTGATTATTTTCCTTATTCTTTTTAAATTCATTTGTTCAAAAAAAATATTTAAAAATGTTTTTATATGATTTTATTCATTTATTTATATATAATATATTTATTTATTTGTTTATTCTTCTTGTAAATATTCAACTGTTTGAATTTCGATAGAGAATGGAAATTCGTCACCATACAAAATCATTTCTGTTCCTCCTCCAATGCCTTTCATCGTAAGTTTCTTGCCTAAAAATGATGAAACAACATCTTTCATATCCCAAATGCTAATGATGCAATACGATTCTTCTCCAAGACTCATCAGAAATTCTTCTATTTCTGAAACATTAAGAAATCCTTTGATGATAATTTTAGAAAGATTTGATGTTATAGTTATAAATTCCTTATAAAAACTTTCCTCAAGGTTAGAAATAAACTCTTTGATTTCTTCTTGTTTAATGTTTTTCTTTAAAAAAAAAAAAAAAAATATTAAAATTAAAATTAGAAATATTTTTCCATCCTTCAATGTTCGGTGTGGAAATTTCTAGTTTTTCAATATATTTCTCATAAATATTTAAATTATTACTATAAAGAATCCCTTCGATATTTTCAACAATTTGAAGACGTTGAATGCGTTCGCGTTCTGTCGCTTGAATGGAAATTAAATATTTGTCTTCATATTTTTGACCTTGAAGACCAAAACGTTGATATGTACTTTGATTTATTAAAAAAAGAATATTTCCTTTATAAATATATAATCCATTCCCATTATGAATAGGTGTTAATGAAACAAAAATAATGTTTCCTTCAATAATATCATTTAATACATTTTCATCTTTTTAAAAATTTTGGATTTATTAAAACTTGATAATAATGATCAGAAAAATGAGGAAATGTTGGTGGTTGCTTATTCGTGATAATTTCAAGACAATGAATAAATGGATGTTTTTGAAGAATACTTTTCAAATGTTCTTTTTGATTCATTGATGATCGAATTTCTCGAAATGATTGACTTTTAATACTTGGGATCATTTAGAAAAAAAAAAAATGATTAAATGACCGTTTAACAAAATAATTAAAAATTAAAAATTTCTTTTTTATTATGAATTATACACCTTATTTAATCTCAGCAGGATTAGATTTAAGTATTACATTTACAAGTATTTTTGAATGGGAAGAAGACCCAAATATTCGTCCAGTCACAATTCTTAATTCACAAGTTAATCGAATTTTAGTTCATGAAGATAAGAAATTTTTAACAGCCACAAATCCTTAAGTTAATTTACACAATATTATTAGTAATGAAAAATTTGTTCAATTTACAGGACATACAGGAAATGTTACAGATTTAGTTTTTTTAGGAAATAATTTTTATTCATGTAGTGAAGATCGAACATTTAAATTTTGGGATCCATTACAAAGCAATCGACCACAACATTCAATTAGCACTGAAACATCACTTAATAATATTTTACTTCATCCTAATGAAAATTATCTTTGTTAAGTGATGAAAAAGGATTTATTGAAATGTACGACAATCGGAATTATCAATTAATAAATAAATATCAAGTTCGACAATGTCCAATTCGAAGTCTTTCCATGACGCGAAATGGGAATAAATTTTTAGTTGGACTTCAAAATGGAGAAATTTCTGTTTTGAATTTTGATTCAGAATTGAATGAATTTCGCCAAGAAATTAATTTTCAAGCGCATCAAGATGTAATTCTTCGAAGTAAGATTTCACCAGATGAAAAATATTTTGTTACAACATCAGCAGATTCAACATCGAAAATTTATGATTTTATAAATTATAAAGAAAAATTTCATCTTGAAGATCCCCGTCAAATGAAATGGATTTGGGATGTTGCCATTACCAAAGACAGCAAATATATTATCACAGGAGGCACATAATTATCGAACGTGGGAAGCAGAGACAGGGAAAAAAATATATTCGAATGGTAGTTCACATAAAAAAGGTATTCTTTCGCTTGCACTCTTTGAATATTAAAATATTTATATATATATGAGTAAAAATATTTTTGTTGGATTATATTTATATATTTTACTATAAATAACACTAAAACAATTTCAAATTTCATTTTAAGTCGCACGTTAAGTAAATAACGTTCTCATTCCACATAACTTTTATTTCATAATTGAACACATCAATAATGAATGATCCTCTTCAACGACTTTCAGAACTTTCAAGACTTGCATCGCCATCGCATCGAAATTTTCATAAAAAAATCAAAGAAGAAGAAAATGCACCAATATTTCGTTGTCCGTGTGGTCAACCAACGAATTCAGATGAAATGATTTTTTGTTCAGTTTGTCATTGTCAATTTCATATTGAATGTATTGAGGATGAAACTGATAATCCGACGTGGGTTTGTCCATATTGTTTACAAGAATCATCACAAGCACTTTTAAACAAAGGGATTGATTTATCAATATTAAGTCAAGAAATAGGGAATAACAAAATGACGCAAGTTATTGCTAATTCATATCAAGATAGCGCCAACATCAGCGAATTATTCGAAAAATCATCAGCATGGGTTTCGGCGATTATTTCACGCGATGATGTTTATTTCAATCTTGAAGACATTGTCCGAAGTAGTGTTGATGAAGAAGGCGGAATGCAACTCCCTTTCAGAACTTTCAGAAGAACGAAATTTGTTGAAAGATCTTTCCAACATTCTTCAAGAACTTTCTGAAGAGACGAAAGAAATGAACACGCCAATTCTAGGCTATTTGTCGGAACAAATTGATATGTATCATCAACCTAAATAAATGTTTCTTTATGTTTTTAATTTTTTTTTTTTTTTATAATTTTAAAACATTTATTTTATATATCATATAATACACAAGTATAGAGTTGGGAAGAATGTTGTGCAATTATTGTTTTTAAGTGGGTTATTTTTGAAGTTTATAGATAAGTGGAATGTTTATGATACCATTTTCACGAGAAGATCAGAAATTATTTGTGGACTTAATGGCAAACTATAAGTTTGGATAATATCCTTGGTTTAAATTGCAATATAACATCAACTGGAATGCTTGCTAACATTAAATAAGAAAAAACCTAAATGGTTGCTTTATTAATTTTTAAGGATTTGGATCCTTTTCATATTGGGCTGAAACGTGTGGGACTAATTTTTGGAATTCATCATAATTATCATCAAAATATTTATACATCAAAAATTTTTGTCTTTTATAAGCACGATCAACAGGCTTTCCAGATGCTTTAGAGAATTTTTCAGCCAAAGAAATCATCTTCTTTAGTGTAATATCATCTTTTATAATTGATTTAATCAACTTTTCTCCATTACTTCCTATAAAATTAAAATTACCCAAAATAGCTTGAGTTCTTTCTTTCTCGGAAACATATCTTCGACTTGGTAAATTTTTTTTTACACCATATTTACTTTCCATTGTTGTTTAATGAAGTGATTGTGCACTCCCATCACAATTGCCCACAAATTCAAGAGTTTACAATAAACATCGTTCGAAAAGCGTGCGCGTGTACGTGTAGCCGATGCCCATTTGAAAAAGTATTTCGTAACGATTCACAGCGTGGGCAGAAAATTTTTATACTCATTTCAAAAAACGTACACACAAAGACCAATGTTATGAAAAATACTCGCGAAAATCTTATTCAACGAATGTAATAAGTTATTAACTCGAAGCAAATGTGATCGTTGTTCTTGAACTTATTATTTTTGTAATTTGATTTTGAAATGATAAAAACATTATTCAAGTTTAAAGGTGAAACATGATATAGGGAAAAAATGGCCATCGCGAAGCGCTGGCGAAATTTTTCCCCTATATCATGTCAACTCACAGGCGAGAAAAGTAAAAAAGTGGGTAAGTAAATCATTAAATCATAAATAGATGAAATATCAAAAACATAAAAATACGAATTTTGAAACAAAAAAATCATAATTTATAAAAACATCATTCTTTTTTATTAAAGGTACACATCATATTAATAATTATTTTTAAAATTGTAATCACTGTAATTTTGTCTATATATGTTTTTTTGGAAGCCTACTTTTCATTTTATATAATATACAAGTATCCCCGAAGTACAATAGTACTTAAATTAGTTTTTAAATATTTCCAAATGATGAAAAATAAAAAGATAATAAATAATTTTCATATGAAATTTTATTCAAAAGCTATTCATAAAAAATTTAGTATAATTATGATATTATAATTTTATGATAGTTTATACTACTTATTTTATATTTTTTCGATTCTAAATCTCTAAATTGAATGATATTGTTTTTTAGAATAATGAGAATATACAAAATTCAACAAAATCCAAAATATTATTTAGAAGAATTTAAAAATTAATAAAGATATAAAAGCAAAACCAATAATTTATAAAAGTATGGATCTATTTTTTGCCGAAGGCAAAAAATAAATCTCAGGTGAGAAATAGATAATTTTTTTTTCCTCAATCAGTTGATATCAATTTACATGTTCAAGCGGTTCAAAGTCAAATTTGAATGAGTAAACGAATAAAAATCACTCAATCAGCTCGTATCGTTCTCAAAAACAATTTAAGAATATAGCTAGCTCAAGAAATGCTGTATTGACTCATATTCGGAGAAATAGAGAAATTAACATCATTACATAAAATGTCAAATAAGTTGAAAAATGTAATATATTCAAAATTTGATAGCACATGAGTAATATGAGATAAAAGGAATTGATAAATGTATCTCAAGTCAGTATTTTGAAGATTATTTGCAAATTAGATTTGTGTAGATATTTATTCAATAAAATTGAACATTTTGCTAAAATACAAAAATTAAAAATTAAAAAAAAAAATACATCAAATGAATTCGATGATCAAGAATCGTTTTTATCAAAAAAAATGTATCGTTTGTACCAAGATATTTCAAGAATATGTTGTACTTACACAGAAACTATTTTGTTGATTATAATAAATTATTAATCAGGTTAAATAAGTAAATCATTAAGGTATTACGAAAATTATCGTATCATTCATTTTTTCCATTAAATTCATAAATTCAAGAAAATCAATATTTCATATAATTATTTGGAATGAATAACAAATCACGCTATTGTAAATAAATTTCATCAATTTTATTTCTTAACAAACCAAGGATCATTTGATTTGGATACCATTATCATCACAATGATAGAAAGAAATAAAGCATAGAAATTAAAGACACTTTTCGGATATGAATAACGTGTTTTTTGAAATAAGGGTAAAAATTTGATAATATTTACCATCATTCAAATTCGCTTCTATCGGCACCTATCGTTCCCTCTATCGTTCAACATAAACCATACAAAAGTCAATTTTTGTCACTTTTTGGAATGAAAGAATAAATTTATCTCGTGCTAATCATGATATTATTCTTAGATTTATATTAATCATAGATGCAACTATGTATATATATTATATATTCATGATATCAAGATCGTAGGATGATCGTTATATACGGGTTGCAGAAATCGAAAGTCAATATTATACACATGTATTAATAGATTCAGAAATGAATTTTTCTATTTTCTGTAATTTAATTTTTTGAATTTTATTTAAGTTTAATTAGATATTTTTTCTATTTTTCCATATGAAACTTTAAATCAAATATAAAAATAACATATGTTTTAACAAAAACATTTGTTTTCAGACTTTGAGGTTGTTTAACAATTGAAATTGAAATGAAAATTCATTTGTTTAGTTATATATTCGAATTTGGCAAAAAAAAACATTAACATTAATATTAAAATGATTTAAATAATATTTATATTTATATTCATTAATAAAAAATACATTTCATCGTTTTGATGTTTGTTCTGTGAGAACTGATATTTTCGATTCGTATTTCTTATTCTTAATCACTTTCAAGATTTTCTTACGATATTTTTCCCACGTTTGTTCATTAAAGCCATAATTAAACCAATCTGAAATGTCTGCATCGGGCGCTGTCCATGGCTTCGCTTCAACTGTGTTCGGTAATGATGATAAATCATAACTAAAGATGGACTTCGTAGGATCAGAAGGATGAACTCCCATCGGATTAACAAGTTCCCATGGAATACGATTACCGCTAGAAAAGATTTCCGTGGGCGTAATCATGGCTGCGTAGTTACCTGTCGGCGTGTAATGTGCTTGCGTAGAATAACGACGTTTAGCTGCTTCAACTGCTGCTGTTTGTGTAATGTTCTCATCTAAAGATACTTTAATGTCATCATCATCATCACTACCTTCAATTTTCATCGTCATCATAATCATCTTCATCGTCTTCATCATCTTCTTCTTCACTTTCACCTTCACTTCGTTCTTCTTCATCTTCATTATCATTGTTTTCTTCTTCATCTTTATTATGTTGATGTTCTTCTTCTTTTTGTTCGCTCATTTTAAAGTTTGGAAAGCAAACAGACATTCTGAAATATGGAATTGAAGAAAAATATCAAAAAATTATTATTTCACTATATTCAACCATTATTCTTATTAAAATTCAATGTTAAAAAAGAAGGGAAAAAAATCAAAAGCTATTTATTTATTCAAAAAAATTAGTATCGTTTAATCTTTCTTCTTTTGAAGAACTATCTTGAGTTGAATTGACTTTGGATCTTCTTTAACGCCATTATTCTCTAAAAGCCCTTTGACAATAAATGCTGGAAGATCGATATTATATACTTTTTTGAATGGTAACTTATAACTTGTTTCTTTTTGTTCTTGTTTGTCTTTCTTATCTTTCTTATATTTTTTATCTTTCTTGTCTTCCCTTGTGTCTTCTTTTTCTTTCCTATACTTTTTGCTTTCGTCTCTTCTCTCTCTTCTAACTCTTCCACTCATTTTTGTTTTAACGGTCTACAAATCCCATTTTTTCTTTTTTCTCTCAAAGATGGAAATAATTTTATATTAGTAAGCATATCTATATTCACTTTCACTTTGCTATAGTAGAAATTGATATGAATAAGGTTTTCAACAGATTAATTAGAGCTAATTTATAAATTTGAAAAACAAAAGTATAAAAGCTGAATTAAGTCTGCCACCTAAAGTATAGCTTTAACGCGATTGTAACAATCTATAAGTTACAAAAAAAAATTCATTTTTTACTTTTTTGGGCGGATTTTTGATATTACCACAGACCAAACCCCATTCAAACAAACAACTTTTTGATGAGTTGGCAGATTGCTTTCTGTGCAAACCATTTACGATAGAACATGTAAAAAACAACCACTGGCCTTTTTATTCAATTTGTTTCGGTAACCGTTGAGCAAAGATGGGATCGGGAGCAAGCTATCCAACAACCCAATTTGTTCATCCATTTTCTAATGAAATGTACACTCCGTTTGGAGCATCAAGAATGGATTCTGAAAAGCTAAATTCAGATAATACCCTTCAACAATACAATGTTAATCTTATTGACACACCCTTTGCTGGTATCTGGTCAGTTAAAGTTCCAGATTCTATAGCACCTAGACCTCGATCTGGTCATTTTACGTATTATGATGAACCAAATCATACCGTTTACATCGGATATGGATCATTTAATTCGCAACTCTTCAATGATTTATGGGCTTTTGATACACTAAACGATACTTGGAGGAAAATACCTCTTACAGGAGATGAAATTTCATGTAGAAGTGGAACAAGAGCAAGTTTTTATTCTAATCATCTTATTTTGTTCGGTGGGTATTGCGAACCAGATTATTTTGGTGACCTCCACACCATTGATGTTAACACTGGTGAACGACGTCTTCTTGCAACCAATGGAATTCCACCCTCACCAAGATCATCACCAATTGTCGCCGTTTATAAAAACAAACTATTTGTTTGGGGTGGGTTTAATCAAGAATGGCCATCTGAGCTTAATATTCTGGATTTAGACACATTAACATGGACAAATATTGATCAGCTTATCCACGGAAGGACAGCAGTTCCGTGGGTTTTGGATGGCAATATCCTTTATAGCTTTGGTGGGTCCAAGGTAGGGACAATGTTTTGTTTGGACATGGAAACAAATGAAATTACCATGAAACAAACGACGGGAAGTGCTCCAACAAGCTCAATCATGGGCGCTGGCATGGTTAGGGTTGAACACTATGTTTTCTTCTTTGGTGGAAGATCGAATAACAATCAATATACTCTTGTATATGCATGCGATCTGAATAAAATGTGGTGGTTTGTATTCCACATTATGCCAGATGGCAAAACAGTGTCAATACAGGATGGTGTAATCAGCCAAAAGTCTGGAAGGTTTATGTTACCAAGGATACACTCTTTCAGCGTCTGCTACATCAAAGAAAAGAGAGAAATTCTATCGTTTTTGGGATACCCCGAAAATGACCCACCTCAACTTAATGTTATCAATATTGCGGAGTCTATGAGCTTCATACATTTAAGAGAGGACATGGTTTCTGTTTTAAATTATTGATTTGACGTTTTTTATTTTTGAAAATTTATATTTTCGGGTTAACTAAAAAAATATTTACAAAATTTAAATTTAAAAGTGGAGTTTTAAGAATTAAAAAACAATTTATTCATTGTCAGAGTCGGTGGTAATTAATTTTAAAAGCTCATTTGCACATTCAGCAAGATCATCATTTTCAGAAAGACAATCATTATTTAATGTTTCCATGAACTCAACTTCCATGGCTTTTTCTAAAATGAAATTCGCTTGTTCTTCTTCATCGATTCTGTATAACAAAATTGAGATTAATTGATATAATATTTTTTTGTTTATGTGATCGAGTGAACCTAACATATCGAATAAAGATTCGCCAAACTCAGGTGAAAAAAATATTGGTTCTGCATATTGATAAATTGCACAAAATAATTGCAATAAAACCGTCTTGATTCGAACAGACCCATTCAAAAATAACTGAATGAAATCAAAAGATGAGAAAATTTGTGGAAAAGAATTTGTACCATTCGTATATGCTGTGATGATTTGAATCATCTCGTGTTGGATATCTTCATTAGATTCTTGGAGTTTGCTGCATATGGTATTTAGTAATCCATGGACTTCAACTTGAGGTGCAATTTCATCTGGTGAGATTATTAAAGAAAGTTTTAGAACATCTAGAGAAATGATAGAAGCTTTTTTTGAAAAAACTAGTTGAATTAGTGATGGGCAAAGATTATTTGTAATAATCAAATGAATAATGTGGTGTTTAAAATGCTTGATCGTAAGAAAGTGATAAAAAGAATATAAAGGGTATTTAAGCAATGATGGGTTTGGGTTGGTTTGAATTTGAAAGGAAAAAAAATTAAGAATATTTAACAAAACATCAATGTCTATGGAATCAGATACTGAAATAATATACAATAGGCGGAAGTAATTTGAGTCGGCTTGGCCATGATGTAACAACCAACCAACAAAATTGGATTGAACTGCATATTGAATGGAAAGTTTCACATCACAGCAAATATTACATAACATACAAAAAAGAAGCTTCAATGAAAAACTTTCGAAATTATCAATTCCTTGAAGAATGTAATTAAAAAATTGTTCCGAACCAATGTAACTTGAGAACTTGTTTGTTGTTTCCGTAACTGTACCCAGAAAAAATAATGCATTATCGCGCGTGTCCATATTTTGAATTAATTCAATAATTTTATCAAAGTTTGATGAAGATAATAAAAATAAGCAATTTTCTGAATCTGCTCCGATAATTTCTATCATTTTTTCTAAAGAATCATTTTGTATTTGTGAATTATCAGTTTGTAAATTTTCTAAACTCGCTCGAAAAATTTGTATATTAGTTTCTGAATCATTACTTGTACCATCATCATAATTAAAACTAGTTCCAAGCTTGACAATTCTTTGCGATCTGTACTTTGCGAATTTTGGGGAAGTTTTGTAGCTTGACTGTATCGAAGGAATACCTGACAAACATGGTCAATTAAGGCTGTTTTGTGATCATTTAGAACACAAAATATATATCGTTTATTTCGCGGATTTGCAAACAGATACTCTATCAAGTACACAGAAAATTTTTTCTATTTTAGCCGTGAATTATATACACATAAAAATATTTACTAAGCATAATCACTCCTCATTAATATTATCAAAAATTTCATAAGCAGTATATGCATGACTATAGTTATATCCAAGCTTTTTTGCTAATGAGATAGAAGCTATATTATGAGCATCCCAACTTGGGTAAAGATTTCTTTTTAGACATTCTAAAATTAGTTTTGCACCAACAACGGAAGCAAGGCCTCTACGACGATATTCTTCTTTAGTGTCTATTTCAATCTCAATTCCATGTTTATATGTGGAATATGAAGATGCACCAGAAACAATTTCCCCATTGATTGTTATAACAAAACCAATTCCAAGATGTGAATATATTTCATAACTTTCATATTGCGAAACTAAATCATGGCTCCATTCATTTGACAAGCATTGACAGAAAAACTTTTCATCAATCATATTTATATCGAATTCTTTTGGTAAAGTATTAACAATTTTGGACAATTTTTCTTTACAAAAGATATTTGGTTCTTTTTTTGTTGCATATCTCTCTATTTTTTTAGCTTTATTCCCATAGCATTCTTCAATAATTATTTCCCATTCTTTATTCTGTGGTATCATAATCATATAATTTTTGGAATGAGGATTAAAGACTGTTAGTTCGCGATTTGGTTCTCCTGCAAGAAAACAAAAATCACCTAGAATTGCCATCGCACAAGAAGGATTATCAACATGATCAACATAAATTTCCCCCATGATTCCTTGTATACAAGACCAAATGATTGTTTCTTCCCAATCCTTGAATAAAGGCTTTGATTTTTTTGTTTCTGTTAGTTTTTGGGGGATCATTTTATATAAACGGTCTTTCTTGAAACCGTTAAATTTATCGTTATTTTTTAAAATGAGCAGAAAAGAAAAAAAAACTTTACTTACAAATGTTAAAGATGCAAGACCAAATACAACAACTCCAAAAACGCCCACTCGTAAGCCACTAAAATCAAGTAAAGGAAAACGAAAAAAACTTTCCAAGAAAGAGATCCTTAGAAGAAAGAGGGAAAAGGCTGAACAAGAACGTCTTGAGCAACTTAGAATTGCCAAAGAGCTAGAAGAGAAGCGAGCTCATGAACAAGAGCAAGAAATGGAACGACTTGAGCAAGAAAGACTTCATTCAGAAAATGAATATCTCATTGAACTTCATAACAGAAAAAACCAATTTTGCTCGGACACACGCCTCAAAAAACATAGGGTTGCAGAATGGGAATATTACACTGAATGTGATCATTCAACAAATCCACTTGATCAAGCAGATGTTAATACATTTCTTTCTCAATGGCGCGAAAATGAAGAAACAGATATGCACAAATTGTTCAAACAAATTGAAACTGCCAAAAAATTATTAGATCAATTAATTGAATATCGATCACAATCTTCAGTTTCAAATGATATTAAAGAATATGAACGTTTTTCGCAACCAATACGCGACATCAGACAGTTAATTGAGACCAAAATCAATTTGCTTACCCAACATCAATTATTATTTAGTGACAAATATGCAAGTGCCAAAAACGAAGTTCTATTAACAACTGAATCTGCGGGTTACAGCTATGGGTTATGGGTTAACCTTACCAAGAATCCACGAATCAATAATATCGATTTTGGATTTTCTTCCATTAAGATTCCTAAAGCCGTTGCTACGACTTCTATTGCTATTCGTATGACCATTTCACCCTTTCTTTCTGGGTTCCATGATTATACACTTTTATCATCTATCTTATCATGCGAATTTTTCCAGCTCCCAATTCCTCCTAAACGAATTGGCAACATGACCCTTCGTCAGTTTTCTGCGTCCAGTGGTCTTCAACCGATTCCATATACGATCAGAAATCAAAGCGAAGTTCAGTCGCCGCTCGTTTTCACCATGAAAATCCAGCCAGAGCTTCTCCCAAGCGACACAAGTTCACTTACTGTTGTTAAAATTGATGAATCTGAAAGTCCAATTACAAATATTAATGTAGACAAAGAATCACAAACAGTCACATTTTCTTGTGAAAAAACTGGTCTTTTTGCATTAGCTA
Organism: Histomonas meleagridis; assembly: GCF_020186115.1. Lineage (NCBI taxonomy): Eukaryota > Parabasalia > Tritrichomonadida > Dientamoebidae > Histomonas > Histomonas meleagridis. The sequence continues at coordinate 474,825 of NW_027150923.1, forward strand.
TTCCAAGATACAATCAGTTTCCATTTAAGTTTTGGGAGATTAATTCAACAGCTGTTGATTCATGTGAGATTTTCATTAGAACATCTTTGACAGAATTTTCGATTATAATCGATTCTGATGGGTTGTGTTCAATGTCATCACCCTTACTGTTTAACAAGATGACGGCTCCTAAGGCATTAGAGTTCATGAAGCGCCACGGACTGAACATTGTTTCTCCAGAAGCATTCACAGCGGTTAGCGGTTTTGACATGACCGATAAAAATTCTGAGCTCGAAGAAGTTCTTAATCGCGGATTAGCTGATTGTGCTTCTGGTTTTGTAATTCGTTGTAGTAAATGGAATTCTCATATATCGAGTGATAGGGCAATACTAATTGCAAGAGAAATTAAGGAATTTGGAGAACCGATTTCTGATGATGAAGAATTTTTGGCAAACGAAGAAGAGGAAAAAGAAGAAGAAAAGAATGAAAACGAAGAAGAACAACAAATTGAAGAAAAGAAATCAAAATGGCATTGCATACATGTGAAAACAAAACATATAAACGAAATTAAGTATGCAGAAATAACTGATGAACTCGATCCAAAGATGTTGGAAGGAACTCGATTTCATCAACACTTGATGCCAATGCTAATGGATATTGCATCTGAGGAAGTACAAAGTCGAGTGAAAAGTTGTTCAGGATTTGTGAACGAAACCATGTACTATCTCTTGAAGAAATTGAGGTTGTTCTCTTCTACAGAATGAAATATATATAAATGTTTCTATTAAATTTAATGTTTAATAACTATTTTTCATAAGCCCATGTGGTTCGGAACAAGCTTTTTTGTGGAAAATCATTTCAATCTGAATCGATTTCATAAGATATAATAAATATAAGAAATTTCAAAAACAAAATAAGAGCATTGTCTAATAGAATGAAAATATGTTCAGTTTTAAACCATTATCTTATTGGCTACAAACGCTTTCATGATTTTAATTAAAGAGTTAATTGAAATGGCGGTTTTTTAGGGGCAAATTCGCTTTTGACCCAAAAATGAAAAATCCTCTCAAAAATTGTGTTGGTTTTCATCGTTTTTCTCAAAAAAACACCTCCAAAACTTCTCCCATGAAGACCAAAACAGACCTTACTCCAAAGCACCCAATAGGCTCGCTTATCATGAACTATATTGTTGGCCCAAAAATCGGCCAAGGTGCTTTTGGCGAAATTTATTCTGCTATCGATCAATATACGGGTCTAATTTGGGCAATTAAGACCGAACCTAATTCAGTCAAACGTAAGACACTTGCATTTGAATACCAGATTTTGGCGCGTGTTCAATCATCTCCAACATTTCCACGTCTAGGCATATTAGGCCATGGCAAAGACTTTAGTTTTATTTCTATGGAACTCCTAGGACCAAGCCTAGCTAATATTCTCAAGAAACTTCCAAAAAAGACATTTACATTTAGCACAGGAATTCGTGCCTCATATTTTATTCTTAAGTGCATAGAATCCCTCCATGTCTTTGGTTTTATTCACCGTGACATCAAACCAGGGAATATTCTTACACGTGAAGGTAGTGAACATCCATTATGTTTAATTGATTTTGGATTATCACGTATGTATATTGATCAAAACACGGGCAAACATTTTACTCGCCGTCCTAAGATAGGTTTTAGAGGTACTCGAGCATATGCTAGTGTTCATGCACATTTGTCACAAGATCTTTCCCGACGCGATGACTTGATCTCATGGTTTTATTTGACCTACGAGTTCGCTATTGGGCCTCTTCCATGGCGCCATCTCGGCAACAAGCATGAGATTCTTCGCATCAAGGAGAACTTCGATGTCGAGACGCAAGTCTCCGAAATTGCGCCCGAATTGATCGATGTATGGAACTATGTAAAGAGTCTCAAGTTCGAGGAGACGCCGAATTATTCGCGAATATATGATAGCATTTTACGTATTTGTCGGAGAGAAGGATTTAAACTTGATGACCCATTCGATTGGTCCGAAATGTTACATAAAAGTTCCAATAAAATGGCAAAAGCTGTTGAGGGATTAAAGCCAAACAGCCACTTAAAGAAGGCAAAATGTACTGAGTCTTCTCTCCAGGAAAAATTGTTACATGCATCAATAACAATTCCGCCACCTTTTAGCCATGTGTCGGAAGAATCGGGATGCTGTGGATGCTGATGAATTAGCATTTGTAAATAGTTTGCGAAATATGAATTTTGATTTTTTATTGAAATTCGATTATAGTCTTAAAATAAAGATAAAACTCTAAAGCTATAGTTTATTTATTTTTAATTTAGATTTACTTCGCTAAGTTAAGGGTTGTATAATATAATGTTGGTGATCAACATATACGTTCTAATATTTATACTTTAAAGTTAAGATGTTAATAATTAACATATTATATGTTGAAGAAATAAATATATTAAGTATTGGTGTTATTTCCTGCTTTCTCAAGAAGTAATTCGATAATTTCAGTGTGGCCATGTTTAGATGCATATGTAATAGCTGTTTCAAATAAATTATATAATTTCCAAATGTTATATTGAAAGATTAAATAATTGAAGTGAATCCAAAATGAAATACATAAACATTTTTTGTGTTAATATCAATTCCTTCTTGTTCAAGAAGTAGTTTGACTAATTTTATGGAACCTTTTTCAGATACATACATAAGTGCTGTTTTAAAATATTTCAATAATTTTCAAATATTATTTTTAAATGTTAAATTATTAATATAGACATTAAGCAAAACAAATATATATCTTTAGCATTAATATCAATTCCTTCTTGTTCGATAAGTAATTTTACTATTTCGATGTTATCATCTTTAGATGCAAGCATGAGTGCTGTTTTAAAATATTTCAATAATTTCCAAGTATAATTTCGAAATAAGAATTTATTAAATTAGAAATTAAATAAAACAAATAAATAGTTTTAGCATTGATATCAATTCCTTCTTGTTTGAGTAATAATTTTACTATTTTTGTATTCCCTTTTTCAGTTGCAATTGAAAGCGATGTTTGATAAAATTTTAAGAATTTCCATATGTTTCTTTGAGATATCAAATTATTGAGATAAATTTCAAATAAAACAATCAAAAATTTCTAATGTTAACATCAATTCCTTTTTGTTTAAGAAGCATTTTAATTATTTCTATGAAACTATTTATAGTTGCTTTCATAAGTGCTGTTTCAAATAATATAAATGATTTCCAAATATTATTTTGAAATATAAAATTATTAAAATAAATTTTAAATAAAACAAATAAATAGTTTTAGCATTGATATCAATTCCTTCTTGTTCTAGAAGTAATTTTACTATTTCTATGTTATCTTTTTCAGTTGCTTTCATAAGTGCTGTTTCAAATAATATAAATGATTTCCAAATATTATTTTGAAATATAAAATTATTAAAATAAATTTTAAATAAAACAAATAAATAGTTTTAGCATTAATATCAATTCCTTCTTGTTCTAGAAGTAATTTTACTATTTCTATGTTATCTTTTTCAGTTGCTTTCATAAGTGCTGTTTCAAATAATATAAATGATTTCCAAATATTATTTTGAAATATAAAATTATTAAAATAAATTTTAAATAAAACAAATAAATAGTTTTAGCATTAATATCAATTCCTTCTTGTTCTAGAAGTAATTTTACTATTTCTATATGACCATTTAAAGATGCTTTCATAAGTGCTGTTTCAAATAATATAAACAATTTCCAAATATTATTTTGAAATATAAAATTATTAAAATAAATTTTAAATAAAACAAATAAATAGTTTTAGCATTGATATCAATTCCTTCTTGTTCTAGAAGTAATTTTACTATTTCTGTGTGACCTTTTTCAGATGCTTTCATAAGTGCTGTTTCAAATAATTTAAATAATTTCCAAATATTATATTTAAATATTAAATTATTAAAATAAATTCTATATAATACAAATAAATGTCTTTAGCATTAATATCAATTCCTTTTTGTTCAAGAAGTAATTTAACTATTTCTATATGACCATTTCCAGATGCATCCAGAAATGCATTATTATATAGCATAAATAATTTCCAATTATTATTTTAAAATTCGTAATTAATAAAATAAATCCAAAAAGATACAAATAAAATCCATCTGAATTAATATCTTTTCCTTTTCTAAGTTCAAGAATTAATTTGACAATTTCTGTCTTACCATATGTTGCTGCTCGATTAAATGCTTTACTAAATAATTTGATAAGTTTCCATATATTAATTTGAGACATCGCTATATATTAATGTATTATTTGGTTATTTATATTAAATCCTTTATATGTTAGAAATAATTTTATGATATTGAATCGAAGAAAATCGGTTGCACTGGTAAAAGCAAATAATTATAATAAATATTAAACAAAACAAATAAAGACTTATATCATTAATTTCAATTCCTTCTTGTTCTAGAAGCAATTTAACAATTTCAATATGGCCATTTTTAGATGCCAATATAAGTGCTGTTCTAAATAATTTATATAATTTCCAAATATTATTTTGAATTACCAAATTATTAAAATAAATATAAAATAAAACAAATAAATAGTTTTAATATTAATATCAATTCCTTCTTGTTCTAGAAGTAATTTAACTATTTTTGTATCACCTTTTTCAGCTGCAAGCATTAATAATGTTTTAATTAATTTAAATAAATTCCAAATGTTATAATGAAAAATCGATTAAGCTTAAAAAACAAACAAAAAAAGTTAAAAACATCACTTGCATTTAAGTTCACAAATCCTCCTTCAATAAGTGATAATATTATATCCTTTTCCAATATATCTTTTTTATATGCAAAAACAAGTGATGCTTTAAGTATAATGAATAATTTCCAAAAATCATTTTGAAATATCAAATCATAAGAATTTATATTAATTAAAAAAATAAAAAATATTTTCCATCATAAATATTATTTTTTCCGAGTAGTAATTTTACTATTTCTATATGACCATTTTCAGATGCTTTCATAAGTGCTGTTCTAAATAATTTAAATAATTTCCAAATATTATTTTGAATTACCAAATTATTAAAATAAATATTAAATAAAACAAATAAATATCTTTAGCATTAATATCAATTCCTTCTTGTTCTAGAAGTAATTTAACTATTTTTGTATGGCCATTTGCAGACGCTAAAATAAGTGCTGTTCTAAATAATTTAAATAATTTCCAAATATTATTTTGAATTACCAAATTATTAAAATAAATATTAAATAAAACAAATAAATATCTTTAGCATTAATATCAATTCCTTTTTGTTCAAGAAGTAATTTAACTATTTTTGTATGGCCATTTGCAGACGCTAAAATAAGTGCTGTCCAAAATAATTTAAATAATTTCCAAATATTATTTTGAATTACCAAATTATTAAAATAAATATTAAATAAAACAAATAAATATCTTTAGCATTAATATCAATTCCTTCTTGTTCTAGAAGTAATTTTACTATTTCTATGTTATCTTTTTCAGATGCTTTCATAAGTGCTGTTTCAAATAATATAAATGATTTCCAAATATTATTTTGAAATATAAAATTATTAAAATAAATTTTAAATAAAACAAATAAATATCTTTAGCATTAATATCAATTTCTTTTTGTTCAAGAAGTAATTTAACTATTTCTATATGACCATTTAAAGATGCATACATAAGTGCTGTTCGAAATAATTTAAATAATTTTCAAATATTGTTTTGAAATATAAATTTCAAATAAAACAAAAAAATATCTTTAGCATTAATTTCAATTCCTTCTTGTTCAAGAAGTAATTTAACTATTTCTGTATGACCTTTTTCAGAAGCAAACATAAGTTCGGTTCGAAATATTTTAAACAATTTCCAAATACTATTTTGATATATAAAATTAACACAGAAAACCTTTTCATAAAATACGAAAAAACATCAACAGCATTGATATCAATGTATTTTGTTTCAAGAATTATTTTAAATATTGCACCAATTCCTTTTTCATAACCATAATTAAGTTCAACATCAAACAAATTGAATAATTTTCAAATATTTTTTGTAAATCCAAAAATACTGATATAAAAATTAAATGAAATACATAAATTTTTTTATATTTATTATTATTTTTGTAATCTAGAAGCATATTAACAATATCCATGTGATTATTTTCACATGCATAAATAAGCGCAGTCCAAAATAATTTTAATATATTCCAAAAATGAATTTAAAATATCAAAATATTATAATAAATATTGTAAAAAAGAAATTTATTGATTTAAAATTTATATCAATTCCTTTGAATTCAAGAAGTAATTTGGCTATTTCAGTATAACCATTAATGGATGCTAAAATAAGTGATGTAAAAAGTATTTTGATTAAACCCCAAAAATGAATTTTAATTATGAAAAATATTAAATAAACCTTAAACAAAGTAAAATAAAATCATGTGGATTAATGTCTATTTTTTCATGATGAAGAAGTAACCTAACAATTTCAATATCATTTTTTTGAACAGCGAGTATTAATGCTGTACAAAATAGTATAAAAAAACGCCAAACATCATGAAAAAATTTTAAACAACTTAAACAAAAATTAAATTCAACAAATAAAAATTAGAAGCATTGATGTTAATTCTCTTATAGTTAAGAAGTAATTTAAGGATCTTAATATATCTGTTCTTTACAGCATCCATAAGTGCTGTCCAAAATAAGATGAATAAGTTCCAAATTCTAAAAACAATTACCAAATATTTAAAATCAAAATTAAATTGGATAAACAAAGATTCACAGCATTAACATTAATTCTTTTTTGTTGAAGAAGTAACTTAACTATTTTAATATGATTATTATCCACTGCCATTAAAAATGGTGTATAAAATTTGCTGAGTAAATTCCAAATATATATTTAAAATTTGAAATGATAAAAACAATTTTTCTTTTTAATAAAAAAATATTTTTAGCGTTTATTTTTATTCTTTCTTGCTCAAGAAGTAATTTAACTATATCAAAATAACCTTTACTACATGCAACAATTAATGGTGTATAAAAACATTAATATAAATTTTATTTCATACACAGAAACACCAATATTTTAAAACATATTTTAGTAAATATTATAAAACATATTTAACATTTACATCAGTTCCTTCTTTTTCAAGAAGTAATTTAACAATTTCAATATTTCCTGATCTTGTTGCTGATATTAAAGTTTCTTTAGGAATTTTATTTCCTAGAGAAAAATGTCTAAAAAGAAATATATTACCATTTTCGACTGCTTCAATTATTAATTTTTCAACATTTAATTTTTTCGTTTCTAAAAATGATAAAATTTCATAATTATCATATGTAATACATTTCTTTCCTAATTCAGTAAAATCTTCTTCTTTATTGTATTCACTTTCGAAAAAATAATAAAATATTTCATTCCGATGAAATTCTATTGCTGTTTCTATTGATCCATTAAAGTTAGAATGATTCTGTTCACAATAATAAAGAATTTCAAGATTTCCACCTGCTACAGCATATATTCCTGTATTTGTTAAATCAACATTATTTAAAATCAAGTATTTGAAGCATTTAATCGATCCAAAGAATGCTGCATAATCAACAAGTGAAAGTTTTTCTTTATTAATAAATGAATATCTTTCATATAATGATGGCTCTATGTTTTGCTTAAAATCAAAATTTGGTTCTGATGATATTTCATGAAGTTTTTCTACATCATCATTTCGTATTGCTTTAATTGCATCCGAAGGATTAGATCCTTCATGAATGAGTTGCTTATGAAGCTTCCAATCATCCTTTTTCAGCTCTTCAATATTATCAAAAAATTGTTTATGAAAAGGAATATTATTTGTTGAATCTTTAAATGCATTAATTTCTTCATCTGTTTTATAATGAATAAAATATAAAGTTTTAATGTTTCGTACAACTTTAGGATTGACCATTTTTTGTTCAATCATATATCCTAAAAGATAATTAGATTCCTGAGTATTTAAATGTAAAAGTAAATTTGTAAAAATGTTAATTATTTTATTATAATATTTGGCTGATAATGTTTTAAGAAATTGAACAATATTATAGTCATTTTTATTTAAAATAAAAGCTGAATATATCAATCTACTTAAAATCAACATCGAAGAATAAGGATAATCAGAATCTAATAATTTTTCTATTGATTTAACAGATTCAGAAATATTACTTTCTCTAAAATCAAATATTGTATTTCGTATAATTTTGAGATATTGAATATATTTTGTTTCTCTCGTTCCTGTTGATTCTTTCATTCCTTTTTAATGGAAATTGTCAATTCAAATCAATATTTGTTGAGTAAAAAGTGCATATATTTTGAATGCAAAATTTCTTTGTTTTAATAGAACGAAAACAACTTTCAGAAAAGTCACAACTTAGGTCATTGGTTTTCATCAAAATTATATATAATGTTTTACTAAAGGATGCATAACTAATTATAAATTATTTTGCTAAACAAACAATTTTTTCAAAAGATTTTATAATTTGATCAAGTTAATTATTTTTTAGTTGCAATCATTAAACATTTAGAGCGCCTTAGGGTATTCCCAACTATTTGTAAATCAACAATATTGGGAAATTAGATGTGCAAATTAATTTCAGCAAAAAAATATATAATAATAAAATTAGAATGACTTTAATCAAAGTCCATAAAGGAGTTTTTACTCTATATCTCAGATATTGAAAATTTCTAAAGTTTAATTATATCAGATTTCTGAGTAAGGAGTGTTTTGTTTGTGACCCATTGTAACCAGTTTGATGAAAGCCATTGATCATATATCTTAAGTAGCCAAGGAGAGAAAACATTTGGATTCGATTGTATTTCAGAATGTAACTCATCACTTGTAATCCACCTTACGGCATTTATTTCATCAGGATTGAATTCAATCTTCTCGTTGTCATAAAAGCCGAATATAACATGATCTATTTCAGATTCAACCCATTCACCAGAAGCAGCATAATACTGAAATACACCAACTTCTGTAAGATGTGCATCATCTGTGAGATTTATATTTAGTTCAAATGATGTCCTTCGCTTTGCAGCTGAAATAATATCTTCATTTGGTTCTGGATGAGAGCAACATGTATTTGCCCAAATAAGAGGGAAAGTCAATTTCGTGTTGCTCCTTTGTTGAATTAGAAGTTGGCCTTTTGAATTGAACAAGAATAATGAAAAAGCCCGATGCAATTTTGGTCCTTTATCTATATGATGAGCTTCATATTTATCACATATAGAAATTTGGTTATCTTGTTCATCCACTACTATTACCTTACTTGAAAGCATTTGTTGAAGCTGAGAATCGTTGTTGTTGCTCATTTTTTTTTAACGCACACCACTTTTTCTGAGAATAATACGGTTATTTGCAATCGGGGCAAATTTTTCGCTTTTCCAAGTTGGTCAATTCCAACGATAAGACTAAATGAATGCGAAACTATCGTATTCATATTCAAAAACTGAAAAATGCATTAAAACTTCTTCAAGGATCAAATCAAAGACAATTTATATAAAACATATATTTAATGTTTATTAAAAACAAAACTTAATCGAAAGGGTTTTCATTTATTGGCACAGGATCAATTTCATCACAAAACGAATGATAATCAATTTCGTCGAAGTCAGTACATTTATACTTTTTACAAAGTAATTCCAATTCGTTTTCATCAGACGACAAATTTAATCTTTTTATACATTGTTTGAACTGATTTTTTGTTATAATGTTTTTCCGTGGTCTTTTATCGCAATCATAAAACAATTGTTTAATTTCCATTCTTCTTGTTTGCACGTAGTTTTTCATTCTATTTAATATGTTGTTACAAATAATTTTTTCATTTTCATTTAAATTATTTATTGAAATTTTTTGCAAATTATTTTGATTTTGAATTTCATTGTTTTCAAATATTGCGTTGATTTGTTTACATAGCTCACGATAATTAATTAAATCTGGTTTTGTTTCTAAACAAAATAATTTCGTTATGAATTGTATCTCATCTTCATTTAATGGCAAATTAATTTGTCCAACAATTGATCGAAATTGATTTGATGTAATAGTTCCATGATTTAAATGATCGAAATTTTCAAAGAAATCTATAATTCTAATTCTTCTTTTATAGATATAATTTTGTAATTTCGGAAGAATTACATTCCATTGAATTTGTCTGGCGGTTAGTAACGGCTTCTTAACGTATCTCGGTGTAACGTTTTCTTTGTTTAAGTTGTCATTTTTATTTTCATTCAAAGAATTTACATCGTTTATAAATTCAATGTAATTAACGAAGCCAGTATTTTTATCCAAATAAAACGAACAAAGCTGTTGAATTTCGTCATAAGAAATATTTACGCCAACCAATTGCATAACTTGATAAAAAGCATTTATCGTAATTTGTTTATGATTATATATATCTTTATCTTTAAATTGATCTACTAGTGATATTTTTCTTGAAATTATAAATTTGTTAATTATATTTAAAATTCGATTAATATTTTGATTTGGTTTTAATTTTGTTTTTTCACATGTTATAGTTAAAGGATTTTGTGGTGTCTCAAGTGGAGAAATATTTTTAGGCGATATAAACGAAAGAATTTCATCAGCAAACACTTTCCATTTTATGTAATTTTTGCTTTTTGTTGATTTATATCTTTCCTTTAACATATCAAATTCTTGATTAGTTAATCGATAACCAGACATTAATATTCCACTTCGAAATTGTGTTTCTGTGATTTCTCCTAAATTTAATTTATCGAAATCTTTTAAGAAATCAGAAAAATATATCGAATGGATATAACTATAACGCTTCATGTCATCCAAAAGAGAATTAATATCAAATTTCTCATTAAGTTTCGGTAATAATATTTTCTTGGATTCATATATTAAGTCATCTGCTTTATCTGATGTAATAAATAAATCGCCTGTTGGCGTTTTACCATAAATTTCTTCAAGTGATTCTTTATCTTTTAATAATGGTTTATATGTTCTTCGTTGTTGTTGATGATTTACATCAACATCTTCTACAAATTTATAATAATCAAATCCAACTTCTTTACCATAATAATCAATTAAAAGATTTAAATCATTATCATCAAATGGTATTCGTAATGATGATAAAACTCTTTTAAATTGTAAATTGGTTACATATCCTCGATTGTTTTGATCAAAATCATGAAACGGTGGTAATATATTAATCCGATTTCGGGATATTATCGATTTAATTTTTTCAATTATTTGTGAAATACGTTTATCGGTAACAATTGAAATATTTGAATTGTTTACATCCGATTTCTTTGATGCGATTTCAACATCGTTACAAAAATCTCTGTAATTATCATATTTGGTATAACCTTCTGTAAGTTGATATTTATCGGATAAATAGAGAAGTTCTTCTTGACTAAAAGGAAATCCGTAAAGTGTTAAAACATTCATAAATTTGTCGGTCGTGATTTTACCGATATGAAGTGGATCTTGAAATGAAAAAAAATCTCGAATTCGAACACGATTCTTACGACAATATGTTGCAAAGCGTTGAATTACATCTGACGTGTTAGATGGAACAGGATTAAGTTTAATGGATTGTTGATGATGCGGCATGTTTAAATCAATGGTGACATTTTGATTTTGTGGTAAATCTGAATACATCTGAAGATCATGATGAAGTTTCATATAATTGACATCGTGGAGAGTGGGATCCATATAACGTTGAAGAAGAAGTGACATTTCATCAGATGAGAGATTTATAAATGGATTGTTCCTTAAAAATTGGGAAACAGTTACTCTTCCATTACTGAGCCGATCAAAATCCATATAAGATTCACGGACATGAACACCGCGTGTTTTGACTTGATGATACAACTTAAGAAAAAGTTGATTAAGTTCTGGTGATATATCTTGAGTAATTTTTCCTGTTGTTTTTTCAATAATTTCTTTTGAGTTTTCAACATTTTGAGTTGGAGATTTTTCGAGGTCTTGATTTGTAAAAATGTTTTCAATTGTATGACAAAATTTACGATAATTCACATCGTCGTTTTCACCATAAAGGTTGGTTAAAGCATTTAATTCTTCATCTGTTATCTTAAATTTGATGAATTCAAAACATCGACGAAATTGATCTTTACTAACACGTCCAGTGGGAAGTTTATCAAAATCTTCAAACCATTCCAATGGGTAGATGTCATTTAAAAAAATATGTGTTCTTATTCGATTGATTAAAGGTTCTACATCCACCATTTGTAACGAACAAAACCGTTTAAATAAAGCTTGAAATTTGCACGTTAAAAGGTGGATAAAAATTGATTGAAAAAAGCATTCAATTTTATGTCATTTATTGCCAGCGTCAATTTTTTTCAACCACCAAACTGTAAGTGCGCACTTTTTGTTTTCACAAGTGAACAGTTGGTTCAATATAATTTAATCGTTTGATCTCAATTTTGTGCAGTTTTTGAAAGCAAAACACGCAAAAACAATTTCAATGCTTTACTAAATACAACAAGGATGAAGAAGAAGATCAAATTCATCGCTTATTGTTGATCATTTTTAAAAATTTGAATCTTCATCTTCCTAGCCTTGTGACAGCATATATTGAGGAAATTAAATCACCTCTCATACTGTCAATTTATACGTTTATTGATAAATTTAAAGTACAATATTTCTATTTCTATATATCAAGAATATAAATGTCTGCAACTTAGTGCAAATGCATTACATATGATGAAATTAAATTTGTTTTGCTTAAATATTTTCATGCTGCTTCTGTCTTCTCGAGCTACTTAGGCCAAATTCCATGATTTTAACTGATAACATTTGATTTTTTATTTAATTAATAGATGCAAAATAGATAAAGATAAGCCAAAACTTTTGCTTTGTTTCTGTGTTGTTTTGGTGGTTAACATTTTTGGTTATTAGAAAAAATAATTTGGAATTTAAAATATTTGTGAAATATGACCTATTCTATGTATCTATAATTTTCTACAAATAATTTCTAAGAATAATTTGGTCATTATATTGAAGCAAATTGCCTTTTAGGGAATTTACATTATTTTATTTAGATCATTAATAACAAATCACGACATCGATCAATGATATTCATATGATTTATCAAAAATCCAAGGAGTAATCCTTATCTTGTTAAGAATAGATTTGTAGTTTTAAAATTTTTTTTAAGAAAGGGGAAAATTATCTAAACTTTTTCAAGTTTTGTGGTTTTTCAGTTATATTGAAAAAGTTACGAAACCACTTTTTTTTGGGGTTTCCAATTGAAAAATTTTCATAATTTTCAATTGAAGATTTTAGTCGATCGTTGTTTCCGGACATTTTTTAAGAATCACGAACCGATTTCTATTGAAAATATCATTCACGTCAATTGAAATTTGGCAGGATAACCGACGAAATTGTGTTGAAATTAAATCGGACTGCATTCAAAATATTTTGTTTCCACCAAAGAAACACTCATCGTTTTATAAGTGATCATCCAATTATTTCCCCCAAAACAATGTACATTTCTACAGTTAAATCACTTCTAATCTTCTTAATAAGTATATCCAAAGTGGTTACATGAATGATTAGTTTGATCTTTTTGATTATCCATTTTCATCATTTTGCCATAATATCGGAAGTGGATCAGATGGGATATCGCTTGATGACGATGTATCATTGTTTTCACTTACTAAATATTGATAGGGGTCTGAATCAGATAATGAAGAATCCGATTTTATCATATCTCCCATATTACTTCTCTTATCTTCGATGAGATCTAGCCTGCGCGCAGCTTCTTTTTGAATTGAATGTCGATGCGAATGTATTATTTCTTGAAATATATTAATTTTCTGTACAACTTTACATTGAATCACGGAATTCTTCCTTATTCCATAAGCACCTAAGAATACAGATGGGTTTAGCATCTCTCCATTATAGAATAAATATATCTTTTCATCGGAAAAACAAGAGAATTTCAGAAAATTCTCCAAATCTTCACCTGTTGAATATCTATTAATCCTTACTGGTAGTAGAGCTCCTGGTAGCCATTCTATTAAAACTTTCACCTCGTCATTCATTAGGGTTGGCTTCAAGATGATTTTTAAAGCAAAAAACGAAAGCGCCGATAGTGTCATTTTTTAACGTTCTCATTGAAATCCGATTTGAACACAATATAACGCTGGAATAAAAACTTTTTCAAAGGGAATTCTGTTGAAGCCGTTTTACAATTGGTCAAATCATTTCAAACTTTACATCAGATTTGTGTAAACTTTAACACACATTTGAAATGAATCAAAAAGACTTAAAAAGGAAATCGGAAAAAAACCAAATTTATCATAAAATAACTAAATATATTTCGATAATATAAAAAAACAAATCATTTAATATCTTAATTTATAAAAAAATTCATATTTAACTTTGAAATATCATTTTAAAAATAAAAAAATTTATTGTTTGTGCACAAACGGTCGCACTATTCAAAAAGTAAATCTCTGCAAAAAGTTGTATCGAATGTTTATTATCACTTTTTGAATGGTTATAAACATATTTTTGAGTGGTGTACACATTGTCATAAACTAAAAGTGAATCAAAGTAAGTGATCGTTTTCATCACAATTTTCAAAGACGATAAACATTGAGTATTCATTTTTTTCATTTTACTTTCCTTGTCTTGCTTCCTTAGCAAGTTTTTCTGCTTCCTCCAAAGCCTTTCTTGCTGCGACAACCTTAGCCTCTGCGTTCAACTTCGCGATCATACCACTCAATGGCCTTCTAGCACCTGCAATACCTCCAGCGACAGACTTTTGTTGTGCCTTCTTTTCAGCGTCCATTGCAGTTTCAGCGAATTGTCTAAGTTGTTTGATTAAGTTCTGTACTGAGTCTGTCATCTTATGCAAAGTCACATTTAATTCAGGCGAACCACCTTTTTGGTTATTTTCTACTAAGAAGTGTGCTACTGCCTGACTGATCAAGTTACATCCAGCCAATATCTTTGGCATAGCGTCTGGCTCATTATTTACAGTCGCTTCAGCAGCCACAGTAATTAATTCCAATGAATCCACCAAGTTATTAGCAGTATTAATCAAACCTTTTTGGTTAATAATTTCCGGATTCTTTTGTAACACGAATTTAGTTTGAGCTTGTGCTACTTCGATTAACTTGGCAGCGTTATTTAATATTGGCGCACTTACTTCAATGATATCACAACCTAAGTAATTATCACCAATTGTAAGTTTCTTTTCTGCAGCAGTGGACTTCAATGACATTAATCTTTGCATTGATGATTGACAAGCACGTGCAGCAATGACTAATTCCTTTTCAACTTCATTTGTTACAGACAAATCAGCTTCAGCGGATTTAATTGTTGCGTCGACAGCGTTCATAGTTTGTTCTAATGCTGTTTCAGCCGTAGCCAAAAATGCAGCAACAGAATCTCTCCAACCTTCAGATCCCATTAATCTATTACGTGTTGCATCGATACATATATCACCAGCGTTAATTAATGCGTTACGAGCTTTCAATAATTGATTTTGACATTGAGGGTTCCATGTTGAAGTTTGCATATTTGAAGTTGGGATAATTAATTCTGATAATTGAGTTTGGAATTCATTAAATTCCTTTTGGATTTGTTCCGCAGATGTCTTCGATCCATTTAATGATGAAATTAATTTCTCTAATGATGATTTAACTAATTTCTGTTTGTTATCAATTATTGGTTGAAGTTGAGCTATTTCTGTTGGTGAAGTTTCTGGTATTGTTGGAACTTTAAATCTAAATGGTAATGAATTAGCAACCTTAGGTTGTGGTACTACTTCTGTATTAAGTGAATCACTTACAGCTACACGAATATCATTAACTAACTTAGATAACTTAGTTGGAATATCTGTAGTTAATGATGACGCATCTTCAGTAAGTTGTCCAAATAATCCTTGCAAATCATTAATCATTCCTAAGATATCTTCTTGTTCTTCTGCTCCTTTAGTAACTGTTTTAACTCCACCAATGAACTTTTGTAATCCTAAGTTTAATGATGAACAAACTTTTCCAAACTTTAATGGTTTAGCACTTGAATTTTCTGTTGAAAGTTGTGCAAGTTTAAAGATATCTCCCATTAATTGATTAGACATAGCATGATAATCTTCAGATGATGGCTGAATTACACTTACTGGAGTTTCTACAATTTCATCAGCTAATTCTGCAATATGACCTAATGCCATATTAATTTCTCTATTTGCCTTATTAACAGCTCTAATTTGAGCATTTTTATTTGATGATGTTGGGACTTTAGATACTATATCTGAATATGAATTTAATAACTCCAAAAGTTTTGTAGATTCTTCTTGTAATTCACTTGATGTATCTTTATTAGTTTCTCCACGTTTAGAAGCAGCTATTAAAGATATATTTGAAAGTTCTAAAGCTTTCGAACGTAATAAGTTGACTTTCTTTTGTATCTCTGGTAAATTAGCTTCAGTAGCTTTCTTAAGATCATTTGAAATTTCGGTACCTAATGATACTACTTCACTATTTAAGTCCATAATTTTATCTGATATTTGTTCTGAATCTAATTCTTGGACATCATCAGTACCTATTACCATATCTTCAAGTTGATCAATTAATTGTGCTAAATCAAAATCGCCATTAACTTCTTCACCATTACCATCTTTCGATTGATTAATATTTGATACATATCTATGTAATTTAGATTGTACTGAATCAGGATCATCTAATGGATTCGATTGACCTGACATTAATTTTTGTACTAAGTTCGCAAATAATGCTTGTTGTAATAAGTCATGAACTTCTTCTTTATTATTTGGATTCTTCTTTAATGTTTCTTTAAGTTTTTCTAATTTTTGTAATGAGATTTCTTCTGGATTACCATTAATTGCATTAATTAATGTTTCTAATTGTGAATATGCTAATTTTGGATTTGATTTCATTAACATTGAAATATCTCCAACAAGATTAGATAACATTAATTTAACTGGATCTTTATAATTCTCATTAATATATTGCGCTAAATTCATTAATATTTGTGGGGTTTCTTTAGCCTTTTCTTCATTATTATATTGCTTAAGTTTATCAAACATAGTTAATAATGATGAAGATTTGATTTCTTCTGGTGGTATAAATTCGAGTCCTTTCTTAATTTGTTCTTGTTCTTGTTGAATTCGTTGAGCAATTTCTTTAAGTTTATCAACAACGTCTTTGTTATTAGGATCATTACGATATTGTTCGAATAATTTCTTAAATTCATCAACATCTTCTTTAAGTGCATTAATGTTCTTAGATAATAATGGACGAATAGATTCATTCTCTGATTGCATAACATCGATAAACATCTTTTCAATTTCATCTTCATTTGGTATATGATCGATAAATTGTTCATATTTAGGCTTCTTGCTTTCTTCTTCTTCTTTAAGTTGTTGTTCTTTTTGTAATTGTTCTTTTCTCTTTTCTTCTTCTTCTTGTTTCTTCTTATTATCAACTTCTCCACCAATAGATTGTACTTCTGAGATAAGTTTATCACTAACAGGTTTAAGTTGTTGATTCATACCTAAAATGTTATCAAGCATTTGATTTAATACTGGGATTTGTGATGTATCACCTGAAGCGATTCTAGCTGTAGCATCACCAATAGAATTAGCTATTATTCTAAGTTGTTCTGCTAATGGCTTTAATTGTTCTACTTTCTCTAATGCATCAGCATATTCATAAAGTGAAGATATTAATTGTTGTCCTACTTGTGATACTTGAGTAGGATCATTCATGACTTGTTTAAGCATATTAATCTTGTTTTCGACATCATTAGTAGTATCTTTAAGTAAGAATCCAATTAATGAATTCATTGGTAATTCTCCTTCTGTTGTAATTGAGCCAACATAAGTCATTAATTGTGCTAATAATGTTAACGTTTGTGTAATACTATTAATACCTGCTTTAAGTTGTGCTGGAGCTTGTGCATGTTTAAGGATTTCTTGTGATTCTTTAAGTAATTCAAATGAAGGCTTAAAGACATCTCGACTTGCTGCTATTAATCCTAATATATAATTACGATCATATATACCAAATGGTGGTGGATTATTTAATTTCTCTTGAATTGCTTTAATTCCTTCATTAATAATATTCTTAAGTTCACAGAAATGTTGATAATATTGTTCTGATTGAACAGTAGCAGCAGATGTAATCATATCAATGAATGGTCCCATATATTGAGTAAATGCATCAACACAATGTTTATAATTAAGTTGTAATGCAAGTCGAAATGTTTGTGGGGCACCTGATATATCATAAGAAAAGACTTCTAACTCATTAATTAATGGTAATATATCTTGTGGTATATTCGGATTATTTAATGAGCCATGTAATGCCTTTAATAATGACTTAAGTTTATCCGATTCTTTAACACATGATATAACATTTTGTGGATTAGTAGAATTACTATTACTACTAAAGACATTAGCTGATTGGCGAATAGAATCCATAAAGACTGAATAAACACCAATAAATTGTTGACGTGTTTCTAATGGTAATTCTTCTTTTCGTTTGTTTAATACCATACATGTATCAACAAGTGTTTTCATATTATTTGGATAAAATCGTACAACATTATCTGCTAATAATTGTCGTGCTAAGACTAATTGCTTAATAATTGGATTAGATGTATCTAAACAACATAATGCAAATAAGAAGTTAGCTGTTAATATTCCAACTTTGTTTCGAAGTAAAACATTGTTTTGATTTAAGATAAATAACTTAAATCCATCAACAAATTCTAATAAACTCTTTGAGATAGCATCTCGTTGTTGAATTAATTTAGCTTTTTGATCAGCATTTGTTAAATGATTTAATTTAATTTGTACAAATGCACTAAATTCGGAATATTCAGTATTAAGACTTTGAATGTTTTCATTGATGTCTTCAATTGTTGCACCTGTCTTAAGGATTTGTGATAATATTCTTCCAGCAATTTCCATTGTTGGCTTAGCTGCTTCTGATAATTCGGATGGTGCAAGTTGTCCAAGTGTTTGAAACACAGAGAATTTACGATCTTGTTTCATGGCTGCTATAAGTTTATCCATTTCTTGGTCATATTCTATGTTTAAGCGTTGAAGTGTTTCAAATAATGGTACAAGTTGTGTATTAACTACGTTTTGGAATGGTATTGGTAAATCAGGTTGAATTTGTACTAATGATTGTAATAATGGTGCAAAGAATTGCCCAATACTTTCATGTGCTGTCTTTGAATCTTCAATAGCTTTCTCAAACTTATCTCGGAAACGCATTATGTTAAATACTGGAGCAAAGATATCATATCCAAATTTGGCCATTCGTTCAAGGACTTGCGCAAGGATTTGTAACGAACTGGGTGAATACATTCCAATCTTAAGGGATAATAAACAAATACTTGCAACTGAGGATGAATATTGTTGTGCATATTGTTGGAAATGAATATATGCTTCTTCATTAAATGAAGGCATGAAGCTATCAAGAATCTTTTGTTGGAGAAGGCCATAAAGTTCAACTTGCTTTTGAATGGTTTCATTCGCTGTCTTGACAGATGCAATAAATGTTTGTTCTAAATCATTGGTGGGTTGATGATTCATAAATGCAATCCTATATGCATCACCGTTTTGAATGGCTGCAATGATTTGGTTGGTAAGTTGATCAAGATATGGGCGAACTTCAGAAATGATGGAATATTCTGACGGGATTTGTTGGTTTTCAAGATCAGCTGCTGAAGCAAGTGTTTGGATGATAGAAATATAGTCAAGGATACTGTATGCTACTTTGGAATAGACGGCTTCACTAACTTTTGCATTGATGTAATCAATTGTCGTTTGAAGAAATTCTTCAATGAAGCCTGGGATAGAAGCAACGTACCTCTTAAGCTCCTCGAAGTAAAAGGCTAATGTTGAGTTGCCATAAATAACTTGAGCCATAGCATCACCTGGTGGAAGTTCTTTTGGATAACCAAATGAAATAGCTTTTGCAAAAAGTATTGCTGAAGCAATATTGTCAACACTATTAAATATCTCTTGAGGAAGCCCGTTTCTCTGAATTACATCTCTAACAAGAGCATTAGAGAATGATTGTGCAGTGAGTTGGACTTCAATCTCTTGGAGCACTCCATTAGCTGGAGTTATGGCGCGGTTCAAGCCATTAATAAGCTCTGTTATGTTCGTCATCTTTAAATGAGGTGAAATAGAAAAAGCGAATTATTTCGACTTTTTGAGATAAAGACTTTTTCATAACGGTTTTCCCAACACACAAGATTCCATACAAAAGCCGTCAAGAATGGATTAAAAAAGTTGGAAATTGAATCGAGAACGATAAATTTATCATTATCATGTTTCTGTTTCATACTTAAAATTTCGTATCTGAAATTATAATTTTCGAAAATATTTATATGTTATCGATATAATTCTTCAAGTGTTATAATATCATTACAATGAACGATCATTCATTTATTAGTATCATGAATTACTCATTCTGCCGTTGATTACGTTGCAGTTATAATCGCGTGTATTCAATTTTGGCGCGAAAATTTAATTGAATTATTTGTGAACAGTTTTACATTTTATAACATTTTTAAAAATCATTTTTGTTGATGAATTTTTGTTTTTTAAGATGGAAGAATTTTATTCACACTTAGAATATCGTAATACTATTTACAAATATCAAAAAATATAAATGACATTATAAACAAGGTTTATTATAAAAACAAAAAATTTTCCATTTTAAGTTTGGAAATTCATATGAATTTCATTCATCAATCTCTGGTAAGAATCGATAAAGAAATGTAATTTATTTTGATCACCTCCTAACTCATTCGAGATATTCGCAGCGAAGTTATCATCCATTGGATATTTCATACTAATATTTTGTAATAAAACGCTCCAAACGATGACTGCAATATTCATTTTCTGTATATTTACATAAGGCTGAGCTACAGCTTCAATTATTGCATGAACAAACATATCTTTTTGTTGTGTGTCCATTATATGTGTTAATCCGCATAAGTAATGGAAAACATGAACACTATATTGAGGTTTTCGAGTTAAAGGAATACATTTCAAGAACAAAGGTAATGTTTCTTGAATAGGAAAATCGCCACCAATAACTTGACATACTAAAGAACAAATAGAAGCAACGAGACAATCTCTTTCTTTAGAAGGTATATCTTGTTCCATTTGTAATCGTTTTATTAAAGAATCCATTATATTCATTGCGAAGTTTTTGATCAAATTAGTTTTAGTGACATTAACTGAAAGTAAATAAATTAGTTCTGTTATCATTGATGACTTTTGGTTTGAACCATTAAGGATCATAGAATTAATAAATGAAATTTTAGATACAAATGAATCGGAATTTATTAATTCGGTATATCTTTCTAATATTATAAAGATTGTCTTAATTGAGAAATCTTGAACATAAGGTTTAGTTATTATTAACAATAAAAAGTTAAACACATTTCCTATTAATTGCATATCTTCACTTGCACTAATTAATGTAATAAAAGGAATTTGTATTTCTGCTAATATTTCGCCTAATTCAAAACTTGAAGCATAATCAACTTCATTAATTATTGTTATTATTTTATGTATCAATGAATTTATTATTGTTGGTTTAATGATATCATTTCCAAAATAAAAAATCGAATTCATTATAACTTTTAAATAATAACTTAAACTATCATAATCATTAGGGATTAAATCTTGATAACATTTTTCGATAAGTGGTTGAATTTGTTCCTTTTGTAAAAAACATAAAATTGTTGATAATGAATTCATTGAAGCTTCAATACATATTGGAAATATAAAATAATTCGACAGATACAAAATTACATTATAAATTTTTAATATTAATTCTTCTTGCTTTAAGTTTTTCGATATTTTACTTAAAATATTTAATGCAAGTGAGCCTGATTTAATTGATGGTTGAATTGGTATATTTTCTGTTGTATATAATTCTAATTGATTTATTATATTCTTATTAATGTTAACTAATAGTTCTTTAATAATAGGATCTAGAAAACAAAATAAATTAGTTTTATATGTTTTAAATAATACTATAAAACATTTCATTACTTCAATTGAACTTTCAGAATCATTTGTATTAATTCCATTTATTATAAATTGTATCACATTAGGTAAATGTGGAATAAGTAAATCACTTGCACATATCGCTAAACTTGATATAGACTCAAATATTATGGAATAAGTTGATTCTAATGAAATTGGATTCGAACAAATACTTTCAATGTATTGATAAATTTGCTCAAAATTTAGATTCACAAAAGATTTCGAATTCCGAATGATTTGTGTTAGGAATAATTGACCATAAAATACGAATTTTTGATTTTGATTCGAAATTAAATGTTGCAAAAACTTAAAGACAATAGGAAATATTTCATCTGTATTATTAATCACAAATAATACATTTAAAAAAAGTTTAAAATCATCTGGACAAAAATTTATAAGATGATTTTGAATAATATTAATAACTAATATTGGTTCTTGATTGATAATAGGCTCAAAAAATTGAATAAGTCTTTCATCAAGACATGTGCTTGCAACTTTGTGCACGAAAACTGAGTTTGATTGGAGAGCGATCAAAAACAATTCAAAAAGTTTCTTCATATGTGGCTGAAAAACTCGTTGAGAAGATGAAATAACTGCAGCACGAATTAAAATAAATGAAAAAGAGCTAACTCCTTGATCACTAGAAGATGTCAATTCCTCAACTAACATGAATATGTTTTGTAATAAAATATTTGAATCAATCTGAGAAAATGAAAGCTTTAAAAATGCAAAAATATCAGTAAATCGATCAAAAGGATCATCAATATCACTACTATCAAACAAAAAACGATAAATCATCTGCTCCATTTTGATAACATTTGGAACGTCCGAAAAAATTCGTTTAATATCAATTGTTGCTGTTAGCAAATTCACCAAAAGGAATTCGTGAAGCTGTATTACGTAGCTATGTGAATAATTCGTTGACTGAAGAATTTGCATGATATATGGAATAGATTCTTTAAATGGAAATAAAGTTCCTCCTTTGTCAGTGTATTTGCTAACTGCACAAGTTATGAATGTCAATCTTGTAAAATCATTTGAAGAAATTGATTCAATAAAAAGCTTGAAAAAAGATTGTGAAATACGTGAAACGACTTCAATTTTTCCTTGGAGTAGTGCCTCTATGTGTGCGAGGAAAAATATTGATTGTTTTTCTTCTTCAATATCAGATGATTCCAATCCTTGAATTTCAAAATTTATAAAAGATTCTATACTACTTTGAACAAGCTCACTAGGAATAGTGTCATATAATATGTTTAAAATGGCTAATCGTTGAGAATTATTTGTTATTGATAGTGCATAATTTCCGAGATCGAGCCAAAACCCATCTGTTTTTTTTAAGAGCTCCTCAATCACCCCTAACATAAGTTTGGTTAAATCAGGATCATTTTCTTGAGATAAAAAACTTAAAATGCGTTGATGAAACTGCTCAATTAAATTTGGATCTGTTATTGATTTTTGAGATCTTAAAAATATTGTGATTAAAATTAATGCATATTTAATAATAACTTGATCCTTTTCATTTAAGATTAAAAATAATGATTGAATTGTTGTTTCATTATAAACAATTTTTTGTAACTCCCTATCCGCACTCTGTGCAGTGTCAGGGAATCTAAGCCTTTGGAAAAGATCAATGAGATACTGGGGTGTGTATTGGTTCGTATTCATTGGTTGTTTTCCAATTCAATTAACTGTTCACTTCATTATGTTTTGGATTCCATTTTTCCATTTAAATTAAAAACAATCAACAAACCATCGCCAAAAACACTAAAACAACTTTCATTACATAGTATAATAGTTTTAAGATGATTAAAAAAAAAAGTTCAATTTGTAAATTTAATTTACATTATTGTTCAAAACTACTCATTATCTTTAGACCTAACTATTGTTGATTAAATATAGACATTTCTTGTTGCAAAAGTAAGTGTATTTGTAATGTTTTTGTTTTTTGATGATATTACTTTTCCTTGTGAATTGATTTAACGTCTTTTTTGCACGTTAATTTTTTTTTCTTCATTCAAATGGAAATAATAAGGTATTACCACAGATAAAAGTAGTACTTCTAAGTGTAAACAGAATATACTTATTCAAAATTTTTAATATCTTTCTTTTGATTTTTTTTAAATGCATCTCTACCACATCATCCATAAATTTCCAATTTATTCATTAGCTTCTTGTAAGGTGTTTATTATTTGGATAGAACTATTGTAAAGATATCTTATTAAAAACAAAGAAAAAAGCATTTTTTATGAAATCCATCATTTCTCGATAATTTTTTGATGAATTATTTTTTTTTCAACTAAATTGACAAGGTTTGTCTGTAGCAAAAAACAATTGCACAAAAATCTTGAGAAAACAAAAAGAGTACAAAGTCAGTATGGAGTAGTGGGTAAAACTTCTTTAGCAATAACATACAAGCAAGGCGTTTTCCCAAATACCAAATATATTCCAACAAATTTAGATAACTATCAAAAAGATGTTAATTACAAAGAAAAAATAATTAAACTAAGCATTTGGGATACAGGCAGTGGAAATGATTATTCCAATTAAATATTCAGGTGCTAAAGTTATTCTTCTTTGTTTTTCACTTGTGGATCCAAATTCATTAAAATCTGTAACAAAACAATGGGTTCCAGAAATAAGACACTACTGTACTGATGTTCCTATTGTTTTAGTAGGTACGAAATCCGATCATCGGGATGAACCAAATCCTGATGACATTTGTTTTACCGCCTATTTCTTCTGATAGAGGACAACTAAAAGCAAATGAAATCGGTGCATCTTCTTATATTGAATGTTCTTCTAAAACTGTGTATATGTGAATGAAACTTTTCAACTTGCATCAAAAGGAAAAAATCCCGAAAAGGTAAATCACTTAATCACGAAAAAGAAGTTTGTAAAGTTTTTTAAAGTTGTATAATCTACGAAGTATTTTTTGATTTGGTTAATGAACTTTTAGCTAAAAGGTAGCATAAAATAATTTGGATATCCATATCTGGAATCAGAATAACATAAAAGTCTCCATGCATAGCTTTCAGTTGCTATAAAATTTAATATTATTAAATGATCTTTGGGTAAATCCCTTTTGAGATTTTGACACTGTGCCATCCAAACATCACCTAAAGCTGAATTTCAGTTGTGATGTATGTGGAATTGGGATTGATATAATTCCTTGAGTAATTTCATACGGAAGATGCTTTTGCTTTTTATTAATTCTTTCACTTAATGAAGCCGTACATCATTTATTGTTCTATTTGAACATTTAGGCGAATATTTACAATATGTTGTGCAATGTTTAAACTGCAATGCGATCAAGTCTAATTTCATTACCAAAAATACATCCAATAACAACATATCCGAGCAATATACTGATCTTTTTTACCATTCAGATTATAATCTCAAAAATATAACATTATAATTTCGCATGTCTTCCAATTCATATATTTAAATGTAGGACATCTACGGTATTCAATTTAGAAAAGAGTTTTCAGTTTTCTTATATTTAATATAGATAGATAATGTAAAGTTGGTTTCATGATTTCATTCTGTATTATAAAATTATACCCTTTTCAGCATTTGCAACAAAACAATGTATAATTTAATTTTTAAATATTTTTATTGATGAGAGCTTCAAGAAGCTTGGTCAATAACATAAACAATGAAGTTAACAAAGTTTTGAATACTCAACCAAACCGATCAATTCCAACACAATTTTAATAACCGCCGGCATTTGACAACGATAAACATACAGCCTGTGATTTCATCCGGACGGTTATATAAGACTGTACAAAAGCTTTATCAATTTCCGGTGAATTATATTCAAAAATCTGATCTGACAGAAAAAATGTCAGGAACTTCCACACAATTTTGAGAAGGAGAAAATCGTTTCCGATCAGATCAATTTTTTTCTTCCAATTAATAAACTACACAATTAACCGTTACATCTTTTCGTCATATTTTTTTTTGATGAACTTTGCACTTGCTTTTCTTCTATTACAGCAACACGTGAAGCTCTTTCGAATGAAACATTAGTCATAAATAGCGACAGCGATTTTACAGACGAATATAAAAGAAATACAAGATTTCTTATCATTGGAAATGTTACAAAAATTCCACCTAATGCTTTTTATGAGTGGTCTCTATTGGAAACTGTAAACATTTCAGATTCAGTCGAAGAAATAGGTAAATTTGCATTTTATAATTGCTATAATTTGCGCAAAGTTAACATGGGCAAATCTATTAAAACGATTGGAAATTCCTCATTTTACAAGTGTAAGAAGTTATTTAATGTAGCACTTCCTGAATCTGTTACAACAATTGAAAGTTATGCTTTGCTGAATCTTTAAGTGGTAATATAACAATTCCAAATTCTGTAACTAGAATTTGTGAATCTACTTTTACAAATTGTTTAAAATTATTTTATGTTACTTTCGGGGAGAAAATCGAAGTCATTGAGAAACGTGCGTTTGCCTTTTGCTTATTTTTACTCGGAATCAAATTACCAGAATCACTCAAAACGATTGAAAAAGGCGCCTTTTTTTCATGTTCTCCGGTACTGAATCATTAGCAAAATGTAAAAAACTTAAATATATTAATGTCTCTAAAGAAAATAAATATTATACTAATGATGACAATGGAATATTATATAATAAGAACATGACAACAATCATCTGTATGCCAATGGGAATCACACTTGAGCACTTTAAAATACCAAATACAGTAACTGTCATTGGCGATTATGCATTTTTATTTAGTCAAGTCAAAGGATTTACAATTAGTGAAAATGTTGAAATAATTGGCAAATATTCATTTGCTAAAACTATATTCTTTAACATAACAATTCCTAACTCAGTAACAATTATTGATGATTATGCATTTTGTGAAGGTCAATTAAATATTGTCGATATTGGTAATGGAACTAAAACAATTAGAAACTTTTCATTCTATGATTGTTATATAATGAGTTTAGTATTACCAAACTCATTACTTAAAATTGGTTCATTCGCTTTCTATTGTAACAGAATCAAATCATTAATCATCGGCGATAACCTGTATGAAATCGGTGAGGACGCATTCAGATATAATTCGATCGCATGCATTTACTTTAATGGTGAAAAAGAACCCGAAAATTTGAACGTTGAAAATTCTGGTTTAACATCAAACACAAGATACATAATGGTAACTGAGAAATATCAAAACACAACTTGGGGACCACTATATGCAACTGTT
Organism: Histomonas meleagridis; assembly: GCF_020186115.1. Lineage (NCBI taxonomy): Eukaryota > Parabasalia > Tritrichomonadida > Dientamoebidae > Histomonas > Histomonas meleagridis. The sequence goes on from NW_027150923.1 coordinate 502,115, forward strand.
GATACTTTGATAGAGTGTAAGGAATCAAACAAAACATTTCCAATCGCCTTGGCAGTGTGCATACCTGTTGCGGTGGTCGTTATCGTTGTTATCATTGTCGTAGTGGTCATAATGAAGAAGAAGCGTACGAAGGTTGACAACCCCGACCTAAACGACAGCCATTTATTCGAGTAAACGACTTTTTCATTAACATTTGTATTTAATCAGATTCAGATATACAAAACCGAAATATTTCTTTTTTAATTTGATTATTTATGTTGAAGTAATGGATCAATTACACAACCGCAGACCAAACCTCCAAATCCTCTCAATCGATTTTTAAAGAACCTTAGGATTAGTACTTTAGAACGATAGGAAACGATCCCACTTTTTTAAAGAAATTATCATTCTTTCAATTCGACTTTCAATAAAAATATAAATGACACATATTTTAAATAAAAATAATAAATGAAAAACGGTTTGGCAAAATACAGTCCGATTTAAAAATAAATTTATAAAAAAATAACCTTAATTTAAAGAATGAATTAAATCAATTGTTGAATTAAATATTTCTTGTAATGTAATTAGAATTTGCGATGCGAATTTATTTAAGTTTGGTAAATTTTTTAATTCTTTTTGAAATGATTTAAACTCTTTCTTTTTAAATATTACATTTTCATTAAATAAATCAAATTTTATTCCGATTTTTTACAATGTTTATGAAAGAAATAAAAATAATTTATGTTTAATTGGATATCTTATTTTGTTAAATTCAATAAAATTGTTTTTATCGATTTAATCGAAAATTCGGGTTTTTCATGTATTAAAATTGATAATATATATAAATAGAATTTTAAATATTGTTTATTAGGATATTTTATATATAAATTAATTGCTGATTCGATAAGTTCTGAATCATTTAATTTCCCATTTGAATCAATTCTAATGCTTTTTTATGAACGTTTTTCCTTGTTTTTTGTTTGAAGTGAATTTGCAACATCAGCAATTTTTCACATAACATTTCGTTGTATTTGGCGCCAAAACAAAGCCAAATCATCAGATGCCTCCAAAAAGCACAAGAAAGAAGAAGCCAGAAATAAACCCTGAGCATTTGCCAGAAGAAATGACAAAGGTTGGACCACATGATCCATTAAAGACATATTTTTCAGATGAATGCTCTGACGTATTATTTGAACAATGGGCTGACTTCTATGAAAAAAGACCACAAATTGCAATACGTGAATTGATTTCAATGATTCCTTTTATTGGTGGGGTTGACATTGAAATTACAGAAAAGCAAATAAAAAAATCATTATTCAAAGAAGTAAAAGATCTTTTCCAAGAGCAAAGTGAGGACAGGCAAGTTGATTCTCCTGTCGAATTATACTTCAAAAACCTTGATCAAAAAGCATTTAAATTTTGGACAGATTTATGTAATTCTTTGATTGTTTGCAAAGGTCTTTTCTTAGATGCATTTGACATTTTTAAAGATTGGGTGTTTGACTTTTGTGAAGCGCCAAATCGAACATTACGAGAATCAGCGATTGTTTCAATTCTAGCAATCGAAAGTTTTTTAGCAGAATCTATTTCCAAAGCATCTGAGGAGCTTGATAAACTTAACTCATCCAAAAAACAAACCAATGTTACAAAACGACAAATTGAAGAATTTACAACTGAACTTGAATCATCACGATCCCTTTCGATGGAATTCTTCACCACTGTCATCCGCCATCGTTTTCGCGATGTTGATCCCAAGATCAGAGAACTTTGTGTTAAGACAATTGGGGAAGCCGGTATGGTAGCGCCCAATGATTTTAATGCTAATATTCTTAAATACATAACAAAGTCATTAAATGATGAGAATGCTAAGATTCGTCGATGTTCCTTAAGTCAAATCAAAGAATTATTAAATGCTGGTGATGTTAATGCATTAAAATCATATTTCAAAACGATTACACCAGAATTATTAACACTATGTAATGATAAAGACAATTCAATTGTTGTTGCTACATTAGGATTAATGACTAAATTAAACAAAAAGAAACTTCTTAAAGAAATTGATATTAAACCTTTATTTAAATTAACAATTGATGAAGCGCAAAATGTACGAAATGCATCTGCTAAATTTATCACTTCGTATTATTTCTTGAATAAAATACCTAAATCAATGAAAACAAAGAATAAAGAAGAAATAAATGAATCACAATTACGTGAATTTTCGAAATTAGTTTCTAAATTTTCGAATGATGAATTACTTGTTTGTATTGAATCATTTATCGATCATCTTGATTGCTTACAAAATTGGGAGTTAATAATGCAAATTATATTATTAAATGACAACAAAAAAGAAAATCTTTTGTTCGTAAAGATATTATGTGATTCAGCACTTTATTCTTCAAAAACAGATCAATTAACAGAAGCAATAATTCGACATTTATCAAAATTACTTAAAATGTATAAAGATAATGATGAAGCATTACTTTCATTAACATCATTATTAACACAATTTGATATTAATGCAATCGAAGGAGCAGCAGCAGAAAATCAATTTAAAACACTTTTGGATTCATTTAAAACAATGTTTGATTCAACTCAAAACATTGATATATGTATAAATGTAATTAATGCTTTTGGTAAATGGAAAAAATCAAATGGAAAACAAACTAATAAAGTTAATTCCATATTAAAGAAGTTTGCTAAAAGTTTCGAGAAAGTTACAGATGATAACTTAATAAAGTTTTCTCTTTTTAGTCGTATCTATGATTTTAGTCAAAATCAAGAAATACGCAATTTTTTACTCGAAGAAGTTGATAATGAAAATGATGAATTATCATCAACAGCCATTAAAACGTTAAATAACATATTCCAAAATGACATTCAACGTCTAATGAATGCAAGTGATGGTGATAAAGCAGGATATATAGAAGAATTCCGATCTCTTCAAACGCTTTTTGGACGGAAAATACATTTTGATTCCGACATCGTTAAGACATCTGCATTTAATGCACTTGGCACGATGTATATGTTATGTCAATTCATTAATGCTAAAGAATTAATTGACGATACTATTAGTTATTCATTTTTTAAAGCGTTTCATTCATTAGAAAATAAAATCGATTCATTTGACTTCTTAACGAGGCCAATAATCGTACAAGCATTACCTATGAAATTTGCTGTTCATGCGTTTTGGTATATTCAAGACCCTGAATTAAAGCCTCGTGTGAAACAGTTCATGAATAATATTTCCGACTATTTGCCCGTCGAAGGTTATGAACTTGGTGAATTAGTTCGAACTTTGGATTATACTCCATCGAAGCTGAAAAGTGCGATGAAAACTTTGGCCAAGAAAGTCGACGCAAGAAGTGCAATCGATTCTTGGCTGGATAAGCCGGATGATTCATTAATACCTTATTACGCTCCTTTCTTGTCAATGCTGACAAGTACTGAAGCGGAATTATTACGGCCAATCGCAAAGGGACAAACTGCAATGATACTGCAGAAAATTGAAAATGGGAAGAAATTAAAACAGAAAGATTTTGTGTATGTACCACCTAAGGAAAAACAAGTGTCGGAGGAAGAAGAAGAAACAGATGAAGAAGCAGACGAAGAAGTTGAGTAAAATTTTTAATTTTTTATGATTTATTTTGCTATTAAATATTTCACAAATAATCAAAAAAGAGTTTTAAATATGTATTTTTGGTAAATTTCTTATAAGTAATAAAGAAAAATATTATGTTTCATTTGATTGAATTTTTTCTGTTTAAATAATTTAATCAAATATAAATTAGATTGATTTTAATATAAAGAAGAATTTGAACTTTCGTTTTTGCACTTAATTTTTTCGGTTTTAACTAAATTTAATGAATGATTGAATTTATTTAAATTTTTACTAATTTTTCCAGGCTTTTGGTTACTGTTTACCACAAAATGAATAGAATATGGGAAACACCACCTGTTGATCAGAATTCATATACAACAGAAAAAATCATTAATGGAAAAATTATTATAATATATATGGGTTGTTTTCTATTTGATCCCAAAATCTTAGGGAAACAAATTCCTAGACCAATAACGCCATTCTTATTGAACAGTGATTGGATTTTTTCCAACAATTCAAAGCATGAATATCTAGAAAAATAGATTTATAAATTGATGCTTTTTTATTTTTCAATTAATTCATTTTGAAGATTAAATAATTATAAAATATTTAAGTTAATAGATAATGAGTCTTACATAATAATTGCTTTTATCATTTCTATTTAATGAATATTCAAAATATGATCTTTTGCATTTATTTTAAACATAGAATGTTTCCGATGGATAAATCATTATTATTATATATATAAGAGTTGATTAATAAACAATTAGAATTAATGTACAAAATTAAAAAAGTTTTTTTATATATTTTTTAGTATTAAAAAACATGTTTTAATTGGAAGTTATTTTGTTTTCTGCGATTGATTTGAATTAAGTTTTGGTTGTGTTATTGTTGGTTTTTGTTGTTTATCTTTTTCCTCTTTCTTTTTCATCTCAATTTTTCCTTCCAATTTTTCAATTTTTCGTTTTGTTTTTTCGGCTTGCTTTTCAAGTTCCAAATCACTATAAATGGAATATGCGTTTTGATACAAATCAATTGCACCTTTGAGATTTCCGCTTTGTTCAGTACAATGCGCTGTCTCATACATTAGTGATGCAACTTGTTCATCTTGTTCCCCTTTGTTTGCTATATCTAATGATTGATACGCTTTTTCATAAAAAGAAATTGATGTTTCATATTCACCAAAATAAAAATTGGTTCGTGCAAATATGATATCTCTTTTATACATCAAATATTTGTTTTCGCTCTCATACTCAGAATACCCTTTAAGAGTTCGCTCAGCTCTTTGTATGTTGTTGAATCTTTCGGAATCAGAAGAAGTTTCAATTTGAATGGAAGATGTGGCAGATTCGACAGCAATCCTAAATTTGTCTTCATCACTCGCATCAATTTCTTCACTGATTTCTTTGGCTTTGAGAATAAGCCTTTTTGAACTTTCTGGTCTATTGTTTTGATTATAAAATTCAACAAGATCCATAATTGAATCCATGGCCTCTTTAGACAGTTCACCATATTCCATAGAAGTTAGTATTTTTTTATGGACTAAAAGTTTGAATTTTTTGTTAATGGAAATATCTTCTGAATCTAAAAGATCGTTGATGTCTGAAATTTTATCCGCAGGTGTCCTAGTATCCATGGCCTCTTCTGGATGCTCCGAAAAATATTTTAAGGCGTATTCTTTTGGTTGAGTTGAAATATCGTTTTTTGTAATTTTGTTTTTATTTGGAACACGCGAAAGCCGATTTAAAGATGATTCCATTTCAATGGTTTGCTTTTTGGTTGTATTTTTCTTTTCTCCCCATGGAAGTGTGTTCATTCCATTCTTATTAAATTAACGTACTTTGTGCGTGAATCCACTTTTCAAACAAAAATGTCTTGGAAGCAAAAAATATTATTCGTTTCGTAACACACGTGAAATTCATACAAATATTTGTTCCCATAATTTCTGCTAATGAAGACCTAAATCAAAATTTTGTTCAATGTGATTTATTTATAATGTACTGAATATAATAATATTATCTAACTAATTTTTTTTTTAATTACAGAGTTAGGGGAGATCTGTGAAAAATGCTTTAAAGTTATTGAATTTTTCAAAATTGAAATTACGAGAAAAGAACATTTTTACTTATATATTTACATTTTAGAGAATAACTGTACAACAAATTTAAGGTATTGATTAAATTCAAATATTATGTATTTTTGTAACCTGAAATTAAAAAAAAAATTATTTTCGAAAAAAAAATCAAATTGATGCAACTTTCATACTCTCGTTGGTCCAAAAAGCTCAAAAGGTTTAAAGAAAAACAATAAATTTTTTGAAACAAGTACGCTTTGATGCTTTATCCCCGTCAAAATCTTGACTTTATAAAATGCTTTTTTGAAATCAATGTTTCTTTAGATCATCTTGAGCTCAAGCTCTGGCGGTTTCCGAAAAATTTGAGCCAAATCTGTTCGTCACTCCCTGAAGTATTTCTGATTAAATTGCCACAATTATCGTCCCCGAGTGAATGGACGATCAAATCGATCCGTATGACTTACCTACACCCATTCGCATTATGGTTGCCTGCTAATACACTTTGGTACTCTTTCCTTTTTTTCCCATAGTAATTCCCATTCTCCTGATTTTCAAATTTTTTAATACAATTATTCATGGTGAATTAGCTATTACTATTCCACTAGATCAAAAAGATAATAATATAATCCCTTATTCCAAGGAGGATAGCTCTTATTTCAATGAGGATAACCCTTATTTCAATGAGGAACAAGCATATACTCAAGGAACACAATATTACCCGTGTGTAAATGAAATGATGGAGGATGACTTCTTGGTTAATTAATTCATGAAAAAAATAAATTATTCGTGATGCGTTGTGATGTTGTCAACTTCCAAATGAAAAACTGGTGTATACGCCTTCCAACTGAATTTTTATTTTTGAGAAAACGTGCTTCATGAAGCTTATTTGAAAAAGCATAAATTCAATACTTTATATTAAAATTGAATAATTTCGAGTTTTCTGTCCATAAATGGTTACCCATTTATTTCAATTGAAAAAGTCGACAAACCGTTTCGGGACATAAAGTGCACTTCATATCATTCTATCAAAAAGTTAATGGCGGTTAATTTGGCGCAAATTGAAATTTTGATAATTGATTAAATGTGAAGCATCAACGAAATTTTAAAAGTATCAAAAAATAAATATTACATTCATAATATTTTTTTAAGCAGATTTTTGAAGGTTCATGTATCTATCGAAATCCTTATTTTTTAATAAAAAAAAAAAAAAAAAAAAAAAAAAAACTTTTTATAAAATTTTCTTTATCTTAGCTGAATATGTTAGAACTTATGTAGATCATATTTATGCAAAAATAAATTGTAAAAATTAATCTTTAATGGATATACAAAGTAAGTAATTACAAGAAGATAAAATTACAAATTGGCTATTTTTCTCAAACATACTTTAAGAAAACGCACTTAAAATATGGATATTCGTAACGTATCATTTTTATTTCAATTCTTGAAAAGTCATGGAGAAAAATGAATTTTGATGATTTTAACGTACAATTTCCGACCGTTTATTTATCATAGAATGCATTCAATCTCCTTTGAGATTTATTCATTAATTAATATCTATTATTTTTTATTTAAAGTTCATTTAATATTTTGTGATTTCCATTTTTCCCCTGTTATTAAATCAGCCAAAAGAAAAAAATTTTTAAAATATATAATAAAAAATATTTTAAAAAAATATTTATTTGTAAAATTAATATGAATTGGAATCTTTAAGAGCTAATTCAGTGATAATATTACTTGCTTTTCTTAGTTCTGATCTAATATAATTTTGGGACTCTTCGATATTTATGAAGTCTGGTTCAAACTCTTGGATTCCTTCTTGCATAGGAAGATGGAGTGGCTCTGGTGTCTTAGTAAGTTCATCGAAGAGGCTGGGCGTTAGCTGCTCAAGGTGAAATTGAAAATCGATAAGTTCTGGTTTTGGTAATTTTTGATTTTGTATGAAATTTGTATTTGTTTGACATTTAATTATTTCGGGAGAAATGGGTTCGGTATATTCTGGCTTTGATATTTTTGCAATTTTTGCAAGGTTTTTTTGGCATTCTGTTATTTCTTGGTTTTTTGGAAATTTGGATTGGAGCTCATAAAACGTCATAACTAACTCAATATCTTCATCCAGTAAATTACCAGATATAACACTGTCCCATTTGGCCTCAAGAATACTTTCTTCTAGAATAAATAATGCATTAAAAAATGTGATATCTGATTCATTTAATTTCTCATGATTCATTTTCGAAAAGTAATAACATATGTCTCTGATTTTTTTGATGGCTTTTTGTATTGTTTCTTTTATTTTATTTTGAAATTCTCCAGAATCAAAAAAAATAAGATTTTGAAAGAAATTGTTTTGAACTATTTGCTTTACCATTTCGTCCAATTGTGATTTATCGGTAAGATTTATAAAATTTTCAATGATTTCTATCTCTGAACTAGGAGCATTATTCATTGGTCTTCAAATAAGCCTATGTAAGGCACTTTTTAATAACCGTTTTTTATAATGAAAGGATGCGCTCGGAGGTTCTCTACAAATTTTTAAAAATTAATCAATATACATATCTCCACATAATAATGTAGAATATTAGAATGGGCACATTGAATATTATTCAAAATCAATTTAATTTATTTATATTTAAATCGAGGTCACAAAACATAAACTTACATAATTGTATCATCTATCACCTCAAACTTTGAAGCTAGTGCAAATAAGAAATTTTTTTGTCGAATTATTTAACAACAGAGAAGAAAATAAAAACAAAGAAAATAAGATTTAACAAAGATAATAATATGGTAAATGAGACATTCTTCTTGTTAAAAAAGATCTCTATTTTGATATGAAGTTTTTACCATTTCGATTAAAATTTCATGTGTATTAATTCCATTCTTGGCTGACACTTCTTTGAATTTTGCTCCAAACCTGCGTGCGATGCATTTGCCTTCTTCTTTTTTAACCACTCGCATGTATTTTAAATCAATTTTATTTCCGAACAATTGAACATCTTAATGTAATCTCCTAGGTGAATATTCAAGTAGTATTCAATTGCAATTTCTCTAAAGCCTATATTTGTGGAGAGGTTTCCTTGATCAATAATGTCCGACACATATGATGCAAGGTTATTTTCTTCCTTTTCTGTAAAAATTCTATTTTTTCTTCCCCAGTTGTTATTTTTTGGTGACCATTTTTTATCTTCTTGGTAGCACTTCCTCCATGTATAAAGAGTTGGTGGAGGAATGCCAGCTCTCTTGCTTATGGATGGTATAACCTTTTTGTTCTGAAATTCTGCACATATTAGCATCCATATGTCCCTATTTATGTGTTCTTTGTGATCTCTGTGTGATCTCGGATTGTCATTATAGACACGGTTCAAATGATTCATGAAAAAAAATACCGTCGAAGTTAAATAGAAATAAAAAAAGAAGCAATTTTTATTAAGAAAAATTCACATATTGTGAAGAAAAATAAAAATTTATCAATAACAGAAGTTAAAAAACATTTTCAATATCTATTTTTTTTTTTGTTCATTTGAGATGTTCACTGATGTTTTGTTGAGATGTTTTGTCGAGATGCAATGCTGAGATCTTCTTCTGAGATGTTCACTGATGTTTTGTTGAAATGCTTTGTTGAGATGTTTTGCTGGAATCTCCTTCTGTGATGCAATGCTGAGATGTTCACTGACGTTTTGCTGTATTAATTTGTTATTGTTGACCTACCTGACGCTGTAGCGTGAATGTGCCGGCGATCCATTATCAACTCTGCCACACTGATCCCCGGGTGGTCCAGGAGTTGCGTAAAGATAGGTCAACATGAGGATAATGTACTGATTTTGCATCAACAACGGTTATCACATGAATTTGATATAATCATGAGCAGTTTCAGTTAATTTATCGCTACCATCGATCCCGCCAATACTGGCGCCAAGAATTATAACACAATTTAATTTTCAATAATATCTCAATGCCATCAATTTTTCTGAAAAAAGAATTACCAATTTGGGCGAGACAAAAATATTTTATTTGAAATTTAGTTTATTCTTCAAATATCAGAATAAATATGCATTAAAACATCGTGGGTGACACTCAAAATTTAAATGCTATTTTATTAATTAAATTTATGACTTTCAAAATTCATAAAATATTCGTTCGTTTTGTGTGGGGGCTGGTCGTTGCATTTGATTTCACCATCTAAGATATGCAAATATTAACATGAAGAGAAGTCTCAGGTATAAAACCGATACCACTTTTTGAAAAGCGTGTTATGAAAAATAACAGGTAATGTGATGTGAATTATGGGAAACCGTTAAAAAATTATTGTTATTTTTGATTATTTTACGAAAAGTATTAATGATCCAAATGAAAAAAAAAAAATCACATGAAAACTTTTTTCTTTTGTATAAGTTAAAGTGTGTTTTTAATGATTCAAAGCATTCGTTATTTATAAATTTTTTATTTACTTAACAAGTGTTTCAGGTTTTGGAGGTATGTATATTTATAAGGTCTTTCATTTCTGTAATTGTCAATTTTCTTTATCAATTGTTTTGCATTATTACTTATGAAAGCCTTAAGTTTTTCTTTACTTTTTTCATTTACCACATTTGCTTGTATATTTATTTTTTCATTAATTTTATTTGATATTATTTTTACAAATTTGCCGAAATATTTTGTTCCATAATCCGATTTAATCATTTCGATTGTATCATCAAATGATGAAAAAATGAAATTTCTTTGTTGTGCATCATATTTTGATAAAAAAGGTCGAACAGCTGCTTTCAAAAGAGAAAACAACACTTCGAATGCGATTGTTTTATCATTATATATTATAATTACACTAATTATAATACTTCTTATCATATATAATGCTTTATTTGGAATTTCATTAAATTCATTAGAAATTATGTTCAAAAAATCCGAATTCGAATCGATTTTCTTTTCAATCATTTCTTTTATAATTAATGATAACCATTTACTTGAAACAGACACAAACAACGAAATAATTGAAGTTGAATATTGTGTTTTATCAACAAATAATTTCGAAATTTCAGTTTTAGAAAATTCAGCAAAAAGAATTGTTCGAAGTAAATAATCAATTCTTGAATACATTGAAAAAACATTAAATATAATACTTGCAATTGTAGTTGTTAACTCAGAACAATTTAATAAAGAAAGCACAAGTGTTAAATCAGGTGAAATAAGTGCAGAACATATTAAATCAGTGGAATCTTCCGCCATTAACTTCATATATGATTTAACGATTGAATAACTCGAAAATGAATTAATTTTAGTAATAGCTTCACTAATTTTATTTGGAGATTCAATTGAAAGTATTGTTTTATTATCGCTCTTTAATATGATTTTGTTATTAGTGTTATGTAATGTTATATTTGTTAATGGATATGTTTTGTTACCAATGTGAATAGTTTTGTCAAGTGTTATTCGCGCTTTAAGTGATGAATAAAAGTTAAATTTGGATATCCGCTGATCTGAAAGAGGATTAAGAGCTTCGTTGTCAATATAAAATTGTTCTGAAAATTCCAATAGATAATCATCAATTTCTTTTTCATCCATTTCACTTGAACTTATTTCATTTTGAAGATCATTGAGTGTGGATTTAATGACATTTGAAGTTTTCCTAAAAGGGAAAAAGAAACTAGAAAATAGCATTAAAAATGAAAATCCTTCATTACTGAAATTAATGGAATTCATATTTGATGAAATAACAATTTCATCATTGACTAAAACTTGGAAGTTTTGATTGAAAATTTCATCTAGATCAACTTCATCACTTGAATTTGTTGAACTAAGATCTTGGATTTCGTCAAGATTTGATGTATTTGTTTCACAAATTTTCCGTTTTGTGTTACTGCTTTTTCTTGGTGAGATAAAAGTGTGATTAAAATTATTGATAACATTTGATCCTTTGGATGATTTTCGTAAATAACGCTTTGCATTTCGTATTTTTTGGATTTGAATGAAGTTTTGTATTTCACTGAGACATTCTTCTATGTCAATATGCTCATTATTAATTATATTAGTATTATTACGACTTTGTATGAATTCTTGAATTTCCTTACTGCATTCATCAAGGTTTTCAATAAGTTTTACGTCAGGAACTTCTTGAGGATTTTCGTTCTTTGTTGGGATTTCACTGTTTTGACCCAACATTATGTATGTACGTTAATAATAGGACTGCAGTCAAAATGGGTACATGAGGAATTTTTTAATGAACACCTTTAAGTATTATTGTACTTAGGGGATACTTGTGCATTACCATCCATAATCAAAACAAGATAATGAGTTCAAAAAATTTAATTTATTTATATTTAAATCGAGGTCACAAAACATAAATTTACATAATTGTATCATCTATCACCTCAAACTTTGAAGCTAGTGCAAATAAGAAATTTTTTTGTCGAATTATTTAACAACAGAGAAGAAAATAAAAACAAAGAAAATAAGATTTAACAAAAATAATAATATGGTAAATGAGACATTCTTCTTGTTAAAAAAGATCTCTATTTTGATATGAAGTTTTTACCATTTCGATTAAAATTTCATGTGTATTAATTCCATTCTTGGCTGACACTTCTTTGAATTTTGCTCCAAACCTGCGTGCGATGCATTTGCCTTCTTCTTTTTTAACCACTCGCATGTATTCCAAATCAATTTTATTTCCAATTAGAAATAAAGGTGTACCATAGGGAATTTTATCTTTGCATTTGTTCATTGCAACAATGGTGTTTTCAAAAGATTCACGATTAGAAATATCATAAACAAAAAAAAAGGTATGGACTTTAAACACATTAACACGAATCAGTTCACCTGAATATTCATAAAAAATTTGAAGCCGAATCTTTGTTTTATCTTCCAGTTCAATTCGTTTAATTTTAAAATTAATCCCAAGAGTAGATGGGGGATCATCTTGGAATTTATCATAAAGTAACCGGTTGAGAAAATAGATAATACTTCCTGGTGCTTGGTGTCCGCATTGGATTGCATACATCACCAGCTTTACTTCGTCTTCCATTTTGCCCTTAATCTGAAGGTTAGTGTAAATAAACGGTCGTTTTACACCTTAAATGCAAATGTAAAAAAACTCTATTTCACAGCACACAAAAATGATAAAAACCCAGTGCCTTTGAACCTGTGTCAACTAGAGAGTGGATGGATGAGGCTAAACTGGACAGAAAGGAATTTTTTGAAGGCTGCACACGCAAAATTTGATAAATTTACATATTTATTTTGATAACTTTATTTATAATGAAAAAGTGGAATTAGGGGCACCTGTTTGTGTCTTCGGACTCATTTTATGAAAAAGGGGATATTTCAATTTTCTGATTTTATTTTCATCTTTGCCAAAGTATCGAAAAATCGAGAGTATTGAATTTGGAATTGAGCAAACTGTGTATAGTTTCTGGGCAAAATAGAAATAATGGGTTTGAGCTTGATAAACAAACTTAGAGCAAGTAAGATCACATTTTGTGATATTATATATACTGAAAATAAATCTTTAAAAAAAAAAAAGAAGTAAATTCATTTTTTTTTAGGAAATGGATTTCATTTATATCAGCGCCGATATAAAAAAACTAATGACAAAGTTGTTTTTGATTTTTTTATATTTAATGAATGTAATCATAGCAAGAAATCGAGAAAAAATAAAAAACAACGAACGATATATTTTCTGATATTTACATTCTTCAAATCATTTACAACAATTTATATATTAACGTTCACCGATTATTTGTGGTGAAAACGCTCGAAAATCTCTGAAAAACCTATCAATAAAAATGGGAGGAGTAGCAACATCACCAATTCCAAACAACAGCTCTAAATCAAAATTAATAGTAGATGGGAATATCATTGGATTTGCTAACCCACGGTATCGCCAGGAAGAATTTTTAGCAAGATTTTATAAACAAACAAATTCAGAAGAGCCCAAAAAGATTCATAGTCCTAAGCAACTTTGTGACTTACTTCTTGGGTGTTATGAACAACTTGATAGAATTGAAGATATTCTTGAGGCAATAATTACAAATAATCAAAAAGAAGTTAGTCCCAAAATTATTGATTTGGATGAGTTGTTTGGATTTGTTGGTACTCCTGTTAGGGTAAGAAATAACTTTTTTTTACATTTAGGAACTCTTGATCCACAAATAATAACTCCTGTTGTTGAATATAACAAGTCTAGCCAACCTGCGTTTCAAGATATTCTTTCTACCTTTAGTTTTTATAAGAATAGTTTGAATTCTAAAGCTAAGATTCCAACACAAATATCAAATCTTTTCAAATTTTTCCATGATTCATCACCATATTCTTGCCTTCCCCCGCCCAATGAATCATATCAAATTGATACAGAAGGAGGAACAGTTTCATTTACAGACAATGTTGTATATACCCATGGAATTTCAAGTAATGGTCAATTTCTTTTTGTATTATGTGGTTCAGGCATTTTAGAAATCTTTCCTTTATTTAACATGGGCACATTAATTCCACCAATTCAACGGAAGCTTCAACATGAGTTTGATGAAACGGCATCTCTTATTTCTAATTCGAAATCGGTAGTTACATTTTGGAAAGGACTTTCACATCAATATCAAATTGTTGATTTAATCAACAAAATCGATAATCCAATTGTACAAAACTTTAATCCAAACACACTCTTAACGGTCAACAGCTCTGTTTCCAATGTTTTAATTGAAAAAGATTATCATTATACAGTATATCATGGTGAAGTCACAAGGAAAGGGAAATTTACCACTGGTAAGAATCCATTAAATCCCGCATTTAAGACATTATTTCCTAAAGTTGATTATTCAACAATACCAGTCATAACTAATGGGCAATTAATCTCATTTCTTCATCAAATAGATAACAAACATTATGTTTATCGAGTGTTTTCATTAGTTACAGGTGAACATATTACGGATGAATTATTAGTATTAGAAAATCCGATATATGCAATATGTTGTGATATCTTTAATATGTGTTATTGGGCAATTATGAGGAATAAGGATGGACATATGAGTGTTAAGAAATATTTTTTTAATGGATCACTTGATTTTAATTTATTTGATTTTATACCTAATTCGAATAACAAAGAAAATAATACTAAATTTAAGACGTTTTTATATGATTTTAATCAAATTATATTACATTATATTGGTTCACATATCATTTCTAATATGTTTTCAACAAATAATATGAATATTGTTATTGAATTATTAGAAACATCTAAAGAAATGATAAAGAAAGATCGAAATAATCGATTATTAATACAATCATTTATATTTTTAATTGATTTAAACTTAAAACAAATTAAAGTCGATGATAAAATTCGAGATTTATGTTTAGAAATTTATAATTTAATACCTTCGAATTATGGTGCGTTTTTATTCTTTAATAATTTGGGTACATTTATGTATAATAATACTAATCAAAGCATTGAAATATTAATTAATTTCTTTATACATTGTAAAGATCAAAAAATTTTGTTGTATGCATTAAATAAACTTGAAACATCATTGTTCATTAGTAATATATCAATTAATGAAAAAAATAAATTTTCCGAATTATTTGATAATAATTCTTATTCACAAGAATTAACTAAATTACCACAATTACAATCGTTATTATTTATCCATCAAAGAGTTTTAGTAACTTCTGCTACACATTATTTGAAAGAAGATAATTATAATGAATTTGTAGAATCAGAAGATATAAATAATCCTTTAACAAAATTAATTAATTATTCGGAATTTATCTTAAAGAAATTTAATGAAATTTTAATGAAATATGATAAAGATAAAATTAATATTGAAAATTCATTTTTATTATATTTATTACAAAATAATTTATTTTTATTATCAAGTTTATTAAATTATCATATAATAGCATTTTCATTTACTAAATTATTTTATGATTTATTACTAAAAATTAATAAATATTTACATTATAAATTAATTAATTTAGAAGATAATTCAAAAATCTCTATTTTAGTACAACAATTCTTATTTATATATGCTAAAAATGCTTCTACATTATTACAAGGATCTAAATTAACAAATTTTGAAAAAGATTTTTCAAAATTAATATGTTCTAATTTAAATAATCAAGTAGATTTAACAGATACTGATATAAATTGTTTTAGTAAGAAATTAAATTTATTTTTAACTAGTAAAGGTGATAAATTTATAATGTCCAATATATATAAGAAATTTAAACCTTTTATGCATAAGAATTTAAATGATGACTTAAAATTCTTAGATCGATTAAGTTTAGCATCATTAAGTAAACATTTAGGTATTTGGAATGAAATAGTAAATTGTTCAACACCTATAAAAGAATTATCACCTAAATTAAAACAAGCGTTAGATCAAATGATGCGAATTCGTAATCAATATCGAAATCAAAAACAAACAAATACTGAATCTAATATTATCTCTAAATGTCATATGTTAATCCGATTAGAAAGTGATGGTACATTAACAGCTAAACAATTAGGTGATTTTATATGTTCTAAAGAAAGTGTATTAGAAATAATATCATTAATTCAACAACAAATTATACGTACTAAATCGACATTAATAGCATTTTCATTAATCGATAAAGTATTAGCTATAGGGAAAACTCAAATGTATATTGATATCTTTTCTTATGCTTTATCTAAAATCGAAAATTTCGAATCATTAAATATTGTTTTAGAAATTACTAATACTTCTACAAGTCCAGAATTATCATCTTTATTTAATCGATTATTAAATATTGTCTTAAAAACGCCGGAAAGTAAAATATCAATAGTAATATATCGAATATTTCGAGATATTAAATCATTAACAGGTGTAAAATTTGCATTTCTAAATCAAATATTAACAGAATTTTCACAAAATAAAACACTTTTTGCATTATCAATTTCATTAATTAAATCAATACAAACATTTCCTATTGGTTTAGTTAATATTAAGCCTTCACCTATGGGTTATTTATTATTATCGATTGCATTTTCTATTATACCTTGTACACATGAATTTTTTAATGAATTCCAAAAAATATTTTGGAAATCTAAATCAAATTTAAGTCGAATATTATGTCGAGTTATGTATTCATTATTAAATTCACCAAATTTAGAAAAAGAAATCATACAAAATGAATTTGAAAAAATTATTAATAAAATTGGTAAAGATTATAATAAATTTGAAGATTTAACTATAGCTAATGAAATGATATATTTATTACGTAAATTCTTAATCGAGAAATCAAATTCATCACAAATATTATTAAATACATTAAAAAGTATTAATGAAAATAGTGATGAATTAATGCAAATAGGTTTATTTACTATTTTAGGTGGTAACTTTGAAAATATTCGACCATTTTGTAATGTTAAATGTCAAACAAATAACTTCTTTACACAAGAATTTATAGCAGTACCTACAAAAGATCCAAAACAATTATTATGTTTTAATCGTCCATTTAATTTAAATGATTCACCACAATTTGTAGATATCGATTTAAATAAACGAGTATATGCTACATCAATATTAATATTAGAACAAGATTCATTTAATGATTTTGATTTTATATTATCATTTTTTGATTCTGTCTTTAATGATGTTTCATCAATTAAATCTTCATTATATATTAAATTATTATCACATTTTTTAAAGTTTAAATCATTTGTCGATAAATTTACTAATGAAATGATCTTAAAACTTAGTAAAAACCCATTACCATTTAATTCAATACCTTATACATTACTTCGAACTAATTTAATACAAAAATATATTGAAGTACCATTATTTGGTATCTTTAATCAATTATATTATAAAAATATTGATATAATATCTTATATATCACCTGAAATTAAACGTAATATTAATTTCGAAGTTACAATTAATATTAATTCTAAAAGTAGTATTTATTTTGGTATTATTAATAATTGTTTAGAAGCTATAGATACAAGATATATGTTACTTAATTATCCTTCTGGTTATTTATTTCCTATAAATCAAAAACGTATTAAATTCCAATCATTAAATCAAATTAATTTTATTGTTAATACACAAAATAATGTTTTTATATATAATAATCAACAATTTAATTTCCCTTTAGGTGAAACATTTCGTATTATTATATCTACAAATCGGTCAACACAAATAGAAATTAATGTAAATGAAAATAATTTTAATATTAATTCATCACCACAAATTAATTCGATTGGAGTTAATTGTTCAAATAATATAATGCCATTATATAATTTATCAAATGAATTATCAAATATTATATATGAAATGAATCCCGAAAAATTAAAGAATTCAAATATTCCAGATTTAACTAATTTAATTGAACCTATCTCAATTGAAGAAAAGATATCAAATAATTTTATTAAACCTGTAAATTATATGTCAATACATCCTAATTTTTCAACACATGTATCTAAAAATATTATTAATGATCAATTAAAAGGATTATTTAAGATGTTATCATTACAATTTAGTACAATATGTTTAATGAGGATCTCAATATATAAACCAGAATTAATACAAAACCCAACAAAATTATTTACATTATTAACTATACCTTTAGAACAATTTAGTACTACTTTATTTACAAAGAATAAATTCCCATTTAATCTTAAAAAACCTTCATGGGAAAATCCAATAGTATTATATATGTCATTAGAAACAGAAGTTAAAGAAGCAATTAAATCTTTATTAAAAATTCCAAATAATATTGATATCATTTGTAAAGATTTATATTCAATATGTGAATGTAAATCAATGCATTTAATTAATTATCCAAATATTTATCATAAGTTTTATCCATTTAATCATTATTCTAAAGATTCATTACAAGTAACTAAAAAATATTCAATTGTATCATTTAATAATTTTAATAATGTTAAAAAGAATTGTATTACTATTGAAGGAGTACCAAATAATTTACCAAATATTATATATCAAGGACCATTAAACATCGAAATCATTGAAAATAATCAAAATAATATGGATATATCTATGTATAGTATTACACCAGATGATAATACATTTTGTTTTAATACTGCTTTTGAAGCTATATTAATCTTAAAGAATTTATTATATACAAATTTAACAGAGAAAAATTTGATATTATTAAAATCATCATTATATGATTTATATTTATCACAAAGTTTTTTAGTTATATCATATTTTAATGAATTCTTTGACTTATTAGAATTACGATGTAATTCATTTCCAATTTATGATGAAAATAATTTACGGAATTATTTAATAAAATTAAATACATTTGGTATTAAATCCAAAAATTTAAATAATGAAAGAGCTTTATATTATTATAATTATGAATATAATTCTATTTTAGATCAATTCCCAATTAAAATATGTAAATTCTTTCCTGAATTTCTTGTTACTAAAACTTCACCACCTACAACTAATATCTGTGAAATCCCATTTGTTAGTTTAGATCCAGGTACATTTAAAGATAAGTTTTTAGAGAAAGTCCAAAACTTACAATATTTAGTTCGTACATATGATAGTTTAGAAGGATTTCCATTTTGGAAAGTATTACCTTATTGGTTTAGACTTAAGAATATTTGGGAAGGTAAAAACATTGATAATGATAAAGATTATATTGATCCTTATGTCGATCATATTAATAAGAATAATATATTACATATAATTAATCCTTCAATGAAACCTTTTGAAGCAATCTTAAAATTCCCTTTAAAGTTTACATTACCTCAAGGTTCAATGGTAATGATATCTACTACACCCGGATTTGAGAATTCCAAATTTTTAATGAATGATGAAATATCTAAATCATTTACATTAACTTCACGTGATAGTTATATATCAATTGTCGGATTTAAAGATCCATGGAAATATGTAAAAGTTAATTTCTTAGGATTACAATCACGTTTATCATTACCACCTATTTCTATTGATATTAATGAAATTCATGATCAATTTATTAATGACATGAAAGAATTTGCTATTAAATGGCAACCTCAACATACAGAAGAATTATTAATGATCTTACCTAAATATTCATTAATTGAACCATGTTTCTTATCAGCAGAATCAGTAGCAAAGAATTCATTATTAACACAACAATTTTCTCCAATAGTTATAGTATTACGTACATTATTTTTACAACATTTTAATTATATTCGAGAAAGACATATCAAAGAAATACCAATTTATTTGTTATTTAATTTAATATCATTTGTATCTTGTGAAGATGCAATAAATGAAGTCTTTAAGAAAATCATTTGTGGTAATCCTAAAGATTTCCCTACAGTTAAAATCCGTCGACAAGCAGCACAAAGATTAGTATTAGAAGGTAAAGGTAATCCAAGTAATAGTATCATCTTCCAATTAACTAAAGAATTATCGAAAGTCGATAATAACTTATTACAATGTCAATGGAGGCCTTGGAAAGTGAAATTCGATGGAGAAAAAGCTATAGATGCAGGAGGACCAACACGTGAATTAATGACCGAAGCATCTAATTCTATATTTAATCCAACAACGAAATTATTTATAATATCACCGAATGGCCGACGTAAGAATGGTGAAAATCAAGATTATTATATCCCTTATTGTACTAATGAAGAATATTTAATACATTATGAAACGATTGGTATCTTAATTGGTATAATATTACGTTGTGGTTTAGCACAAGATTTACCTTTTGCACCATTCATATGGAAATATTTAGTAAGACAAAAGATAATTGAATCAGATATATTATGTTTAGATAATGTCTTAAAAGATCAAATATTTGATATTCGAAATCAAATCCAAAATGATAACTTTAAAGAAAATGAACTTCAATGGAAATGTGAAGATTGGAATGGTAAAATAATAATATTACCAGGACATAACTCAACACAATATGTAAAGAAGAATGAAGCAATACAATATATTGAAGAAATGATATCATTCCGAATATCTTCATTCACACCAATGTTAAAACGAATGAGAAAAGCTTTCAACAAAAACGTCGGATTTAAGAGTCATCCATTATTAACACCTTCATTGTTGTCAAGAATGGCACAAGGAACAAGTATCGTGACAACAAAACATTTAAGTTCTATAACAGTAATCACTGATTATAATGACTTCCAAGACCCAGTGATTGTTCGATTTTGGAACGCAGTCGATAGATTAACAAATGATGAAAGGAAATTGTTGTTAAAGTTCATTACAACTTCAACAAGATTACCAAACACGTCATTAAGGCCAAACTTTAAGATACAAATAGATAGGCTAAACACAAAAGGGAACCCGGACCAACTGTTGCCAACTGCAAGCACGTGCTTCAATAAGTTACACTTGCCAAGTTACTCTAGCGAGGAAATTTGTTACCAAAAATTGTTGTACGCAATTAAGAACTGTCAGACAATGGATAATAGATAAATTGTTTTATTGAATAAACATTAAACATACGAAATGTGAATTAATTCGCTTCTGAAATTGGAAATTTCATCGAATGTTTTTTGCGGAAATGGAGCAGAAAGTGGCACTGGATTCGGTTGAGGAGGAATTAGATGTCGTTTGGATTTGTATAATTTTTTAAAATGGATCTTTTTTATAATGTTTAAAATCTAATGGTTTAAAATCTGTTCCGAAGAGATGGATTTTGTTCCATTGAAGACGCCACTGGGAAAAAACTTTACTGAATCATCATTATTTCTAGATTCACTCCTCATAAGATCTTTTCTTTTGCAAACACCAATGCACGTTATGAACTTTCTGAGTTAGAAGAACTTGATGTTCAACAAATTTGGATGAAATGTGGTCAATCAGCACCAACAGATCAGCACATTAGGAACTCACTTAATAAGCTCCAATCTGATAGTGATAGTGATGTAATCCACTGTACGGTAGTTCGAGTTCCTATCCTCTAACATGTCAATTGACATAATGCAAACAACAAGGACAAGAAAATCGACCGTTAATAACGGTAAAAGTGACATTTTGGTGTTTAAAAATGCCGCTTTTCCATAAGATGTGATAGGATAGAATTCAGTAGAAAAATGATTTAAACCAATTATATCTATATCTAATGGAAAACTAATTCCTGTCTTGTTATTTGGGTGTATAAAAGATCCTACAAATGACAACACATAGTTAAATTTGTGAAATTGAATTGTAAAAGTTGTTTGATTCTGAATAAATAACATGAATTTCCCAACCTAATAAATATGATGAAGAAAAATGCATTGCAAAACCAATTGATAGAAAGAAAAAAACTATTGTTTATTGAAAGAATTTTCTCTGTAAAATAATAAACGGGTTACATATTCGTACGTTAAAAACGGTTATTCATATGCTTCAGGCGCCACTTCAAAAAGGGGACGAATTACCTTTAGCACCAACTAGAGTACGTCAAAAGATAAACAGGTGCGTCAAAAACGTGAAGTGGTCAAGGGAAGAAGACGATCTACTCACGAAATTGATGTCAAGCAATGAACATCAAAATTATTCAAAGCTAGCAGAATTCTTCCCTGGTAAGACAGGCCAACAAGTTGCTGAACGATGGGATAAAGTTTTAAACCCAAAGCTCGTGAAAGGAAGTTGGACTCGTCAAGAAGATGAAATTATAATACAATATGTTAAAGAACATGGCGTCAAAAATTGGAGAAACCTGTGCAACCTCTTACCAGGTCGCATTGGGAAGCAATGTAGAGAAAGATGGAGAAATCATCTTGATCCACAATATAATCATTCTGCTTGGACTGAAGAAGAAGACAACAAAATAATTGAATTGCATAAGCAGTTTGGTAATAAATGGGTTCAGATATCGAATTTGATGGTAAATCGAAGTGATAATGCAATCAAAAATAGATGGAATTCAACACTTAAGAAACGGATTCAATCAGAACTAGAATTGGTGAAGCCACCAGCTATAGATGAAGTTGAATTTAGCAAGAGTGATGAAAGTCCAATGTCTCCACCAAAAATAGTGAACTTGATCTCCAGCCCGTTTTCAATTGGAACAAATGGTCCTTCATCAATTCCTCAGTTCTCAAATCTTAGGCGTCATATGCCTGAAACAGCAAAGTCTCTTTCTCTTGAAGAGAATCGAATTGCGTTGCTGAGCTTGATAAAAACTGACACAAAAAACTAAACGTACATTGAAGTAACCGTCATTTTTCTATAGTTTATTTCGATTCACATAAGCTGTTAATTTTTTCACTAATTTCAATATGGTGAAGATCCAAGTTAAAGTCATAGGAAAAAATAATATTTACGAACTTGAAATTCCAACAGACATACCTATATCACAAGTGAAATCTATTATACAAGAAAAATGTGGTTTAACAAATAATTCAATCAGATTGATTTTCCAAGGCTCTTCTTTAAAAGACGAAGAAACTTTAGCAAAATACAATGTTAAAGATGGCCAAAAAATATCAGTTGTTCCTCGTAATTCTAATGTAAGAGAAGATCCTCCACCACCACAAATAATACCAGAAGTTCCTAATACCACACAACCACAATCTCAATCTCAAACAATTTTTTTGAACGGTTTCCGTAAAGATTTAATCAACACAGGTAAATCATTAAATAAAATCTCAGCAGTAACTTCCAAACTTCAAATTGCTCTTAATGATAGTTCAGATGTTGTTAATGCAAGCAAAGAATTTGAGCAGGTTCACAATTCAATGATTTCACAAATTTCAACATTTCTTAATTCTCTTCAAGGCAAGAAATTTGTTTTGAATGGAAGCGCATTCGAGATCGAAGATACCAACAAGAGAAAACCTGTCGTTGGAGATATTCTTACAAAGGAAGAAAAGGAAGAGATAATCCAACAATCAGCAGGACTTGAAAGCTACATCAACTCCAATACTCTCCATGAATCGTTCCTCACGAGCTCCCTTTCGAAGGCTCTTGACGCAAATTAAGTTCATCAAGTGTAATAAAAAGTTCATTTCTTTAAAATATATAAATTTTTGTGATATGTGTATTTAATTATAAAATACCCAGCAGTGTTATATATGTATTTATTTAATTGTTGGAAAGTTTAAACAAATTTAATGAAATAGTATTTCATTTGATATTCAAATATATATGCTACTCACATGAAATAATTTTAATTTACCTTGACAAAAAATTAAAATGTTATAATGAGAAAAATCAATAAATGTATTTATTTTATTAATAACCTTACTTTCGTGTCAAGTCAGAAATTTTCATTTTGCAACACATCGAATATAATACTATAAATTTTATGAAATATTATTCGATATTCATAATAAAAAAGGCTAGAGTCTAGCCGCTAGACAAAATGTTTTTCAAGTCTTTTTTTGAAAATTATTCCTTTATTTCAAAACGAAATTTTAATCATTATATTGGGGTTTGTACTTTTGTTAATTTTTCGAATTGTTCAGTATGCCTTGAGAAAATCCATAATTAATTTTTTGCTTATTTGTAAACCGAGTGGACCGTTAAAAATTATGTTGAAAAAGTGTTTTTATTTCAATACTTTATGTGGATACGATTAAAATATACTGATTTTTCTTCGAAAATAAAACAGAAATACCTTTTTCAAAAATTAATTTATATACTAATATATGCTATTAAAATTATAACTATTTATGCATATTATAATTTATTAAAATAACTAGAAATGATAAGAAAAAAAAAACGATCCGATCATGTCCTTTCAAAATTAAGTTCACATAGGTTTGATTTTATGAATAAAAGTTTAGTCTGAACAGGATGCTCCAGTAGAATGATCGTAAAATTGAACTAATTCATGATGTCCTTTTTGTATTGCTTTTTCAAGTAAATCACTAAATATTTTGATTGATCATAAAACATTATTTGGAAACTAAAATTCATTAAACTAAACAGAAATATTACGAACATTAAGAATTCCTTCTTTTTCAAGAAGAAATTTAATTATTTTTGAATGACCTTTTTGAGTTGCTCTCATGAGTGCCGTAAAAATTATTTTAAACAAATTCCAAACATTATTTTGAAATAGAAAATAATTAAAATAAATATTATATGAAACAATTAAATTTCCTTAATATTAATATCAATTCCTTCTTGTTCAAGAAGCAATTTAACAATTTCTCGAAAACCATTTGCAGATGCATGTATAAGTGCTGTTTCAAATATTTTTAATAATTTCCAAATATTATATTAAAATATTAAATTATTAAAATAAACATCATGTGAAACAAATAAATATTTTTAGCATTAATACCAATACCATTTTGTTCAAGAAGTAATTTAACTATTTCTGTATGACCATTTTGAGATGCCAATATAAGTGCTGTATTAAATAATTTAAATAATTTCCAAATATTATTTTGAAATATTAAATTATTAAAATAAATAATAAACAAAACAAATAAATATCCTTAGCATTAATATCAATACCTTCTTGTTCAAGCAAATATTTAAAGAATTTATAATTTGTTAAACGCGCAGAATATGCCAAAATATTTTTTGGAATTTGTTTTCCAAAGAGAAATTGAAAAACAAGAAATATGTTTCGAACACTTGCACATACATCAATAATAGATTCATTGATTTCCATTCCTTCATGTAATATGAAAGAAAGTAGTTCATAATTACTAAACTTAATACATTTAATACCTACTTCGGTTAAATTCTCAATTACGATGAATTTATTTTCATAAAGATATTTAAAGATATCATTACGATGAAATTGGATTGCTACTTCGTATGCATCTTCAAATGATACATGATTTTGTTCACATAAATGAATTATTTCTTCATTTCCACCTGCAACTGCATATCTACCTGTATATTCTACATTTGCACCATTCATAAGTAAATATTTAAAACATTTTACTGCAGAAAAAAATGCTGCATAATCAATTAATGTAACATAATAAAGTTGACCATCAATAAATGAACATCTTTCATAAAGTGATGATTCAATAAATTGATAAAAATCAAAATTTGTTTGTGATGATATTTCTTGGAGTTTTTCTATTTTATCATTTCGAATTATTTTTGCAATTTCATTAGGATTAACACCTTCTTGGATTAATTTCTTATGAAGTTCCGGATCATTTTTGAGAAGTTCATATTCATTCTCATTGTAAAAATGATAAACACAGTAATATTTTATGATTTTTTTATCTATTTCAGCTTCGTATTCCGTTTGTATCCATTTATATGATTGTTCTAATTTATAACTGTCTTTAAAACTTTTTATAGTAATTAAATTTTGTTGAACAAGTTTTTGAAGAATATAATAAGATTCTTGTGACTTTAATGAAATGAGAAACAAAAAGAATACTTTAACAAATTTTTCATTATTTGGAAAATTTGTTTTTTCTTCTTCTTTTAATTCAAGTAATTTTATAAAGTTAATATATAAATCTGTATTTTGATATTTGCTATGAAACATGAGAATAATAATTTACTTATTATAACCAAATTAAATGAATATGGAAAATCTTCGAAAAAATCCAATATTGATTCAACTGATTTAATAATGTTATTTTCACTTAAATTGAATAATATTTTTTCTATGTTTTGTAATATGTCGAGATTGTTTTTACTTTCATCTATTTTTAGACTTAATTTCTTCTCCATGTAAATAAAAAAGTGTATAAAAAGTTGTCACTTTTCTATCCTTTCTAAATATTAAAATCAAAGTCAATGAAGATAAAATAAATTATTTGGTAAATTTTTTTATTAAAAAAAACAATTATGAAATTCTGGTGGGAAAAATTTAAAATTAATAGAGAGGCTTATATGAACAATTTTTGTACCATTCATAACATTATATAACAATAAATTTAAAATTAAGTTATAGGGCGTTATTGAAGAACTAAACACTTTTATATGATTTTTGCAATATAATCGATTAAATTTCACATTTTTTTAATTTTATTATGTCATAATAATAATTAATTATATATTTTTAGAATAACATAAGATATTTAAATATAACAAGATTAGTTAATTAACTTTTTGTTTTGAATTTGATCGTTTTCAAATGAATAGATGAAAATGAAAATATTTCATCGAAATAAAATTTGCATATTAAACAGAACACTAAACAATTTCCTATAATATAACAGAGCGTTTATATATCTATATTATAAAATTGATAAATTATTATTCACCAATTCAGAAAATAAGCATATATTCCAAAAAAGTATAATACTTATGCATGCTTGAATAATTAAATTACAATGATGTTTAATAAGTAAGTGAAATATATATGAATTGATGAAGATATTTTCATCAATAATTATTCTTAAATACAATAAACAACAGAATAAATTCCACAAAACAAATATTTACTCTAACGCAAATTTTCCAAGTCGTGTAAATGTTATATTTCCAATATTGAAGTGACCCACAATATTTAGTTCTTTGCCATCTATGGAATGTATAATTTGCTTAAATTCCTCAGGTGCCACAACTCTTTTAGTTTCTTCACCTGCTGTCATTATTCGAACTTTTTCACCCTTTTCATTTAATACATTATAAATAATTGATGCATTCAATTCGACCTTTTCCTTACATTTTATCTTGCAAATCACAATCCACACATTAATTCTTTTAGCCTTTTCGACTCTAAACTTCACCTTAAAAGGAGGAGCTTGTAAGAACATTAAAGTCTCTCTTTTGATTTCCACATGAGTGAACGGTAACGGTCCCCTTGTATCGGCCTGTGTAAACCATTGTAATTTGATGTGTTTTTGCAAGTCGAATTTTAATGCTAAAGCAAGCCACAAATCATGTAATTCAGCATTAGTTAAAGGCGAACCCTTTTCAGAAGTAGCTAAAGCTTCACATCTTCTAACATGTTCTCTACCAATATCTTCATATTGGAACTTTTCCATATTTTTATCGATTTTAATCATAGATCTTTTAACTTGTAATATGAAACTTCCTAAGTTTAAAGGTTCTACAATAATTTTTTCGTTATTTAACATATTTTCGACGTAAATTGGGACATTTAATGGGTTTGAAATGATGATCAATAAATTCATTAAATTATTTTCAAAGTCATCGAAATCGTCGAGAGAAATTCCACGAATTTCTTTAATAAAAGGACCATTTAATATATTAAATTCTTGATTAAATTCGAACCTTCGAATGTATTCATCATTACCATATTCAATAGCGAATGACAATACATTAAATGAAAAATCGGCAATGAACCTTAATGAAAATTTAAATGAATTTCCAGGCAATAAATTCTCAGGTAAATCATTTGATATTAAAGGTGGATAAGTTATTGGTAATGATGTTTTAGTATATAATGGAGGTCTTGAAGCGAATTTAATTCTTTTTATATTTATCATAACATCCGAAGTATTAATAATTTCGAAATTCATATTAATGTTTGAATTATATATAATTTCATTATTAATTTTGTTTAATTGTTTTATTGAAAGTTTCGGTAATTTTTTAACAACTTGGATTTTAATTGGATTTGGTAATACATATTCTCCTGAGATTTGTTTCGAAACAAATGTAAATCCTTTAACTATAATTTCGTCGATTTTATTAGCTTTTAATATAAGTGGGAAAGTTACAATTTTTTGATAAGGTAAAGTTTTAACTATTGGATAAGTTATAGAGTTTGTAGCATTTAAACATATTATATCGAACTTTAAAGGTGTTAAAAGTTTATTTCGTAATGTGACAACAAAAGATAAATAATCATCCAAAGCGCAAATGTTATTAATATTTTCTTTTTTAAGTGGTGAATATATAAATATATTTGATGATTCATTATTCGATTTAATAATTGGCTCATTAAATGTTTGTAATTTGATTTCTTTAATTTCGATAAGTTGTGATGCTTCTATTATCATATTCGATGGAATAATAGACAAAATTGTAATTTGTTGTTCACGATTTTTGATTTTATTAATATGTGCAATGATATATTTAAATAATTGATTCTTAACATCACGTGGTATATAATTAGAGATTAATAGTTTAGATGCTGGTAATATACGTAATTCACACCAATCGATTCCATCGATGATACAATTAATATATTCTTTGACAACAAATATCGGTAATATTGTTCCTTCTTCAATCTTTCGATCACATTGAAACATAAATGTGCGTAAGTTTTGCCCTAACTTGAGGATTAATAATGAAATGTTAATATAAAATGAACTCTTCTTAATGTTGCCGCCTTTTAAGTTTTGTAACGCTAATAAGATTAATGGACGTGAACTATGTAAATAAAAATATGATGTACGTAATAATTGGATTATGAAAAGTTGTTTGTCATTACTTTTATGTGCATATGAAAGTGCAGATATTTGTTCCGTGGGAAGTTTAGAAAGATCTTCTTTGCTTAAGTTAATGTCTTTCTCATGAAATGATTTGTCAATGTCTATCTTAAGGCCATTGCTCATGGTTAAATCAAAGACCATTGATAGAATCGAATTATTCGCTTTGGATTTAAAACATTGCGAAAAACATTTGGATGCTTCTTCAAGTCGACCAAAGAGATAATTATAACTCCCGAGAAGTAAAAGTGATTGTTCTTTTGTCTCATTAAGTGAATCACGTGTAGTGCGAAACTTAAGATAGAAATCCATAATGACCCGAAAAAAACTTTCCCGAAATCGGCGTGAAATTATATGGGATGGCCATTTGGTGACTATCTGAGTGACTGAAGCTGATAATTTGGTTTCATCATAATTGGTGTTTGTAAATGCAAATAAACATGTGGAACATTGGGGTAAAGTTTCACACATAAGCTTATCAAAATATTGGGAATATTGTTTTAGCTCTTCTTCGGAATGAATAAGAACAATTCCAATAACAACATGAAAAGATAAATGTGGTAATAATGGATGTGATAAATTGAGAAGAAAATGAAGACTATCATCTGAATCAGCAACTACAAGAGATATAGTCACTTTGTCGTTACCATCAAGCATACTAGGTGCAATTGAATGAAAATCTTTTTCATATTGTTTACATAAATCTGAAATAATTTGATATGAAAAATCAAACTCTGATTGAGAATTTGAATTTATTGGCGTTATTAAAACTTTTATTCCTCCAGTATGACTTAGAAAAGGTACATCTTTGACTTTATTCATTTGATAGTTTAGTGTAAACTAATCAAAAATGAAAGAATTGATTGTATTTTGATCGTTTGAAAAAAAATTAAAAAATGTTTTTTTTCTTTATTCTGGTAAAAATTTCGTTAACATTAATATCAAAATATATTACTAAAAGTAGATATTATATTTGAGCAAAAAAAGATCGCATTATAAAAAAAATGGTTTGATCGGATTTATAATCATTTTTATTTACAAGATATGATTCATAACGCATCGACTTTTCCCACATTTTCAGAGATATATTTTTGATTTTATTCAGTTTTATGTTGAATGAAAATCTGTAAATAAATAAGACAAAAGATACTTACTTATAGCATCTTAACATGGAGAGCATATCTTCTTGTAAATGGATGACACTTAAAGCGTCACCAACATAAACCAAAAATAATGGTGGAGGATCTTTTGTGGGGTGCCCCAAAAATGCGACAATTTGTCTTTTCTCAGGAACATAACAAACACCAAATGAATGTATCCTTGGGACCATAAAGATTCCAATATCTGCAACTTTTCCATCATTAACGGTGACAGAATGTCCATCTGGTAATATGTAAAAAACAAACCACCATAGTCTTCTTGTATCACATCCATAGATTAATGTATAATTGTTCTTTGCTTTCCCACCAAAGAAAAACAAATAGTTCTCAATTCTGACCATTCCAGATCCCATGACATTACAAGGAGGTTCTGATCCTATTGTTTGTTTGACGTCAACTGTATAATTATCCAAGTTCATTTCGATCATTCCGCCGCTTTTTGTTCCGCCATAACTATATAACTTATTACCAATAATTGCATATGGAACTGCTGTTCTCCCGCTAACGCCCTGCGAGTATTGGCTCCATGTCATGTTCGAAAAATCAAGCACATTCAGCTCGTTAGGCCAGCTCCCATTAAAACCGCCCCACACATAGAATTTGTTGTTGTATATGGCGGTTATTGGGGTGGACCGCGGTGATGGCGGTTGTCCTTGTGTTGCAACAAGTTTAACTTCTCCCGTGTTAACATCTATTGTGTGTAGATCTCCGAAATATTTGGGGTCAGAGTAGCCACCAAATATAAGCAAATGTGTTCCAATAAGACATGACCGTGCTCCAATTCTTCCACATAATTTGGTGCCACACAATTTTATTTGGCGCCATTCATGTGTGAAAGTATCTAATGCCCATAGGTCGAAAAGAGGTTTGTGCTTCGCAGATAAACCATATCCAATATAAGCTGTATGATTATATTCATCATAAACATAAAAATGTCCAGTACGAGGACATGGACTTATGGTGTTTGACGCAGATATTGACCATATTCCAACAAATGTCGTTTTTACTATGTTTTTGTTGAATACATTTTTACATTTAGAAACTGGAGAAGCACCATTTGTTGCTTTATCAAATTCGCCTTCTAACATTACATAATCTGGGTTTTGAGAAAAATTCATTTGCGGTGTACTTGGTTGAGGACCCATACTGCCAAATTAAATGTCAAAAACGTCAATTTAAAAAGCCGTTTTTTATCAATCAGTGTTGACGATTCCAACGGTTAATAACTGCGATGGTTTCTGTTAAATTTGACCATCAAAACGCTCAATTCCTTCCGAAAAAGTTGGTTTCTGAGAAATATTTTCAGGGGTTTATATCTACTTCCTCTCATTTTTGAATGATGGGGAGTACTTTTTCTGAAAACACACTGAATTTTATTTGGCAGAAACAGTTTTATTCAATGTTGTGCACAAAAAAGGCCATAATTGACCAGAAAATGTTTAATGATCTCAAAACATCAATTTAATAACTTACATTACAGTTGTCTTTATTGTGTAGACATTATGCAAATGTTCTGATGAGATTAATAATCGGGATATCATTTGTATAAAAATTAAGATTCTTATTTTTCTTGGATAGTTTGCTCAAGAGTAAAATGGAGATGAAGAACAAAACTAAGAATTTAATTTAAAACCAAATTTAAAAAGATCTAAATTAGGCATTTAAATTTTTTTCGAGCTTATATATGAATACCCAATTAAGTAAACATTTTTGTCATTTTATCTTTGCTAGCGAGATATTTTTTAGCAAGCCAAAAGATAAAAACAATAATTACTCTTCAAAAGTTATCGTAAAAAATTAAATTATAAAACCGTAATAATATATTGAAATCCCGACCGTTTGTCAAAATATTTTAAAAGTTTTTTTTTCCAAAAAACATTTATGTTTACTTTGTTAATCTGGTTCGAATAGATAAGATTCCAAGTCAATGTCGGAATTATCTGAATCTGTTTTGCTTATTTCATTTTCTTCTTGTTTCGAAGAATCTTCTTCCTCTTCTTCATCGCTTGAAAACATTTCGTAATTTTGATATAGGTCTTCATTTGTCTCTTTGCCTTCGTTTTCACTTTCATCGTCACTTTGCATAAAAAATGGACTCGGTTTTGATTCTTTCTTTTTTGTAGGCCAAAAACAAGTCAGCACGGCTTTAACAAGTTGCGTTAGTGCTTTCCCTTCAGGGCTTTCATCAGTTTGTTGCAAAATTTGAAAGAAATCGTGTGGAAATGGATAATGAAGTTGAAGTGGTTCAGTACTTGGTGATGTGGCTTTCTCTTTGGGGATAACTGTGGGGTATTCATCTTTTGTTTGGAAATCTAGTGATATTTCGCTGTACATTTCATTAAATAATTCATGGAAATTTATGAGCTTTTGATACGAACCAGCACGCATCTCAATGGCATTCATCATACGATCAGCAGATTTCATAAATTCGGCATGTAATTGAGGATTTTGTAATATTTCAAATTCTTCGCGGATAACATCTGGATCTTTTAACGCATGTGAATATTTAGGATGCTTATTTTTAATCTTCTCAACAAGAGTATTTATAAACTTATCAGTACTGGATCTTCTAATAGCACTGAAAAACAAATCAGATAAATCTTCAGAATCTTTTTTGACGCATTTTGTGGATAAGTAGATGCTTGCCATATCCTTAAGCTTAAGTTTCATGATCAAAAGGGAATCAGGCAGAATTTTTCCGCGAAAAATTAATTTTTGATCTTTAGGATGAATACCAATTACTTCCTCTATCACTTTTTTGACACCTAAGATTGTTGCTTGTTGAGAAACTTCGATAAGAAAAGAATCATCATTTATGTTTTTTACTATTAAGTGGATACAAGTATCCATTTGAATTGAAAGTTGGATATTTTTTTCACATGACATTTCTCATTATCAAAATCTTCCCATGGCAACAATTTACGTTATAATCCACTTTTTGACGTAAAATTACAATGACATATACCGTGCAACTTTTTTATAAAAAACATTTTCTGCCAAATGAGTCGGCCAACTTTCAGAGCTAAAGCCAAAAAAATTATACAATAATTTAATTTCTTTCATTTAAGTCGTGTAATCATTTGTGTGTACTAGAGTAACCATTATTATTTTTAAAACCTAAAATCTTAATTAAATTGTGCTAACGGTCGTTTTTTCAACACCTTATCATAACGTAAGACACTTACAACACCACCATGCTGATTTCTTATATTCCCCATAATTTTATTAAAATTTTCGGGCTTTGTGCAGAAATATTATCGTATAGTATATATGTATGTGATGAAAGTTAAATAAAGCAAAGTGGAGTTGAAACTTAACATTTAAATGCATTAAGTGAAAGAAATTAAAACTTATTAAAATATTAATAAAACGCTTCCTTGAAATCTGCAGCAAATGAATCCTCGTCGGTGTTTGATATATTTGTACCTATAGAAAATGTATCAACACCTTTGTCTTGGTAATGTATTCATTACTTTCGGCAGTCGTGAAGAAATCTGTGTCATAACTAAAATATGTTGAAGGAGTGTGAGCACATACGCCAGTAACATATACGTTTTCGATAAAATTCTTAATGATTTATATATACCTTTATATATACCCATATTATTAATATTTCTATTCAGTATCTGGTTATACTTTTATTCTTCGGATCCCGTGTGGCTGTTGATAAAAATTCAAACAACGAATAGTTATTTTTTCTTAAAACTTAATATTTTGGGTATGACCGAAATTGAGTCATGAATCTTCCAACAATTCTCTTGCTGCTATCTGTTACAACAATTTATGTTTATTCGACCAGATAAATTTACTTATCAGAATATTCACGAGCTCTTTCTGGTAAAAAACAAATTATTTATCATATTTAATTTTTATTCAAACAGTTTTTTATTTAAATGCATAAGCGACCGAACTCAAACACATTCTCATATGCATCATAAGGTTATCGATCACTTCCACGAATTTCGTCGTGTTGTTACTATCGAACATTTCCTTACACGCTGCGACGAAACCATTAAATTCGTTCCAAAACATTTCTCTTTTTTCCACTATCACTGCGTTTTCGATTTTATTTTTAATTTCCTGTACACAAATTGGGAAATACCTCAAAATTTCCATCAGACAAAACTTTAGTTCAGTTGTATTTCCATTTAAGTTTAGAATCAAGTCGAACAAAGTGAATGTAATAGTGAACAACATTTTATTTTCAGCCGAAATTTTTTTATTTCTAATTTGATACATTAATGTATTTATTGCTTTTTCTTGTGTTTTATTATTTAATGATTTCAATCCTACATCGATTATTATGAAACTTAACTCATTACAATTAACTTTACAAACAGTATTAAAGTGTCTTATACAGAAACATAAATTTAAGTTTTGAAGAATTAATTCAACTTTCGGATAAAACTTAATTTCATTTATCGGAATGACAGTAGTAATACATTTAACAAATGATACAATTAATCTTTCTAATGAATCGTCGTTAAATATTTCGATTGCATTAAATGGTACATAATTCGATGCAACAATGTAATATATAATGTTCAAACAATAATTAATGAATTTTATGTTTTGTTGATTATCCAATCGAATTTGATCACTTAAATTATCCAAAAGTTTTGTGATCAAATCAACGGAATAATGGAATAACATTAATCCATTAATCGAATGATGATCAAAACATTTATTAATTAATTCATTCTTTAACATTACAATCCACATCTTTAATAATGAATTAACTACAAATGAAATTTGTATAATATGTGGAATAACTTCAATAAGTTTTGCTAAATGGTTATTAAAGACATAATTAAAAATCGTTTTATATTCATCAATAGTTTTACATGCTTCAAAAAAGCCAGTAAAGTCTCGAAGAAAACACCATAAATTAGTGTGATTCTCAATGATGTTATCATACGTATGTAAATATTGCTTACATAATACTTTCATGTCCCTAAATAAGATTGAACTTAATGACTTATGAAAGATTACACGACTTCGTGAATGCTCAAAACTTTGTAAAAATGGAAATGGCTTTTCAACTCGTATTTGAATAAGTTGTTGTACTGTCGGAAGCTTAATAACATATGTAAAAAATGTGGATTTAGGATCAAATAATGTGGTTAATGCTTTTGATGATTCATATATTAAATTAGGTTGTGTAATATTATAAAATAAATTCCATAATGAATTAAATAAAAAATTTAATAGTTCCATAATCGATGGAATACCTGTTGTTTCACTTAATTGATAATATACTTTGTTAGAAATGGTCGAACTCTCTGATAAATATTTACATTTAGAAAAATGTCGTAAAAATAATATAAATGAATTAATAATATATTCTTCTGATAAATGATCTTTATATACATTGATAACCGTCGTGTAAAGCTGTGAAATTGAATTGACTATTTTATTCGCATCGGCTTCATTTGATGTTTTAATTGGAATATTTGTAGAAATGATGATGCTTAATAATAAGTTACATAGAAATGATACTTGTAATGATGCATAATGTTCTGAGATACGTTCAAAATATGGTAGAATAGATGTGTTGAGGATTTCAGGTAACATTGTTTTTGATATTCCTCGAATTGGTATAAAAACTTGAGGAATACTTGATGAAAGTAAACCAAAATTTTCAATAGCAGTTTCTTGATCATCGATTAATGCGTTAAATGAAGCATCAACAAATGCTTGAATTATTGTTAATTGATAAAAACAGATATCAACATCACCAATATCAGAATAAGTTTCCCAAAATAATAATAAGTTATAGATACCGTTTAAATCCGTTAATATGTGTTCACTTTTTAAATAATTCATTGTAAAATCAAAAGCTCCTTTAGCAAATTGTTGGAATGGAAATGGAATTCCATTCCCTACAAAATTAATATCAATATTTTTTTTTAAG
Source organism: Histomonas meleagridis (assembly GCF_020186115.1). Lineage (NCBI taxonomy): Eukaryota > Parabasalia > Tritrichomonadida > Dientamoebidae > Histomonas > Histomonas meleagridis. Next base: position 538,091 of record NW_027150923.1, read on the forward strand.
CAATATAAAAAACCTGTGAATTGATGAAATGAACTTGTATTAACAAAATTAAAAAATGTAAAATTTACAAGTGTTTGTAAATATTTAATATATATTTCAGTTGGAACAACTTGATTATTTGCTGTAAGAGTTAACGTTAATATTTCAATACATTTTTCTGGATAATGTTGTTGTGAAACATTTATGATTAAATTTGCTGTCTCCTCACAAAGTATCATTTTTGCATAAGAAGGATGAATTTCTGTACTTAAACGAGTAATATCTTCGTTTTTTTCATTTTTTTTGGGATTAAATTCAAGCATTGTTTCAATCGCTTGAAGAGCAAAAAAAACGGTTTTCTGATCGTTCATGGAATTGGAAAGTGAAGTGAACGAGTAATGAAAAAGTGGCGAAAGATAATTTTCTTGGAAAGAAGCAATTTTATTTTTGTTCATTGAATCTGTTATTTCTGTAATGCATGCTAATAATGCATGGCTAGGTGGAATACTTTTTACCTTTTCAATAAAACCATCAAATATAAATTGGAATCTTGAATCTAAATTCCAACCTTTGGAAAAAACAATACCAAATAATTTTGAATATAAAGAAAGAAGAGTGTCATTGGAAATAATAAGTAGATTTTGATTAAAAACTAAATCTGAATACCATTGAACAAATTCGATTTGAGAGTCGAATGCCCATGCATCAAAAGACCTGCCAACATGGAACTGAAGAACTTGAATTGCATAAAAACCTGCATAAAATGGGACATTCGGATAATCTAAAAGAAATTTTGAATGGTCAATATATGAAGGTTCTTCCATCCATTTTTCGAGTTCGTTATGTTGACCATTGAAGACATCTTTTGCCAAGATATTGATTTTATCAATTTCTTCTTGGTTCAACATTGTGACGAAATGTGATGTGAAAATCAACAAGAAAAGTTTCTTTAAACAGAGTTTTTCCCATAGTACTTATATTTTATCTTGTTAAAGCCGAACCAATTTTATTTTTCTTTCGTCACTTTCTTATCTATTGAGCAATTTTAGTAGGAAAATATGTGGATATTTGCTCCCAATTTTATATTTTTTTTTTATTTAATTGCCAAGACGAAATAGCATATTGATTCCTTCCTGGGTCCTTTTTAATGCGAATACAGTTGTAGCAAGTGTTTTATTTTTTAACATGATGCCACGTGGCAGTTGGAAAAATGCAAACGGCATTCACAGAAAAATCAATACTTTATCCAAATCTGAGCAACCGAAAAATGAACACCCAATTCAGATATTTACAATAAATTTCAAATGTTTATTTTATTATATGCCATATTTCAAAAAAATTCATGAAAATCAGAATTGATGATCTTCAAGGATTTACCATAACACTAGAACTTGTAAAACCTACAACCATCCAATATATTAGACGTATGCTTTTAGAAAAAAACTTTGAATCCCAAGGATTTGATTTTTTTCATAATAAAGTTCGACTAAACGAAAACGAAAGCATATGGAGTAACTATGGAGAAAATCCTTTGTTTGTTTTGCTTCAAAAAAATATCACTCAATCTTATCTTCAATTCCCACTTAGACCATCAAAGTATCATTTTATCGATTCAAAGTATCAAATTTTCTACAGACACATAAGCGAACCTGTAAGTCCTCAACAAAGAGGCCTCCATGCTTTACATGAACTTCTTCAAAGAAACCCAATCCAACCCAATCCTCGTACGTTTATGGGTATCTTTCACCATCTCATTGCTGATGCTAGTGATGATGATAATGATGAATCATATTCAAGCCAATCTGTTTCATTGTCGGATTCTGATGAAGATTTTTCAGAAGATGATGATAGCCGCATTCGCTTGCCAGTCGGGAACTTTGGCTTTTTGGTTAACAGGCCTGACCCATTTTTACGTCCAACAACAAGTTTCACATTTCCTACAAACAATAATTTCACAGGAAGTACATTCATTACTTTTACGCCCAGGAGCGATCAAAATCAATTGGGTATTGGCTCTAGTACATTTATCCCAAGGAGACTTCCAAGTAGCTATGATCATCATGCCTTTGGGGTGCCCCGTTTTGACGATCAAGAACCACCACAACGGTTTAATTGGGGTGCCCGACCTGATAGCAACATTGGTTCTATTTTAATACCTCCAAATCCTCATATCAATTTCTCCACTCCTGAAAGTGAACAGCGCAATGAAGAAAACCATCATACGAGTGACTTTATTCCTCATGATGAAAGTAGTATAAGCTTAAGCGAAGAAGAAAATCGAATTATTGAACGACTTATGACGCTTCATCCAAACTTGGATAGATTTTATATCATACAAGTGTTTGAAGCATGTGATAGGGATGAAGCCCAGACTAATAATTGTTTAATATCAATGCACGGCCAATAATAATAATAATAAATTATATATATAATATTATTATTTTGGAATTTAATTATTGAAAAATAAGGGAAATTCAGATTTAAGTTATTCATTTTATTATAAAATATTAATAGAGTTAATCAAATTTTCTTATAATCAATTACTAAACTTTTGCTTTCAAAAGTATTTAAAAAGATATCATCTCTATAAAACTTATATTCTTTAAAATGATTTCATTGTAATATTCCTGAATTATTCATATTTGATTATCATGATCCAAAAGTTACTATGCGTTTGCAATTTAATATATTAAGTGAACTCCCAATTATTTTGATATGATATGTTGTTGTGAAAAAGAAATAAGATTATAACTTATAAAAAACAAAAATCATCATTTAGTTAAAAGAAAAAAAAAATTGCAAAATTGGAAAATTATTTAGAACATAATTATGAAAACATAACAATAAATTTCAACAATATATATTTACACACAAAATTTTTTAAAATTGGAATTATGAAGCAAATATTTCTTTGTTACGCACGTCAAACAGAAGAGCGTTGAGAGATGTATAAAACTGGTGAACATCATTTCGAAGTTTTTCGAGTTGAACTGAATTTAGAGATTGTGACCATGCAAAGAAAAATTGCAATTTCCGCATCGCTTGTACCTCATTGGCTTCTCTGGTGATTGCTATGCTCTCGGAGAGCGCACGAAACACGTGGGACTGCGTTGTGAGACACATTTCTACATCATGAACAACTTCAACTTGCCATTGGTACGCAACGAATATATCCGGACGCCTTGTCTGCTCAATGCAATTTTTGAGCGCGGATTTAACTGATTCGAGATGAACGGTCGTGGTTGATAATACTGTCGAGATTGTTAAAATAACATCACAAGCACCATCAAAGTCAAAAGAAACATCGCCATTGTAAAGGCGCATAGTATAACAATAGCTATATAGAATATCAACAAGATGAAATGGCAAAAGTGGTGATACACGTGGTGGTGGTGGACTTTCTGGTTTTGGAGCATTCACTATTACATTGTCTTCCCACCATGCAGTCCATGGTTCAACTTCTGTATTAATTGGTATATGATCAGGATCATTATTTTCAGCATTTTCTAATGTGCGTACCATCCTAATCCTTGACTCAGGAGAAACTTTGGGTGCAGGGATTGACTTAAGAGTATCTTGTGAAAAATTATTGACACAAATAGAATTGTGCTTTCGAAAACATTGAATCGTACAATACACAACACCACATCGCGGGCATCTATAGTTTGCTTTTGCATTGTTGCATATTTCGCAATTACCTGTAATTTCGCTTGCCCAAACTTCCTTTTCTCCCATTGTCTTATTTATTTTAATATAATTATTAAATTTTTGAGAATAAATAATTTGACATTTTTAAAATTAATAATTTATAATTATGGTGAATTTTTTATTTGATTTTTTCGAATAAAAAAAATCATTTCCTTATAAGGTCACTTTATTTTATTTAAATGAAGGAACATACTTTGGAACCGAACAGCCACGCTCTTGGATATTACAAGATGCACAATAATTTCCAGCTTCAATACATTTTTGAAGAGGAGCTCCTTTAACGAAATATGCCAAGAAGCCTCCTGCAAATGAATCGCCAGCACCATTCGTATCAACAATTTTATCAGATGGGATTGAAACAGTTTCAACTTCAATAGGCTTTGAGCCACTTTCGCAGCCAATAGTAGGCAATTTACCCATTGTTGCGATGATAATTCTCTTGGTTTTTGGATTGCCTAAGTTCGATAATTGTTCAATAACTTCTTTGATATCAACAGAATCGGATGTGATTAGCTTTAACTTCTTAGCAAGACAAATGATTTCAGTATTATTTCCAAAAACAATACTTGAAACCCTAAATAACTCACGAAGTGATGGCCATGCTTCCGAATCAATAGCTGTTGGTGACGAAAGGCTGATAGCAAGTGGAATATTCCGGCTACGACACTCCGATGCAACAGCTAAGCCTGTGCGATCTGAAGAACGTAAGAAAAATGTACTTAGTAAAACAACTTTTGCCTTATCAAAAGCTGCCATTACATCTGGATTATCCCAGCGTTCAAAGTCAAATTGGCCTGCTGCAGCAACAGATGCAACAATTGAACGATTTCCATTGCATACTAAAATTGCACTACAACCTGTAAATTGTCCTTCAATGATTTGGTAAAGACATTGTACACCATGTTTTTCCATGATTTTTCGAAGAACTTCTTGATTGGAATCATTTCCAACACCTCCTACTATTGCTGTTTCTCCTTCATTTTGCATCATCCATTGACTCATGACGAGGGTGTTTTGGCAAGCACCACCACATGTCATGAAAGAATCCTTGTTATTAACAATTTCATCAATTAATGGCTGATAACGTGAATCAGCCAAAATAGCATCATCGTTCTTTAAACCCCATTTCTTTAAATAAGGTTCTTCAACTTCTACTGTGGCATCAATTAGAGGATTACAGAATGCTAAGATCATTTGAAAAAAATATGAAATTTAATTTCAAAGTCAGTTTGGCCGACCTTTTGATTATCGGTTTTATTTGAAAATTGAATCAAATCGGTTGCCAAAAATCACGACTTTTCCACAAAGTTAAAAATTTTGTCATGAATCTCATTCTTGTGGGATAATTACAAGCAATAAAATTCAAGGGACATTTCATCTTTCCCTTTTGCATTTTTGTTATTTGATATAGGGTGAAATATATCAGGAATTCTTCATTAAATTTTTTTATTTAAAATAAGAAATATCGTTTTAAATCATTAAAATATCCTTTAAAAACGCACGAAAGGTGTTCTTTATTAGTGTGTAAAAAAAATAGATTTTTTTAAATTGAATATGTTCCTTTTTTTATGATAGCTTTCATAACAAAAATGTAAATGAACAGGTTAAAATAGTCATTACATATCCTATTATGTTATTTTAGATTCTTCGATGATCAAAACTTTTGTTGGTTTTTGTTGGCATAAACGAACGAAATTTTTGTAAATATTTCTTCAGAATTTCTCTCAAATTTTGCGTACCAAAAACGTTAAATTGACTACAAATTGGTCTCATTGATGTTTCGTGTTTCCTCACCTCAACAAGTTAATCAAGGAGGAACACCTTTTTTAGCTCCAGGACAAGGTATGACCTTTCGACCATCAACACCGAATTCCGATGTTGCAACTCCAACTAATTTAAATAATTTCCCACCACAATTAACAGTACAAGACATTCAGCGGAAACGTCGAGCAGCTCAGTTTGAAGTGGAACCAACAGGTTCTCCATTTTTAAAACCAAACCAAAATATTTCACAAAAAAAATCTTTCTTCAGACTTCATGACATTAATGGTCCTGATTCTCGGAACATGAGTAATATATTTACAAAAATATCAACTTATCCACCAAATGTCCATGCACAAATAGCCAAAATTTTCAATGTCAATCCACCAACTTTAGAAGGCCTTTATCGATTTCTCAGCTCTGTTCCACCCAATGACCAGAACGCCATTGCTAGTATTTCTATTGCAATAGATTCAGTTTTGAAACAACAACAATTTAACAGTATGTACCCACAGCCGCCACCACCTCCTAATTCTGCTCCAGGGTGGACACCTCCAGCTCCTCGACTTGGTCCAGTTTTTTCATATGATTTTGTTGATGTTCGTTATTGTCATTGTGAAGAAGAAAACATGATTTTCAAGAAGCCCATTGCCATTGGTCTAGCTGATTTTAACTTAAGCTTTCAAGTTCCTCCACTTTCACCAGATTTCCATGTTGTTATTCAATCATTCATTGTTGGCGTTGCACCAGCAATAGTTCGTTGGCCACCTTCTTTCTCCATCTACGTCAATGGTCAACAAGTCAAAGCGCCCGGACTTTTCAACTTTCCGTTGATTGACACTTTTGAATTTGGCGCCAATTCTATCGTTCACATCAACTGCCAGAAAGAAAGCGAGCCATTTGCACTCCTAATTAGGGTTGCCAAGTATCAATCCTTCAATAGTATTGTTGCACAAATACAGATGAACAATACTGACCAAAGTGTATTCAATCCTCGAAATGTCAGTTTAATATGTCCACTCACAGGGAAACTTATGAAGTATCCAGGGAAAGGTATAAACTGTGCACATCCGCAATGCTTCGATTTAAAGGAATATATGAAGCGAGCAACAATTATAAGAAATTGGGTTTGTCCTATTTGTCGACACGCAACTACATTACAACAATTGGTGTTCTCACAACAGACGTACGAAATGATTAAGGCAGCACAGTCACCAAACGTGCAAATGATGGTCCAACAACAGCCACCGCAACCGGAAACTGAGGTAAAAGAAGAAAACCAGCAGCAACAGGAGGAATTCGACTTTGGGCAGAATATGGACGCTTTTGCGGGTACAGAAGTGATGGGAGATGGCGGAAAATTCGATGTGTTCGAAGACTATTTGGATATGTGATTAAATGTTTTTTGTTCTTATTTGTTACTTACTATGGAAATGCGATTGAGTTCAACTTTTGTGTTATAAAATGGATTTTTTGGATCAATTATCAAATTTCATTTTATCTTTTTCTTTAATTTCATTGATTTTAGTAAAGTTATTGTTCGGCTCAAAAATTTGTTCAAAAATAAATTTTTTTAGCTTTGGTGCAAATATTGATTTGCAACCAAAATTTAATGACGCCGATTTCAAAGCCATCGAACCACCCTCTTCAAGTGTCTCATTTTCCGCAAATGTTCCCTGGAAAAGATTTTAAGAAACTTCGGAATTATTAAAAGTATCAACACCAATAACACAAATTTTGAGCTAAAAAAATATTCGAAATCATTTTTGTGCTTTATTTAAGGAGTGTGCCTTGGAATTTTTGAATGTACCATTCCTTAGCTTCTTCCTTAGTAACCCTCTGTTTTGGACCAATCCTTGAGCGGCAGTGCTTCCTTTTGGCAACACGTGCTCCAGGGCGTTCAAGAACAACATAGAGATCCATACCATGGATACCAATATCACGATCGTACTTAAGACCAAGATCAATATGTTCCTTGATACCGAAGCCAAAGTTACCTGTGCTTGAAAAGCAATGTGAGCTGATTTCAAAATCATGAACTTGAAGAGCATCATTCAAGATCTTAAGTGCATTTTGACCACGAACTGTAACATAAGCAGCAATCTTATCATTACGACGAACACCAAACTTTGGAATTGTACGGTGTGAGCGTGCAAGCATTGCCTTTTGTTTTGTTAATTGTTCGATAACGCGTGATGCACGTGTAACTTGATCACCAACTGAACCTGGGTTAATGTTGATGCAAAGTTTTGAAACGCGGATTTCATTAAGCTTATTTTGTTTCTGGGCCATTTTGTTAAAAGGCCAACACAAACCGAAAAAGTGTCAAGTATAAAGTTTGCAAAATAAACGGGTTTCTTAATGTCTGATGGAATCTAAAAATGTCAATCAAAAATTTCAAGATAAATGGGAAACACTTTTATCAATCAAGCACGTAATCTTTTGTATTAATAAAGAAAATATCACTCAGTCAATAAATTTAATAATCCAAAATTTTGATGAAAATTATCCAATTTCCTTTAATATCTATATTGTTCAAATTGTATTTATTTCATTTATGCTAAATATAAATGATTATGAAATATGTTTTCTTATATTAAAAGAAATTGAAAAATTCGAAAATTCCAACAAAATCAAATTCAAAATATTTGATACATTTGCGAATTTTCTTCTTAGTAATTATAAACAAGAAGCATTTTTTCTTATTGAGAAAATGATTAAACAAAATTTAATAGATTCAAAAAGTAAAATAACTGAACCATATTTTATACATCGCTTAACAAATGATGAAATTAAAAAGATTAAATATGAATATTTTATGGGAGAAATTCAAGACAATTATGAACAACTTTCGAAGAACAATTGGGAACTTCATAAGAAGTTAATTGAAGAAGGAACCAATCAGAATGAAATTGCAAAAATTATTCGAAATGATGAAATAGAAAAACTTCAAGAAATATCATCACAAAATAATTTTGATTTTAATCAAAAAATTAAACCATCACTTTATGAAAGATGCTCATTTGTTAACAAAGATAATGTTTCATTAATTGATTATGCAGCATTTTTTTCTTCAGTTAAATGTTTTAAATATTTACTTATAAATAATGTAAATGTAAATAATACAGGCAAACATGCAGTTGCAGGTGGAAATGAAGAAATAATTCATTTATGTGAACAAAATCATTCATCATTTAAAGGTGCATATGAAGCAGCAATTATTTTTCATCAAAATGATATCTTTAAATATATATATGAAAAGAAATTAGAAAATATTAATAATTTAGAAGAAATAGGAAAGTTTTGTGTTTTATATTATAACTTTGAAATTTTCTCATTCTTACTTAAAGAAGGAATGAAAATTAACGATGAACTTATAAATGAAGTAGCAGAAATTGGAAATATATTTCTTATTAAACATTTTCTTAATTTTAATCCCATTCCAAAATATATTATGATTTATGCTACAAAATCAGGAAATATTGAACTTGTAAATTACATTTTGGAGCAAAATGTAATTGATATCAATGTAAAAGATATTCATTTGTGTTGTTTAAAATTTATTTCATTAATTTTGGGTATTAAAATAAGATTTATTAATTATTTGAATTATTTGGAACTCCACTAATAATTGCATCTAAAAATGGTTATACAGAAATAGTTAAATTACTTCTTGAACAAGAAGGAATTGATATTAATGGTAAAGATATTTATTTGTTTTATTTTATATTTATTTTAATTATTTTATATTTCAAAATAATATTTGAAAATTATTTAAATTATTTTATACAGCACTTATTTTAGCATCAGAAAAAGGTCATATAGAAATCGTTAAATTACTTTTAGAACAAGAAGGAATTGATATTAATGCTAAAGATATTTGTTTGTTTTATTTTATATTTATTTTAATAATTTAATATTGATTTTAATAAAATTATGTTTCAATATTAAAATTGGTATTTATTCAAAATAATTGAAACAGCACTTATTTGTGCATCTGCGTGTGGTAAAATAGATATAGTTAAACTTCTACTGACACAAGAAAATATTGACATTAATATTGTTAGTTTTTATTTGTTTTATATAAAATTTACCCCAATAATATTATATTTTAAATCAATATTTGGAAATTATTTAAATTGTTTTATACAGCTCTTTTAAGTGCGGTTTTAAGTGGTAACGCAAAATTGGTTAAATTACTTCTTGAACAAGAAGGAATTTATATTAATGCTAAAAATATTTAAATATTATATACAATATACTCTACAATAATTTAAAATTTCAATATTATATTTAAAAATTATTTAAATTATTTGAAACAGAACTCATTTATGCATCTAAATTTGGTTATGCAGATATAGTCGAATTACTTCTTAAACAAGAAGAAATTTTTATAAATGCTCGAGATATTTATATATATTAATTCTTGTTTATTTTAAAATTATTTTTTATCAAAATAATATTTGGAAATTGATATAATTATTTAAAACCGCACTTATTTGTGCATCTAAATATGGACATGAAAAGGTAGTTAAATTGCTTCTTCAACAAAAAGGATCTAATATTAATGATAAAAATATTTTTATGAGTTGCTTGATCTTTGTTTTTATAATTTAAAATTTCATGATAATGTTTGGAAATTATTTAAATTATTTTACACAGCACTTATATGTGCATCAAAAAATGGTCATACAGAAATAGTTAAATTACTTCTTGAACAAGAAGGAATTGATATTAATGCTAAAGATATTTATTTATTTTACTTAGAATTTATTTTAATAATTTTATATTTCAAAATAATATTTGGAAATTATTTAAATTATTTTATACAGCACTTATATTTGCATCTTTAAATGGTCGTACAGAAATAGTTAAATTACTTCTTGAACAAGAAGGAATTGATATTAATGCTAAAGATATTTATTTGTTTTATTCGAAATTAATGTTAATAATTTTATATTTCAAAATAATATTTGGAAATTATATAAATTATTTAATACAGCACTTATGTATGCATCTAAAAATGTTCATATAGAAATAGTTAAATTACTTCTTAATCAAGAAGGAATTGATATTAATGTGAGAGATATTTGATTGCTTTATTTGAAATTTATTTTGATAATATAAAATTTCAAAATAATATTCGGAGATTAATTAAATTATTTGATACAGCACTTATTTGGGCATCTTCAAATGGTTCTACAGAAATAGTTAAATTACTTCTTGAACAAGAAGGAATTGATATTAATGCTAAAGATATTTATTTGTTTTATTCGAAATTAATGTTAATAATTTTATATTTCAAAATAATATTTGGAAATTATATAAATTATTTAATACAGCACTTATGTATGCATCTAAAAATGTTCATATAGAAATAGTTAAATTACTTCTTAATCAAGAAGGAATTGATATTAATGTGAGAGATATTTGATTGCTTTATTTGAAATTTATTTTGATAATATAAAATTTCAAAATAATATTTGGAAATTATTTAAATTATTTGAAACAGCACTTATTTGGGCATTATCAGAAGGTCATACAGAAATAATCGAAATGCTTACTTGACAAAAGAAAGTTATTATTTCTATCTGATTTTTATATAAGCAATAGAACATATTAAAATCTATTTTATTTTTTTTATGATATATATATATATATAATCCTAACATTTTAATAAACAATAAAATTCTTTAAAATTTTGAAACATGAATATTTAAACAAAAAAAAAAAAAAAGATTTCATAAATTAATTTTGTGGTCATTACCGTGATCACCAATATACATTTTTTTAAGAACGGAAACTTCAAAGCTGAATATTATAATGTTGAACTTTATATACAATTCTTCATACATTTTTTCCTTCATAAAAAATGAAATAAAACAGTCAACGAAGAAACCAACAGAATGTTTAACATTTGAGAGAATTACATATGTAAAAGAAAAAGGTTTTTCATATTTTATTACATTTTATAAATCATAAAAAAGCATTTTTAAAAATGAGTAGAAAAAAGCTGAAAATTTGTTTTTGCTCAGACTTTTTTTACCCAAGCGTTGGTGGAATTGAAACACATATTTTAGAACTATCGAATCATTTAATTTCATTTGGTCACAAAGTGATTGTGATTACGAGAAACAGAGGAAAAAAATATAAAAATGAAATAATTTTGTTCAATAAATTGAAAGTATATTTTTTAAAAAGGTGTACACTTGGAGTTGGAAGTAGTGTTACAACATTTTGGTTCTCTGTTCCTCAATTATATAACATTTTCGTTAAAGAAAAAATTACGCATGTACACTGTCATCAAGCTACTTCTTCTATTGGCTTTGAAGCTGGCGTTATTGCACAAATTATGGGACTTAAGGTATTTTTCACGGAACATTCATTGCTTAGTTTAAGTGTTGTTGGAGCGCTTCATCTTAATTTATCAATATCGCCATTTTTACATTGTTGTGACCAGATTATTGCTGTTACAAACCTTCAGAAGCAAAACTTGCAAGCAAGAGTTGGAGTTTCTGCAAATATAACCGTCATTCCTAACGGAGTCGATACAACGGTTTTTAAACCCAGAAACGAGGCCGCCCCAAACTATCCAACGATAATAGCCGTCACACGTTTTGAAAAAAGAAGAGGGAGCGATATGATAAAAATTATTGTGCAAAATGTTTGTTCTGGTAATAATGAATCAAGATGGGTTATAGCAGGTGATGGTTCTATGTTTAGTGAGATGAAAAATTATGTGGAATCTTCACCTTATAAATCAAGAATAGAGTTACTTGGTAATGTTTCACATGATAAAATAGCTTCTGTTTTACAACGTGGTCATTTTTTCATGAATTGCTCTTTAACAGATGCTTTTTGTATTTCTAATGTTGAGGCTGCTGCTTGTGGTTTGTATGTAATTTCAACTGACACTGGAGGAATTCCTGAAGTTCTTCCAGACCAATTAAGAACATTGGTACCACCTTGTCCAAAAATGATTTCGGATGCAATTTTAAGAGCTATTGCTGAAAAGAAATCAACAGGTGAAAATTCTCATAAAATTATATCAAAAATGTTTTCGTGGGAAAGTGTAGCAGAAAGAGTTCAAGAAGCATACTATATGGAGGAAAGGAAAGAAAATGTGTTTAAGACAATTTCAAAGACACCAGGTCCTTATGTTGCAACTCTTGGATTAATATATTATTCACTTGTCTTTATGTTTATGAAACTTGTTGAACTCATAAATCATTTTTTGTGTTGAAAAATGGATGATACATTGCAAAGAAAAACTAAACAATTCTAAAAAAGGTTTGTTGAGCGGAGTAAGAAATGAATTTTAGAAAACTGCAGGTGCAACAGATGCAATCTTTGGCCAAAGTTCGGCACATTCTTTGGCAACTGGCCCGGTGATAGCTGATCCTTTCATTTCACCTTTGTCATTAATAACAACTCCAGCGTTATCTTCGAACCCAATGACAACACCATCCTTTCTACGCCATAAGCGCTTTTGACGAACAATAACTGCGCACATAACTTTCTTACGGAGTGTTGGCTTACCTTTTTTGATTGTAACAACGATCAAATCAGAAACTGTAGCAGCTGGAAGTCTGTTAAGTCTTCCTTTGTGACCACGCTTTGAAATAACAAACATTGTTTTTGCTCCTGAATTATCAGCGCATTGAACAACTGCGCCTACTGGAAGAGCAAGAGTCATTGCAAACTTTGTACCTTGTTGTCCTGTACGTCCTCTCTTTGACATCCTCGAAAAAGGAACGGTTTTGGCCCAGCATATCAACGGTTGCGGCCGTTTATACATGAAGTTTTCAAATTCATAGCTCCAACTTTCTTTAAATATCCTTCTCCACTCCAACTCCGAAAGAAAAAGCAAGTTTTCCAAAATTTTTAAACTTGTTTTCAGTATGGAAACAAAAAAAGTGGAAAAAATTATTGAATTCATATCTAAAAAAAAAACTTTTGAAAGCAAAAAAGCCACCGGCGGGACTCGAACCCGCAACCCCAAGATTAAGAGTCTTATGCTCTAGCCGATTGAGCTACGATGGCACCGATTTCATAAAAAAGAATATATTTTAATTCTTATAATTAGTCAATTGTACATAACGTTCTAAAAGACTTTTTGGCGGTTTTTCAATTCCAATTAAATGAGGGTTTGCTTTCCTGAAATACATTTTGGAGAAAAATATCTTCCTTTACAGTACTACTCAAAATACAAATGGAGTTCTGGGGAAACACGAAAAGTTGAATTTTATCCAAATAAAATTATTCCTGTGACTGTAATTGATGCATCTGATCCTCATCTTTCACAAATACTTCAAAACCTTATTGATGGAAAATGGATTAGTGCTGACTTTGAGTGGGCCCAAAAATTTATGCACTCAAAAAATGATCTTGATACATTTCAATATGCTTCAAGCAAAGGTGTTCTTGTTGTAACAGCAAACGGTAAGGATGGTGTTGAAGCTATTACAAAATTTCATCAATCAGCTAAATTTGTTGGCAAAGGAGTTTCTGAAGATAAGAAACATTTCTTAAATTTTTCTGGTGTTAGGCTTGAAATCGAAGATATTCACACGCGCCTTAATGCATTTGGTTTAACACTCAATTTTGGTGCATTAACTCATGAATTTATTGGTGAGCCATGTGCACAATTTAAAGATAAAAAAGTCCAATGTTCTAACTGGAGCCTTCGCCCACTAAGCATTCTTCAAGTCCTTTATGCGTCACATGATGCCTATGCTATTCTTCAAATATATAACTCCTTCATTGAGAAATATGGCACAGAAATACCAAAACCGCCGCCATCAGATAAACCGTCATCGAAATCTCAGAAATCCATTGAATCCCATAATATCATCAATGAAGATCCACTTTTTGCAATTGAAAGCAATACGTCGCCCAGCAAATACGAGATCATACCAAATCTACCCATCAAAGAATTAGTTTTACGTAAGACACGTGAATTAAATATTGAAGTTAATGATGAAGATGATTTTTATCTTAATCGAAGTAATGATTTAATCTTTTATTATATGTTGCCAAATAAAACCTCTGAAGAGAAAAAGATCTTTATAGCACAAATGAATCTTGCCTCTGAGTTTTTATTACGCGGATATTGTATCCAAAAGCCATTAGGAATTGGATGTTTACATTGTTTCAAATATAAAATGTCATTTAATGGCTCTATGTTACATTGTTATGATGTTCATATTGACAAAAATGATATTAATAATTACGAATTTAACGTACGTGATACATTTATGAAATATTTAGCTTCTAATTTATATGTCAATTGTCCATTCACACTTTCATTTTTAGAGAAAGACTTAAAGAGACTTAATTTTGATACTGGAAAAACATTTCAACCAATTAATTATGATGAAGGAAAAGGAAATTATTGTAACATATGTAACAAATCGTTTGAGAATTATCAAAAACTTTCTGATCATTGTTGGATACAACATTCGGATTTATTTGAAGAATTTTATGGCCGAAAATCACATTCAGATCGTTATGAAGAAAATGGTTTCTTTATAATTAACAAGTTAAACTTAGTAACAATTGATAATGATAATTTAATACATTGTAATTTATGCGATAAAAAATTGTTTACACCTTCGAAATTGTTCGTGCATATGTTATATAGTCATCCACATTTTTCTATTGTGAGTAAAAGTATTTGCGAGAAATACGAATTCGCAGTTAAGAATTTGCCAAAAGATTTGCATAAAAAAATATTTTCGTTGATGAGAAGTAAATTGTTGAAAATGAAATTGAATTTGTTCGATGAAAATGAAAAGAAATGTACAGAATGTAATGTGCCGCTGTTAAATGATAGCGAGAAAGTAAAGCATTTCATTATGGAACATGCTGTGTTTTCTCCATTATAATTTATAGTAAAATATTATCGTCTATAAATTTTATCTCTTTCGTATATGTGTTACACTAAGTTAATATAAAAAACATGTCTGCATGAGTCATTGTTTATTATAAAGATGAAAAAATTGTCAAAAAAAATTATTTATGTTTATCACTTGGAAAAAAAAATATTAAATATTGATAAGTGGATTTCTGTTTCTCTTTTATTTGCATTGACTTTATAGTGTATAGATTTGATTTTTAATAATATGTTTCTTATAGAAAAATCTTAATGAAAGGATAATAATAATACAAATCGCCATAACAATTATTAATTTACTCAAAACATTTTTTAAATCATATTTTAAAATCGATATAAATCTAAGAAAAACAAAAAAGGAGAATTAAAAATTTTATTCAGAATAACTGATTCCCATTGTCCCAGCAATCGTTATTAGACAAGAGACAGTTGATTGTTCCAAATCCGGCTCGCTCATTAACTCATCCATTATTTGATATCCATCAACATCATCTAATATTTTTTGAGTATTTTCATCATCAATAAATTTTGCGCATGAAATTAAATTATCGAAAGCAACAAACGCATCTTTATCAAACATATTAACATCACTTTCAAGTATGCCGAAGAAAATTTGGAAAATTTTTATATCGAAAAACAAATCTTTAATTTGATCTTCATTTGCATGTAATATCATACGTGACAACAAGATGAAAGAATTATATTTGATATTAAATTTTTCATTTTCACATAAAACACATAAATAATTTATTACATCTCTTGTATAAAATGGAACCATTGATTCCGGTGGACGAGATAATGATATATAAATAAGTTCTTCAAGAAGTTTGTGCTTGTATCTAAATGGAAAATTTTGATCGCAAAGAAGATTAAAGAAAATTCCAATGTAATTATGTTGAAGTGGTATAAATAATTGGAAAAAAGTTGTTATAATACGACAACATGCAAGCTTTTCACGATAAATACCAAGGACTTCGAAATAACTTTTTAATAAAATCTGTATATGATTTCGTTCTATAATTTCGCGCTTTTCATCGTCGCTTAAATCGTCATTCTCTTTTTGGAGTATGTCCCATATTCCATTTAAGGCATAGAGATGTGAGTTATCTGAACATGCTTCAGCTGATATTTTCTTTTTGAGCTTTTCTTGAAAGATTTCGGCAAATGGAAAATAGTATTGAGGATCAAATCTAACTTTATTTACGATTTGGAAAATACAATAAAAAACAGCTGTAATAGGTTCATTGACTTGTGTACCATGTTCTATGACCTTAAACGAGATTTCGATAAGTTTATCTGGAGATATTTTTTGAAACAAAATTTGTCGGAATTGTTCGCTATAATATAAAAGATTACCAATTAGTCTGAAAATCGGTGGGAAAATACAGAGTGGAGTATTAGGATCATCAAAGCATTGGAAAATAAGATTTAAATCAATAATTTTGGTAATTAAATTTGGAAATGCACACACACAAGTAGCAATACATTCAAACGCATATTTCTTGACTTCTGGTGATTTTTCATTTGACGTATAAAATCTTAAATTTGAAAGGAAATGAAATTTTTCAAGTTCACCAAAATTAGGTCGATGACCAATAAGGAATTCTCTAATTTTTTTCATTAAAGAAATACAGTGTTCATCAGATTGGATATTTAATGAATTTTCAAACTTTTGAAGATCATCAAAAAAAAGTAATTTCTCACACTCAGAACTATCAGTAGTAGTTATTGGAAAGCAAACGTTTTCATCAAGAAAAGAAAAATCTTTTCCTAAGGAACTTTGCTTATATTCCATTAAAGCATATTTGGGCTGCCCCGAAGTTGGTAAAGTTGAATGGTCAGGCATCCCGCAATTTTTCAACGAACGATGTGATAGCATCCCGTTAAAATAATCTGAAAACATTATCTAACCAATATTGAGGAAAATGTTTATAATCGGATAATTTAACTTTTTTTACCAATTTTCTTGTCGTGTTTGCCTTAAGGCAACGATATGTATTCAATCTGCTGGTCGGGAGCCTTAAAAACCGACGGGGGGTTGGTCGACAATTTACAACGCTTTTTGGTTGTATCATTTTCATTCAAATATTGAATCCGCGTGGATGTTTCACCTTTTGAGAATGATAATGTTATCAAAAAGTCGCAACGCTTTTGTGATAACACACAAAAGCATTTTGAAAAATTCATGTCAAATGTTATGTGATATGAAGAAATGACACACTTTTTAATGGACGTGATTGAAGCATTCAACTCAAGAAGAAGCTACCGTAACTTTGATCCAAACTTTGAAATTCCAGAAGCAGATCTCAATAAGCTTGTTGACATGGTTTTAGATTGTCCATCTTTTTGCAATTTCCAAGGAAATGATTTGCTTGTTGTTACAGATCGTAAGAAAATTGATGAAGCAACAAAAATCATTTTTGACTCATGGAGCAAGGAACAACAAGATACTTTCAATAAGAGAAAAGAAGAATATGGCTGCAAGAATGTAATTACAGGTGATGCTTCAGCAATTATTTTCATTGTGTCTAACGAAAGAGCTGATAAAGACCTCAAGAAAGTTGATGCTGGTGTTATAAGTATGGCAATCATGATGTTAGCCCGTAGTTTTGGATTGGATACTTTAGGACTTGGATGCCTGTACTGGGGTAATACTAAAGGAATGGAAGAATATTTAGGAATTGGTGAAGGCAATTATAACATGGCCGTTGCAATTGGTAAACCATTAGACAGAACAAAAATAACACCAAAAGAAAGACTTTGCAAGGCAACATACCTTAAGTAAATGATAATCTAATCCATCATTTTTTTTATTTACCGTAACTGTAATATAACTTCACAAATAGTGGGAGCACCCCAAAATTGATTTGAGAGTCTTTGTCTGATTAGGACATATGTCTGAAGTTTTAAACATTTCTGTAACTTCAGATGCTCGAGATCTTTTCGTTGAATATGACGTAGAAACTATCAAAAAAATCAAAAAGACAGCTCTTGATGAAATTGAAAATAAGCAAACAATTCTCAGAAAGTTTATTGGTGATAATTACAGACCTCTTCTCAATACTCCACCAGTATTAAAGCAGATACAAGGAATTTTTGAAGGATGTGAACAAATTCTTAAAAAGGTTGATCATCTTCGAAAAGATTATTCAGATTCATCAATATTTCAAACGCAACAATCAATTCAACCTCTCTCTCAAGTTTCAAGTTTTTACATTCAAACAATTCAAAAGATTAATATGAAGCAGTTTTTTGAAGCAGTCAAACTAATATCAGAAGCCAACAAAATATTCACTAAAACTAAGGACAATGGTACAACTGTTTATGGCTCTTTACAATTCAGCTTCAATTTATTACCACAACGAGTTTTTTCATCAATTAATAATTTTATTTCCAATAATCTTGATACTAATTTATCTTATGAATCCATTACAGATTGTTTTATTGCAATAAGTAAATTAGTTACGGACTTTCCTGATCTTGTAACAGTGTCTAAAACTGCGTCATCAATTTTATCAGAATATCTCAATAATCGGGTTATCAAACTTATACAATCTAAAGACAATATATTGGAAATTTGTAAGTCGTTTATATCTATTCTTGAGTCCACGACGGAATTTATTGCCAAAAATAAATCAGCAAATCAAATTTTAACTGATATGATGACCACATTTGTCAACACATTTGAATCCAATGTTTCCAAATTTAAGTCTCATTCACTTCAATGCATTCTTCAATATTCTAAAGAAATTAATGAAATCATTCAAACCCAACTTACAACATTTCGTTTTAATATTACAGAGATAGGAATTCACAAAGACATCTGGAATGAAATATTTCTTAAGATTTTTCATTTGTTATCACAGCAATCCATCGACTTTTCCATATCGGAGCTAAATATTTTGACACAAACAAAGAAACTTTTGAATAACAAACGTATCGAATCATTCAATTCGATTGAATTTGTTTTTTTAGAATCACAAAGTCTCAAACTTCGCTCAAATGGAATACCAATTGAGATCTCGATGATATATGATCACTTTGAGAAACTTATAGACACACTTATCACACAATTAGGAAATCAAACACATGGAATCGTTTCTATTCAAATGCTTGAAACTCCAATTTTAACGCAAATCAAATTAATTTCTAATTTATTTGATAAATATATTGAAACGAATCCATTATGTATATGTTTATTAACAGGATCATTAAGTTCCATCAAATCGTTAAATATTATTTTAAAGGATAATATAAATATTCTTAAAGAAATACAAATGAAATCAGCAACGAAATGGGCAAAGAACATATCGAAGAAATATCAAATGGAATTAATGAATTTACCGAATAGTAATATAACATTTAAATTTCTTTGTAATTTGGAAGAAGAAATATTAAAAGCAGGTGGTAGTAATTATCATTATCCTTTAGATGAATGCTTAAGAAATGAAACTAAAAAAATTATTATTAATTCATTCGAAAATTTGTTGAATGATAATAACAAAAATATCGTCGATTTATATAATGACTTCGAATTGTTGTCTTGTGTTTTGGCGGATAATGAGAAAAATAAAATGAAAGAAATGTTTGTGGATAAAATGAAAGATAAAAACTTCGAAACAATTGTGGAAAACGCTGCGAATAGAGCAAACGAAATAATTAACCAAAGCGGAGAATTGTTTAAGTTGTTGATGGGAAAAAACAGAAAAAGAGAAAAAACTTCTGCAACAATTAACGTGACTGAACATTTAAACAAATTATTCAAAGATAAATGAAATGTTATGAATAAATAAAACTATTGCATTAGTACTTGTGGGCTTTTGTCGTTTTGGTTTGTTCCAGGGATGGATTGAATGGTTGTAAAATAACATATGAAAGGTATAAACCAGATTTATGAAAATTTCTAGGATTGATACCTTCTTTAATAAGTTGTTTATGTAGTTTCCAGTTATCTTTTTTGAGATCTTCAATATCTATAAAGAAATTTAAATATGTTTTTTCAGAATTTCTTAATTGATTAATTTTTGTTTCAGTAAAATGGTGTGCAAAATATAATGTGTTTTTCGTTTGAACTATATTGATATAATTTCTTCAATCATATGATTCTTGTGTTTAATTGAAGAAGAAAATGTGTAAAAATTTCAATTATGTTATAATCTTCTTTAATTGATTCTACTCTTGACTTAATTATATATATGAAAAAAAATATATTTTAATATATTATAGAGAAAGATTTTATATAAGATTTATATATGAAACGTGAAATGATAAGATTAGATGTATATGGAAATTAATATCAAATAAATTCATAATATATTTTAACCAATAAGTATCTATTTTAATCTGTTTACATATATCATAAAAATTCTTCTGATAGTTTTTGAGAAAATAGTGGTGATTTCAATCGACACTTTTTATTTACATAGATTCAGAAATTCTATCGTTGTGCCGAAGAAAACGTTTAATGCATTTATGGCGCCCGTTTAAACTGAAATTAGCTAATGCTTGATTTAATATACTTATTTCCAGAAAGTTATGAGACTAATCCATACTCTTTTTTAAAATCGGCTATTAGGGTTAGTGATAAACCAATTCAAATTTCAGGATACAAACTTTATGCATTTTTAGATAGACTTGATAATGCAAATTTTCCATTTTTCTCAGCCCCAGTTATTGACCAATCCTCAACCACTTATTTTCATCAATTCAAGTTTCCTGATCAAATACCAGATTTTAGTAAATTGGGACTTCAAATAAAACGCCTTGATTCAGAACAAATTATCATCTATTATCCTTCAAATTCACTTAATGGCAATGAGGTTACTATAAGCTCAGGTAATTGGTCTGAAGTTTCAGATCTCTATCAAAAGCTTGCTGCGTTTTCTCATATTGATGTTATTCCACAACTTACCGAAAGCATTCTTCATAACCCTGATATTTATTCCACATGTTTACACCGATTCCATCAACTTTATGGTAATTCCATGACATTATCTAATTTATATTTACAAGTTCATTCACTTCTACATTTCTTTTGTTTTCTTACTACAACTCCTCCGCCAACAAATTTCCAATATTTTGGCACGCTTAAAGAACCAATCTATCGCTTTAAAGAAAAATGTTTTCCCAATTTATTATTAGGAAACTTTTGTTTAACTCCATTTATTCTTCATCAGCTTCTCTCATTGAAGCGATATATAATGTTTTCATTGCATCGCTTGAATTATGGCTGTAGTGATGACATGACGAGTATTCGCTCATCATTGCAGCAATATCAAAAAGATCATTTTCTACCTATAAACGAATGTAATAAAGAAACGTTTAATTCGATAATAAAGAACTTAATACCAATTTCTAATGATCCTTTAAAGACATTAAACGAGCTTGGTGTTATAGTACCATTTAATTTATATAATGTAAATGATAAAATCGGCGAATTAAATGTTAATAATATAAATGATGAAAACGCACAAAAAATTACAAAAAATTTGTCAAAAATTATTTCGGGATTAAAAAGCCCAATAAGTTCTATAGCTTCTGCTCAAAAGCATTTTATCGAAGCAATTAATGAAGCGTCGGAATTGATGTTAAATGTAAACGTAAAAACAGAAAAAGTTAAAAATAAAATTTTTAATACAAAAGTCGAAGCGTTAAAAATTAGAAACGAAATTAATAGCGCGTATAATGATACCGAAAATGCAGTAAATGAAATATGTAATATGCAAAAGGAAACATCGGAAATGAAAGAAAGAATTAAAGACGTAGAAGGGAAAATGGAAAAGGAAATAAAGAAGGCAAGAATTATGGGCGTCATCTTCTTGTTCTTGGTGGTGGTTTTGGTAATGCAAATGCTAAATCATTCGGTGTCATTGAAAAAAATTGCCGAATCTGTTGGGAAAATGAAAAATATTTAAAAAATGTTTGTATTAATAAAATTTATCTTATAATATAAACTATTGGTGAAAATTAATTAAAAAAAATATTTATTTCCTCAGTATAATGAAGTTAATTATAAATATTTTCCTGGAACTTCTATGTTTCTATAGGCGGAATTGTTTAAGTGTAGAAAACTAAAGTAAAGTACCAGAATTATATTGTGGAAATGCTTTTTCTCTTCTTCACTTCACTTTAGCATGACGTGGGCCGATGTTATAAAATGCCGATATATTCAAATTGAGCGGTTTATTCGGTTATGTATACAGAAAATATTATATGAAATTAATCAAAAAGTCGAGAACTGAAGTAAAGTTTTCATTTTTGAGTTCACAAAGACGTTTTGAATACCATACGTTAACACTTTGACTCAAATTAAAATCAATTTTTATCATGAAAGTTTACGGAGCTCAACTTTCAGATATCATTGGTCACTTCAATGCTCCCGTTCCCCCATTCCTTGAAAAATGTATGTCTTATATGCTTGAAAATTCACATGTTGTTGGCATTTTTCGAGTCCCTGGAGATGATAAGGAAATCACAAGACTCACGGCCTTAATTGATGCCACAGGCACTATTAACATCACAAAATCCATTTCACCTTTCATAATTGCAAATGTCATTACACGTTTCTTCCGATACCTGAAGAATCACATTCTTGATAACAACTTTGCACCACAATGGGAAAAGATTTCTAAACCGTTAGGATGTAAAGATCCATATAACGATGATGATCTCAAACAGGTTTCAAAATTAATTGGAATGTTGCCATTTCATAACAAAGTCTTATTAAGTCGAATATTAGGCTTTTTCGTTAAGATATCACAAGATAAGAGGAACAAAATGGATTTATATAACATAAGTGTTCCTTTAGCGCCAATATTAATATCAGATCCATCAAAACCGCAATGGCTTTTGGATCCACAACTCGTCAAATTCATATTTGATCACTACACAGAACTGTTTTCTGATGTTCTTGCTCTTGATGAAAAAGGCGATTGGATTTCCGCCGAAGATTTCCAAAACAAATATGGAAGCAAAATCAACGAGGCATTCTTCTGCCAGACATTTACAGCTGTTCCTCAAAACTCACCTATCATCTTAGAGAGAGAATTAAAGATGTCAAGGAAAATTGTCATTCCAAAGATTTCATGGGAAAACATGTTTAAGAAACTTCTAACCCCCGATCAAGTTGGGTATGGAATTACAGTGAAAAGACTCACACCTATTTAAAAATCTAAATAAAAATCAGCTAAAATGAAAATGCACGTTTAAAATTATTTCTATGAAACCGATGATCGAACTGTAACATGGCAATTTTCAGTTAATTAACGTCCTCATGTCCCTTCACAAAAAACTGTAAAATCTCTCAAATGGTTTGAATATGATGCGGGCTTTTTATTTTGTCAATAACAGAGCTAGTTTTCTCATTGTAATATATCAAATGATTAAACATTATCTGTTCCTTCTGGTTTGTTTATGTAGTATATCATTTTTTAAAAAGAAGTCTGAATTATTCCAATGCACATCCCATCAAAACCCTAAAAATAAAAGTGAATTGTTTAGATACATTAACCCAAATTCTACCTACATTCAAATTTCACATTTTAGTGTTTTAAAACAAAATGTTTACAATCATACGACATTCTTAAGTTGCTTGCTGGCAGCATGTTCGGATTCAAATTCGATGAAACATCTAAAAACATACATGTTTGATTGTATTCTTTTGTTATATAAAATCACTTTTTTAATATTAATTTTAGTTATGTTTATATACAAAATTAAATTTAATTTACCAAATTTTATATTTAAAAACTTTTACTTTCAAGAAAATTCGAGTTATACATTTTTTCCTATTCTATTTATTCTCTTTTTTACACATGCATTCGAAACATTTAACTCAACAATTTATACGCTTACGATATCTACTTCTCTTGAATTTTCTGATGAATACAAGTTTTCAGCTCAACATGTAATCATTGATGGTGGGGTTAAAGAAATTCCTTCTCGTGCTTTCGATGAGTGGACAAATTTGATTTCTGCTCAAATATGTAATTCAGTAATAACAATTGGAACTTATGCATTTGCTTATTGTTCTAAATTAGAAAATGTGATTATTGGAGCCGATGTAAACTCAATTGAAACCAGTGCATTTCGTTCATGCACCTCATTAAAAAATATTTCAATTCCAAAATCTGTCAATTCAATTGCTTCAACTGCTTTTGTAGGGTGCAGTAAACTACAAAAAATCCAAGTATCAAATCAAAATACATTTTATTTATCTGATAATGGAATTCTTTATGATAAAAATTATTCCATAATCATTTGCTATCCAGCTGGACTTTCTGATAAAACATTTGAAATCCCTAATACAGTTTCAAAAATTGGAGACTATGCATTTAATGGGTGTATATCTACAAATATTACAATTCCAGATTCTGTTCAAATAATTCAAACTTATTCGTTTTATAGATGTTCATTTACAAATATTATAATTCCTAATTCTGTTATAATAATTCAAACATATGTATTTAGAGAATGTTATTCACTCGAAAAAGTGATTATTGGAGAAAATGTAAAAGCTATTGATAGTTTTGCATTTCATTCATGCACTTCATTAAAAAATATTACTATTCCAAAATCAGTAGCTTCAATTGGACCAGGTATTTTTATGTATTGTAAAAATCTTCAATTTATTAAAGTGTCTAATGAAAATACTTATTATATAAATGATGATAATGGGATTTTATTTAATAAAAATTATTCTTCAATTATTTGTTATCCATCATCCATTTCTAATGATACATATAATTTCTTAAACTCAATTTTAAATATAGAAAATTATGCTTTTTATCAATGTTTAATACAAAACATTGCAATTCCTGATTCTGTTACAAAAATTGGATTATCTGCATTTTGCTATTGTACAAAATTGACAATAGTTACAATTGGAGAACATGTAAAAACAATTGGAAAGAATGCATTTACTTACTGCAATAATTTAAAATGCATTTATTTCACAGGTTATACATCCCCAACTGATATAGATTCTAACGCATTTGGCGTTACAATAAAATATGTTATGACATCAGATTTATATCAAGATACTACATTTGGAACACTTAAAGCATTAAAAGGAACAACAGTTGATGGATGTGCTCAATATCTTTGGCCAACACCTACATTCACAAAATCCAATGTTTTTACACAAAGTAATTCATTTACTAAATCTGATTTTTTTACTAAAAGTATCACATTTACAAAATCTAAAACATTTTCATATACATTTACGAAATCAAATGAATTTACACAAAGTGATATTTTTACGAAATCAAATTTATTTTTATCATTTTCATTAATTTTTACACATTCTTTGTTAATTACTCAAACGTTAACCATTAACCATACATTTTTATCAAATTCATTCTCACATACATTAGTTAGTTCAATATACACTTTAATTTACTCAGAATTTGTATTTTATGATTATATTATCCTTCAATATTCTTCATATTATTATTTTGAATTTTATACAATTACTCAAATTAATTCACCCCAAGTTAATCATGATATGTCAACCAGTGTTTTAATTGGAATTATATGTTCTGCAGTTGCTACATTTCTATTGATCATAGGGATTATTATTTTTGTTATTAAAAGGAGTAAAAAGAATTATTCGAATAAAAATTCACATCTTTCTTCATCAAAATGTAACAGCATAAGTGAATCTTTTAATATAGAATATAATGATTTTATTATTCAGGAAGATGACAAATGGATATAATACAAGATATATTTGCCTGCTTATTTCAAACAAAAATAAGAAATAGAAAAATCAAAGTGCTGTTATTAATAAAAATTCAAATAGTGGTTTAACTTTATAATTTTATTTTTATTTTATTGATATCTCAATAAATTTATTATTTTTAACAATAAAATGCTTGGAAAAATTCATAAATGAATACATTTTACAAAAACATCGAATAATTTTTTACAGGAATATGTACGGCGGCGCCGGGTTTGGTGGTTCGCTTGTGTTCCAAATAGCCTTTCTCAAGTTTGGACCACTTTCCAACAAATACTTCAGAGTTTTTGCTCTATTTCTTATGTCTTCATCCACATCATTTAAACATTTATCGAAGAATTCGTTTGCACAATCGCTATGAGCGCAGTCGATTAATCTTACGCTAAGTAGAGCCGCTTCGTTCTTCACATCTCTTTCCAATTCGTTATATTTGCTCAGTAAGTTCTCTAACATGAGTTCCGAAATTTTTGGGTTTTCTTTCGATATTTCAGTAAACACAGCAACAATTGTTGAACGAATTCGTTTTACATTAAGTAAATTAACAAGGAATTCTTCGTTGTTAATTTTCGATGAATAAAATGAAGCGATTTCTGAAATGAGATCTGTTCCATTCTCTAAAAGAGTTCGGAGACAATTTTCATCTTTCTTTTTACCAATAAGATGTGCTGCATATATATTACGTTCATACAATGCCCAATTTAAAAGATATTTGGTACAGTCAATGTTACCAAGGATTTTGACTGAAAGATATGACGTTTCAATTGAGTTATTAAGTGGTAAAAAATATGACGAATATGGTTGTAAATATTGTGGATATTGGAGAGAAACAGATTCTAAAGCAGAAAAGGCATGGATAGAAATGATGGAATTTTGATTTGTTAGTCGTAGTAATGGTGGAATGATTTTTTCAGGCTCATCTGGAAGACGCTTAACGGTCTCTAATACAACGATAGGATTTTGTGAGTGAAGTAAAGCAAAGAGAATGGGCTTGTGATCATTAACATCTGGGAGATATGGAATGGCTTGGCTTTGCGACCATGGGTCAAGTGAATAAATAAGAGGCCATATGGAATCTTTAAATTCTTGAATAAGTGATGGGATTTTAATGATGTGAGATGATAATATGGCACCAGAAACTAAAATAGGATCTTCTGTTTTAAAAAAACTTTTGATTAACACAATTATTAACAAATTATTGGAATCTATTCCTGACTTGGAAACTCTATATGAAGCTCCAATTAATGAAGCTTTCTTGACAAGTGGAGATTTATCTGATTGGGCAACTTGAATAAGTTTTTGGATAATATCAGGATGATTAATGTTTGATAATGTTTTGACTGCATGAATTCTATGAATTTCATTAGGTGATTCTGTTTGTTTCATTAGAGTTTTTAATGTTTCTAAACATAATTTATCGTTTGGATCATAATATTGGGCAAAAAACATTTGAGAAAGGATTTCTACTTGGGACTTCGGACTAGAAATATGTTTGGTTATTAATGGCTTAAATTTATCAAGTGGAACATTGTGTGATAATAATCTACATAATAGATAAAATCCTTGTTTATTATATCCAATACTTCGTGATTCTAAACATTCATTAATTCGCGCAAAATATTCTTTATAAAGATCTTCTTTATTTGGGTTTTTTGTGGGAGATCCTATCATTTTAAAATGTCTTTAGAGAACGTTTATTATTATATTATCGACCGTTAAAATAAACGTTATTTATGAGTTTAGTTGATAATAGTAAACAAAGATTCCTTAAGTATCTTAGTGAAGCTTCAGGTGAGCGTGTCGTGAATTGGGAGCGTGTTTCACATGGAGACATTATTTGCTTTATTTTAAATCGAATGTCACCAGGATGCATTAATTTAAAACAGATTACAGATGGAGTTGATCGCTTTGCTCGAGTCGGTAACTGGCGCCTTGCAGCTCAAGCAATGAGAAAACTTGGAATTGGTTGGGCATATGACGAAGTTCGCTTAGTTATGGCAGATCAAGCAGAGTTAGTTCGTGTTGTGTTAGCTATAAGGCGATGGGAAACTCGCAATCTTAAAGAACCACTTGAGCCACCAGTACCAGGTGAATGGGATAATGAAATTCCACAATGGTTTACCCAACAAACAGCCAAAGAATTTGAAGAAAAGAGACTTGCTTCTGGTGAAACAGCGCGTCGTAAGCCAAGACAAAATACATCTAACATTGAAATTGAGGCACGTCGTAAAGCTCGACTCGAAAGAAAAACAATTTCTGAAATGATGAGAGGGAAATGAACATCTGTAAAAAACATAAATTTACTTCTTTTAATATTATGTTTCAACAATTACATATTGAATTTTATCTGTTTAAAAAAATCAAAAAATTAATTAAAACATTTTTTTAATACAAAAGATAATCCATATTCATCATACTCATCTTTTTTAACATAGGCTTGATCATACCAGCTCAAACTTGAAAAAATAGATGCTCCTACCCAACTATTCTTAGGTCTTTCTACAGTTGCAAGAATCTTAAATTTTATATTTTTGTTTTCCATTTTCTTTGTTAGTTCTTTATCAAATCTATCAATGAGCCCATCCACAAGTGTAGAACCACCCATCAAGTAAATGCATTTTATTTTTTTCCTTAATTCTTCATCTAAGCTCATAATTGAATCGTATGCAGCTTCAACAATTCCTTTTTGATTAAACCCATTCGATTGATTTCGGAATAATTGCTCATAACAAACAAATCGTTCATATGAAAGAGTTATTTCTTGAGAGTCAACAGAAATTGTTTGATTACATTCATTCGTCGTTTTAGCTTTAATAAGTTCGGACTCAAAGTCATCTGCAACATATGATGATTTTCGTTTAAGGTATTCAATGTCAGTTGGATCATTAAATGTATAACCTCGTTCATAAAGAAGATTCTCAAACATTTGTGTGATATCAACACCAGAAATGTTGAGTTCGGATGCTGCAGATGTAATTGCTGATAATTCATACACTGGAACAATTTGTGTAGTGCCATGGCCTATGTTAATGATAAGGGTGGTAAACAAGCCTGCACTATATGTGTCAAAAGTGCATTGATTTCCTGAGTAAAAATATCTAAAATTATACTTTTCAAACATGATCTCAGACATTTTACCTCTGTTAATAGTCGGGTCGAGGAGGCTATCAACATGGAGTACTGACCTTGAGGATATATGGTATCGTTCAAATTGTTTAAAAATTTCATCCAATATTATTTCCATATCATCCCAGTTCTTGATGGCACCTCGCTCAATTGGTTTTTTAACTTTACTTACTTCACCATTGAAACAACCAACATAATATGAATTTTGTTTTTTGGTATCATTTGGATAAAAAATCATTGTATAATCACTAAGACACATACTGTCATCACCTGAAAATCCACCTCTATAAAAACATGTTCCAATATCTATGATTTTTGTGACGAATTCGTCCATGTCATACATTTAAAAAAAATTTGGGGTAGACCCAAAAAGAAGCGACCGTTATCAAAGAGACCGTTATTGACGGTGCACCCTATTAATTGGGTGGATGGCGAGCGAACCAGATTCCCCTGAAATAATGAAAACAATGCAAGTCGTTGCCCAATCATCAATACACAAAAATCTAAATGGGAAAGAATTTGAGAAAAGTAGTGTTGAAAGTTGGTGTACATCAATTGTAAAAGAAATTCTTAAAAAGCTCAAAAATAAATATACTCCTCAATATAAATTCATAGCTAAATGCATGATACTAAGTCCTTTTAGTCAACATATTCATGAAAGTCAAATGGCATTTTGGGATTCTCAAAATGACACAAAAATTACTACTAAATGGGCCAATGAATCTATGCAATGCATAGCTTCAGTCTGGGCATTTCGTACACGTTTTAACTAATTTTTTTGTTCAATAAATTTATTTTTATGTTTTTTTATAATATTTTTCATTTATCATTGCTAACATGTTTTTGATTTCATGAAATTACAAGAACATGAATATACACAAAATATTGGAATATTCAAAGGTTTTGATTTCTTCCTCACCAATAATTACAATTATGATAAAGCTCAATGATTTTCATGCTAAACATTAATAATTCGATTAATCGAATAAACAGTGAAACATAAATATAAAAATTTAAATTCATTCATGAAAAATATATACATTTTAGATATTTCTAATGAAAATATGATCATTTGATATATATAATTCACCCGTGTTGGCCAACACAAGCACTCTATCGAATCCAAATACATTTTCTTCAAATCCAAACACTCCGTGAACAACTACAGTTTCCAAATTATCTGAGAATTTTTGTCCATTATAAGAACTTGGATGTGCAAAGAAATGCCCATTAAACATTTTCATTTGTCCCCCAGTTATCATATCAGCACCAATAAGAACATTTTCTTTTATATTTGAACATTTCATATTCCGAGCAAAACCATCAAAATAATCAAGTGGAGAAAACGGACCATGTGAAGCCACAGAAACAGAAAACACAGAAGCATTCTTATAAAATGGTTTTATCAAATTTATATCAGTCCATAAACATTCAAAAAATTTACCAACGTAATCAGCACGAGGATAAACAAAAGTGTCAAACGGTTTTACAGGGAAATCGTTAAGAGAAAGCTTGTTAAGATTTAACGATTGGGGATTCGTTAATGGAATAAATGGATATGATGATGTTTTTTGTGGTTGTACTATTTTTGGAGGTATACAAACTTCGTTACTAAGAATAAGTTGTACATTTTGAACATCAAGAATGTGTTTGAAACCAGTAACATCTACATCAAGAGGAAGAACAAGAGTTTGAAGAAAAGGAAAATAATATCTGAGATATCGAAAATCGTGAATATTTGGTTTGGTCATTAATTCATTAATAAAATATATCTTTTCGATTTTGTTTTTGTTTCGTATGCAGTATATAGCTGAAAAAAACATAATAAATGAAAAATTATTGAAAAGATCAAAATTGAAAGAATAGGGAAAATCAGAAAGATCTAGAATATTGTCATGAATCCTCATTGGAAGAATTGGCAAAAGAGTGTCTGCAATTTGTGCACCAAATCTAAGATCAATTCCTGAAAAAATTATATTATTTGTTCCATTCATTTGAAGTAGCTTTTTTCTGGACTCAAAATCATCCATAAGCATAATCCAAAATCCTCCTGGATATAAGTCTATTTGATTTGGAAATTGAATAGAATTTTTCTTTAAAACATCTTTTATCAATTCCAAAAATTCATTAGCATCACCTAATATTGGACCAGCGCCTATAGCAACATGGGGCGTTACTTGTTGGAATGATTTTTCTTGTGGTGGATTAATATTAATATTTGGGTTGATATTGCTTTGATTTGGTGGAGGATTATATTTCTTTTTACGGATTCGTACAGATTCCCATGGGGATTCATTATTTTGATTCTTATTTACGGTTTGTCTTAAGAAAGGGTTTTCATTCAGCATAAAGTGAACTGATCAAGAAAATACGTTAAATTGTAAAGTATTCAAAATAATTACACAACAATTAAAAAACACAAAAATTCATTTTGGTAACAAATTTATAAATTATCCAAAAATTTAAATGAAGTACAAATTTATTAATTATCTGGTGACAAATTATCATCTGTTGATTGGTTATTTCCTTTTTCTTTTAAGATACTTTTCATTATTGTCGACAGATATTCATTTATCAGTTCTTTTTCTTTTGTCATGCTTAATGTATTTGGCATCTGTTGCATTTGTTTATTCGCTAATGAATCGTTCTTATTTTCTTTACTTTCCACAGATAATTCTTCATCTTTATTTTCATTACCTTTCATAATAGAAAGTGTTTGCGATCCTTTCATCATGCCCGAATCGTTGTTATTCTTTGTTGTTAACTTTTGCACGATTTCTTCATTCGGATCAACTTGTACTTTCTGTGACATATATTTCACAGGAGAACTTTTAATATTTTCTTCTTCTTCACTGGATATAGTTTGTATCTTTTGCGTCATGTATTTAATTTGGTTATTTTCGTTTGTGATGTTTTCCTTATTTTGTGTTTCCCATTTAAAAAATGAACTTTGATTTAAACTTGTTTCTTCAAAGTCTGTTTCATTCTGTGTTTGTTCATTTTGTAATATGGAAACTTGTGGAATATTAAAAAATTCATTTTGTTGTTGTTGTTGTTGCTGAAGATTATTTTCATTTTGATCGGAAATATTATCTGTCGGAGAAGTTTGCTCTGTATTTTCATTGGCTTCTTCTGCTTCTTGGTTTACGTTTTGCATTTCGTGCTTTCGTTTGCCTTTGAAGCGATTCGCTTTTTTACTTTTTCGATTTGCTTTTACTTCTTTTTCATTGCAAACATTGTTCTTTTCGTCTTCGTTCTGTTGATCAAAAGGAAACGGTGACTCAGTGAGTGCTATAAACCTTTTTTCAATGGGAATTAATGAGGTGTCCGTTTGAATAGAAAATATTCCATCATCAGAAATCAAGGTAATAGTGCCACTGATGATCTCGTAGTTGTTTCTGGAGCTATGAAAAACGATTCCATAGGCCTTAGTACCAATGGAAACTTCGGAATGATCAAAATGTTCAAATAGTAGAAGATCATGTGGGCATCCATATGAAAAACTGAGGCGAGAATTAAGGTGGTAGACTTTGTATACGTCTTTTTTGACTTGATTTGTAATAACGACTAATGATATCTTTGAATCTGGCTCTTTCAATAGACATATTTGCCCAAAGTAAAGTTGGTCAATTTTTGGTTGATTATATGTTTTGAAAATGTTAAATCTTTTTTCTAAATATTTGGTTGTAATTTTTGTGATTAATGCTTGTCCCCCAACAACTTTAGGATTATCATCACTTGGAGGTTCTTTATCGAGTAGTGTATCAAGTGCAATTCCTAAATCACGAAGTTGGAGATAATGAAGATGAAATTTTGGTTCCATTAAGTTGCTTTCGCCTTCATTACTTTGTTCACTAATTTCATCGAGGACGTTTTTAATCTGTTTATTAATTTTTTGGAAATTTATTTGAGAAATGTTTTTGTTTTTCGTTGAAGTTTATCTTTAACAGTCACTTTTTACTTTATAAATGAAAAAAAAAATTCATTTTGTTTATTTAAAAAAAAAATATTATTTATATCATTTATTTATCAAATAAAATAATTTTGTTTATATTTATTCCAATTCATTATTACTTTCCAATTTAGTTTCAATTTCTCCCCAAAGGTTCAAAATCGCATCACTAAACAAGTAAACTGAAGTCAACATTTGGAACTTAAAAGTGTTTAACACGCACATCGAATCCTCATCACACAGCGCATGATATAAAGCATCCACCATAGCATTATAACCTTCCTGTACCTCAGGTAATATCTGAGGGTTTGGTACTTTATACTCATCTGGGATTTCTGTTTCGATAATTAACTTTTTTAGATGCGAATTCTTTTTCATTTTTGCAAATATTAATAATAAATCGCTTGATGTGACAAATCCATTTATTGTCATTTCTTCAAGTTGCGGATCATTTTCGATCAAATTTGCTAAGTCATTAAAGAATTCATGTGTAAAAGCTTCATCATTATTTAGTGTTTCAAATGAGAATACAATTGTATAAGGAATCTTTTCCAAATTCGAAAAAAGTATTTTGTAACCAACTTCTGTGATATTTGTTTTATTAAGTATTAAATGTTCAATGTTTGTTTCATTTAAATACTTAAGAATGGATTCAACAGAATTATCACTAAAAGAATTATTGGACATATCTAAAACCCGAAGATTAATTCCATGGAAATTACTGAATAGTTCTTGAAGTGTTTGATCATTTAAATCAGAATTAGTAACACTTAATGAATCTAATGGTTCTCCTTGGAATGTTGTGTTTTTAAAAATATCAAGTAACACAATAGATTCATCTTTTCGAATGGGCGAATTCCATTGTAAAATAGGAAGTGGTGATTCGACATTAAATTCGGGTAAATGTATGACCCACGTATTTTCAGTTCGCCCAAAATCATTCATAGAGATAATCACTTCTTTGGAAATGGCTTTCTTAAAAATGCTAATACAATTTAAATCGATAAAACCAAGTCTAACATCATCAAGGGTTTTACTCGAATTAATCATCGATGTAAACTTCATAAAAAGTGGGCCATCGGCCCATAACGTGTCCTTAACGTGCGGCCATGAGATGGGAAGTTGTGACTCAAGGTTCATTCCTTCAACAATTAATGTATGAAGGTTAGAACGACCTAGACTTTCAAGGAATAGGAATATTTGTGATTTGCTGACTTTACACCCGGTAATTGAAAGATTGCGAATTGATGAGGATGAAAGACATTCTGCTAAATATGCTAAATCAACAATGTTATAGGAAATATCTAATGAAACAACATTAGGTGAATCAATAATGGCTTTGAGTAAAGAATTGGTGCCTTCTTTCCAAACATGATTATCACTAATTGATAACTCTTTAAGTGATGAACGTGATAGATATTTGGCAATTTTAATGACTCCTTTGTCAAATATACAGTTGGAATCAAGTATAAGAATTTCGAGATGAGTTGTATTGGGAAGTGATTTAGCAATGGCTACACAACCATCAGCAGGAATATCACATCCAGCAAAACTTACAAATTGAAGGACAGGATCTTGATTCAGTATTTCTGCAAATTTTTGACATGCTTCAAGAGTAAGCACATTTTGGTTCATTGAAAGATATGTAACTTTGGATTGAGGAAGCGCATCGAATATTTTCATTGAAGATTCGACTGTAAGACGGCATTGATCAAAAACGAGTTCTTCAAGATTACTGGATTCGTACTTCATCATTGATGTAATAATATCTGCACTACCAGGACCAATATGATTTGTTGCTAGATTCAAAAGATGAGTGCTTGAATTTAAGTGGGATTTTAGATATGTTTCTGTTGATTTATCCCACATAAATTTTCCACAAACATCTAGAATCGAAGAATCCTTCATTGGAAAAGTGTCATTATAATTGACTAGGTTTGTTTATAAAACAAATAACTAAAAAAACTTGTTTAATTACAAGGATACTTTACTTTGCATCAGGAATCTTAGCTACATGCTTTTTTATTTTTTCAACAAGTGTGTTACATTCGTTCATGGTTTCTTGTATAGTATGAATTTTTTTAATGTAACTTGGAATTTTGGATATCTGGAGTTAAAAATAAAACATACTGCTTCCCTAAGTTCGTCAAATTCTGTAAGATGAAGATTTTCTATTGATTCTAAACATTCATTCTGTGCTTGCCTGGAAATTAGAAAATAAAAATACTCTAATTCTAGAATGCTTTGCTCTGTTGGTTCTAAAGGCTCATGTATAATTGAAACCAATGAATCTGTGGTTTCATTCATTTTTTTCTGATTTGAAGGAAAAGTGTCAATTAACGTTCAAAAAAAAAGCAATGTACAGGTTTTCATGGAAATATTTTCTTAAATGAATTTGTAATTTAAGCTTAATCCAAAAGAATCCATCTTGTCAAAAATTTACTGAATAGGTTTGAATAATGTCTTTATATTAAAATATGGAATATTCCATCTGAATAGGTCCAAAATTCATTTAATTAAAAACATGGATAATATGTCTTTCAATTTTTTTAATCAATCATTTAAAGTTGTATCTATAGCAATTATATTGTTTGACTTATCAAAAACAGATCATCTTTTTTACTGTTTTCTACGACAATTTTTCATCTGCTTACATGGAGTTAGGCAGACACTAGTGCCATCACAGAAAAATTCTGATCCTTATTTTCTATTAACTTCTACCAACTCATGTCCGTAATGAAAAACTCTTGCACATCCTTCACATATACCATTAGGAGAAAGTATTCCACATGTACAACACAAAAAATAACTTTTGTGATGTGAAAAATTAATTTCTGTTTGCTCAAAACCATCAAGTGATTTTTCCAACTGATTTATTTATTTACTTTTATCAATTCTATCTATATTATTCAAAATATCAATAATATCTTTCATGCCTATTTTCAATGCAATTTGAAATGCTGTTAACAAATTGATTTCTTTATTTTCAACAAGTAATTTAACAACTTCTTTGTGAAAACTAAAAACTGCTAATGTAAGAACTATGTTAAATATTTTTAATAATTTCCAAATATTACCCTGAAACAGCAAATTATTAAAACAAATAAATATTTTTAGTAATAATATCAATTCCTTTTTGTTCAAAAAGTAATTTAACTATTTCTATACGCCTATTTTTAGATGCTAAAATGAATGCTGAAATAATTTAAATAAACTTTAAATACTACTTTGGTATATCATATCAAGAAAATAAACCCAAAATTAGAAAAACAAATATTCTCAGTAAAAATATCAATTCCTTCTTGTTTAAGAAGTAAGTTTACTATTTCCATATGACCTTCATCAGATGCTAAAATAAGTGCTGTATCAAATAATTTAAATAATTTCCAAATATTATTTTGAAATTTCAAAATATTTAAATAAATTATAAATAAAACAAATAAATATCTTTAGCATTAACATCAATTCCTTCTTGTTTAAGAAGTAATTTAACTATTTCTATATGACCATTTTCAGATGCTAAAATAAGTGCTGTATCAAATCATTTCAATAATTTCCGAATATTATTTTGAAATTTCAAAATATTTAAATAAATTTTAAATAGAACAAATAAATATCTTTAGCATTAATATCAATTCCTTCTTGTTTAAGAAGTAATTTAACTATTTCTATATGTCCATTTTCTGATGCAAGCATAAGTGCTGTATTAAATAATTTAAATAATTTCCAATTATTTTAAAATATCCCAAAATTATTAAAATAAATATTATCTTTGGCATTAATATCAATTCCTTCTTGTTCAAGAAGCAATTTAACTATTTCTGTATAATCATTTGCAGATGCTAATATAAGTGCTGTATTAAATATTTTAAATAATTTCCAAATATTATTTTGAAATATCAAATTATTAAAATAAATTCTAAGTAAAATAAATAAATATCTTTAGCATTAACATCAATTCCTTCTTGTTTAAGAAGTAATTGTACTATTTCTATATGAACATTTTTAGATGCATAAATAAGCGCTGTATTAAATAATTTAAATAATTTCCAAATATTATTTTAAAATATCCCAAAATTATTAAAATAAATATTAAACAAAACAAAGAAATGTTTGCATTAACATCAATTCCTTCTTGTTTAAGAAGCAATTTAACTATTTCTGTATAATCATTTGCAGATGCTAATATAAGTGCTGTATTAAATATTTTAAATAATTTCCAAATATTATTTTGAAATATCAAATTATTAAAATAAATTATAAATAAAACAAATAAATATCTTTAGCATTAATATCAATTCCTTCTTGTTTAAGAAGTAATTTAACTATTTCTATATGACCATTTTCAGATGCTAATATAAGTGCTGTATTAAATAATTTAAATAATTTCCAAATATTATTTTGAAATATCAAATTATTATAATAAATTCTAAGTAAAATAAATAAATATCTTTAGCATTAATATCAATTCCTTCTTGTTTAAGAAGTAATTGTACTATTTCTATATGACCATTTTCAGATGCATTCATAAGTGCTGTATTAAATATTTAAAATAATTTCCAAATATTATTTTAAAATATCCCAAAATTATTAAAATAAATATTAAACAAAACAAAGAAATGTTTGCATTAACATCAATTCCTTCTTGTTTAAGAAGCAATTTAACTATTTCTGTATAATCATTTGCAGATGCTAATATAAGTGCTGTATCAAATAATTTAAATAATTTCCAAATATTATTTTGAAATTTCAAAATATTTAAATAAATTCTAAGTAAAATAAATAAATATCTTTAGCATTAATATCAATTCCTTCTTGTTCAAAAAGTAATTGTACTATTTCTGTATAACCATTAGCAGATGCTAATATAAGTGCTGTATCAAATAATTTAAATAATTTCCAAATATTATTTTGAAATCCAAAATTATTAAAATAAATTCTAAGTAAAATAAATAAATGTTTTTAGCATTAATATCAATTCTTTCTTGTTTAAGAAGTAATTTAACTATTTCTATATGTCCATTTTCAGATGCTAATATAAGTGATGTATTAAATATTTTAAATAATTTCCAAATATTATTTTGAAATATCCCAAAATTATTAAAATAAATATTAAACAAAACAAAGAAATGTTTGCATTAACATCAATTCCTTCTTGTTCAAGAAGTAATTTAACTATTTCTATATGTCCATTTTCTGATGCGGTCATAAGTGCATTACAAAATAATTTAAATAATTTCCAAATATTATTTTGAAATTTCAAAATATTTAAATAAATTATAAATAAAACAAATAAATATCTTTAGCATTAACATCAATTCCTTCTTGTTTAAGAAGTAATTTAACTATTTCTATATGACCATTTTCAGATGCATAAATAAGTGCTGTATTAAATATTTTATATAATTTCCAAGTATTATTTTGAAATATTAATTTATTAAAATAAATTTTAAATAGAACAAATAAATATCTTTAGCATTAACATCAATTCTTTCTTGTTTAAGAAGTAATTTAACGATTTCTATATAACCAAAATCAGATGCATAAATAAGCGCTGTATTAAATAATTTAAATAATTTCCAAATATTATTTTGAAATATCCCATAATTATTAAAATAAATATTAAACAAAACAAAGAAATGTTTGCATTAACATCAATTCCTTCTTGTTCAAGAAGTAATTTAACGATTTCAGTGTATCCTCTTTCAGTAGCACATATTAACGGAGTATCAAATAATTTAAACAATTTCCATTAATTTTGTATCTTGCATCTAAATCAATGCCTTCTTGTTCAAGACAAAATTTTACAAGTTCAATATTTCCTGATTTTGATGAGAATAATAAAATATCTTTCGGAATTTGAACATTTTTAAGAAAGTATTTAACATGATATAAGTCGCCAATACTTGCTATTTTATAAATAAAATTTTCATCAGGTTTCATTCCACTATCTTCCAAAAATGAAAGAATTTCATAATTTGCATTATTAATACAAAAATATCCCAAAAAATTTAAATTCATTTTCGAGGAAATATTATCTTTAAATCTATTTAATAATCCTATGCTATTGAACAATGGTATGTGTTGATTTCCATTACCGTTTAAACCTGGATTTAAATTTCCATTATTAAATGAATTTGGAGCTTGATTTGCATTGCCAGTTAAAGGGTCTTCTTGTTCACTATGATTATTCAATTTTTCTAATTTGTTTTCATAAATATATTTAAATATATCATTTCGATGATATTTAATTGCAGCTTCACATGCATCTTCAAATGATGAATGATTTTGTTCACATAAATGAATGATTTCTTCATTTCCACCTGCAACTGCATATTTGCCTGTATTTTCTACACTTGCATTATTCATAAGTAAATATTTAAAACATTTAACTGAAGAAAAAAATGCTGCATAATCAATTAATGTAACATTTTTCTGATTAACAAATGAGCATCTTTCATAAAGTGATGGTTTAATTGTTTGATTATAATCAAAATTATTGTGTGATGAGATTTCTTGAAGCTTTTCGATTTCATCATTTCGAATTATTTTCGCAATTTCATTTGGATTAACTCCTTCTTTAACATATTTCTTATGAAGTTCCCAATCATTCTTTGAAAGTTTGGTGCGATCTTTGCAGAAGTCCAGGACGAAACCCTCTGAAGAATCGAACAGAATACGAATTCCTTGATAATGAGAAAAATAGAAAGATTTTTTTCTGAGGGGTTTTATATCAATTAAATTTTGCTCAAACATTTTATCAAGAAGGTAGAGTGCTTCTTGGTTCATTATTTCAGATAGGAAAATTCCAAATATATGAATGATTCTAAAACTATTTTTAAGCATTTCTTGCTTTTTTTGAATTTCTTGTAAATAGCGTAAGTAAATAGAACTTTCATCTACTCGAGTGGAGAATGATGATAAAATTATTATACTTAAAAGAAAATTAAACGAACATGGGAAATTTGAATCAAACAAATCCATTGTTTGATGAACAGTTACATTAACATTTTCTTCAGTTAAACCAAAAACCAAGTTTTTAAGAGTATTTAGCATTTCAACATTGACAACTTGATCAAGTGTGCTTTTGAAAAAAAATAATTCACATATGTAAAGTATTCAGAAATTCTATATGTTTCACAAATTACTTTAGGGCGCCTTATAATAAACGAACTGTGGAGATACCAAAAACACATTAGAAAAAAATGCAAATGGAAGAAGCAGCAGCTTGTTGGGGGCGTGATCATAACGAAATTTTAACAGCCCTCTGTTTGAAAATTGTCGGTAATTCTTATGGACAAAATTGTAATTATCTTTTAACTGTTGCAATCGAAAAAAATGTAACAAACCTTCAAGAATTAAAAGATGTTGTGACTTTAAAAAAAGCAGAATTTTCTGAAGCAATTTCTCTTCTTGTCCACAATAAGATTATCCAAACAGAACCATTCCAAATTAACTTTCAGCAAATATTTAATATCTTACTTTACTCACATTTTACCGAGTTTGCATTGAGTTTTGCGCCAATTCCTCAAGATAAAGAAATTATAAATTTGGTGATGAAAAAAGTATTTGATGAGCAAACACTCACTGCACAAAAACTAGCCAACTCCATAGCAACTAAAAATCCCGAAATCAATAACTCACGCCTGTTATTTGTAATTGAACATCTTGCTTCAATAAATGTATTATTTGCTGATGAACAAGGTTGTCTCTCATTTAATGTTGGTTATTTCTTCATGAAGCAAAGACTTTTTGCACTTGAATCTCTTGTTCAATATAATGACCACAGAGTTATTGAAGTTGTTCGTGCGTTGTTTTCACCCGAACTTTTCTTTGGAACACTTTTGAACAAAGAAAATGCGGAATTCAATGTCGAAGAAGTCACGCCAATGATTGCTTCAATTACAGGAATTACCCCCAAAGAAATCAACGGAATATATGGAATTCTCCGTTCTAAAGAATATTCCATAATCTCACAAAACGAATGGGTTTTAACGCCTGCGTTAGCTATTCGAAATTTCAAAATCAAGAAAATTGCACAACTTTTATCAGAAATAGGTTATCCTCTTGCAAGAAGAGTGTTAAACCTACTTCTTAAAAGAGAACACCTTGAAACTTCAATGCTTTGTGAATTGTGTCTTTTGCCATCCGGCCAAAAACTCCTTGAAAAGTTACGGTTTCTCGGGGTGCTCTTTTACGATCAACTTCAGGATGCCCCACACACAAAACTAAAAAAGCACTTTTTGGTATGGAGAATTGATTTCGATCATGCGATAGCAAACTCATCAGGATATTTACTCGGACTTCTTGCGAAACTTTATATTGATCTTAATGATGAGTTAGTCAGATCTAAAGAAACAAATGAATCATATACTGAATCATTGGTTCAAAATCACAAAAAAATACTCAATGAAAGATTAACAATTCTTCATAACACAATCATGGCTGCTTCAAGGAAGTACATTGAAATCCATGAATTATAAATGAATGTTTTATTTATTGTTACTTACAAAAAAAATATGTAATCATTCTTGATCTAAACTCAGTCGTTTGAATAAATATCCAATAACTAAGAAAATGAGAGGTATCCATGTAAAAACTGCATTGAGCTTTGAGTTTTGGCTACTGGTTTCTGCATTCCGAATTGTAGTTTCAAGAGATTCAACAATACTTTCGAGTTCTTCAATTCTTTTTTTGTTGTCGTCAATTTGAGTCTGTAAATTTTGGATTATAATAGCTCCGTTCTCTTGGTTGCTTTGTTCTTCATCCATCTGAAAATGTGGTAAAAAATTACCCTTTGTCATAACCTCCAAAACCTCCGAAAAAACAAAAATTTACAAGTTTTATTCTAAAAAATAATATCAACCCTTCTTTAAGATTCGAAATCATGTTCCAATTTCATATTATCTAACAAATCATTAAATATTTGAAACTCACTTGAGTTTAGATTAAATGTAAATCCCTGATTTGTTTCATGAATTGGACTAATTTCATTTCTGATTTCTTTTTTTCTTTTTTTAGATTCTTTCCTAATCAATACAAACCATCTGTTTTTAAGTTGAGCATCTGTTCTATTTGGAAAAAACCTCGAAATTTTTACCCATTTTGGACCAAATTCATTCAGCTTCTTTTTCAAGAAATCATCTTCTTCCATAGTCCATGGTTTTGAGATTATTTCTGGAGATAAGTAATGGGTCCATCTTTCTTTGCATTGCCTAGGATTTCGGTTTCCCATTTTTTCTGAAACTTCATTCCAATTTTCCCCATGAATTTTTACAAGTTCTTTTAATTTTTCATCCTCATCTTTCGAAAATGGGACTCGAGGGTGCGGCTTTTTTGATGCCCTTCGTGGCATTAGAGTTACATAATTTGTTAACATATATGATTTTAATAAATGGTTTTTTAAGCAGTATCAAAAAATGAAAATTCAAAGAAAATTTTGTCTTTATATTAATCACTATCAAAATACAAAACAAACATCATCTGCAACTTAAGCAGATGAAAGCTTTATAAATATTTTGTGGATAAGAGGTATTACATTAATTGTTAAAGAAAAGTTTTTTTCATCAAAGAAAGATGATTTTTTTTTATTAAATTATTTTTTAATCAAAAGAACAATAAAACAATTTATATCAATATATATATATATATATATATATATATATATATATTCATACAAATAAAACCATTTCTAAGCAAAATCAGCAAAAATATGAAACCGAGTTGATAATTGTATCAAAGAAATGGTAGTTACATAAATGAAAGCGCCCCGATAGTAATGAACAAAATTGAATATTTTTTTCAGAAAAACCATTAATGTTTTCTGGTTTTTGGCACTTCAAGATATTTATTCGCAAAATTTTAAAAGTTATAGTAAATACATCATCAGCATAAGATATATTTAGAATTGCTAAAATAATTTATTTATAAGATTTTACTAAGTTAATATGACTTCATATCCCAGTGTAAAAAAAAAAAAGTTTAATTGGATTATAATACAAGAATTATAGATAAGGAACAAGCACAATGTTAGGAAGCCCATTCGAATTTGGTGCATTTTATGTTGTAACCACTACGACATACTACTTAATGTTAAGAAGCCAATTGAGCACCATTCAAGGTTCTTTAAAAAATTGGAATGAAATGGAAATAATTCAGGATAATAACTCTCACTATTTTGATGAAATACAAAACTCTTTATTGACAATCTTCTAGATCCTACAATTTACAGAAGTAAAATGGCCTAAATCATGTTTGAAAAGTATCAGGGAATAAATGCTTTTTTCACTTAAATCAGAAGGCCTTCATTCCAGCATTATCATCAACATAGGTGATGGTACCACTCAAATTATTCCATTAATTGAAGATTCGCCAATTTCACAAGCGATCAAAGAATTTAACATTTCTGGAATTGACATCAAAGAATTACTTTCTGACATGGATATTTTTTTGATTTTAAATTTTTAATTGATGATATTAAACGTTATTCATAATATGTGGCATATGATGAATTCAAACTTATTTATATTCTACATATATAACTTATAAGTTATAAATCATGATTTTATTGTCACTTTTGTAAATTTTTGATGAAAAACAGAATTATCTCGAAATATTGTTGATTAGCATCTTAAATACTCAAAATATCTTTTTTATTTTTTATGCTTATTATATATTCAAAAACAATTTTTCTAAATTTAATCATAATATATAGGATTTTTTCGATTTAAATGCATGCATTCATGTTGTTTCTTAGCTAAAGAAAATGTAAACACAAGAAATTTTATTATGAGAGATTTTATAGGTTTTGTGGATTCTAAAAACATAATGGATGATGTATGGCCATCAATGTATCCTCATATAATCACTAATAGAATGATTGGTGATGGCGAATTTGGCGTTCCAGGAAACACAATTCTTGGGTTTGATTTGAGTGGAAATCAATTAATTTCTTTTCATCTCTTTAAAATTGAAAATGGGTTGTTTTGCTCACTAATGATTTGGAACTTCAATCCAGTTGACTGTTCTCTTACAGGTCCGCTTAGACAGTATCCATTGTTTACACAAAATGGTCGGATTAATTCTCATGCATCAACATCAGGATTTTGTATTAAATTACTTCAACTGCCCAACATAGGAATTAAATACATAGTATTTGGATATAATAAGTTTGATATTGATCATTTTGTATATCTCACATTGATTTTTGATGAAACGAAAATTTTTCATTACGGATTTCCATCTAACTCATCAAATTTTTCATGGGATTTTGAATCATCTTTGATCATTTCACCACTTTCTATAGTTGTTAATTGTATCTCAACTATCAAAATTCTCATTTTTCACAATGATGGAACAGTTCGTAATTTTCAATTTGACATCGAAAAACATCTAAATGTTTGTTTAAAGGAACATATGCGATGTCTTGAACATTATCAAACAGAAATAATTGGAAAAAATGAAAATAACAAATGCGTTTTTATTTTCATTGGATTCTATTTTTACAATGAACAAAAAGGCAAATGGTTTCTTGTATACCAAATAGTTGAAGTTTATGTAAATGGAAATCCAATTCGTCAA
This sequence comes from Histomonas meleagridis, assembly GCF_020186115.1. Lineage (NCBI taxonomy): Eukaryota > Parabasalia > Tritrichomonadida > Dientamoebidae > Histomonas > Histomonas meleagridis. Next base: position 582,827 of record NW_027150923.1, read on the forward strand.
GCTTTCCAAAAAGTTGAAGTTTTTGATACCAGACCACAAGGAAAACAGATGGAAGAAACGTTAAATAGTAAATGTGCTGAATTTAAGTTATTAGCAAAAGAGCAAAACATTAAAAATTATGTTTTATTAACCAATGAAAATCAAAAAGGCACCGACATAGAAGGAATACGAATGATAAAAGCGCCACATTTTAATCTAATAATTGCTGATGATACAAACGGAATTATAAATTTAGATTAGATTAATCATAATAAATATTTTGTAATTTCATTTTTAACTAATACAAAATTATAAGCATGTTAGAAAATAAATCGTATAATAATTCACAATTTTTAATATAAAAAGAAATTTCTTGCATTGATTCAACACAAAATCAATTTTATTAAATTAATAACGGTAAATGTGTGAGTGTTTTTATATAACCAGTATCCTCATTTTAACCAGTATATGTTGAAAATTTTGGGTAGATAAAAGCGTAAAATAGTTTAATAAATTAATAAGCAGAAACGGTTAATATCGTTTCACGAATAATAAACGGATTTCATGGTTGGATTAGATTCAATGGATGAAATTGGGATTTTCCTAAAATCTTTACATAATCCAAAATCCAACATAACACTTACACCCTCTCTTTTTGATCAAATTAGTACTTACCTTGTAAATTCCCTTGACTCAGAACTTATTCCAAATTATAATTTACTCATCGAATATTTTCTTCAATTATTAAATAACTTTCTTGAAAATGAAGAAAACAAATCATATCAAAAAAAGGTCATACAATTTATTCGTTTTTTAAGACCTACACTAATCAAAAGTTTTGATTTATTACAACAAATCGAAACCATATTGTTTATTTATCTGCGTCAAACAAAAGGATCTGTATTATCTCTTACATATGTTGCGTTATTAGATTTTTATTCCTCCTTTAAGTCTTCTACACAAGAAAATGTAGAAGATTTTTTCAAAATTATTCTCAATAAAATCCCCAAAAATTATGATGATTTACCGGGATGTGACATCAAGTTTTTATTAACCTTTTCACGTACATGCAGATCTACATTATTTATATTTGATCAAAAAGTCAAATCTGTTTTACCTACACTTCTTGATACGCTTATATCATTTACTGATATTCTCCTTCGTGCACGTAATTCATCATTTTACACACATCAACATGAACTTTTAACGGGTAAATTATTTCATTTAATCTCACGACTTGAAGAATCCGTTAAATTTCTAAGTTCTAAATCGTTATCACTTGTTTTAAAATTTCGGAATCAAATCTCTAATGACGCGAATAATTATTATATTTATTCCAATTATTTTTCATTATTATGTTGTTTATTAATTTTTAAAGAACAACAACGCACGCAAGAAATCACAAATTATTGTATCTCAAACATCACGGAGAATATGCAAGCGTTTATGTTTCCACCATTAAATAAATGTCATAAAGTATTTCTTTATTTACGATCATTACATGGATGGTTAAGTATTCAAAATAAAACATATACAAATTTATCATATTTATTACCTTATATAATGCCATTGATTGGACATTTTCATATGTCAAATTTAAATATACCGGCAAGTGTATTAATGCAATCAATGGTTTCAGCAGCATTATTTAAAGCTACTCCCGGGTTACAACGTGATCTTTTGGAACAAGTAACAGGCGCATTCCAAATGATACAATTAGATTATGAAATGGTCGACTTTACTAATCCTAAAACAGAATTTGAATTTGACGTTTGGGCAAATGCGAACATGGGCTTGATGAAATTATTTGTGCTTTTTACAACAATGGATGTACCTACAAAACCAGAATATTATATAATGTCGATTTTATCAAGAGTAGCAAAATATATTGCATTTCTTTTAGATAATGTTGGAAAAATGAGAGCACAAGCACAATTTCCGATTTTATCTGATATTATATTTAAGAACTTATCAACCAAAGAATTCGTTGATAAAGTTTCATCATTATTTGAATTTTCTGTTAAGTTAATTACTACGTTACCTAATGCGATATTAGAACCTTTTTTATATGAGAAGTTATATTTATTATTACCTGATAAACCTTATCATAGTTATCATATAAGTGTAAATCAAAAGTTATTAATGGAATTAAAGGATCCTACTCCATATTATTTGGCATTTTTTAATACGATTTCAACAAAATTCGATAAAATTTATCAACCAGTATCACATACGAGTTTGTTTTTATTTACACGACAAGTTTTTATTAAGACTTTTATTGATAATAAATTATCATTACAAATTAATCAAAATAATCAATTATGTAATGCATTATATCGATTTATATTAAAAGCAATGGTATCGAAAGATCATGTTTTAATTGAGTTAGTTTTAAATATATTTTTTATAATACATCAAAATAATAAGCCACAAAAGTTATCATATTTTTATAGTAATTTAGGAACAACAAAATTTTCATTTCATTCTGTTTTACGTGTATTACAAGAAGAACCGAAATTAGAAGAATTAACTTCATTATTATCAATTATTATATTTCCTTTTGTAAAAATTCAAGAACAAGAAAAATCTGGAATTTATGATCAATGGACACAATTATTTTTTCCTGCTTTAGAATCTAATGAACATATGAAAACTTCATTACAATCATTTTATAGACATGAATCTTCTAATTTACCACAATGGATTAATAACATTAAAAGAACAAATCAATTCCAATTAATTGCGAAGATTTCTTCTTCAATATTAAAACTTAATAAAGAAGATTTAAGATATACAAATGTCCTTTTAAATAAAATTCCTGATTCTACTTCATGTTATTCATTAGTTTTAAGCGAGCCAAAACTTAAACATCAAAGTATAGAAATCGATGGATATTATATTAATTGTGATAGTTTATTTAATTCGATAAAGAAAAAAGAAAATGTTGTTACTGAAGATTATAAATTATTATTTTCATGTTTATTAAAATTAATTAATAAATTAACATTTTATCCTGCTTTAACATGTAATTTAGTACATGATATTACTGAATATTTAGTAAAGAATTCACCTGATTTATTTGATGATAATATTGAAACACAATTAAATCAAAATGTTTTATACATATATTTAGTTTTAAAACATCATTACTTAAGGGAAAAATCAAATCCTATTAATTATATTGATGATTATGTTGATTTTTTAGAACATTGTAAAATGATATGTAGTTATCGTAAATTAATATCAACAAGTGTTTCATTAATTAATGATATTTTACCTATAATTCCTTTATCTTCTATATATAGTTCTATAATTCCTTCATTGTTTCAAGCTTCAATGTATGATTTTGAGCATGTGAAAGATGTTATTCAAACAAAGATATTTAGTAAAATTGAACATTTATCAAAAAATGATGAAATTTTCCGTGAAATTGTTTCACATTTCCATTCGAGAGTTACACAATTTATTGGGAAAATTCGTAAATTAGCAATTTGGGGCTTAAAAGAACTTCATATCGAATATGTAAATCAAAATCAATTTAATCGCTTTTTTACAGAATTTTTTAAGAATGAACAAACTTATAAATATTATCATCGATTTCAATTTATGTTATATCAAGATTATAGTAACATACCTAATTCATATGAAATTTGTGAGAAATTAATAAATACATTTACTAATTTAAAGATAGAAAAGATACCAAAAGAAATATCAATATTATTTAAAGATATTACGTATCAAGAACCTTCATTAATACCGATTAATAATGCTAAATTCATCTTAAAATTATTAGCTCGATTTTTAATTAAAATGCCTTCGAATAATCAATCAACTTTAATCTGGGAGAAATTATTTAAAACATTAAAATCAGAGAAATTTAGATCTTTTATTAATTATTTTATTAAAGTTATTGATAAATTACTTGATGAAAATAAAATAATTCAATCTTTACCAAATGAAATATTAAATATTTTCGGTACTTCGAATAGAATGCCACAAAATCCTTGTCAATGTGATGATATAATAATATTTCGATTTTTGTTTTCACATTCTAAAGTTATACCTACACATGAAATTGTTTTATGGATTCAAGCTTTTTTATGTAAATTATCACAACAAAATTCAAATTTTATCAAATCTTTATCAACAGAATTGTTTTTGTTCATTAAAAATATTCATGAAAAAGATGAAAAAATTAATTTAACAAGTTGTATCTCAGCTTCTATTGATTTAACTATTTCACCACAATCTTCTAGAATACCTTTAAGTTTACCGATTAATATATTTGTTGATTCAATGCCTGAAATGGTATTAAATATATTTATTATATATTTAAAGAAATCAAATAATTTCGAATATATAATTTTATTATTTAATTTAATTTTTGATATTAAATTACCTAAATTTAGAGATATATGTTTAAACAAGTTATATAAAAATTTGGATAATTTTATCGATTTTATTAAGAAAATACCAAAAATTGATTTAAATTATTTAAAATCAAGATGTTTATCTATTATTAGTAATTCTATTGATAAATTTAAAGAAGATGATATAAATATTTTATTGTTACAAAATATTTCCATTGAATTAATAAAAAAGTTAACACAATCTAATGATAAAATTTTAACTTATACACCTTCTGTATTATTAGGATTCCAAAAAATATTTTTACCAATGAATTTCATAAATTTTTATACAATTGATTCAGAATTATTAAATAATTTATTATATAATATTTTACCATTAATAATTTCATGTACAAATATATTTCATCATCCGATTTTTTTGATATATTTTTTAGGATTTGTTAAAAAACTTGAACCAAATGTCCAAAAAATTATTTATAATATAATTCCAACATTACAATATAATAATGCATATGAAAAAGCATTTATTTATCATTTAATGATTGATAAATTTAAAACATTTCCTTTTGAAACAGAATATCAATTTAATGTTAATTTTGATGATTTAAATAATCTTACAGCATTTCAAGCATATTTTTTAAATACGATTATAACTTCTGCAGGTTTTATTAAAAATGTTAATATTCCTGATTTTCAAAAATGTCCATTTATTTATTCATGTCCTTCATCTTATGCATTATCTATTATCTATGGTATCAATGATAAAAAATTTCATTCATTTTCACATATGTTACATGTATGTAATATACTTTTAAATACAAAAAATGAAATAATATCATCAGAAGAATTTACGAATTTAATGATTCATTATTTAACTCGTACACAAATGTTTTATAAAACAGTTCCCAATAAATTTAATAAAATATTTCAAATTACACATTTCGCTGATTATAATAATGATCAATATTGTAACTTAATATTAACTAATATTACATTTAATATATTTAATAAAATTAATGTATTTGAACGTTCATTATATTTTTTAACTTACGCATGTAAACGTTTACATCTAAATAAAAATTTTTCTAATCGTTTATTTGAAGTAAATCTTCAAATGATTTTAACAGTATATGAACGATTTCCTGATCAAGTATTTTCAGTTGGATTTGATCATGAAACGATTGAAGAATATGTGAAAAATGTAGATTTAGAAATAAATCCAATTGAATTTGATTTAATTGCAAGGATTAAAAATATTTTATCAAATGAACTTAAAGAAAATCAAACTAAAAACATACAACTTCTAAAGTTTTTTTATCAATTAATATCATCATTAGCACGATTATTAATAATACAAAATGAATCAACGCCAACAGTATTAAAGACATTATCACCTAAAGCGATTTTAGCATCGAATCATTTTAAAGATTTATTACCATTTTATCAAAAAGCAGTTCAATCGATTAATTTATATCAAGAATTTACAATTGAAAATAAGATTTTTGAAGAATTATATCAATTAATATTAAATAAAAATAAAAATGAACCAATATCAGAACCTTTTGGTACACCATTCACTACAATATCACAATGGATATCAGAAATTACTAATTTACAAACACTTTTCCAATTAAAATCATTTCTTAAGGCATTTAAACCTATGACTAAAACTCAGTTTAGAACAATGATTTATTCATTAAAAGTACCAGTGAATAATTATGTATTAACTTATATAAAAAATTTAATTCTTAATGAGTTCCAATTTGAAAATCAAGATGAAGAAATGTTTTGTCGAAATAATTTAGCAATTTCAAATATATTTATCACACAAAGTAATGACTTTATAAATGATTGTTGGAATTTTAATTGGGGACAATATAATGAATTTTATCATTTGGTAATTTTCTTGCGACTTTTATTACCTAATAATTTAGTTGAACATATATTAACATTTCATGAAACAGATTTAATAGAAACTGTTTCAATTGTCATATCTAATTTAAATGAACGATCTAAAATTAATCGATTTTTTGAATATTATATTAATGTTTATCCTAATACAGGTTTATCATATTGTATCTGGCAAACTAAATCACGAATTTTAGGTTTACCTTTATGTCAAAACACATTAATTAAAAATATGGAATATTTAAACTCCAGAAATTATATTGATGATTCATTAGGGTTATTAAAGACTAAGTTTAAAAATCTTTATATAGCTTCATCATATTTACAATTAACACATTATCGTGCAGCTAAGTCATATTTTTTAAATGAAATGGATAAAGATTATAATACATATTTTTATTCTTTAATCGAGTTAATGAAGATATCAATTAATTTATCATTACCATTTACTACTGATTTATATGAGAAATTTGTAACACGAAAACCTAATAGTAATAATAATGAATTTAAATTACCATTTTCATTATTTTTTCAACAATCTTCATTAAATATCCCAACTATATTACCAAATCAAACAAATAATCCTCCAGATTTAACTACATATTTATCACAAACTTATTTACCTTATATATTATATATTGCTTTAAATGATGAATTTAATGTTGCTTTACAAATATTACAACAAAGAAGTCTTCCGAATAGTGCAACAATATCTACTAAATCAAAATATTTCTGGATGAAAGCTTTAGATATGCAAACTGCATTATCTTCGATGTTATCATTAAGAATTTCATTTTGTCAACGTATTGAAGGGAGTAATATTACTAATATTGGGAACATTGGTGGTAATATTCCTAATGATCCTTCATCAACTCAAAACATTAAACAACAATCTCAAGAAGTTTTAATTAATAATTTAAATGTATTTATTCGTTTATTACTTAAATCTGGCGCAACACATTCTGCTTTAAAACAATATCGAAATATATCACAAAATAAACCTTTACATGTAAAAAAACATATTCTTCCATCGATATTATTATTTTTACAGAACTCCTTAGTATATGCACAAACAAAATGGTTTCAAAACTTACAAAGTCAATGTAATTTAATTTTAGGTAATTATCAAAGTTTTCCAACATTTTATAAAAATGGTAAACTTAGTAAACAATGGTATTTTGTTGTTATTAATTTGATACGTAAATTCCCTCAATGTATTAATATTAAAACTATTTTTAAGACAATTCAAGGACAATTAATATTATCAACAGATTCTGCTACTCTTTTTATAACGTTAGCTATAAGTATTGTAAAACAAAATAATGCTTATCATAAGTTTTTCGAAACAGATTTTTTAAATAACTTTATAACAGATCCATTTTTGCCATTCTTTTTACGTTGGTTACAACCTATTTTTGAAATATGTAAAGCGATTCCATCGGAATTTTTGTTTTTGTTATATAAAAGTCATCCTTCTTTATTTTTGATCACAATAAAACATATAAAAAATAGTAATTTAAATACTGAATTTCATCAAATTGATGAATTCTTATTACGTATAAAGAATAGTAAAGAAAATCATACGCAATCTGATTTACAAAAGATATTTAATTGGATTGATGACATTGAAGAAGATATTAAAACATTAGATAATAATGCAATAAATCATATTAAGTTCTATAAGTCACTTTATAAAAATAAATATGATATTAATAATTATAATGAACTTAAACAAAAGGCAATTTTCCTTAAAGATAATCAACCAATATTAAAGACAAATAATACTAAAATCCAATTATCTTATCAAGCAGGATTAAAATTCCCGGCTATTAATAGTAATATTATACATGCATATGTACAAAGTGATGGAGTTAATGAAACGCAATTAAAATTCATTACTGTTCGTGGCGAATTAAAACAAATAATGCTTGTTTCATCACGTTTATATCAATTAACTTATCGAGAATATTTGTTTATATTAGGAATTACTAAATATATTGAGAAATGTCAATCATCAAAGTTAAGAAGTCATTTTATGTTTTATCCAATGACTTATTTAATACATCCTTTTCTTTCATTAGTACATTCTTCTTCTTTACGAACTCAAATCACAATGATAAATGATAACATTTCTTTATTATTTTTAAAGGCATATAAAAAAGATATTCATAAAGATTCTTCTCCTTTATCAACAAAGAATAAAATTAAAATTAAAACTGATCGAAATTATATTGTTAACTTCTTCTTAAATAGATGTGATGGATCAAAAGCAAATTTCCTTTTCATGAGACAAAGTTTTATGTCTAATTTGGGTTTATTTTCTGTTTTAAGATTCGTTTTTAATTCGTCATTAAATGTGTTACCAAATCTTTGCTTCTTCGATGATTGTATGAAAACATGCGTTCCTGGTTTCATAAAATCCGATTTTAATAAAATACCTCAAATCCCCGTAACAAAGGCTTTGATGAAATTGACGCCGAAATATATATTAAATGGAACTTTCTCGACAACTTGGAACGTGATACCATTAGCATTTGAAAGAAATATCGATTATATTAGAGTATTATTGGGTTCTCTATTGAATGAGAATGAAATAATAGGAAAAATAATAAATAGAATTGAATTAATGGCTCCAATCGAGGCAGAAGAAACAGATAAAACTGATGACCCTTTCCCGTTCGCGTTACTTGAACATATAATCGATTGCGCTGAAAATTCGCATAATGAGTTACCTTATGCGTACTCATGGATATAATGTATAAATAAATTTAAACATGTTTTTTCCTTTATTTTTTTTTAAACATTTTTTTGGAGAATTTGTTGAGTCAGTTCCCACTTTTTCTACAGTTTATTTTATCACCAAAATCTGTTGAATGGATGAAAAAAATGTAGAAAAACTTATTGCTTTATACTTTTATCAATATACAGAAGGTTGTGGTCGCATTTATTGTCAGAATGGTGATTGCAGATCTTGTCCATCTTTTGCAAAAAAATTTAAAAATCCAGATGAAGCTGCAAAACAAGCAATTATATCTGTTTTAAATTATAATATAAATCCAACACTTTGTGATGGCATGAAAAATTTCGTGTATGATCCAATTCTTCTAGGTCATATCAAAAGATTTGATGATACAATAATGGCACTTATTAGAAGACAACAACTACACCAATCTAAGGATTGCACTATCGTATTTATTAATGAAGTTCTTTCTGATTATAAACTCTTTCCTCATATCCTTCGTTCAAATAAAGATCGATTATCTCATCTCAACATTGCAATAGATGACGAAACTATTGATGATTTTGTCATAGCAATGCAACATGAGGCATCACTCTTTTCATTTGTTCAACAATCTTTTCTTCACATGGTCAAATCATTTCTTTCATCCCCAACAGACACATTTCTTCATATCCGAGGTTTAATTCTCCTTCTTATTTTTGGTAATTTTTATGAATATGAACAATTTGAAACGACTTTTATATCAATCTTAGCACATATCAATCGATTATCTAAAGAAATTCAAGATATATTTTACGCCTCACTTCAAAAGCTTCCACGCGTCATTCGTCACATTATCAATATCAGCCAAAACCTTTTAACGTTGTACATTCTCCAAAACGAGCCCATCAATCCGAACGCGTCACTTTTCTTCACTTTTTCAGAGTTTTTCACGAATCTTCGCAACAAATCAGCATTCCAATGCACGCCACCATTTCATTCCATTGACTTTATTAACGATGTTTTTTCCGAATGTTTTGATGCCAAAAGTTTATTTAGTCAAAGCAACTCACCATTTTTTACATATCCAGCAGTGTTATCCATGAAACTTAAAAACGAACTTTTCCATATATATCAAGAAAGTTTACAAGAACAAAACATGACGCGAGCAGTCTTTGAGAACTTAAACACATTTTTCATGAACGGCGGACGAGTTTCGGATGATTTTGTTCGACAGCTTCATTTAAACATTGAAGTTCGAAGAGATCATATTGTTGAAGATACTATTCGACAACTCGAAAGTATTCCGGAGTCACATTTAGCACGTAAATTAATGGTACAATTTCGAGGTGAATCAGGTTATGATGCAGGAGGAGTATCACGTGAATATTTCCATTTATTAATGGGGAAATTATTTTCTCCAGACTATGGAATGTTTACATTGATTAATAATAAGTATTATTGGTTTAATCCAGTTTCGTATGAAGATCAACGAACATTCCAAACACTTGGGAAAGTTATATCAATTGCAATATATAATAGTATTATATTACCAATTAGATTCCCATTACTTTTATATAAGAAAATATTACATTATAAAATAACTTTAAATGATATGATGGAAATTAATGAAAGTGTAGTAAAGAGTTTTCAACAAATGTTAAAGATGAAAGAAGATGGTGAAGATATTTCTGACTTGATGTTGAACTTTACAGCAACAATTGACGTGTTCGGGAATAAAAAAGAAGTAAATTTGATCGAAAATGGAGATAATATCGATGTGACAAATGAAAACGTAGAAATTTATATCGAAAAATATTTGGATTGGTATACAAACAAATCAATAGAATCTTCGTTTAATGCGTTCTATGATGGGTTTACTAAGTTATGCCATGGAAAATTCTTCGAAATGTTTACTCCAGATGAAATAGATATATTGGCAAGTGGAGAAAAAGTTTTGGATTGGAACGCATTAAAGCAAAACGCAAAGTATAGTGATGGATATACGCCTAAATCAAAGCAAGTTATTTGGTTTTGGGAAATATTTGATGAATTAAACGATGAAATGAAATCAAAGTTCCTGCAGTTTACAACTGGTACTGATGGAGTTCCTTTGGGTGGTTTGGCAAATGTTATAATTACAATACAAAAATCAACAAATACAAAATTGTTGCCAACTTCTCATACGTGCTTTAGTATCTTCACCTTGCCTTGCTATAGAACTAAAGCAGAAATGAAAAAGAAGGTTTTAATTGCTATTACCCATACTGAAGGCTTCGGATTCATCTAGCAAGACCATCTCAAATTTACTCAAATTTTTGAAATATCCGATACGATTTTCAGTAGGGCAATAAAAACTTTTCAGATAAAACTAACGGCTTGGCATTGAATGATTTCTAAGGTGTAACGGTCGCCATGAAACGGTTATTCTCCTTAACTGATGTATTGAAAGTAAACATTAACCATTTTCGATGATTATCTTCTCCTTTTTACTTATTCATTATGTCACATTTGATATATATGGAACGCTTTTAAACATTAGCACAAAAAGTCAAACAATTAAAGCAATTGCACGTGAAAATGGTTTGGATCCTGAATTAGCCGCAACAACATATTCAAATTGTGAAGGACGCGTTGTATGGGGTGAAGAATATGCAGATTGGGATCAAAAACTTAAAAAAGCTCTTTTCTGGACAGATTTAAACATGAATTCTGATTGTTTCGAAAAATCTTATGATCGAATAATACAAACATACAATGAATACAAGCCATTCCCAGAAGTCATTGATGCCCTTAAAGAAATGAAAAGGAGAGGATATACACTTGTTGCCATGTCAAATTCTGTTACCTCACTTATGGATTTCAACAGAAAAGCTCTTGGTGATGTCCTTGATATGGCTGTTTTAGCAGACGAATCTAAAGCTTTCAAGCCAAATCTCCAATTTTTCAGATATGTACATCAAAAACTTGACTTTGATCACAACGGTCATACACACATTGCTCAAGGTATTTGGGCAGATATATTTCCTGCTAACGAAATGAACTGGACAAAGATTTGGGTTAATCGTGCAGGTGAAGGTGTCTCATCACGTTTCGAGCCTTACCATGTCGTCTCCAATCTAACTGCGGCACTTGAATTCCTTCCAGAGTTGGAAAATCCAAAATCTTTCCCATGGTTATTAGTTGGCTTATGCATTGGTGCTGTCGTAATCATTATTGTGGTCATTGTATTAGTTGTTATGTTGCGAAAGAGAAAGCAAGGATATGAGTCCTTAAATACAAGTGCACTCGTCTCAAGAGATGTTTAAATAATTAAAGAATGTAAAGTCTTAAAAAAAGGTTTTTGTTCTCAAAAGAAGAAAAAGGTATTTGGTTAAACATTAAAAGTTAATTAGAATCATATTTTTACTGTAATCTTTTTCTAAAAAAAATAATATCATTAACCGAAAAAAGACGTTAAGTCACTTGACTTTAATATCGGTAACGAACCATTAAAATTTTTAATTCAATGATAATTTTCTCATTTCTTGCTATTCATTATGTTACATTTGATGTCTATGGAACACTCCTTGATATGAGTTCAATTACTGATCGAATCAAGGAAATTGCTAAAGAAAATAATGTCGATCCAGTAAATGCCGCCAATACATATTCCTCATCTGAAGATGAAGTTATGTATGGAGAAGAGTATGCTGACTTGGATGTCAAAATCCAGAGGGCACTCTTTTGGACAGATATTTACTTAAACACAAACTGCTTTGAAAAAGCATATGATCGTGTTATTGATGCATATAATAATCTCAAGCCATTCCCAGAAGTTGTTGAGGCCCTTACTGAAATCAAAAATCGCGGATATACAATAGCTATGATGTCAAATAGTATGAAAGCAATTATGGACAATAACAGAAAAGCACTTGGCGATTTATTTGAAATTGCTTATTTAGCTGATGAGGTTAAAAATTACAAACCACGCTTAGAATTTTTCAAATATGTCCATGAAAAACTTGATTTCGACCATAATAACCATACACATGTTGCTGCTGGATACTGGTGGGATATATTTCCAGCAGCTGAAATGAAATGGCCAAATAAGATTTGGGTCAATAGGGGTAATATGAAGTCCGCAACAATTTACGATCCACAGATCGAAGTCCATAATCTTACAGAAGTCATTAATTATCTTCCACAACTTAATGACGAGCTTTAATTAAATTCAATTTATGATTTTTCGAAATTTTTTATCCTTGAATAACGCACACCTTTTTTTAAATAAGAGTTTGAAAAACTAATTATTTGTTTTTACATTCCTTAGTGAAAAGCTTTTTTAACTTCGGAACCCGTTTATTATTTCTTGAAACCGTTTTTAATTGGCCGCCAAAACCGCGTTGACAAGCCAAATTGCCAAATGTTTTTTGTTCTCACTCAGTTCATATCATCAGCTTATGTTGAATTAACATCAAAAAACATAGACAATATCATTGGGGGTAATCGCCCAGCTTTTATTAAGTTTTATAGTACAAAATGTCCACATTGTGAAGCAATGGCAGAAGATTTTGCTGAAGCAGCAACTGCTTTTACAGAAGTTACTTTTGGTGGATTAAATTGTATTGAAGAAACAGAACTTTGCGAAAAGTATAAGATCGACGGTTACCCAACAATCATGTTTTACAAAGCTAAGGAAACAACAGGTGTTGAATACGAAGGCAAACGTAAGTCTGAAGATTTTTGTAAATTTGTTGAAAACCAAACAAACATCAAAGCAAAACTTCCACCCAATAATCTCATTGATTTAAATCCATCCAATTTTAATACCACTGTTAGCAACCACAAATGTGTTTTAAACACATTTTTTGCACCATGGTGTGGTCATTGTAAACATTTTCTTCCTCAAGCAAAGATTGCAGCTAATGCTTTCCAAGCAGATCCTCAAATTGTTATTTCTAGGCTTAACTGCGATGAATATAACGATTTTTGTGAAAAGAATGATATTCCCGGATTCCCAACAATCAGATTGTTCAAAGATGGCGAATTCGAAAAGTACACAGGTAAACGTACTGCTGAAGCGGTTGTGAACTTCATCAACGATAAGTGCGGAACAGAACGTGCCGTTAACGGTCTCCTCAATGACAAAGCAGGTCTTATAGAAGAAGCTGCACCAATTGTTACTGAGTTCTTAAGCTCAACTGAGAAGGAACCAATTGTAGAGAAGATGAAAGCAATCAAAGGTGCCGAATTCTATGTTAAAGTAATGGAACGTTATATTGCAAAAGGACAAGAACAAATAGAAAAGGATATTGAAACAATGAATAATCTCCTTGAAGCTCGTAAAGGATCATTCGCTTCTCTCGACGGAATGAAGAAGCGTCTCAATGTCTTCCAACAATTTGTTCCAAAAGAAGTAGAAGAAGAACCAGCTAAAGAAGAAAAGGAAGAAGAAAAAACTGAACTCTAAACAATAATAATAATTCGTATCTTATTTTAAATATACAATTTCAAACATATAAATTTTTTTGTAATTTAATTAATTTATTATATCTTTGGAACTTTTTTTGGAAATGGTTTAAAATGATTTGGTGATAATCAGATTATAATAAATAAGATTAATTTATACAATTGGAATCAAAATAGAGGTAAGTTAATAAAGTGGAAATAACAAATATTTGGTGTTGATTTTGCAAAAGAAAAATTTACTTTTAAATGAGAACGTTAAGCTGAAACCGTTTACTTTTAATCAGGGGCATCCTTCAAATTGGCTAATGGAAAATCAAAATGCAGCGTTTGAGGCGTCAACACTAACATATGCTTTTTTAAAAGAGTTTGATCCACAAATATCAGAACATTATGCAGAACAAGCATTTCAACATCAACAAACAAAAGAAAATGCTGAAACAATTACAAATTCATTACCACCAAACTTCTTTCATAATTTGCTTGTTACTAGTCTCCCTAAGACAAACTATCCATCTCTTATACATAATTCAACAGTTTTTCCTCAAAAATGCACAAATGTTTCACAAAGGCGTTTAAATCTAATATATAATTGTCTTAAACGCATAGCCCTTACTCACAGAATTATTGGTCACACAAGACTTGTACAGCACATTCTTATTGATCCAAATGGTACATTTTTTATTACTGGTTCAGATGATTCCAATATCAAAGTTTGGCACATTCCATCTCTTACTCTTATGCACACACTCAAAGGTCATATTGATGCCATTTCCGGACTTTCTATGTCTCCTGATAAAAAACTTCTTGCTTCTTTTGGTAAAGAAGACCACTGTGTTCGGCTTTGGTCTCTTGAAGATGGTTTTGCAGTTTCCGTTTTACCAAACCCCAATCTTGGAAGTATCAATTCTGTTGCATTTTCACCATGTGGTCGTTATTTAGCCATCGCTACTTCATTTGGTAGTCTTCGGATATACAATGTTTCTAAACTTCCCGATGTTCTATCAAATGTTCAGAGTGTCATATCAAACGAACTCAGTCAATACGAGTGCAATTCACTCGTGAATGACATTTTTAGTTCCTGTGAAAAAGTTACATATTTTCCTGACATCGACACACACAAATTCATTTCGAGTCCTCCAAAGCTTAAAAAGCCTTTACAACTCAAAGGCGGTGTTCTTCATTTTTCTTTTTCCCCGGGTGGTAACTTTGGAGTCGCATCACAAGATACTGGTTCCATTACAGTTGTTCATATTCCATCAAATCATAAATGGACTGTTCGTGCACATAATGCACCAGTCGATTATGCATGTTTTATGAAATATTCTTTTAATCATATTTTTAGTTGGTCATCTAAAGGCGGCGACATTAAAATTTGGCAACTTAAAGACAAAATTCAATGTGTTTCCACTTTTTCAGTTCGCGTAAACGTCTCCCGCCGATACATTATCGGTGTTTCTTTGGGGTGCACCGAAAACATATTATGTGCTATCACATCACAATCACTTTTTTGTTGGAAGATTGAAGATACCACGCCCATGATCCATGTTGAAGACAACATATACATGAAAGAATTAGAGAAAATCGAATCGCATCCATTCTTGCCTAGTGTTTTTTTAGTTGTATCCAAATCATATATCACGATATGGGACATATATAAATCGAGTGAGCCACTTCATACATTAATCATTCCAGTCGAAACACCACGTATTCATGATGCGCATTGGACATCTGATGGATTATCAATAATATCATCGGACGCAACAGGCGGCATATTCATATTCCGAATAGCGGATGGCCCCGAGTGCAGAATAACGCCGCAGTTCTTCCCAACGGATTTCACCGTTTCCGAGTGGATCGAAGGCAAAGGTCAAATCGAAGAGTCAACTCGAAAGCCGACAGCTTTAAATGACCGATCTTTGCTGACCGACGCCGACAAAGTTGTGATTTTCATGAACTATAAGCCAATGTCTTTGGCGGAATTGAAGATGAAGGCAATAATCCCGCCGAAGCTGAAGTACGCTTTCGTAAACGAGGAAGTGTGGATAAAGAAGAATAAGGAAGACAGAGAATTGGCGGCGCAGAATAGGTACCTGGCGAAAAGTAGTAAAAGTGACTTGGAATCAGAGGATAATAACTCTACGCAGGACTCGCAGTGGCAAGAAGATTCGCAGTAAATGTTGTTTGATGTGTTGTAATTTTGTTCTTTAATAATTCATCAAAGCCATATTTGAGCAAAATTTCGAAGAGGAATTAATTTATGAGAAATCACGTGAATTTTTTTTGAAATAATTAATTTGTTTCAAGAATTTGTTTTGTATCAAGTGTATTATCCAGAAAAAAAGGTTGGGCTATGCTAAACTATACCCCCAGGGGATCATTTCTTTGAAATTTTTTCGAACGATCATTTTTATCATAAAATCTCTATCGTCCTCTATCGTAAATAACGTATTTTTTCCGGGGGTATAGTTTAGTCTACCCAAAGGTTGTAACCTTATAATAGAACATCTCCATATTGTAGTAATTGGAAATAAATTAATATTAAGAAAGAAATCTCAAAATGAAATTTTTATGTCATGTTAAGTTGATACAAAATACAATATATTGAAGTTTATTTTTTGAGAATTTTTTAATATTCATGAATACTAAAGTGTCTAGAAAAATTTTTTCCTCCCAAATATGTTATGTTAGATCCATAGGTCTTCTTCGTTTTCTAATAATTCACCAATTACTTTATCTGGTTTTTCAATACTTTCTACAACAAATTCATTATCATCTCTAATACTTTTTGATGATTGTTCTTCTGTTTTGATATTTCTCTTTCTTTTAAGGAAAATTATAATTCCAATTAAGATAAGAACAATTGCTATAGCACCACATATGATTCCAATCAATAGGCTTTTGCTAATTGCATTTCTCACATCATTTATTTCATTCTGCATATAAGGAACAAAGAATCCTGTATAAAGACTAAAATAAGTAGGATACTTAATGACTGAATAATTATAAAAAATATATTTCGAGTGCGTTATGGTATATTCAGAATTTAATAGTGACAAAATAAATGAATTTGAAATTAATGAATTTATGGTAATCGTCACAGTAAATGATAAGAAATAAATCAATGTATATGAAAATGTTCCTGATCCTTCGATTTGTGAATTTGATTCTATTAATAATGAATTTGAGATTGTTAATGAATTAGATATAGTAGGAATAGCTGATAATGTTAATGAATTAGATAAAGTAGGAATGGATGATATGGTTAGCGACTTTGATAATGTTAATAAACTCGAAATAATCAACGAATTTGATAAGGTAAATTCTGAATATATAGTAAAATAACTAGATTTGGTGAATGTTGTTGATGATACAAATACTGTTTTTGGTATTATTGTTTTGGAAAATGTGATAGAATATGTTGAAGATGGCATATTTGTTAAAATTCGTGTTGTTGCTTGTTTATATATAAGTATTGAAGTTGAAGACTCCTTTGTGACAATAGTTTGATATGGACTTGCAGTATAAGAAGGAGAATTTATTTGTGTTTGAATTTTTGAATTTACATATGTTGATATTTCAGTTGTGACTTTATAATCAAAATCAATGACTGTACACATACTAAAATCATCATCAGGGGAACATTTAGTTTGTATAATAGTACCTGTTGTTATTACTGAATTTGTTAATGTGGAAATTCTTGTGTCGATATATGAATAAGAAGCAACATATTTGAGCGAACTTGTATACATCGTAGTTGTAATTCTAATACTTGTGCTCACTTGTGTATATGAAGATGATGATATAATCGTATTTGAGTATTGACTTGTATATGTTCGACTTAATGTATTTGATGATGTTAATGTTGCTGATAATGTAATAGATGCTGATGATGTTTCTGTATATGATGGAACCATTGTGTTTAATATAGAAAATGTTTCTGAATATGTTTGTGTATTGTATGATGTGTTGGTATATGATTCAACATTTGTAAATGAATCTGTTTTTGATAATGATGAAACTAATGTAAATGAATGTGTTTGAGATAACGAAGAAACTTTTGTGACTGAAATGACTTCTGCATTTCCTTGAAAAATTATTGATTTCGGCGTTTTCCTCTGATTAGATTGAATATGTTTCAAAAAATGGTTTTTAGCACTCTGATTAGTGATTCCATCAAGATTAAGATTCGAACAATTAGAAAAAGTAAAATTACTGCAATACTTAACTTCCCCAAAAAAACAAACTTGACATAAATTTAAACATGATGAAAATGCATAATCTCCAATCGTTGTAATATCGCTGTAAAAAATCGCAACTTTTAAATCAAAACAAAAAGAAAAAGCATAACATCCAATTGACTTAACTGAGAGAATATGAACTTCGATGAGTGAATCCCAATGTGAAAAAGCATAATTGTCAATAGAATAATTTGTATTAACGAAAATATATTTTGTGATATTTTTATAAGGTAATAAATTAGAGCTACCATTATTTAATAGAAGGGTCTCATTGTTAGCAATAAAGGATGATTGATTTGATAGAATAAAAAGGATAATGATAAAGAACATTGCTTTCTTTGCGAAGTTTTGAAATGCTGTTGTTTTCAAAAGTAAAATTACATCAGAAAACGATATTAATTGGAAAAGTGAAAACACCGTTGCATTTCGTCTTATATGTTACCATCAAATTTTGAAAATTATTATTATGATCCAAGTATATCAATTAAGTGGATTCTCTATTTACATGTATACATGTTTATCCAAGAGAAAGCATATTAGAGTGTAAGATAAATGTAATTTACTGTATTCATGACCAATGCATGATTTCTGAGCATACAACCAATTCACATGATAGAAAAAGCTATTTATTGAAAAAATCAAAATGGTTTTTGATTGGAATAAGCGGTTCACTGTTATTTACAGTCAAAATATTGAATGCATTCAATTGAATTTTGTGTGTCATTTTGAAACAAATCATCGTTTTGAATAAGACGTTTGTGGTCATGTTGTTGGGCAAACATAGATCAAACTAGTTATTCCCAAAACTTTGAGACAAGAATTATTTAAACTCAACTGCTAACAGAGATGAATCATTTTCTCTTATTTGAAAACATGTAAATGATTCAATTCTCAATCTTGACTTATAAAATAGGGGAAACAGTAAATATAAAATGGGCACTACTTTTAGTTTAATGATTGTTTGCTAACATTTGCATTTCTTCAATAATAAAATTTAATAAAAAATTCATTAACTAAATATTTCTATCATAGTGTAACAGCTGTTTTGCTACAAGCTGTGAATGCTTCATAAAATAACATCTAATGCTTAAATTTAAGTTGTTTTGGCTATGTGGTGACTTAGAAGAGACCGTTAAATGAAAAATGCAGAGTAATTACAAAGTTCCGTCTAGAAAAAAGGACAAAAACGCAAAATTTAGGATTATTTCACAAGCAGATGTCGATTTGAGCGAATTGGTTTTAAACGAGGAAAAAATACAATTAATAAATGAATGGATTTCAGCATATCATACATACGATTTAACACCCGATGTTGTTAACTTGTTTGTGAAGGCTACAAGAAACGATTTTTTTTTGGATGTTGATGAATTATTTAAAACAACATTTCCTGACAATTTATTTCGAAACACATTAGCTTTATCTCCAGATGACGAACGCCTGCCACTATACTTACATGCATGCTTTGTAATAATGAGATCTTCTAGTCAATATTTCCATCATTTTCCAGAAGAGGTTGTTCTTCAGCTTTTTACCAACTTTATTCAACAAGACTCTGATGATATTGTATATGAATCACTTACCTCTCTTTACTTATTTGCCAAACATGGTTTTATCAAAGAGCAAACATCTTTCGACAAAGGTTTTGTTTCATTCCTATGCGATTTTTGTAAAAACACCAATAGGCCTATTGCATCAAATATTGTTATTAAGGTTCTTACCTCCAAATCTTTCCAATTGTGTTATGACGAAAAAACTCTTAAACATATTATGAAAACTTTTGAGTATTTTTCAACCTCTTTTTTCTATCTAAAAAATATTATTCATGGAATTTATAAGCTTTCAACATCAACAGG
Source organism: Histomonas meleagridis (assembly GCF_020186115.1). Taxonomy (NCBI): domain Eukaryota; phylum Parabasalia; order Tritrichomonadida; family Dientamoebidae; genus Histomonas; species Histomonas meleagridis. The sequence goes on from NW_027150923.1 coordinate 603,345, forward strand.
AAATTATCAACATCCACATTATCAATTTTTTATTAAACATAACTTGTGTAAACTTGTAGAGCATTCTCAATTAATTGCACAAAATACATTCGATGAAGAAATCGATGATAACATACGAAGCGATGCCGAAAGAATTGTTTATTTATGTACCAAGCTAATAAATTTTATTGCTTCTTCAGGCCCAGATGGAGATCTTAATAAGTTAACGCCGATTCGTTACATCACTTTTTATCCGTCACTTTTTTCGCATCAAAGTCAACGTATCGTTTTCGAAAGCTTACGTTTTGTAATGATAGCTGTACCTGGAATGCAGCAATACACTGATGTGCTCTTACGGTCAGAAAAGAATTATGATGAGATTGTTAATGTTGCATTTAATTCATTTTATGAAGCTAGAATGTTAGCTGGTCAAGTAATTGCACATCTAATTGTTCATGGAGATACTTCGTTTTTGGAATCTTTTGTGTCTAAAATTGAAAGATTAAATGTGTTAATGGAATTGTTTATTGATGAAACAGATTATGATAAAACGAAAATTTTTATTGACGCTTTTATTAGATTAATGGAATCACCAGTTGCTGAAACAGCAATCCAAATATTTGAAAACGAAGATGCAATGAATGCGCTTCATGCAATAGAAAACACCAACAGAAAAGCAACAGTACTTTTATCAAAAATAGATGCAGAGCTAAAAAAGAGGACTGATGATGAAATATGTGAATAAAAATATAAATTTGCTTATAACTATGTATAAGTTTACTCGGGATCTCTTCCCGAAAAAAATTAAAAATCTTTCGGGAAATCGGGAATTCTAAAAAAAAGTATGATATGTATGCATTTTGTATATCACAATTTAATATTTCGGCAAAAAAATCTTTTCGGCTATTTTTTTGATATTGAAAATTAAAAATAAAAATTATTTTTTTAATATTACGTTTATCGCTGAGAAATTTGAAAAAAATCGAAAATGAATCTTTTGATTTCCAACTCATTTTTAAAAAACATGAAAACGATATTTAATAAATGTAATATTATGTATGTTCTATATTCTAAATTTAGATCTTTTTAATATCATGAAATGTAGAAATAATGTCCCATCTAACATTATGAATTAGGGAGTACTCCCACTAGCGATAGGACATTCATGAATTTCTAGAATAGATCCCTAAATTTTACAAAAATATTTTCAAAAAAGACATTTTTATAAAATTTTCCTGGCTTCCATCGTTATACAGAAAATACTATCGTTCGATTGAAAGTTAAGTCAAGTGTAAATAAACCGGAAATTTAATTTCAAAAAGTGGCGTCGAACAAAGCTTGTTAATTTAACCGAGCCAAACCAAAACATGAACTCATTCGAAATCGAAAAAGAAGAGTTATCTTTAATCTATGAAAATAATTACATATGTAAAAGCCAAAATGTTGTTGTTATTAAGCCCTCAATAGGAATGAAACATGCCACATTAACATTTACAGTTCCAGAAAATTATCCAAATGAAGTTCCTTCTATTCATGCAGAACTTGAAGGAATATCAGGTGAAGGCTTAGAAAAATTCTTGAATTCAGCCGCACAAACAATGATTGGTTTATCAATGATAGGATATTTGGTTGGCGAAGCTATGGATTACTTATCTGGAATATCAGATAAAGAAATTGTTGAGCAGCAAGAACACGTTACAGCAACTCCCTTCTCACGCGAAGCATTTTTGCTTTGGCTTGAGAAGTTCAAGAAAGAACAAATGGAGCTGGAAGGCAACACAGAAAAGCCTATGACAGGGCGTCAGTATTTTGAACAACTTCAAAAGGCTAAATAATTAGAATATCTTGATAATGTTCTTTCATAAAATCAGCATTTTCTTATAAAACAAAAGGATTTTGCTTCTTTTTTTTTTGTGATATCACATATAGAATTATTGTCGTGTTTCTTTGTTTTCCAAAACCAAAAATTTCAAGAAACGGTTGACGCACAAATTCAAAAGAAAATGATCGTTATTATTTTGTAATTTATTTTGAAGACATTTGGTTTCGTTCACCAAAACAAAATCATTATTTTGCCTGATCACTTATCCATTTTAGCTGGTTGATAACACTCTCCTCAACGCCTTTTTTGAAACCTGTGCGATGTGTCATCAAACGGATTCGATCAAAATCAATTCCATTAAGATCATCTTGTGAGACCCACTTAGTAGCAACTTCACATGTAATTTCTTGGAATCCATGAGATGGAAAGTTTCCTTGACTATGGAACAACCCTCCATCAAATGCAGTAATTCCTAGAAGCCTTCCAAAAACATATTTATCAACTTTGAACACGGTATCTCCCATCCATTTTACTCCAACGTAAGGCCAAAACTCTGGTTTTTTTTCTACTAATTGTAAGGCATTATAAAGCTTATGAGGAAATCTGCAATTTGAATTATTTTTCTTATGGAAGAAATTTTGAACAATACCACCAAATGTTTCTGTGTTATTTGTCCAAAAGCCAATTGGAACAAATCCCATTTCACTCGGAGAAATTAGAATTGAATTATCCTGAAGCATTTTTGTGTAGTTTCCATTTGATTCTGGGAAATTTCCTTCTAGAATAGCTGGGAGAGATTTTTGTTTTGGAGGAGTTTGTTTAGACAAAGATTTTTGTTTTTTCCTTAATTTTGTTGGAAGAGTATTTTGAATTAGTTGTGATTGTTGATTTGCTTGTTCTTTCATTAATTGCATATTGAGATCTAAAGCTTGTAAGATGTCATGAGTTGGTGGTGGGTTCGACATCAAAAAGTGGTCACTTTTTAACTGATTTTATCAAAAAGTTTATGTTGTATTCAATTTTTGGCGGCAAAAAAAGTGATAAGATTATCTTCAAGCATCAAAAGTTAAAAGAAATAATTTTCGTATATGTTTGGTTTTAACATCAAATATCAATAGCAAATAATAATTCTATTCTATATTCTATAAACATATTTAAATTCGAGAATTTCATCAGCTTTTATTCGTGATCTAAGATTTAATCCTAAAGTTTGTATTTTAAAATTTTAATTAATATGTTAATTACGTCCAAAACTATCATTTTTACACAGGAAATTTAATTTTTAAACTTTGAATAAATTTTGGCGCCAAAATTACTTTTTGAATAATTTATGTCAGACATTTCAAGCGTTTGAAAATTTCTAATAAAAAATTTGGTTGTTTTCAAATATGTTGTATTCATTTTAAAAAGTGGGTATTCAATATTGAAAACGTACGTTTATTTTAATTTCACAGTTTGAGGTAACAGTAAATGTTCTTCTGTACCAGACAGACATTGTCAATTTCAGCAGCAAAAAAATCAAATGTCATTTTGCTACGATTAAATTTGATATATAAAAAATAGATGGAGCAAAACGTCAGTTTTTTATTAAAAAAGCATGCTCTAATCGTCATAAGAATTTTTTAGATTACTTTTCCAAAACCCCCGGGGAATTAGCCAACTTTTTCTTAGGTTTTTTGCTCAAAATTGACAAGGTCTGTCTGTAGTAAAAACGATTCCTTATATTTTTTCTTTCTCCTTTCATAACATATCTCTAAAATTTTAAAAGCTTGTTAAAAAAACAAATCATACAATAAGATTTCAAGCATCCCGAAAAACGTATACTGTAACTAATTAACCATAAGTTAACCAATTTTCGTTCAATTTTTATTGTTTCGCCAGATGAGACAAAAAAAGCCGCCACGTTCAGAATTTGAATAGGATGTTCAATTGAGTATTTAAAAGTTTCTCCTTAACGTACGTTATAAATAATCGTGTGTATTTGATTCAAGAATATCTCATTATCTAATCAAAATTATATGTTTTATCATCATTACATTTCTAATATTATCGATATATTCTTTATTTTATCAACTGAAATACATAATTCTGTTCTTTTACTTGACTGTTGGAGAAAGAAAAGTTCTTTAACACATTTTGAGAAGGCGGTTCACTGCCAAACAATTTGTGTTTTTTTCGTAATAAAGCACATAAATTTGAATCAGCACTCACAATAATGATTGTGGCTCTATCAAAACCACCCAACGATATTCAAAAAGTGCTTTGAAACAATTATCATTTCTAAATCGTCATGTCTTCAAGCAGCGCTCAATCACTTGAAAACTTATTAAAACAAATGTCTTCTCAAAACCATACAAACGAACAACAAGTGGTTGATAAAAAACCCACTGAAAGTGCAACAAATCTTACATCCTTATTACAGAATGTACAAATGAAAAGCCAAGAAACCCCAAAAGGTACAAAATCAACCAAGAAAGATTTATCCAATCCACTTACATTTGATTTTTCTAAATTATTCAGCGAAGAAAAAGATCTTATTCAATCTTTACAAGTACCATTAACTAAACCTGCCGAGACCGAAAAGTCGCCCAAGAAGCCAAATGATATTCCTGATAAACCACGTCAAATTGTTCAAACCATAATTTTTTCATCAGATAAATTTAAGACACTTCAAGAAGCGATTGATGCATCACCAAGTTCATCACAGCTTGTTATTCCATCTGGTGTTTACAATGAGTATCTTTCTATTGACAAAGAGATTACTTTATCATCTAAAGATGGGCGAGTTCAAATCGAAGGCATCAAATCCAAATCTCCATATCTATGCATTGAATCTATTGATTTTGATCATAGTCCCATTAGTGACAACAGTGGTATTTTTATTGAATGCGGATATACGAAACTTTCCAATTGCCACATTCATTCTGCTAAAGCTTCAGCCATCCAATTAACAGCTAAATCAAGGCTTGAAGCAGACAATGTTTCGCTTACTGGAGTAAATCACCCATGTCTTTATATCAACAAAGAATCATATGCACATTTTACAAATAGTACATTCGAAGGCTCCGAGTTCTTAGGCATATTAGCAGTTGACAAATGTTTCATTGAGCTCATTGACAGCAAAATCCAACGCAATGATCAAGGCGGCATATTAATTGGTGGAACAGCATCAATTAATATACATAAGTGCCAAATCATTAATAACGTTGGTAAAGGAGTTGAAGTTGTATCAATTGGCTCGATACAAATCACTGAAACGACATTTGCGAATAATCGAAAGTCATCTGCATTATTTGTAGCAGGATGTACATCAGTTCATATAACTAATTGTACATTTAAAGAAAATTCGGCGGTATCAATTCATGCGCAAAACGCAGCAAGTGTTATATCGACGAATAATAAATTTGATGATAGTGGTAACTCGATAATGATCTTGACTCGCTCTACTGGATCATTTACAAGTAATCATGATACACTTGAAGGCGATATGGATGCAGGAATCGCGACATGTGAAGGAGGACAAGCATTTATCGATGATTTACATGCGGAAGATACTAATGGCACAGTATTATATGCCGAAGATGATTCATCATTATTATGTTGTACTAATTCAACAATTCGTTGTATCAAAGATATCGCTATTCAAGCTGAGAATCATGCGCGTATGGAATTAGAAAATGTAACAATTGAAGAGCCACAAGATGTCGGATTTGTTATCATTAATAATGCAATTGGTACCTTCAAAAAAGTATATGTTAAAAATGGTAAAGAAGCAGGTGGTAACATACGTAATGTCCAATCATTCTCATTTGAAGAATGTGAATTCATTGAAAACAATTGCGGATTCGTATTCGAAGAAGAAGCAAATGTTACATTCGATCGATGTATCTTTGCTAAAAACAATAAAACGGGTGTAGCAATCACAGGTCCATTACCTAGACCAACATTTAATGGATGTATCTTTGAAGATCATTATGAAGTTGGCTTGAACTTAATCGATGGCTGTAAGGCAACAATTAAGAACTGTATCATACGTAATAATAATGTCTCCGGAATTAACGTCGAGAATTCATCTGCGACATTAGCTGCGGTAACTATCACCAAAAATAATGGAAATGGTATTACCGCATTTAAAGGTTCACAAGTAACAATCGAACAATGTACATTCTCCGAAAATAACATGGCCGGATGTAGTGTCCATGAGTCGAAAACTTTAGTGATCATTAATAACTCTAAGTTCAAAGATCATTTAAAGTCTTGCGCAATCATAGCCGTAGGTGGCGGCGCTATAATGTGTACGAATTGTACATTCGAAGGTTCGCGTTCTGCACATTGCGAAGTTAGACAAGGAGCTGCTATAGCATTAACGAAATGTTATTTGTCACATTCGTTACTTGGAAATGGTTGTCAAGTACATAGCGGTGGATTCTTACATTTGATACAATCAATGATTCATGACGAGAAAAAATGCGCTATACTATGCTCAAGAGGAGGATATCTCGAGTTCATGTCGTCGAGTTTGTATAACTGTAACGAAATTGGTATATCAATCGACCAAAACTCAACAGCGATAATTAATAACTCATTGATATTTGGGAAGGGAATGGTGGGAATACAGGCAGATGGCGGCAAGCTGACTGTCACAGATACACAGTTTAAGGACTTTGGCGACGCGGCGTTGTGTATATCGAAATCGACAAATTTGATGGCTTCAAATGTCAAATATGAAAATAACAAAAAGGATTTGGTTGAGGTTTAATATCCATAAAAGAAAATAATAAAGTTGTTCGAATTGTACATTTTATAAATTGATTAGCGAAATTAAAATTTCTTTTTACAGATTTATTTGTTGAAGTTCAGCGAACATTTTGGTTGATGATAATATGAAATTTAATTTCTAATCAAATTATCTTATGGATTACAGGCTGATTTTCATGAAATTTAATTTATCGAAGCTCCGATGTTAATTCATATCTTTAGGAATCAATCTATAATAAGCAATGATATCCCCGTTTGAAATCAAATGTTAGCATTTTATAGTTTTAGAGATATAAATTCGAAATCAAAATCCTCGTGACATTTATCACTTTGGTATACTCACAGATATTTTATCAGGATATGTCCATATCAAAGCTCTCTAACAAATTTTAATATAAATAAATGTCTATCCCTCTGTTATAGTGTAGAGTATGAATTATTGCATTTTTTGAAATTAACGTACAATTCCAGACCGTTTATTTATCCGACATGTATTCGATATAAATAAACGACCGTTTAAAATTTTGAATGCGATTTTAACCGTTTGGAAACAGTTGTATCGTTTGTGAAGAAAATGTCAAGCAAAGCAGAAGATGAAGTAATTAAACAATATTATACACGCATTCAAAAGGCATTAAAATCAAAAGACAAGTCAACAATAAAAACTGGATTTTATGATTTATGTGCATTATTATCTAAAGGATATTCAATTACTGAATTTGATCGATTAATTTCCGAACATGTCGTAAATGACAAAGACAGCATCGAAATCCTATCACAAATGCTTATGGTTTACCTTGTACAAACCAATAAAAGTTCTTATTCCCAAGCAAATAATTTACTTTTTCAATCCTTAAATTCGCCAAAAGAAAGTAGAAGAATCAGAGCGACTAAGACTCTTGGTAGCCTTGCCGATGCAGGCCTTATTGATGTCATCAGTTCCAAATTACTCAATGTTTTGAATGATGAATCATCATATGTCAAAAAAGCAGCAATTGTTAGTCTTGCGCATATGGCCACAGAGAAAGAGGTTCTCAAGCCTGTTCTAGAAAACCATATTAAAACTGCTTTTGCCAATGATGATCAAATATATATCTCAGGTGCCATCTATGCCTGTGACATTCTTAACCTTACATCTCTTATTGCTGATTCTCACGAACGCCTTTGGTCCATCTTATTATCTCTAGATCCATTTACACAAAGTATTGCTCTTAAACATTTAATTAGTACCTCACAACCACAGTATAAACCAATTTTGAAGACACTCCTCCACTCGCCCAATGCCAATGTTGTCATATCCGCCAGTAAATATTTCCAAGATGATCCCGAGCCAATTGTATTACCACTTCTTCGTCTCTTATATTGCCCAGATATCATTTCTTTACATTCATTACAACTCATAGAACAAATCACTCGCACAAATCCGCAATTATTTAAGCCTTATTTAACACATTTTTCTCCACCACAAACATCGTCATCATTTACAACTTTATGTATTAACATATTACGAAATGTTCAAACTGAGTTAAGTTCAGAAATATTATTAAAATGGGCGCTTTATTATAATAATCAACAAGCAGTTCATTGTTTAGGTGAATTCGGTGACAAAGAAAAACTTTTATTATTATTACGGAAATCGAATTTAACTATTTCTGAAATTTCTGCTTTTTATTTGACTAAATTCATCGACAACGAATTACTCGCAAACATAATCGAAATGGGTCCAACGAACTCTTCGATTATTTCGGTGATAACTGATACATGTAAAGATAACATCGATGCCGCAGTGACTATGTTAAATGTAATCATCGACAAGTTCGATGTTATGAATGAAGACACAAAAAATGAAGCCGCGCTGTTGGCAGTAAGAACTTTGGACTGTGATAATGGGAATAAATGCGCAAAAAAAGTTTTGGAATTGTGCGAAATGGATAAATGCGATGGCGTCGCAAGAAGAGCAAACGCTTTGCGCAAAATGATGAAAATCAAAAACGCGGTGTGGCAGACGAGAGAACCGCCGAAACCTGTGGAGGGGGAAGCGCGCATGCCAAAGATGGAATGAAGATTTATTAAATTGGTGAGTAAAAAATTGTTTTTATATGTTATCGAAGTTATACTTAATGCGCTTCAATTAAAAATACTTTTTTGAGAATGACTGAAATCCATTTTTAATTAGTTCTTTTAAATTTATATAAATTTTCTATTGAAAAAAATAATAATTTTATACATGTTGATCATTTCCCAAATAAAAGTTTTTACTAAATGGTACACTGATTTTTTATAATGCTCATTCCATTATGGTTGGAATAGATTCTATTAATGAAAATATCAGTAATATCATTACCCAAAAATAAATTGTCAATAAACACTACAATGAATTACATGTTAGTACTTTCAAAAAATAAAAAATCCCAGATATTTTTCTACATAAAAATTTAGCATTGTGCTCTGATAAGCTCAGGCAAAGAGAGTAAAAAATAGGATAATAAAATCAGCGCAAGCTACGTTAAAATTTATTGATGATGTGTACATAAGATTCATTTCATTTGCTTATAAGAATTCGGTAAAATCTGATTTTTTATTATATTCAAATGATTTCAATGATCTTATTAAAAAGTGCTTTTCTAACATATTCGAATTATTTCCTTTCAGCATCATCATTTCCCATTATTTTCATTGTTTCCTTTTCATTCGCTCCCGTTTCTATGTCCTTTGCCGACACCTCCAGTATTCCCTCCTGGTCAATCTTAAATATCACATTAATTTGCGGATCGCCCAACTCGGCCTTCTTTATGTTACCCAGCAGAAACTCACCCAAAAGTGTATTGTTTTCAGTTTTCTTGTCATCGCCCATGAACACTTTGATTTTCACTTGTTCCTGATAATGTGAAGCAGTGGTAAATATCTCACTTTTTTGTGTAGGGATCCTTGTGTTCTTATGGATCAACACAAACATATTGCCGCCGGACGTTTCGACGCCGATGTCATGTGGTATGACAGATTGGTAACGAATAATGTTTCCTCCATTACGTATTATATCGTGCCCTAATATCGCTGCGCCAATCGCAACAGCTAAGTAGGGGTCTACGCCATGTTTTGGCGATTTTCCGAAATATTCTGACAATATATCTTTCACTCGAGGTATCTTACTAGAGCCGCCTACCAATATTATTTCATCAATGCTTTCCTTGGGCAGTTCGGAATCATGCAAAACACGTTTTACAGGGTCTAAAATTCGATCAAATAAATCTTGATTAATTTTTTCAAACTCTTCTCTAGTGAGCGTGTATTCAAAATCTTTCCCATCACATAAGTTTGGACAAAAAATATTGTATTTCATGTTTTTGGAAAGAGTTATCTTGGCTTGCTCGATCTTTTGTTGAATAGTAAAAACCGAGCGCGGCTTAACAAGAAAGTCAGTTCCGTACTTTGTTCTGCAAATATCTGCAAGGTGTTTCATGATATTATTATCAATATCTTGACCTCCAAGATGTGGGTCACAAGCAGTCGCAATTACATCAAAATTGTTTTTTTCGGTAGAAAGAAGTGATACGTCAAGAGTCCCACCGCCAAAATCAAATACAAGAATTTTCATATTTGTATCTATTTTTGCATTTATACCATAACCAATGGCAGCAGCAGTAGGCTCGTCAACGATACGTAAAACATTAAGACCTGCTAGTTCACCTGCTTTTCGGGTGCTTAAACGCTGATTACAGTCAAAGCCTGCAGGAACAGAAATGATTGCATCCTTTACATCTTGGCCAAGATGATCAACTGCAATAGTTTTCATTTCCTTGAGAATATAGGAGGAAATTTCTTCTGGTGAAAAATGCTTTATTTGATCGTTTATATTAATTTCAATAAGTGGGTCACCTACACCATCTGATACAACCTTGAATGGCCATAATTTCATGCCTTCTTGGATGGATAGATCATTAAATTTTTTTCCAATCATACGCTTGACATCAAAAACAATTCTTTTCAAGTCCACTAATGCTTGGGTTTTAGCTTCTTCACCAACATATACCTCATCATCTGTGAATGTAACAAATGAAGGGGTTGAAAAATTAGAAGAATTATTACTGATAACCCCAACACCGTCAGCTTTAAAAACCGCAACAGAGCTATATGTTGTCCCAAGATCAATACCGAGAACATATTTGTTGTTTTGAGGTATCATTGGATATTTTTGGAGTGTGAAGTCAAAATTGAAACAATGTTCGGTTGGCAAATTTTTCGATTATTATAATCGATTAAAATAAATTCAAAAAATTGGAAATTAAGAACAGCACTTTTGAATAAATATCATATTTCAATCAAAATAGAATTAGGGATAAAAGAAAATCTCTGTCAAAAATTAAATACGATCAAAATTCACTCAAATGCTACTGCTCATATCTCATATCTGCATGGAAAAATGCAGAAAAAAATGGTACCTGTGGGGTTCGAACCCACGCACCTCTCGGTATTGGGGCTTAAATCCAACGCCTTAGACCACTCGGCCAAAGTACCATCTATGACTTTATTAAAAAAGTGGAAATGAAACTTTAATTATCAATCTTAATGAAATTCGTCAATTTTTTTAAACGATTTTGTATTGCTGACTGTGGAAACAATTGTTATTAATATGAAAATTTTATGTGCATAAACGTAGATGAAGTGACTTCTCATTATTTATCATATTGAAAATCAAAATGACTAATAATCAAAGTGATGAATTAAAAGATTGAAGTTGCTTCTTTCCAAATATTTTACCCGTCACAAAAGAAAATTAATTTGTCTTTTTTCATGATATCATGAAATTAAATTTTTTATTGTTTTTTAAATGTTTAAAAAATGGTGATTTCGGTTTCGACCTTCTAAGTTTTTTATATCAAATGATTTTTCATTTTAGTTATTCACATGGTTGTTAAATTTTGAATGTAAAGAACTAAACTTTTGGTTTGGGGTGCCTTTTCAGTTTTCGATGTTTTTGATAACGTTATTTTGTGGGTAAACTTATCAAAAACGTGTAAAAAAAATGAATTTCACGATTTTTGGGCTCACCGCGATTCATATGTCAACATCACCAATGTTTACAAAACCATCTTTAACTATTAAGCGCTGTGAGTTTCATAAATTTTTTAATAATATTTATTTTGGACCAAAAATCGAAGTTATTCAAAGTAAGTTTCAAAAAGGAATTTCATCAGCCATTCATGTTGAAAGTGTTATTTATACAGAACCATATAATTCTACCGGTATTTCACTTGACGAAGTTCAATTTTTATCTGTTCGTTCAAGTAATTCACCCATTGTTTATGCCAACAATCAAGGTAATGTTTATTCATCGATTTCACAATGTATTTTTTATCAATGTTCCACGAACTCAAATTCTCTTGTTGAAATTGTGTCCAGTCCTATAGTTCAAATTAACGGCACATGTTTTTATGAATGTTCATCTGAAACAGTTTCTACTATTTTTATTAATAGTACATCTACACGATCTAATATTATTCAATTTGTTACAACAGTTTCATGTTCATCCAAATTTAGTGTTTATTCGTTTATAGGGACGACATTTAATCTTCGGAACATTAACACGACCAAAGAAGACGGGAACATGCACTGTTATTACTTTTCGAGTCTCAGCAACACGATTTCGTATTCGGACATTAGTTACGATTCATTCAGCGAAAGCATTTTTTTGTATGGTGACTGCGAAAGTAATCACATCATAACATATAATAACATTTACAATGTCACGAGTTCGTATTATATTGTTAGCGATTCGTCTGAAAAGATTGGAATTACGATTACGTTGACATCGCTCATTGACAATTACATCAGCGACGAAACTTTTTTTCTGCATTAGTAACAATACGATTATTACATTTAGCGAAAGTTTAATTAGTGACGAAATTCAGCGACTAAACAGTTCGCGAATTATCATTAACAATTGTAAATTCGAAGACAGCGAAAATATGCGAACGAATTACTTCCTGAACACGATTTACTGCGAAGCGCCGATTGAAGTCATCGACGAAAATGTTCTCTTAAATCGTCTGAGCAACGAAGAAGTTATCCTTTTGATTGTTGTTTGCGTTGCAGTTGTTGCAGAACTTGCGGAAGTGCTTTTGTATCTGTACCGAAAGAGTAACGAAAACGAAAGCGAAGAAGTGAGCGAATACGAAGAAGAGTGCGACGAATACTCCGACTTTTACTATGAAACATTCGATATGAATCCGCTGCAGAACACAGAGTACATCTGAGTGCGAATGCGAATGTGAATGCGAATTATTTGTAAATAAAATGTTTCGTAACTTTCAATTGCGAATTAGTGAAATGTTTTGAATTAATAAATAAATTTAAATTACGTAATCAGCGCATTGTTGAACCATTATAAGAAGTTTATAATGTTATGCCATCGCCAACAAACGACATTTAGAATGTTAAATTTCGGCAAATTATACACTTTAGTAACATATCTTTAAGTTGTTTGATCATGATATAAAATAAAAATAAAAACTTTTTATTTATTATTTCACTAATTAGAGAGCGTTAAGTTCCATTCGCCTGTTTCATTCACAATCGGAACATTCAGTAGTTCTGTTGATATAGTTCCACACAAAGGGCAGTCGCTGCCAATGATTTCGTAAAGTTTCTGACGCTGATTTTCGTCATTCATTGATTGGTTCTCGAGTTCGATGATTTCCAATTTCTTATTCTTGTAAATGGAAATATAATTATTGATTAAACACTTGCGATGAAACACGTGTCCGCATTCGAATTCGAAATATTCGCTTTCGGTAATATTTAAATTACATTCGTTACAGTAAACATTATGATTTTGTTGCTGTTGTTGTTGTTGATAATTATTGTTCAGTTCGAATTGTTCGTTCCAATTCTCGATCTCTGTAAGTAAACTGACGTTTTCTTTGGACTTTTTCGTTAAGTTTTTAATAGTGTCCAAAACATTCTCTAACTCATTAACAATTTCCGTTTTCGATAAATTCTCAGTGTTAAGCGTTTCTTCTTTAGTTTTACTTCGATATAACATTTTATGATAAAATTCTTGAATTTGATTTTCATATTCTTTCGATATTTTAGAATTAATATCTTTCGTGGTTTGATACGCTTCGTAATAAAGTCCAATTTGCGATGAGAAATATGAAGACGTCAAATAAAAATTTGGATTTCTTTAACGCATTAATTAAGATAAATGGTTCTGAAATACTTAAACTATTAATGTTACTTAATTGTTCATAAATATTTGAATCATATTCTTGTGATCCTTGATTATGACTTAAATGAAGTAAAAATTCAAATATCATTTTGTTGTTATGGATTTGAATCGATTGTTGTAAATTATTATAAAGAATTTCATTGTTTAAATATTCACTTAAAAATGGTAAAATTTGTGTTAATGTTTTATAATCAATTAAATTATTCGAAATAAATGGTATAAATGATTTCGGTGATCGAATAGAAATACTTGGAATTAAATAATAATATTCGGAATTTTGATAAACTTGTTCAATAAATTCTGAATAACGCTCTTGATAAATTAATTCTAAAAAAATCGATTTCGTTTTCGGTGTATTAGTAAAAAATTCTTGATTATGAATCGATTCAAATATATTAGAAAACGCACGCATTTTAATTAAATGCATAGCAATATTATAAATATCAATTTCATTAGTAGAAATTAAACTATGAATTTTAAAATTGTCATTTTTGTTTTTATTACTTTGTTCTGATAAATAATATATCTCAAATTCAAATATTAAAAATTGTAATAATATTTGTGATTTAGAATCATGAATTTGTGTAATTAAATTACTTAAAAAATTTATTAACTAAATCCCATTGATTATTATGAATTAATCGAAATAACACTTCACATGGTTGACATTTATCACTCGATTTAACTTCTCGAATATGTTGTTCACGAATAAATTTCGTAGTTAATACTTTAGCTGGTGAACTTTCATTTTCATATGAAATTCGAAAAATATATTGTTGTGATAATACATTAAAATAATCACCTGAATAATCGGGATTCATAGATAATACTTGATAACCAAGAAATGGATAACGAAATGCAAGTTTACCATTATCTAAACAAATGGCTATAATATAATTATTAGATAATAAAATACTATGATAATGCGTTAATAATATTCGTGGTGATGTATCCATTTTACCAACTAAACTCGTAACTTCATCTTCTAATACATTAGAAATCTTTTGTGTAGAAAGTCGAAGAATATTTTTTATGTTCTTCTTTAAAATTAAATAATTCTTTAATAGGAATTATAAATAAATTAAATTCTGTTAACCATGTTAAATGTGTTTCATTACAAACAATATATGATGGAAATTTATGCCCATTTAAATTTTCGTTTTCATTAAATATTTTCGTAATGTTCTTACATTGAATATTTTGTTGCATAATTTCTTGAATTGAAAGATAATATAAATCTAAATAAATAGAAATAATTAAATATGCATTATTATTATAATAAAATATGGATAAACTTGAAATTGGTTCATTTTGTTTTTGAACTTTAAATTGTGTAACTAAATGAAATGAAATATTATATTGTTGTTGTGAAAATTCAATAACATGAATCTCACCATTATTAGTGCCTGCTATAATATAATGTGAATTATTATATGTAATACTTTGAATAGCTGACCAATGAAATGACCGATCTTGTGAAACTGGATGAACTCGTCCATTAGGTGTGACTAAAAATAAATGATATCGTTCAGCTACTACTATAAATAAATTACCTTCTTTAACTGGAATAATGTTTTGAATACGATCTTTAAACTCGTGTGTAAACTCTTGACGTTTAAGTGGATTTTCTGGATTATAACGCCATAATAAAATATTACCATTTAATGATCGTAATGAATATGGACCTTTTTGAACATAATGTGAAATACTTGAAAAATTACTGGTCTTATTAATCTTTTCTAAACGTCGAACTGTAAATGGTGGTGATTTCTCCCCAAAAACCCATCGGCGTTTGGCACTAATATTTTCTTTTTCAATCGTTTCATTGTTAGTAAATGCTGAATCAAATCCAAAATCCATTTTTTTTTGTTACTTTTACTGGCAGTGACCGTTTAATATATTAAGAATACGTTAATAATCATTCTTTGTTTTATTTTGTTTATTTGTTTGAAAATTGTGACTGATGCATTGATCAATGTTATTATTCTTCATTTGACAATTGATATCCATTTGATATTTCAAATAATGTTCATTCATATAAATTTAATATAATTTCGGATTCTGCAATTACGTAATTAAAACCAATATTGAATACATACATCAAATTCTAAATACTATTAAGGAAAATGTATAAATATCAAATGTTATTGTATTTTCATTAATCACGTATAATGTCATGCTTGTATAATGAGAATAATTCAGAATTAACATTTTCTTTTGAAAACAATCAAGTATTCATTTTAATGCATTATTTTCTCTCATGTAAATAAATTACTCGTTAAATTCAAAAGAATTACCGAATTGTTAAAAAATTTCGTTTATTTCATTCTCCTTCTTCCTCTTCTTCCTCTTCATCATCTTCATTTACAAGATCAAGATATTCATCTTTCATGATAGTCGCTCTCCTTATTAACTGTTTTCCTTTGATTGTACTGACTCCGATTGCTTCTGCTTGTTTTGTATCATCTTCTACTTGTTTCAGAATTTTCTTTAAATAGGCGGATCCATCTTTGCTTTCTTGACTGACTTCTTCCCATTTTTCTGTGAGAATTTTAAGAAGTGTTTGAAGTTCTTTTGGAGCATTATCTCGATATTTATCATATCCATGTAATCTATCAAGTGTTTCTTTCATTAGAGTTCTTATCAGACGCATGCTAATCCATCTTCCTAACTCATCTTGTCCCATTAAATAAAATTCTAAACCACCAGGTTTGGGTAATTTCATTTTGATTTCTTCATATTCATTTGGTTTCAAATCTTCAATGTTTCTATATGTCCTTTTTTCTTCATTGACCAACTCATTATATTCCTCTATCATAACATTACATCTACGTTGCAGCTGCTTTGTTTCCACTGCATTGATGTCTCTTGATTTTATTTCTTTTTGGTCTGCTTGAATTTGATCATATAATTTATTTAAAATAGGCAGGGTGTCTTGCATTTTTCACCTCTTCTTGAACTTAGCTTATTTTCTTTTTAATGTTAGCAAACATTGCACTCAGATAATTTGGTGGTTGAATTGAATATTTTTTGAATGCAGCATAAACTTCTACGACTTCCTTACGCAATTGTTCTAATAGTTTAAGGCTCATCCATCTTTCTAATTCCCATGATTTAACCAACGGATAGAAAGCCATGCCTCCAGGTCTTGGTAACTTCTTCGTAAATTCCAATGCTTCATTTTTTGGTAAATCTTTAAGTTCTCTTAATGGTTTGTTGTCTGAGGATCCTCCTTTTTTTGTTTCCCTTTTTATTTATTATAGACTTTTTATTTTAAGAATGAGAAAATATTGCATTCTAAAAAAAGCTTTCGATGATATAATGAAAATGATACTACCACTACATCAATTCAAATTAACTGCAAAGCTTACATCCCATAAATAGAGCTGCTTGTTGTAGTATGTGATTTGGCACAATATAGATATAAATGATATCTTAAATATATATTTTATACCAATATTTATTTGAAACAACAAATTTGTTAGTTAATTTAAAAACATTTATAATTAATACAACTTTTAAATTGGAATCTTCTTCTGTGAACAAAACGCACAAAATTCTTCCAGAGAAATCGAATCCTTACTCAAATGTTTTCGGTCAAATTCATCAATAAAATCTTCGCAAAATCGAGATGCAATATTATCTCCATTTACTGCCATAAAATGTTGTATATCAACTGCGTTAATTGACTTACTACCAATTCCAGCAATCATTTGGAAGTAATAAGCATATCTTTTTCTAGAATTAAGAAAAATTGTATCTCGTTGAATTCCAGCTTCATCAAGAAATCTTTTAAATGTCACAAATTCGCATTCTTTAAATGCATCCTTTGCTGGAAGTCTGAAAATATCAAAAATATGTCTAGCTGTGCTAATTGAAATTTTACCATCTTCATCTTCGTCAAACTCTCTAAAAACAATGGCCATGTCAGACATCCATTCCTCAGGGAGCTTTTCGATTGCAGAATTATAATCAAATATGTTCTTTTTTGGGTTCATTTTCGTAGAGACCGTTAAATATTTTTGCAGCAGCGAATATCGTTTTTAGCCTTATCTTTTAAATAATATGCTCATACAAATGGCTTTCCTTGAATAGTGTTTCCTTGTCTTACAAATGTTTCGTTCTCGAGAAGAGAAACGAGCTTTCCATTATGTTTCGAACTTTTAAAATTTTAAAATAAAATGTTTTCAAGTTTGAAAGCTTTCAAGTTTTAAATGTATTTTTTTTTTTGCTCTGTTAAATTTTTCAACATTTTATATTTATAATTTTTTATTTTTACACAAATTTGACAACCTTAAAGCAACATATAAAGGGCGTAAACTCCAAAAATGTTTTTTCAATCTGGTTTTATTTAAAATTGAAAAAATGCTGTTTTTACTCTTTTAATGTTGACGAAAGCAGGTTATAATTTTTTCAGTTATCACTTCAGAAATAGTTAATTTTTGAATAACAAAAAGACTTCAAGAAATGTCAAGTCTCAAAACATTTTATTATTTGGATAAATTGAATTTTTGATTCTTGTTTTTAATTGGTCTAAATCAATTAATTTTTCCATTTATGATATAAACAATTTATGTGGTTAATTAACAAAAGTTTATTTGTTTATTTATGGTTTTCAAGAAATAGAAACTTATAAAAACATTATTTATAATGATTACGATATTTATTATTTTTGTAAAGTGTGAATTTGAATTAAGTTTAAGTGTAAATACCCAAAATATAAAAGGAAGTGTTGAATTAAGTTGGGAGAAAGAGCCAAACAAAAATTTTTATACAATATCTAAAAAGACATCTGGAAAATGGAGACGAATCAGTACATATACAAAAGACAAACAAATAAAAATTATAAATTTTTATCCATATGATACTAAATCAGTTAATGTTATAAATGTTTCAACTGGAGGTTATTCAATACCAGAATGGAATATGAAAATGAGTTCTGATACAACTTCTAGATTATATGTTGCATCACAAGTTTTCAGGTTATGGTTAGAAGGTGGCGTTTTAGATACGAATGTCCCTCAAAAATTTTCGCCACTTCTTGATGGAAAAGTTCATGTTGAGCAATACAATTTTGATACATTTAATCACCTTACATTAGAAGATCTTAAAGGTTATGATATAATTGTGTTTGGTATGTGGGAATATAATGGATATTTAACACTTGCTGATCATGAAATTAATTCATTAGTTATACCATATATTGAAATGTGTAATGGTGTTCTTCTATGTAATAATGCAATTTCATCAGTTTTTCAAGGAAAAGGGTTTAATTTAATACAAGAAAAGTTTGGATTAAAAGTAGATAGACCAGCAACTTCACAATATAACCAGATAACGCCAAATATTGATGGAATTACTTCAACTTATCCTTATGAAATCCAATTATCAGAAAATTCTTATATTTTTACTCAGCAATGGATTTCAGAAGGAAAAGTTACTGATGGAGATTTATGGTATAAAGCCGACAAAAATGATGAAACTTTTTATTTAGTTACAAAAGATAATACGGCTATAATACAAATGGGATCTTTTGAAATGAATGTTAATGAAATTGAATTAAAAATTTTAGCAAATACATTAACATATCTTATACAAAAAACTACAGATGAAAATTTTATTGATTTAACAGCAGTCGATGCAAATCCACCAGATGTTAAAGTTGATTGTTATTCGAAACCATATCATGTTACTTGGGAAGGTGTTGATAAAGGAACCGAATATACGTATAAAGTAGTTGCACACGATGAAGCTGGTAAAAATATAGCAGAAACAAAAGAAAAAACTATTAACGTTATAACAGATATCAAAGAATATCTTTATATTATCGATTCTGTCGAAAATACCGAAATTACTGAATATTTAAAGAAATATAAAGTAACTACAAAGAAAGAAATTCCTTTAAATAAATTCGATTTTGGAAGATATTTCCACATATGCCCAGTTGATAACGCAGGAAATTTTGGTAAAACTCAAACATGTGCAATACCACCAATTCCAACACAATCACCAAATATTAACGAATCTATATCAAACATTTCAATTAATTCCGAAGGAAAAAAGATATCAAAAGTAACAACAGCAGTTCTTTTTATTGCAATTGCATTGATTGTCTTATGTGCTGTAATTGCATTAATATTTATAATAAGTCATAAGAAAAAAGTGGATATATTAAATAAGTTTGAAAAAGAAGATGTAGCACCATTATTTGATAAAAATGAGAAAGATCCTTTTGAAAATGATAAACAAGAGAATTAATTGAAATGAATAAACATCAAAATCAATAAATATATGAATCTATACAATATTGGAAGATTTGGAAGATGTTACAAAATGATATTTTGATTTTAGCGCTTATTTGTTCTTTGTACTTGACCATTTTCATTAAATTTAGTGGGTTCATTATGACTTTTTTGTATGCAGTACAAAACAAAATTTTAGACATAATACTCATATGAGGAAATGTAATAATTGAGAAAAATATATATTTTGATCAAGGAAAAATTATATTATATGAAAATATTGAGATAATTACAAGAAAAACACAAATTTTATTAATTATAACTATGAAGATGAAAGAGGTTTGGATAATATGTTTTCTAATGATTTCAGTCAAAGCATTTTATAAAATTTATAAAAAAAACTTGATGAATTCGTAGAGTATATAATTTTTTTATTATATTTGAATTCGAATGAACATTTTTGTTGTGTATTTGGAGAATACTTATTATTAATCAATGTGTGAGAAATTTTAAATTTTTTTAAAATTTACATCATATAGAAGCTTTACCTTCAACATTTTTCTTTAAAAAAGATATTATTGATGAAAATCCATATTTTTAATGCTTAGTCTCTTGCAATGACATATGTGCAAATATTTGCCGAGTGAAAAACAATTGATATTTGCTTTAAAGGCAAAATGACATATTTATATTTAGAAAAATTAAACAATATTTATAATATTCATCATTGAAAAAATATAGTTACATTAAAATGATCAAATTATTAAGAATTTACATTTATTTTTGTCTTTACAGTGATCTAAATATTCAGTTACAAATTCAAGCGGTAATGTAAAAAAGAATTTTTATATCACTCACTGGAGCATGTTGTGAAATGGGTTTACCAATCACGCACAAAAATTTTTCGACAGATTTTCTTATAATTCTATATTTATATTGCAGATTCATAAAAAAAAGCATAGAGCGATTCATTTCCACTGCTGGACGACCAGGAAATTTTGATTATACTTTAAATATTGACCGCTTACCCCAATTATGTTCTTAAATATGTATTATGTAATTGCAGAATCCGAAATTATATTAAATTTATATTAATGTACATTATTTGAAATATCAAATGGATATCAATTGTCAAATGAAGAATAATAACATTGATCAATGCATCAGTCACAATTTTCAAACAAATAAACAAAATAAAACAAAGAATGATTATTAACGTATTCTTAATATATTAAACGGTCACTGCCAGTAAAAGTAACAAAAAAAAATGGATTTTGGATTTGATTCAGCATTTACTAACAATGAAACGATTGAAAAAGAAAATATTAGTGCCAAACGCCGATGGGTTTTTGGGGAGAAATCACCACCATTTACAGTTCGACGTTTAGAAAAAGATTAATAAGACCAGTAATTTTTCAAGTATTTCACATTATGTTCAAAAAGGTCCATATTCATTACGATCATTAAATGGTAATATTTTATTATGGCGTTATAATCCAGAAAATCCACTTAAACGTCAAGAGTTTACACACGAGTTTAAAGATCGTATTCAAAACATTATTCCAGTTAAAGAAGGTAATTTATTTATAGTAGTAGCTGAACGATATCATTTATTTTTTAGTCACACCTAATGGACGAGTTCATCCAGTTTCACAAGATCGGTCATTTCATTGGTCAGCTATTCAAAGTATTACATATAATAATTCACATTATATTATAGCAGGCACTAATAATGGTGAGATTCATGTTATTGAATTTTCACAACAACAATATAATATTTCATTTCATTTAGTTACACAATTTAAAGTTCAAAAACAAAATGAACCAATTTCAAGTTTATCCATATTTTATTATAATAATAATGCATATTTAATTATTTCTATTTATTTAGATTTATATTATCTTTCAATTCAAGAAATTATGCAACAAAATATTCAATGTAAGAACATTACGAAAATATTTAATGAAAACGAAAATTTAAATGGGCATAAATTTCCATCATATATTGTTTGTAATGAAACACATTTAACATGGTTAACAGAATTTAATTTATTTATAATTCCTATTAAAGAATTATTTAATTTTAAAGAAGAACATAAAAATATTCTTCGACTTTCTACACAAAAGATTTCTAATGTATTAGAAGATGAAGTTACGAGTTTAGTTGGTAAAATGGATACATCACCACGAATATTATTAACGCATTATCATAGTATTTTATTATCTAATAATTATATTATAGCCATTTGTTTAGATAATGGTAAACTTGCATTTCGTTATCCATTTCTTGGTTATCAAGTATTATCTATGAATCCCGATTATTCAGGTGATTATTTTAATGTATTATCACAACAATATATTTTTTCGAATTTCATATGAAAATGAAAGTTCACCAGCTAAAGTATTAACTACGAAATTTATTCGTGAACAACATATTCGAGAAGTTAAATCGAGTGATAAATGTCAACCATGTGAAGTGTTATTTCGATTAATTCATAATAATCAATGGGATTTAGTTAATAAATTTTTAAGTAATTTAATTACACAAATTCGCGATTCTAAATCACAAATATTATTACAATTTTTAATATTTGAATTTGAGATATATTATTTATCAGAACAAAGTAATAAAAACAAAAATGACAATTTTAAAATTCATAGTTTAATTTCTACTAATGAAATTGATATTTATAATATTGCTATGCATTTAATTAAAATGCGTGCGTTTTCTAATATATTTGAATCGATTCATAATCAAGAATTTTTTACTAATACACCGAAAACGAAATCGATTTTTTTAGAATTAATTTATCAAGAGCGTTATTCAGAATTTATTGAACAAGTTTATCAAAATTCCGAATATTATTATTTAATTCCAAGTATTTCTATTCGATCACCGAAATCATTTATACCATTTATTTCGAATAATTTAATTGATTATAAAACATTAACACAAATTTTACCATTTTTAAGTGAATATTTAAACAATGAAATTCTTTATAATAATTTACAACAATCGATTCAAATCCATAACAACAAAATGATATTTGAATTTTTACTTCATTTAAGTCATAATCAAGGATCACAAGAATATGATTCAAATATTTATGAACAATTAAGTAACATTAATAGTTTAAGTATTTCAGAACCATTTATCTTAATTAATGCGTTAAAGAAATCCAAATTTTATTTGACGTCTTCATATTTCTCATCGCAAATTGGACTTTATTACGAAGCGTATCAAACCACGAAAGATATTAATTCTAAAATATCGAAAGAATATGAAAATCAAATTCAAGAATTTTATCATAAAATGTTATATCGAAGTAAAACTAAAGAAGAAACGCTTAACACTGAGAATTTATCGAAAACGGAAATTGTTAATGAGTTAGAGAATGTTTTGGACACTATTAAAAACTTAACGAAAAAGTCCAAAGAAAACGTCAGTTTACTTACAGAGATCGAGAATTGGAACGAACAATTCGAACTGAACAATAATTATCAACAACAACAACAGCAACAAAATCATAATGTTTACTGTAACGAATGTAATTTAAATATTACCGAAAGCGAATATTTCGAATTCGAAATTTTATATCATGATCAAACAACTTAAAGATATGTTACTAAAGTGTATAATTTGCCGAAATTTAACATTCTAAATGTCGTTTGTTGGCGATGGCATAACATTATAAACTTCTTATAATGGTTCAACAATGCGCTGATTACGTAAATTAAATTTATTTATTAATTCCAAACATTTCACTTATTTGCACGTTATCTGTGCATCGCGTCGCACATTTCTTAAGTTGTTTCGCTGCTGCGCTGATTACGTAAATTAAATTTATTTATTAATTCCAAACATTTCACTTATTTGCACGTTATCTGTGCATCGCGTCGCACACTTCTTAAGTTGTTTCGCTGCTGCGCTGATTACGTAAATTAAATTTATTTATTAATTCCAAACATTTCACTTATTTGCACGTTATCTGTGCATCGCGTCGCACATTTCTTAAGTTGTTTCGCTGCTGCGCTGATTACGTAAATTAAATTTATTTATTAATTCCAAACATTTCACTTATTTGCACGTTATCTGTGCATCGCGTCGCACATTTCTTAAGTTGTTTCGCTGCTGCGCTGATTACGTAAATTAAATTTATTTATTAATTCCAAACATTTCACTTATTTGCACGTTATCTGTGCATCGCGTCGCACATTTCTTAAGTTGTTTCGCTGCTGCGCTGATTACGTAAATTAAATTTATTTATTAATTCCAAACATTTCACTTATTTGCACGTTATCTGTGCATCGCGTCGCACACTTCTTAAGTTGTTTCGCTGCTGCGCTGATTACGTAAATTAAATTTATTTATTAATTCCAAACATTTCACTTATTTGCACGTTATCTGTGCATCGCGTCGCACATTTCTTAAGTTGTTTCGCTGCTGCGCTGATTACGTAAATTAAATTTATTTATTAATTCCAAACATTTCACTTATTTGCACGTTATCTGTGCATCGCGTCGCACATTTCTTAAGTTGTTTCGCTGCTGCGCTGATTACGTAAATTAAATTTATTTATTAATTCCAAACATTTCACTTATTTGCACGTTATCTGTGCATCGCGTCGCACATTTCTTAAGTTGTTTCGCTGCTGCGCTGATTACGTAAATTAAATTTATTTATTAATTCCAAACATTTCACTTATTTGCACGTTATCTGTGCATCGCGTCGCACATTTCTTAAGTTGTTTCGCTGCTGCGCTGATTACGTAAATTAAATTTATTTATTAATTCCAAACATTTCACTTATTTGCACGTTATCTGTGCATCGCGTCGCACATTTCTTAAGTTGTTTCGCTGCTGCGCTGATTACGTAAATTAAATTTATTTATTAATTCCAAACATTTCACTTATTTGCACGTTATCTGTGCATCGCGTCGCACATTTCTTAAGTTGTTTCGCTGCTGCGCTGATTACGTAAATTAAATTTATTTATTAATTCCAAACATTTCACTTATTTGCACGTTATCTGTGCATCGCGTCGCACATTTCTTAAGTTGTTTCGCTGCTGCGCTGATTACGTAAATTAAATTTATTTATTAATTCCAAACATTTCACTTATTTGCACGTTATCTGTGCATCGCGTCGCACATTTCTTAAGTTGTTTCGCTGCTGCGCTGATTACGTAAATTAAATTTATTTATTAATTCCAAACATTTCACTTATTTGCACGTTATCTGTGCATCGCGTCGCACATTTCTTAAGTTGTTTCGCTGCTGCGCTGATTACGTAAATTAAATTTATTTATTAATTCCAAACATTTCACTTATTTGCACGTTATCTGTGCATCGCGTCGCACATTTCTTAAGTTGTTTCGCTGCTGCGCTGATTACGTAAATTAAATTTATTTATTAATTCCAAACATTTCACTTATTTGCACGTTATCTGTGCATCGCGTCGCACATTTCTTAAGTTGTTTCGCTGCTGCGCTGATTACGTAAATTAAATTTATTTATTAATTCCAAACATTTCACTAATTCGCAATTGAAAGTTACGAAACATTTTATTTACAAATAATTCGCATTCACATTCGCATTCGCACTCAGATGTACTCTGTGTTCTGCAGCGGATTCATATCGAATGTTTCATAGTAAAAGTCGGAGTATTCGTCGCACTCTTCTTCGTATTCGCTCACTTCTTCGCTTTCGTTTTCGTTGCTCTTTCGGTACAGATACAAAAGCACTTCCGCAAGTTCTGCAACAACTGCAACGCAAACAACAATCAAAAGGATAACTTCTTCGTTGCTCAGACGATTTAAGAGAACATTTTCGTCGATGACTTCAATCGGCGCTTCGCAGTAAATCGTGTTCAGGAAGTAATTCGTTCGCATATTTTCGCTGTCTTCGAATTTACAATTGTTAATGATAATTCGCGAACTGTTTAGTCGCTGAATTTCGTCACTAATTAAACTTTCGCTAAATGTAATAATCGTATTGTTACTAATGCAGAA
Source organism: Histomonas meleagridis (assembly GCF_020186115.1). Classification (NCBI taxonomy): domain Eukaryota; phylum Parabasalia; order Tritrichomonadida; family Dientamoebidae; genus Histomonas; species Histomonas meleagridis. The sequence goes on from NW_027150923.1 coordinate 629,384, forward strand.
AAAAGTTTCGTCGCTGATGTAATTGTCAATGAGCGATGTCAACGTAATCGTAATTCCAATCTTTTCAGACGAATCGCTAACAATATAATACGAACTCGTGACATTGTAAATGTTATTATATGTTATGATGTGATTACTTTCGCAGTCACCATACAAAAAAAAGCTTTCGCTGAATGAATCGTAACTAATGTCCGAATACGAAATCGTGTTGCTGAGACTCGAAAAAGTAATAACAGTGCATGTTCCCGTCTTCTTTGGTCGTGTTAATGTTCCGAAGATTAAATGTCGTCCCTATAAACGAATAAACACTAAATTTGGATGAACATGAAACTGTTGTAACAAATTGAATAATATTAGATCGTGTAGATGTACTATTAATAAAAATAGTAGAAACTGTTTCAGATGAACATTCATAAAAACATGTGCCGTTAATTTGAACTATAGGACTGGACACAATTTCAACAAGAGAATTTGAGTTCGTGGAACATTGATAAAAAATACATTGTGAAATCGATGAATAAACATTACCTTGATTGTTGGCATAAACAATGGGTGAATTACTTGAACGAACAGATAAAAATTGAACTTCGTCAAGTGAAATACCGGTAGAATTATATGGTTCTGTATAAATAACACTTTCAACATGAATGGCTGATGAAATTCCTTTTTGAAACTTACTTTGAATAACTTCGATTTTTGGTCCAAAATAAATATTATTAAAAAATTTATGAAACTCACAGCGCTTAATAGTTAAAGATGGTTTTGTAAACATTGGTGATGTTGACATATGAATCGCGGTGAGCCCAAAAATCGTGAAATTCATTTTTTTTACACGTTTTTGATAAGTTTACTTAACCGGAGTTTGACACACAGAGAAATTGAATGAATTATGCGTTATTTTTTGAGAATAACGAGAACGTTTATTGTGTAAAAAAGTGAAAATCCAATGAAAATATTTTAGTTGAAACTTAGCAACATGGCTTCTTTTTATCCGGGTTTTCGTTTTCGTTTCCGCCGATATCAACCGCATCCTTTTTAACATCAATTGATTGAACACGGTCAGCAATATCTTCAAATAACTCGTCAATATTTTGGCCGTTTTTGGCTGATGTTTCAAAGTAAAATGCCTTGATTTTTTCGGCTTTAGTGCTTGCTTCTTCGTTTGTGACTTTTCTTTCGTCAGCAAGATCAGATTTGTTTCCGACAAGGTAAATTAATGGGAGGACTTCGAAGTGCGATCGAACTTCATCATACCATTCGAAGGCAGCATCTAAAGATTCAGGCTCAGTTAATGAAAAAACAATAATTGCTGCTTGTGAACCTTGATAGTACATTGGAGCAAGTGACCTAAACCTTTCTTGACCTGCTGTATCCCAAATACGAAGGGTAACACGAGCTTGTTCGGTTTGAATAGTTTTTGCGAAAAATGATGCACCTACTGTTGAAGCTTGCTCAGAATCGAACAAATCGGATGTAGCGCGGGTTACAAGGCATGTTTTCCCTACATTTGTTGCACCAAGAAGAACAACTTTGGCTTCGATTGATGTCATTACTAGAAATAAAACGGTTTTATTCAAAAATCAATAGCCAAAATGTTTCTGTAGCATCAGCGTTCAATGGTTTATGCAGTGGTTGTCAATTGGCTCAACAGTAAAATACGTTAAAAAACGTTTTTATGCTTTACAAAAAACTTAAAATCTAATAGGAAAAAGAATAAAAACATCTTAAGAAGCCAAATATGCAAGTGTCATCTTCTTTGATTCGTCAAGTTACGGATCTAAATTGTATATTTGGGGCTGATACTGCTTTTTTTGCTCAAAAAGTAAAATCAATTTATATGAACACAAATATATCAGATTGTGCAATTGTTGGAACTCTTTATCATTTAAACATTTTCAAAAATAGTCCATTTTCTCCTTTTAAAAAATCTATTAAGTTAATTCTTCAATTAAGATGGGACGAAATAAATTCAATAAAATCAGATGACCCAAATTCATTTCAACTTCAGGCTAGTAATGGACGTAATGTTGTGTTTAAAGATCCCCATTCTGTTGAAATTCTAGTATTACTTGCTCATCACATCAAATCTATTATTCCTCGATCAGAACTTCCCACTTTTGACTTCGAAAAATCATATCTTGATGGCTATCGAGTTCCGAAAGATGCCATGCTTAAACGAATCAAATTCAATGGTTATATATCATCTCGAAAAGTTCCACAAAAACTTATTACTAAGATTACAAAACTTATCCAAGGCGTTTCTTCTGCGAAGCATTACATCAACTTCCGATATTTTATTGAATATTTTGAATACACAGATATGATTTTAGATGCTCTTTGTTTTCTCCCAAGCATTAATCGTATCATAATTCCACATGCTAATGATGACAGAGAATATTGGGGCTATCTTATTGACTTTCTTTCTATCAATCAAACGATATCTACACTCGAAACTTACGAAGCCATTACTCCAAAATTTAAAACTTTTATTAACGCTCTTTATGAACTTAAATCGTCTAAACTCCGAAACATTGGCTTTTATGAAAATACTTTTAATGAAGATTTTGTTTTCTCAATTTCACATACAATCGAAAAAGGTGTTTTCCAAAGCCTCGCAATATCTAATGGCCTCACTCTTAAGGGGTATCAAACATTACATTCTTTAATGTGTTCGAATAATGGATTCCAATCATTACATACACTTTCACTATGTGGTTGTAAATTCATACAAATCCCTGAAATTTTAGATTCTTTGCCTGACTTACAGACATTAATTGCAGAGAATTGTTCAATTGATCTAACAAAAGTGTTTGAATATTTCACAAATGATCCTAATCAATCTCTTGTTGAGCTTAGATTGTCCGGGAATAGATTTATTTCTACATTAAATGATGATATAATCTTGCCAAAAAATTTAGCCGCACTTCATATGGACAACGTTGAATTCATTGCTGGAGTAATGGAAAAAATACTCAAAGCAATTGCAAGCAGCTATGGAAAAACATCTTTCTTTACATTGTCTATGTCGAAAGCACATCAAACTGCACTTCAATGGGATAAATTCTATTCGTTCATTTCGGACTTCGTTTGTAATCCATTGAAAAAGTTCTTTTTTGACAAAAATCCGTTACAAGAACCGTTTTGTGAATTTATTCGGAATTCCACAACAATTCAAATCTTATCATTACATGGTTGTTTAGATCAAAACACTACATTCATTCGGAATTTAAGTAATGCTTTTGCAGCAAATTCATCGATTGAAGAACTATGTATTTCAGGAGATTTAAATCATTTTTTATCAACATCATTAAATCCTATACTTGAAAAACTTTCACAAAACAAATCAATTAAGTTATTAGATATCACAAAAAACCATGCAGGGAATTCTTTATGCACATCTTTACTTACAATGCTAAAAACAAATAAAACACTTTCTGAGGTTTACATGGACGAAAATGATATTCACCCACAGACACTTAAACAGTTCTTAATAAATATGAAAGAACAAGGTAGTTACGCCAAAATCCATATCCCAAGGATTGATATGCATAATAGTAATGTCGATAAAAATCTGGCATTAGAAATTCAAGGATTGATAAAAATTCTTGAAAATAAAATGATTTCTAAGTTGGATAACTTAAGTTCTATGGCTGTGTTCGATCCACAAAACACTCAAATAAATTCGGAAAAAATTGATTCGATTGAACAACAAGAAATTGTGGATTCGTTCGGATCAGGTAGTTCACCAAATCAAATAATGTTTCAATCTGATGATTCATATTTCCCATATAAAGCAGAAATGATAATGGGAATTCCAAATGAGATGAAAGGATTGATACAAAAGGTCAATGAAGAATATATATCTGATCGTCAATGGGAAATAGTATATGGTGTTGTACCAGAAATGCCTTCTGACATAGATTATTCCAGATTAGAAGAAGAAACTTCAAGTCATAAATTGATACAAGAATTGTTAGATAAGAGTACACTGTTGTCTAATTGAGAAAAAAAAATTGTTTTGAAGAAATCTTGTAAGTTTGTTTAAATAAAAAATGTTTTGATGTTTCATATCACATTTCATTTATGGCCGATTTGGGCCAATTCGCACCAGAAAAAGCAGTAAAGGATGGCCGCTTTGATCCAAATCATCCATATGTTTCGAGAGTTTTTGCAAATGTGAATTTAGATCTTGGTCCATCTCATTACGATTTTAAAATATGGAATCCTCAATTTGGGGATATTTCAAGATACAAACTATGCAAATGGGTTGGCTCAGGTAGATATTCAGATGTTTTTATTTCACTTCAAGATGACACAAAAAAATGTGCCATCAAATTATTAAAACCAGTAAATCCAGATCGTGTACGACGAGAACTTAAAATATTACATGAAGTACAAGGAAACAAAAATATATTAGAATTATGGGATATAATCATTGATGGTAAATATGGTATTCCAGGAATGGTCACCGAAGCCGTTGATAATTCTGATTGGAGAGATTTATTTAGCAAATTCTCTCTTGAGGACATTAAGTTCTACATATATTCAATAGTTAAAGCACTAGCGCACGCTCACAGCGTTGGTGTTATGCACCGTGATGTAAAACCGCTGAATGTGTTATGTGATATGAAAACGAGGACCGTTAAGTTGGCAGATTGGGGACTTGCTGAATTCTATCATCCATTACATAAATATAGTTACCATGTAGGCACAGTTTATTATAAAGCGCCTGAAGTATGCTTAGGATATCCTTTATATGATTATTCAATTGATATGTGGGCAGTCGGAGTCTCATTATTAGAAGCACTTTCAGGTCGCATCCATGTGTTTGAAGAAAGTTCAAACGATGTATTCGATTCAATCGCAAATATTTTGGGCGGAAAAGAAATTTTGGATTGGGGAGCAAAATATAACGTGAAAATTAGCATGAGAAAAGTCGACAGAATATCTTCGATGAAGAAGGTTCCATTCGAATCATTGTTCCCGAAGAGCAGAAAAGAGTTTATGGATCCCGACGGAATGGATTTGGTGTATAAGCTTCTCGTAGCAGATCACAAGAAGAGATTGACTGCAGAAGAAACTTTGGCGCATCCATTCTTCGACTCTGTTAGAGATATGTGACTATGTTATATGATAAAATATTGTATTTGTTTTGTAAATAAATATCGTTATTTCGTCTTTTATTTATTTATTAAAGTGTATCCATTTCCAAGTGCAAAATGTTCATAGGTTATAAATGAAACAAATTCGCAAGATGAGTCAATTGTTTTATCATTATCAAACTTGATCAATGCTTATAAAAAAAAAAAGATGGAAACTTTAAAAAAGATTTGGTAATAGCTCGTTTTTTGATAAGGTTGAATATAGTAATAAGAGACAGACTCTGTGGAATGGTGTTATTTTTATAATAAAAAATATTTTTTTATTCAAAATCAATGCATTTAGTATTTGTACTTCTCTCAAATGCATTCATTATAATGGAGAAATTTCACCTGAATTGCGAAATTATGCATTTGATGATGTAAATTTTACATTAGTTAAGACATTAGCAACATATCAAAATGAAACATTTGGAAATATGACTATAACCAAAGGAACTACACCCGAAAAATGTCTTTAATTAACACACACATTTACTGATTCTAATGCATTTTCTAAATCTATCACCTTCACACATAGCAATTCATTTACTAAATCAAAAAGTAATCTGGGTTCAAATACTTATGATGACACATTTTTGAATAGTTTTGCATATATTAAATCGTATATGTTAACTTATTCTTTATCATTTATGCAAACATTATCACTTTGCAATTATTAGGTCATATTAGATTACATTTTTTGAATCTGAAAGCAAGTATATTTATTTTGATAACATGCATTTTAGTTATGTAATTATTTTTACTTATTATTCAAATTTTTCCTGTATTTCTTATATAGAATAAAGAAAAAATAAACCTTGATAATAATAATACACTCATTATCATTATATAATAACTATTGTAATAGTATTTATGGTGTTTAAAAGGAAATTAATTGTTATAATTAAATTTCATGATAATATGCGAAAACAAAATGAATCAGAAACTGAAAGTTTGTGATGAAAGTAATATAAATGAAACAGAATATATTTTTTCAATAGGAATTAATTATTCAAATATTGAATAAGAAACATTCACAGACTATTTTAAAGAAGACAAATTTATAAGTCAGACATAAATAAACATGTGTTAAAAAAATAAATTATTTTATTTAATATATTAAATCAATAAAAGATAAAGAACTTTAAAAAACAAAAACAAGATGATGCTTATCATTGCTTCTTTTTTTGATTTTAAGAAGCATACTTTGTAGTATTAATAGATCAATTATACAACCAAATAGATTAAAAATGTAATTCTCTTTTACTCAACGATGTGTGTCTTTTCAGAAATGTAGATACCATCAAGGAACTTACGAAGATCTTTGTTGTGGATATGTGTGTGTTGGTGGATTTGGGCGCATACTAATGAAACCTTATCAATATCATTGCCTTCGATCCAAATTTCTTCTTTTTGGTTAGGGCTGTCCATGATCTTGACACCTTCTGGAGCTATTACAGATTTCTTTTCACGTTGACCCATGAAGTGAGTGAAGCTGAATGAGTCTTTATTGTCACCAATGGAGTGTTTGATTGGGAAGTGAGCTGTTACAAATCTCATCTTGTAGCGATATCCTTTTGTAACACCTGTAACCATATTCTTAATATGACCAAAAAGTGTGCCAATGCGAGCAACAAGCTTACGGTTTCCAAACCAGCAGCGAGCTAAAACAGTCTTTTCTTCAGCATTATATTCAATGTCGAGTTTAAGATGAGAAAGATCGCGAGTTAAGGTTCCGCGTGGTCCTGTAACTGTTACAACACCAGATTTAATTGTGATTGTAACATCATCCTCAATTTTGAGGTGATCTTGATGGAGAACTGGGCGTGGCATCGAGAGGCCGACCAAAACCGCCAAAAAATTTTTTTTTCTTCTATTTCTCTTAAAATAAAAAATTTATACTATTTCTAATTGGAAATATATTGTTCTATTCCGTTATAATTTTCTTCCAAAATTTATTGAATTTCATAAAGTTTTAAATTCTAATCACATTTATCAGATCTTTTTAAAATATTGAAAAATATTATATTTTGCTGCTTAACTTCCAATTGCAATGACTTTTTTCGAAAATAAAAAATATTATTTCTCTTCTTCATTAAAAAATGAATAAACATTTTCACTATTTCTAAATTTATTAAATTATCAAACAGTTTTCCGAATCGTCGGTATATTTCCAGATCTAATTCCGACAAGAGGCGGTAAACCTTTAGGTGATTCATCCGGTATATCATGCGGCACAAGTTCGAACTTTATGCACGCGTACATTCTTTTCGGGTTATCAGGGTCTACCCAAATGCATCTGCAATCCGACAAATGTTTCACTTTCCAAATTTCTTTTTTCTTTATGTAATCATAAATAGCGATAACACCACTTGCGTCGCATGAAGCGAATTTTGATTCATTATGAAACAAAGAAATTGATCTAATTGCTTTTGTATGTAAATTTGTGATAACCAACAATTGTACCTTATTAACAATATCCCAAATTCTAATTGTTAAATCTTCACTTCCACTAATTAAGAACAAACCATCGAAGACAATTGCTGTTATAGAATCGTTATGACCTTTTAAAGGTTCATCGATATAATTTCCATTAACTTCATGCCAAAGATGAATTATATTATCATTTCCACCAGTAGCATAAATCGGCTCATGTAAAACCCATTGAGAAGAAGAAGTTAAAATTTCTTTTTCACTTGCTTTCCAAGTTTTAATCAAAGAAAATTGTGCGTATGAAATATTTTCAAGAATGGAATCAATTGACCAAAGTGCTACAACGCCATCATAATCACAAGACAACAAAATGATTTTAGCCTCAACTTTTATAACACTCATAGTGGAAATTGAGTTTTTATGTTTCGAAGGTAATTCGATATGTTTATTCTCTGTTATATTATAAAAAAATATTTTCCCTTCATCATGACCAGTGATAATATATATTATATTTGTTGGATATCTTTCTTTAATATCAACATAAACAGATAATATTGATAAATGCGTTTCACATTTATGTTCAATTCTCATTCCAAAATTTACAGTATCCCAAAAACGAATATATTTATCATCTGCCGCTGTAACAATAAGTCGTTTGCCATTATCAACAATCGATGATATATAAAAGATATTTCCATTATGAACTCGATATGATGTTTTAACATTCCCTCTGTTGATTTTTACAAGTGATACACCTTCGTTTTGTAAAAATAAAAATGAATCATTTGGACCTTGACTTAATCCAATACATTGTTTATGAATTCGTGTTTGAAATAATACTCGTGCTGTTTCTTGGATTTCACAAACATATAAATATCCATTAGTATCAGCTAATAAATATTGCATCGTGTCAGGATCATAACATGATGATAAAAAATACCCATTTTGGGGATTATTAAATGTACATAAAATTCGATAATTACGTAAATTAAATACTCGTATATTATGGTCATAAGAAAATATTAAGATAAAGCTTTCTTTCGGTACATAAAACATATTAAAAATAGCATTGTCGCTGAGCTTTTTAAGTGGATTTGATGTGGAAAGTGTCGGCTTCTCATTAAGTTGAACATCAATTTGTAAAATACTCCCGTTTTGAAACCCTGCATAAAGATGGCCACTATTGTCAACAGTTGGATTAGGTGAAAAACAAATGGATGTAAACTCGTTTTTGGTGATTTTGTCATTTGATATGAAATGAACTTTTCGAAAAATTATATGCTTCTTGAGTGACTTCTTAATTGTCTGTTGAAGGAGAATTGTAATTCCACGCTTTTCTAAGACAAAAACATATTTCATGTATGTGATGATTTGGATTGGTGTGCTTTCAAAACATCGAATAGTTTGAATGGGTTCTTGTGGTGGCGCCCTGGAATCAATGTGCCAAACTAAAATAGTACAATCAGAACTCCCTGAAAATAAGAGTTGATGAGTATCAGACCAAACTAATGTTTGAACAGCTCCACTATGTTTAGTAATTTTAAAGGAAGGATATAAAACAGCGTCTGTGATTTTTTCTGGAATGATCCATCGGTAAATTGTTCCAGAGTTAGATCCTGCTACAATAAAATTTGGTGGAACAAAAGCAGTTGCATTAAATGCATTTATCTTTTGACTGGATGGATGTTTCCCAATTGTAAGGTATACAGATTTTTGGATTGACATGCTGCATTCCCCTGTTTCACGCTCAAGGGGAAAACTCTCCATCTCAATAACGTTTTTTTTAAACGTTCTTAATGCACCGCCCCAAATATCTGCATTATAATTAAGAACAAAAATAATGAAAACATATTTTATAAAAGTTCTCCATTTAAAATTATATCATATTTCACACTTTCGATAAGGTAATTTATTTGCTCTTCAAGTTCACGAAGTCTTTTAGGACTAATTTTTACTTGAAATTGACAGGGTGAGGTTTGTTGAAATTTCTTTTTAAATATTGGTCTTTTATTTCGAGGTTGTGGTATGAAACGTGTTTCCATTTCAGATGTTTGTTCCATTGTGCTTTCGCTTATTGATGTCTCTGACATGCTTGACTCATCTTCATCATCTTCATACATTATGGTACATGATAAATATGTGTTGTATTTACATCTTGCAAGTAAAGCTTTAATAAAATGTGTTCTTTCTCTCATTAATTTATACACATCGATTTTTAATTCACCATATTTAGAATAACCTGAATTCTTTTCAATTCGAATAAAAAGATACATTAAATTTTGTCTTTTCATTCCAATTTTATATTCAAAGTTAATTGATTCGATGAAGTTAACTTGACCATGAGAAACTGGATATGATTTTGAAGTACATGAATTTTTGCCTTGCTTTAACTTTAAAAAAACTCTATTAAAGGAAGGAGCCATATGCTCTAATCTTACATTTTCAAGTATTATTTTTGTTTTGATATATTTCTTTTTAAACATTATGAATTGCAATTTTATAAAAAAACCAATATCTTACACTAAATCTAAAAAAAACTATTTTATCTTAAAATGCAACAAATATAATTTTATATTCTTCTGATGTTTTTTATTAATTCATCCATACATGAAAATCAATTTTTTTTAAATTAGTACATATTCATATCATTTCCATTTAAAACAGCTTTAAGGAAAATGAGATGCCGTTACAATTGTGTTTCTTTAATCCATAAATTTATTCACTTTACATTTCTTGCTTCATCAGCGATTTCTCCAATCATTAAAACTTCAAATTTGGATCAGATGCGATTTCGCACTTCAGACGTTGCGGTGATTTCCCTTAAACAAATAAAAAATTCCAAAATTAATATGAGTTTATTCACTTATCCAAAACGAGTAAGTCATCATACATCGCAACAATTCCACGATTTGTGCTCAGTCTGTTCCTTAGGCTGTTGGCGTATTCCTGTTCTCTGTCTAATATAACATGCGCTTGATACGTTGTTTCATCAACACCAACAACTGTACCTGTTTCACCAAATGGTATTGCTCCTGACGAAGATATCACTGCAACTCGATTTCCTATCGCTATGTTTTCCCATTTGGGCTTCCCCATTCCTGGGAATATCACTTGTTGAATCTGAACATTAACGGTCTCGGCGGTTTCGGTTTCCAGCGGTTTTAACTCCACAAGTTTCGACTCGATCATCTCAAGCGAGTGCTGCGAGATAATGTCAATGTTCTTGTCGATGAGGAAGTACTTGTGGCAGTAGGCTTCCTTGCTAAAGTATTGGGCGAGCTTCTGTTTGGATTGAAATGCATCCTTTCCCCAAAGCTCTTTCCCGATAATTGAAAAGCGCATTGACTCATCATCGTAGTTCTGAGCGAATTCAAGAAGATTTGAAACAAGTGGCGAATCAAGATATTCCAAAAATTTATGGCAGAAATCTTTGGTGAAGATGTATTTGCCTTGCGCGTTTTTCTTACAGCTTCCATCTAAAACACGGTCATACTCTTTGTTAGATGGGTCACTATTGAATGCAGTAAAAGCAACGCATTGATCATCAACAGAAAATTTCGACAAAAGCATACTCAAAGCACCCCAAATTACTTGTAGCTTCCTTTCCAGGTACCTGTTCGTAACCCATTGGATGTCTTCATCTTCGAAAATTTCATTTAGCGAAGGTATCTCACTGAACTTAGATAATTGAACTGTTACATTTTCATCGTCCAACGATACCACTTTTCCAATAGAATAACCGTCATCTGTTTTTACGATAACTTTTTGAGGTTTTTGAATACGATAACATATCGTTTTGTCAAATTTCGTAAACATTGGAACGTGACTTACTGAAGAAGAAAGGATATAAGGGACGATAATTGTGTTTGAGTGAAAGCGGTAACGTGTTTCGTTACTGTTTGTGTAACCTAATGGATTTACTTTAAGAAAAACTTGATTCTTGTCTGGGGTCAAAATGATTCCATAACGTTGTTTGTATTCTTTGATGATGTCAAGTGGAAATTCTTTCGGATTAATGACACTACAAACATATGCAGGAATGAGATATGGCCAATTGACCATCAAAACAGTGCCAACAAGTTTCTGAAGCTTTTCAGGTGGGAGAAGAAGTTCTGGTTTGATGGATGGCTTGATGGCAATAGAGTTAAAAAATGATGGGCGAGAGAAAAGATAAACATGAATGTTCTCGATGTTTGATGTGAATGGGATTGGAATTGAATAAAATGAGGGTACCCCTAACGGTTTGGCGGAGGTTTTTTGAATGTAACCGGTTTTGATGTCGAAGCGAGTGATTTCACCATTATGAAAAGTAACACATTCATCAATTTGGTTTCTGATTTTTTCTTGTTCCGAAATTAAAGGTGCTACTTTTGCGAATTCTTCTCGAACTTCATTGATATTAATTATTGGAACTTTAACAACACCTTCATGTTCAAAACGACGTCCATTTAGGTCGATTTCAAACTTTAGAGGATAATACTTGGCAAGTGGAGATGGTTCAAACATTAATTGTGAGACTTGATCAGGTAATAATTTACTACTTTGTGGAGGTAAAATACATAAAAGTTGTTCAAGAGGATATGGAGGACGATCTAAATCGAAATGAGATGTATGTTCAGGACAATATTTTGCTACAATTGATAAAGGAGGAGCGAAAAAGTACTTAAAGCACCAATTCCATGAACAACAACCATTTGTGTAATATTCGAAAACCCAATCAAAGCTATCTAAAACTGCATAAGCAAGTTCTTTTTCGAATTCAGCAGGATTCTTGAGAAAAGTGTCACCGTATTTCTTTGCCAAATATTGAGAGGGTGCGTTTGGATTTTGAGAGAAGTCAAATTCTTGTCCTTTTTTGCTGCTTTTGTGCTTCTGCATAGATATGATAATGTTTTGAAGGAAGTACTGGAGGTTGCTCTTATTGATTTTCCTATTTTCTACAAGAAAAAGCTTCTTGGTCATCATCGTTTCTTGGTAAGTTCTTACAATAATTTCAAAATCGCCATCGGCAATAATTACATCAGGAAAATGTGGAATGAAATCATTACCAAGGAGAAATGAAATGGTTGAAAATTCATCAACAAGTCGATCAACATCCTTAATTTTAAAATCGATTTTCAAATATTCGCGAGCTAATGAAAACGAAAGAAGTTCGTAATCAGATGCTGATGAACGAAGTTTGTTGATCTTTCCATTACCGACGTTTTCATTCGGTCCAACCCAAGAATCATATTCTTTCATGATGTAGAAATTAGGTTCGCGAGTTTGTAAGCATAAGAAAATTAAATCAGCGTCTGGTGAATATACACAGTGAACTTTGTCATGGTTGAGATATTCAAGCTTTCTAGCTTCACGCATGAAATTAAAGAATTTGTGTTCACCTTCTCCAGGAACACGGTGTGAGCTATATATGAGTTGAGGCTTCTGCCAGACTGGGTCTGATTGTGTTTTTGTTTTGAAAAAATCGAGGAGAAAGTTGTGAAGTTCTTCCATAAATTCGGTACCAACGGAAATTGCTGTCTTGTCAAATTCTTCTGGTTTGTGGTCACGAGCTGAAACGAATCGGCGAGATCTTTGTTGTGCACATTTAGCAAATGGAGCTGGTCCATCTACAGCAATGTATAAAACTTCTTGTGGACGAATTACTTGGACAAGAACATCTAAGTAACGGCACACTTCATGGAAAAGCGCGTCATATTTCCCTTCATAAACTTTAACTAGTGGAAAAGCATTATATATGATACAATTGAAATCAATATAAAAATGAGTAAAAACTGGTTTGCATGGATCACTGGCTTTTCTGCGGATTAGTGGGTACCTTTGAACAAGCCATCTATATAAACCTGGAACTCCCATATTTGCTTATGAAATTACGTTTGGAGTGGCACTTTTGACGACAAAATGATGCCACATGAGCAAACTTTGAAAATAAGCTAACAATACATAGTTTTCTTAGTCCAAACTACATGTGAGAGTTACAAAAATATTATTATTCAGTTTACTTGATTTATTTTAAAAATTTGTGAAAAATGATTAATTGTATTATCTAATTACTAAATAGAAAGCACCTTAAAATAAATATCATTTTTACATTCATTTTTGATAACATAGTTTATGTTTAAGGCAATACACTTTATGATTAAACGATAACTAAAACAATTGTTTGAGGTTATTATATAATATTCAATTTTGAAAAATATTATTATATGAAATATTTAATAAATCATGTATATGATGAAACTTTGATACATATATAATTCAATTTTAAATATATAAAAATTCATTATTCTACGAAATTTAACTTTTTTAAAAATCAAAACTCATATCAACAGATGAATCTAAATATTATTACTTAAACATTAAAATATACTCAAGAATTTTTTTTAAAAGAAAGTTTGTTATAATCATGATATATCTTAAGATAAATAAAATTATTGGATATGAAAAAAATTAAAAGTAATTACTTTTGTTATAATTTCAGGAATGATTTAGCTTTTTAAATATGTAATAATAGTTTTTTATTATATCATTTATTTTAAAGCAATGTTTCCTTATTTTGTATTTTATTTTACATTGCCAAATTCCTATTCAATAGAGCTTAATATTTCTCATGTAGAAGTTGTACATTATATACCTTATGATACCAAAATAGAAAAAATAATTTTTTGGGATGGTGTCTATAAAATAGGAGAAAGTACTTTTAACTCATGGGAATCACTAAAAGAAGTTATAATTTGGCATTCAACTTCTTATATTGGGAATTCTGCATTTGAAAGTTGCAGTCAACTTCGAAAAGTATTTTTTGGAAACAATGTCACAGAAATTGGACATCATGCATTTTCAAAATGTAATTCACTTGAAAGTATTATTCTTCCTAATTCATTAAAATCTATTGGTGCAAGTGCATTTGGTAGTTCTTCTAGTGCAAAAATAATTAATTTAGGTGAAGGAATAATAAGAATAGATAACACTGCATTTTGTTTTTGTAAATCATTTAAAAGCTTAGTTTTTCCAAATTCTCTAATTCATATAGGTGATGGTTCTTTCATAGGCTGCGAAAGGTTAGAAACAATTACATTTGGAAAGAATCTTCGAACGATTCCTATACATGCATTTGTTCATTGTCATGGATTAGTAGAAATTGAACTTAAATACGTACACATTGTTTCATATTATTCTTTCTCCAATTGCATAAATTTAAAAAAGATTATTTTTGAGATGCATTGTCTTTTTTAACAACTTTAGCAGTTAGTGCATGTTATTCATTAGAAAATATTACTATTGATCCAAATAATAAATATTTTTCCAATTATTATAACGATGGAATTGTATACAGTAAACAAATAACAATAATAGTATGTTGTCCAGAAAAGTTATCAATGAATATGTTTTCCCTCCAAATATATCTGTTGTTTGGGAAAATGCTTTTACTAATTGTAAACACATCAAATACTTTCATATGAATCAAAAGTTATTATCAATTTGTCGTTATTCTTTTCAATGTTGCAATGGTTTACTGGAATTGTTACTTCCAAATTCATTAAATTTTATTTCTGGATACGCTTTTTTAAGATGCACAAAATTAAAATTAGTTTTTATTGGGAGAAATCTTAATATGATTGAAGAATTCGCTTTTTCTGAATGTATTTCAATAAGATGTATAATGTATTATGGAGATATTGAGCCAATTATAGAAAGAGACATATTTTATAGAAGCTCATTTCTAAAAATAATCACATTGAAATCATACCAAGGAGATACATTTGCTGGAATAACTGTATTTAAAGGTGAAGCTTATGGAAGTTGCCCTCCAATCGCATTGCATGCTCCTGATTATGGCTTGTAACTACATTTTTGTTCTGCATCAAAAATATGTTTGATTTCTTCACAGTTCCAAGTAATCAAATAAGTTATCAATAAAAATTTTGGTGCTTTTATTAACAAGTGATTTAATTCTATAACCAGCATAATTTTTATAAGAAAACTTTTAGATAGTTTTTTTTGAAAAAAATCCTTTGGCATAAAGCAACATTTTTTTTAAAATCACATCCATTTATTTTCTTAGAAGAAAATTTTTGGTGAAACAACACTTGCAATTGCATCACTGCATAGACATGTTGAAAATGTTAAAATTTTCTCGTAAGATTAAAAATTAAAAATTGGTATGAGTTTAACGATCGTTTCGTTTGAAGTGTTTTTAAAAAATTTAAGTAAATATCAAATACACACTTTGGTGATGAAAATGCATTAAAAACGATGTTACTTCTAATAGAAATCTTATCATCAAATTTTTCGTTCATGGATATCTTCAATAACAAAGAATTCAAACTATTTACTTGAGATTGACAATGTGTTCAAAAATCAAAATAAATTCCATTCATGTATTGATTGAGAACATATAAATACTCAACATATGTGTAATCTGCATCAATTGGTTAATGTGTGACATTATTTCAAATAAAAAAGTTTTTAACATTATATTATCAATTTAGAAAATTTAACTTTTTGCATCACATCAAAGATATCAATACACTAAAAAAAGATTGGGATTTAATAATTTATTAATCTTAATGAACATTAATCAAGAAGAAAGAGTAATAAAAGTTTTTATTAAAAGTGATTTTTTTTGAATAGAAAACGATCATTAATTGAAAAGATTTTTTTCCAAAATTTTCATATCTGATTACTTTGATGATGATGGTGAGTTAACTATTGGTGATGATTCATCTTGTGATTTTTCTTTTGAACCAACAGATGATGTTATTGTTAATGATTATGGAAGAATTGAAGAATATGTTAACACAGCAGGATTTTTCTTACCATCATTTTCTTTTTATCTTGAGGCAATGGTGTGAAATTACTGCACCTACATCAGTTTTACCACTTTCTTTGCGAAAAGCGAATTTTGAGATGTATTCTAAGAAATTATATATTAAAAATGTTTATATTATAGTAAATTGAAATTTAATTTATTGCAATTCTTATGTCAAAAGGACATATGGCGTCAATACCAGCATTTATAATATTTTTTCATTGGCATATATAATATTTTTCAAAATCTGATAAAATTTAGCATCTATAAAAAACATTATATTTGACTCATAAATAATGAACTAATCTCTCAATTTTATCTTATGGGTTATTCAAGTTCTTTTAGACATTACTCTATATGTTGTTTTTTTTTAAATGTGCTGAATAAATGAATTGCTATCATTGAATTTAGTTTAAATAAAAACAAAATTAATATTTATTTTTTATTAAGGTTTATCATTAACTTTTTGGGATTTTTCATTAATTAATCCTCATTACTAATTTTCATATATGGATATAATTGCAACATTAAATAATTTAAATAAATTCCAAATGTTTAAATTAAACCCAAAATAACAATAATAAATTTTAAACAAAACTAATAAATATCTTTAATATTTACATCGATATCTTTTTGTTTAAGAAGTAAATCTATAATATCAGAATAGCTATTTTCTGATGCGATCATAAGTGCTGTTTTAAATATATTTAATAATCACCAAATTATGTTTTGAAATTTTGAATTCTTAAAATAAATTTTAAACAAAAACAACAAAAATTTTGTGCGTTAATATCAATTCCTTCTTTTTCAACAAGTAATTCAGCAATAGAATAAAATCTATATATACATGCTATAATAAGTGCAGTGTTAAATATTTTAAATGATTTCCAAATGTTTTTCATAAATTTCAAATGATATAAATAAATTTTATCTTTCGCATTAACATCAATTTCTTCTTGTCCAAGAAGTAATTTAACTAAATTATCATTGTTACTTTCAATTGCCCACATAAGTGCTGTATAAAATAATCGAAAAAAATTCCAAATTTTTAATATAAATATCAAATTATCAAAACAAACATTAAACAAAACATTTAAACATCTTTAGCATTAATATCAATTCCTTCTTGTTCAAGAAGTAATTTAACTATATCAATATAACTCTTTTCAGATGCATTTATAAGTGCTGTATAAAATAATATAAATAATTTCCAAATATTATTTCGAAATATTATATCAATGAAATATATATCGTATAAAATATATAAATATCTTGTGCATTAATATCAATTCCTTCTTGTTCAAGTAATATATTTACTATTTCTTTCCCACCATTTTCAGCTGCATACATAAGTGCAGTTCGAAATCAATTTAATTAATTCCAAATATTTTATATTAATTCCAAAATATCAAAATAAATATTAAACAAAACATTTAAACATCTATAGCATTAATTTCAATTCCTTCTTGTTCAAGAAGTAATTTAACAATTTCTTTTCTATTATTTCTTGATGCTAACATAAGTGCTGTTTTAAATAATTTATATAATTTCCAAATATTAAGTTGAAATATCAAATTATTAAATTTAATTTTAAATTTGATGAATTTACTCCTTTTGCATTGATATTAATACTTTCGCTTTCAAGAATTGATTTAACTTTGTCAAGATGACCTTTTGAAGATTCATATATAAATTCAGCTTCAAATAATTTTTAAATACTTTAATTATTATTTTGAAATAATAAATTATCAAAATAAATTTTAAATTATTTTAATATATTTCATTCGAAATCTCATCAATTCCTCCTTGTTCAGCAAGTAATTTGATTATTTCTGTATTACCTTTTTCAACAGCGCACAAAAATGCTGTGTTAAATACATTAAATCAATTCCAAATATTAAATTAAAACTTCAAAACATTAAAATAAATTTCATATGTAATATATAAATATCTTTTATATTAACATCAATTCCTTTTTGTTTAAGAAGTAAATCAACAACTTCAACATTCGAATTTTCAGTTGCATAAATAAGTGCTGTATCAAATATTTGAAGTAATTTCCGAATATTATTTTGAAATATAAAATCATTATAACAAATTTTATGTAAAACATATAAATATCTTTTGCATTAACTTCAATTCCTTCTTTTTCAAGAAGCATTTTAACTATTTCATTATGACCATTTTTCGCTGCTAAAATAAGTGCTGTATACAATAATTTATACAAATTCCAAATGTTATATTGAAATGCTTTCAAACAGTTAAAACAAACACCTTTTGCATTGATATTAATTCTTTCTCTTTCGAGAAGTAATTTGACTATTTCTATGTTACCTTTTTCTGATGCATAAATAAGTGCTGTGTTAAATATTTAAAGTAATTTCCAAATATTTTTTTGAAATATGAAATAATTAATATAAATAATTTATATAATAAATAAACTGATTTAGAATTAATAGAAATACTTTCTTGTTCAAGAAGTAGTTTGAAGATTTCAACCAAATTTTCTTCAGCTGCAAACATAAGTGCAGTTTTAAATAATGTAAATAATTTCCAAATTTTATTTTGGTATTCCAAAACTTTTGAATAAATTTTATATATAACAAATAAATAGTTTTAGCATTAACATCAATTCCTTCTTTATTAAGAAGTAACTCAATTACATCCAATCGCTTCAATTTAACGGCAAATATAAGTGCTGTTGCAAACAAATAAAATAATTTCCAAATTTTATTTTTAAATTTTAAAATATTTAAATAAATTTTGTATAAAATAAATAAATGTTTTTAATATTAACATCAATTCCTTCTTGTTGAAGAAGTATTTTAACGAAATTAATTCTTCCATAATTAATAAATCTCATAAGTGCTGTATCAAATACTTTAAATAATTTCCATATATTACTATGAAATTTCAAAATATTTAAACAAATTTTATACAAAATATATATACATTTTTAGCATTTATATCAATACCTTTTTGTTCAAGAAGTAAATTTAATACTTCAATATTTGTTACATACATAAGCGTTGTATAAAATAATTAAAATAATTTCCAAATATTACAATAAAACTTCAATTTATCTAAAAAATCACGAAATAAAACAAATAAACACCTCTAATATTAATATTAATTCCAGGATAATTAAGAATTAACTTAAATATTTCGATTTTTCCACTCTCAGCTGCAAGAGAAATTATTGGATTAAATGATTTAAAGAATTTCCAAATATCATTTCAAAACCCAAAATAATTAAAATAAACAAGAAATGAATCAGAACATATATCTTTACTATTAACTTTAATTCCTTTATGTTCAAGAAGTAATTTAACTATATTAATGTTTTTATTTCTAATTGCAATTATAAGTGCTGAAAATAATAAAAAAAATGATTTCCAAATATTATTAACCAAAATTAAATTATATAAAAAAGCTGCTTTATCATTAACATTAATTCCTTCTTGTTCAAGAAGTAACTTAACTACATTTAGATGATTATTATCAGTTGCTAATATTAATGCAGTTCTAAATAATATAAATTATCTCCAAATTATATTCCAAATAAACAATACCTTTAGCATTAATGTTAATTCCTTTTTGCTCGAGAAGTATTTTAACTATTTCCAAATGACCATTTTCAGATGCAACAATTAATGGTGTTTCAAATAATATAAATAATTTTTAAATATTATTTTGAATTATTAAATCATTACTATAAATATTAAACAAAATAAATAAATAGACTTAGCATTAATATCAATTCCATCTTGTTTAAGAAGTAATTGAACAACTTTCATGTTATTATTTCTAGATGCACAAATAAGTGCTGTTTCAAATACTTAAAAAGATTTCCAAACAAAAACTTAAAATATAAAATCATTAAATTAAATATTATATATAACAAAAAGATATCTTTAGCATTAATATCAATTCCATCTTGTTTTAGAACGTATTTAGTAAGTTCGAAATTATCAAATTGCACAGAATTTAATAATAAATCTTTTGGTATTTTATGATTTTGTAGGAAATGTTTAACAAGATATAAATTTCCGATTTTTGCTGAATAGTTAATGATATTATCATTGATTTTCATACCTTTTTCGAGTAAATATATAAAGATTTCATAGTTATAAAATGAGATACATTTCTTTCCGAAATTTTCTAAATCGTCAATTTCAACGATTTTATTTTCATAAAGATATTTAAAGATATCATTTCGATGGAATTTAATTGCTGTTTCATATGTACCATCAAATGATGAATGATTTTGTTCACATAAATGAATGATTTCAATGTTTCCACCTGCGATAGCATATTTACCCGTATTATTTACATTTGAATTATTCATAAGTAAATATTTAAAACATTTTATTGAAGAAAAAAATGCTGCATAATTAATTAGTGTAGTATCATATTGAATAAAAGAATATCTTTCATAAAGTGATGGTGCAATTGTTTGATTAAAATTAAAATCATGTTGTGTTGATATTTCTTGAAGTTTTTCGATGTCATCATTTCGAATTATTGTCGCAATTTCATTCGGATTAACTCCTTCTTCAATGAGTTTTTTATGGAGTTCCCAATCATTCTTTTTAAGTTCTTCATAGTTCTTTTGAAAGTCATTCACTATTAAGGTATAATACATTCGATTAATATTTAAATTAGGTTTTAAATATGCAAAATATAACGATTCATTGTTTTTAATAATATCAGGACTAATTAAATTATGTTGAAGCATTTTAAATATTAAATAATATGCTTCTTGCGTTGTGTTTCGATATAAGAATTTCTCAAATATCTTAAATATATTTACATTGTTTTTGTCAATTTCTTCTTCTTTGGATTGAATAATTTCTAAAAAATTTATATAAAAATTATTTACATTCTTTTGTGAATAAAATGCAGTGTAAACCATATGAACAATGACAATATTAAATGAACATGGAAAATTCGTATCATATAAATTCAATATTTCTTGAATTGAAGTTTCAAGATTTTCTTCAGATAATTTAAATATGATTTGTTCAAGTGAAATAAGTAATTTTGTATATGCGGAATTAAAGCTATCAACTTCTTTTTCGGTATTTGTCGAGTTTTCTTCATTAGAACTGTTTTCCATGGTTTCGTTTAATAAAAAATGTTGTGAATCCACCTGACACTTTTTGCTAACATCAGAAATAAAACGGTTTTAAATTCATTTCTGGTTCTGCAAATTCTTTATGTTTTCAAGGAAAGGATTATTAAGAATCAGAAATACTCAAACAGAAACACACAATTTTCTAATGGATACGACTTCTACTTGCAATTATGTTTCAACATTATTTCAATTCTTTTTATTAGTCTCTTTCCATATTTTTTCATATTATACTACTCCATCAACAGTCTCTCGAGAGAAGGATTTTTTTGAAATTGAACCTTCATTTAACAAAAATAATATTGTATTAAATCTATCTTATGTATATGTTCAAGGTCATCGCTTTATCTATACAAAATGTGTTTTAGCTAAAGCCGATATTTACAAAACGATCGAATCTTTAAAATTTCTATTTTCTATATCATCAACTAATAATGAAAATAAAAAGGAAATCATAAAGTTCAGCAAAGAATTTAATTTCTTTGATAAAACAACACCATTTACAATATTTTATACAAATGAAAAAGACATTCAATCAATTAATCTCGACATCAAAATTAATGGCCCATTGAAAAAAATTTCGGAAATCGAATTCTTTTCGTACCACGTCAACTTAGACTCTGAAACACACTATTCATCCTGTAGAATATTAGTATTAATTGTGACATTATATTCGTTTTTTAGTTTTTTAATTTCATACAACTTCAAGATAAAATCCCAGCCTTTTTTGTTTGCTTTGGGCGTTTGTGGAGTTCTTTCTTTGATTCCATGGAATGATATTTCAAAAATACATGCTTTAAACGAACTTGCAAACAGTGCTTTCCTGACTGGCTTTCGTTTGCTCGTACTGAGTGAGCTTATTTCTCTTTTTAAAAAGAAGTATTTTTCGAAATCGATTAAGATTATTATTTATACGTTTTTCTTTTTATACGGCTTAGCCCTGTTTGACTCATCTCATAAAAGATCTTCATATATGAGAACAACTGATTTCGAAACACCATTTCTGGTTTCAGAATTTTTCCTCTTTCTTTTTGACACTTTTTATTCCATCGTTATCTTAACGGTCTTCATCAGAGAAATTCCCGAATTTTGCAAAGAACAAGAAGTTAGGTTATTGGTTTTTTTGGGGATAGAAGTTGTTTTTACTTTTTATGCTACAATGTATTCAGGTGTATTTTGTTTATTTAGCGGAGAATATATTTATTCAGAAACTCAAATTTTTTTGCGAAACTATATTTATTTAGCATGTTTAGCTTTCTCTTTACATATGTATCGAAAAGGTAAAGAAAATATGTACATACAAATCGGTTCTTGAAAATAAATGTTTATATAATACGAATTTTTTTGGTGCTATTTTCAATAAATTTTTGTTTTGGTATTCCTTTATATGTTTCATAAAAATTATCTAATTTTTGAACAATATTTTTGAAATCAAATGCATAAATTAATTTTTCTAAAAAATGTATGCTAACTACATAGATAAATTTTTATACCCAGAAACACTGATACAGATTTAAAATTTTATACAGTTAGGTAAATTGGAAGAAGACTTTATTTTTTTATAAAATGCATTTTTTTCAAATGTTCGGCTAAATTTAAACCGTTTTTATCATTCAAAATGTGAACAGAAAAATCCAAATGAGGAAAGTAAAGGCAGTTTTTGCTGGTGACGCAGGCGTAGGTAAAACAAGTATTATTTCTCGAATTGTAGACGATACTTTTATTGAGGGTGAGGAGGCAACAGTTGGTGCTGCCAATTGCAGAATTGAAATTGATACAGGAGAAGGTAAAGTTGATTTTAATGTATGGGATACAGCTGGACAAGAAAGATACCGCTCGCTGGCTCCAATGTATTTTGCAGGTGCTGCTCTCGCCTTCCTTGTATTTGATATAACTAGCGAAGAATCCTTAAAACAGATTGGAAATTTTGTTAAGCTCCTTCAAGATCGAGCACCAGATTATGTAAAGTTTATTCTTATCGGAAATAAATCAGATCTTACAAGCGAAAGAGCTGTTTCCGAAGAAGAAGGAGAGAGATACGCTCTGGAAATAGAAGCTGATTTCTACATTGAGGTTTCGGCTAAAACAGGAATGGGTATAACTGATTTATTTACACGTGCAGCCATGATTCCAGGTCTTCATT
Organism: Histomonas meleagridis; assembly: GCF_020186115.1. NCBI lineage: Eukaryota > Parabasalia > Tritrichomonadida > Dientamoebidae > Histomonas > Histomonas meleagridis. The sequence continues at coordinate 653,047 of NW_027150923.1, forward strand.
TTGAAAGTGAACTTGAAGATGAGATTGCCATTGAAGAAAGCCAAACAGAAACGAACACAACTAAGTGCTGTTAAATCAAAATCTAAAAAAATATTTTTTCCAATTCATTTTAATCGTCTCTATTCAAAAACATGACATGTGAATTGAAATAAATACTTTTCTAATTGATTAAAACAAACTTAAAATACAATTTTTATTTACATAATTCATATATTTAAAATTACAATGATGAAAGCGCATATGGATGTTTGTATTCATAATTAATACATTTCGATGCTTCAACATATATCGCAAAAAATGTTATTATAATAACAAAACAAGCGAATGCAAGATAATTCAATGATCTCCTTAACTCATAGTCCATTTCTTTTTGTTTGACATTATATTTGAAGTCACGATAAGAATTGAATTTTATCTTATTAACCAAATCAACAAAATCTTGAGGTGACTGATATGGGAAAATATTAAACTTTTCTCTGTTTCTACTTATTACGCCGATTGAGTCCGAGTTTAAGTTTAAATATGGAAATTCGGCATTGAGTTTGTCAATGTGAATTTTTCCAAAAGCAATGTTTGACTCGAATTCAAAAAGATAATCACGTAAATCATTAAGAATGCTTTCATTTTTGTATGCAATAAAAATAATATTGCGATGAATTGTTTTCAAATATTCGATTGGATTCCAATTCCCAAACATTACAAATGAATACTCGAAAATAAACCTAGCCATAAAACGTGTGTTGGAATCTCCATTGTAACGAACTTTTGTTTTTGGGTTAAGATATACGTACATCGAAAAATTTTTTGAATATTGACCTCTGTAAAAACGTGCTCTCATACCTGGAAACTGGATGCGTAGGTTGTCAATGTAATTACAAAGCCTTTTATCCCAATTTATTACATAAACAGGGAAATCAATTTTCGTATTTTCAGGTGAAAAATATTTACATTTTGTTTTGTTAAAATAAATCAAATTTTCAGCTTCCATTTTAAGAAGAGGAAAACTTATTTCGCTAATATTAATTTGTGTGGTTGAAATATTATTTATTTTAAATATGGATGGTAAAGACTGGATATTGTATTTATTACATAAATCTGTATTTGTATCACAATCAATTTTGGTGATTAATATTTCAGGAATATCTTTATATTGATCCGAAATATTATTCCAAGCATTAAATATATCATTGTTTATTGTGTGGCTGCTACTGAAGAATAGAGAGAGAATAGGTAACGTGGTGTTTGATATTGTTTTATTGGGATTTATCTGAAGAAAAAGCAAAAAATTTAGCATTGGAATTGTCCACACCAAGTTGACGATAGGTATCGTTTAGTAAATTTTACCCTATCAGTCACTTTTGTGTAGAATATTTAATCTTCAACAACGGTTATGACATGGTCTTACCTTTCTGAAAATGGGACGGAAGAATATAACCAAAGCTCGTGAATCAATCATTAGCAGCCTCAGTCTCGTTACTAAATCCGGAAAATACAGCCTTGGCATTGAACAGACATTAAGAACACTCCGTTCAGGTCAAGCCAAACTTGTTATCTTCGCATCAAACATTGCTCCATCACAAAAATCCCTCATCGAATACTATGCCATGCTTAGCCAATGCGATATTCTTCCTTTTGATGGCGATAATGTCGATCTTGGAACAGCTTGTGGTAAGTATTTCCGTTCATCAGTTATCACAATCATTGATGCAGGTGAATCTGAAATACTTAAAATGATCAAGGAAAAGAATGAGTAAATGACATTAAATAAAAATGAATTTCCAAATTTTTAATTAACCTCAACACAAATAGATTCATTTTAAAGACATTTCCAATTGTAAGTCTGAACGTACTTTCATATAATCAATGAAGTTTAATTTTAAATTTCACTTAATTTTAAATTTGGATAATTAATTATACAATTCATGTCAAATAAAACTGTTGCTTCATTATATAATTTCCTTTGTAATAAAATTGAAATCGGAATTTTTCCTTCATTTTTAATATTTATATCACATTTATGTTCGATTAATAAATCAAATTTATCCCTTTGAAATGGTTATGCTGCACATAATTTAATAATTAATTGTGTATTTCCTTCGGGATCTAAAATATTAATGTTTGAACCTTTTGAAGTAAAAAATCACAAAAATTCAAATTATTGAAATTATAAAGTGCTATTGAAAAAACAGTTTCTAAAGTATTTCCATCTTTACCTTGAGTAGATAATTCTCTATCAGATCCTAATAATGAGTATTACATAGATGTGTCTTCAACAAATCCTTGCACATTTTCATTCAAAAAGGGATATTTCCCACTTCAACTTACTCAAATTTCATTAGATAATGTAACAACTGATACCAATTATATAGATAATCATTCCATATATTTTAATGATGATTACACATTTAATACAACAGGAGAAAATACATATGGATTTAAGACCAAATTTATAAATGATCGACCATTTCAATTTGAAAAATATGGATATGAATTTAAATATCACTATGCAACAACAGAAATCACAGATACTTCATATCAACCAATATATCTTTTTGTTTTTGATAATTCTATTCTTTCATTAGATTACTTCGTAAAACTTTCATAGATAATTCAAGTGCTATAATTTATTATAATAGTTCATATAGAAAAGAAATTAATTTTTATATTAATTCTAAAACATTTATAAATGTATATAATCTTTCAATCATAAATGCTTGTTTATTTTTCGGTGCATCTACAAGTATAAATGTAAAAAATTTATATCTTTCAAATAACATATTTACAAATATTTTATCAATAGATGTATCACAAGTTGAAACTTTAATAGTTCCAACAATCAAAGATTTGAATAATCTTGTATTACCTGATGATAGTAAAAATACCATATTGGAAATAACTATTACAAGTTTTTGTATTTATTCTGAATTAGTAGATAATAATTTGGGAAAAGATCATACAGAATCACTTCCTGTTTTAATTGTAATGGTTTTATTAGTTTTCATTATATTCACGATAATTGCAACCAAAATATCTAAAAATAAAACCAAAAAACTTGATGATTTGTTACAGAAAGAATTTGATTTGGAAAATATTGATGAGAATCCTTATATCAATAATTGAAGTTAAATAAAAAGACAAAAATATTTTTTAATTTCTATTTGTTAAAAAAAAAAATATGTTCATATTTTCCATTTATTTTATTTTTTAGAGAAGCCAAAATAGAATTAGAGTTTTAAGATAAGCAATTGAGATCTTGTGAAGCAGGAACAAACCAATAATGCTTTGGCTTCCAAACATATCTCTTACATAAAGTAATGGTCTTAATTGGCGCAGGAGGAAGAGGAAAACTTTCTGCTTTTCTAAGTTGCTCCGGGGTGCCCCAACTGTTTCTTACTTTGAACCATGTGTTTCTGCAAACAGTGATGTGGAACTCATTTGTGACATCATGGATATAGATGTGTTCCTTCTTCATGTTTTTGGCAAGCTCGTTTTGGAGAAAACGTAATATTTCCATGGTATCACATTTTTTGGGTTCGCCATAATAAATTCTAGGATAAGGAGTTTTAAAATCAGCAAAGGTTTTGATGCCAGTAACATCAAAATGATCGCCACCACGCCAGTTAAATTCGGAAACTGTCTTCTTGAGAATATTTCCAACTTTCTCTATTTCTTTGTCATTACTGAGAACTAATTCCATAAGCGTTACGTGAAGACGATATATGTTGTCATATGCAAGTTCTTCAAGTTGTGCTGTGCTATTCATCATATCAAGATATTTTTTGATTCCTTTGTTAAAATTAGGGTCTGTAGAACAATTAACGGCAATGAAGTAGTTCCATTCAATACCTTTTCTAGACTTTTGGAGAAGTTGATCAATTTGCTTTGTTGCAGAAAATACTTTATATTGGATTAGACATGAAAGTTTAAGATATACCTGGCTTTCGTCTTGCTCGACCGTGATTGAACAACCAGTTTTGGATTGGATATCCTTTATATTTGAATTATTTTCCCCAAGTACTTTATCAGAAAAAACACGAGGAAATTCAATAACGTTCGTAAAAACTTCGGGCTCTATTTCTTCTTCTTCGGGGAAGTCATCGAATAAAGGATCAAGTTTTCTCGTCATATAATTTTTGTGAAGTCAAAAGTCGGACTCCACATTTTGAGTGCAAATCTTGACAAAATTTGTTTGAATATAAATGTCACTTTTCACATAAATATTAAAAAAAAATGCCATAAGTCTCAAATTTTCTTCAAACTCATAAATATTAGATGAAACGGATTTTAATTTCAATCTTAATGAGTGAACTATTACCATTATGAGGTATTTTTTGATTACTAAGTCGATAATGAAATTTTTGTGAAATTGAATGATGCAAAAATTTGATTAGACCTTATATAATCGATATATCAAATTCATAGAAAAATCTTAATTCTTTTTCTAATGAAAGAAAATAAGAAAATGATGAATTTTCTTGTTGGAATAATTTTTTTGCAACACAAAAAATTGAAAGAAAATAAATTTGTCATTTTAAGGCACAAAAATGTCCAATATCATCCACATTCAAGATATAGAGCCTGATTTTGGACTTAGCAATCTCGAAAATGAAGTAAAAAGATTTACAGTCGCAAGTTATGAATTAGAAATTCCAAAATTAAACTTTCAAAATCAATTTTATTATTTAAATTCAGCATATCTCACATTTCAACAAAGCTCATCTGCAACTAATTTTATCGTAGAGTCTAGAAACAATGTAAAACCTTACAAAACAATTTATGTTAATGATGATAAATCAAGTCTTAAAAAGTTAATCATTTTAGGACTCCCAAAAAATACTAACAAATGGGATTTAAAGCAATCTCTTGAACGCTTTCGTGTAAAGAATGTAAAAATCATATTATCAGAATCAAAAGAATACTCAGCAGCAATTTTAGAATTTGATAAAGTGAGACACCGTGACCTAGCAGCAATAAAAATTCATCCAAAGTTTGGAACCACTATTAGATTATATCCACCACCGGAAATACCAGAAAAAACAATTTCTTTAGAATTGGAAACAAAGCACACAACAAGAACATTCGGTATTGTTGACATTACAACCGAAATTGTCTTTATCCATAACAATCAAAGATATATTTGCAATCGAGCTAATGCAGAAATTCTATGTAAAAACCTTATAGATGATGGCTTCGGATGCCAAATACCTCCTTTTCAAGGTGATTTTAGTGAAATAGCTACATTTATTGATCAAGGTGAAATTGTTATAAATGAGGCAAATGTCATCTTTTGCTATAAAGTTGGTAAATTTTTGGATATGGAGTCTCTCCGAAACGCTTGTAACATTGAGTCTTTTATCAATATGAACAATGTAATTATTATGGCAAATCAAATGAAAGATATCGATGATCAAGCACCAATGAACAATGTTCTCACTAACTTCATTGTAAGGTTCTTTGAACAGTTATGGAAAGATGGACGACTTGGATTACTTCCAATTTCAATATTGATGAAAGTTGCAAGTGCAGCAGATATGAATTCAGATGAAATTTGTGCGCTCATTCCACTTATTACATCTGACGAAGATAAAACATGTTTTGTTCAACTTGCAGAACTTCAAAATCTTGACATTATCCAAGTCCGATTATTATTGAATGACAAACATGTAGATCTTAATGCCATCAAGCAAAACTTCATTCAAGCATATCGTAACCATACTCATAAGCTCCCGTACATCGTCATCAACTTCGCGGGCTCGCCATTCAAAGGCATATTCAATTATTTGACAGAGGTTTATCAGGCTAACCCCCAAACCAACGGTTATGTCTCGATTGAGGCTTCATCGAATCAAGTCGGGAATTTGGCCGATATTATTAATTATAATTCAAATACATACTTTTCTTCAAGAGATTTCCCTAACCAATGGATTAAATTCACATTTAATTTCCATCAAGTAAGTATAAGCGGATACTCATATAAAACTCATTCTATTAACGGAAATGGTCATACAAGATCTTGGGAAGTTTCGGGATCTAACAATGGTAACGATTGGATAAAAATACATGAAATGACTAATTCAACTGCTTTGTCCGATTACGGTGCAATTTTTACAACTACATTCCCTCCAACAGAGTTCTATAAGTACATAAAAATAACACAAACAGGGTCTAACACAATGGGCTACAATAACTTTAGGATAGCTAGCTTTGAATTGTTTGGAAGAGTACTTCCAAATGAGAAAGATCTATAAAATTAAAATCTAATAAAATATCGAACTATATATAATACATATGTTTTATAAACAAATATTTGGGTTTCATATTTCCATTATTAATTAAATTTTTGATCATCAAATTCTTTGAATAAAATTTTTTGGAACATACAAATAAGGTTGTTTAAAGGCGCTTGGTTTCTTATCAAAAATATCTTTAAAATCCGCTTTTAAACAAAAAAAAAAAAAGCCACAAAAATTCGACCACAGTTTCCACTTTTCACAATGGCTGCTAAGGAGCCAGGCACCGCAAAGGTCTCCGAAAAAATTGCTCAAATTGAAGAAGAACTCTCAAGAACTCAAATTAACAAAGCAACAATGCATCATATTTGTCTTCTCAAGGCTCGTTTGGCCAGATTAAAAAGAGAAGCAATTGAAATTGTTGCACGGAAAAGTGGAAGTTCTGGACCAGGATTTGAAGTAAGACGTAGTGGTGATGCACGAATTGGTTTATTTGGTTTTCCATCTGTTGGTAAATCAACATTATTGAACGCATTAACAGGTGCAAGTTCAAAAGTTGCTGCTTACGAATTCACAACCCTTACTCCAGTCCCTGGAATCATTTCAATCAATGGAGCTAAAATTCAAATTTTAGATTTACCAGGAATTTTGGAAGGAGCAGCTGATGGTGTTGGTCGTGGTAAACAAGTTATTGCAGTTGCTAGAACTTGTTCACTTATTCTTATGGTTCTTGATGGCATGCAATCTCTCAATCTCCTGAAAATTCTCGAAACCGAATTAAGTGGTTATGGTATTAAACTCAACAAAACTCCTCCAAAGATCCGTATAGATGTCAGAGATCGCAATGGAATTGCTATTACTTCATCATGCCCACAACCAGAACTTGATAATGATGTAATTCTTCAAATTCTTCGAAACCAATACCGAATCAACCACGCAGTTATACACTTTGATGAACCCGCCACCATTGATGATTTTATTGATGTTCTTGAGGATAATCGTGTATACATTCCTGCGATCTACGTTATTAACAAATGTGATCAATTATCACCAGAACAGATCGCAGAGTTCTCAAAGATGCCTGACACAATGTGCGTTTCTGCAAAAGATAATATTAATCTCGATAATTTGGTCACACGAATTTGGGATTATTTGGACTTAATAAGAGTCTTTACGCAACCAAGAGGCGAAGAAATTGATCCAGAGCCACTTGTTTTGTCTGCAAATAGATGTACGATCCGAGATATGTGTGAGAAAATTCATACGAGTATGGTTGAGTCTTTTAAGTTTGCATGGGTAACGGGTACGTCTGTGAATCATTACCCTGCGAAGTGTGGATTAAATCATATACTTCATGATGGGGATATTGTAACGCTTATTTGCAAGGGATAAAAGTATTAACAGAACAAAATATGTAAAAGAAAAATTTATTTCCATGTTTTTTTTTTGTTCATATGTCGCTTTTAAGATCGTTTGAAAATTTAATTAATTAAATTTCAGAAATTCACAATATGTTGTCTATGAAATAGAAATCAAAGTAATGTTGATAATAAAGAAATAGCTTAATTAAACAGAAATTATATTTTTGAAATTAGAATTTTCATCAAACAATATGAATTTCACATAACATTTCATAAAATTACAAATGTCTGGTTTGAAAGAGTTTACTCAAGAACAATTAGCTCAATTTGTTGATTATCTTGTCTTCGAGCAGCAAAAGAGACGAGAAACAAAAACAGAAATCTCAGGCGAACTTTCTGACTTACTTGATTCATCCATAGAATCAGAGACAATTTATAGTGGAAAAGATATACTTGAAACATTATCAAATTTACCTGAGCTTTTGAATAAGACAGTAGATAGTGAGCTTGAGAGGCATCGCGATATTACTGCTGTTTTATTAAAAAACATTCTTGTTCAGGCACAACAATCTGGATTGTTAATCCAAATGAATGTGCCAGAAATCGACAGTGAAGAAGTTACAGATGATGCCAATGCTTTTTGTGGAACTGTTTTATCAAATAGAGAAACTATTGAATCTAAAGCAATCAAGAAGAATACTGCGAACAAAGAAGAAGCATCTCCTGGTATACCAGAGCCAAAAAGCTCAAAAGATGTTGAATATATCCGTGCTGAAAATGAGAGATTAAAACAGCAATTAACATTACCGATTCGAGAATACCCAGAAATGAAAGCAGCGATGGAAAAGCTAAAGGAGTTAAACAAAGAGGTTCACGAGCTAAGAAGCAAACTTAATGAATAAATGTTATTAATTATTAGACTTCCTTTTTGAACTTTCTAATTCGCAATGAGTCAATAAGTGCCTTACCGGAATGATTGTGACACAGTATAAAACATCAATATTAATATTTAATAATAATTTTGCAAAATTAAAAATAATTTCCCTATATAACTTATTATAACACTTAAGCATATAATTTACTTGTGATTATTTAAATAATTATGGGCAGCAATTGTGTTGTCATATTGAAATACTAATTTACTTCTCAAACAAAAAAAATTGATATTAAGGTGAAATTTAATGAATATTTATAAATATTTAATATATTTACTCAGCGTTGAACTTAGCTACTGCTTTACCACCTTCTGAAACTGCATGTTTGGCAAGATCTCCTGGAAGAACGAGACGAACAGCTGTTTGAATTTCACGAGAGCCGAGTGTGTTACGGTCATTCATATCAACGAGTCTAGCACCTTCTCTTGCAATACGTTCAAAAATATCTGTAACAAAGTTGTTCATAACTAACATTGCCTTGTTTGAAATACCAATATCTGGATGAACTTGTTTGAGAACTTTGAAAATGTAAGATGAGAAAGATTCATTCCTCTTCTTATGGCGTTGCTTCTTTTCCTTTTCAGTTTCAGCTGTAGCTTCTCCTTCAACAGCTGGCTTCTTTTCTGTTGGGGTCTTTGAGGCTGGTTTCTTTGTTGACATTCTTCTAAAATGAAAGTGTAAAAAATCCCTCCAAAAAGGTTCAAGAAACGAAGATGTCGTTTTACATCTCAAATATTTAAATATAAAAAATTGAAGGATACAATTTGTCGATTTGCACCCCAATAATTTTAAATTGTTTTTTTTGAATAACTCTCTCACAATATTTTTGCCGTTTTGCATCCATTGATTTCTAATGAATACTTTTGAAATAATCCCGCCTTGATTAAATGTCGTTTTGTTCCATGAATATTTGTGATAAATAAAAGCGCCTATTTTCAGATGAAACCAAAAATCATTTTTTTATATGCCAGCTAAGAAAGGTGTTAAGAAAACAGCTACAAAGACAGCAGTTGATGGAGTACGTGCTCATCCAAAAACAAGATCAAGTCGTGCAGGACTTCAATTCCCAGTTGGACGTCTTCATCGTTTCCTTCGTGAAGGTCGTTACGGAGATCGTGTTGGAGCAGGCGCCCCAGTTTTCATGGCAGCAGTTCTTGAATATCTTACAGTTGAAGTTCTTGAACTTGCAGGGAATGCAGCTCGTGATAACAAGAAAACAAGAATTTCACCACGTCATATCATGCTTGCAATCCGTAATGATGAAGAATTGAACCAACTTCTTTCTAATATTACAATTGCATCTGCAGGTGTTGTTCCACATATTCATAAAGTTCTTCTTGGTCAAACAAAGAAGAAGGAAGAATAAGCAATACACAATTGTGTAAAATTATCCCGTAAGTCTTGATTAAAATACAGCATGTTTTAGTAAAACATTTTATTAATAAATTTACTTTAAATAACTTTCGATTTTTTTTTATGAAATTTCTTTATATATAACTATAGATTGAGATATTCGTATTCATTTGATAATTTAGAAAGAAATTTCTTCAAATAACACAAAAAAATTATAAACTTTGCGTGCTTACAAAGAGTTGATTCCAAAACTTGATCATTTTATTAGCGTTATTATTTGGTTTTCCATTTAGAAGCATACGAAAAATTGTGTTTTTGTTTCCAAGCAAAATTTTATCGTTCAACCTTTGCATGGAGCTGTTTTTGCATGCAGCTGAAAATCTAATTATTCAACTTGAAACAGAAATGAATATTATCAAAGGCCAGCTGCCAATAATCGAAGTGACACCAGGATTATCAGAATTAGATGTTAATTCTTACCTATTAGAATATAATATTGATTATGTTAAACATAAATATCTTTCTATATATTATGCGAACCTAATGAAAACGTACTCAAAAAATATGTCATTGAAGAAAGCAATTTTGAATCACATATCTTCACTTGAAGCAACATCTATAAATTCTTTTCTTTTCGAAATTGCAGGTCATCAGAATGCACTTTCTGAACTCACAAACTCGTCTTTATATAATAATGAAGGTTCAGCAGAAAAAATTTTGAAATCAATCCACAATTTTTTTCCTTTTGAGATAGTATTGCCTATGCTTTTAGATTATAATTTTTGTTCACAGTTTATGGGAATAATATCAGATTACAAGCCACAAGATCACAAATTAATTACCAAAAAAATATTTTCACTTTTTGGCAAATTCCAATCGGAAAAGTACACATTTATTATTATATCAGAGATAATTCTATCTTATTTCCATTTTTCCAAAATCAATAATTTTGATGACTTTCTTTTTCACGAACGATGTCGTATCATCATGTCCAGAGACTTTCAATCTCTTTCCATTTCTCCTAACACTATTTCATTGTTTCCATCACCACAAAATTCAAATAATTGTTTACCACTTCGACCGTTTACTCCACAAAATGTAAAAAAATTGGAATTTTTCGATAACACCAAATTTGGAAATGAAATCAGTGGTCTTGATCATATTGTTATGGAATTTCGTAAAGTCGCGTGCCATTCATCTCTATCACTTAAGATGATGTTTATTATTCGTGTATCAGATCTTTTAAATTCCATCATTTCCAATATCAACGGATTCATGGGAGGTGCTGATGAAACATTTCATCTCTTTGTATATATCATTTGTGACTCACGTATAACAAATTTTGTTTCAACTCTTTTTTTGTTTAAATATTTTGAGTTTACCTTTTTAAAGACATCAAAAGTTTGGTATTTATTTGAGCAAATGAAAATAGCTAAAGACTTTATTGAAACGCGTGCATTAAGTACTCCTAAAAATGTGATACTTCCATATTTAATTGAGAGAGAACATGAGCAAAAGGAATTGCATAAGTTTGTTGTTAAAGAAAATAAGTTTTTGTTTTATACGGGAAATGATAATGATATAACAAATGTTTATGTGTATGATTTCGATGAGGAAATTGCAGGAAAAGAATATTACCAAATTTATGACGGGTGTATAATAAATGTTTAGATAGCTGAAATTAATAAATTTTAATAAAAGAAAATAAAAATGATTAATAAATTTTCTCAAAATAGAAACGAAATTCTTCAAATAAGATTTAAAACAAATTAAAATGTTCAAACATGAATTAAATCATATCAAATGAAAATTCATTGGATATCTGAAGAAGAAAAACTTCATCAATGATTTAATGTTGAGTTTTGAGCCTTATATTTCTAAAAGTTAATGTTAAATAATGTGTTTAATGCATGCGCGTGAATTTAGTAACTATCAGCCATGTTCCAGAAGTTGATGAAAACAAAGAAAGCTAAAATGTATAACTGATATAAAGAAATGTTATACAACACGTCGAAAGCACATGTAATGAAGGAAGGAATCGATATTGAGCTAAAATTGGTAAAGCAAATTTGAAATATATATTAAAGTAACTATCGAATTAAGGGATATAAACTGGATATAGAAGCATCTCGAAAATGTTGAAACAAATATCAATATAACTCTATATAATTTTTTTACTCTGGTTAGTATTTAATTGATTTCATCTTTTTGAATCTCATTATGAAATTATGTTTTATAGTTGTTTTTTCTTCTCTTAAAGGATATCAATGTCTGCATTACGTCGTATTACATACGTAAAACGTTAAAAATTCCGCATATCACAAACCAACAATTGTTTTACTTCTAAATTTTGCCAGAAATTTCAAAACGACGATAGTTTTTTCTGGTCGTTTCATTTATCTATCGTTTATCGCTTCACATTTATTTCCAAATCAGTTAATACCATAAAAATCAGAATGTTCGAACTCGATATTTTTGTATGCGTCTTTGCTTATATTTCCGTAGCACGTCGGCACGTACCCGCCGACCTTCATGAAATAGTTATATATATTATTAAACAAGTTTCCGTCTCTGTTTTCTGCAAGTCGATTCAGCTTCAAGTCGAACGCCTGCTTGTTCAAATCGTTTTGGTACGACTTGTGCTTGAACTTCTTTGCCTTTTTCGTCGAGTTACACACCAAAGACGACGACAGGCTGAGTGTTATATCTTCGCCCTGCGCCAATGTGTAAGGTCTCAGTCGTGCAGTTAACTTCGCGTGGAACGGCCTGTACATTAATGGTACCGAAACGTGGTCAATGCCGCAGACTCGATTCGTTTTGTTGTATATAAACCCGCCCATACCAATTAACGCGTCGATGTCTTTGATCTCGTTCATCATGTTTAAGTGCGTGTTGATGTCTATGGGGGATTGGTCATCATCCCACCGCATGACAAAGTCGACAGGGAAAAACCCGGAGATATAAACAGGAAACAAAAACAACGGACTCCAATTGTAACCCCAAATATGGTAAATTGGCCGAGTTGATTTCGATCGTATTTTGTCAATGTTTAATGTAATCCGATTTTCACATTGAAGGATACAATAGAATTCGGGTAATAACGTTTGCTTTTCATAATCAGTGATGAACTTGTAGATATGTTTACGCTTAAATTGTGGTAATAATAACCCTATCGTTGGCGAGAGGACGTTAACAGTTGGGCACTTTTGTGGTTGCGGAACTTGGAGGGGTTTGGCATCCAAATAATCATAGTTTGCATCGGGTTTAATGCCTTCAAAGAGATAGTAAAAGCTTCGGATTTTAGGGTTTCGGGATTTGAGTAACGATAGAGATAAAAGTGGTGGGATGGAATCAAATGTGGAATTGGTGTAATAAAGAAGTTCTCGGACAAGAGTAGAACGGATTATTGCAAAGCCTATTCCAACATCAACATTATGATATGAGGATTTGCCACCAAATAGAATGTCGAAATCATTATCACATAAGTGTGAGGTGGCTTCTTCAAGCCATTCGGTGGTGGGCATGTAGTTGAATTGTGATGTATTGGCGTAAAAAATATAATCGGGCATGGTGAGCGTGTATAATGACGCAATTAATGGGATATAACCAGAATCTGGAAAATCAGAATAAATGACATTTTGAGTGAATTTTTCTTTTGATATTGAAGAATTATGAATTGCTAAAAAATTACTTTGGATATCACACATATTTTGATCAAAATCTTCATAGCTATTAACATTAATTGGAGAAGTCATGTCAACAGATATAGACATTGAACATGTTGGATTCTTTTCTTTGCAATATGCTATTTTTTGCCTAACCCGTGAAACAAATGGTGACACTGTTGGTGGATGTAACTTAATAAATGCTAAAGGATATAAGACAATGAAAAACAAATAGAATTTTGGACGCCTGTGATTAATCACCTTGCTGGTATTCGAGAACGTTTATTTCACTCAAAAAAAGTAAACAGTGATTGTCAAATTTAGTGTTGTGAGTGGTATTGTCGATGTATCATATGAATGTGACTAGTCGCAATATGTAATGTGTATGTTATTGTTTCCAATGCCGTTTTGTTCAAAATATCTGTGGACGATAATTTTTTTCGGTGGAAAACAGTTTCCCGATCATTCAATTTGTCTTTGTTATGAACCATTAGCTTAGAAAAATCTGACTAAAAATATTGAATATTTTTTAAAATAACATTATTAATGGTAATTATAACATTAATTGATCAAATATTATAAAAAATTGGATAAACAATGAAATTTTATCTAATGTAGGAAATTCCAACTTCTCCATTATTGGCAATTAAATTCAAATAATAAAAACATATGTTGGAATTCCATGAAATTGTGTATCTTCTAAATTTCATCACATTTTTCAAACTCTGCATAAAACCAATTATACAAATAATCGAACAGCTAAATGTGAATGAGAAGTTAAATCACGGAATATCAATTCGGCTTTCAATATAGTTGGTGAAATGTTACGAATTAAATCAAGAATTTTATATTATTGTAAATTAATTTTACACTTTCCCCTGGCACTTTTGTCACGCGTTTAGGCCACCCCGTATATTTTAAACAAGGAATTCTTCTTCCTATTTCCCTATGGAAGAGTTTCTTGGCTGCCTTGCTCAAGCACAAAATTCAAACCAAGAAACTCAAACCCAAATCTTCCATTATATTTCAGAGAAAATGCAAACTCCTGATTTTGGACCTCTTTTATTTGAGGCTTTATCACTATCAACTCTTTCAGATCAATTTCTTATCATATGTTGTGGTTTTTTAAAAGAATGGGCAATGCAAAATTGGAACAAATTTTCCATTCAAGAAAAAACGTTTTTTTTCCAACAATTAAAAACTTTTATTCTTAAAGATCATCGATCTTCTATAGACATTTCAAACATATTCGTCACCGTAGCTTTCAGAGAAAGTGATGATGCTTTCATATTTGAACCAATTATTTTTGAATTTTTCAAATATGTTCAGAATACCAACTCAATATGTACTTTATATTCCATGATGAATATTATTAAATTTTTAGCAAAGCGTTATAGGTTTAAAAAAGATGTTGAAACATTAGAAGTTTCATTACTTTTCAGGAAAATTGTTGATATTACATTTCCATTTTTCAATGACTCAGCTCTGCTAACAACCAATGAAGGGTGCTCAGTAATCAAAATGGCTCTCTCTTCTTTTACCAATATTTTTTTCAGATACAAACCATCATTTGATATTGCAATTACACCATTATCCTTTGTGCAAAATGTTCTTGTTTCTTATATGAATCAACAAATTCCAATTTCTGATATTTGTTTTCTTGGTTATTGTTGTAATTTCTTCAAAAAATTCATCCAAAAGAAGGAATGTTTAATTTTATTATCAGGACAAATTCCGATTATCTTTCAAACACTTTTACGTCTTCTCTCCATCATCATTACTCATTTCCCAGAAGATTCATATGTCATCAGTTCCATTCTTGCCACTTTTTTACTTATAGAGAAGCACGTTAACGTTGATTTGAATATATTTCAGTTAATTTTATCAGCGTCAAAGTTAACTCAAACAGACCTAGCCAATTTTTCAGAGAATCCGTTACTTTATTACATAGAAATTTATTCGAAAGAATTTTATTGTAACTCATATCCTCGACTCCAATCACGTTCACTCATTTCCAAATTCATCGAGAGGTCACGTGACTTCGCACTTTACATGTTAACATTACCACCAGAAGAACATATCTTACGATGCATCTCATTTTCAATTCGATCATATGTCGAATATGAACTTATTCCACAATTACTTGAATATGTTGAACGCTCATTACCATTAAACTCAACTCCTGATTTGGTTGTAGTTAAACTTGACATTTTACGAAGTTGTGTTGAATATTATGACAATGAAAAACGAATTTCGATATTAACATTTGCACAAAACTTTTTAGTGACGAATTCGATAGTTATCACATTATTTGCGACACGACTAATCAAACGATTATTACATTATAATGTTATACCGAATGTTAATATTATTCCGATTTTAATTACCTTATTAAATGAATGTCCAACAGAACATGTTTCAAAGACATTAAGTTTAATGTTAAAAATATATCCGAATATTGTTATCCCTGAGATTAATATTGTTTTGGATAATTTGATTATGAAAGTTATAAATGATATTAAATATTTAAGTTGTGATGATGATTTGGATACTTCTCAACAAAAACAAAACGCAATTGAACAAAATCTTCAATTAATATCTCAAATAATTGATAACGCTCCAACTCTTATAGTGAATAATCATTTGTTATTGGAATTAATACAATACTTTTATAATCAGGATGACATCGAAATACTTCAATGTATAATCCCATTGTCCATTTCTTTCATTAAAAGTGGAAATTTCCAATTAATTAATGAGTTTTTTAAAATATATTTAAAGGCACTCCAAAAAAATAAAAATTTGTTTTCCGAAAATTTCGATAAAATTAGTAGGCCAATCTTTGTATTTGTCTCTTTGTTCCCAATCGATTTTTTAAAATTTGGAATTTCAAATATAATTTTTCAATACGCCATCGAACTTTTCATTGACCCAAAATATTCCGATAATTTGTTTAATGTCTCGGACTTGATATTGTGGTTGCTGCTAATCGATAAAAACTTAAATTTGGATTTGATTTTAAATGTTTCTTTTACAATTTTAAACTTGGAGGAAAGTGAACTCCCTTTGAAATTGTGTACTTTACAATTTATTGCGGCAATTTATTTGAATGATTTACTACAAATTGATTTCAATCTGATTCAAATGATGATAAATTTAAATAATTACTTCTTTCGAATGTCACAAAAACATTTGTTCGCTTTTCTGTTCTTAAAATTGGCTATAAATGTTCCGCAGTCTGCTGATATGTTTGTTGCATTAGCACTAAAACTAATTAGCGAAGAAAAAATTTTGTCGCAAATGAATTTCGTTCAAAGGCAAAAACGGTTTGATGAAATGGGGTACCCCGTGGAGCTATCGGCTCTATCGTTTGAGATGGAATGGAAATCACCAATAGAACAAAAAAATTATGATGAAATATTACAAAATGCTTTGAAATGTTGTAGTAATGAAGCTATAATGAAATTTAAGGAGGAATATAAAATTTTGTTTAATTAATAAATAATATTGTTTGAATTGTTATCTTTTTAAGAAGGAGTTTGAAGTTGTGGAAATAATTATATTTAAGATATAGTATTCAAGATAAGAATTTAGTTGATCAACTTCTTTTTGCCTTGTAAATGAAGGTTTTAACATTCTGCTTGTATAATTGTTAATGTTGGATTTTAAGTTCATGAATCATATGATGGTATACTGTAGACTTGGATTGAGTGCATTAAAGAAGCATTCGTTATGAATTTATGCATTCGTTTGCTTCAACAAGAAAAACCATTATTATGTATTTATGTAATTCAAATAATAAAAATGATTTTATTCTAATCAATAAGTACATTCAATGTTTCATCAAGTTGAGATAAGAATGTGCTTTCAAACCAAAAATAATAAGTACTTATAATTTTTAATGAGAAAATTCATAATTTCACAAATGTATATATACTGGGAGTTAATTACGTGAGTCCAATAACTCCCATCTTCTCAAACTCATTAACTTGATGCCTTTAATAAGGAAAAATGACTCAACAACCAAGAAGACAGTAAGACCGAATGCAACTAAAGTGATAGCAATATTTCTGCCAATGCAATCATTGTATATATTAATCAAAGCATCTTTGCAAGACAATTGAAATTGGCATGTGGGTGTAAGTGGTTCCGAAATATTGTCCCATCCGCAACAGTCATGAAGATTTCCAAAATTAATTCCAATTCTCACATCTTCTCCTAAAAATACATCTTGGAAGCTATCAATTACGGACGGCTTCATGGCAAAAATGGAAAAGATCAAGAAGAGACAAAAACAGCCAATTAAGATATTCGAAATAAGAGTCCCATAGGCAAAGTAAATTGATTCTCGAAATATACCTATTAATGAAAACAATCCAATGATTAAAACTGGGAGTCCTGAGTATTGAAGAAATTTCTCTAAAGATAAAGATGCTCCATTAATACAATTTTTAGAAAGTGTATTGAAATTTAAATAAGAAAATAATATAACAAGTGCAACCGTGCAAACGAGGGCAAAGCACATTGCAATGCGATGGAATTTTAAGCGGGTCATGAATTGTTTTTGTTGACAATTTCTTGTCAATCGTTTTTTGCTACAGACAAACCTTGTCAATTTTAATATCAAAAAAAGATTTTAGATGTCATTTTGCTGTAATTAAATTTGTTAGATAAAAAATAGATGGAGCAAAACGTCAGATTTTGATGAAAAAATATTACACAATCATATGCTGAAAAAGAAAGAGAATAAAAGATTTGTGAATAATAAATAAATCATTATAAAAGATTTAAATTCACATATCTGTTGAAAAAATAATAGTAAAATAATATTGGACGTAAAAAAAAAGAATGTACATTTTAGCATTAGGATATTTTTAATAAACTGGATGCAGATTTCCAACGATAGATCAAATGTTCAAGTGCAAATTGTTGGAATGTTTTAAATTCAGATATCGTTACCTCAAAGAACTCACTCGTCCTGAATGGTGATATCTGTATCTTCCAATGAGTCGAAATGGCTGTTTATGTCACTTCCTTGGAGTCTGGTCCATATTGAAGGTGCTTCAGATTCAATCAATGCAAAAATATTTTGTTCAATTAATTCTGTAACAATTGAAGAATTGGATAATCCATCGCCTTTAAGAGTATGATTACCATACTTAGATTTTATTCTATGGTGTTCAGTATAAAATTTGATTTTCATTAACTGTCATTACAATTAGGTAGGTACATAATGCAGTCTGTAAGGCTGCTTATGTGCTTGTTTTTATATAAATAATACACCTTTATACTAAAGGTTATATTTTATTTTTCCCCATATATTAATGGGTATAATTTTTAAATTATTTTAGTTATTTTTCCCATACATTAATGGGTATGATTTTTACTGAGTTTCCCGGTACTTATTATATACACCTATACAAATTAATGTTAAATCAAATAGGAAAACACTGATACAACAACAACAATTTATACAAGTGAAATACCAATTTTAATTAACAAATATTTATTCGTTCACTAACTGTTTCGCTTACAAAATACATTTTATTGTTCATATGACTCTGGCCCAGAGTTAATCTTTTGTATCTTAGCGTAGAATGGGTCATCAGCGAACTTCAAATCGTGCTGATACAATGTGAACACGCCCGCAATCGACATCAGCGCTGTTGCATAGTCGAAAATAATGAAGAACATGAACGAATACGCCCTTACACCAGCAGATGGCGTCTTTCCAGGCTTTTGAAGCTCAACATCGATCCATTCCCCGATCGGATTCGCTTCGAAGAAGTGCAACGCGTTGTATAAACACCTGATGAAATAGATGATGCAAAATGACCAAACGCCAACTTTCGACCAACGGATGCAAGTAGCATCTTCTGGCTGTATAACGGGATACGAAATGGCTTTGATGAGTTTAAGTGATGGGAAAAGCACAAAAAGTGAGACAATTAAATCTGCACAAGAATGCCAAAGATAAAGAACAGAGCCTGGATCATCTCCATCATCGGTATCAACAACGGAAAGTGCAATGGCAACAACTAGAAAGACAGAAATGAATATAATAAAGACAACTCGGAATAATGATATCGATCGAATCTCGGGATTGGTATACATAAATAAAAGTTCACAAACGAGAAGAACTAGGATTGATACAGGGATAAGACAGAGGAGATTGTTAATACCAAGATTGAAAAACCTGAGTAACTGTGGTGTATAATTAAAGGGTATGATGAAAATGAGACCACGGTACATCATCCAAATAAACATAAAAACCCAGAACCAGATATTGAGATGATAAACCGTAGTTTTGTTGTTAGCTTGCTTCTGACGGATTTGCTTCCATAGAAAGAATATGCAAACAAATGAGGTAAGGATAAAAAGGATCCCAAGTATCAGCATTTCAGGTATGTTACAGCCAATTCCTGGCATAGCATATTTGCAAACGAATTCAGATACCATTTTTGGGGAGTCACTTTTATTAACTGAAACAATAAGATAAACGATAAATACAATAGCGCACAAATCTAAAAAGTGACGTACCAAAACTATCGAACTTCGTTCTCCTGAGGTAAAGAAACAATATATGATTAAACTGTTTTAAAGTGGCTCTATTTATGGGTTGTCTATCAAAAATTCATTCATGAGATTTTCCAATGTTGAATTAATTTCTGATTTTTTGTAAGTTCCTAAATTAATAAATATTATAATTAAAACATTCGTTTGAATAATAGCAAGAATTTATTGGAACTAATGGAATTGTTCAATTTATCCTTGAAAACTAATATAAATAAAAATCAAAAAAATTTCACATCACATTTCGTTTTTCACATATCATTTCTACCAAATGAGTGATGCCAAATCAATCCTTCAGAAACTCCAAGAATTTCTAGTTCAGGATGATCACGATGGTTTCACAAATGCAATTTCTAGCTTTGACAAAATTGATATGGTTGATAATGTACAATTTTATTTTTTGATGTTTTTTTCAATTTTTTGGTGTTCTTTACATATTTTTAATTCCACCCTTCACTTGTGTGCTCTACGGTGCAACTATAGATTTTTATTAGCTACCTTATCGAAACATCCAGATGTTAATTTACAAAACGTTTATTTATAATTTTTAACGAAGGTTCCACAGCTCTTGAGATTGCTATATCTACAGGTTGTATTCATTTAGCAGCTTCTATTCTACAAGCAGGTGCAAACCCAAACATAGCGAACAAAGTTTGTCAATTATTTCCAAAGTTAATTTTCACTTTTTCAATGTTTGTTTTATGTTTTTTTATATCCACTCGATATAGCTTTGCAAAAGAATGATACGAGATCGTTACAACTTCTTCTAAACTTTGGAGCAGACCCAAACATTCATCAAACTAAAACACCTATACTTTGTACTGCAATCGAAAATAATTATATCGATGCCATTAAAATTTTAATTCATCACGGTGCAAATGTAGACTTCCCTGAAAATCCTCCTGTTGTTTGCGCTGTAAAGAACCAGAATTTACAGGCACTAGAACTTCTACTACGAGCAAATGCAGACTTTAATTTACAAATAGAAAATCAGTCCCTGCTGCAGTACGCAACAAAAAAGAAACTGTCAGTGCTTCCTTTCTTACAGAAACTTAACTTGAAGTAAACCGATTTGTTAGAAATTAATTATTTTAAATATGTAGATATGAATAAAACCAAAAGAAGCGAACTTAAAAGAAGTTTTTAGCATGTTTTAAAAGCAAATAAAATAGATTATTAAATCCATAATTCGAAATGTAAATTATCATAATTTGTGAACAAGGTAAATGTTTAATTGCATAATGCTCACTGGTTGTTTCTCTAAGTTTTTTATAATAGGTATCATGAATTTTTTTTCAAATTTTATTTTTAAATAGATAAAATTTAACTGTCAACCAACTTTAACAATTAGCATAAGTGTTTCCTATAATAGAGACATAAAATAAAATATTTATATATGATAATGTTATTGCTAAAAAAACGTTTATTTAGAAAAATCTGATTTCTTGGAATTCATGAGGTTCATAGTTGATTGTTGCTGACTGTTGAGGTTCGAAAACATCTGCAAAATCAATATCATCAATGTCACCTGTTTGGAGTTCAAGTCCTAGGTTACATCCATTATATGCAGCCTGTGTTGATGTAACAATTTTTCGCTCCATTTTCAAATGGTTTGCAAAACCAATGCCAAAGAGAGCAGCTGTTGACTTAAAATCCTGATCTTCTGAATTTGAAGCAATTTTTTTTAAGTGAACTTCGAGTGGATGCTCGTTAATTTTACCATGGCGAAGGTTTGGAAGTCCTTCGCGCATAACATCAATTGGCATTGGGGGAATCATTTCTTCATACATTCTTCTCTATTAGGCACTTTTTTATAATTGGTCGATTTAAACTTTATTCAAATCATTAATTGAATATTTTCTATGAGATATATCAAAATACGCAAAAAGTTGGAACTACAAAGTCAAAAATTTTGAATGTAAAAAAAAATTTGTCACATCACAAGGAAATGAGTGGAGAGTTTCCTGACACAATCAAAGGAGAACTTATTAAGGGATTTGATGCAAAAGATGATGGCAATTATGAGTTGGCTCTTGAAGCTTTCACAAATGTGATTAATTCATCAGATTTACCAGCATCTCGAAAGCCACAAATATTATCAATCCGTTCATCACTATATGCTGACATGGGTATGAACTATAATTCATATTGTGATGCATGCCAAGGCCTCGAACTTGATCCTCAAGAACTTCAATGCTTATCATGGAAAAGCAAAATTCTTGAGAACTGTGGAAACCTTGATGAGTCCAAAGATGTTCTTTTAGAGCTTTCCCAAATATCATCTGAAAAACAAATTCTTTATCTAATTAAAAGAATTGATTATAAGAAGAACCTCCTTACTAATTGTCCACCTCTTGACTGCGAGAAACTTATCAATCGAGATATTGAACTACAATCCATGAAACTTGAAGATGTCAAATCATTTATGTTAGATGAAACAGAAGGCATCAAATGTAACCCAAAAAAGATTCTTGAAATCATCAATGGAGCCATTGTTAATATTGGTACCGAAACCAAAATTGCCAAAATAAATACACCAAAAATCAATATCGTTGGTGGAATCGAAGGAAAAGTTGGACACTTAACAAAGATATTTGAACAAAACGGATGGCCAAGCTCAGAAAACAAATATCTTTTTAATGGAAACATCATTGGTCAAAATTCCAATTCTCTTCCACTTGTTATATCTCTTCTACTTTTTAAGTTTATTGAAAAAGATTGTATTTTCTTCAACCAAGGGGCATAGTATATTTTTTTTCTAACGCCCAGTGAATCACCTAACATGAGAAAAATATTTGGATTTAGATCAGCTGCATTAGGATGGTATGGACAAGAAGTAGCAGATGCTCTTGACAAAGCGATTGATTCTTTCCCATTCTGTACGATTGTGAATGATAAATATTTTGTTATTAATGGTGGAATCCCTGTATCAAATGATATTAATGTTGTTGCATCACCTGAATCATATTGGGGAGAAACGTCGAATACTTTGGGAATTCAAAGAAAAGCGCCTGTTTCTTATTATACGTTTGGTCCAGATGTTGTTAATGATTTCCTTTCTGCCAACAAATTCGAACTTTTGATAAGGTCTGGTCAAAAGAAAGCCGATGGTTTTCAATACGAGTACGATGGGAAAGTATTGAATATTTCAAGCGGCCGCGGGGGTACCCGAGTCCACAAAAGTGGAGTAGCGGTTATCACTGGTGATGGGGTTACCCCTAATTCCTATGACCTCAACCCAAGGTTTCCGATAACTGTTCATGCTGAAACTGATTCACCAGGACTAACTGGAATATTTTATAAGTTACGCCACGATTTCGACATTGAAAATCCAATGGATCTTAATCTATTTTATGTAAAATCTTCATCGCCAATTGAAGATATACCACCAGTCGAAACAGTTGTTTCATCTACTTATAGCTTTGGTTTTATGACATATCCAACACCTGGAAATTCGCACATTGCATTTATCTTTAAAGGATTAATCACAGTCGAAGCTTATACAATTGAAAGCGCACCACTAAACAAAGGAAATGACCACATGAAAACATGGAAGTTGTTGGGTACAAATGACGGGAAAACATTGGAAGTAATCGATGAGCGATCAAATGTCAACGAGTTAAACGGACCACTGGCCACAGCAACATTCAAAGTGAAGGACCCTAAGCCGTATAAGATGTTGATCCTTCTACAACACGAGAAGAACCACAGAGGGAACTGGAACTTATGCTTAAATCACATTGACTTCTTTGGAACACTTCAGTAAATGGTTCAATTAGTGAAACATTTGAAATTTTACATTTGATGTTTCGATAAAATAAGGAGACATTTTATTGAGGAAATTAACCTCCAAATGGTTGCTGTTGGATCTTATATGCACTGAGAAAAGTTGAAATTATCAATTTGGCATATCAAAAAAACTTGAATCTAGATAATGATTTTAACATAATTTATTTGAATAAGTTAATGCTTATGATTTTTCTTGTCAGTGGTTAAAAAATTTTTATTTGGTATTGCAAAAAACTTATTTTGCTTCAAAAAAATAAATATAAACTTACGAGTTCCCAAAACATATTGACCCAACAAATTTATAGGTACATCTGATTTAATGCAATAGATCGAATCATTAACTGAGGAATTTATATATTTTACAATGAAATTAAAAATTCATATGAATACAAATGAAAGTTATTGATCATGGTAGAAAAACATGAAAAAGATAATATTTTTTGTTAATTATTTAAATGTGTTGCTATAAGTGTATACAGACACTATAGATAAATTTATCTTAGAAATGTGTGTAAATTCAGTATATATATATATATATATATCATGAATATTATAATTAATTTGCCGGCTGTTTCGATACCTAATGAAAGTGGTGTAACATCTAACAATAAAATATCTTTCCATGTGTCTGAGGCATCGCCTTTGATAATTGATGCTTGTACTGCTGCGCCATGTGCAACTGCTTCATCCGGATCAACGCCACGGCAAGGCTGAAGCATTCATAATTGTTGAAAGCGTGATGAACCTCCGACGAAAACTATATCAGATCTCTGACTTGGATGTTCGCACCACTTAATACTTGTGCAACTGGAGTCTTTGTCGATATGAAGAATTCATCATTTAAGTTCTCGAGCATTGCACGCGAAATGTTGTTCATAAAGTTGTGGCCTTCATTAAATCACAAACAAGAGATGTGGATGTGGATAATGTTCGGATAGAACGTAATGCACATGGCGATCGTCTTAAGTCGCATTTGAACTTCTTTTGAAAACGATCCAAAGTTAATTAATGATTAATTATCAAAGTATTCACCACAAAGATGCACATAACCTACTGAAATCCTAAATCGCAACTTCTTTTCTTCTAACACATTTTTATTAAAGAATCTTATGTACTTAAGTGGTGTTCTCACAACAAACAAAGCTGTTTCGCCTTTTGTTGTACTTACTCGATCTAAAACAATCTAATTCTCCAAACAGCTTGATACTTGATAGAATATTTCATTATCGGATAAGATGAGAAATTGTAACCTGTAGCCTTGAACATCATCAGAACTGACTCGATGTAGATCACAATTTGCTCTTTGAACCATTTTGCGAAAACGCAATAAACCCTAGCTGGTTCGAAAATAGTTCAAAGATCTTCTTAATACGAATTTACAAATTTAATTTTGGATAAATTATAACCTTTTTTAATTATTTTGACTTTATTTGTAGTAACGACTTTATCAAGGTAACATCAAGTTTCTTATCTTCACCATTAAGTGATTGATAATTTTTTGTTCGAAATATTTCGTGGTGGGATCACAGTCTTCATCATATGATGTTTTTACTTTCCATGCGCAAAGAAAGATATGATGATTGTACACTGAATCCAGTAATAAAGATAGGATAGAACCTAATTAGAAAAGTTTACTGTATCGTTCTTATTGAACAAGCAGTTGAGATGGAATAACCGATCATTTTTACTTATGAATTTGGATCCAAAGGGACATTGCAACTGGGAAACACTTCTGTCAATAAATCAAGCAATTTTTGGTTTGAATGAAGAAAATTTCTCTAGAACTTTAGCTTTAATAATCAATAATTTTGATGAAAATCATCCTTTTTCTTATGAATTAATTATTATTCAAATAATTTATTATTCCTTTGTAATTAAAAATAATAATGCAGATTTATTTTTGAATATCATAAAAGATATAAGAGAATTTGAAGAGAGTAATAAAATCAAATCCAATATATTTGAAATATTTGGGCGGTTTCTTAATAATGATCATACAAATGAATCATATTATCTTCTTGAAGCTATGATTGAACATAATTTTCTTGAACCGAACATTGTAAAAAACAACCAGAGTGCTTATTTTGCGCATTATATGTCTAAAGATAAATTAGCAAACTATTTCAGGGAACATGATTCTGTAAATTATGAAGAACTATCAAAGAATGATTGGGAATTACATAAGAAATTAATTAAAGAAGGACATAATCCAAACGAAATTTCGAAAATTATTCGAAATGATGAAATCGAAAAACTTCAAGAAATATCATCACAAACAAATTTTGATTTTAATCAAAAAATTAAACCATCAGTTTATGAAAGATGTTCATTTATTAATAAATATAATGTTACATTAATTGATTATGCAGCATTCTTTGGATCAGTAAAATGTTTCAAATATTTACTTATGAACAATGCAAAAGTAGAAAATACAGGTAAATATGCAATTGTAAGTGGAAATGAAGAAATTATTCATTTATGTGAACAAAATCATTCATCATTTGATAAAGCATATGAAACATCTATTATGTTTTATAAAAATGATATCTTTAAATATCTTTATTATAATAAATTAAAAGAAATTAATGGTTTAAAAAGATTAGGAAATCTCTGTATTTTATATCATAACTATGAAATATTCTCATTTTTACTTAATGAAGGAATGGAAATCAATAATGATATTATTAATGAAGCAGTAATTATTGGAAATATTTTTTTAGTTGAATATTTTCTTAAAAACCATTCAATTCCGCATGATATATTGGTATATTCATCTGGATCAGGAAATATTGAACTTGTTGAATACGTTTTAAAACAAAAAGGAATTGATATTAATGCTAAAGATAATATTTACTTATATAATTTATTATTTCATAATAATATTTGGAAATTATTTAAATTATTTAATACAGCACTTATATTAGCATCTTCAAATGGTCATACAGAAATAGTTAAATTACTTCTTGAACAAAAAGGAATTGATATTAATGCTAAAGATAATATTTACTTATATAATTTATTATTTCATAATAATATTTGGAAATTATTTAAATTATTTAGAACAGCACTTATGTGGGCATCTAAAGAAGGTCATATAGAAATAGTTAAATTACTTCTTGAACAAGAAGGAATTGATGTTAATGCTAAAGATATTTATTTGTTTTATTTAATATTTATTTTAATAATTTGGGATTTCAAAATAATATTTGGAAATTATTTAAATTATTTAAAACAGCACTTATTTTAGCATCTTGGAAAGGTCATACAGAAACAGTTAAATTACTTCTTGAACAAGAAGGAATTGATGTTAATGCTAAAGATATTTATTTGTTTTATTTAATATTTATTTTAATAATTTGGGATTTCAAAATAATATTTGGAAATTATTTAAATTATTTAAAACAGCACTTATTTTAGCATCTTGGAAAGGTCATACAGAAACAGTTAAATTACTTCTTGAACAAGAAGGAATTGATGTTAATGCTAAAGATATTTATTTGTTTTATTTAATATTTATTTTAATAATTTGGGATTTCAAAATAATATTTGGAAATTATTTAAATTATTTAAAACAGCACTTATTTGGGCATCTTCAAATGGTCATACAGAAATAGTTAAATTACTTCTTGAACAAGAAGGAATTGATATTAATGCTAAAAATATATATATTTATTTTAATAATTTAATATTTCAAAATAATATTTGGAAATTATTTAAATTATTTTGGACAGCACTTATTTTAGCATCTTGGAAAGGTCATACAGAAACAGTTAAATTACTTCTTGAACAAGAAGGAATTGATGTTAATGCTAAAGATATTTATTTGTTTTATTTAATATTTATTTTAATAATTTGGGATTTCAAAATAATATTTGGAAATTATTTATATTATTTCAAACAGCACTTATGTTAGCATCTGAAAATGGTTATATAGAAATAGTTAAATTACTTCTTGAACAAAAAGGAATTGATATTAATGCTAAAGATAATATTTACTTATATAATTTATTATTTCATAATAATATTTGGAAATTATTTAAATTATTTAGAACAGCACTTATTTGGGCATCTTCAAATGGTCATACAGAAATAGTTAAATTACTTCTTGAACAAGAATAAATTGATATTAATGCTAAAAATATTTTATAAAATATTGAAACCATTAATTATTCATAAAAGTTAACATTAACTATATAATGGTTTCTTATTCTAACGAGCATTTGTTAACCTTATCTATTTAATGTCACGCACTCCAATTTTTATGTACCAGTAAACCGAAATCTTTTTAGGGTAAGGGGCAAGAGCACACGGTGTTTGTCAATGTAGAGAAAATCCATAAGACTCGCATTTCCTGATAAAATTTATTCATGCTCTAAATTTATACAGAATAATAAAAATTTTTTTTCTTTTTACATGAAAATTTTTTTGTTATTCCATCTTTATATGAAAATATTTATGTTTTATTTCAAATATATAATTTGAAAAAATATAACAAATAAAAACATTCGTCAGATTAACAACATAGTTATAACATTGTAAAAAAAGATATTTTATCAAAAACTCGAAAAGATAAATGTACTTGTTGCTCCTTATACGAAAACTAGTAATTACTATTATCAAAATGTTACAGGAATTTTATTAATCTTAGCTTTACTACTCTATATATGAACGATAGCGGACCAAGCGGAAAGCCAGAAGAAAAACAAAAGGAACCCAATAAAGTCATTACTACAACAGATTCTTTGGTAGAAGAACCTAATTGTCAAAATGCTTATATGAAATTACTTTTGACAATTGAACAATTATAGTTATATTTAACAGAAAAGAATTTAGAATCATCAGTTCAACAAACAATGAAATTATTTGATTCAAATTTTCCATATACATTTATTTTTAACATATGCAAATTGGATCTCAAGAAGCATTTTGTTTAATTGATAAAATGATAGAACAAAATTTCATTTCAAACACCTGCACACACACATCATTCAAGCAGAATGTTATTTTTAAAAAATCGTTTTCTCTGACAATGATAGGTGTAAAGTAGTCAATTTTGCGTTTTTTAGCCTTGGAACAAAACCATTTATTATCTTTAAGGAAAGTTTTTCCTTAAATGGGATTTGAAAATAACATATGATTAATCATATGATGAACATGTGTTCATGAAATTACAAGAAATTTTTGTATGCCTTTCTCAAACAGGAATTTATAGATATCATATAACATATACATGTACATTCGGTGGCCAAAACAAAGCAACAAAGCGTCAATCACCCAAATGTGATTGTGGTGCATTTTTAAAATTTTTATAATTTAAAAATTCAGAAAATGAATATTCTTAAGAACTCATTCAAAAGTAGCACTTTTGTATTTCTGAGGGAATTTTGATATGAAAAATGATTGTTGGCAGGGCAAGAGATTTTGAAAATGGCAATCATGCCCCCGGTTGAAAGACACAAACCTGTTATGGAAAAGAAATCATGGTCTATTGTTATTTCAACAGTTTTGGTGATCTTAAAAGTGACATTTTCTTGTTCCAATTTTTGTGAGGATTTTGACAACCAAGCTACAGAAAAATCGATCGTTATTTATTTGATCTTTGAATGCAGTGGTCATTGAACTCTTCACCTTTATAAATGAGGCTCTACGAATCACCAGTTAACCATGATGAAATGATCAATGATGCCTATCCATCAAAGCCAAACGAAGAAGCTGGATGCTTAGTTTTTGAATCTCGTTACATCGACAAACTTGCTGATGAAGAAGATCCAAACTCAAAATACCAAGTTATTGATATTGTAGAAAACTTCAACCTTCAACCATATGACATGAAGAAGGCTGCATTCATGGGTTGGGCTAAGCAATTCATGCCAATGCGTAAGAAGCAACTTGAACAATCAAACCCAGGAGCTGTTGACACATTCATGGCAAACGCTAAGAAATTTGTTTCTTTCATTGCCAAACATTTTGCAGATTTCGAAGTTTACATGGGTCAATCTGGTGATCCTGATGACTACTTAATGTTTGCCAGAGAAGAGGAAGGTAAGATGGTCTTCTACTTCCTCGAATTGGCATGTGACAACTTCAAATGCTAAAATCTTTCTCAAATATGTTTTTGATTTTACTTTTATTTAAAGTTATCAGCGATTTATTTTATCTTGGACAAAATTAATTTTTTATGTACCAGAAGTAATAAGTTTATAATGTCTGATCAGATCAATTAATTAATCAAGTTTTAAGTTTAATATGGAGAAAGCATAAATATTTCATTTCTCCGATGCCGAAAAAATTTTTTATAGGTAGAGAGTTGATATTTACTAGTAAGTATAAGTTTATACTGCATATTGTGGTGGTGGAGCCTGATAAACAGGTGGTATGCTTTGGTTCTGTTGAGTGGTTGGATATGGAGCATAACCAGTATTTGGTGGAGGAGAGTATTGTATATATTCTTGTTTTCCATTTTTACTTGAAGAAGATGAACTTGATCTTTCCTCCTGCTGCTTCGCTGCGCAGTAGCATAAAACAATTACTACAATAATTGTGATTATAATACCCACAGCAATAATAATGCCAACAATCAGAAAAACAAGTTTTATTGTTGTAAATACTTGCTCAGCAACTGAACTCATGTCAAGCGTTTCAGTTGGTGTACGTGAACTAGTTATTGAAAAAAAGAAGAAGGCAAACATAAATTTTTTTACGCAAATTGAAATCAACTGTCATGTTTTAGTGGTTTATTTGAATGTGCAACCAGTCAACTCTTTCAATTAGGTGTTGAAAACCTCAGAAATAACAAAATTTTGTTCTTAGTTTGTCTTAAACGAAATTTCAAAAGGTTACACAAAAAACGGTGATTCCCTCTTTCTTGTGGTTTAGCCCACATTTACAACCTACCAGGGCAATACTACCATCTAATACATTGTACCTTTTTATTCTTTATAAAGCTTGAATCAAAAAGTTTTCTGTAATCACTTTTATTTTTGATTTTAGATCGTTTTCCAATTTAATAAGTAAATTGCTATTTCCAGTGGATCTAGTGGGATTCCTTTAAATTTACACCTTTGGTTTTGAATAAATTTCCAAATTTTATTTTCACCAAATTAGTTTCTGAACAAGATGAAAAGTGTGTGCGTCTCTTTATTTTTTTCCAATCCTATTAATAGGAGAAATAAACTTATTTCTGTGATAATCATTCTTTCATGATTTTTGAAACATGTGAATTGAAATAAAGACTTTTATAAAAGTATTAAAATGTCAGGCGTGTTTCAACTCATTAAAAATGGTGCAAAAATTGGAATGCAACTCATTAAGGAGAAAACAGGAGCAGCAAAAACATGGGATGATCCAGAGTTTGAAAATGCTATTAAAAAATTAAAAATCTTACAAGAAAGATTTGATAAATTCAAGGATTACACGCACACGATAGTCAAAACCCTTCAGGGTATTTGCTATATCACAGAAGATATGACAAAATCTTTTGATAATGTTGATAAACTTAGTGGATGTCAATCTTCAAAGATTGTCGCATCACATCAAACATTTTTTACTGATCTTAAAAAGCTAACTGAAGATTATTTTGTTGGTTCAGGGCAAGAAAAAATTTTAGACAGTATTAAAGAAATCTCAAATCGACTGGATAAACTTTCAGAATTAAAGGATGCTCAAAGACAGTCACAGCTCCTCTGTTATTCGTACCGTGACAAACTTGCCAATAAAGTTAGAGCTAATTCGCCAGAGGAAGAAATCCAAAAATATCAAATGAAATATGATGAATATTCGAAAATAATGGATAGACAAACGGAATCTTTCAAGAGTGAAATGAACGTACTTTGGGATCAACGATTTATACTTATGGAGCAACCCATGGATAAATTTGTTGAAGTCATATTTTCATTTTGCTTCAAGATTTATGGAGACCTGAACACTTTCCAAGGAGAATTTACTACAGAAGAACTCTATAAACAGTTTGAGCCTGAAGGCTTATGATTTGAAAAATTTATGTAAATAAATGTTTGATGACTTTCTAATTTAATTAAAACTGTTTCAAAGTATTTTTCTTGAGTTTTATTAACTTAATTTGATATTGGAAAATTAATGTATGAAAATATGTTTATTGAATAAATATTACTTAAGCTTTAATTTCCTGTTTCTTTGGGATGATGGCAAAATCCAGCATCATTTGTTTTTGTTTTTTCATTGGCTTTGACTGTAGTTGTTCAACTTCTGCTTGAATTGATTGCTTAAGTTGTGGATCAATACTCTGTGTGGAAGTATGTGGATGTATTGGTGCTTGACGGCATTTCCCATACCGATTTCCAATCGTGGCGCGAACAATGGCCTCAACTGAGAGAACATCTTGTTGGTTTGTTACAGTGATCTTTGTCAAATTTTCTAATACGGCGATTTTGTTCATACCGCGTTTGACTGCTACTACAAGTAAAATAGCAGCGACAAGTGCGGCACGATTTAAAGTTTGATCATTTGGAAATTCATTCTTAATATCCTCAAATATCTTTGAAGCTGTATGAGCATAACGGATAGGAATGTTTGCCATTAATGAAATTTGTTCAAATGTGAGATTGAATTCAACATTTAAAAGTTGTCTTATGTTTGAAATTTTAGACATAAATCCATCAAGCCTCAATCCAGACATATTTGCAAGGCGTTGAAGCCTTTCTTCTGTAGCTTGATTCTCTTTATAAAGTGCAAGTCCGACGCAGGCGCCTGGGTGTAAAACATTAGGAAAATCTCTTTGTAAATTTTTATAATAAAAAAGAGCATTATCTGCAACACGAATGCTTGTTTCAAGATCAGAAAGTCGACTTTGAAGAACATATGGTGAAATTATCTTCTTGTATGCGTGCATTGATTATTTTCCCGCCAAACATTATTATCGGTTTCATGACGTTAAGGAAGTTTTGACAATTCTTGGAAATGTTTGTCCAAAAAACAGTTTCATTACCACAGTTCCCAAGAGGATGCCATTTGATCACTGATCTTTTGATTAAAAATATTCCAGAAATATCAAAGTTCAAGGTCGGTTTAATGAATCTTTTCATCCAACATACAAGTGCTTCATTAACAATTAACGAAAATTGTTGCGATGAAGTAAGAACGGACTTAGAATCGTGGATGAATCGCGTTGTCCCAGAAGGAAATCATTGGGAACATCGATTTGAAGGAGCAGATGATATGCCAGCACACGCAAAATCTTCAATGATGGGTGTTTCGCTTAGCATTCCCATTACAGATGGTGCATTAAATTTAGGTACTTGGCAAGGAATTTATTTAAACGAGCACCGCAATCATGGAGGATCACGAAGCATTGTCATAACTATAACAGGCCAACCTAAATAAAGGTTTTTATAAGTGTTGTCGTCTTTAACATTTTTTGGTATTAGTACCAACTGTCTTTTTCTGTAAGCTTTTTGATATGTTCATTACTGTGAAAAATATTAAATTTGAAATTTTTTCTAGGTTTAGCAAAGCTTGTGTTTCTCAAATTAAAATGTTTATTTATGCAAGAAACATATATGTCAAAAAGATATCTTGATGTGATTTGAAATAAAATCATATATTAAAATAAAATAACATCAGAGGAATTAAAATTTGTTTTTAAATAAAAGATATATTCATGTCATTAAGGATATCATTCTTGTTTAAGCTAAAAATTACATCAAAAGTGACATCTATAGTTGGTCAGTTTGGAAAAATGTCACTTTTAACAGTATGCTAAGTATTGTTGGACTTTGCGGACCAGACTGGGTATTAATTGCTGCTGATTCTTCAGTTTCATCATCAATCATTTGTATGAGCGAAGAATATGATCGTATTGTCGAAGTAGACAAACGAAATGCTCTTGCTATGGCAGGAGAAACAGGTGATTCTCTTCAGTTATCAGAATATATCCAAGGAAATGTAGCACTTTACAAATATCGAAATGGTATTGAACTCAGTACAGAAGCAATGAGCCATTATATCCGAAGCATCATGGCAGAAGCCATTAGAAAGAATCCATATGAAGTCAACATGCTTCTTGGAGGATACGATGGAAAGCCTTCACTTTATTATATGGATTATCTTGGAACTCTTCAAAAGATCCCATTTGGTGCCCAAGGCTATTGCTCATATTTTGTTCTTTCTGTTTTCGACAAGTATTATAAACCGGGTATGACACTTGATGAAGGAAAAGAACTTATGAAAAAAGCATTAGATCAAATTAAACAGAGATTCACAATCGCCCCACATGGTTTCATTGTTAAACAAATCGATGCGAATGGAATCCAAAAGATTACAATCAATTGAGTAAAACTGATTTTTAATTTTTGACAAATTAAACATCAACGATTTTCTTTGTTAAAAAATAATGTTTGTAAAGCTTCATCCATCTATGTCTCTATAAGTTTCTTTATAAAAATTTAATAAAAGTACAAAATTATGATATCTATGTATGTAAAAAAATTTTTGATATTGATTATTTTGATGCCAAAAAGCTGTAAAGCCAAAGATGCATTCCCATTAATGTTTTGTTTGAGTTGATATACACATATTTTGTTTTAATAAATTGTGCTCCCAGCAAAGATTTTAGACTGAGATAAAAAACAAAAATTTTATTTTTCATGAATGAGAATGAAACTGAAATTTTAACATAAAAAATATAATAAAAAACATTTATTTTAGTGTAACAACATCAATTTTTTGATCAAATTGATTTTTCAGATCTATATATTGACCTTTCGCAATATTGTAACAATAGGATCCATCAATTTCATCCTTCAAAATCTGTTTTTGTGTGTTTCCCCATATTAATTTCAATAAATTTTTATTTTCTTTCATTGTGTATATTCCAATCAAATTATTTGGTTTCTGAATTTTATCCAAAAGTGCCACAAAATGATTACGTTTGTACTTGGTTAAAATCATTGAGATTTCTCTGATTTCTTCTGTCTTTTTTATAAACGATCGTATAATAATCATTATTTTAGAGAAATTGGGTGATATGCTAATGCTTTTTTCTTTCTTTATCGTACTTGGTTTAACATTTTCGAATGGAATAAACATTAATTTACTTTCATTTTTAACACTTTCTTCTAATTCAATGAATTCTGCAAGTGTATCATCTTCATAATCATCATAAATTTGTTTAATTGGTGATATAGTTAATGTATTTTCTTGTTTTGTCGGAGAATTAATTTTTATTTCGGTTCTTTGATTTATAGAATTTTCGATTTTTTGTTCATTTTTTTCTATGTTTGAATTAAATTGATAATTCTTTTTGGTTTTCTTTGTTGTTGCTTGTTCATTAAAGTCACTTTCTGTTAAATTTAAATGTTGTTCGTTTTTATTATTTTTATTTATTGAATTATCAATAGTTAAAGTTATGGCACTTGGATATTCTTTGTTATTGTCTGATGAATAATCATTTTGATTTAATTGTATTTCTTTAAATTTTGTACCATTTTTTTGCGGATTTTGTTGATTCTTAATTATTTTATTTTCGTTATGTTTTGGAATAAAATTATTTGATGAATAATTTTCATTATCTGATGAAAGGATTTGCTTTACTTGTTTATCATTACCATTATATGAATTTTGTTGAATATTTATTTTCTTTTGGTTCAAATTTGGATTTGAGGAATAATTTTCATTATCTGATGATGAATCAATTTTCTCTGATTGATTAGTATTTCTTTCTTTATGCTTTGGACGAATTTGTAAATTTTGGTGATTAATGATTTTCTGTTGTGTTGAATTTATAAAAACATCTGAAGAAGAATCATTTTTTTCTGATTGTTCATTATGTTTTGTATTAGTTTGTTGTTCATCGCTAAGATTTAGAATGAAGTTATCTGATGTATAATTTTTGTTATCTGATGAAATTTCTTTTGCTGGTTTTGTAATATTTTGTGAACTTTGTCGATTTTTTGTTTTCTTTTGATTTGAATTTGTATTTGTAAAATTATCTGATGAATAATTTTCGTTATCCGAAGAAGAAAGAAATTTTTCTAATTGTTTGTTTTCTTTTATATTATACTTTGTGTTTGGATGAGAACTTTGATGAGTATTATTTACTTTATTTAGATTAATATTATCTGAAGAATAATTTTCATTGTCTGATGAAGAAACAATTTTATAAAATTGTTTTTTATTTATCTTTGTAATATTTGTTTGCAAATTTTCCCTATTATTAATCTTCCTTTGTTTTGAATCTGGAGTTTTATTTATATAAACATTTGATGAAGAATCAATTTTTTCCAGTTGTTTAGTATCTCTTTTATAATGTCTTGGACTAATTTGTAAATTTTGTCGTTTGTTAATTACTTTATTTTCAATAATAATATCTGAGGAATAATTTTCATTATCTGGTGAATAAACATTTTTATTTATTTGTTTTGTATTTTGCTTTGTGTCATTTTTATATGATTTTTCGTGATTATTAATTTTCTTTCGTGCTGAATTTGGAGTCTTACTTATGAAGTTATCTGAAGAATAAATTTCATTATCTGTTGTAGAATCGATTTCTATGTACTGTGTTTTGTTTATTTTATTGACTTGTGGATTTGATTTTGTTTGTTTATTGTTTCCATATTTTTGCGTATTGTTTGAAACTTTATTTGTTTGATTTATTCTTGTTTCTTCTTTTGCTTTATTTCTTTTTCTATTTTCATAATAACTATTTTGTTTGTTTTTGTTAGGACTCACATTCGTATCAAGTTGACTTGAGCTAAATGTATATTTATTTTTAGTATTTGAAAACTGTGAATTGTATTTTGATTGGTAATAACTTGACTTTAAATCCTGATCAAAATCTTCAATTTCTTCTTCTTCATCAATATCAGAGTGTAATGGATCTTCTGATGATGAGGAAGATGATTGCAATCCTGAAAGATGAAGATAATACTCATTCATTTTTTGAAAATTAGATTCAACTGTTTCTTGTGAAGTTGAAAAATATGGCCGATTTTGAAGAAATTTGTTGTCTTTTTTGGGGCTCCTTCGAAAAATGATTTTTGGTGATTCATTAACTGGTAAAATTTGTTCGTCATAAATTTCTGATTTATTTTGTATTTCTTCAACTGGTTTCAATTGTCTTTTAATTTTTGGACTTTGAATGACTTTTTTCTTATTAATTGTATTTTGGGAATTGTTATTTGTGTAAAAATTACTTTTCATGTGAACTTGCATTTTTGTGTATGGTTCATCTTGTGTTTGATCTTTTTTCTGTGGAATCTCAAATGAAGATGTTAAATTAATTGATTTTTTTAATAGTTTTTGATTTACATCAGATGCACCATCTTTTTGAGTTCTATCTTTTTGTAGACTTCCAAATGTTTGACTAAAAGGTATTTGATCTTTTCTTGTAATTTCCACTTTAATCAATCTCTCATGAAATTTGCTTTGCTTTGCACTATTAGGAGGATACTCGATTTTTGAAATTTTGGATGTGACAATAAAGTAATTTGAATCTTCATTCTTCATTTTTTTATAGAGCTTTTTCCCAATAAAAAAACGTTTACTATAACGTACAGAATGTGAGTTCGTTAACAAGATAAATGAATATAAAAAGGTTTCTTTCTGATTCATATCGACAACAAATAGATCAAAAAATTGATAGTTTAATATTAAATTATAAAATAAATCAAAGGGGCGAGGAAAAATTACGTGGAAATCTTTCTATTGATTCCGAAATATCAAATATTACAGAAAATGATGCATTAAATCTATATAAGAAAAAATGTGTGGATTTAAAGTTAGCTCCAAATGAAGCTGGAGAGAAACGTTTTATTGAACAATTCATGAATTCAATTTCCAAAAAATCTCTTCATTTAACTGGACTTGGATTAGGTCCAAGATGCATTTCTGGTCTTGTTGAAATTCTTTATTCAAATCCCAAAATTGTATTTATTGATTTATCATTAAATAAATTTGGCAACGAAGGTGCAAACATAATTGGACAATACTTAATGACCAACCCATCTCTTATTTACTTAGATCTTAGATCAAATAGTATTGGTGTTACTGGTTGTACCAACTTATTTCTTGGACTTCGACAAAATTATCATATAACGCATCTTGACATATCAGCTGTTAATGGTATAGATCCTAATAGAGTTGGCACAGAAAGTTGCAAAGCACTTAGTGAAGTCATTGCATCAAGTCAAACCTTATCTAATTTGAATCTTTCAACATGTGGCATTACACCTGAAGGATGCAATTTTATTGGACCTTCTCTTGTTCAAAACACATCTTTAATGGTTTTAGATCTTTCTTCTAATCGTTTTGGCTCGATCGGTGCTAACAATTTATTTGCCTTAGATGGTTCTTTCGGATGTCTTTCCACTTTAAATCTTTCACGAAACGGAATTGGGAATAAAGCTTCACAAAGTATCTGTCATCAACTTGAAATTAGCAATACTTTGATGACTATTGATCTAAGTGAAAATGATCTTGGAAAACCTTTTTTAACACGACTTTATTCTGCCTTTCAAGCAGGTACCCAAGTACAGTCTCTTAATCTTTCTAATAATCGGTTTGGACCCGAATGTTCCGATTTGTTTCACATCATAATTCGCGATTTTCGTTCAATTAAAAATTTGAATTTATCATCGAATTCATTAAAGGACAATACGATTATACAATTATCTGATGCTCTTAAGCGAAACAATACAATAATTTCATTAGATCTTAGTCGTACTGATTGTTGTGATGATGGAGCATGTGCACTTAGTGGAGCAATTTCAACGCATTTATCATTACAAAGAATTTATTTAAGTTCCAATAAAATCACTGATCTTGGCGGAGTACCAATTGTTAAATCTTTAGGCGTTAATAATACGTTAATATCGATTTCATTAAAAAATAACGAATTAAAAGATGAAACAGGTAATGAACTATTAAAAGTACTTCAACAAAATCCTTCTGTTACTGATATTGATGTAAGTTATAATGATTTTAGTTATCGATGTTATGTTAAATTAACACAATCTATTGAAGAACATCGACATTCATTAAAGTCAAATGTTGAAGAAATTGCTAAGAAACATATAAATTACTTAAAAGAAGAAGAAAAGAAATTGTTCGATTTTAGAAACGAAATACAAAAACAAACAGAAAATGTTAACTCATTAATTAATGAAAAAGATTCAAAGAAAATTGATTTCACAGAATTAAAAAAGAAGAAAGAAAATGAAATAGAACAATGTAAACATGATCTTGATGAAATTACAGAAAAATATAAAATGATTACAAACGAAAGAAACGTTAAACAAGACGAATATAATTCGCAAAAATTGGAACTTGAGAACGTATATCAAAAAGAAGCTCTTGAATATAAAAAAATTTCTTCTAAAAAAATCGCTTTAAGTGATAAATTAAAACAATTAAAAAGTGAACAAAAAGCAAAAGAAATTGAAAACGCTCAAAAAATTGATGAATTAAAAGCAAAATTAAATGACGCAAGAGATCAATTAAGAGCTCAAATAGAAGATGCACTGTCTGCAAAGGAGTTTTATATCGAAAAGGAAAAAAGAGAATTGGAAGAGGCAAAGGCTTTGGAAAAGGAAAATAAAAAGAAAAGAAAAAAGAAAAAAGGGACAAAAACAAAGAAAAAGGAAAATGTCAGCGCGCTTACAACGCCATATATAACAAATAGGCCAGTAAATAATAGATCTATAGTAAGACCAAAAACTTCATTAGGAACAAGAAAAAGAGTGTAATTAATTTAATTTGTTAATAAAGTTTTAGAGAATGAATTTTTATTATATCACTTTATTTGTAATTTTATGATGAATATCCGTTCTGAAAATTTTTGTCTATAAATGATATGAATAACGATCCGAAATTTTAACGTTAAGCGATGAAAAACTTATGATTCTGAAACTTTTTGTTCAGTATTTCAACACATATAGAATATTATTTGAATCGTTTGTTTTTTACAATATCGAAAGAGTCAGAAATTTTCTGTTAAGTTTTTTTAATCATTTGCACTTTTGCATGATATCTTTATTTCTAATATTATTACATAACTATGTTCAAGCATTTGAATGGGATAATCGAACCAAGAAACTTACTATAAACAATCAAAGCGATTTTGCAAATATTACATCTATTAAGGATCAAATAAAATATCTTGAAATTGAAGGAAATAATGTTACATATATTCCAAGTGGTCAATTTACTGATGCTGAAGCACTTCAACATATTAATTTATCTGATTCTGTAAAAACAATTCAAGAAAATGCTTTTCGAAATTGCCAAAATTTAACAAACATTAAATTTGGTACAGGTTTATGTGAAATTTTAACATGTGCGTTTCAATCATGTTACTCTCTTCAATTCATCGATTTGCCTAAAAAAAATCTCACGATTGGTTCAAATGCATTTAATGAATGTTATTCTTTAACAAATGTTACAATTCCTTCAAGTCTTTTTTCATTAGATGGAACAGCTTTTGGTTCTTGTATAAGTTTAAAAAGCGTAACATTTGAAGAAAAAATAAATCTTACATCGATACCAGATAGCTGCTTTTATGGTTGTGGAAATTTAACAACTATTAATATACCTTCAAAAGTAACATCAATAGGAAGTCAAGCGTTTTATTCATGTTCAAGTTTACAAACTATTACATTACCCGAAGAAGTAACCGAAATCGGAAATCAAGCATTTTCAAGGTCTGGCATTACCTCATTTAATATCCCAAAATATTTGACTCAAATAGGATCATCTGTTTTCTCTCATTGTATGAAATTAAATGAAATAATAATGAATGAAAATTTAACATCAATAGCTCAATCTTTATTTTGTTCCTGTACATCACTAAAAACCATTAATATTCCGAATTTAATTCAAACAATTCAAGAAAATGCATTTGATGGATGTACATCTTTAACAAATATAACTGTTGGAACAGGAGTTACATCTATATCAAATTATGCATTTCGATATTGTGCAATCAAATCATTTAATATTCCTTCAGCAACAACATCTATAGGCAAATATGCATTTAGTTCTTGTTCAGAGCTTTCAACATTTACAATCACAGAAAATAGTAAATTAACATCAGTTGGAGAATATGCATTTTCACATACAGGAATAACTGAAATCATATTTCCAAAATCTCTTACATCTATTTCAGATAATGCATTTGAAAGTTGTTCAAATTTAAGTAAAATAGTTCTTGGAGATGTTAAAATAATTTCCGCAAGTTTATTTTATGATTGCGTGAGTCTATATTCTGTTACATTAGGAAATTCTATAAATGAAATTCGAGGTTATTCTTTTATGAATTGCAAAAAGCTTACGCAGATTACATTACCTAACACAGTCAAAAAAATTGGTAATTATGCTTTTAGTTCAGCCGGACTTATAACAATAACAGATGTAAAAAATGTTGAACAACTTGGAGAAAATGTGTTTGAGCATTGTGAATCATTAACAACTATTGATATTTCAAATATTAAAACAATTTCAAAGAATGCATTTTCTTGTTGTTTAGCATTAAAAACATGTGTAATTGGAAATTCACTTGCAACAATTGGAGAATGTGTATTCCAAAATTGCATATCTTTAACGACTATTCATATTCCAAGTACAACAACGTCAATAGGAAATATGTCATTTTCTAATACAGAATCATTGCAATCTATTGTAGTTGATTCATTTAACCAATACTATTGTAATTATTTAAATGATGGTGTACTATATAATCAAAAACTAACAGAATTGATTGCTTATCCTGGATCAAAACAAGGGGAATGTATTATACCAGATTCAATAAAAATTATTAAAAATCATGCATTTCATGGAAATAAAGGGGTGACACAATTATCGGGAGGTAAAAATTTGAAAACTATTGAAAATTATGCTTTTAGAAATGCAAGATTCATTAATATTACACTTCCTGATTCAATTGTAACCATTGGTGCTCACGCATTTGAAAATTGTAATTATATGAATACACTATATATAGGTTCAAAACTTCAAAGCATTGGTGATTATGCATTTAATTATTGTACAGCTCTAAGATGTTTATTTTATTATGGTACAAAAGAACCAACTTATGGTAAAGATCCTTTTGGACATGTAACACAACTAGTAAATTCAACAATTCAATGTTTAAATGAATATACAAGTAATACTTTTTGCGGATTTAATGTTCATTTTGGATCATTGACGGAATGTATTCCTGCAACTGGAACATTTTCATATTCAAATACATTTGCTCCATCTGATCCATTTACAGCATCAGCACCAGTCAATTGGGAACTTACTGCTATTCCTTATACATCTGTTGTACTTACAAAATATTCTGAAATTATAGGTTCATATACTACCCAAACAATTAGTTTTTTATATACAAATAATCAACAAACTTATATGCCAATTGAAACTCAAATGTATTATTATACTTTTGGCGAAACATTTGTTACAATGACGTTCTATGAATATTCATTCGCACCTAATCAAAATAATAATAATAAATCAAATGTTAAAATCGGCACAACAGAAATTGTTATTATTGTTATAACCATCACAATTGTACTAAGCTGTGTAGCTGTAATATTATTAACATTCTTCAGAAATCGAAAGAAGGCACTTGCTGCAATTCAAAACAATCAAAAAAATGAAACAAAAAATCAGGAACCTGTAAATGATAATAGTGATGAAATTTTTGATATT
Source organism: Histomonas meleagridis (assembly GCF_020186115.1). Classification (NCBI taxonomy): domain Eukaryota; phylum Parabasalia; order Tritrichomonadida; family Dientamoebidae; genus Histomonas; species Histomonas meleagridis. Next base: position 695,631 of record NW_027150923.1, read on the forward strand.
TAAGAGTAAACCTCATTTTTCTTTATTCTTTTATGTATAAGAATTATCATAAAATACACCATATTCATATGAAAGTAAATATAATTTTTTTTCCCCCCCCCCCCCTCATTTTATATATAAATAATTTTTTATTTTTTTGATATATATAAAAAAAAATGATTTAAAATTCTTATCAAATAAAATTTAAAAAATATCTAACAATAATAATATTTATTATCATTCTATTACTTTAATTTCATTGTACCATCTTTTCGCTTCTTCTTCGTTATCTATCATTGAGTCAAATTCAATTTCCGTTTGCGGTGTATATATTTTCATTAAATGCAGACCCAATTTTTTCATTTCTATATTTATTATTTCGATTTCTTCATTTGATGGCATTGGGAAAACAATTGTCATTTCTTTTGCCCAAATAATTTTAAACATTTTTTTATTTATTGTCATCATAGAAGGAAACACAGACAATGCAAATCTTTCTACGCACATCATATTAATAAAAGATTTATCTTTAAATGTACCACAATGCAATAAAATTGGCAAAAACCTCAAATTCGGCAAAATATTTCGAAACATTACTATTCTTTTATAAAAGATTAATTCGTTTTTTTCGTTAATTCTTTTCCGTAATAAATATAATGCTAAAGCAGATTCATCAATAGGTAATTTGATAATATCAGTAATTTGTAATTTCCCATTTATAATTCGAATTTTTCGATTGCCATCATCATCATAAAATCGAGTAGCTAATTGATAGAAAAAATATTCGTTTTGTATCATTTCGTTTTTCCCTTTAATTTCATATATAACACTTTGAGATGAGTTTAATATCGGATATTCAATAACATTATTCTCGAGTTGTGTACATGGGCCCATTACATTTCCAATTGTAAATTCATTGGATACGCGAAGATATGATGTAGTATCCCATGCAGTATCTTCATTAAATAATGAAATTAATGTAAATAATTGACCAAATGGAGCTATAACACCACTTGTGCTTAAGGAAAGTTCTTCAAGTTCACGAACAGGAGCTCGCTTAAAAACACTAAGTGAAATCGAGCGTCCAAGAAGAAGTTTTTTGAAAAAAATGTTTTTTAACTTTGAATCATTACATAATTCAGATGTGAAAAATATGACTCTCCCACCTATACCTTTACATATATCATTTATTAGATTCAAGGATTCAAGTGGATATGAGGGTCTTTCATTATTTATATGAATATGTGAGAGAACTCGAATAATTGATGACTTAGCTTCAGAGGAGTTTACAAAAAAAGTGTCGGCAGTGATATGCATCAATGTGAACTCATATTCAACAAAGCTTTGTATTGAACAGGTACGAAGATTGACAACCGAAACAGTGGAAGAAAAAAGAATAAGGCCAATTTCGTCGGTTGGACGGGAATTATTAAGAGATTCAGTAATGTTGGAAATTAATGTTTTAGATGAATTGGTGTTATTAAGAAGAAGGTTTTCATCAACAACAAAAAGAAAACAACGAGGCTTCCCATTGGAAGCATGGTTGGAACGAGGAGGAATTATATCATAAACAATGTGATGAAGTTCTGGTCTGTCATATTTAATGGTCATGTCATAAGGTGGAGTAAAGTGAATAATGGAATTGGTGGTGTGACAAAGTGGACATTCCCAGGATTTGAATTGAGAATTAACTATAACAAAAGGAGAAAGATATGACTTACAAGTAATACATCTTGGGATTGAATTTTTTCTACAATCTATTCCTGGAACATTAACATTTGGTGGAAGTGGACGGAAAATTAAAAATGGTGAAATTAATTTTGATATTTGTGATGTGACTGGATTTGGAATTGATTGTGAAATACTTCGAACAAACTCGGAGGTGCAAAAATCACTCTCCTTGAGTGAATTTACACTTTCGTTGATCGAAATATTTGAGTCTGAATTGCTCAAAATGTTTTGGATTTGGGGTACCCGAAAAATAAACGTACTTTCAAAAATAATTTTATTATTTTCCATTCATAAATTTATTCTTCAGAGAGTGTTTGCGCTTGAAGGTCATTAATTGGTAGACCAATTCCAGCACCTTCTTTTTCATGTGCAACAAAATTTGATAATGCATCGATCTCAATCAAAATACCAATTTGTTGGGTCCTATCCTTTAGGACTTTCTGTAAATCACTGACCTTCCTTTGATATTCTGCAGATGCCGAGATTTCATCTTTCCAACGATCAATAAACGCATCAATCCATGATAAAGCAGATTCTAGTGTGTTTGGATAACTTTGTATTTGGTGTGTAAAAGTTTTTAGAAATGGTGAAATTAAATTTGGTTGCATTTGATTGACCAAAAGAGGAATTTCTTCCTGTGGTTTTTTAAGAACAAATGACATCAGTGATTGATCACCACTTCTGATTGCCTGCTCTAAAAGTTGGGAACTTCCTTCAGTATTTTCAGACATTTTGTTGGTCGGCGAAACCGTTGAAGTGCCCCAAATATTCGGGCACCCCAAGAATCACAAAAATTACAAATCATGATGATTTCGTCTTACTATTATCTTTTGAGTTTTTCTGTTAGCTTAGCTATTTTTGCATCTTTTAAGCGCATTAATTGCTCAAGCTTTAAAATTTTTTTTTCGAGTGCTTTTATGTATTCTTCTTGCTCTTCACATTCTTTAATTTTTTCAATGAGAAGTTTTCTATCATCTTCTGCTTGATGTAATTTTATAGTTTGAATAGGAGCCAAGTTTTGATCGTACGAATCATTTTGATTAAAATCATCAAAATAATTATTTTCTTTGCGATAATCCGATTCAACTATTAACTTAAACTTCCAGAGAACTTTTTCTATAACACCAGGTCTTGAATTTGCAAGATTAGTAATTGTTTCTGTATCAAGACCCATCGAAATTTTTTTTAATACTTTAGTATTTAAAGTTTTCCAATTGTATATTTTTGAGTCAACTCTGAGGGCTTGACTATAATTAAATAAATCGACCATTTTTGGATAAAAATGTGAAACGACTTCAGCCATTAAAACTCCATCACTAAAATCTCTTACTAAGTTTCGTTTTCTCCTAGACAATGGTATTGTATCAACCCATTGATATAATTCATCAAGTTGCTCTTCTGTAAGTTCTTCCATTTTTTTAACGTACAGTCTTCAATATTTTCCCTTTGAATTTGATGACATGTTACATGAATTTGCGGTTTCAGTCCAAACAAAAATTTATTTGTTTCTATTTTCAAAGCAAAGCTTTTTTAGGTACATCTTCATGACAATCAAATGATATGAAATCATCTAATTCTTTGGTTTTAATATCCAAATGAAAATATGGAAGACAACAAATTGTTATGATTTAGATACATGTTTCCTATATTTGTATTAAAGATGTAAATAACAACCAACTTACAAGATAAATATTCAAAAATGATATTTATTTTGTTTTGATTCCTCTAAGAAATATTTCACCCTCAACTCTCCAAGAATCATAGGGAAAGGAGTTTTTATATTAAGTTTTTTTCAAGATTTCAAAACGTTATGAACCAATCGTCAAATAATTGAGGAGTTTTTAAAAAAGGGTCTTCATCAATTTCTTTCATTTGACTATCAATTTTATAAGTCCAAAAGTCATCATCGAAACTATAAAATTTGGAATTTCCATATTTGGTGTTTTCTAAATCGGTTGGAAACTCTTGTTGAAGTGCATGATCTTCCTCTATTTTTTCGATTTTATCTTCTTTCTCAATAGTTTTATTTTCTTTAATCTCTAGCTCTTTTTCATCATGTGATTCTTGTGTAGCACCTTGTTCTGGAAGGTATAGAGACCCATCAGAGGCTACTAAGCACCTTGCTCTTAATGAGGAATACCATCTATTTTTCACGGAATTTTCACTTCTTCCATCCATTAATTTTGATATCGTTCCCCATTTTGTTCCAAGGTTGTTTACGTGCTGAACAATTTTTGAGTCTTCTTCGATTGTCCAAGGATCGAATCTATTTGATGGTGATAAGTAATTTATCCATCTGTCTCGACATTGTCTTGGTGACTTCCCAGGCATCATTTTTGCAATTTCATACCATGTCTTGTATTCTCTTGTTTTGAGGAGTTCTATTAATAATCTATCTTCATCATTTGAAAAAACTCTTCTTCGACAGCAAACAACTTTATTTGATATGTCATCAACATTTACGAATTGTATTTCTGGCCCTATGTCAATATTCCACGTGTTTCTTTCTCTTTTCATTTTTTTGAATTCAAGCGTGGTTGCCAGAAGATAAACCGGCCTCACACAATTCAAAATTTCAATCAATTTCGTGCTTTTTGTGACTACAGCTCAAATTTGAGAAGACAACAGTTCAATTTCGCAAAGCAGGTTTTATCGTTAATTCAAAAAGCGTTTACAAAATCCTCAGTCTGCGTGCAGGAAAATTTTGCTTCCACGTCTTTTTTAAAGTAGAATGACCAATTTTTAGAAAAAACAAGTATACTATATTGAAATAAGATATTTTTTTTAATAAAGAATCAAGCAATATCAGAAATTAACTTTAATTTTTAGAATGTAAAATTGATAAAAGACAAAACTTTGGATACTAGAGTGATTGAGATTATCAGGTAACTGAAAATATTCATACTTATAGTGAGAAAAACCTCAAAAAAATTCATTTTTCTCATTTGGCGGTTGTATTCAAAATAATGTCAAGTCCTGACATTTTTTGTATAAAAATATGGTTATAAAAATATGACACAAGTAACTTTTTCATTATAATTTGGTCGCTCTCATTTTTCATTAATTCACATCGAAATTCGATTTGATTTCTCTATTATTTTGATTTTTAATAAAATTTTTTTCTAATAATTAAGTTTTATTAATTTGACATGATTTCAACTGATCATAATTGAAATCGTATACATTAATTATATTATTTCTGTCATTAGCATCTATTTTTATTATTGCCAAAGGACTAATTTCTCTATTTTTCGCAATTTCAAATTCTCCTTTTTCGACACTAATTTTAATTAATTTCACAGTTCCATCTTCACAACCCACAACAATTACCTTATCAAACACAGAGTATCCACATCCGGTTAAACCAATTGAAGTTATCTTCGAATCAACTAAAATTTTGCGAACAAAAAATCCACTCAAAGTATATTGATATAATGTCTTATTCGAAAACATAAACAGCGCATCGTTATCATTATCAATTACCATATCTCCGACGTTTGGGATTTCGATTGTTGAAATTTTCATTTCATTTGCATATGACCAAATTATAACTTTGTCCACGCAAGCTGTTAAACAAAGTAAATGGCGTTCATATAGGATCGAAAACTTCGGGAATTCGAAAGAAGCCTTTGATTTCAGTTTCACACTAAATGTTGAATTATCATTTCTGAAAATACTCAAAACCAAAACGTCGGAAATCGAAGTCGTCAACACCAAAAATGAATAGTTCTCCGAGAATTTGTAATGTTTTATAAACATGAAATAAGGAGAACTAACTTTTGCCTGGTTATTATTTTGAGTTGACTCCAATAAAATTGCGGACTGATACAACAACGGTTTGAATTGAATTTTCATTACTTTACCGGCTTTTTGATTCAACACAATTTTGTATTGGTTCATTTCAATTTTTTGAATTATGTTTGACGGTTGGTGGCTATTTGTAAACACCTGTAATGGTACCTGACCGCATTGAATCATCCAGTGGTGTTTTTGATTCAAAAAGTCGGTATCGTTGTTTACATTAGGTTCATAATAAGATAACGGGTTAAAAACGTTAAAATGTTCAATTGAATTCACACCTTTTTGATTAACACCGAATATTAAATCGATCCATTTGTTTAAGTTATTACGAATTTCATCAGATTCAAGTACATATCTTTGTAACTCGATAAACCTGAAAGAATCTTTTGACCATTTTGGGAATTCCATACCATTAACATCCAACACATCGAATTTATTTAAGTTTAAGAAGATTTCGGGGAAAGAATACATTTCAGGCGAGAATTCGGATGTTGTCACGTTATATATACTAAAGTTATTTGGGATTGATTTGAATATTCGTTCTCCTTTATCCCAACCATTATTTAAAGCCCAATAATAATTACAGAAAGGCGGTAAGTAACATAAGAAAGTACAAACACTTAAAGGGTTTGATATGTTTTCAGATTGATGGAATTTATTAATTTGAAATCGTTGTTTAAATATGTCCAAAGATTTCTCATTTTGTTCTATCATGAAAATTGGCTTATTTAAGTTCCGAATATTATTTTCATTTAATTCGAATTTCTCTTTTTTATAATTGATGATTAAACGAGGAAATATTGGATATGAACTTAAGTCATCATATGAACGATTTGCTAATATGTTAATTAAAGATAAATATTTGAAATTCGAATATTTACCATTGACCCAATTAAATTGGAAATTAATTTGTTGGTTTTCATTTATGAAATTCGTTTTTTGTAATATGATTTCATTTGTAAAGAACTCAAGTATAAAAGAACCTGAATTAGATGTTTGGATATAATAACTATTTGGATTATTCGCATATATATAACGACGTGAACATAGAAATTCATCTGATTTAATAATAAGAACAAAATGTCCACAAAACATTGAATATTTTCCATATTCATTTAATAATATTGATTCGATTAATAAGTTATTAAATTTATTATTATCTTCTTCAAGAAATTCAATTTCATTCTTGTCATTCATTTTACAATTTAATAATATTTTGATATTAAAACCTTTCTTAAAGAATATCGATGGAACATTTAATTCCATTTTTATGAAATTACAATTATAATATGTATCATAATCATTATATAAATGATTAAATAACTCAAGAACAGAATTACATTGTAATAAAGTCGAATAATAAAATAAATCATTTGGATATTCATTTGGTATAAATTTATCTTTTTGTAATACTGAATTAGTTCGTAAATTATATGTGTTATATACCAATTTCTTTAATTTAGGTGACGTTATATCATTAGGTGAATGAAGTTTAAATGTTGTCGGAAATACAATGTTATTAGGTATTGATTGGAATTGATTTAATTTATATATTCGATATGAATTAATTTCTTTGTTTCGAAAACTTTTATATTTAGAATGATATTGATATATTATACAAAATCGTTGTTCATTTTCTCGTAAATGAATATTCGCCATATTATAATATTGTTGTAAGAAATATGAACATTTAAGTGATGAATTAATCGAGATTTCAAATATCGAAAATGTTAAATTATAAAAATATGTTGTTAATAATTGTTGTTCTTTATCAATGATATTAAATTGTTGGATTTCTTTTTTGATATTATTTAATGCTTCAATTTTATCGAAATTAATTTCTTGATAATATAAAAAGTCTTCAAATGTACCTGATTCATTAATACGACTTAATAATGTTTTATCTTCATTATATTTACTATTAAATAAGTTTTGGATTAATGGATAAAATTTATTTATGAAATTTTTTGGTAATTTAATTTTCTTATTAATTGTTTCTGTGAATAAATAAATTGCTGAATCAGAATCTATTTTAAGAAATATCTGTTCAAGATTCATTAATAAGTTATTAAATAATATATCTTTTAAAGAATTTGATATTTTTGTTAATGAATATATTAAAAGTTTTATATAAATCGATAAAATTTGTATATTCGAACAAAGATTTATAATAATTTGATATAAACTTTCATTGTTTTCATTCTGATTTTGTATTATATATGAAAATGTTATGAAATATAATCCTTTTATAAAGGAAATATCATTTAAATTATTATTATAAATTTTTAGTAAAACATTTCGTAATATGTCACTTTTCGAATAAACGCAAATGAATTGTAATAATTTCTTATATTTAATATGATTACTTAACAAAGAAGTTATTAAATTATATAAAAACTTAGTAATAAATTGTATGTAATTATTAGGTAAAGGATTAGTTAATATGAATGAATTATTAAATAAAATTTTCTTAAATTCATCAAAAATGTTTTGGATTTGTTCATTAGTAAAAACTTTTTGGATTTTATTATGTAAAAATATATTTTGTATTTCATCAATTGATGATTGATTTATGTTTAAATTCTTTATATTTATACTTTTCCCTTGTAATAAACAAAATAAAATTGGTAATAAATAATTATCAGATAATATATGATATTGATTATTTAATAATTTAAATATTATATCAATAAATTGATTTATATTATTATTCGATTCAATTTTAGTTAAAGGTAATATAAATGATAATAAAACAGGTAAAAAAAAGATTTTCTTTATGTTTAAACTCGAATATTCTTTATTAAAGTCAAATTCTTCATCAATAATATTACTAATGATAAATGAAAATATTTCTTTTGTTGGTATAAAACGTTGTGATATAAAACATATTAATGACATTTGGAAATTAACATTTTGATTATTATGTACATTTTTTAAATATTTCATAAAGATTTCTTTCGATTTATTCTCATTTAAAAATAAACAAAAATATAATATTCCATTTAAATTAAATAATTGTTGATGAAAATAATCCTCAAATTGAAATATCATATCAATCATATCATCTTGAATTTTATTTTGATTAAAGAAATTAAATATTATTTCTGATATATTTTCAATTTTGATTGAATAGTTTACATCCCACAAATTTGAAATTGTTGAAAAAGTTGCAATTTTTTGTAAATGATTGATTTTGGTTATATGTGAACAAATAAATTTCATTAAAGAAATAATATTTAATGTTAATTTTTCATCATTATAATATAAAATTAAGTTAAAATAAAATTGGAAAAAATTGTTTTTAATTATTAAATCATAATTAATACTTTTTCCCCATTTTTCTAATTGTGATATTAAACTAAAACATATAAAATTAGATAAAACATTATGAGGCAATGAAATTAATAAATCGAAATCAAATAAAAAATACATTAAACATTGAGTTCTTTCTTGTATTAAATTAATTGATATATTATTAATAGCATCCAAATAAAATATTAAATCTAAAATATCGGAATTCTTTGCAATCTTTTCTAATGACAATAAAAATCGTTTAAAGTAATTTGTTATTGTAGAAACTTTTAAATATTTCGGTATAAATATAAATGCAACTTGTAATTTCTTCTTTATTTCAATGTCATTAATTTCATCATAAATATCAAATAATAAAAATGAAAAACTAATTTCAAAGAATAATGTAAATATAGAAAAACATGGCGCATAATAAAAGTTACTTATTGATTCATTTATACTTATAAATGATTCATTCGAATACATATTAAATTTATTAAATGTTTCTGTTGTAATTTGTGTATTAGATCCAAATATTGGATTTGCAATATAATAATGATGATATGAATCAATTTTACTTCCAATATAACTATTAGTTATAATACTTTTAACATTTAAAATGAATTTATCATCAATATAAATCGATGTCTTTTTTTGTCTACCAATTAAAATTAATGAGAATTTATACCATTTTTTAGTAACAACTTGAAATATTTCTTTGTTTTGATAATAAATTTTATCATTTCTAATCGATAAAACAATTGTATTAAAGTTAAGGAATAAAGAAATTTTATCTGAGAAACTTTTAAAATTAATATGAAATATTATCGAATTATAATTTTGATCAAAGAATATATATGAAGTTTTATTAGGAAAGAATTCATATATCGAAAATGATTGCTTTAAACTCGAAAATAAACTTGGAAATACATCAATTGCTTTATCTAATACATAATGAAAACTATTGGAATCAACATAACGATTAATAACTTTCTCTAATAAACGATTTTGTAAGTTATCAAAACTTAAATTAAGTTTTTGATATATTGGTATCGAATATTTACCAATTAAATAATAATTATATTTAGAAGTTGTTCTAATTTCATTTAAAAATGGTATTAATGAAGGAAATTGGATAATATCATTTTGATCATTGTTTAAAAAGATTAAATCTTTAATTAAATCAATGTTTAATTGAAATATTTTCGAGTCTTTCGTTTGATTTATTAACCATTCATCGAATATATAAAGTTTTGGAAACATTAACATAATCCTTAAAAAAATTGGAATGTAATCATCGATTATTTCAAGTTTCGTTTCTAATATTGAAAATCCATTTGAAGAATCGAAATAAAATTTAAGATTTTGGATTTTTCGTAATATTTCAAGATAAATATTTTGGAAGTTTTTGTTTTCTAATGTATTTAATATATATTTCATAATTCGTATTGAAAAGTTATTAATAATTAATGTGAAGAAATAATTTTTTAAATCATTTTCATTGTTTAAATGAGAAATTATATCGAAAATTTTCTCGAAAAATTGATTTTTCAGATTTTGATTACGATTAATAGAAAACAAAACTTGAAATAACTTTCCGAATGAATTATGATTTTTAAACAATAAAATAATTTCATTAATTTCTTTTTCATCGATTATTTTATCAAAGAAATAATCGTCTTGAAATATTTCACTATTACAATTATATTTAATTAATAATTCATATAACCAATTAAAGATATTATCATAAAGAATTTTATTATCATAATTTATCGATAAAAAGTCATAAACTTCAAGTAATACAATCGCTAATGAATTAATTAATTTCGAAACACGTATTATATAATCAATGATTTTAGTGAATAGTTCAAACGATTCTAAATCATAACAAATATATGGTAAAAACCATGTTTGCGGCGCAAATTGTAATGGATTACTTAGGAATAGTGTAGATTGATCAATGATAAATAATAAAATTAATTTTTTGTTTTCTTTAGTTAAGTTTTCATTACGATAAAACTCATTAAAATGTACTAAAACATTATAATTGATGTTTTTGTTGGGAAATAAGAGAAATGAATAAAAACTATATATCGTTGAGATGTCCTTGTCAAACAAAAAATTATTTAATGTGGTGAAAAATTTTAATGTCTCTAATGTCCCAAGATTATTGATATTGTCAGAAATACTATTGCCGATATTTTTTAAAAGAATATGGGTTAAAGGAACATAGGGTTCAAAGGAAATTTTAGTGGAAAATATAGTGCTTAGAATGTCGTTTTGATATTCGATATTTTGAAAATTTGTATCAAATTGAATTTTTTGAATAAAAAAGTCTGTAATAGGCGTAACAAGAGTACCATTGACATCAACTGTTAGACATCGAATGAAAAGTTTCTTAAATCTATCGGCATTTAAATAATTACATATACCAGAATCAGAAAGTAAAACTTGTACAAATAATTTAATGTCCCCATATTCTAAGTCTTTCGAAAAAAATGTGTCAACTACTGATATGTACTCATTTGGTCTTGGAATTTTGCCAAGTATTTTTCGAAATAATTGCATTGCACGACAACATTCTAAAAGTGTTTCATCATCTAAATTATCAAATACAAAGGGCAGAATATATGAAAATTCTTTAATCGCGGATTTTTTGGTTTCATTGATACTTGCTAATTTTTGATTGGGAATATTAACAAAAGATCTTAAGCATAACTTGATGAAATCTTTTTTCTCTTCGACACTTTCGAGAGATTGGAGTCGTTCTGCGTCAAAGGGAAAAGAATCCGTGGGTAGAATTGAGACCGTTTAATTATCTATCGTTGGTTTGCGGCTCGAATTCAAAATTCTGTTGAAATTACGGTTTAACGCCTTTACGTTTACAACAACTCACAATGTTTTTATTCAAGAAAAAATTTTATGATTAAAAAAAATGGAAATTAGTTTAGACGAATTTGTTGTATATATTTGCTATAGAAGTAAATGCATAGGAATAATAATATTTGGAATCCTACAAAATATGATATAGCTTGTGTTGTGGTTGTCTTCTTGTATTGTCCTACTGATTTTACAACCTTCTTCTGAACCTTTTCAGATACTTCTCTATTTTGATCAAGTGATTTAGAAACAATTTCACGAAGAGAACCAATAATTTCTTTCCTGACTTGTTTCATTGATGTTTGAAGCTCAACACGAGTTTCATTTACCAACTTATCAATATCTCCTTTAAGTTTGTCTGCTTCACTTTGTAATTGTTGAAATTCTTTTTTCATTTCACGATCACGTGCATCAACTGAATTTAAAACAGTATGAAGATGTGACCCAATCTCGTATTCAATCTCGTAGCGTGTTGCTGCAGAATCAATTATAGTAGCTAATTCTGTTAAAGCCCAAATGATTGCTTGATATTTTTGTCCTTGTGTTTTTAAATTATTATATTCAAGTAAGTACCTTTCGGCTATAGTTTGTTCATGGTCATCCGAATCTGCGCTAGCTGATAATCCGAATAAAGAAAGAAAAACGAGACCAAACATCGGATGGCAAAAACCGTTTTATGACACAGATTCAATTGCAATAACCGTTAGTAAATTTATTAAAATGTCGCGAACGGTTGAATTAGAAAAAAAAGTAGCACTTTTACATAAAAACAGAAAATTTGGTGCAACTCGAAAATTAACGGCTGCTAAATTCTTCATGCAAAGTGGAAGTCAAACTCCTTCAATCCGAGAATCTAGAAGCCCATCTTATACAAAGAAAACTTACGACCAAAGGCGTAAGAAAATTATTGATTTTCTCACGAGTTTCAAAGGTGCAATTGTATTTGGATTTGTTTCATATTTGATTTTTGCTATTTGTGTTATACTTCATAATCATGTTTCTAACAAAGGACCAGTTGTTTTTGGTGCAGGTTTAATGTTTACACTTTTTGGTGTTTTTTATTATTTAGGAACAAAAACAAAAGAAAGGAAACTTAAGCAACATCAATAAAATAAATTTTTTGTACTTCTTTTTTTTAATATTTAAGTTTAAAATCAACATTAAGTCTCCATTTTGTTCATTAACATTTTGTAACGTATTTTTCGGCCGTTTATTAATGCAATGAAATCCATATTCCCACTCCGGCTTCAAAATTCCACAATATTATTTCCAAATACATTTATTACAACTACTAGTCGGCATGTTATTCAAATTTTTAATGATAGTTCTCAACAAGTAAAATATTCATTTCATAAGCTTTCATCAAAAGAAATAGCAAAACTATTACAACAACCATACAGTGAAAATTCACTCCAAAATCGTGATGGATTTTTATATTCATCACCTAATTTTGAAATTGATTCAATAGAAGGAGAAATCTGGCCTAATAGTTCAGAACAAATTGTTATTTCATTTACTCCGACAGAAAATAAATCATATGAATCAAAATGTTATTTAAGTTGTAATGGTTTTATACAAGAACTTGAAGTTACATTAAAAGGAAATGGAATACCACCATCATGTCATTTTAATTTTTCATCAATAAATGTTGGACATGTAGCATTAGAAAGTGTACTTGAATATGAAGTATTATTAGAGAATTCAGGTAATGTTCCTGTCTCATTTCAACTTGAACATCGATTTATAAATGGACTCGAATTTAACTTTGAACCTGAATGTGGAATTTTACCGATTTCACAATCAATTCCAATACGAATTACATTTATAGCTAATCAAGTTCGACAATTTAATGAGACTTTTACATATAAAATTAAAAATGCAATTGATAATCATCCAACAATTACATTATATGGAAGAGTATTAGGACCAACATTTAATATTTCGGTGAATTCAATTGATTTCGGTTCTGTTTCATGTGGAACATTTTTAAAGAAATCATTTTTCATAACAAATTTATCGAAAATTCCATTTGATTTTTTCTTTAAAACTTCAGATAATGGAATGTTTAATCGGAAAGAATTTAATATTCATCCAATCGCTGGTTTTATTGAACAAAATGGACAACAAGAAATAGAAATCGAATTTATTCCATCAGATGAAAAAAATGTTAATATTGAATTATATTTTAATATTAATAAAGTTGGAAATAAATTAAAAACAATTTCTTTAACTGCTACAATTGTAACTCCAAAAATTCATTTCGAACAAGCTGAAATTAATGTCGGAAAAGTTTTCATAGGACATGAAACAAAACATATTTTAACAATTATTAATGATTTAGATTTAACAGCAAATTTCGAATTTGTTCCACCTGATTTTGAGAATAGTCTTTTTGGTAAAATTTATTGTGAACAAATTAGAGGTCGAATAGAACCTTTAAGTAAATTTGAATTAAATATTTCATTAACTACTTGTTTAGTAGGTTCTTTTAGAATCAAATCGGGAATAAAATTATTTGGAACCGATGTAATAATTCCTTTTGTGTTAATTGGTGAATCTTCAGGTCCAGTTTTAGAAATATCACCTTTAAATATTCACTTTGGTAAAATCGAAGTTTTAAATGATTTTACCAAAGAAATTAAAATTTATAATAATTCGCCAATTATTGCAAATTATGAATTATCAATTGAATCCAAGTTAAAAGTATTTAAAGTTTTCCCTGAAATTGGTATAATTCAACCAAATGAAACAATCGAAATCAAAATTAGTGCAAATTTAGATGAAGCAACGACTTTTATAGGGAATTTAATAATGATAGTTAAACATAATAATGTTGTTAATATACCAATTAAAGCTATAGGAACTGGAGTACCTATAACTACTACATTACCAAAAGATATATTAAATTTAGGAAATATTTTAACAGAACATATATTTAAAAAGGAATTTAAAATTAAAAATTTAGGACGTAAAACGTGTTCAATTTTATATTCATATCAAAAGCCGAAAATATTAAATTGTTCATTAGAATCATTTCATTTCTCAATAATACCAAATAAAATTGATATTTTACCTAACGAAGAAAAAATATTTGAAATTAATATTGATTGTAAAGAAGAAACAAATTTATTAATTGGATTTCAATGTAACTCAACAATAAAAGAAAATAGAAAAGTTATTTCTACTCCACAAATTCAAGCAATTTTTGTTCATCCGAAAATTATATTTTCCGAAAAAGAAATAATATTCGAACATATTCATGATTATATAAAAGAAAATGAACTTGATAAATTTCATATCGATACTATTTCTCCATCAAAAGAATTACTTCCAATACAAACGAAAACATTTTCAATCACAAACTTAAATGAAATGGATGTTGAATGTAATTCTTTTATTAAAAGTCCATTTTCTTTATCAGAAACAAAGTTTATACTTAAGCCAAATATACCATATGAATTAACTATAACATTTGATCCTAAAATTAAAACAGATTTTAACTCGGAAACAATTGAAAATTATTTATATATAATGCATGGAAATCATTCGATAAAGTTTAAATTACCTATAAAAGCGATTTTCGTATTTCCGAATATCGAATTTTCAATGAAAACAATTAATTTTGGAATAATTCAAATTAATACTGAAAAATCAATTGAAATAAAAATGAAAAATGGCCTTTTACCTACAACTTGGAATTGGGAAATCATTAAAAATAATGAAGAAGATAGCGGTATATTTGAAATTTATCCAATTCGTGGAAATATGGAAAAAGATGGAATAGAAAATGTACATTTTACATTTAATCCTTTATTAAAAGAACAAGAAAAAAGTTATAAATATACATCGAAAGCTATTTGTCATGTACAAGGTGGACCTGATTATATATTTGAATTAATAGGTGAAGCTGTAAATTTCGATTTTGATGTTGAACCTTCTAATTTTGATTTCGGTTATGTGAATTATAGTCAAAGAATTACAAAAACATTTAAAATTCGTAATAAAACTCAAAATAAGGATACGTTTAAAATTAACGTTCCACAAAGTTGTAAATTTGATGAAATTAATTTTTTTCCTTCAGAAGGTGAAATTGGAGAATTTGAAACTATATCTGTTAAAATTTCAATAATTCCTGGTTTTCCAATGGAATATTTCGAAACTTTTATAATCCATTTTGGTGAATTCCATGAAATGTTATTTGAAATTCATTTAAATGCTTCTTTTGAACAAATCGAATTATCTATTCCACGAATTAATGAAAACGAAATTGAAAATTATGAAAACCAAAACAAAACAGAATTAAATAAAATTAGAACTTTTTTAACTCAACAAAAAACTTGTCCACAAACACCAAAAAAGAGGAAATCGACAAAATTAATTCAACAAAATTTATTTTCATTGTCAACTTATTTATTAGATCTTGGTGAAATTACATATGGAGAAAATTTTTTAAAGACATTTACTTTGATAAATAAATCAAATTTTTGTATTTCAGGTAAATTAAATTGTAATTCATTAGATCAAATATTAATAATCGAGCCAATTGAATTTAACAAACTTAAACCTAATGAAGAAATAATTTTTAAAGTATATATTAATGTGAATGAAGAACTTGAAAGTAATAAAGAAATTAATTTTATGATTCCAATTGTTTTTAGGAATTTGTTTTCTGTGAACATAAAATTTATTGGAAAAATTAATATTCCAACAATTTCACTTACACAAAATACATTTAATTTTTCGAATGTAATTATCGGACAATATTCGATTATATCATTTCAAATACAAAACATGAATTCTAATGCTATCGAATATGAAATCAACGAAACGAAAAAAGATTTTAAAAATAATTTTCTAATAACACCACAAATAGGTCAAATCGAATCACAATCATATCAAAACATTGAAATTAAATTCTTTCCTAAAGAAGAAAAAACTTATGAACAAAAGTTAATATTAAATATAAAATTTCAACCAAATTCATTTCCTATATATATAAAAGGTAATGGAATTAAAATTAATGTAAAATTCGAACCTTCAATTTTAGAATTTCCAAATTCTTTACCTTTTACAGAACCGAATCCTATAAATGTTAAAATTATTAATGACACAATGTTTCCAATTGAATTGTTTTCAATTCAATTTGATTTTTTAAAATCAATAAATGAAATGTTAAAACAAAAAAACCTTCCTTCATTAACACAAGCGAAAATCGAAAATTCAACTGAATTTTTAGAGACAATTAATAAAAATTTATCTATTTGTATTATTGTACATGGAGTTTCTAAAAGTGGAAAAACTACAGTTTCGAAAATCATTTCGAATTATTTAGAAATTCCAATTATAAATTTAACTGAAGTTTGGAATGATTTATTAAATACTGAAGAAAATAATGAAGAATTATATGTTAATAAATTAATTGAAGTAATTGATAATGATAAATATCAAAAAGGTTTTGTTATTGATGGATTAGATGTATTTAAAGAAGATGAAGAAAATTTGGAACAATTTTTAAGTCATTACATTAAACAAAAGAATATTTTCGAAGAAATAAATAAAAAACCTTTTACTGTATTTACACATCAAAAGTTATTATCATGGGAAATAACTTTAAATTATATCATTCAATCACTTGATAATCATTATGTTTACTTTGTATGTATAAAACCTAATGAAGAAGAAATTCGTGAAAGAGAAATAAACTTAGAGAAAATCGAAAAAGAAAATCAACAAATTAAACAAACAGAACTACGAAATTACTTAATGCAAATGGATGAAGAACAATATGAATTACAAGATCAAGAAGAAAAAGAAAAAACAGATTTACAAAGAAAAGAAATTCGTGATAAAACTATAAGTGAAATACAAAAACAAATTAATGAACAAGAACAAATTAAAACTTCTTCACGAAGATTACATAGAAGACATAAAACACGAAGTAGAAGTCCAAATAAATCAAAAACAGAAACAAATATTATCGAAAAGAAAAAAATTAAAACAAAATCCGGAGTTCCAGTTGATAAAATTTCATTATCTATTTTAAAGTTTGAGTTTTTACTTGGTTCATTATATCAAAAAATTAGTAATGAAGCTCAAAACTTTTATATATTACAAAGAGAAATAGAAATTAATGATGAAGAATTAAATAATTTATGTTATTATTCTAAAAACACTATTTTAATCTCAGGAACAATTGAAGATTTCGAAAAAGAAATTATAACTTTTATTCCTAATATTAAACAAATGAAAGAAATTATTTTTAATTCTTTAATACCTCCAAGAAAAGATGAAATCATTGAATATGAAATCCCAAAACGTTTAAAAGTTGATCGAAAAACAAATTATTTTAAAATTGTTTCTGATGACGTATTAAATGATATACAAGTTGAAGAAGATAATCATCGACGTCCTTCAACTTCATCATCAAGAAATCGAAGAAATAGACGAAGGAAAAATAAAACGGAAATATTATTATCACAATTTCCTTTTCTTGAAGAAATTGATTTAACAAAATTTACTCCGCGTTGGAAAATTAATCCAAATTCCGAAAAAGAAATTAAAGTTTATTTTAAGCCTAAAACTATAGGAACTATTAAAGAATATTTTTATTTCGGTGTTACTACTTGTAAATCCGCAATTTTTAAATTGCCTTTAATAGGTTATTGTGAATATCCTGATATAGATCGATCAATTCATAATATGTTTAATAAAGTAGTAAAACGGTATACATCGAAAACGAGATTTTCTTATGTCGAAAATAAAAATTCGTTTTATTTTGGTCCTTTATTAATATTAGGATCAAAACCTATACGTAATTCTCCATATAATTTCCAATTAAAACTTTTTAATCATTCACATTATAATTGTGAGATTTCAACATATTTAACAAATAATAATCCGAAACTTTTTAATGTTGAACCTTCTTCACATAATTTAAAACCTCAAAAAACGATTTCTTTAAATGTAAGTGTTTATCCTATAAAACCTGAAATTATACAAACAAATTTAATAATATTTATTAAAGATAATCCTGAGCCAATTTTTATACCATTAATAGCTGAAGGAATAATTCCACAAATTGAAATTAATCCACAGCTTTTAGATTTCGAAAAATGTGTCGTTAAACAAGAGAAATCTATTGATATGAGTTTAATTAACAAATGTAAAGTTCCTTTAGTTTGTGTTTTAAAGCATTTTAATCATTTAATACCAATGTTAACATTTTCATCAACACAAGAAATCATTCAACCAAATTCAACTAATATTATAAAAGTAAATTTTTCATCACAAAAAATTATTAATTTTAAGAAAAACTTTCAAATAGAAGTTTTCGATGAAAATAAATCACATTCATTTTTGACATTTCCTATAAATGTACAAGGTGAATTTGTTGATACACATTTCGAAATAATTTATCCTCGTGGAATGAAACTTTTAAATTTCGGTCAAATTATTCCATCCGAAAAGAAATCTTTAACATTAACAATAAAAAATCGAAGTAAATTTAGTGCGAATTATAAATTTGAATTTTTAATAAAAACTTTAAATCAATATTTTAAAATTGATCGTCCAACAGGTGTAATTGAACCTGGAGAAAAAGGTATTAATATAAATATAACATTTTCATGTCCAATTAAAATTAATGTTGAAAATAAAAATCTTTTTAATTTAATAATTACTGATTCTTCAATAATATCATTTACTAAAGAATTTGTTATCCCTGTAAATGTTAAAACTTATTATTCCGAATTTGAACTTGATCCAAACGATGGTATAACATTTACATCTGTACCTATAAATACGCCAACAATTAAAACTTTTACTCTTAAAAATATTGGCGAGTTTCCATTTAATTTTGAACTTCATCCGAATCCAGAAGATTTATTAAATGCTAATAATAATAAAAAGTTTAATCGTAAATCATCTTTACAAACTAATAGTATTAATAATCGATCAAGTTCACCAATACGTAGTAAAATATTAAAAAATAAAGTTAATAATATTGCTATACAATCAGGGCCATTTAAAATTAATCCAAGTTCAGGTACAATTTTACCGAATTCTATTGTTACATTTAATGTTGAATTTAATTCGACTTTATTAAAAGTTTATGAAACTTTTCTCATATTAAAAATCCCTAATATTGATCCAAACTTAAATGAAATTCATTATAAACTTAGTGGCTCTTCTTTTATTCCTGGAATTTCTAATTCTGATTATGAACAAATATTTAAAAACCAATATTTGTGTGTACGTTCTGATATAAACAAAAAAGATATAAATGCTTTTCTCGAAGATGAAAACACATTTCATTTTTCTCCTATTTTATTAAACACTACAAAAACTATTGACGTGTACTTAAAAAATCCTTTACCAATACCAATTAATATTGATCTAAATATAAAACCTAAAAATAAAGCTGGAATTCCAACATTTCCTTTTGATATTAATGAAAAGTCATTAACAATTCCTCCAAACGAAGAGAAAATTATAAAATTAAGTTTTAATCCAAAAAATTGTGATTCATTTATAGGATATTTCGAGGCTAATGTTAAAGGTGGAACACAAAATGATACAAAATGTTTAAAGTTTTGTGTCGAAGGAATTGGTACATTACCTTCAATAAAAATAATTTCGATTTTAGAAAAGCCGAAAAATAATATTTATCAAATTAATTTCGGTAGAGTTACACTAAACTCGAAAAGAACGAAAATTATTACATTAAAAAATGATTCTTGTTTAGCTGCAACATTAAAAATTACTTCAAAACCTTCAATCGATTTTCATATTAAAGATGAACATAAATTCTTTGAAAATATAATAATAGCACCAAATAAAAAATTGAATTTTTGCGTAATTTATAACCCTAAAAAACCACAAAAATCAAATTTCGATATAAATATTTCTCTTATCGAAAATCCAAAATATGATTTAAATTTACAATTTTTCGGTGAAGGATTCTTAGATGATATAATATTCGAAACTATAAATAACGAAGAAAGTAATGATATAATGTTCAAAAATAATGTCGTAGGTCGACCTGATCAAATTAAATTCTTAATGAAAAATACATCAAACAATAGCTTCCGTTTTGAATGGGGTAACCACCACAACTTAACTTTTTCACCGAAGATTGGTCACCTCCATTCAAATCAATCCAAAGAAATTGTGTTAACGTTCTTCACCGAAAAGCCGATCAAAATCAATTCATTAAAAATTCCTTTACAATGTACGAAAATAGAATTTATTGATCCAAATCCTCCTGATTGGGATGACACGTGTAAGCAAAGAGTTTTTAAGGATATAATTAAAGAAGAAAACAAAGAAAATGAAAATCAAGTTGAACAACCAATTATTGAAACACCTAAAAAACAGATTAAACCAAAACAAAACAATACTACTAGAAGATCATCATTAAAACAAAATGAGTCACGAAAATTAACTCGAAGACAAAATGAATCAAATTCATCAATCTCAAAACAATTCGAAAGAAGGTCATCATTAAAGTCAAATTTAAGCTCATCATTACCCAAACCAGCCGAAAATCTGAATAACAACAATTCATTAACACAAGCAAATAATAATAATAATTCAATATCAAAACAAAATGAACCTAATGCACAAGTAAGTTCATATGAAATTGCACCAGAACCTAATTACCGCATAATAAATGCTAAACCGAAAGACATATTTTTATATGTTAATGCAATATCCGATTTGATTCGTTACCAAATTGACACTCGCGAAATCACATTTTCGCCGACTATGATGTACCAGTCTCGTGTCTATGACGTCAAACTTACGAATACTTCGCAAATCCGACTTGACTACAAATGGATCTTCGAAAGTTTCACGTCGACAAACAACAACGAAAACCCATTTTCGATAACTCCCAATTGCGGATCCATAAACAGCGGACAAACGCTTACGTTTAAAGTCCGTTTTTCACCGATTGAAGCCGACGACTTCAGTGCTACGTATAAATGCCAAATTCCGTTTCTCTCTGTTATGAAGCCTCCTCTTCTAAATCTTTCGGGGATATCGAAGCGCCCTTTGTGTCATTTCAATGTGCAAATGAGCGATTACTTAACTGCGAACCGAAGAAGTCCTTTGTACAAAGATAAGTTGCCGGACAATGTTCAAGTCTTCGAAATAATATCAAAAAGAATCAACGAAAAAGTCTTAAAGAACTTCGACATCATTAACCCGACTGCGATTCCTTACGAAGTCGATTGGAATCAAGTGACGAAAGATAAAAATTGTCCGATAAAATGTTTGGTGCCCCACGCGCTGATATCGAGCGGAAAGAAATACAATTTCGCGTTTTCGTTTTGCCCAAATTCCATGAAAACTGTGGAAACGCTGTGGGTGTTCACAATCAAGGAACACGATATTAGAATAAATTTCTTGATTGTTGGTAGAATATTACCAGAATAAATAAATATATTATGTTTGATATAAATTTGATTTTATATACATTATCTAATTATAAAGAAACAGAGTAAAATTGTATTTGATTTTATATATACATTATCTAATTATAAAGAAACAGGGTAAAATTGTATTTGATTTTATATATACATTATCTAATTATAAAGAAACAGAGTAAAATTGTATTTGATTTTATATATACATGTATCTAATTATAAAGAAACAGAGTAAAATTGTATTTGATTTTATATATACATTATCTAATTATAAAGAAACAGAGTAAAATTGTATTTGATTTTATATATACATTATCTAATTATAAAGAAACAGGGTAAAATTGTATTTGATTTTATATATACATTATCTAATTATAAAGAAACAGAGTAAAATTGTATTTGATTTTATATATACATGTATCTAATTATAAAGAAACAGAGTAAAATTGTATTTGATTTTATATATACATGTATCTAATTATAAAGAAACAGGGTAAAATTGTATTTGATTTTATATATACATTATCTAATTATAAAGAAACAGAGTAAAATTGTATTTGATTTTATATATACATTATCTAATTATAAAGAAACAGAGTAAAATTGTATTTGATTTTATATATACATTATCTAATTATAAAGAAACAGGGTAAAATTGTATTTGATTTTATATATACATTATCTAATTATAAAGAAACAGGGTAAAATTGTATTTGATTTTATATATACATTATCTAATTATAAAGAAACAGGGTAAAATTGTATTTGATATAACAACTTTTAAAGTGATCAATAAAAAAAGATAACTCATAAATTTTCAAAAGCAAATTAAATGTATATATTAATTAGGTATACAGTATTACGCTGTATTTATATATGTTTTATTAAAGAAAAAATAATTAATTAAAATTACCAAATAAAAAATACTTTGGGTTTCAGTCATATAAATTTTAGATGTAATCACATGAAGTAATCTTTCAAAAATTAATGTTTTCCCTTCAAATCAAATAACCATCAAAAACGACATTTTTATTTAAGTTGTAAATCATTATTCAATCCTCTTTGGCTTTGAAAGCATAAAAAGATCGTTACTTTTATTTCAAGAGTTTTTATCAGAAATTTAAATGCATTTGAAGATGTTTCTCTTTCAATTTTTAGTAGAAAAGACAAACTCGATTGCAATCATCTCTTTGAATATTCAATGATAATTCATTTTATGTTAAATTCAGTTGAAAAATTCATTGCGTCATTTTTAGTCATCATACAAAAATTAAACAAATTTATACCAAAGCTGGGATATTCAATACATTAATAAAATAACTTAATTTTGATTATATCGGTCGATATATTTAATAAAAAAATAAAACTATAGAATTCTTAGAAATGTACTGATCCGTCATATTTCCAAATGAATTCTGAAATGTTTCCTTTGTTGTCAATTGCTTACTTATGGGTAGACCAATTAAGTGAAAATAAATCACGTGAACAAACAGACATTGCAAAAAATGCAGTACGTCAATATATATATCACATGATAAACTACAATGACGCAGCGAAAATATGTCAAGATTCCATTGGTTCAACAGCACCTGTAAATAAGCTTCAAGCAATCCTTAATATTATCAAAAGTCAAGAATATCCAAAGAAAGAAGAAGAGCAACAAATTACAAATCGAAATACAAGAAATTGGTCGCTACCAGAAGATTTTCGATTGCTTGCTGCAATTCATATTTTTGGTTTAGGGAAATGGAAAAGAATTGCAGAGTTTGTAGGGTTCGGAAGAACGCGTTCACAATGTTCTCAAAGATGGACAAGAGCATTAAATCCACGTTTAATGAAAACAGTTTGGTCTACAGAAGAAGAGGAAAAATTACTTACTTTAGTAAGAAAATATGGATCACATTCTTGGTCAACAATCTCAAAAGAAATGGTTGGAAGAAGTGATGTTCAATGTAGATATAAATATATGCAAATGAAGAAAAAGAAGAAAACATTTGTTTGTTGTAGTCATGACGTTAAACAGGAAGAAAAAAATGAAACACCTGAAGCATTCATTCAAGATCCAATTAAGATGCTTAATTCACATCCTTCTTTCCATACGTTTCCGAATCAACAAATTCCAGTTCTTCAACAACACTTTCCAGAAAATATCGGCTTGAAGCCACTTTTACCAAGTCTAACAAATACTATATTAAGTAATCCATATTTCTTGCCAAATGGAGGTATTAATTTACCAATTTTGGTTCCAATAAGACATCCAACTTTTTATAATGCTGGTCCAGATTCAAAAATTCATATTCAACAATTAAATAATCAAAGAACAAATTGACTGTGTTCTCGATAAATTCTGATAAATAAAAATATTCAACGAATTCTTTTAAACGATTCAACAAGTGTTTAGGGTGATTTGAAAATACGCCAAATTAAAAACGATCAGATACACAAAACATCACAGCAACTTTTTGTTTATTAATTGAATGAATTCAAATATTTTCAATAATCCATTGAATTCTTTGTGAGCGAAATCGATTTAGTTCACTTTGTTTGAAACATGAAATTTCAAAAGTTGGGTTTGGAACATGAAGTGTATCTGAATCAGGTTTGGTTGAAAACACAGTCAAATAAGACCAAGGCAGGCTATCTCCATACCTATTGCGCATTTTCTTATCAAAATGAAGCACCAATCGGTAGTGTATCAAATATGTTATTGACACAGGATTTGCTAACACGTGAAGAACTTTGGGTTACATCTAAGTTATAGTGGATACATCATGATTAAGTGTTCTGCAACGTTGAATCAAGTATCCACGAATCACTTCAAGATATTCAACGTGATTACCTTGACTTATTCTTTGCTCATTAGCCACTTGGTTTTGAATATAGCCCACAAGAATTATTATCAAAATGAATCAAGAAAAATTAAACTCGTCTCATTTCAATGGTTGACACACGGAAGGCAATGGAACAATTAGTTGAAAAAGGATTAACACGCCAGATTGGAATGTGAGAAGTCTCCATTGAACTTTCAAAAAATTCCGATCCACACCCGTAACCAAGATCCGACCATATGCAGTCCAATGCAAATGCCATCCATGCCTTCAAAAAGATGCAATTAACTCGAATTCGAAGTCGAAGAAAAAATTCCAAAAGAACTTAAACTGCTCTGGAAGAATTTTCGGTTCCAGGGAATGCTCGGAACTGAATTCTATGGTAACGGATACTAAACAAGTTAAGTAATTATCATGTTTTAATAATAACATTAATTTTCGAATATAACTAAGCTTGTAATTGTACAATAATGTTTAATTATCATATGTATAAAACGAATATGAAAAGGATATAAGCCACAAAAGAAGAAAAAATTTTTCACTTTCCTTATGTACGTTTATAATATTTTTGAAATTGTAATTTCAAATAACTCATAAATGAATTCAGTAAAAGAACAAAACGACCAAGCATTAAACACAACAAGTTACAATAGCTATGTGTCAGATATTGATGAAAGTTTTTCATTCTCAGATTCTAATTCTGACAACAAAGTATTACCAAAAGGCACACTCCCATCCCAAACCAGAATAGAGAATATGCTTCAAAAGATGTTATCGCAAATCCAAATTCTTACTCAAACAGTCGGAATGCTCGATTCAAGACTTGACATTTTGCAAAGCGAAGTTAATCGTCTTTCAAAGCAGAACAACATCGAATAAATTTCATATCCAAAGACATAACTTGTAATTATAACGCATGAAATAAAAGATCGATAATCGATTATTTCCTTTAAAAAAAAATCTTTTTTAATTCAAACAATTTTTGTTACTCTTTATTGATTATTTATAATTCCTTTTCCTTTCTCAAGTAGAAATATTTTATAATCTGATGGACTGCATCCAGTGTTATCTATCCTCAGTTCCAATTTATTTGCCATTATCAATGTCGACAAGAATATTCGCGACACTTCATGTTGTTCCAAGTCCGCCGTCAATTGTTTAAATGTAATTTGTCCGTCATGTGCCTCGAGCATATCCTTGATCCACTGCGAAACTTCATCCATTCGAAATGGTTTTCGCTTTTTCTCATTCTCTAAAACTGGTGTTAACTTACTTTCCCATTCACTAAGTGTCGCAGCAACTTGACTTGTAACTACTTCTTGTTTACCCATTTGGATCATCTTTTGGATTGCGTTAATACATAGCTCTAAGTACGTTTGATTTCGACCTGGAATTGTTGAAAATGTTTGAGATGAATTTTCGTTAAAATCATCATCATCTGGTGGTGCATCAATTTGGTAATCATCTTCCATGTAAACATCTATGTCATTAAGAACTTGATCTCGTCCACTTTCTTCGGGGACATTTAATGTGACTTCATGTTTCTTCTTTTGTATCTCAGTAAGATGACGAAATTGTTTGAGATATGTAAAGAGTTCTTCAAATATATCACTATGGAATGGATGTCTTAATGAATTCTTTGATCGAATTTCCACATTTTCAAACGAATTAGGAAGATGGCGAACGTTTAGCTTCTTAAACGGTTTCAATAGACTTGGAATTGATGAATCGGGATCAAGACTCTTGATTTGTTCGACTGATGGCGTTTCTTTTGTGTCTTCTTCATCATCAGTACTAGGAATAGCTGGTTGAACAAATTCAGCTTCTGACTCTCCTTCTTCTGATTCTTTTTCTTTTTCTTCTTTTTGTTCAATTGGATTTTCTTGTTGTTCTTCTTCCTCAGGATTTATAATTGGTGGTGGGTTTGGAATTTCTTCATCACTATTAATATCAGAAAAATTCACAGGATCTTCATCACCAAAATTGATGGATGGATCAAGTAAAATGACAGAGTACTTTTCATCTGGAATTGTGTTCACTCGAAATGAAGATAATTTATCATCATTCGTATTTGAATCTAAGGAATGTAATAAACAAAATGGCATTTTTGGCATTGTTGTGATTTCAAGGCGTGGTCTATCTTCAATAAGTTGGGTTGATTCACATACATCTGGATCATCAATTGGAATTAATTTATCATCAACAACCCAATCAACAAACTTCCTCTTTCTTTTTTTCTTGTCTTTATCATCTGGATCAGCGTTTTCAGATGCCATTCTTGATACTGCTAAATCATATAAATGTTTAACTTTTTTAGCGAAAATATTTGTTGTACCTTGGAGAAAAAGTCCAGCTTGAGAAAAATTGAGAATATCTGGATTGTAATCATCTCCAATTTCAATATTTGCAATATTTTCAAGATAAGAATCTAGATAATCAGAAAGTGGAATATCCCAAACGGCAGATAGCTCACGGATTGGTCTAAGAATTTCTTGGAGCTTTTCTGTATCAAGAACTTGAGAATGATCTTCTTGACTGGAGATAGACATGAGAAAACCTGCTTAAAATAATAAACGGCATAGGATTTAAAACGTTCAAAAAATCAATATTTTGAATTCGATTTAATCGTTTTCAAAAATGCCATTCAAAAAAAAATTCATTTCACATTTCTTGCATCCAAACAAACACATTCAAAATAATAGCCCGTTTACTTCCTTTTCCAAATTAAAAATGGAAAACACAGAACCAAATCCAGTTATTACAGATCCATCTATTGAAAAAAATATTGCTAGATGGAACAAATACGTAGGGAGGATAAAAACAGCATTCGAAAATGCAAATGCAGAAAATCTTAATGATGTAATTATTGACCTTTTTCGTTCATATTTAACTTGGACTTGGGCCGTTTTTTCCAGGGAATGTTTTAACATGAGTGCAGGTTCTAGAGATAATGCTCAATTATGTGCAACTATTCTTGCAATCATAAATTCAAAAATTGGTGAAGTTGGACGAAATACTCTTATATATTCACTTTATCGTTTTAACCAAGGTATGAAAAACCACAAAACCAATGAAATACAAAAAGCTACTATTTTTCTTGGTGAATGTTATCGTCAACAATTAATCACATCAACCCTCATTAACGAGCTTATAATCACTCTTCTTAATGAAGGCCGTCGTTATTTACTTATTGTTATTAAGCTTCTTTGGAATGTAGCTCCACTTTTATATGATGACGATACATCCAGCCTTTCACTTATTTTTCAAACAGTTCTTAAGTATTCAGAAGATGACGAATTTGCCAGTCACATTGAGCGTCTAACTAAATGGCGTCAAAACAAATGGTGTTTTTATACAAAAGATGGCACTCGAATTCAATACTTCCGTATCCCCAAAAAGTACGACATCCTTGAAGGTGACATCATTACCCATGATAGTCTTAGTTTTGAAGATGTTCCAGAAGAAGATATTACCGAAAATTATATTCAACCACATAAACTTGAAGTTTTCGACGAAATACGCGCTGAATACAAAGCCTTTCTCCAAGAGATCCTTCCTGATGAGGAAGAAGAAGAATCTGGGGAAAATGAACAATCAAATATATCTCTTGATTCTGCCTCTTTAAAGAGTACAGAGCAAGCCGTTGAAGCCAATAAACGAATGAAAGAAGAAAAAGAGTATCAGCGTCAAGTATATTTACATATTGTATCATCAGCGACATCTGCAGAAGCAGCGCATACTATCATTAAACTTCAACAGGAGAATCCAGGGTTTGACAACATCATAGTTAACACGTGTATTAACTATGTTGGTATGGAAAAAACGTTTAATCGAAATCTTGGCACGATGATTCATTATCTTTGCAGTGTAAGTGACAACAACGTTTCCATTGTCGAGAAAGGATTTTACACGAGTTATACACAATGCCATACATATTCCATGCATCGAATTACTAATCTTGCAAACTTATATGCATATCTTTTGTCGCAAGATGCGATTTCATGGAAAGTATTAAGTATTGTTCGACTTACTGAAGATGAAACTAATTCTGCGCAACGTGTTTTCATTCGATTCCTAATGGAAGAACTTGCAAAGAACCTTTCATACGCGGGACTTTTAAAGAAACTCAATAATGATAACGTTGCGCAATGGACAAGCGGAATATTCCTTACTGATACACTTGAGCACGCGGAATTTGTCGTCATGTTCTTCACGCAAATTAAATTGGAGTTTCTGCTCGAGAAAGTGAATAAAGAAGTGATGAGAATGACCGAAGAAGTTAACAGGAAACGCGAAGAAGAACTCGCGCTGTTAAGGAAACAAAACGTTGAAACAGTGGACGAAGTTCAAGTTGTTGATGATAATGATAATGACAATAAAATGGAAAACGTCGATGAGTTCTATGAAGAAATAGAAGTCGACGAGGGAAGAAGAAGACATCGTCATAGACACCATCATAGACATCATTGAGGAGTTATGAATAAAGATTTAAATATAATTCATGTGATGATATTTGGAATATTTTTTATTATATATATATAAAAATGTTTTGATATAAAATGTATGTTTCGGAGGTATAGGAAACATTTTATTGATGCTTTGGGTTTATCTTCAATATCAAATCATTCTTGAAATGTATGTCCAAGTAGAAAAGAATAGTAACAAACAATTGTCGTATTTGGAGATATTGAGCCAAGTTGATTTTTACCTTTGAGATTTAAATAACTTAACTAACTTCATGATAAATAATTTTATTATTACAAAAATAATCGCTTATGCTACTAAACTCATGAGTATTGGGTTATCTGACTTTGCGTTTTCATCTCTTTCTTTCTCAACTTCCTTTAGTCTTCGACAATACATTATAACAAACCCGCCAAAAACAAACAAAGAGAGAAAAAGTGTACCAAGAATTACTATGGTAGGTATTAAATTGGCCTTGGTTGCCATTATTCCAGATGTTTTTGTGGAATTTGAAGAAATTTTATCTTGAGATTTTTTATACATTAGGATGTTTTTGTCTTTTTCAGTTAGATGTGTTCTCTGTAATTTTGTTGATATTGCATTTGATTTTGTTTTGAAGAAAAATAAAATCAAAATCATCATTTGACATATGTAAACTGCTCAAAACCTTTCAAAAAGTATTTTTCAGGGAAATATGAATCGTTCATTTCGAATCAAAATCGTTTCATTATGAAGACTGAAAGCACACGGACCCTTGAATCAGAAAATAAAGTAAATAATACATCAATTAATAACCAATCTGTACATATGCAAAAACTGATTTCTTTAGAACAGATCATATTTAATCTTACAGAAAAAAACTTTGAGATTTCTGTTGCAAAAACAATGAATTTATTTGATAAAGATTTTCCTTTTACATTTAATTATTGTATAATTGTTTTAGTTTATTCAGCATTTTCATCTCAAAGAGAATCAATCCAAACATATTTCAATCATTTACAAGAAATTCAAACTAAAGAAGAAGCAATTCTTCACAACAATCCAAAAATTGTTGAAATTTTTACTAATTATATATCACAATTTAATACACAAGAGACATATTATATCATTGAAAAAATGATTGAAAAAGAATTAATTAATATAAATATTACCAAAAACTTTAATACAAATTATTTTGCTCATTATAAAACTGAAGAAGAAAACAAGAAAAACGATTCTAAAGATTCATTTAATGAAGAATTTAAAAATAATTATGAAAAATTATCAAAGAATGATTGGGAACTTCATAAGCAATTAGTTAAAGAAGGAGTTAATCCGAATGAAATATCAAAAATCATTCGAAATGATGATATAGAGAAACTTCAAGAAATATCAACACAAGAAGATTTCGATTTTAATCAAATCATTAAACCATCACTTTATGAAAGATATTCATTTATTAACAAAGAAAATGTCACATTAATTGATTTTGCAGCATTTTTTGGAGCAATTCAATGTTTTAAATATTTATTAATGAATAATGCAAAAGTTGAAAACACAGGTAAATATGCAATTGCAGGTGGAAATCTTGAAATTATTTATTTATGTGAACAAAATCATTCGACATTTGACGATGTTTATGAAATAGCAATTAAATTTCATCGAAATGACATCTTTAAATATATTTATGAAAACAAAATCGAAAAATTAGATAAAAACAATCAACAACATTTATTAACATATGTAATTACAAATAAAATTCCATTTAAAAACTTTGGATATTATATAAGTAACACACAAACATTGACTGATATTAAATTCCAAGAACAAATTTATCATTGCATTAACATTGGTAATTATGAAATTCTTTCATTTTTAGAAGAAGAAATCAAATTCGATGAATATATAATTAATGTATCAGCGAAAACAGGTAATTTATATCTTGTCGAATATTTTCTTGATCATAATCAAATTCCGAAAAACATTTTAGTTTTTGCATCAGAATCAGGAAATATTGAACTTGTTAAATATATTATTAAACAAGAAGGGATTGATATTAATGCTAAAAATATTAATTTGTTTGTATTAAAATATGTTTTAATGTTTTGATATTTTAAAATAATATTTGGAATTTTATTAAATTATTTAGAACATCATTAATGATAGCAACTATAAAAGGTTATATAGGAATTGTTCAATTTCTTATAGAACAAGAAGGAATTAACTTTAAACTAAAAGATATTCGTATGTATTATAAAAAATTGATATTAAAATTTTTTGGGTTTTAATCAGAAATTTGGAATTTAATTGTTATATTTGATACCGCACTTTTATTGGCATAACGCAATGATCAAACTGAAATATTTAAAATACTTCTTAAAAAAGAAGAAAACATTAATAATAAAAACATTGTTTCTGTTTATTTTATGTTTATTACAATAAATTGATATTTTAAATATGTATTAGGTAATTATTCTCATTATTTAAATCATTATTATATTATGAAACTGAAAAAAATCACATCGAAATGGTTAAATTACTTCTTGAACAAGAAAAAATTGATATTAATGTTAAAGATGTTAATTCGTTTTATTTAATATATATTTCAATAATTTACAATTTAAAAATAATATTTGGAAATTATTTAAATTATTTAAAACACCACTTATTATAGCAGTTTCAAATAGATATTTTGAAATGGTTAAGTTACTTCTTGCGCAAGAAGGAATTGACATTAATGCTAAAGATATTTATTTGATTTATTTAATATTTATTTTAATAATTTTATGTTTAAAAATAATATTTGGAAAATATTTAAATTATTTGATACAACACTTATATTAGTATCTCAATTTGGTTACATAGAAATAGTTAAATTACTTCTTGAACAAAAAGGAATTAATATTAATGCTAAAAATATTTATTTGTTTTATTTGACATTTATTTTAATAATTTGGGATTTCAAAATAATATTTGGAAATTATTTAAATTATTTAAAACAGCACTTATTATAGCATCTTCAAATGGTTATACAGAAATAGTTAAATTACTTCTTGAACAAAAAGGAATTGATATTAATGCTAAAGATATTTATTTGTTTTATTTAATATTTGTTTTAATAATTTATTATTTCAAAATAATATTTGGAAATTATTTAAATTATTTTATACAGCACTTATTATAGCATCTGAAATAGGTTATACAGAAATAGTTAAATTACTTCTTGAACAAGAAGGAATTGATATTAATGCTAAAAATATTTATTTGTTTTATTTGATATTTATTTTAATAATTTGGGATTTCAAAATAATATTTGGAAATTATTTAAATTATTTTATACACCACTTATTTATGCATCTTCAAATGGTCAAATAGAAATACTTAAAATACTTCTTGAACAAAAAGGAATTGATATTAATGCTAAAGATAAAATTTATTTTAATAATTTTATATTTCAAAATAATATTTGGAAATTATTTAAATTATTTAATACAGCACTTATTTTGGCATCTGTAAAAGGTTATACAGAAATAGTTAAATTACTTCTTGAACAAAAAGGAATTGATATTAATGCTAAAGATATTTATTTGTTTTAATAATTTTATATTTCAAAATAATATTTGGAAATTATTTAAATTATTTAAAACGGCACTTATGTTAGCATCGAGAGGAGGTCATACAGAAATAGTTAAATTATTAAATTCTCAAATCTAGAGATTCTAGAAATGATTTATATATAAATTCCTTTTCTAAAAAGTTTACATATATAAAAAAAATTAATTTCCTGTCACAATTTGAATTAAATGCAGATAAAAAATTATCTAAATGTATTATTTTTTTGCAAAATTGTATTTCCTCCGTATCGTTCGCCGATGGACTCATTCTGAGGTTTATCAAAAACACAATTTTTGATTTCTATGAAGCACTCTGAGCTATAAACATAGATATAACTTGGTGATTTACCATTGGAACCTGAGAAGAAGCAATCTTCAACATGTGATCTGTTCATCCAGTGAAAGAAAGTAATTGCTGATCCTTCAGAGCCAGACGTATTATTATAAAATTGACAGTGATGATATTGTGCTAAGGCAGGTTTTTCAGACCAGTCCCAAATTGCACCAAAATTAGGAGCATAAGTATTTTTGATTATAACAAATTTCATTATTGGTACTGTGAACTCGAAACGCACGCCAGCAATGTAAGTTTTGGCTTCACAATAAGTCAAGTTTGTATAAGAAATACTTGAAGTATATGATGTTTCTTTTGGTGATCCTGAAAATATTGCCCCAAATCTTTCAGCAAAACTCCCAGTGATCGAAGAGTACTCAAGAGAAAAAGGTTGTGAAAACTTGCTATAAATAGATCCACCGTAGAGAGATGAACAGTTCGTGAAAATACAATTGTGGATTGTTATGTTTGAATCAGAAGCTTTAATAGCTCCTCCACATTCACTTGATACGCATTTATTAAACACGCAGCTATCAAAGCGAATACAAACATTATTATAAACCTGTTGATTTCTTTTCAAACCTGTTGCCGATTTACATTTCAATCCAGCACTGAACTCTAATGCAGTGCTACTTATAAACTGTGTGTAAAACGAGTTGATTGATAAAGATTTCGGAATTAAAGAGTATTGAATTATATTTTTATAAAAATTTTTAAATTTTGATTTGTCTAAATTAAATAAAATATGGTTAGATTGTTTTGTTATTTGGAACAGAGGAGATTGAAATGAGTCTGATCCCAGAAATAGAAAACAAATGGTTAAATTCATCTAATGAATTGTTACGTGAAAAATAATTTTCTTGAATTACAACTTCTCGGTTCTTTAAATACATTTTTTAAAAATATTATGGCTAATATTCTACTCATAAACCTTTTTAAAGTTCTCTTTTTATGTTTCAAAGAATTGGGTCAAGGTAAAAATGATTTCTAAATTTACCAATTGTTATAACAATTTGTGTGTGCAATAAAAATATAAAATTTCAACCAACCCTTCCCTCACAAAAGCATTTGCTTTCAACAATATTATTTAAAAAAAAAAAAATTAGCTAATCAAAAAATTAAATCATTTGAAAAATATATATTTATTAAATAATCCAATTATTTTACTGACAAATTAAAATACTGTTCATATTCTAAATCTCAAAGCATTAACTAGTTATAGTGATTTCATAAAACTTTATAAAGTTGAGAGATTTGTACAAAAAAAATAATCTAAGATAAATCAGAAAAATATTGGATTCCGAATGGGTAATAATATCTATGATATTAATTCTCTAATAATATCCACAAAAAACTATATTTTATTAATTATATATTTCGAAGATTTAATAAATAATTGTTTTTTAAAGAAATGGAATAAATAAAGTCAATAAAATATGAATATCACCGGTTTTATTTCCAGTTCTTTGTATGCTTTTTTATTTTTATTTTTATTATTTTTTTATTATTTTATTTTTTTGATACAAACGAAATTAGATTTCATTTGAATGCGTTATTATGAAGCATTCTATTTGTCACCACTTAAATCAAAATTTCCTTGTTTTTCACCTGGATAAATTTCCATTGATGGAGATAAATCAGTTCCTGGAATATCCATTTGCTCAATTACAAGAGAAGTTTTGCAGTAGCACCAACGAATTAGTGGAAAACATGGGAATTCTTATTTCTCTCATCTTTGGTTATAAGTGTTGAAACTTTTGGTGGACATTATGCATGATTAACGATTTCAACTTTTTTAATACTTCATCAATTTTTTTTTTTTGTAAATCAAAAATGATAAATGAGAACTTTTTTTAGGTAATACTTTAGGATGATTCCTGCATATGGGTAATGTACC
The DNA here is from genome assembly GCF_020186115.1 of Histomonas meleagridis. Classification (NCBI taxonomy): domain Eukaryota; phylum Parabasalia; order Tritrichomonadida; family Dientamoebidae; genus Histomonas; species Histomonas meleagridis. Next base: position 730,856 of record NW_027150923.1, read on the forward strand.
ACTACCTCTTGATACTGACTCTTCAAGCATTTTGACAACCAGTAGCTCCAATAACAGCAACTTTCATCCTAAAAAATGAAGTGGTTAATTGATTAGATTGAACTAAAATTCAGCCCGTGACCTCGATTTCTTCCGATTAACTTAGGAATTCTATAAACGTGAAATGATATTTACAAGCAAAGTTATTTTACATAATGGATTTGGAATTTCAAAAAAATCTACAAACAAATTTAGAGCAAACACCCTCAAATAAAGACAAAGAATGGGAAGAAATTTAATCAATTTATTCAAATTACGAATTTGTAAAAATTTAAAAAAATTAATTAATCAACAAACATTTACAAATTTTAAAGAAAACTATTGTTGTGCTTCTACGCAAGGCAAGTCCTCTATTGGAGTGAAGTTATCTTCTCGTGGTTTACATAATGATTTTAGTTTTCCTATTAATTTGATTAAAACATGCAAAATTAAATTAGAGAGAAGAGACACGCATAAATCTAACCAAAATGTTTTGAAATAGAAAGTGTATTGAACAAGGGCAATAACATAAAGATATGTATCGGTAAAATTAATTTGAAAAAATTTCAAATATAAATATGGCTTGTGAATGCACAAAAATGTTAAAAATGAAGAAAATACAACAAATGAAGGACCATGCGCATTGTAACCAATGATTAATCTGAAAACAAATAAAAATAAATATGTCCATATCATCCAAATACCAAATTTAATGGAACCAACAGAAGCTTCTATTCCACTAAGAAGCAACATTAACACCAATGAAAAAGATAATAATCCAAGATCTGAATCTCCAAATAAATTTAAAATTTTTTGTAAAAACTTTTGTTTAATAGAAACAAAATTTAGAACTATTGAAACAACTATATTGATTCCTATGATAATTGTAGTGAATAAATGGGTTTTAATCCAATTTACAAACATCATTTGACCGTTACACACGGTTATTACGGTTATTCAACGGTTAAATTTTTTCTCGAGTTTCTAAATTTTTATTCATGCAATCAAACCAATACTTAAAAGCATTTCACCAAATCTGGTGTGCTGATACTTTTCCATAAAAATAATTGCGTATCTGAGACGATCAAACTTGACAAATCCAAATCTTTTAAATCCAACTTCATCACGAGGAACAATAACACGAACAAAATAATTACAGCCATTTTCTTTCAAAAATTCTTCTAGCTTGTATTTATCTACTCCATCTGGCAAATTATCAACACGGACAGTGAATAAATCATCATGATATATAAATGGATTAACTGTTGTTATTTGTTCATCAACCCACTTCGTCTTGTCTTGTATTAATCCACTTTCAGCCATTGCTTTCTGTACTTGATTTTGCCAACTTTGATTATCAAATTGTTTTTTAATTAAATCATCAATTGTAATTTCCTTACCACTTTCAACGCTGCTTGTAGGTATTAAATGAAGATTTACTTTAGCTGGAACGTAATCTGGAAATTGATTTGTTGTAAATTCTGGATTTTTTAATCTTTCGTTAATTTCATTTGGAATAGAAACGCTAAGTGTATGAGATTTTGTATCATATTTTTGGATGAAAGGCGCTAGAATTGGCAAAGGAAGCTGTTCGGCCATGATTTGAGATAACCGCCTGCTTACGAAAAGTGCCATGAAGAATCGACCGTTTAAAAACCTATTTTTTTTGGTCGTGCAACTTTTTGAATGCCATTCCAATGACCAAGATTTTACGACTTGAGTCATTCGATTTGCAATGGAGGGAAGTGGACCATCGCTTGGCCCTTATGCATTAATTGGGAAATTGGGCCAAGGTCAAAGTGGGCAGGTTAGACTTGCAATTAATGTTGAAACAAAACAAAAAGTCGCAATCAAAATCATTAACAAGGAAATATTTGCTTCAAAGCCAAATTTACAAGTGAAAGTACAGAGAGAAATTGCTTTGATGCATCTTGCAGATCACCCACATTTATTAAAACTTATCGATGTATTAGAATCTCCTCGACACCTTTATATTGTTGTTGAATATGCAGCTAAAGGTGAGTTGTTTAACTTCTTAGTTGAACACAAATCGTTGGATGAAAGTATGGCAATGAAATTCTTCAGACAAATTATTTATGGGTTAGAATACCTTCATTCGCTTGGCATTTGTCATCGAGATTTAAAACTAGAAAACATCCTTTTGGATGAGAACCTAAACATTAAAATTGCTGATTTCGGTTTTGCCAGATTTGTAAAATACAATATCGCAGAAACATCATGCGGATCACCACATTATGCAGCTCCAGAGGTCATTGGAGGTCATCCTTATGATGGCAGAATGGCTGACGTTTGGAGTTGTGGTGTAATTTTATATGCATTATTAGCAGTATGTTTTTTCAAGCACTGTATTTACGGTGCTTGTTTACATGAATCTAACACATAGGGTTATCTTCCATTTGATGATAAGACTATAAGAGGTCTTCTTACCAAAGTTAAAAGAGGCGTATATCAGATGCCGAACTTTTCAGAACCCGCCAAAAACTTCATTTCGAGGATCTTAGTTCTAGATCCAACAAAACGACTTACCATTCCTGCTATGAAGATGCATCCATTCTTTAGAATCAACCTCCCATCGGAGTACGTTATCCCGACACCGTTACCGATCCCGTCACTTTTGGAGCCGATAGACCCATCGACGGTTACCGCTGAAGTTCTTGATGTGCTTCATAAGATTGGATACACTAATGATCAAGAACTATTCACCGATATAACGTCAAATCAACACTCGATGGCAAAGGTTTTCTACTATATGCTCACAGCTAAACTTTCTCTGGAGCAAATTGATTGGAGCAAGTCAATGAGTAATACATTTAACCCTCAGATAGGAAATGACGATGTTTATGCTTTTGATGGCATGAATTCGTATTCAGGTTTGTATAATGATTCTTTTCAAGGATCAGTTCAATCAGCAGATTTATCGACTTCTGTAGCTCATCGTGTTGAATGGGCATTTACAGAAGAGCCTCGGTTAACAGAAGACATTCAAAAGTTTAACATTATTGCGAATATGTCTCGAGTATATGCACTTTTAGCTATGCAAAGGTTAATGAGGCAACTTGAAATGCAATGGTTTCATTCCGACGATTTTGTCATACTTGCTCGGAGGGAACAAACGTATATTCTCATTTCTTGTTTGGATATGATTGATGAGGAAAAAGTGACAATTCAAATTCAGCTCCTTAACGGTCCCAGCGAATTTTTCTCGCATATTTGTCATTGTGCAGATGAAATTATCAATCAAATGAATATGAGCTATTGGTATTGTAATTGAAAATAAACTATGGTACGATCAAATTATTCATTTTTCATTATCGAAAAATTTTGGGGTACACCAAATAAGGTGTCATTATACTCCCATAAATATTAAATGAAGTTTATGTTGATATGAGTTTTTATTTCTTTTAGAGATAGCTTTAGTAAATGAATGGGAAAATACGCTTTGGGTTAAGCTCAGCAAATTCTTCTTTGAATTGTACTTTATAGTGTTTCCATATGGAATTAGCACGTGGAACAAGATTGGCAGATGTCCATATAACAAAGACAAGTCCTGATTTGGACCATGTAAGGATGGCAAAACCAGTCCATTCTACGATTTCTCCAAAGTAATTTGCAGACGTAACATACTTATACATTCCGCGTTTAGGAAGATAATGCCTAGTATCTCCTGGTTTGCGAAGAGACCTAATGACGTGGTCTGAATGCCAGTTAATAGCCATTCCAACGAAAAACATTATTGTCCCAAATATGAATTGTGGAGTGTGAAGCCATTGAGATGTATACATATCTTCAGGAGATACGTAGAAGAGCCATTTTCCTTGGATGTACCCATTGAATAAATTGAAAGTGACACCCATGAGCATAATTGAAATTGGCATTTTAGATTTGGTTTTGAATAGCATTGGGAAAACAAATGATCTTTGGAAATAGTGAAGTTCGAAAAACAAGAAAATAATCGTTAAGGTTATATTCTTTCTTGAAGATCTAAGATAAGAAAAGAGCATAATAAAGAAAACCGGAGATTCCATAAGAACCCAAGCAATTCTGTTTGGAATAGCAATTCCCCATGATTTTGATGTAAACATACCATAACCAGCATTTATAAAATAAAGTGCTATAAAAACAATAACTGCAATAATAGTCATGAAAATCAAAACAGCATCAAGATTTTGTGGATCATTGCTTGTGATAAAAGAAATGATTGATTCCAATCCCATTTGACACGAAGAACGTTTATTTCAACTGAAAAAATTGACAAGCTTTGTTATGAACAAAAAAGTCTTATAAAATGCTTTTTTTGACTTTATTTCTAATGATATATGATATGTTCCCAGGTCAAATCATGAATTTTAATCATGCGATTAAATATGATGAATTGGTTTCAACTGAATTTAATTTAAAAAATCTAATAATTGGAAAAAATTATGAATTTAGAGTTTCTTGGCCTTCAACATCACCTATAAAAGTATACTTCAAAATGGGTAATTCTTTATCAAGTTCTGATGAAAAAATTGTTTTTCAATCTGAATTAGAAGAAGAAAAGTTAGAAATTTGTATTAAAGGAATAGGCATTTCAAGGTTTTCTAAAAACTATATATATCAAGTTCCAATTAATGTTTCATTAGAACAGCAATATTTTGGAATTACGATTCATGTTTGGCGACTTGTTACGTTTTTGCTTCCAACTTTACTATGCGTTTTTGTAATCACACATTTCTTAGGTTTCATTTAAAAATGTTTTTTTATCTGGTTTTATTTTGAATGAGAAGTTTTATGCATAAAACAAGTATAAACGAAAGTTAGTCCTAGCTATCATGTGATATAAGACTTCACATGAATTGAAATGTTCGAAATATTGTAATTAAAATTCGATATTTTTTATTTATAGATATCTAATTATTTTGATCAATTCCTCTGTGTTCAAGAAGTAAATTAACTATTTCTGTATAACCATTTTTAAGTGCTTTCATAAGTGCTGTATAAAATAATTTAAATAATTTCCAAATATTATTTTGAAATCCCAAATTATTAAAATAAATCCAAAATAAAACAAATAAATATCTTTAGCATTAATATCAATTCCTTTTTGTTCAAGAAGTAATTTGATTATTTCTGTATTACCTTTTTCTGATGCATAAATAAGTGCTGTTTTAAATAATTTAAATAATTTCCAAATATTATTTTGAAATAAAAAATTATTAAAATAAATATTAAATAAAACAAATAAAAATTTTTAGCATTAATATCAATTCCTTCTTGTTCAAGAAGTAATTTAACTATTTCTGTATAACCATTTTTAGATGCCAACATAAGTGCTGTATAAAATAATTTAAATAATTTCCAAATATTATTTTGAAATACCAAATTATTAAAATAAATTCTAAACAAAACAAATAAATATCTTTAGCATTAATATCAATTCCTTCTTGTTCAAGAAGTAATTTAACCATTTCTGTGTGACCATCTCTAGATGCATAAATAAGTGCTGTTACGAATAATTTAAATAATTTCCAAATATTATTTTGAAATAGAAAATTATTAATATAAATATTAAATAAAACAAATAAATATCTTTAGCATTAATATCAATTCCTTTTTGTTCAAGAAGTATTTTAAGTATTTCTATTTGACCATTTGAAGATGCTAACATAAGTGCTGTTCTAAATAATTTAAATAATTTCCAAATATTATTTTGAAATAATAAATTATTAAAATAAATATAAAATAAAATAAACAAATATTTTTAACATTAATATTAATTCCTTTTTGTTCAAGAAGTAATTTAACTATTTCTGTATGACCATTTGAAGATGCTATCATAAGTGCTGTATAAAATAATTTAAATAATTTCCAAATATTATTTTGAAATCCCAAATTATTAAAATAAATATTAAATAAAACATATAAATATTTTTAGCATTAATATCAATTCCTTTTTGTTCAAGAATAAATTTTATTAATTCGAAATTTCCTGACTCTGTTGCACAAGTTAAAGTTTTCTTTTGAAGTTTACAATCATTCATAAAATATTTCACTAAAAAAATATTACCAATTTTTGCTGTTTCATTAATGATATTTATATAAAATCTTGACTTTATATTATCTAATAAAGATACAAATAAAGAATAATTATCATTTTTAATACATTCAATTTCTAATTGAGTGAATTCTTTGATTTTAATCGTGTTTTTCTTATAAAAATAATCAAAGACATCATTCCGATGAAATTCTAAAGCAATTTCATGAACTTGGTTAAAAGAACAATTATTTTGTTCACATAAATGAATAATCTCTATATTTCCACCTGCAACTGCATATTTACCTATATTATTTAAATTGGAACCATTCATAAGTAAATATTTAAAACATTTAACTGATCCAAAAAATGCTGCATATGCAATTAATGTAACATTTTCATTTTTTTGATTAACAAATGAAAACATTTCATAAAGTGATGGTTCAATTATTTGATTAAAATCAAAATTATCTCGTGATGAAATTTCTTGAAGTTGATCAATATCATCATTACGAATCGCTTTAATAACAGGCATAGGATTAATTCCTTCTTTAATAAGTTGTTTATGTAGTTTCCAATTATCTTTTTTAAGATCTTCAATATCTATAAAGAAATTTAAATATGTTTTTTCAGAATTTCTAAATTGATTAATTTTTGTTTCAGTAAAATAATGTGCAAAATATAAAGTGTTTTTTGTTTGAACTATATTAGAAGAAATATAATTTTCTTCAATCATGTTTTCTAGAAAATAATATGATTCTTGTGAATTTAATTGAAGAAGAAAATGTGTAAAAGTTTCGATTATGTTATAATTTCCTTGAATTGATTCTTCTTTTGACTTCATTATATTTATGAATAATAAATATATTTTAATATCTTTCTTTTGAACTATAAAAGATTGATATATTAAACGTGATATGATAAGATTAGTAGAATATGGGAAATTAATATCAAATAAATTCATAACACTTTCACCTTTTGATTCAATATTATCTTCATTTAAGTCAAAGATAATTGATTCAAGGTCTTTTAATAATGTAATATAGTTATCTTTTTGGCTCATTCAAGAAGAAATGAACACATTAATTCAATTGTTTATTATTAAAACGTTTTAATATATTTATAAATATTGAAAAGTGTTGAATGTGGTGATCGTTCATATTCAAATAACTTTTTGATTGATTAAAAAAGGCGCCATTATTTTGTCACCTAACTGCGCAGGAAGAAAACTTTATTATTTTTAAGACACCAGTATTTTTTCGTTAAATTTTATCTAATTATTTAAAGATTCAATTAAAAAATATTCATAAACATTATTGATTTTAATTAACATCAGTCGTATTGATTAGGACATGAAGTTAATTTTATCTGCTTCGATATAAATTTTCAGAAAGGGAGCAGTTGCATTCAAATAACCGCCAATTTTCACATTGGCCTTTTGACTTTTTGAACATTATTTGATCCTCATTTGAGGATGGGAGGTAGACGACTTGGAAGGCGAGGCAACGCTGCGCCACCTCTTTCACGAGCTAAAAGAATACCAACCCGCTGGCTTTCATGCCCAGAATGCGGCCAACCAATAACAATTCCAAATAATCCCAATCTAATCTTTCTCCCAATGAAGTCACCACTACCTGATGCATATTCCGAAGCCCTTGGTGTTGTTTATGGCTGGACTGTTTCTAAAGCCATTGACAAAGCCAAATCACTTATTTCATCTCCAAATCCATATTTTCATGCAATAAATGTTTCACACAAAAATGAAATAATCAGTGAAGGAGATTGGTCTGAATTCAACATCACATATTCTAGGGTTCCTATTTCGAAAGAGTACAAAGCAGAGTCCATTGAAGCTTTTTGCCAAATTATTGGAGACAAACTAAACAAAACTACCGACGGAACTCTTGTTTGTTTATTGTATTGTGGCTCAGGACTCAATAGAATTGGATTTTGCCTATCAGCCATCCTCACGAAAGAATATGGTTTTTCCTTAAAAGAGTCTTTACAAATTTGTGAAGAATCCTCGCCCAGGTTAATCTGTAAGCAGAGACCATTGGATGTTTTGTGCGATTATTTTAAGGAAGGAATAATATCTCGTGGGCCATCACCGGAATGGGTTAAATCAGACACAAAACCAGGCCCAATTGGAGACATTCCTTTACCGCTTGAAAAGTTCAACATTCTATCGAAGCTTTCCAAGAAAAATTTCACTCTTGAAGAGAAATACGAAGTTTTGAAAATTCTTGACTCTGTTACTTCTGAAAACTGGCTTAAGACTGAAGAATCATTTCCTGTTTTGAACACAACTGTTTGGAATTCCCATAGTTTAAACGAGATTCAAACTAATCCATTTTTGTGCACTTTTGAGCCCAGAGGAGACCGTTTATTTTTGATAGTAACCGGAGTTTCAAATGTTTACATTGTCGAACCGTCGATGATCGTCACGCCGATACGTGTCAAGGCTAAATGTGATTTTCCTGTAGTTGTTAGTTGTATATTAATTGAAGAAAAGAAAACGCGACCTGTTTTTCTTTTGACTGATATTCTTCTTTATGGTTCTGTACCAACTTTTCAACTTCCATTGAAAGAACGTCTTTCATATTTAGCAAATGAATTTGCTTTGGATACATCTGAACTAAAAGAGTTCGGTGTTCAATTCATCTTTAGGCCAATGGCTGATGTATCGAATGCATCGAAGCTTAGGAGGGATTTAAATTCATTATTTGTTAAATCGGATGGAATTTCATTCTTTAATTGTAATGAGGAAGCTGGAAAGTCACTTTTCTTGCCGATCAAACCGTCGTTTATCTTTCAATTTGTTTACAACGGAAACGATAGGGCGGTTTTGTACGCAAGAAATAATGTTCCAGTGGGAATTTATAAGTCCCCAAATTCGAAGTATAATGGAATGGATGAAAGAACAAATAGGTTCGTATATGATACCGATAAACAAGAATGGGTGGCTATATCTGTAGGAAGTAACAGCTTGCCATCGACGATAGAGGAGGTTAAGGCGGTTGTGGCTTTCCAAAAAAATCCACCGCCAATAGACGAAATATTCCAAAAACTTGATAAAATATCATATGAATAAAAAATAAATTGGAGTTTTATTAAAAGCTTTTGATGATTTTGTGTATGAATTCTGAACGGTTTTAATTTAACTTGTTTTTTCCTGCAAAAAATGTTGTGCTAACAAATTTTTAAATCACTATCCTTAAATAAGTTTGTATTTTCAAGTTGAATTAAAAATAATGCTAAAAATTTTAAAACAAAGTCATCAGTTTAGCAAAATTAATTTGCACTGACAACGAATTCATAAAGGTAGTGGGGAAGTTGCTTAAATTATGTAATTCTTTGAGTTAATTTTTTATTATCAATTTTGATCAGATCTAAAATTCTAAATATTTACTTCTTGTGTTTAAGAAAGATATTAAAAATTCTTATTTTTTTATCATTGTTCACATCGTTCTTTTTAATAGTTGTCAACATTTGATGTTTTTTTGCATCCTTAAAAAATATTTGAGTACCTCTGTTTGAACACAGCAAATGGCTGAACTCCCTCATAAGGTCACTTTCGGGCCTGTTGATAAATCAAGTGTTGGACTCTTAAAGATTATCCATCGTAATTTGCTTCCAGTTCATTATTCAAATGATACTTATGAAACAATTAAAGAAGGTATTAATGCAAAAGGTATTCTTGCTTATTATAACGATGACACAGCTGTAGGTGAAATTTGTTACCGTAAAGAAGAAGTTGATGGAGTTAAAAAAATGTACATTTTAACAATTGGAGTTCTTCCAACATATCAAAGACAAGGTATTGCAACAATGCTAATAAACAAGGCACTAGAGGATATAAAAGACGTGACCGAGGTTTATTTACATGTTCATGTTGATAATGAAAAAGCAATTCAATTTTACACAAAACTTGGGTTTACTAATACATCTAGAGTTGAAGGATATTATAAATCCTTTGAAAATAAAGATGCATATTTATTTAGCAAAAAAATCAATCAGTAAATTTTGAGTTTTAACAAATGATAATAAAGAGGAACGTATATACAATTTTTTTAAAAAAAACAAGCTTTTTTGTTATTATTGATTGATCCAAATTATTTGTATCATACATGAACTTCATTTAGGAAAGTGGTTTTCATTGTACAAAACTTTTTAGCAACTAAAACATTTGCAGGAATATCTTTTGACTCATCATTTAAAAAACATAAAATAAATCTCTTGGAAAATTTCGAAGAATATTTGTGAACTTCATGAAAAGAAAACTGAAGATGCACATTCTCCATTTCAGATCAGAAATTGCGAGCACGGTTCAAAAATAATGTTAAAAAACTTCAAGAAATTTCATTACAAGAAAATTTTGATTTTAATCAAGTAGTAGTCTTCAGATTAAGAAAGTTGTTTAACTGTTAACTATGTTTTACTAACTGATTATGCAGCATTTTTTGGATAAGTAGAATGTTTTAAATACTTAATGTGAATGCTGAATATGTATATTTGTTTCATATAAAATTTGGGAATTACCATAAAATATTTTGAACAGAACTTATAAGTATGCTTCACAAAAGGGATATACAGAAATTGCAAAATTGCTTTATAACGGAGTTAGCCAAAAAGGAAATTTTAGCTTTTTTAAGCTATTTTAATTATATTTATTGAAACTTTTTATAGGGCAATGATACTTATGAAACAATGAATTTATTTTTGTTAACATCAATATTATGTATTTCTTTATAAAAAACAAACAAAAAATCTTTTTAAATTGGTTTTGAAGTTTAATTTTATTAGATAATTGAATTCAATTCTGCTGAGGCAAAATCAACAATTTTCAATTTAAGATGTTCTTCTGCATAATTTACTCAATCATATTTATTCAATAACTTTATTATCATTTATTCCCAATTAATACTTTGTTTTCATTTTAATCTAGATAATATTAGATTATGTTTTCAAGAAAAATGCAAAAACTATTTGGAAGACAAAAAGTGCCAAAAACGTTTTTTTAATGAACCAGTTTCCTCAATATAACAATCCTTTTTTTCGAGAAAGTTTAAGACCTTTAAAGGCTGACGTTCATCACTTAAAAGATAGACGCTACAAACCAACAGTTGAGGCAATATATTATAAGAGATCCCAGGATCCTGAAACTGAAATTACATCCAAACTTCCTCCGGAAATATCCATCAAAAAATCAAAATCTAAAGAGCGAGCCAATAAGTTTAATCGCACCAATGCTAAAATTGAAGAAAAAGAGGATGAATATATTGACTTTCAAAATTATGAGCAACAATTTAAAGATCTCCAAATGAGGATTCAACAAATTCGAGAAAAGTCTGCTATTTATCCTGTTTGGGCAAGTGATTCACCTTCAATTCCAAACAAAATCTCACGAAAAATCTCCGAACTTAATCAACAGATGTTTTCATTAAAAAAATGTTTTATCTCTCCTGAAGAAATAATGCTTGATAATAATGCTATCATTATTCAAAGGTTTTGGAGAAAAATTTACAACCGTCAAATTTTTAAACGTTCGCAAATGTCACTTTTACGTTACAAAACAAGAGAACTTTCCAATGTATATCGCACATTAAACTCATGGCTTGCTCAAATGGAATATTTTGATTCACAAGCACAACAACTTAGATATAAAAGTATATCTCGTTTTTCAATATTAGCACTAAATTATTGGCAAAAATGGGCTGTTAAAGAATCAATCAAAAGTAGCCACATTGAAGCGAAAGCAAACGAATTTTATACAAAAAATATACTTAACAAGCGAATTCATAAAATTCTTCAAAATTGGTGTGATGTTGCAACAGGTCCACGATCTCGAAAAAGCCTTGGGAAATGGCGCCAATCAATGATTCCAATTATGAAGCTTGAGCTAGAGTCTAATAATATTTCTATACCACTTAATTTCCATGAATTAGTAATAGCTTATGTTAGCCTGAAATCAAAACGAACTTTTCTTTTTTCTGTCTTTCGTGCATGGAGGTCCATTTTCAGCTCAAAATCCATGCGCCAAAAGTTAATTTCTCGAAATGCATTAATATTCCGAAAAACTCAATTACTTCGTTATGGATTCCGGAATTGGCATAACACTGTCTGCGAAACTAAAACATTTCTTGGCTCCAAAGAGAAATATTCCAAGTATCTTAACTTGATGAAAAGGGTTTTTTCATCTGAAACATCACGAGCCAAATATATATTGAAAAAGTGGAGCCGATATGCAACGATACAAATTTCTGTAAGATCAAAAACTCAAACTAAGTCACGCTTCTTGATTAAAAACGCATTTTTAGGATGGAAAAATACAACTGAACGAAATCGTGAGATTCTAATCAACACAATTTTAATATGGAAGCAATATATCCAAGATCCAAAAATTAATATATTTCGAAACTGGAATTTATATACAATCAAGCGGAAGGTACACCGCGAAGTTCTTACACGACTTGATGCATCATACCAACGTTGGCATAACAAATTCCAGTTAGAAATATTCTTTGGAAATTGGCAATTAAAACTTCATCAGCGTTCAAACGCTTCTTCGTCAATTTCATTCGAACGAAAACGTTGGCAACTTCAGTCAGCAAAACGTCGCACAACGCAATTAAGAGAACAATATGTGAAAGGACGAGATGCAGTTATGGAACTCGAAAATGAACTTGGAAAAATTACAAGTGAATTCATTGCAAGTGAAGAAGAAGTGACAAAACTCGAAGAACTTTCTACGAGTTGGAGAATCGCGTTACAGACAATGAAAATGGAATTGACAAGAATCGGCTTAACTGTGCAAATGTGTGAGAAAAATGAGAACGTGAGAAAAAGAAGGTTTTCGAATGATATGAATGAAAATGAGTTAAGTGGAAATAAGAGAAATATTTTGGAAACATTGAAAATCGATGACAAGATTTTGGGTAATTGGAAAAGAAGAAATTCCGACCCTGAAATGGATGATGCTGTAGACATTGTCAAAGTGAAGCCAACTTTTGTTTAATAAATAAAAAATAGAAAATTCGGTAAATGTTACGGGATTTTCATTTCAATTCTTTCGAAAGGTCAATAAATTTTTTAGCCTATGATAAGCCAAATTGGGTATTTAGGATTGTGCTGGGAAAATGTCATTTACAAATCGAAATAAGGAACTCAGACAAAGTCTTGTGCAAATTGAACATGATAATAATGGGGCACCCTTAGAACGCGCCGATAAGCTCAAATGAAAAAAAAGGAAAATAAACAAGAAACAGATACAAATATTTTTTCGCAGGATGAATTTATGATTCTTCGCGATGACACATACAATTTAGTGCTTGGAAGTGATAGTCGTCTCACATTTGTACCAACAATATTATATTTAACGAATAAACAAATTTATATACGTCCAACAACTGAACCATCTGAACCAATACATGTGTCACTCTTCCAAATTTCATCGTTTACACAAAAACAATTAAATGATTATCCAATTTTATATGTATTTCGAACAAATCAACCGCCAATTAGAATTTTCAACCCAAATACAGAGCTGCAAACAGCATTTGCAAAAGTTCTTACCAAACTATGTGCTGCATCTGAAATTGGAAGTTTTGAGTGTGATATGTTATCTTTATCTCTTCAAAAGAAAGTTATCAGCTCTCCTACACTTCAAGACTTTTTCAAATCATTCGTCAAGGAAGAGAATAAAGCAACTGTTAATACACCTGTTCCTGAAGAATCAATTCCACAGAAAGCATCTCCACCCACAAAACAACTCAAAGCCATTGACATCATCAATGGTCTTATTGGAGAAAGTGAGCTTCTATTTTTCGGTGTTATTGTCACAATCATTCTTATCTTATCCGTTATATTTATTTTTATTCCGATTGGTAATTTCCTTTGTTCTATTGTGTTCATATTTATTGCTCACTGTGGGTTTAAAATGCTCTTTTGTGACGAAGATGAAGATGAAACATCTGGAAAAAATGATCTTGAGAAACAACTTAGTCACATTCGAGAGTTTGCTCAGTTCAAGGAAAACATTAAGAACAGGTTCATGTGGAGGAACCCCAGACACACTTTGGAGGTGGCACTGTTCCTCTTTGCGTCCGCATTGCTATTTTCTTGTTATCATCCGGCATTCATATTAGCGGTGTCACTTTTCGGTTTCGGTTTTATTGAACGATGGAACCCTTTTGGCTTTGGATCACTTGTGGAGATAATCACAAATTTGTTTGACTTTAGCTGATGCGTCAGCATTTGGAACCAGGGTATACATTGTAAGCAATGTAGCTAATTTTGGGTGTTTCTTTGCAGTTGTTAAATTAAGTGCTATGTAAAAATTTCATGATGAAGAGTGAACTAATTGTTGGTAATTAGACTTTAATGTTATCTATTTCTTCTAAAATTCACCAAGCCATTGAAATCATTATTTATCAGATTTTTCTAGATAAATTTACCGATGTTTAATTTAATTTTTCCATCATAAAAATCGCATGGAATTTTTATTCATATAGGTATATAATAGAGGTTTTCGTATTTTAATTAGATTCGTGGATACTTAGTATATTTGAATGAAGAACCGATCTAAGCAGTCGCGTGCAACAACCCCCAATTTTCGGGGCTACCCCAAATTGACGATAGATATACGATATGACTTTTTGACCCAAATGTTTAACGGTCGTATTTACTGAAGATTCATGATATGTAATTTCTTCTTTTGGAAATTAAAAAAATTTACAAAATGTTAATTTACTAAATTTAGAAGAAATACAACAAAATTCATTTAATAATTATTACAACGACAATAGTCTTTCATTAACATATGTTTAATTTCTGAATGTTTCAATAATCAAATATTCTGTTTTCGAAAATTGTATAAATTTAGAAATAATTAATCTGACTTATGTAAAAGAAATTGGATCGAAATGTGTCTCAAATTGTTCCAAGTTAAAACACATTTTTTTAGAAAACGTTCGTTTACAACATTAACACCTGAAGAATGGAACCAAATTCTAAAGATTCAAAATCAAACCAAAAAGGTTTAATTATTGGAGTAACAATTGGTGTTGCTTTGGTTGCAATCATGTTATGGTTTCTATACTGTTAAATTCTATTAGTTTCATGAAACAAGTAAATAAAATATTATATGAGATATATCAAAATAATTTTTCATAACTTTACATCTAATCCACATGATGATGCTCAAAACGAAAATATCGTATTTTCCTTATTAAAATCAAAAATTTAAAAATAAAAACATTACGGTACAATAATAATTTGGAACTTTTTTCTGATCAAATTGTTAAAATTTATAAAGAAAAATGAATGCATCAAAATAAGTTAAAAAGTCTCCGTCTATAATGTGAAAAACATTTAAAAAATACATTGTGAGTTATCATTTATGCATTTAAAAATGATAAGAAGGGAATCAATGTGTCTTTTATTGTTCTTCCTTCTTCATTCTGCAGCCAGCATTGTAAACGAAAATGTTCTTTTCTTGAGCTGCCTTTTCTATTTGACGGCGAAGTTTTCCACCAACAGCGTGATGAATAACTGCACAGTACTTTGTGTTATTTGTAAATAATGGTTCAAGTTCCTTTACGTTGTGAACAATAACTGGTCTGAAGCCATTAGGAAGCATATACTTTGTTTCTTTGTCACTTCCATAACCACATTTTGGATGAGCTGGTGTTCCACGTTGGTTTTTACGGAATCTTGAATCAATACCACGGGTAAGACGCCAGCTTGACTTGACACGAACGAAAAGGTCTGATTGGATACGGTTGAACCTTGTCTTCTTCTTCTTGATGATCGGCTTGTGTTCAGCAGCAACAACGGTGGTAGACATTGGAAAGGTCGGCCAAACCGTAAATTGAATTGAAATTAACGGTCGCCATCAAGAATCTAATTTGGTTCGAAGCTGTTTAAAAGTATTAATCAAATGTGAAATTGTATCACATGATTTTTTATAGAAAATGATAATATACTTCGGTAATTCAACGAGACAAATCATGATTAAATGTCTATTGCCTTCAAACACATTTTTTTATGTGCAAATAACTTTACAAATTAAGTGTTCATTAAGACAAATCATGTAATTGGGAAAAAAATTCTTATTGTTTCTTCGAAAGAAATCTTTATAATATTATAATGTACATGCTGAATATAAATTTTTGTAACAAAACTTTCCAATGTGTAACGCTATTGTTTTTGCTGAGCCGCAAAAGCAGCCATATGATTTTATGATTAAAAAAACTTATGCATCAAATATTTGATACACCAGTTTGCATGCTGATGCATTTGTATCGTGAAGAATTGTAATTTTTACATAGAAAAATTGAGAATGGCATTTGGCGCTATTAGTTACTCGTCCTGCTGCTCTGACTTCAATGATTCTATCCTGAACCTTATTCTCTGGCGTTTTGAATCTTCATATGCGATATTTGGTGACCACATTGTTCATGTTCATCAGAGAGTTTGATTAAATATCCGCAAGAAGCAATCTTCTTCATAGCACAAAGGCCCATAGAATGAAGAATAAGCTTTGGTAAGTATTCATCTTCTTTTTTAAGTTGTGCTTTTCTTCGTTCAAAATTCTCAGTCCTCTTTTGTTCAGCCAAGGAATCATACTCCGTTTGAGCTTCAGCTTTTTCAACTGCTTTTGTTGTTTTCTTTGCACGTTCTTCAAGTTGTAGTGTCTGCTTGCAAAACATACAATTAGATTTAATAATGATATATGCAATTTTTTGGATTTGGAAAGTATAACAACACAAATCAAAAGAAGAAATTCTTAATAAATTTATAATTTTATTCTAATGTATCATACTGTTTAAATTGATGATCTGTTCTTTCTGTATCGGGATTTCTTTAATTTTCAGCCCAAAACGGGTTTTTATTTGATAGCATTATTACGGTTAACCAGAAAATTCAAAACCAAATACAGTAAGATACAGTCGTTGCATTGAATCTTTTGGAACTGTTCTCCTTGAAAAAACCGTCCAATTAAAATTGATATTATGTTGGAAGGATCCTCAGAAACACAAGTAATAAAAACAACAAGTATCATAAACAAACTTTTGGGAACTCTTTACTTCCTAGGATTGACATTTTCATGTATGGTTGGAGCACAATGGCTGAATGAAGGGACATTTTATCCTTTATTCAATTCAGAAGGAACTGTATCCAAAGACATTGAACTATTTGGTTATCCTCTTTTTATATTGGTATTGACACCAATCGAGTTATTTTTTGCAGGAATAACTTTATGTATTTATTGCTGCTGCTCAAAACCAAATAAAATCGCCGTTAGGATATTTGTGTGGCTAACTGCTATTGCTAGCATTGGGCCAATTGTTATCCATGCATGTTCTATTCCTCCAACAGAACCCGAAAAATGTGCTAAATATTACAATTTAACAACCACATATTACAAGCATAAGGTTATTGGAGGCTGCTTTGTGGCTAATACAATGAATACAGCAGTTTTAACTTTTCTTGTAATATCTCATGTAATTCTTTTTGTTTACTTAATGATAACAAACTATGGCCTACCCAGAGATCCTGAACAAGTTCCACCCGAGTCAATATTAATGGGCGAAGATACTGGTCTTCTATACGGACAGAATTCTCCACAAACAACAAACATTAATCAATTTAACTAAAAATCGATTTTAGGTTGTAGTTTGTTTTTTGTTTAAATTCGTTTTGAAAAATATTAAAATTTCAGATTAAATGTATTTCATTATTTGTTGGAAATGGTTTTTGTCAAATGCTTTGAGAAAGCAATTTATGTGGATGAAGGACATTAACTTAGTTTCTTTCATTGATTATGTCTTTTACTGATTTTAATGTTGATGATAATTTTTGTGTGGAATAAAAATAAACGGGTTCCTTTAACGTTCCTTTTTTTCTGTTTGAATGAAACAAAAACAACAAACAGAATCAAAGAAGTATGGAATCGAAATTTTCTTGGTCTTGGTTTCATTTATGCCACCAATGTTTTATTTAACACTGCTTATAATTTTTATTTTGGAAGGAAGATGGGCGGGATATCTTCCAACTATTTCTGAGACAGGTACAGAGTTTCCAAATACTTCTTTTATGTTTGCTTTCTTCACTATAATTTCAGGAACAATTTTTTTTGAAATGATATTTCATTCACTCTATGTTTTCAATAATTTCAAAGTTACAAAAGTCTACAAAGGTTTAGCATTATTCACTACGCTTTTAAGTATTTTTTTCTTTTGCTTGATTTCAGTTTTTCCATGTAATACATCACCAATAATGCATTTCACATCCACTTTTATTGGATTTTCTGGAATTGTCTTATTCCAAATTATTGTTGAACTTATTACATGCAAGAATTCATCTAAAACAAAGAATTTTTTCAGAATTTTTTCGATTATTATGCAAATCTTATCGCTACTAACTGTTGCATTGAGCCCAAAGTTGTTCAGTACAAGAATAAATGTCACCACTTCTGCCATTGGGGAGTACGGAATTGTCACATTTTTGCCAATTTTTTTCATGTCTTTTAGTAGCGAAATGTCTAAATCGAATACATTTTTGATGTTCTTAAATATTTAGAAAAATATACAAAACCTCTTTATAATATTAAATAAAACTTATATAAATGCGCGTTTTTTATAATCTGAAACAATTGTTTTCATGAAAATTTTAATAAATCTCGAACATATACAAATGAAGTTTCAAATACTGATATATTTTTTTATTTTGTACTAATTTATCTGTAAAACATTTTTATTTATCAATAATGGCTTTTTCAAGATAACTTTGATTTATTTATTTTAAAAATTTAATCTATTTAATAGATAAACTTAATTTAATATTTATCAAGATAAATGAAGACTCTAATTAGAGTTATCAACACTAAAAAAATAAGAAGAAAAACAGAAAGAATTTATATTTATTTAAGCAAATTGTTTCATATACAAATAAGTCTTTGAAGCCGCTCTAATTTTTTCATTATAAATTGACATTTTCCTAATTTCATCAATGTTTGGATCCATTAAATCAGTGTGCACGAACGAAATAATTATTTCTGGATCCATCACATTCGCCAACACATGTCTAAAGATATTTATATATCTTTGGAAATCCTTTTTCGCGAAATTAAACAAAATGTCTGTTTCTCTCAAACCATATGAAAGTATTATATTAAAAGTCATTATCCAAAACTCATCGCTCAAAAACGTATATACATTATCGAACATTATATTTAAAGTTTCGAAAATTTTAGAGAAAATTTCTTCGAAAATTTTCGCGGTATTGAACATATACATTAAAAGGTCAGCAATAAATCGATATGAATATTCGGTACATAAAACAGCTTTCAATTTATGTTCCATACATAAGGTACCAATAAGTTGAAATATTTTTATAGGCAAATTCGGCCTCATTTTAATTTGCCTAAAAATCAATTCTGTTACAATTGGATGAAGAAGTTCGATTCCTATTTTTAATGCTCGTTTTATATAGTCATCATGTTCATCATCTGCGCAAACCCAATTTAATGTTTGCGTTAATATTTCGATGACAAATTGCGGATTTTTCGATGATATTTTTAACGCATCTGAATATAAATGTCGATTTACCATTTCTCTAACAAATGGTTCAACATTAATTTCGATTTTTTCTTTTAATAATCCACAAATTAAAGATGAAGCAATTCGGATTTCATTATCACTTTGTGTCATTAATTGCGAAATTAATAAAAACGTGTTTTGTGATGGTGAAATCGATACAATTGTTTCAAGGATTTTAGGACTTAATGGCGCATTTTGTGGAATCGCTTCTAATTGAATATTATTAACTTTCGCAAAATTAATCGTTGCATCCATAACATCATCGTCATCAGCATAATTTTGTAACATGAAATTGAACACTGATTGCGCGCTATCGTTTGGAGGAAGGTCTTTGTAAACTATACAAATTGTCTGTGATATTAATGAAGAAGAAATTGCGTATTTCATCATTATTGGTGATGTTATTATGTTTAACGTAATACCTGCTATTTGATTATAAAAGTTTTGAAATCCTTCTGAATCTATGTAATGTGTAAGAAAAGTATCTAAATATTTTGTCGATAAATAGCATTGCATTAATGTCATGTTTTCATTATAAGAATTAACAATGATATTTAATGATGTAATTGGATCACTTTGACATACATATACAATATTATCAATGAGAAAATCAAATACATCAACAACGTCTTCATCATATTCTTTAATTGTGGCAATTTGTTTAGTAATAAGTTGTGGTATAAATGCAATTATACGTTGATCGGGTGCTTGCATTGTCATTTCATAACGGGAAACAATTGTTACAAGACATAAAATTGTGGAATTTAATTCACTATATTGATTAGATTCTGCAAAAAATAATGATAAGGAAAATAATAACTTGTACAATGGATCTGATGGATCATATTCTTTAAACACTTTAAGAATTTTATTGATGACATCAATGACTGGCTCAAATTGAAGTTGCATTGAAACGCTTAAAATGCTCTCAAAAAGTGGAATTATTTGTGTTGAATCGTTAACGATAGGTATTGAAATCGAAAAGAACTGAAGAACATATGACTTTTGGATTTCATTAAGATCAGGTCGAAACAAGACTTCTGGGATTTGGGTGACCTTTGAAGAAATTTGTATCCTCATTTGTTCAAGGAATTCTGGAATATTGAAATTAATTTGAAATGAAATCGATTTTAACAAAGTAACAAGAGAAGGCTGTGTGTATTCAATGATATAAAAGCTAAGAATATCAAGCGCAGGTCGAGATGGAGAAGCATAAAAATAATTAATTATTGTTTCTAAAAATGTAGGGAAAATTTGTACGATAACAATGAAATTAACATCGCCAAATATAGGAACATCATGAGCAATTTGAAGTACATTACAAAGCTCTGAGAAAAATATAATTGCTATTGGTGGTGGGAAACTTTGAATTAAAGGAAGAATTTCTGGAACATTATTTGGATTAAGCAAATGAAAACATCCAACTGCTATGCACCTGCAAACAGCAGTAAGAACAATATTGTTTGAAACTGATAAAGAATATGATATTAATACTTGAATAACATTTTGAAGAAAATCACGTGGAACAAGTGGGTGAAGCAAGCTTGCTAAAACAGTGAAAATGTAATATTGAGCATTTGGATTTAAACCTTTATTCATTGAGAATAATGTCAATTGCCAAACTTGTTCGATCCCAAGCGACCTCATTTGATTTTTCATTTCTAAAATGTCGTCTGTCCATTTCTCTTGTTCCTTAGTTTTTTGATCAAAGACCTCCAAGAATTGTTCTGGACTGTTCTGCATCCCAAAAATTATTTAACGTTCGCTTGATCAAGTTTTGACCGTTTATTCTTCTTCACCTTAAAAAAATTGTGAAACCAAAACCATTACCACCATTTGTAGATAAGTTCATACAAAAGAAAAAAATTAAAATTGGTGCTAAGAAGAGAGAGATTCCATTAAGATTAAATGATGAAAAAACAATTATCGCAAAAACCATTGAAAACATTTATAAAGTCAGGTCTCCAAAGATTGTTCGCCAAGGGTACGCAATGTTTAGAAGCATATCTTTAAATTCACTTGGTTTTTTGCACAATGATTATTTTCAAATTTTATTTCCTTTTTTTATTCATTCTTCTCGAGAGTTTTTAGTAATGGAAATCCAACAAGAATTTCAAGAATTTGTTACAAAATATAGATATGATTTTGATATTGAACAACAAAAAATCATTGATTCATTGATATCCCAAGGCAAAAAATATTCCGATCTAACGTTTGAAGTGTGCCTTACCAGTTATGGATATCATCAAATAGTATCAAGTCTACAAAAAGTAAAATCAAATTTTTTATCAACTATATTTGAAAATTACATAGAAGTCACCACTCTCCCTCATGAAAATCCCATACAGTCCCTAGGCGTCAACACTCCAATCATCCATACCACCCAAATGCCATTACCAAATTATGCTCATTTTACAATATACAATCATTACTCCAAAGTTTCCAATCTTTGTATATCACCATCAGCCCAGCTTCTCTCCATATCAAGTGGTTCTACAGTAACCTTACATACTTTAGATCCGTCTTCACATTTTCCAAATCAATCACCATCAACCACAATTTTACATCACAATTCCCCTATTCTTTCGGCCACCTTTTCGCCAAACTCTTCTTTTATAGCATCGTCATCCTATGATTGTGAAATGCGCATTGCGCATACCGAAGTTTGTCGTGAAATTTGTCATTTTAAATTTCACATTTTGCCTATTCTTGACTTACAATATGATAATAAAAGTTTTTTTATCTCTGCTTGTTCACAAGATCGAACTATTTCACTTTGGACAACTTCTTGTCACACTGCGCTTCGACAATTTGTTGGACATCAACAAGCAGTTCTTCAGTCCTGTTTCTCGTCTAACTCGAGAAATCTTTTTTCGATTTCTTTGGATTCGTCGATAAAGATGTGGGACATTGGAAAAGCCGAATGCATAACGCAATTTAAACTTAATTCTTCATTTGTTCCGACTTCAATTGATTCACATCCAATGAAAAACATTATTGCATGTGGTGACAAGTCGGGGAAAGTGTTAATTTATGATTTCGATAATAATTGTCCATTTTTTGAGCCACAACAATTGTTGGACGGCGTGTCAAGTGTTAAATTTATTAATAATGGAAATGTTATAGCGGTGAGTGCATTGTGCGGTGAAATAAGGTTTATCGACTTGCAAAATAAGCAAATGAGTGAGTTAATTGAGATTAATGACTCGACAATTGATAATATTTGTAAGGGTAATTATGAAAATATGTTAATTACTGTCGGAAAATCTACAAGATAATAAATCTGTTAAAATTATTCTTTTGATTTTGTTGATATGATTTTAAATTATTTGTTTTGTAAATAAAAAAGAATTTAATAAAAACAATACTAAAAATTATTAGAACTAATAATTAAATTAAAGAACATATTACATCATAGAAAATAATTATTATACATTTAAAAACAAAATTGATAATTTTATTTAATAAAATATTAATCATTTAGAATATATAGAGAAAAATCTGCGAATAGAGGAAAAATATGTAAACGCCTCAAAAAAATCGAAATAGGATACTGAAAATTAAAAAAATTTTATGTTGGCATTTTCAATATTCATCATTTTTTGTTTAAAATTTTTACATCACCATATTATTCTTATAAAGATTTAAGTTGATACTTTTTGTTCTCAATGTATTGAACATTATTAATTATTCTCTATTAAGATAAGATAAATCAAACATTTGGTAATTTTTTTTTTAAATGATTTTGACAGTGTTTTTTCTACTTTCTTTGCTTTCTTTTTTTGGTAACTTCTCATTAAAAAAATCCAAAATTTACAAAAAATAGAAAAAATTACAGCTTATTTGGCTATAGCAATAGCTTAAACGCATTAGAAACGGCACATATTTATTATATAATTTTTGAAGATATTCACGCAAAATAGAATGATACAACAGGTGTTTCTTCAGGTGTTGGTCGAACATAATTTTCATCTTGTTCAAAGATGTGAAGACTGTATGGCTCTTCTTCATCCTCGAATCTTAATTTCATTATTGAAGCGACATTACCAGATCGATATGCATAATTCGGCGCTGACCAAACTGTGATCAATTGAAAGTCAGGTTCTGATGTTATATTTCCGAAGTATTTTTCATATCCTTTCATTGCGAGTTGATGTGATCTGCATATCGCTCTGAGGCGGTTGAGGCGGTTAAATTTTACAACTTGCGGTTTTCCAAACAAATAACCGGCGCCGCGGCCGTTTGATTTGAACCGTTTAACTTCGTCGGGATCGCTCCAGCACAAATCGGCAAATGGGCCCGTTTCCGGCACTTCGACCTTGCGATTGTACATGCTAATGCACTCTATAAGAGGAATATCCGGTGATAATCCACCATGAACACAAAAAATGTCGTTATCAATGAGTGCCGCCATCGGAAGAAGATCAAAAACATCATTACACATGATCCAAAGACTACTGTGTCCATACTTAAGCATTATTTCATTGTAAAAGCCATATGTATATGAAACACGTCGACATTCATGATTACCACGAAGGAGAAAAATTTTATCTGGATTTTGAAGTTTGAGACAACAAAGAAGAAGAAATGTATTAAGAGAGTAGTAGCCTCTGTCAACATAATCACCCATAAATAAATACTTTTGGCCTTTAAAAATGAGGGTTGAATCAACAATATCAATTCCACCTGAAATTTGGAAAAGTTTTAATAAGTCATCGAATTGCCCATGAATGTCACCGCAAATAACAATTGGAGATTTGATCAACAAAACATTATTTTCTTTTATCAAAATTTCAAGCATTTTAAATAAAATTTTTGTTACGATTGATTCTGGTACTGTTTCATGTTTGATTAACATTTCCATGATGGAGCCATAATCCCATTTATCTTCATCGATTTGGTTCATCTTCTTTTAGGTCAGATAGCTCCTAATTTAAATTGGAAGAGATAAACGATAAATTTATTCAAAAAGTAACAGTTATAATCAAATATGTTTGTAAATCTTTTAAAAATGCGCGTTTTTCTATTTTCAAATAAAAAAATTTCGTTATTAAGCAAACATTATTAATAAAAAATTGGTTAAGAATCTTATCGAGATATTCTCCTTTTATATGTTAAAAAGAATGAGTTCAATTTTCTGGTCAGAAAGGATATTTACATGTTAATAGAATTAGCAATAAAATTTGAACAGCCACAAAATTCAACAAAATAATGACTTTTTCAAAAGTGCTTTCTGAAAAAAAGTAGGCATTTTAAAATTAAAAAATCTCGCTGACCGGGAATCGAACCCGGATCACAGGAACGACAATCCTACATGATAACCATTACACTATCAGCGACATCTGTTTGAAAATAAGGAGGAAAGTTCGTTATAAACAATTTTAAAAAAGTTTGAAAACCTCACTGGGTTAAATTGGCAATATAGTTTTAATATTGATGATCATACACTCGGTTTTAGTTCCTGGAGCTATAAGTAGTTTAACGAAAAAAACTGGTGTCTTAAAAATAATAAAGTTTTCTTCCTGCGCAGTTAGGTGACAAAATAATGGCGCCTTTTTTAATCAATCAAAAAGTTATTTGAATATGAACGATCACCACATTCAACACTTTTCAATACTTATAAATATATTAAAACGTTTTAATAATAAACAATTGAATTAATGTGTTCATTTCTTCTTGAATGAGCCAAAAAGATAACTATATTACATTATTAAAAGACCTTGAATCAATTATCTTTGACTTAAATGAAGATAATATTGAATCAAAAGGTGAAAGTGTTATGAATTTATTTGATATTAATTTTTCCCATATTCTACTAATCTTATCATATCACGTTTAATATATCAATCTTTTATAGTTCAAAAGAAAGATATTAAAATATATTTATTATTCATAAATATAATGAAGTCAAAAGAAGAATCAATTCAAGGAAATTATAACATAATCGAAACTTTTACACATTTTCTTCTTCAATTAAATTCACAAGAATCATATTATTTTCTAGAAAACATGATTGAAGAAAATTATATTTCTTCTAATATAGTTCAAACAAAAAAACACTTTATATTTTTGCACATTATTTTACTGAAACAAAAATTAATCAATTTAGAAATTCTGAAAAAACATATTTAAATTTCTTTATAGATATTGAAGATCTTAAAAAAGATAATTGGAAACTACATAAACAACTTATTAAAGAAGGAATTAATCCTATGCCTGTTATTAAAGCGATTCGTAATGATGATATTGATCAACTTCAAGAAATTTCATCACGAGATAATTTTGATTTTAATCAAATAATTGAACCATCACTTTATGAAATGTTTTCATTTGTTAATCAAAAAAATGAAAATGTTACATTAATTGCATATGCAGCATTTTTTTGGATCAGTTAAATGTTTTAAATATTTACTTATGAATGGTTCCAATTTAAATAATATAGGTAAATATGCAGTTGCAGGTGGAAATATAGAGATTATTCATTTATGTGAACAAAATAATTGTTCTTTTAACCAAGTTCATGAAATTGCTTTAGAATTTCATCGGAATGATGTCTTTGATTATTTTTTATAAGAAAAACACGATTAAAATCAAAGAATTCACTCAATTAGAAATTGAATGTATTAAAAATGATAATTATTCTTTATTTGTATCTTTATTAGATAATATAAAGTCAAGATTTTATATAAATATCATTAATGAAACAGCAAAAATTGGTAATATTTTTTAGTGAAATATTTTATGAATGATTGTAAACTTCAAAAGAAAACTTTAACTTGTGCAACAGAGTCAGGAAATTTCGAATTAATGAAATTTATTCTTAAACAAAAAGGAATTGATATTAATGCTAAAAATATTTATTTGTTTTATTTATAATTTATTTTAATAATTTGGTATTTCAAAATAATATTTGGAAATTATTTAAATTATTTTATACAGCACTTATGATAGCATCTTCAAATGGTCATACAGAAATAGTTAAATTACTTCTTGAACAAAAAGGAATTGATATTAATGCTAAAGATATTTATTAGTTTTATTTAATATTTATTTTAATAATTTTTTATTTCAAAATAATATTTGGAAATTATTTAAATCATTTTATACAGCACTTATTTTAGCATCTTCAAATGGTTATACAGAAATAGTTAAATTACTTCTTGAACAAAAAGGTATTGATATTAATGCTAAAGATATTTATTAGTTTTATTGAAAATTTATTTTAATAATTTCTTATTTCAAAATAATATTTGGAAATTATTTAAATTATTTTATACAGCACTTATGATAGCATCTTCAAATGGTTATACAGAAATAGTTAAATTACTTCTTGAGCACCAAGAAATTTCTAGATAGTTATTAAATGAATAAGCAATTGCTTCTAAATAAAATATCGAATTTTAATTACCACATTTGGAACATTTGAAATAAAAACGCATACATCTGAAGATGATCACATTATAGCCAATATAAGGACTATCTTTAGTTTGTGCTTTGTTTCGTGCATACCTACATTACATGTATATACACTATTTTTAAATAAGTTGTAGAACGATAAAAATGGTCGTTGCATATCGGCTTTATTTACATAAGTCAAATGCCACAAGGAAAAACAAAAAGATAAGCATTTAAAAGATTATTGGAAGGTGGAAAGAAAACAGAAGACATAATAACAGTTCTTCATGTTTCAAAACAATTTCTGAAGTTCGCCAATAAATCCAAAATAATCCTCAAGAACCAACAAAAGATTGTTCAGGAAATAATAAATAAGACAGAAGAAAGAACATCAGATCCAAGCCTTTTTCATGCAATAAATCGGTAGCATTCAAAAAGTTGACACGTCACTTTTTTCGATATAAAAATTAATATCAAGAATTGATATTAAGAGAAATTAAATTTTAATGAAAGGTTCAAACTCCCCCATTATCCCATGAAGCATCAACCCCTAGTGGTAATGCAAGTTCAGTGCATTTTTGACACGATTTTCAAAACGAAAATTTCAAAATTTGATTTTTACTTCAAAGAAATTTTTACTCATTTTTGGAATTTGTTTGGATGCATGTTAGCTAACATGTAAATTGAGTGCGATTCTCATTATCAGGTTTGTAAATTCCATAAAAGATCTCGGCGCTTCCTGGTTTATATTCATTTCCAAATTCTTCCGTTGTTATTATATCAATAAAATGGGTAATTCAGATTTTTCTACCAAATGTGGATGATCAACTATTCTAAACATAATATAACTTTTCTTTTTCGGGTGATTATTCCACCAACCATTATATAATCATTTATGCATTATTCACCAACATCTTTTGGTGAAAGAATTCCTTCAGATGACATATTTTCAACCTCTGATATTTCATTATCATATTTGTGATGCTTATAAATAAATCTTGCAATTAAATGCCTTTCATTTTCAATGCATAAACGAAATCGATTGATCATTGATTTGATTAGATTGTTGGTTATGTTTTGATCGATCTTCTGTTAATATTTCTTTTATTTGATCCCAATGATCTCTCATTCTGTCATTAATCTTTAATTTTGATATCGATCATAAATTTTCTATTGGCGATAAATGGACTTTTAGACATTTCATTGTATTTGATGCATTATGGCATGGTGCCCCATCTTGTTGAGAATGGACTTTGCTTCATTTTGATTTAATATCTTCTATTATATTGTTTCTCTTCAACATTTCAACATATCCTTTTGAATCAACATTTTTCTTTATAAATATCAATGGTGTTCTATAATTGTAACCTATTCCCGTACAAACCATTATAGATTTATTAAACTTCGCTTCTTCTGCAAAGCCACATTAATTAAAAACACCTCTTCTGATCCACCTTCTTGAATGATCAGGGGATGAAGAAAACCTTAACTCATTTGCGATTATTACTTCACAGTTACAATCTATATAATTTTCTAGCAAAATTCAATTTTTTTCTTAATATGCATATCTGTCAAAACAGGTTTTTTCATTGGTGTTGTGAAATTAAATCCCAATTTGTGCCTTATTTGATCGACAGATCTTCATGAAATATTAATATTATATGTCGACAAAATGTTTTGGGATATACAAATTGAAGATTCAGTTGGGTCTTTTATTTTATTGACATATACCAGCTGTTGATTCAACGCCTAAAATTTTTGTAGGCCTTTCCCATCTTAAGTGGTGATGGGGAATTATTGGTTTTCTTATCCTCATTACTAACGCGAGAAATTATAGAGTATTACACATGCAATTCGATTGAGATATCTCTGTATGTTTTTCCATACTTGAGTTTTTCGGGGATCAAGTCCTCAATTGTGCATTTTCGCTTCGCTTCAGAAAAAAATTGCGCCAAAAATTGAATCAATAAAAAGACAGGAGCACGATATGTTTTTAAAAAGTTAGTTTAGATCTTTCAAGTGATCATCTTTCAACTTGATCATCTTTCAAATTCTAATTTATAAATGATTTATTTTTTCAAATACAAAAAAATTGATCGTATCATCCTACCGACATTTTGCCTTAAGATTATATTAATTCTTATTTTTAAAAATTAAGATTTTAATATATCATAAATGAATTTCGAGAGATACAAAAATTAATATTGTAAAAATTATATATAAATTATATGATATAAAATTGGAAAAAATTTCATAACACATAGAGAAATTATTGAATAATTCATTATCCATTATAAATCTTAATCTTTTTTTCCTTTCTCAATGTTAATTTAGCTTTTTAAGAAAAATCATATTGTAATGCAAAAATAAGTGCTCTATTAAATAATTTATTCATCAACATTATCTCATTTTTATTTAACAGAAAAAGTTTTTACAGAAGATAAAATTTCTATTTTCCTGCTAATCACTCCAATAATTATTTGATTTTTAAGATAATTTATTCACTTAATAAATTCCAAATATCATTTTTTTTACAAAACATTATAATTAATTATATCGATATAATATTTTTTGTTTCTGCTTCCCATTGACTCATTAGCCTATTTGTACCAGAGTGTTGTTCAAGTGATCCCTCACCACACTCGAAAACCAAAACTTTTCCATCACTACATCCCACGATCAATGTTCCAGGAAAGCTTTCATCCCATTTTACTTTCACTGCGTTTAATGCATCGAACGTTATTAATGGTTCCGAGAAGCTTTTATACAAATCCAATATTGCAACTCTATCAACGAGCGCTAGTGCGACAACGGAAGGGAAACTTGCCGACCATGCGACATCTTTTATTTGTGAGTTAATAATTTTGGTTGATTTCAATGGGTCTTTCGATACACTATTATGCATACACAATGTCTCATCGATACCAACAGAAAGAAATAGCCCCGGAGCAAGAGGACATATCGAAATAGAAAGAACTGGTCCTGTGTGACCCGTATGAAATTGTCTTTCCCGTGCAACAAGAGAAGATTCAAATGGAAGTGGAATTCTTACAATTGCTCCACTTTCAAGTCCAACTAACGCATCAGTCGTGTTTGGTATGACTGAAAGACATATAATGGACCCGTCCTTCTCAGAAACACGAAGAGTTGTACACTGCTCAAGAAACTTTGTCCGCGAGTTCCGCCCTTTAAGTGTCCAAACACACATCAAACCGCCAATCGACGCTGAAACAAGAGCAAGAACAGTCTGTCTATCAGAGAGCCAATCAAGGGAAACAATCTCATCAACGTGAGTTTCGCCGAGTTTAGTTTGCGCCCATTTATCGTTGTTTCGAATTATTGTGATTTCCCCCGTATGATGTCCAACAGAAATAATGGCTGGATAATGTGGATGGAACTTTATGGAAGTAACACATGCTTCAAGAGGAATTTGATGTTTGGTAGAACTAACTGTGGAGAGAAGATATAATTGTGAATTATGCCTGCAAAATCCATAATGATTTTGAAGCTTAAGACCAACAGCAACAGTGGAACCTGTGCAGTTGCAATCAAGAGATGTAACAGTGTATTGAGGATTTGTATCAAATTGATTTTTAAGATTAATGCTTTGGTGGGTGGACTTCTTCTCAAGATATTGATATGCTGATGTAGGAGTTAACTCTTTTAAAACAATTGGTTCAACTTTGCGGAGAAATTTGTAAAGATCTTTTTCATTAACATTGATTGTTTCATAGCGAGGTGCTGAATAATTAATTCCCTTGTCTTCTCTGGAATTTGATGATGTTTCTTCATCAACTTTAGACGAAATTAAATCATCTGACGTTTGAACTTCAACTGTTTTAAATTTTTTCTTTGAAGAAACTCCAACAGCTCCAGAGTCAAATGAAACTGTATCTTGTGAATTATCATTAAAAGTTCTTGAAGACATATTTTTGTAATTTTTTCCTTATTAACGTTTTTTTGGCTTAAACGTTCGCTATCTTTTATGTGTTTTATCAAACTACAAACATGAACAAATCGTAATTATTTAGAAATAAACGCATGCTTCAGCACGATGACATGATTTTAAACTTTTATGAAGAATTTAATAACACTAATTTTTATTACAAATTTATTATTTAATAACATTTCCATAAACAGGAATTTTCATTTCTCCTTGATTTGAAATCAATAAGAAATACGTGTCTATTTCACCGATTTTCTTTGGTTCAATTTCCAACTTAATCTTAAGTTTAAGTCCTGGTGCCACTATTCCAGGCACTGTTAGAACTCTAACAGAAGTATTTTTTGGCTTTGAGAAGCTATATTTTAAAGGTGCTTTTCCTATATTTGTTAATATGAATTGTGCATGTGCTTTTTTTCCTAATTTTACATCACCAAAATCAACATAATCTTGTTTTGATGTTGTCTGTGGTCGTGATACCTCAGTTTTATAAAATCCTAAATCAGCTGGTCTTCTTGGAGAAATAATCATTTTTGTTGGTCTGAATGATACAGGATCTTTTGGAGGTTTATCCATTCTAACATTAGGGTCAGGCATATCATAAAGCTTTGCACTCTTTGGGATTGGCTTTGGGAGACATTTTTTACATTCTGGAAGAACAACGAATTCGGATTCGGGCGATAGCCAATAATTCAATGGTTTATTGCGCTTGACGAAGTTCATTTGACTTTGAGCGATTTGTAGTCTTGGCTCAGGTGTAAGCACTGGAACTCGAATAATTTCAGGAGGTTCTACTTTAGGGTTTATTTCCTCTAAGTAAACTTTTTCATTTTCTTTCATTATTTGTTGTATTTTTTCTCTCAGATCATGAAAAAACAGATTAAATTCTATTTGATCCGATAAAATTTGATTTACATCTTCTTTTGCTTCATCCAAATTTCTTTTTCTTCTCGAAGAAGATTTTGGTATTTGTAATTTCCGCAATATATTATTACGTGTAATTTTATCAATAAAATCATGTTTTAAATATGCTTTATTATTATTTAATGTTTTTATATCATGAGTCGTAATTATATTAAACTTTTGATTTAATAATATAAATTCTTTATTCTTTTGTGTTAAATTTCGTGTTTTGTTCATAAAGAAATTCTCATGAACAAATTCTGTTGATGATAAATCAGAACGAACAGCAAAGAATCTTGGCGTCAAGTCAGAAAGAATTAAATTCATTTGTTGTTCATTCATTGTATCTTTAAATGGCTGAATTTTACCCCATTTAGATTCGACAAAATTTGTTTTTCTCTTTGGATTTAAATTTGCTAATATACCAAACGATTGTACACCTGATTTATTAGCGAAAAATATTTTTTCATTTGATTTAATTTGACAACAATCAAATGTTAATGAAAGAGTTTTATCATTCTTTAAATTCATATCAATTATTTTATTTTTATATTCTATTAATGAATCGTTAACAGAAATTTTTTGTTTATCTAAAACAAATTTATATTTATTAAAAGAAAAAATATATTCATTAGATTTATATGTAATAATTGGAAAATTATAAATTTCATATGTACAATAATTTTTATATTGATGAATTTTAATATTATCTGTAATTATTATTGTTCTACTTTCATCTTTATTAATATAAATATGTATATATTCATCATCGCGAATAATTTGTTTTGTTTTTGTATCGAAATTTTTTACTAAAATTTGTTTTGTTTTTGTGTATTCTAAATTATTTGTTCCTTTAATACATGTATCACCATTTAAGTCAATCCAAATCCATTTATTTTGATCATATTTTCCAATTTCTCCTTTTTTAGTAATTATAATTTTTATTTCATTTATTTCACATATGAAATTTCCATTACTTATTATATATTTTTTATTATTTGATGTCAAATTTAAGTTTATAAAATTATATACAAGTGAAAAATTATTTATTAAAATAGTAAAATCATTTTCTTTAAAATATAAATTCATTTTTGGATCTTTAATATAAACATTAATTGAATCTTTTGTCGATTGAATTTTTTTGTTTTTTAATGTAATTTCATATGAAAAAGAATATAACTCATTAATTATACTTCTTTTTATATTAACTCTAATTCCATTCTCAATATAATATGGATAATTGTATTCAATTGTTTTGTTATATTTCATTGGAAGTTTATAAAAATGTTTTTCTGTTTCTAATTGCTTTAAAAAAGATGGAAATATTTGGTCAACATCAAAATTCGTTGTCAAGACAAAATTTCGTTGTTTTTTATCATTTTCTGTTTTTTCTGGTTCTTTCATACTCATAAAATCTGTGGCGCCTTCGCTTGTTGGAGGCATAAAAAATGTTACTTTTGGCCTACCAACAAATCTGGTGATTGATGGAATTACTAAAATCCATAATACACCAGCAGGTTCTTCCAAAAATGTATCAAAAATGTAATTGTCTTTATCAATTTCTTTTAAGGCTTCTGTGATATGTTTATACTCGATGGTATATTGGAATAATTTCCACTCATTAAAATTTGATGGGTATCCAAGTTTCATTTTTTTGTTCAAATTGGAGATCATTAGCTCATATCTATGGCCTGCTGAAGCACGAAAATTTTCAAAATCATGGTAAAATTTAAATAATAATTTCGAAATTTTATAGTTTTCTTCTTTTAATTTCCATTTTACAATTGGATATAGTATCCAATAATATTGTTCAGCAACTTTATTATAATAGGTAAATGGTTTTCCTGTATTTGTGTAAATGTAAGTTTTGTGAAGATTTGAGCGGCCGTTTAAAAATATTTTGTCTATCGGTGACGGTTTTGATCGGACACTAACGGTTTCCCAATTATTGGATTGAAGGTAACACAACATATTTTTAATGGGACTTTCGTCATTTTGCTTATGAAACTCTTCTAAATCAGCCATGCACTGTAAAATCTGTGGGATTATATGGAAAGTTGAATTGCCAATTGAATTGAAATATCTATTTCTACAATCAGTAATGAGTGAAATATAATGCTGAAGTGATTTCCAAGCTTCGTTAGTTGTTGCTACATTCTCGATTTCACTAAAAACAATTGATGGATCACATGTGGATTGTAATGAATTCCATCTTAGAGGAGGAAATGTGTTTGCATTAAAGATCGAATCAAGTTCGCTTCCTTTGATGAAAGTCTTTTTGGATATTTGTTTCGAGCGACGAATAATTGGTTCTTCTTTATTTATCTCGTTTGATTGCTTATGTACTGCGATAAACGCTGATATGTTAATCACTTTGCACATTCGTTTGAGTTGTTTTGGAACATAGGGAAATCCAATAATACAAAATACAATGTCTGCTTTTCCTTCATAAAGTTGATTTTCCTCAGTAACGCGAGTTGCAGCTAATGACGAGTTACCTCGAGTTTGCTTTTTTTCTAACATCATTTGGATTTTCTTTTTATGATCCCTAACTTTTGAAATTTCTGTTTCGATTTTTCCGGAAATTCCTTTAACTATACTATGAGTTTGATGCTTTTTTCCCCCTTTGAATGATCTTCCTGATGACTCAAGATAATCGTTTGCATTGATAGGAATAAAAGTTTTTTTTGAATTTGTTTTTGCATAATCAATAAAATCTTGGATTCCGAAAGCAGGGTGAACAACATCTAAAGTGAAAACAAATGCACGAATTAATGTTTCTTCGCACATCTCTTTCTAAACGGCAATCCCATTGTAAAATATACGTTAGCAAATTCATGGTAAACTCACTTTCAAACAGCAAATCCACAGCGTCAATTTCACCACAAATCAAATCACAACTCAAATTTCTCTATAATCAAACAGCAGCTTGCACCAAATTCGCATTCACCAGCAGCCACATAGTACTTACGCCACAAATATAATCACACAAACTTCTATAACCAAATTCACATTCACACAGTACTTACGCCACAAATATAATCACTCAAACTTCTATAACCAAATTCACATTCACACAGTACTTACGCCACAAATATAATCACACAAACTTCTATAACCAAATTCACATTCACACAGTACTTACGCCACAAATATAATCACACAAACTTCTATAACCAAATTCACATTCACACAGTACTTACGCCACAAATATAATCACTCAAACTTCTATAACCAAATTCACATTCACACAGTACTTACGCCACAAATATAATCACTCAAACTTCTATAACCAAATTCGCACAGCCACAGCGTCAATTTCACAGATCGAATCACTCAAACTTCTCTTTACTTTCACTATATGCCGCAATTTGCTCTTTTCGAGCTGAGAGAAACTAAAAACGTATAAACGTATAACAAATTTCTATTTATTCATTAACAAATTTTACTTTAAAGTTCTGTACATATGTTCGTCGTCCATTGTCATTTTCTTCTCTTTCTTTTTCTTTCTGTCCTTGTCCGTCCTCATTATCGGCAGCGTGTGCGCGTAGTTCTTTTTGGTATATCTGAATCCGATGAACGCCATATTAATTATTTGGTTTTGTTCTATTTCGGGCGTATCTTCGCGTGGGACAAACTCGTCGAAGTTCGAAGTGTCCCAATCGCCGTTTAACTTTGGGACTATTGGCGGTACCATTTCCCGAATATGATCGAAATCGATTCCCTCAAAAAACGGGTGTTCTTTGATTTGTTCGTAGTTAAACCGATATTCCTTCGAACATAACAACCTTTGGATCAACTTAATTGCGTTTAAGCTGACATTTGTATTTGCTGGAAATTTCAAAGTTTCTCTCCACTTGACAATATTTATCGCAGTTTCGCGTGCTGTGTTAGCCATGAATGGCGGAGACCCGAACAATACTTCATATAATATGATACCGAAACTCCAATAGTCCACACTTTGGTCATATGGCTTCTTCAGGAGTATTTCAGGAGCAATATAATCCGGTGTTCCGACTGTCGAATATAATGCCTTCCGTTGGTTCATTGAATCCTTCCGTAAAAAGATGTCATTCGCGTACTTAACGTGCTGCATGTACGTATCGGGATAACCGTCGGATTTTGCCGATAGACCAAAGTCGGTTAGTTTGATGTGCCCTGTTTTTGTGAACAACAAATTGTCGGGTTTAATGTCGCGGTGAATGAAACCAGACTCATGTACGCTATGTATTGCTAACAATGTTTCCGCCAAATAAAATCGTGCTTCTGATTCAGTTAGGGTACCACGTTTGATTAACAAATTCATCATATCTCCACCAGGTAAATATTCCATAACAAAATATAAGTGATTTTCATCTTGGAATGAATGAATTAATTCAACAATCCATGGATTAGTATTTGTATCTGATGATGTTAAAACATCTCTCTCGGATATGGTGTTGTAGATTTGTTTCTTCGCGACAAGTTCACTTTTTTTTAATATCTTCATCGCATAATGATTCTTTGTAATTATGTCTTTCACTAGCCAAACATCAGCAAACGCACCACGTCCAATCTGTCGGATACGTCGGAATTGATCTTGACTAAGTTTCCTTCGTTGCTCCCTAAGAATATTTGACATCTTCTCCGCATATTCAATCTGTGATAGGCTGTTGTTGCTACGATTATCTGTCTGTTGTAAAGATTTACTTTTTTCTTCGTTCTCTTTGATGAGATTTTCATAATATGTTTCTATGAAATGTTTCACAAGCTCCACTTTGACTAACGTCTCTCGAGATGGATGAAACGGATCCGTTGAGACAGTAACCGGACCATGTTGAAGGATATTTTCTTGGTTAAATCGCCCAAAGAGTTGATCAAACCAAGTCATCAGATCTGTAAAATTAAACGGTTATTGGATTTGAGTGGTTAAATGGTCAGTGCAAATTTTTGAATTGTTTTAGTTTTTGAATGTAATATTTTACGATAAGTGGCAGAAAGAAAATAGAATTGAAACAAAGAGCGAAAACAAAGTGAAAATAATTTCAATTGTACTGTTTTTCGAAAACTGTACTTTGAAGTAACACAAATTCTAATTCAAGATTTCATAAAAAATTAAAATATAATTTTGAAATTGAAATTAATAAGTTAAAATGCAAATTGATATTTATAAATATTATATTTTTAAAGCGCCTTTTAAGTAAAATTTATGAAAATGTAAAAATTAATTGATTTGATAATTTTGAAATAATTTATTTGATTTTTTAAAAAATGTATAATTTTGTATTTAATTTGTTATAAATAATTATTCAATTCACTAACAACATTTTATAATATTTGAAATTATAATGATTTCTGATTTTGAATTATCACATGTAAATCAATTTCGATATTAATTTAATTTGATTCATTTTGCGTAACATCGAATTTAATCCAATTTTTCTAATAACAATACATATAATCATCAAACACATAAATAAAATTAAATGTTTTTTTTGCCCTTTCCGCCTGACATGATTTCCTCTGAAATATTGAATGCCCGTCAAAATTGAATGCAAAATTTTTGATTTGAATGTCAAACGGCATCACCAAAAGCATTTGGGACCACTTCACATCAATGAAAGCAGGAAGGCCAACATACCACGTCAAAGCAAAGTGGATCTCCGTGTGTAATCAGGACGGCACGTCATCGTATTACGAGCTCGACAACAAAGGAAATTTGACCGACATCAAATTATTGAAAAGCAAGAATAAGGTCAGAAGCCAAAATGCCATCACGCACGCAACCAGCATGCCATGCATCGCAAAGACATCGCTCCCAATGAAGACAGAACCATCACAAATCACCCCGATATTTAACGAGAATTCAGAAGAAGTTGAAATCGACCTCCTCGAGGACTTCTTTTTTTCAAATGATTTCAACGCGTTCGAAGAGAGTTATTTCTGACTTTTCAATTCTTTGATACCGATATAAAATGTTTGTTAATAAAGTCAGTAATATGTTTCATTGAGCTCACCGTACGTTGGGCCGTATTTGATTTTACTCGGAATCGGTATCTTTAATCCTAACATTGATGAACAATTTGCATAATTTGTTATTTGATTTAACAACTCATTAAATTCATTAGCATCAGACATAACTTCTGTTTGGAATAACCATTCGTCATGTAATTGTAATAATGGTTCAATTTCATTGATGTTATCTAAAATATGAATCAACGCAAACTTAACAAAATCTGCTGCGCTTCCTTGGATTAATGTATTGATGGCAATTCTTTGATCTCGTTTTCGTTCGAATGATGAATTACTTTTAATGTTTGGTAATATTCTTCTTTTCCCACATAACGTTTTAACATATCCATCTTTCGTAACTTGAGAAGTAATTTTTTCAACAAATTTTTTGATGTTTGGAAATGTCTTTAATAAAGAACTTAATTTTTGCCCTTTTTCATTTCCATCTTTTGTCCAACTTTTTCCATATATTGTTGCATACACAGCTTGTTTAGCTTCTTTTCTTTGTTCTTTAGTAACTTCATTAATGTCATTCAAATTATATATCAGCATAGCAATATGTGAATGAACATCGATTTGTAAATTATTACATAGTTCTGTTAATTTATTATCTTCGACATAATGTGCTAAGATACGTAATTCAAGTTGTGAATAATCTAATGATATTAATATATAATTAGAATTAATTGGAAAAAATAATTTTCGTATATTAATTTCAGTGTTTGTTGGAATGTTTTGAAGATTCGGTGACGTTATCGATATTCGTCCTGTTGATGTTGAACAAGGATGGAAAAATGGATGTAAATTACAATCATTGTCACAATATTCATTGAAGTTTAACCAATTCGATGATATTTTTTGTAATGTTCGATATCGTAATATTAATGGTATTATTGGATGTTGAATCTTTGATATGAATTGAAAACTTGTTGGAGCAAAGTTACGATGATGTGTAATGACTTGATGACGACTATTAATTGATATTGGATTATTCTTTTGTAAGAACTCATTTGGAATTTGTAAATGTAATGTATTAAATAATATATTACTAACTTCATATGGTGATAATATATTAAATTCTTCTTTTGAGATTTTATAGATTTCATTCCGTAATTCCATTAGTTGTCTTTCTATGTCTTCTTTTATTATTAATGATTCAGTGACATTATATGATAATGATTTTAAATGCATTTGCCCAAGTATCCGAATATGTTTCATTTCGATTAAATTTATCCATTTTAATGAATTGTTTTTTTGGATTTCGTCATATATGGAAATGAATATATTAAACCATTGTTGAATATTATTAGTGTTTGTAATACTAGAAATTGGATATATGACTTCCGATTTTTGATATGATTCTGTGTTATTAAACCATACGCCAATGATTGGGTCAAAAAATTCAATATTGGAACAAAAATCTGGTTCCATAGAAAAAACCCATGAAGAATTCGGTAAAAAATGGATACATGTTTCATCAAATAATACATTAGTTAAATAAGGATCCATATTTATAGGCTCTACTTCATTTTCTAAATGAAATCTAATTTGTGTTATTGTTTCAATTGGTTGAATTTTAGGCACTTTGTTATATTCTAAGTTTGAAATAGAATCATTAGATATAATTTCCCATATTATTTTCCCAGAAAAAATTCGATTTTCATCATCAGACAAAAATTGAATATCTTCAAAATTATGTGAACTAGAATCTAATGGCGGAATCGGGCCTTCCCATTCAGGAAATGCAAATCTAAACAAAGTTTCGTATGGAAACTCTTTTGTCATTTGATTTGATGTTACAACATCAAAGTGCATTCAAAAATTCAATTATTTACATGGGGCACCCCATTTAATCAAATCAATTTTTTAATTATGTGAACGAAGAACTTGTGTTAAGGAGTGAACACCCCCATACATTGCCGTCATTTCACTTAAGTCAGCGTAAACAATGTTGCCATTAAAACCATGACTTTTAAGTGTTCTTTCAACTTCAGGATTAATTGCAAGAATCTTAACATGTCCATAAACATCTCTACCAAGTTGTAAGTTATTCATGAAATAATCTTTTTGTTGATCAAGTGAAGCCATTACAATTGTATATCCTTGATTTCTTAACCATTTACCAAATGGCATCTGCAATTCTTGAACATATTGACCATCTCTTCTAACAAACTCATGAACAATACGTATGTACCTTGGATCATCTTGTGCAACTTTGTCTAAACAAATACAAACTTGATCATCAAGTGGTGAGAAAATCGTATCAAGATGAGTTCTTTGACTACTAAGATCTCGTACATCTTCAACAATGACAAATCGTTCTGTACCAACCAAATCTTCGCGCATTAATTGTCTTGCAGCAACCATATTTGTACGTAATCCAACTCCGAGTAAAGCTAATTCTCTACCAAGAGGAATGAAGTCACCTCCTTCAAGTACGCCTGGTGTATATATTTGTCCAATTGGTGTTATTCCAAGTTGATTCCATACATGTTTCATCAATATGTTTTCGAAAGAACGTTGTGGAGCTGCAAAGCGACCCATGACAACTCCTTTTGCGGTAGTAATTTGTTGATCTCTAGTAAACATAAAATTAGAAAGTGGAGATACTGGAATCGTTGTTGCACTAAATCCTGTACTTGATTGATCTATTTTGATTGTTACTGTTGGGTGTAACATGAGTAAGTCAATGAGATTATCTTTGTTAAGTTTTGAGAGAGAATAGTCAAAATAATTTCGTGACATCTTCTTTGAAAGATTATCTAATTTAGCGTTAGGAGAAATCTCAAACTTACAATCTGCTGAGTCAAGAAGTAAGGACCTTAATTTTTCTTCTGACATTTGAGATAATATTTCACGTACAGTCCATACTCTAGCACCAGATTCTTTTGCAAGAAGAGCGCACATCTTCTTATGCGATTCAATAACACGTTCTGGACTAGGAGGTGATTGATAAAGGAAAGCATCAAGATGAAAAGGAAATCGTTCAGCTAATGAAGGGCAATGAGCGACTATATCTGTTGGCGTATCGAACACCGACACTTGGTGCGTGCTTCCGACCTGTAGAATCTTCCTTGCTATTCCTCTTGAGTGTGAAATGCTTTTAAGCATTCTAACAATTGAGATAAACCCTTTAAATTGTTTTATCGTTTTATTTATCGTCCAATGAACCGTTAAGAGTGACCTCACAAACCGAAAATGTCATTTCATTTACAACTAATTTACTGATTTCGACAAATATGCGCATTAATTTATTTTCAACATAAATCTTATCAAGCACTTAATTTGATAATTATGCTTTATTTTTCATAATTCAACAAATCTTTATTTAGTACAACTGCCATTTTTCATGTTCAAACATCAAATTTAATGAAGAAAATTTCGAAATTTTATAATTTTGGCACCTCCTGTGAAAGGTTTTTATTTTTTATTGGAAATTTTCACATTTAAAAAACATATAAATAAATAGAAAACAGAATTCATTTACTTTTTCATTAAGATTTTCAGTATAAATTCAATCAAAGTGCACTTTGTTTTTCATAGTTCTTTATTTGCCACTTTTCATGATCTACAACAAATTTATTGCAGAAAATTCCAAAATTTTATAATTTTCGTGCATCCTGTAAAATATTTTTATGTTTCCACATTTAAAATAAAAAAATAAATCGAAGACAGAATTCATTTACTTTTTGTTTATTATTAGTTAAATAGAATTCTTGCCGAGTGCACTGTTGTTTCCAACAACTGATATTCTTTTGATTGTTTTTGGATCAATTGCAGCGCCAACTTTTGAGTTTGTGCCTTATTTCCAGAGCCTTTTTTAATGAAGAACGCCGATTTATTTGCGTTATTTTTGACGTCTTCTATTTGTTCATTTGTATGTTGTTTCAAAGAATCGAACCAATGCAATGTATCGAACACCTCATCCTGTGCCAACAACTTTAATATGTAAGCGATTCCAAGTGGGAAACCATCATCGCTATAAGATGAGTTCTTATTTTCGATCATTGCCTTATCTTTTAATTGCATTATATGATCGATATAAGACAAAGTCAATGATGGAATTATTGCAAAGAAGTTATGTAAATGTGTATTATTCTTATCACGGAAAGGACCAGCGAATACATCGACGAGCATCTTAAAGAAGCTATCATTACTATTGAACAATTCCTTTAACTTTCCGACAATCGAATCAAGTCGTTTAGTTGCATCCATTGTAGCATCTGGTAATTGGACTTCTTTAGCAAATTCATAAAATGATAAACTTTCATCTTCATCATATACAAAATCATTCGCCTTATTTAAGTATCGTGTTCCACCATTTTTAACCATACGAACAAATCCTAATGCATTCCCGATCTCTGTAATTAACACACGGAACTTATCTAATGGCGATGGACTTTGTGCATTTTCTGCAAATCGTTTCATATCAGTAACAAATTTCTCTGCTCGTTTATAAGGCCATAAACCATTGACTTCTTCTTTATGTGTTTCGAACCAAGAAATATCATTAATTAATCGACTTTTAACATTTTCATCGAATAAAAACTTCGAAAATATATTAAATTTCGTTCTTAAAAAGCGATACGTGAAATCAACAGTTGTATTCATTATACCTATACCATGAGATCTATATGAAGAAAAGATATGAGGAATACCTACAATTGATATATAATGTGAACCTTCAGCACGTTGAATAAAGACTTGTGAATTTAAGTCATAATTATAACATGAAACAAAGACATTAATATTACGCATGATCTCTAATACATCAATATCTTGTTGCATCATAGAGCCTGGTAAATGACAATCTAAAACATTAATTCCATATAATTCATTGGCCATATTTGCCATCTCTGTATATGTTTCCCAAACTTGTGGTGATACTGAAGTCTCTTTATAAAATGTTTGCGTGAAATAATAACTTGCTTCATATTGGATATCTATAAATCGTGTCATTATACGGAATGGTGGAATTGTTAAGAATTTATCGAAATCAGAAAATTGTTTCTTTAATGGATTTCGTTCTGATACTGATAAATGTTCATGTGTATGAAAACGTAATTCTGTTTCAATTTGACTTAAGATTGGTGATATGAATTCTTTTCGTATCATTTCAATGAATATTTTCTCAAATGTTAAATATAATTCATTATT
This sequence comes from Histomonas meleagridis, assembly GCF_020186115.1. Taxonomy (NCBI): domain Eukaryota; phylum Parabasalia; order Tritrichomonadida; family Dientamoebidae; genus Histomonas; species Histomonas meleagridis. The sequence continues at coordinate 773,898 of NW_027150923.1, forward strand.
CTTCTTAACCATATCTGCAACATCATTCATTGCTTGCGCTAAAAAGATAATACGTCTTGGAGCTGATATAATTGCCTTTAAAAAGTATCGGAAGTTATCAATGGAATCAATTAAATATGAACAATTACATGCATCATCAATATATTCATTACAATTTTGTAACAAATTAATCTTTCGTAAGTTTTGGATGATATCATTACGTGTAAAACCTAATCCATTTAATGGCTTCGATGAAAACAAATCAGAAATAATTTCTAAACATGGTGCACTATATGAACTTGATATAAATCGTACACAATGATATGCAAGTTTTGTTAAATTACTTGCGCGTGATCGAATTGATCGATATTGTTTCTTTTTCATAGTTTGTGCAGTACTTTTAAGTTGTGTATGAAATATTTGGACAATAGTATCAACAACTTTTGGTAAGTTATGTGATATAGCTGATTGATTTAAGAAGAACGTATGTTGTACCGCTTTTAATAACTCAATCATTCTACCAATATGTTCAATGCTTGTTTTACCTATTGGTTTATCAAATGATTGATGTAAATCAGCTGTACGACATATAGAACTACGTATGAAATAACATAACTCAATTCCTTCAATGATATTGTTTTGACATCGACTTTGCCAACTACTAAACATTGTAAATAACTTCATACATAATTGTCCTAATGTTGAATTAGTGGCATTAAGTTGTTGTAATAACTTTTGGTTTGATGATTTATGTTCATTAACACCTATAACTTGTAATAATAATTTTGTCATATTCTCTCTCATATACATTATTTGTGAGAATAATGCATAATGATATAACTTTACGATTGGTATGATTTGATATGTTGAAAAGATATTTGAGATGATCTTTGGTTTAATGTTAGGTTTAAATAATGTTAAAAAATGTAATAATAATGTAATATCACAAATCTCATCATCATGCTCACAAAATTCAACATTCTTTGATCGCTTGGTATAAAAGATAATTTCATTTTCTAAATAACGTTCAAGCATTTGAGAAAATAATTTCGGTGCGATAGGAATAAACTTCTCAATTGCATTGAAAAATAATTGAAGTAAATCCCCGCCAAAAACAATTCGATGAATTTGATTAATGATCGGCTCAGCATATGATAAGTCATCTTCAGTAACGCCAAAGCCAGACGGATCTTTGCGTATCGTAATCATCATCTTCCGATATTCTGTCCATCCAGTAATTAATGTAGGATTTTCATTAATTAATGTTGTAAGAATATATAATAATTTAAGAAAACGACCAAGCGCTGAAAAAGCAGATGAGAGGACAGTAGACTGGAAATAATCATTGTATAATGGATTCTCAGGTGAATATAAAAATAAGATGTATTCAATAAATCGTTGACCAACTGAAAAGTATTCGGGTAAGAAACTGGCTAACGATTTAAGCATTGGAAGGATCTTCGAAGTGAGTTCTTCTAATTGACCAGCAGGAATATCACAATCATTGTTCATAAGACTATCATGTGGTGGAACAATTGGTTCTGCTGTTTCACCAAAAACAGAGATCTCTGAGTAGTACTCTTCCTTGGCCTTCTTCTCGGCTTTGTTGATATAATCAATAAACTGGGTTAATAATTTGATTGGATATATGATATCATCATCATGTTCTTCGAAAAATTGATCAATAGTTCTCTCAGTTGGATATGGGTAGTGAAGACTTACAGGTGAGGAAGAAACACCCCATGTACGGCAAGGGTTTTGATCAATAGCTTCATATAAATTTTCAAGTTTTTCGGAAAATTGGGTTAAAAATGTGGATAAATCCTCACGTACATTTTGGGAAACTTTGGTAAATGATTCTTTCTCGATGACAGGAAAGAGAAATTCCCATTGAGTTGTAGTAGTCTCTGAAGAGATTGGAAGAGGTGATGGGATTGGTACATCAGCTGGAACTTCTGGTGGTGGTGGTTCTACTGGTGCTTCGGGTTGTTCTACTGGTTCCTCAGGTTGCTCTGTTGGTGTTTCCGGTTGATCCATCGTTACGAAGTGCGGTTAACCTCAGAAAAATTCAGATAAACAATAAAGGAGAAAAAGATTAACTCAGGTTGCATCATAACGAAGTTAAGAATATAATTCAAATAAAATGACTGGAGACAAATCAAATCATATGATATGTTTTAATCATTAATGGTAAAAATCTTATTTCTTTACGTAAAAAAATCAGATTTCTTATTTTGCTAAAAAGTGACAATATTTCCAAAAATGAACTTGTAACCCATTGTGTGGTTATGATTTTTCTAAAATATTATAATATCTTATCTAAATTAATCATCAAAAAATTACTTGGTTAATGAATTTTAAAATATATTTCATAACGTTGAAATTACCAATTGAAGAAGCTGAAATTATTGCAGGTTCAAAACAAACAAATAAATTCCAAACATTACATAGAAATATAACATATATAAAATAAACTTTAAAATAAAACAAAAAATATTAGTAGCTTTAATATCTATTTTAATTTTTTCAATTAAATACTTGAAAAACTCAAAATTTCTTGAATAAATGGAATTATATAAAATATCTTTTGGTAATTGTTTTGTATGATAAAAATATAAAAACAAATACAAATTACCAATTTTTGCCGATTCATTTAATAAATCATCATTATATATTAAACCATTATCTATTAAAAATGCTAAAATTTCATAATTATAATATATTATACATTTCTTTCCATATTTATTAATATCTTCAGGTTTAAATATATTTGGCTTATTCTCAAATAGATATCTAATTATATCATTTCGATGATATTCTATACATACTTCAATCGAATCATTAAAATCAACTTTTTCTTGTTCACATAAATGAATTATCCCAAGATTTCCACCAGCAGCTGCATAAGGGCCTGTTGAACTTACATCAGAACCATTTAATAATAAATATTTAAAACATTTAATAGATCCAAAAAAAGCTGCATAATCTGCTAATGAAATTGGCTTTTCATTGACTAATGAAAATCGTTCATATAATGATGGATCAATCTTTTGATTAAAATCAAATTCATTTTGCGATGTCATTTCTTGAAGTTTTTCAATGTTATCATTTCGAATTACTTTCGCTAATTCATTGGGATTTACACCTTCATGTATTAATTGTTTATGTAATGCCCAATTGTCTTTTCTTAAGTTTTCAATTTTTCGACTATAGTCACCATATTTTTCATAATGTTCATCTGTTAAATAATGTACAAAATAACATGTTTTTAATGATTTGACATTTATGGGATCAATCATCTTTTCTTCTATCATCGCCTCTAAAAGATATCGTGATTCTTGTGGCTTATAAGCAAAATTTAGTGTGGAAAGAATATCATCCCTAAAATCAAATACAATGTTTTTCTTTTCTTGAATGGATTTTAAAAAAGTTATCAGAACATTTGGTACTCCCTTTTGTGAAAAGAAGGAAGAAAATACTAATTGACATATAACATGAATAAATGTTTGTGGATTTTCATCATCAAAAATATTCAAAATATTTTCAACTGAAGCTTCAATATTTGATTCACACAAATTATAGATTATGCTTTGTAGTGTTTCAAGGGTAGATAAATATTTTATATTATTTGTTTTCATTTGATGAAAATTTTGTGTTTTGGCTTGGTGGTTCAATTGAATGCTATTGCACTGAAAAAGACCAAACCGATGGCCGTTTATTAATTTGTCTCAACAAATAAAAATCATTTTCCATTTTTGTTTTTCATGAAATTTTAAATGAAATACTAATTCATTAATAGTTTGCACTAATTTTTTGAAATTAATTTCATTGCATCAAAAAAATATTTTGAAACATTAATGTCAACAAATTTTCATCACTAACATCATAAAAATAAGGTTTACATATAATTTCGTGCTTTCTGGGGTAAGCGGTGCTTTTATTTTACATATATAAACGATGTAATTTGATTCTCTCCATGTGCAAATAACATCTTTTTATATTGAATGAACTTTTCTCACTCTCTTTATTAATTAAAAACAAGTCTTATTGGAATTGTGAAAAAATCATGATTATTATTTTATTCAAAATATAAAAATATTTGTATATCCTAAATTAGTATTACAAATTACTCCTTTTTGTTTGGATGTTCCTCTTCTTTTTGTAATCGCCAAGGATTTCTAGAGAAAGCTTCTTGTCTCCATCATAGAGTGGAGCCGCCAGTGCTTGATCAGCTGCAGCTTCACTAAAGAAAACAACAATTGCTGATCCAGTAAATATCCTATCTCCATCATCATTTAGTGTATATTGGAATATTATACTTTCTGGCTCTTCTGCCTCAGCTATAAAGATGTCATAAAGATTATCGACAGTTATATCTTTGTTTAAACCACATACTCTAACAGATCGAAATTTCCTCCTAACATCTTTTGAATATGGTACTTTAGATCTAATTCTTTGATTGTTCATATCAACTTCAAGGAAATGTGAATGTGAGCATGCTAACAAAAGATCATCTGAAGTGATACCAATTTGTTTGATTCGTTTGCAATTCATAAAAACATTAACATTAACATAACGGTCTTTGGTTTTTAAAACTTGTTCTCGCATAAATTCATCATTATCAAGATTTGTGTTACAAAGATAAAATTCAATCTGGTCCTTAGCTGATTGCATTATGTCTGTCATTTCAAAGTCATCGCTTTTACCTTCTGCTTCTTTGTCTAAAGCGAAAAGTGATCCAAGTCTCTTTATCATTTTTTTTCTTTTTTTCACTTCACTTTTGAATTTTTTTTTAAATTGCTTAAATAAATCGAGAAAAACAAACGAGACCTAATTTTAGTATTATTGGAAGAAAAGATTTTCTCAATAATACAAAAATTACAAATACGAAATACTTATCAACACCCTATTGTCGACAAAAAATTTTCCTCTAGGCCTTTATCGCAAAATGATATGCTCCAAGAGGTTTAAAATCAAAATAACACAAAATAAAAGCAACAACGAATATATCACATCAAAATCTTCAAGTTAATTAATTGCTGAATTTAATAAACCACGTATAATGTATAACACTAAAAAATTAACATGGAATCAAAAAAAATTCAGCAAGCTGAAAAAAGCATCCAATTTACGATAGGTAAAAAGTATACTAAAGATTTAAAGAAACTTAAAGAAACATATATACAAAGGTCAAATCAATCAGATGGCCTTCAATTTAATATTGTTAAAATGCGTGAAGAAGTAACTCGATTTGAAATAGAATGGAATACAGACGAAGCGACCAAAATTTTCCTAAATATCAAAATCCTTGAAAATGATATTACAAATAATTTAATATAATTTAATATTACAAATTCGAGAAGTTGAAGCTCGGAAAGACATTTTGGCTGAAGCACAAGAAAACAAAAACAATTTGCATAGAGAGATTGGATGATGAGATGGAAAAGTTGGAAAAGAATAAGAAAAAAGAACTTGGCCAATAAAGCAAAGAATCGAAGAAATACTCAAACAATTACAAGAACAACAAATATAATGATATCAGTAGTTGTTTGCTCATGAAAAAAACACCAACATGCGAAAAGATAAGTAATTTGAATGAACATTTATACAATTTATGATGTGTCAATATACATAAGTGCTTTCCAAAATAATTTGAATAATTTCCAAATATTATTTTGAAAAATCAAATTATTAAAATCAATTTTAAATAAAACAAACAAATATATATTTCAACATTTAAGTAAAAATATTTATATAGTTAATTAAACTTTTTATTTTTTATCATTATCATGGAAACCGTTAATATTTCAATACTTTAAATGGTCGGATATTTAAATTGAATCATTAAATGCTCAACCAAAAAATGCCTTCATAAGATCATTTTTTTATTATGTCAGCAATTGGTATTGATCTTGGTACAACTTATAGTTGTGTCGGTGTCTTCAGGCACGGTCGTGTCGATATTATAGCAAATGATATGGGTAATCGTACAACACCATCTTATGTTGCATTCACCGAAGATGAACGTCTTGTTGGTGATGCTGCAAAGAACCAAGCAGCCATGAATCCAACAAATACAGTATTTGATGCCAAGCGTATGATTGGCCGTAAGTTTAGTGATCCAGTTGTTCAAAAAGATATGCAACATTGGCCATTTAAGGTTGTTCGTGGCGATGCAGATCGTCCAAGGATTCAAGTTCAATGGAAGGGTGAAACCAAACAATTCTATCCAGAAGAAATCTCAGCTATGGTCTTAGGCAAAATGAAGGAAATCGCTGAAAGCCAACTTTCTAACAAAGTTACTGATGCTGTTGTTACAGTTCCAGCCTATTTCAACGATGGTCAACGTCAAGCCACAAAAGATGCAGGCGTTATTGCCGGATTAAATGTTCTTCGTATCATCAACGAACCAACAGCCGCTGCTATTGCATTTGGTCTTAACGAAAAATCTGATAACGAACGTCATGTTCTTATCTTCGATCTTGGCGGCGGTACATTTGATGTTTCGTTACTTGATATTGATGGCGGCATGTTCGAAGTTCGTGCCACAGCAGGCGATACACATCTTGGCGGTGAAGATTTTGATAATCGTATGGTTAATTACTTTGCAGATCGTTTCCAAAAGAAGTTCAAATGTGACTTAAGACAATCACCACGTGCACTCCGTACATTAAGAACAGCATGCGAACGTGCTAAGAGAACATTATCCACAGCCACATCCGCATCAATTGTTTGCGATTCATTATATGAAGGCCACGACTTCATGGATAACATTTCACGTGCAATGTTCGAGAACTTAAATGATGAACTTTTCAGGTCAACAATGAATCCAGTCGCACAAGTATTAAGGGATGCGAACATGTCGAAGTCAGATGTCACAGATATAGTGTTAGTTGGTGGTTCATCGCGTATTCCACGTGTTCAACAATTGTTACAAGACTTCTTCAACGGTAAGCAGCCATGTCGTGGTGTTGATCCGGATGAAGCAGTTGCATATGGTGCAGCAGTTCAAGCAGCAATTATCAAAGGCGATACACATGAAGAAATCAAAGATATCTTATTGTTAGATGTTGCACCACTTTCATTAGGTATCGAAACAGCAGGTGAAATTATGACTGTCTTAATTCCACGTAACACAACAATCCCATGCAAGAAGTCAAATGTCTTCACAACGTTCTCCGATAACCAACCGGCAGTTACAATCAAAGTTTATGAAGGAGAACGTTCACGAACACGCGACAACAACTTGCTTGGTACATTCGATTTAACAGGCATTCCACCAGCACCACGCGGTGTTCCACAGATTGAAGTTACATTCGATGTTAACGCAGATGGTATTATGAATGTTTCTGCACAAGATAAGTCGACAGGTAACGTGAAGAAGATCACGATTAAGAATGAGAAAGGACGTCTTTCACAAGCAGATATCGACAAAATGGTTGCAGACGCAGAGAAGTACAAAGCACAAGATGAAGAAGTGCGTAAGAAAGTGGAAGCGAAGAACGCACTCGAAGGATACTGCTTCGGCGTACGCAACTCATTAAATCAAGAGCAGTTCGCTAACGCATTGTCACAATCAGACAAGGACACAATTAACAAGGAAATCAATGACACACTCGCATGGATCGAGTCTAACCAAGACGCAGACGTCGCAACAATCGAAGCGAAGCAGAAGGAACTCGAAGGCAAACTGATGCCAATTATGCAATCAGCTTATCAACATGCAGCAGGCGGCGCACAAGGCGGAATGCCAGGCGCGAACATGCAAGGAGGAAGTGGAGCATCAGCAAATAGTGGACATTCATCAGGACCACGAGTTGAAGAAGTCGATTAAATGTTATTGAAATGAAATAAATCATAAATTAAATTAAAATATTTTTTCTTGTTTTTTTATAAGAAACAGCGCAATAAATTTATATATATATATAAAGTATTGAAAATTGAGAATGATTATTTTGTAGACATGTCAAAATTGACAAGTTTATTAATGCCGAATTATTTGAACCAGTTTATGTATTTGAAATGTTTGTTTTAGATTTATTGGTTTTAGTCATCAGCTAAAATATATCATTAAGGATTTGGCAATTATGATTTTGCACAAAATATTGTTTTATTTAATAATTAACAGATTTAAATGAAGATTATTATTAATGAACATTTGAGATGTTACTTCAAGATGAAATCTTTTTTTGATTCCGTTCGTTTGCTAATAAAATCAGTATATTTTAAAGATTTTTTGCTTAAAATTTCGGAACTTAGTGATAATTTAATTAATTATTTTTACAAATTTTAAACAAAATTCCAAATTCTGATGTGATCGCGTTTATTTTCTTCTTTTTCAGGTAAGTAACCAACGCGGGGTGTGTAAAACAAATGTATTATAAAGAATATCGATAAGTAAAACAAGCGCCAATTCTTTGGATTGTTGGATATGATAAAAAATAAGTTTAACTGCATGTAAGTAACTTTGTTTACATGTATTGATTTCTTTGTTTTTAGTATCAGGTAAAAAGAAATAAATTATTATCGAAGAAATGAAAAACATGTTGACATCACAATGCAAATTTGAGAATTATTGAAACCACAATTTAAGTATCTTTGATATACATATTGACCTTGAAATGCAAGTCCAAGAATAAAAGAATAGTAACAAACAAAATAATGGAGCTGGAAATTATTGAGTCAAGTTGATTTTTGCCTTTTAGATTTGAACCACTTAACTAACTTCATGATAAATAAATATTATTAATCCAGAAATAATCGTTTATGCTACTAAATTTATGAGTACTAGGTCTCTTTCTTTCTCAATTTCCTTTGGTATCGAAGTCTTCGATATTATAACAAACTTGCTAAAAATAATTAAAGCTATAAGTAGTGCTCCAATAGTTACCACGTTGAGAATTAAATTAGCTTTGCATGTCATTATTCCAGATGTTTTTGTGAAATTTGATGAATTTTTATCTTGATAGATTTTATATATTTGTCTGTTTTTGTTTTTTGACAAAATGTGTTCTCTGAAATTTTGTTGATATCTTTGGATTTAATTTTGTTTTGTACCTTGTAGAAATCAGATAATGAAAAATGTAAACTGCTCAAAACCTTTCGAAATAAATTTCGAGAGGACGATACATATCGTTTATTTATAATCAAGGAATTAAAAAAGTTACATTTTAATGACTGAAAGCACACAAACACTTGAATTAGAAAATGAGGCAAATAATGCATCAATCAAAAGCCAATCTATATATATGCAAAAGTTGATTTTTTTAGAACAGGTTATATTTAATCTCACAGAAAAAAACTTTGAAATTTCTGTCGCAAAAACAATGAATTTTTTTGACAAAGATATTCCTTTCACATTTAATTATTGTATAATTGTTTTAATTTATTTAGCATTTTCATCTCAAAGAGAATCAATCCAAACATATTTCAATTTTTTACAAGAAATTCAAACACAAGAAGAAGCAATTCTTCACAATAATCCAAAAATTATTGAAATTTTTACTAATTATATATCAGAATTTAATACACAAGAGACATATTATATCATTGAAAAAATGATTGAAAACGAATTAATTAATATAAATATTACCAAAAACTTTAATACCAATTATTTTGCACATTATAAAACAGAAGAAGAAAACAAGAAAAACGATTCTAAAGATTCATTCAATGAAGAATTTAAAAATAATTATGAAAAATTATCAAAGAATGATTGGGAACTTCATAAGCAATTAGTTAAAGAAGGAGTTAATCCGAATGAAATATCAAAAATCATTCGAAATGATGATATAGAGAAACTTCAAGAAATATCAACACAAGAAGATTTCGATTTTAATCAAATCATTAAACCATCACTTTATGCACGATATTCATTTATTAACAAAGAAAATGTTACATTAATTGATTTTGCTGCATTTTTTGGAGCAATTCAATGTTTTAAATATTTATTATTGAACAACGCAAAAGTTGAAAATACAGGTAAATATGCAATTGCAGGTGGAAATCTTGAAATTATTTATTTATGTGAACAAAATCATTCGACATTTGACGATGTTTATGAAATAGCAATTAAATTTCATCGAAATGACATCTTTAAATATATTTATGAAAACAAAATCGAAAAACTAGATCAAAACAATCAACAACATTTATTAACATATGTAATTACAAACAAAATTCCATTTAAAAACTTTGGATATTATATAAGTAACACACAAACATTAACTGATATTAAATTCCAAGAACAAATTTATCAATGTATTAATATTGGTAATTATGAAATTCTTTCATTTTTAGAAGAAGAAATCAAATTCGATGAATATATAATTAATGTAACAGCAAAAACAGGTAATTTATATCTTGTCGAATATTTTCTTGAACATAATCAAATTCCGAAAAACATTTTAGTTTTTGCATTAGAATTGAACTTGTTCAGTATTATTAAACAAGAAGGGATTGATATTAATGCTAAAAATATTAATTTGTTTGTATTAAAATATGTTTTAATGTTTTGATATTTTAAAATAATATTTGGAATTTTATTAAATTATTTAGAACATCTTTAATGATAGCAACTATAAAAGGTTATATAGGAATTGTTCAATTTCTTATAGAACAAGAAGGAATTAACTTAAACTTAAAGATATTCGTATGCATTACACAAAATCGATATTAAAAATTTTGGGTTTTAAAAAATAATTTGGAATTTAATTATTAAATTTGATACCGCACTTTTATTGGCTTCGCAATATGATCAAACTGAAATATTTAAAATACTTCTTAAGAAAGAAGAAAACATTAATAACGTCAACATTGTTTTTGTTTATTTTATGTTAGTTACAATAAATTGATATTTTAAATATGTATTAGGTAATTATTTTCAATATTTAAATCAATTTTATATTTTGAAACCGAAAAAAATCACATCTAAATGGTTAAATTACTTCTTGAGCAAGAAAAAATTGATATTAATGTTAAAGATGTTTATTTGTTTTATTTAATATATATTTCAACAATTTACAATTTAAAAACAATATTTGGAATTTAATTAAATTATTTAAAACGCCACTTATTATAGCAGTTTCAAATAGATATTTTGAAATGGTTAAGTTACTTCTTGAACAAAAAGGAATTGATGTTAATGCTATAGATATTTAATCATTATTTACAAAATTTTAATATTTCCAAATAATATTTGGAAATTATTTAAATTATTTCAAACAGCACTTATTTTAGCATCTGAAAATGGTCATACAGAAATAGTTAAATTACTTCATGAACAAAAAGGAATTGATATTAATGCTAAAGATATTTATTTGTTTTATTTAAAATTTATTTTAATAATTTAATATTTCAAAATAATATTTGGAAATTATTTAAATTATTTTGGACAGCACTTATGAAAGCATCTAGAAATGGTTATACAGAAATAGTTAAATTACTTCTTGAACAAAAAGGAATTGATATTAATGCTAAAGATATTTATTTGTTTTATTTGGTATTTATTTTAATAATTTAATATTTCAAAATAATGATTGGAAATTATTTAAATTATCTGAAACAGCACTTATTTGGGCATCTTTAAATGGCCACAAAGAAATAGTTGATTTATTAAATTCTCAAACCGAATAATTCTAGAAATGATTTACACATAAATTATCTTTATAAAACGTTTACATATCTAAAAAATAAATTTTCTATCACAATTTGAATTCAATGCAAATAATAAATGTATTATTTTTTTGCAAAACTGTATTTCCTTCGTATCGTTCACTGATGGACTCATTCTGAAGTTTATCAAAAACACAATTTTGGGTTTTTATGAAGCACTCTGTGCTATAGAAAGAGATATAACTTGGCGATTTGCCATTGGAACCTGAAAAGAAGCAATCTCCAACATGTGGTCTGTTCATCCAGTGAAAGTAATTCTAATCCTTCAGAGCCAGACGTATTATTATTAAATTGCTAGTGACGATATTGGTACTAAGGCAAGTTTTTAGATCAGTACAAATCTGCATCAAATTAGGAGCATAAGTATTTTTGGTTATAACAAATTTCATTATTGGTACTGCGAACTCGACATACACTAGCAGTTTAAGCTTTGGTTCCATAATAAGTTATGTTTGCATAAGAAATACTTGAAGTGTATGATGTTTCTTTTAGTGATCCTGAAAATATTGCTCCAAATCTTTCAGCAAAACTCCCAGTGATCGAAGAGTACTAAAGAGAAAAAGGTTGTGAAAACTTGTAATAAAGAGATCCACCTTAGAGAGTTGAATAGTTTGTGAAAATACAAATATGGATTGTTATGTTTGCGGAAATTTGACCAACAATTTCTACTTTTCATTGCTTCTTCAATTTTTTGTAAATCAAAAATGTTAACTGAGAACAGAAGTAAATTAAATATCCTTCCTGTTTTAACTTTCCGATGAAAGAATCGAATTTTTTTGATTGTGTTATTTTAGAGGTACTCAAAATGGTAAAATAAACATATTCTGATGAATTTTTTGATTTTTATTAAGTCCTTATCATTACTTAAGTAAAAATCTGTCTTCAAATTGAGAAAAAAATTACAGATCGAAATGGAAATTTCGAAACCGATTTTTTCAAAATATATATTTTTTAAGACCAATCTTAATTATTTTTGATGTATATGATTTTTTTATCGGTGGTAGTTCTTTAAATCTTAATAATGTTTTTTTCATTCAATTTTCTTCATTTTATTATCACTTTATTTAAATCGGATCTAAAAAGTTCTGTGCAGTTGTGGTGGTCTTTTTTTTTCTAATTATAATATTAAAATAAAGTAAATATTAAAATATAAATATTATATTTTTTAATTTTAATGATTTATCAAGATATTTATATTTCGATGGTCAAAAAGTGCACAAAAATTGGTTTGTCTGTATGACCATTTGAAGATGCTAAAATAAGTGCTGTATCAAACAATTTAAATAATTTCAAAAATTATTTTGAAATATCAAATTATTAAAATAAATTTCAAATAAAACAAATAAATATCTTTAGCATTAATATCAATTCCTTCTTGTTCAAGAAGTAATTTAATTATTTCTGTATGACCATATTTACATACTATCATAAGTGCTGTACCAAATAATATAAATAATATCCAAATATTACCTCGAAACACAAAATTATTAAACCAAATATAAAATAAAACATATAAATATCTTTAACATTAATATCAATTCCTTCTTGTTCAAGAAGTAATTTAACTATTTCTGTATGACCTTCTGAAGATGCTCTAATAAGTGCTGTCCAAAATAATTTAAATAATTTCCAAATATTATTTTGAAATATAAAATTATTATAATAAATATAAAACAAAACAAATAAATATCTTTAGCATTAATATCAAATCCTTTTTGTTCAAGAAGTATTTTAACTATATCTGTATGTCCATTTCTAGATGCTTTCATAAGTGCTGTATAAAATATTTCTGAATTAAATGATATAAATAATTTCCAATTAGTATTTTGAAATATAAAATTATTTATATGAATTTCAAATTAAATAAATGAATAACCCTTAACATTTAAAACAATTTCTTTTTGTGTGAGAAATAACTTAAAAATTTCTAAGTTGCCATAAATAGAAGCGAAAATTAATGCCGTTCTAAGTAATTAGAATAAATTCCTTACATGAAGTTTAAATTCTAAAACATTGTAATGAAGATCAGATTGAATAAATAAATATCAGTATCATTAATATCAATCCCATTTTGTTTAAGAAGTAATTTAACTATTTCTATACTCCCATATATAGTTGCATACATAAGTGCTGTTTCGAAAAATTTAAATAATTTCCAAATGTTCATTTGGAATATTAAATCATTTAAATAAACATCAAACAAAACAGATGAATATTTTGAGAATTAATATCAATTCCTTTTTGCTCATGAAGTAACTGAACTATTTCTATATTACTATCAAAAGATGCTTTTATAAGTGCTGTATTAAATAATATAAATAACTTCCAAATATTATTATCACTGAAAATATTTTTTATATAAATTATTAGGAATCAATATTCTGATGGTGAAAAAAGCAGATAGGGAAAGAGCTTTCAATTATTTTTAAACTGTTTTGTTTTCTATTATATTTTTTCTTGTTTTTTCCTTATATTTGAAATTTGTATGAATAGCTTGTAATTTTTTGTTTTTGTATTTTTATCATAATCTGATGTTTCTTATACTATCTAAATATAAATGTTCTAAAATACATCTTTATTTTAATTTGTATATAATAAAAATTTTATTGCAATAAAAGCAAAATCAAATGATTCAAATGCACTAACATAAATAATCACCACACAAACGCATAAAAAATTCATTTTCTAAAACAAAACAACAACACATTAACAAAAAGTGTCATTTTGATGCGCTAATTAAAAATCAAAATTTTTGTAAATTTTTTAGATATCATCGAACATAAAATCATTTCCACAAGTAAAAACTATGGAATCCTGTTGATCCAGCAAATTTGCAATGTCATCTGGGTTAAAACATTCAAAATCAGATGTGTAATTCAGATCAGTTTCATTTCTTCTCAGGAATCCATTCTGGTGTATATCTTTTTTCCAACACGTCATTCCAATTCAACGAAGAAAAGAACGGATGTCTCTTGATCTCTTCCACATCTTCTTCAGATGCTCCTAATCTTGTTGCAGGATTTTTATCCAACAATTTCGTAATCAAATCTTTTGCAACTTCCGAAACATATACAGGAAATGAAACATGTTCTTTCAATATCATTTGATACATTTTTGGTGTATTCTCATCATAGAATGGCGGAAGACCCTTAAGCATCTCATAGACTAAAGTTCCATAACTCCACCAATCAACTGAACGTGTGCATTTCTGTTGCTGTAACTTTTCGGGCGCAATGTATTCCGGTGAATACCAACAACAAAATGTCACAGAACTAAAACAAGTGATCTTAAGATGTCCGTCTTTGTCAACTAGGATATTTTCGGGACATAATTCAAGATATATGAATCCTAATTTGTGGAGATAACCTAAGCCAAGTAAAATTTCGGCCGCATATAATACGGTACGTTGCTCACTGAAACGGACTTCGTCTCTTAGATGGGAAAACAATTCTTTGCCTGGTACATATTCTAATATCATATAAATTTTTCTCGGAGTTTGAATTGTATGATGCAATGCCACTAAAAACGGATGCCGCGCCTTGAGTAACACATTGCGCTCTGTCATTGTTTGTTCGATTTGTTCTGTTTCGAGTAATATTTGTGAATTACTTTCATCGCATATAATTGGACATCGCGTTTACATAGAACAAGTCGTACTACATATTTGCCTCTTCCAAGGACTCGAACAAGATCAAATCGTCAAGACAGATTCCATCCGCTTGAAATCTCTGTCCTCTCTTTTCTTTTTTGTTTTCGATTCCTTTTTGGGATTCTTTGCACGCTTCGACCCAGGATTGGCACTCCGCCTGACTTGGGGCTAATAGCATAAAGTACGTGATCCTGGTATAACAACTTTAAACGCGGGCTGCTCCTTGAATGCATTCTGGAGCAAGTTCGATTGAGGACTCGTGTTTTAATTCGATATATACTTTTTCTTTCTTTCATGACTCCGTGGAGTCTTATGATATTTGAATAAAATTAATAAAAAACAGTAAACAAATTATTTCTGAGGTTAATAATTTCTTCTGTAAACAAGTATTGAGTACTTTATCTCAAAAGTGCGATATAAAACATTTTATAAATTTCACAAAGACGATTATGGATTGTTTATTTCAATTTTTTTATGAAACACAAAATACTTTCACAAAATTTAAATGTACTCACTGATGTAAGAAACTTTTTCTAAAAAGAAATAATAAATAATGGATCAATCAAATTTGGATTCATCATCTCTAACATTAGATGATGTAATTGATTTTATTCCTCCCCCTCCTGAAGGTGTTGATCAAGAAACAGCAAAATCCATTATAAATTATCGGAAAACAATTTTTAACTTTCGAATTAAAAAAGTAAATACAAATATTATAGATTTTCTTAAAATATGGCCAAGAGGAAGTCCAGTTGATTTTTTTATTGCACTAGAATTCT
Source organism: Histomonas meleagridis (assembly GCF_020186115.1). Classification (NCBI taxonomy): domain Eukaryota; phylum Parabasalia; order Tritrichomonadida; family Dientamoebidae; genus Histomonas; species Histomonas meleagridis. Next base: position 789,978 of record NW_027150923.1, read on the forward strand.
GTAAAGATGATGTCCAAATTATGAAAGAAAAATTAAAAGATCAAACTTTTATTAAAACTATTATTGAAGAATCAAGTAAAAGGTGCTTTAAAGGGAAGCCAAGTGCTGAGTATGGGATTGCAAATAAATATCTTTTTGAAATAAATGAAGATAAATTATTTGAAGATGAAAAACAAACCATAAAGAAAGAATGGAGACGCTCCGAAGTTGTTCAATTCAAGCGATTGTATTTAGAGTATGGAAAAGATTTTCAATCGATATCTCATTATCTTAAAACAAAATCTGTAAACCAATGTAGATATATGTATACTAAATTAAGTAAAAACGGACGGCTTCCGAATATGGACGAAAGTTCAGATCAAGAATATATTGATGATGAATTTTCGATAAATTCATTATCATTTGTTTTTAATGGAGCAACCTTTAAAGTAGGTGAAAAACAGACAAAACTCCAGAAATATATATTCCTGAATCCAATTCCAGGACACATTGATCAAATAACAATGCAACCAATGCAAATTCCAACCATTTCTAAAGATGGGTATGTACTTGATTATAGTACCTGGTTGAAACTTTTGACTCAGAAAAAGGTAAATCCATTTACACAAAATCATATAAAATCAAAAAGAGAATTAGTTATATTAACAACAGATAACTTTCCTTATTATAAGGATAGGATTGTGAACTTGGAAGAAACTAATCCTAACAAATGATACCTAAAATAAATTTTATTTTTTTTTTTTTTAATTTTTGTCAAAAATAAAAACTCACAATTTATGTTGACATGAAATAAATTTTAGGCAAAATCCAATGTCTGTGGTCTCTGCTGGGGCTCCAGGAGGATCAAGACTTGGCAGAGAAGGTGACCCAAGCATACCACTTCCAATTGATATTGAAACAAATGGAATTATTTGCATTGGTGTAGGTTGGAAACATAATATTGTTGTATATGAAGATGGACATGCAATAGGATGGGGGAGTAATGAAGATGATCAACTAGGCATTTCATGTCGAGAAACGCTTACACCCAAACCTTTACGAGTTTTTGAAAATTATCATTTAACATGGGTACATTGCGGGGATAAAATTACTGTTGTACTAACCGAACCAGGTGATGCATATGTTATAGGTTCCACTTATGGTCGTACTCCAGTTCATTTAAACATCCCCACAGCAGTAATTTATTGTACTTGTGGAGTTGGCACAGTTTATGTAATAGATGTTAATGGCGATATTTATTCATGTTCAAGTTCCACAGGGAACTGTATTTTATATCATCTTCCCGAACCCGTTTGTGATATTGCTGCCGGTAGTGCATTTTGTATTGCATTAACAATATCTGGGAAAGCATATGCACGTGGACGTGATGCTGCCTGTGGATGTTCTAACGCACGTACTACAGATGGATTTATCCCAATCACATCCCTTTCAGGAATTACAATCTCACGAGTATTTTCATATTGCTCACACTCCATAGTATTAACCCGAGACGGCCGTATCTTTGTTTGCGGCTCCAACAATGACGGCCGAATCGGACTTAACACTCAACAACAGCAAACTTCATTTCAGCAACTTCACTTTTTTGATGGGATGAACGTTAACGAAATTGACTGCGGTGATGCGCACAGTGTTTTCATCACCGAAAGCGGCGAAATCTATGGCTGTGGCGCGAGTGATGATGGCCGAACATTTGCAGGGAAACAGAAATCGTTTCCGACACCCACAAAATCGAACATAAATGGAAAAGCAGTTTTTGTTCGTTGTGGTTGTTTTCATACTGTTGTGTTATTAAATGTTCGGAGGCCTATTCATCCAGGGCTTTTATACTTCGGGATGTTAATAGGTAATATTCGGAAGCCGAAACTGATTAAAATTACATCGAGTTTAATCATTGATGTAGCTATAGGTTCGATTTCTTCAATGGGTTTTCTCCCCGGTGATGTTGTCTTTAATGGTAATGACGTTGGAGTTGTTGTGGGTATAAAAGGAGATAAAATATGTTTAAGAATTAATGAGAATTTGGCTCTGTATAAAAAGAATTCGTTGACGTTCATGTCTAGAAATAATTGCGTGAAAAAGGAAGAAATGGCGAATTCTGGTACAAAAATGATACTCGACGCTAACCCAAAGATTTGTTTGGCATTTGGCATTCATCCGGATGATGTTGTTTTCCATTCAAAACTTTTGAGAGGAACCGTCGGCGGTTATGCCAATGGGACCGTTTGGTTTAAATTTGACAGTCTTAACGGTCGAATATGTAGGTGCAAAGGTAATTCTCTGCAAGAAATACATTCGGCTATCAAAATTATAGAATCAAAGAGAACTATAAATTATGTTAAATGTGATGATGAAGTGGAATATCCAATTGAGCCACTTGATCATTTTAATATTTGTACAGACCAAATTTTTGGAATTGTTATTGGACAAATCGGTAATATGTATTGCGTATCTGATTTGTTTTCTGGTAATTACTCATTAATTCCAAAAAAGAAAACTCACAAAATCCAAGAATTTAATTTGTTTAAACAATTTGATGTTGTTCAAACACCAAACGGATGCGGAGCTATCATTGCTTGTAATGACCAAAACGTTCTTATGTTGACAGATGAAAATCTTTTAAATAATCATCCACCGACAATTGAACACGATCTTAAACTAATTTATCGTGCCTTTGGCGATGGCTATGTTGAATATAATGGCCAACAAATCTTTGTTGGAATTTCAAGATTTGATCCATCTGGACCAATTCCGGGAGATATTTATTCCACGAAAATTGGCTTTGTTCGAATTTTAGGATCTTTAAATGAGAAAATTATGTGCTGTACGAACCTTGAGATATCTAATTTCGATGTTGAACTTATTGAGTTTGAAAGCTTAACTTCCGAATGTTTTGTTCGTGTTAGCCGCAGAATGTTGCAATGTAAGCAAAAATATTCATTAGCAACAGGCGGAAGCGTTGAGGTATCAATTGACATTGGAAGTTTTGCGAGAATGAAATTTTGTGCTTGTGATGAATTCGAACTTTGTGGCGTTAAATATATTGTGTTCGGATGTAAAGATGAATATTTATGGGTTTTGAAGGAAAACTGTAAAGGATTAATGTTTATAGAGGGAGAATGTGACGCATTCCCTATGTGCGAGGCTAAATTGGTGTCAAGGCCAACGAAACATTACGAAAAGTTCTTTAAATAAATGTTTGTATTCATAAAAATATATCATGCGAAAAAATATAAGAAATTGTGCTCTTCAAAATATGTTTCAAGTGCATAAATTTTTGGGTTTTGTGATTAAGGAGGCATTTTAGAAAAATATATCAAAAATGGATATGACTTTATTGCTGGTCACGATTCAATCACATTAGAATTCCTTGAAGATGGTGAACCAATAGGCTTAACAAATGTATTCATTTTAATGGAGAAACTTCACCAGAAATCCAAAATGATGCATTTGTTAATATAAAAGCGACAAGAGTTATGACGATAGAAACATATCAAAATGAAACATTTGGAAATATGGAAATTTCTAAGGGAACAACACTTGACGAATGTCTCCCGCCAACACTCACATTCACTAATTCCTATACATTTACTGAATCGGATTCACTAACTGCATCAGTTGCTTATTCATCTGATGTAACTTTATCTTTAACACATTAGTTCACTTTAACTCATTCATTATCTGTTATATATCGACAAATGTCATTTATTACGATTACACTGTTATATATTATTCGTCTTATTACAGTTATTATTCTGACTTTTATACATTAGTTGTCACTGATGTTACACCAAAAGATAATTCGATATCAAATGAATTGTTAATTGGTATTATATGCGGCGCTATTGTGATAGTTTTGATAATTGTCGGAATCGTAATATTTATGATTAAATATCAAAATAAGAAGCGAAAACAAAATGAAGAAGAAATGAATATTTCAGATGAAAATAATAATAAAATTAATGAAATAGATAATACATTTTCGGTTGGGATTAATAATTCAAATATTGAAGAAGATCCATTTGCAGACGATTTCAAAGAAGAAAAATTTATCAGTCAGATATAAATAAAATATTTTAAGAACAAAATATTTTAATTTGTTTATTAATTTAATAAATACGAACATTTTTGTTATTTAGCAAATTTTATGTTTCTTCTATTATAGTAAATCCAATTTATCCAAATCATAAACAGTAAAAGTAAATGATAAATTATATTAAAGAAAAAATTGGAAATTTAGAGATATTATGGTAAAAATACACTATTTTTTTAAAAATCAAAAGAAAGATATTCCAATTTCAAATAAGTGTTCGTCTTTAGTAGTTCTGCTTTTTTTAGTATAGACCATGGTCAGCTGGATGTATGAAAGCTTACAATTTTAATTGAAAAATGAAAGAAGAAAGTTGTATGCATCCACCACCACTTCAAAAATTTGTTTTAACTATAATTGTTCACACCATTTTATTATACCTTTTTCCTTATACATATCCACACATTGTCATAGCATCCTTTTGTCGGAATGAATTGACATAATTTATTTTCAGACAAAAAATTGATGTAATTAATGGCTAACTAAATTTGTTTGAATTATGTATACATGTATATGTATGCAAAAAAAGTCGAATGATTTTACAACAATGATTTTGTTGTAAGGGGGAAATGTAATTGAAATTTCTCTTTATTTCACTTTAAACAATTTCTTTTTATTTCAAATTATGTAACCAAACAACTTCAAAGCTCATTAAAATATGTTACGTGTTTTAAAAATTCTTTAACTTTTTATATTTGTTTATTCAATAAGTTTTTTAGAATGATATCAATTCTTTACCAAAATGGAAAGAATTCCATTTGATCATTTGCTTTATCTGTTATATCATCTTGGATTCTTTCTTTTTTACGAAACATTTCAATTATTTCGGTATAATCATTTTCTTTTGCGAACATGTATGCTGTAAAAAATACTTTATATAATTTTCAAAGATGATATTAAATTAAAAAAAATTTGAATAAACATTAAGCTTTATTAACAACCATCTTTAGCATTTATATCAATTCCTTCTTGTTCAAGTAATATCTTTACTATTTCTATGTGACCATTTTCAGAAGCAAACATAAGAGCGGTTTTAAATATATATAATATTTTCCAAATATTTTTTTGATATATGAAATTGTTAAAACAAATATTAAAATAAATACATAATCATTTTTGGTATTTATATCAACACCTTTTTGTGGAAGAAGTAATTTAACTATTTCAGTATGTCCACTTTGAGATGCTAATATAAGAGGTGTATTAAATAACAAAAATAATTTCCATAAAAAAATTTAAAACATCAAATTATTTGTGAGAATGTTTTATAAAATTAATAAATACTTTGAGTATTAATATCAATTTCTTCTTGTTTAAATAATATTTTGATTATTTTCTTGAAACCATTATTATAATTTGCATACATAAATGCGTTCCAAAGTAATTTGAATTAGTTCCAAATATTATTTTAAATTATCAAATAAATGAAATGTTTATTTTCTATATTGAATAAATATTTTTAATATTGATATCAATTCCTTTTTGCTCGATTAGTAATTTAAATAATTCGATATTTCCTCTTTGAGAGGCTGTAATAAGTGCTGTATTAAATATTTTAAATATTTTCCAAATATTATTTTGAAATATAAAATTATCTAAATAAATATTAAATAAAATAAATAAATACTTTTAGCATTAATATCAATTCCTTCTTGTTCAAGAAGTAATTTAACGATTTCTATATAGAGTAGCGGGAAAAACCACTTTAAATCAGGAAAAAACCCTTTAAATCGAATAACTATATTTAGCATCAAGACTAGCAAACAGCTATCCTTTCTAGCTTATTGCTTGCTACAAACAATATTTTTGATTTTTTAGAATAAAGATAATGAATTGATTGTATGCAATTAATAAAATACTCAATAGTAATTGTCTAAATTGATCTTTTTTGTTCCTTAGTAAAACAGGGAACCTAGATGGGTCCCTCGGGTAACCGATAGCGGAGGCTAGTGCACTAAAAAGCAGGTTTCTCAATTTTTCCTTATTTTTTGCAACTTTATCATGATAAGATTGTTTTATTAAACGATTTCCCATCTGATAAAAAAACAGAAAGCTTTAGAATCTGTGATCTTATTCTCTTCTCACAAGATTAAAAATTGAATAGACTCATAGGGGATATTCACAATATATTCGTTATGACGATGCATGCTTTTTATTACTTTTTGCTAAATTTACTCCAGTTTTTCATAGAGGGACCCTAAAGGGGTTTTTCCCGGCTTAGAGGTATTTTTCCCGGTACTCTAACCTTCTTCATTAGCTCTAACAAGTGCTGTTTTAAATAATTTGAATAATTTCCAAATATTATATTGAAATATCATTTTATCTAAATAAATATCAAATAAAACAAATAAATATCTTTAGCATTAATATCAATTCCTTCTTGTTCAAGAAGTAATTCAACTATTTCTGTATAACCATTATAAGATGCATTCATAAGTGCTGTTCTAAATAATTAAAATAATTTCCAAATATTGTTTTGAAATCATAAATTATTAAAATAAAATCCAAATAAAATAAATAAATATCTTTAGCATTAATATCAATTCCTTCTTGTTCAAGAAGTAATTTGACTATTTCTATATAACCTTCTTCAGATGCTCTAACAAGTGCTGTTTTAAATAATTTGAATAATTTCCAAATATTATATTGAAATATCATTTTATCTAAATAAATATCATATAAAATAAATAAATATCTTTAGCATTAATATCAATTCCTTCTTGTTCAAGAAGTAATTTAACGTTTTCTATATGACCATTTTCACATGCATACATAAGTGCTGTATTAAATATTTTAAATATTTTCCAAATATTATTTTGAAATATAAAATTATTAAAATAAATATTAAATAAAATAAATAAATACTTTTAGCATTAATATCAATTCCTTCTTGTATTAAAATATATTTAACAAGTTCAATATTTCCTGACTCTAATGAAAATACTAAAATATCTTTCGGAATTTGATTACTTTCAAGAAAATGTTTAATGAGAAATATGTTTCCAATTTTTGTTGATTCATTAATAATGTTTTCGCAAATTAGCATCCCTTCTTTTTGTAAAAATATAAAAATTTCATAATTATGAGATGAAATACACTTCTTTCCAAATTCTTCTAAATTATTAATTTCAGCAATTTCATTCTCATAAAGATATTTAAAAATATCATTTCGATGAAACTTAATTGCTGTTTCATATGCACCTTCAAATGTTGAATGATTTTGTTCACATAAATGAATAATTTCTTTATTTCCACCTGCAACTGCATATTTACCTGTATTTTTTATATCCGAACCATTCATAAGTAAATATTTAAAACATTTAATTGATCCGAAAAATGCTGCATAATCAATTAATGTAACATTTCTTTGATTAACAAATGAATATCTTTCATATATTGATGATTCAATTGCTTGATTAAAATCAAAATCATTTTGTGATGATACTTCTTGAAGTTTTTCTATTTCATCTTTTCGAATTATTTTTGCAATTTCATTCGGATTTTCTCGCTCTTCAATTAATTTCTTATGAAGTTCCCAATCATTCTTTGAAAGTTCTTCAAAGTTTCCCATATTTCGTTTCAAATATTTATTTTTTTCTAGAAATTTTTTGGACATGTAATGTATAAAATATGATTCTTTTCTCATCTGTTTAACTATGTTTGATTCGCATAAATTTTCTTGAATCATTCTCTCAAGAAAATAATTTGATTCTTGAGAATATATATTTAAAATCATTTGTAAAAAAACTTTATGTATTTTTCTTTGAATCTGTTTGTTATCTTCAAATTTTTTTATTTCTTTAATGAAATTCATATAGACTTCTAAATCATTCATACCTGCTACAAATGATGAATAAATTATTTGACTAATAAGTAAGTTAAATGAATACTGATAATTATTATCAAGTATATCAAACACTGAAATAGCTGCTTGAACAACATTTTCTTTATTTAAGGAAAATATTTTTTGTTGAATAAACTGAATTGTTTCCCAATTGTTCATTTTGTTTTATAGTACCGGACAAGCAAACCTAGTGAAAATCTTTTCGCCCTTATCGGCACAGAAAGTTATATTTTAACGGCCCCGATAAACTTATAAGGGGGTTTATGAACATTTAAAATTTGTAAACGTATATAAAATAAACTCATCTCCAAAAATCCGTAACCTCTTTCTACTTTTGAAAGTAATTCGATGGTTTATCCTTACGGATTTTTGGTTAACTTACAATAATCAAAAAGTAGAAAAAATTTATTGAATTACAAAATTTAATGCAAAATGTTTGGGTGCTGTATTAGTGGCTAATATTTTGCATCGGGTGTTGTATCAGGAACTTGTAACGACTTTCAATCTCTGGGGGCGTCCGATTGACGAAAAATTTCGATATTTTGATAAAATCGTCTCCAAATTGTGAATGATATATCATTATCATATGGTTATCAAAAAACGTCCAAGGGTTATCTGCACTCAAATATGTTTGGTATTTTCTGATATTAGTATCGATTGGTAATTTATGACTGGCAACTAGAAATTGTATTGTTTTCCCATTATTGTCTAAACATGCAAGGATTCTCGCCCTAAATGAAAGAACAAGTTTGTTGATAGTACTCATAATAATGAAATCCCAGCATTGAACAAGATATTGTATAACTTCATCTATATTTTTTGGGTTGTGTGCATTAACGAAATGTTTTAATATACCCCACAGGTTTTCTATTGGGAACAGATCACAACTATTTGGTGGCCAATTATTTAACCAAACGCACATCGCATTGAGAAAATCTTTCGTATAATAATAGGTATGAGATGGTGCTCCATCTTGTTGCCATATCCATTGACGTTGGCCAAAAATGTGATCAAGTGTGGTAAATACTGAATGAGTTTATAAAATTTCAACATACTTTTTTGAATTTTCGGTTCCATATATATAAATTAAATCGCTTTTATAATTGACCTCAATAGCTGCAAATGCCATAACTCCTTTTGGAAATTTTTCTTTTAATGCTATAATCTGATCTGAGGTTTCACCGTTTTTCCGCCAAACCCATTTCCCGTCTGACCTTAAACAAAACCGCGATTCGTCGGAATAAATCATTTTGTCGTATCGAAAATTAAGGTCATTTAGTATATCTGTTGAAAAATTTATGCGTTTTGATATTTGTTGTTCACTTAAATTTTGACACACTTTACAAGGTTTCCAGTTATACTTAAGTTTGTGCCTTGCTCTATTCATCGAAGTTGGAGATAAAGGTAAAATCAATGATAATGATCTATCACTAATCGTCGGATCAGCAGACGTAAAAGCATCAACTTGTTGCATCATTGAATCTGTAAGCTTTGTTGGCCTTCCTCTTTGTGCTGGAGAAAAACATTTTTTATTTTGTTTATAGTAATTTGAAGTTTTATTAATTCTTTCATTACTACAATGACAAACATGTGAAATAAATTTGATTGTGTTCCCTTTGTTTTTAATATTTAAAATGTTCCATTCTTTGGATTTCGATGGGTCATATCCTTCGTATTCCATCTAAATGACTTTTGAATTGCTATTTGGTCTTACGGATTTTCGGTAATAAGTTTAGATAAATTTATGTATCCAATTTTATAATAGACTACAAAAATTGAAAATTTAAATTTCACCATTTTGTTAGCAGATAAAAAGTGACAGAAATTTGATTGTAAATATGAAAAAATATTGAAATCTAATTCCATTTTTTTTTCCTGGGACAGAAAATATGTAAAAATTTATATTTATTTTCATTTTTAGTTGTCGTTCCACAATGAGAAAACACAAAATATTTCATTACATTAAAATGTTAATTTATTATTATTATACGTTTTATATTTTTTTTTTTTTCATTTTCTCTTTATTGCTTCCATTATTTTTATGTAAAATGGCCATATTAAACCTAATGCAAGGGATCCCAATGTTACCAACGTCTGCAACACAGCCACGATATGACTCGAAGTGAATTTTGCGATTTTTTGATCAATTCGACTTGTGTATTCGACTGCATCTCTGTTTGAATTATACCATTTTTCCTTAATACAATCTATTGTACCATTAACATCTTTAATGACAATTGTCATAGAAATCATTTTCGTCGATAATTTCTTCAATTTGTTGACAAAAACATACAATTGTTTTAACGAAATTTTGTATTTCATTTAATTCATTTCCAATTTTTATATGTTCTTCATAACTATCAATAAGTCCTTCGATGTCATCAATGTTTGGATTAATGTTTTGTGTCTCGAAAAACGAATAAACATTTTCATAATCAAATGTCGAACATTCATAAGCCGTATATAATAAGATAATTCTGCTATATTATCTGGATTATCAAATTCTGATGAAATAATTTGAAACAAAAATATGATTTAAAATTATTAATATGTATACATCATTGGGGTGTGGCAATTCAGTAAATAATTATTTTAAATTAATGTGTAATTTAAGTACTCTGCCGTGAAAAACCTGTAGATGACAACAAATTAATTTAATGATGGAAGAAATGGCACCTTTGCACGAGGAAAAGTCAAAGGAAATTGATGAAGAGGAAGAAAATGCTGAGCTTTGATTAAAGCAAAAATTTTCTTTTTTCCAAAGAATCACTTAAATAAACACTAAATACTGACTCTTTGTAATGAGTTTTAATTAGAGATAAATTATACAATCTGAAATTTTAACATATGTTCAGTCCCGAAAATATTGCGAAATTTACAAAATTAAATCGAAAAAAAATTATTAAATATATATTACTAAATATGTTCTCTATGAATAATGCTACAGTGTAGACGTGGGTTATAATAAGGTGTTAGTCTATATGTTTTTCATTGCAGTCTATATTTATAATGTATTAATACTTTATCTAAAGAAATTGTTTTATACTTCAAACACATAACAAAAATGAATAATATTATTATATAATAACGTCAAAAAAAATAATAAAATTTGAAGAAATTATTATTTATTAAAAAGTAACAGAATTATCTAAAAATGAATCAGTTTCATTTTCGGGAAAACAAAATCCATTAATTTCGGTATTATTAAACAAAAACAAGAAATCGCCCAAAAAAACAGTGGTGTTTGGAACCATTTCGTTTGGAAGTTCTTTGTTCCATAAAACAAATCGATTTGTTTCATCATTAGATGTCGATGCTTTAATAATTTTATTCGGGATTATTTCTTCCTTTATTATATTATCTTCTTCCATGTCATATAATGTAAATTTACTTTCAGATATAATAATTAATTTATTTTCATTAATTTTGAAATTTAAAACTTTCTCGCCAACAGAAAAAGTGCAAACTTTTTGTTCGCCTTTGAATATTTGAATAAAACCGTTGACACAACCGACAACGATATAATTTCTTGATGATGAAAGAGCAGTTATAACACTTGGAATTTTGTAAATTATTTCTGAATCATCTGTAGAAATAGCAAGAGTGAAATCATCACCAGTAGAAACAATAAGGTTTGAATCAATACAAGATACAAATTGTGCATTGTTTTTGAAATGGTAAATTTTTTCATCACTTACAATTTTGTATGAAACACCTCTGACTGCTTTGTCGTAGTCAAGAAGAATTCTATGAATGGAACCATCTGAACATGAAAGAGCAATCACTCTTGGATTATAATCTGATGTACTAATGTCATTTATTTTCGATCCGATTTTAAAATGTTTTACAAAATTTAGTGTGCTTTTAATTTGATCAAAATATAATAATGATAAAAAATATCCATTAGATGCCCAGACTTCACCTGATCCCTTTGACGAGAAAACCTTGTTTATTTGATTACTGAGTTGATTACTTGGAAGGGGATCAAACGGAGAGAGTTCTCCCATTTTGACACTTTTATTTTAAACGGCTGTTCTATGGTTGTAACTGAAAATACCGTTTATTTTATAAACTATAGAATTTTATTTTTAATTTTTCTTGTTCTTCTAAACTAAAGTTTAATATTTTTGAAAAAACTTAAATCGATAACGGAAAGGCTTTAATGTAAATATTCCAATTTTACTTGAATTATAAATAGTTTCAACAGTTACAACACCAAATAAATTTTCAATTCCTTCTAAGAAAATTAACGTTAATTTTTGTTTGTTTTATCATTTTAATTTTAATATTCTAATTAGATTTAATAATAATCATCCCATTGATATTACATAACAAATCGAATGATAAAATTGTGAATTATTTTTAAACAGCATTGATTATTAGGATCTTATCTTTCAATCGAATAAAACAGAATTAATCGAAGAGATATTTTTTTTTTACATAATTATAATTGTGTTACATTTTTATTTTGATCACTATTAGAATCAAATAATATCAATAAATTAAGGAAACAAACCAGACACGTAAAGGTGCATCTATCTATGTATAAATTTTTACAGTTAAAATATTAATATTATTATTAATGAAATTTCTAAAGCAAAAAAACATTACTTTTTATATTCTTTTATTGAAAATTGATTATATTAATAATTACTCCATGTCAATGTCAATAAATATAAAAATATTTATCATTATTGTTATTTTGTCTTTTTCAAAAATCTAAATATAGTTAATTCATAATTTAATTTTTGTTCATCATATTCGATACCATCAATTTCCTTAAGGAGATTCACAATTTCTTTTTTCTTTTCTTTAGCTGCAATTAAAATTGCTGTATCAAATAATTTTAATAATTTCCAAGTATTGTTATAAAACATCAAAATAGAACAACAAAAATTAAATTACGTAAAAAGATATTTTTAGCATTAACATTAATTCCTTCTTGTTCAAGAAGTAATTTAACTGTTTCTATGCAGCCATTTCTAGAAGCAATCATAAGTGCTGTATAAAATATTTTAAATAATTTCCAAATATTATTTTGAAATCCAAAATTATCAAAATTAATTTTAAATAAAAAAAATAAACGTTTTTGGCATTAATGTCAATTCCTTTTTGTTCAAGAAGTAATTTAACGATTTCTGTACGACCATTTGAAAATGCTAAAATAAGTGCTGTATTATATAATTTAAATAATTTTCAAATATTATTTTGAAATATTAAATTATTAAAATAAATTTTAAATAAAACAAATAAATATCTTTAGCATTGATATCAATTCCTTCTTGTTCAAGAAGTAATTGAACTATTTCTGTATGACCATAATAAGATGCATTCATAAGTGCTGTTCTAAATAATTAAAATAATTTCCAAATATTATTTTGAAATATTAAATTATGAAAATAAATTCTAAATAAAACAAATAAATATCTTTAGCATTAATATCAATTCCTTCTTGTTCAAGAAGTAATTTAATTACTTCTATATTACCTTTATAAGATGCAAATATAAGTGGTGTTTCAAATAATATTCATTATCTCCAAATAATAATATCATATATTAAAATATAAAAATAAAAATTAAATGAAAGAATCAAACATTTTTAGCACTAACATCAAAACAATTTTGGTCAAGAAGGAATTTAAGTGTATCTATATGTCCATTTCTAGAAGCATACATAAGTGCTGTATCAAGATATTTAAAAAAATTTCTTTAATTATTTTGAAACATTAAAAGATTGGAACAATTATTAAACAAATTATATATACATTTTTCAAAGTTATATCATTTCCTTCTTGTTCAAAAATTAATTTAAAAGTTTCAAAGTTAACATTTGATGCTGCTGCCATAAGTGCTGTTTCAAATATTATAAACAAATTCCATATATATTTATGATATATTAAATTATATAGACAAAAATTATTTACGAAAAATAAATATTTTTTATATGAATATCAATCTTTTTTTGATCAAGAAGTAATTTAACTAACTCTGGCTTGCAGTATCTAGCTGCATATATAATTGCTGTATTAAATAACTCCAATAATTTCCATATGTTTTGCTAAAATATCAAATAATTGATACAAATATTAAATGATGTATATAAATATCAGTGGAATTAATATCAATACCTTCATTTTCAAGAATCAGTTTAACTTTTTCTATTCTATCAAACCTGCATGCTGTCATAAGTATTGTCATAAATAATTTGAATAATTTCCAAATTATATTTTGAAATATCATAATATTAAAATATATTTTAATTAAAACAAACAAATATCTTTATCATTAATGTCGATTTCTTGATGTTCAAGAAATAATTTAAATATTTTTTCAACATTTGTTTGCATTAAAACTGTTTTAAATAATTTTAATAATTTCCAAATATTATTTTGAAATATTAAATTATGAAAATAAATTCTAAATAAAAGAAATAAATATCTTTAGCATTGATATCAATTCCTTCTTGTTCAAGAAGTGATTTAACTATTTCTGTATGACCATTTTCAGATGCTAAAATAAGTGCTGTTTGAAATAATTTAAATAATTTCCAAATATTGTTTTGAAATCATAAATTATTAAAATAAAATCCAAATAAAATAAATAAATATCTTTAGCATTAATATCAATTCCTTCTTGTTCAAGAAGTAATTCAACTATTTCTGTATGACCATAATAAGATGCATTCATAAGTGCTGTTCTAAATAATTAAAATAATTTCCAAATATTATTTTGAAATATTAAATTATGAAAATAAATTCTAAATAAAACAAATAAATATCTTTAGCATTAATATCAATTCCTTCTTGTTCAAGAAGTAATTTAACGTTTTCAATATGACCTTTTTCAGATGCTTTCATAAGTGCTGTATTAAATACTTCAAATAATTTCCAAATATTATTTTGAAATATAAAATCATTAAAATAAATTCCAAATAAAACAAATAAATATCTTTAGCATTAATATCAATTCCTTCTTGTTCAAGAAGGAGTTTAATCATATCTACATTATCGTTTTTAGATGCTGCCATAAGTGCTGTATTAAGCAATTTGAATAAATTTCAAATATTATTTTGAAATATCACATTAATGAATAAAATGTACATATAAAATTTATAAATATCTTTGTAATTTATATTATATTTCTTATTTTCGATTAAATATTTTGCAACATGAATTTTGTCAAATTTGGCTGCTTTTATAAGTGCTTCCTTATAATGATTAAATAAATTTTAAATATGAATATGAAATTCCAAAATATTAAAATAAATTAAATGAAAAAGTTAAAAACAAAATCATCTTCTTCAAATTCATCTGGGTAATCTAATAGTAATTCTACAAGTTCAATGTTTCCATTTTCAATTGCACAATCAAGTTCATTCTCAAAAAAATTTTAGAAATCATTTCAATGAGACAAAAGTAATCCCATTTCCTATTCTAATTCCTTTGATTCCAAGAAGCATTTTAACAATTTCTGTATTTCCATTTTGACATGCATATGTTAATTCTGTATTAAATGAATAAAATGAATACCAAAAATTTAAATGATACAGGATTTTTTTATAAAAAATATCAAAAATTAATAATAAACTTCAAAAAAGTAAATTTTACAATAAAAAATCAAAAGTAATATGTAAAGCATAAATATAAATATTTTTTTGTTGAAGAAGTAATTTTACAATTTCTGGATAACCTTTTATACATGCAATTTGAAGTGATGTATGAAAAATACAAAAAAAATTCCAAATTTTATTTTGAAATATTAAATCTATTTCGTTCAAATAGAAGATAAAAACTACACAATCATTAACATCAATATTATCTTGTTCAAGAAGATATTTAACAATTTCAGTACAACCATTTTCTGTTGCATAAGTTAATGCAGTATGTTTAGAAACACCATTTGGTGATACATATAAATGAAATTAATACTAAAATGTTCATTAATATTATTAATACCTTTTTCTTCAATAAGATATTTAACAAGTTCAACATTTCCTGAACCTGATGCAAGTACTAAAATATTTGGTGGAATATTATCTTTATTAAGAAAATCTTTGATAAGATACAAATTACCATGGATCGCTGATTCACGAATAATATCATTAATCTCAATTTTATCTTCTAAAAATGAAAAAATTTGATAATTATGATATTGAATACATTTTATTATGTCACTTATATTTTTGTTTTTGATTCTTTCAAAAATTTCCAACGATTTCGTTGGAAAATCAAAATTCATTTGAATTTTTTTAATCATTTCTAAATTTATAGAATTTTCTTGATTGCCTTTTTCTAAATTTTCTAAATTATTTTCATAAAGATATTTAAAGATATCATTTCGATGAAACTTAATTGCTGTTTCATATGCACCTTCAAATGTTGAATGATTTTGTTCACATAAATGAATAATTTCTTTATTTCCACCTGCAACTGCATATTTACCTGTATTTTTTATATCCGAACCATTCATAAGTAAATATTTAAAACATTTAATTGAACCAAAAAATGCTGCATAATCAATTAATGTAACATTTCTTTGATTAACAAATGAATATCTTTCATATATTGATGATTCAATTGCTTGATTAAAATCAAAATCATTTTGTGATGATATTTCTTGAAGTTTTTCTATTTCATCTTTTCGAATTATTTTTGCAATTTCATTCGGATTTTCTCCCTCTTCAATTAATTGTTTATGAAGTTTCCAATCATTTTTCGAAAGTTCGTCAAAGTGATAATAAAAATTATTGAAAAAATCAGATGATAATTTTTTTATTTCATGAATTTCTTCATCTTTTAGAAGGTGTGCAAAATAGAGCTTTTTAAAATTATATGTAAAATTTAAATTTTTTATATCATATAAATTATGTTCAATTAGTTTTTCCGTGATAAAATATGATTCATTTGTTTCAGATGTAACAATAAAGTTTATGAACATGTTGATTATATTTGAAATATTTGGATTGATTTTTTTTTCTTTGATTTCAAGAATTTGCATAAATTTTAAATAAATTTCAAAATTTTTCCTATGTGAAACAAAAGAGTAATATACCATTTGGGATATCATAAAATTAAATGTATATGAAAATTCCTCATCATAAGTGTTCATTATTAATTCAACTGAAGATTCAACATTATTATCATCTAGGCTAAAAATAATTTGAACCATATTGCTTAATTTATTAAGGCATTCGAATTTAACCATCCAGTAAAAATGCTCGACCATGAGTGAATAAAGTATTGAAACATAAACGTCAAATTATGACGAACATCAGAATCACATTACTTGAAATTAAATAATAAACGGCACAACGATAAATTTAACGTTCTTTCAAAAGTTGATGATCGATATCGTCGTTATCGTCAAATTTATAACGATACGCCAATATAAACTGGCATTTTTTTTTGTGAATTTTGATAGGATTGTTTTTCGTGGTTTGAATATCACTTAACATTTGAGTGATGCTTGTTTCAGAAAGAAATGAGCACGAATTCACTAAGGAAGAACAACGTCGTATCATTGATTCTCTTGACTTGTTCGAAATTTCAGAAAAAAATATACATAAAGGAAAATTCTGTATTGATAGAGGAATCATCAAATACACAGGACAAATCGTTGCAATGAAAAGAGCCTTAACAGAAGATTCATATAAATCACTTGTTAATGAATTCAAGACGTTATGTAAATTATCACATCCAGCAGTCCAATCATTAGTTGGTTTTTATTCCAATCCTGATTACAAAAAGGCAGTTCTTATTACCCCGTTTTATATTAATGGTACTTTACGTAACATCATTAATTCACCTCCTTCAGAATGGAATTTACTTACAAAAACTATGATTATCTTTGGAATTGCTACTGGTTTAAAGTATCTTCATGAGAAAGGTATAATACATCATGATCTTAAATGATAATATTCTCATTGATGATAACTTTCATCCAATTATTGCAGGTTTTGGTGATTCACATAAAAATCCTAAAGGAGAACTAATGTTCACACTTCCATATATTGCACCTGAAGTTTTATCAGGAGGACAATATACACCAAAAACTGATGTATATTCATTTGGGCTTCTTGTAAATGAAATTTTTTCTGGATCTCCTCCTTATAAAGGTTTGAGTAATCAACAAATTAATGAGAACATTGCGGATGGTAATCCTCCTCAAATAGCATCTAAAATCCCGGATTTATTCAAAAAAATATTTATGAAATGCATTAAAAAGGATCCAAGTAAAAGGACAAAATCAAAGGATATATTTAAGAAGATAAAGAATGGCCTTGATGATTTACAAGTTAATAGATCAGTTCTTGACACATATAAAAATCAATTATTGGATTCAGCATTATGTCCATTAAATAATTTTATTATTCCAACACCTTTAATTGAACTTCCTGGAAAACCACATCCAACGAATAAAGAAGGATCTTATCCAATATTATTAGATGTATTTGAGTCTGTTTTGAAAAAAGCAGGAGATAGATCAATTGTTTTGGTGATGCTCTTTGGTCCATATCAATCAGGAAAATCTACATTTCTTCGGACACTTACTGGAAACGCGGCATTTTATGCAGGTAAGGGTATAAAAAGTCAAACACAAGGAATTTTAATTGATGGTCCATATATTGTTTCTGATTTAATTAATAGGCTTGATGATAATTATTGTCAACTAAAAGAGAAATGTAATTCACTTGATATTGATAAGGATACGGCAATGTTTTTCATTGATTCACAAGGTATTGGCGATGAAGATTATGAATTAAATCTTAAACCAGTATTGGATAAAGTTAATTCAGTATTTACATCAATAACAACAATATGTCTTACTGTATCTAATTTCAATGATAAAGTTGATGATATGAAAACAATATTAACAACAATTCGTCGTGCACAACTTTCTTCATCTTTTCCATTATCAAAAGTTTATTTTCTTGTGAAAAAATATCAAGACCTAAATAATGTTTTGCATTTAATGGATCCTGAAGAATATAAAGTAAATATTTCTGGATTTACAAAATTATGGTGGAATGAGCATAATATTGCAAAAAACCTTTATAGGCCAGATTCATTAATGCCATTGCCACTCGGAGATGTTGAACATAATTATCCTGGTTATGTTAATACAGTGTACCAAAGTTTATATTATATTTTAAGTTCCATACCTAAAGTAAAATTTGAATCCGACCAATACATACAAGCACTGAAATATAGTTCTTATCCATTATTTGATCCATACTTTATGAACTTTATGAATCTTGTTTTGAGATTTGAAAATGAAAAAATACCAAATACACTTGACTCATCTCTTAGATATTGTTGTTCATGTTGTATGCTTCTTAATACAATGATCACAGCAGAAATAAATTCTATTTCTAAATTTGATGATCTAAAAGAAAAAAGAGAGAATTTAGAAGGATTAATTAATATTAATACAAATATTGTATTGCCATATATTTTAGGGAGTGAAGAAATACCATTCGTTGACTTTAACCAGTATGTATGCGAAATTAAAAGTGATGTCCGTTCATATTTTTATGCAAATAAGGCAAAATCTCAAAGCACAACATTTAACCAAATTATAAAATTTTATGCTGATGTCTGGAGTGATATTGCAATAAATGCATACAAGCCAATAAACAAAGTAATTGGATATATTCCGGTTATCAGAACAATTGCAAATGTTTATTATAATGGTGTAATAATTTTAGGAAAGAGTATACTATCGTTGTTTTATGAAGGAAATAAAACACATGAATATGATTCCACAACAACCTTATATCCTTATATTTGGGAAAGAGACATTAGAGAAAGAAAATTTAGTGTAATTGATATGGGTCAAATTACAAAAAGATTGGTTAAAAGTGATCAACCATTATATGTATTTTATGATCAACCGAATCATGATTCAACACTTCTTTTTCAATCTTTAACAGGTATAAAACTTGATGCAAAAGATGATAAATATATAATACTTCATGATAATGTTACTTTATCAAAAGTGATAACAAGATTTGAACGCTATTCCAAAAAACGAACATCTACACTTCCTTCACAAATAAATTTCATCTATGCTAAAGGCATTAATGAAGAAGAACTTCGCAAGATCGAATCTACACAAGGAGTAAACACAATTTTTATTACGTCCTTTAAAGAAGGTGAGCGTTTAACAGTCTTACCGAAAAATGTACAAATGTTAAATGCTTTTATATTATCAGATAATTATTTTCATTGGGGCGTATATAAATTATTTTATAAGAAGGAAATGTGGCGCGTAAATAACTATTATAATGGAATCAATAGAAAATCTGTTAAATTTTTGCCAATTTATGCATCTGATTATCAATTTGATAAACATGGACCTCGATGCGTTACATCAATTAAATACGGGTGCAGATATATACTCAAGGATCCCAACTTAGTCTTGAAAAGTGATGAAATCAGAGAATTTGAAACAAGTACACTGGATTATGAGCCAAATAAATAAAATGATTTTTTTTTTATTTTTTACATTTTTTTTTTAATTGCACTTATTTCCACATTTAAGTATTTTGTTCCCAATATTTTTAAATTACTAATTGAAAAAGAAGGAATTGATATAAATGCTAATAATATTATTTGATTTTATTCAAAGCTTATTTTAGAAATTTCATGTTTTATAGAAATATTTGGTATTTATTTGAATCGTTTTATACAGCATCTTTTTATGGACATGATGAAATTGATAAATTATTAATTGAACTAAAAGGTATTTAATGTTAATGCTTATTTATATTATATAATGTTTCGTTCATAAATTTGATAAAATTTAGAATTTCATTTCATTCAGTCAAATGATTACATTAATTTTTTTTTATATATAGTTCATTATATATTTCTGTGTTTTTTAAAGAATTTTAGGTGGTAATGAAAGTGTTTTTGGAATTTCATATGTAATTAAATTGATAATTTTTTCTTTTATTTCTATCACATTTACAATTCCTTTATATAAGCCAATAGCCAAAAATCATATTAATAATATTTATTTAAAAAGAAGACATTCTCTGTTGAAATCTATTTATCGATGCTTGATCACCTATAAATTCACCAATGACTTCGGGGCACCCCTGTATCGTTTCTTTTACAAATTGAATCATTTGTCTTAACGTCTGCTCGTTCAATTTGAATGATCCCAAAACTTTTTCTTTGTAAGCCAACGTTTGAACGAATACTCGTAAAAATTCCTTCAAGAAAACCTTCGCGATATCAGGTATATTCTGTATTAACATCAATAAAGATTGATAAATATGTTGAGCCTCCATTTCATCACCTTTAACAGGTAATAATGTCAACATTTTTGGTAAATATTTATTGAAGTCGAAATTTTGTGGGAATTTTAACATCAAAGAACATAACAATGATATAACGTCAGTCATTGTTGCCCAATAATGAAGTTGACCAGAATTCTCTTGTTCGAATAATAATATATCAACTTTCTGGAGTATTTCCGGTATTTTTTGTAACATTAAGTTTGGCTCGTTGTCAATTACTTCACGTATAGCTATAATTGGCTCAGGTATTACAGTGAAGTTACAAATTGATATATTATCTATAAATGCTTTTAGAATGAATTTCTTTTGTAATGATGGTATGTTATTTAAGAAATTAATATAATATTGCCGTAAAACTCCAATATATTGCGATAATTCGAATTCACTTTCAACATGTTTCCGATGATCTAAAAATTCATTAATCGGAAATATGTTCGGAATTTTCGTTGCAATTGTAGCAAAGAATCGATATATTTGCATCGATAAAGTTAAAAATGCTTTTTCCGAATTATCAGTTTCTTCATTTTGACATTCCAATTTATTATTTAATCCGATTTTCCCATATTTAATTGATTCCATTATTAAGTCATCAGGTAAATTATATCCGTTCTCTAAAAATCGACTAAAAACTTTAAAACATGTCGAAACATTTATAGCACCATCTTCTTCATCGAAATGTTTTAATATGATTGTGAAAAATTGCGTTGCATTAATTTGTGGATATAAAAGATGTATATAAGTTGCAGCTAATGTCGAAGCTACAACTAAATCTTCAGTGATTGAATCCATATAAACATAACAAAACGAAAGCCATTGTGTAGGATCTGAAGGTATTAAACAATGACAACGCTTAAAGATATTTTTCATTAATAAAAATGTATTAATCATTGAATTAATTTGACTTTGATTTCCTGCAAATAACATTTCCATTTCTTCATCATCTTCATCATCATTTTCATTTTCTTCATTATTATTATTATTAGTATTTTCATCTTGTGTAATTTCTTCAGTAATAATTGATGTTATAAGTGTTTGAATTGGAACAGAAAAAGTTTCTATTTCGGGTATATCACGTGTTAATATATTCGATAATGAACTCATTACTGATGATCGAATATCATAATCATTCGTTTGACAAGATTGTAATAATAATTGCATCGACGGGATAAATATTTCATTGATATTATCTGAAAATCGGATAATGTTTGATAACGCTTCAATCGCATTAGCTTTTAATATTGGATCTTGTTCTTCTGGTATTGATGCTGCTTGGAATATGATTGGTAATAATTGTTGGATATAAGGTGTAATATCTTCACCAGAAGAAAATATTAAATATGAAATAACATCAAAGATTAATGGTAAGTTAAATTGTACTTGATATAATCGTGATAATACTGATATACATGGCTCAATTAAATTTATTGGAATGTCACAACACATTAATAACTTCTTTAATGATTGTAACGCCATTCGTAAGATATCAACATTATCAATGGTTAATACATTAATTAATAAGCCAATAAATTGACTCCCAATATCACTTTGTCCTTCTTCTAAAAGTTTCGCTAATTCGCCAATAATATCAATCGATACTTCTTTGGCACAAATGTGATCGATTTGGAATACAAGAAGAATAAATCTGGAGATTTCAGATATATGTTTTAATATCGATTCACTTGTGGTTGAGATAATACGTGATAATGCCATCGCTGATATAATCGCTTCTTGTGGTGAATTCGTTGATAATTTGGATAATAATTGATTCAGAAATATTCGAGATTTAACTTTAGTGGATAATTTCTCAAGAGCTACAAGTATGTACATTGAGTTTTCATTGTCTTTATAACTACCATCAACAAATAATTGTGATGCAATAAGTAATGTTTGCTCGATGATTTGTGGAATTTGTGGTATAAGTTCTTGCCCATGTGCTGATATTAAATCAATAATTGGTCCATACGCATAAATTGGATTAAGTGGTACATTCGCATATAAGATTTCAAGAATTGCATTGGTGGGAATTGGAAATTGAGATTTGTCCATCGCAAAACATACTTTTTCGGCAATTTGAATAATGAACCGTTCATCTCCTTGTAAAAAAGATTGCGAAAAGATTTGTAACATGGTTTGAAACGGAGGAAGAAGAAGATTTAATCCTTCACTTTCAAGTCCATCAGTGGATAAAAGAACAGAACAAAAGCCACAAGCTGTGGAGAGAAGGTTTTGATCAGAAATGGTATAAGCATTCATTATGAGTGATACAAAAAATGGAAGATTAGAAGATATAGTATTAGGAGCTAAATGTGGTGCAATGTGGCTAAGACTATATAGAGCAAATTCAATAGAATTTATTTGTTTGTCATCAGATATTAATTTGGTAATCATTTCAAAAAATTGGGGCCATCTTTCTGCTTCAGTTCGAAATATTGGACGACATGAATAAACTAAGCGATGACGGATTAAAGGGATTGTTTCTTTAAAAAATAAATTTAATATGTTGGACTTGATTGGTTCAAGAAATTGTGACTTAGAAAGTTCTTTTTTCCAATTGATTTTAAGGGATTTCCCTAATTCAATAGCTGCAAAATGTCGAAGTGTATCATTTGCTTCATTGTTGAGTAAATCAATTATTGTTAATGTTGATTGTGGATCATTATAATAATTTAAAATAATATTAAGTATTGCATCTCTATCAGCTTGACTTGTGTCTGGCGCTAATGATTTTATATAAAGATCTCTAAGATTTTCAGCCATTTTCTTTGGTCATTAAATTCTGTGTTCATTGAATTCAGTGTAAAGTATTCAACATATTTCACTTCATTTTTTGATTTGGTTCACTTTTTGATTCATCCACTTTTATTTTAACAATATTCAACTTATTCACTGCAAATATTACTACGAAAATGAATTTTTTCTATTGAAAGAAAGAAATTTAGTAAATTATTATTAATCGAAATCACAAAATAAGAAATTTTAAGAATTCTTTATTAATAAACATTTGTTGATCATGTTTAAAACATTAGAGCATTTTTCTTAGTTCAAGCTCCAAATTGTTTTATCTAATCCATTCATCCAATTACCACTTATTTTCTGTTTTGGTTGTGCTTTACACGTTTCGACTGTTTCCCTTAAGTTAAATGATCCGAAGTCTGCAGGTATCCTTCTTTGACCGAGTGTTTTTGCAGCTTCAGCGATTGCTGGCACAGAACTATTTCGCAGTGCTCTTACTTCCCATAAAGTCTGTGGTTTACAATCTTCTAATTTCCCATCGACATCAGATACAGGCGCATCGATTGGTTCTAAAAGTGCTTCAACACATTCATGTGCACGAACCAAATATTGTAATAATCCTAAAATATCTAATTGAGTATTAACTGGAACCCTTAAAAGCATTCGTGATAATTTAACAGCAAATGCTGTAGGTATTCCGGTTTGAAGTGTTTTAGAAGATAAAACACGTGATAACATATCAAAAAATTTGGCACTTTTCGGTGACGATAGGGATTCGGGTGAAATGGAATTGAACGCGATCGAATAGAACTCGGGAACATCGACTGCACGGTCGATCGAGACTTCAACAAGATAAGGAGTGGAAAGAGATGCAATTGTGGGGCCTCTGTTGACGTTTTCATGGAGAAAATCAAATGTGATAAGAGGATCATCAACTCGTGAGAGAACATTATCAAAACCTTCAATAAGGATGTGGAGCTCATCGTCTGTGAGATCGGGAAGTTTAATAAAATTCTTGAAAAGATCTGAGAAAAATGAAGATGGATGTGGATTTGGAAATCCTGTGGAAATAACACGAAGTGCAATTTTGCGTTTTTCAATTATGTTTTCTGAAAGTTTCTGGTAAACACAGTTTTGGAAATTTGCTAAACTAAGAACAGAAGGATCTGTAATTAAATCAGATTCAATAAAAATATAAGCACATGCTGAATTTAAATTTGCGCCTTCTATGAGTAGATTTGATATTGCTTGTGCTACTGTTTCATTAATAGGAAATGCAGTTGAGTTAAGATAATTACAAAATGCTAAATACTTGCCATCAATAAATGAATAAACTTGACGTTGTATTGGGGTTGGATATTTTTTGTGACTTGCAAAAGGAAGCATACCTGTTTGAAGATGACGAATAAAAAAAGATGACAATTCAGATACTGCATCATCAAATTCTGCACCATTAGATGTTACAATAGAAACAATTTGGTCTAAATTTCGAATTCCTTCATCTGTTGCTAAAGCACCAACGATCGACATTTTTGTGGTCGGCA
Source organism: Histomonas meleagridis (assembly GCF_020186115.1). Classification (NCBI taxonomy): domain Eukaryota; phylum Parabasalia; order Tritrichomonadida; family Dientamoebidae; genus Histomonas; species Histomonas meleagridis. The sequence goes on from NW_027150923.1 coordinate 815,492, forward strand.
GGAACAAACGTTCTCCATATCCATTTTCTTAATTTTTTCACAGATCCCGTTCAGTTCTATCTTGAATGAGAATAAAAATTTTGATTTGTAGTTACTGATTCTTCTAATTATTTGCTTTTGACAACATATTATTATTTACTAATTTTTCATTATATATCTGGTATTATGAAATGAATTCCCTTTTTTGTTGTTGTAAACATTTAGTAAACATAACATACTTCTCACAATTTTTTTAAAAAATCACAATTAAAATATTTCAAATTAGCATCTGGTTTATTTCTTGTGCTTGGCTGCTTCCTTGGCTTTGATGGATGCTCTCCATGCTTTGTGAGCTGCTTGCTTGGTCTTAAATAATTCTGCCTTCTTTTCTTCATCCTTGATTACTCTCCATGTAACTTTTTGATCTTGCTTTGGAAGTGCGAAAAGAGATGGAATGGATTCACCTGCTGGAAGTTTTTCAGTCTTAGTGTGAACACGAACCATCTTTGCCTTATATGCTTTAAGGCGTTCGATGTTAGCTTGTTTGATTTCATCCTTTGTATGAACACGGAATTTATCCATTGCAATACCCATGAATCTAGCGCGTGATGGTTCAAATCCAGCAGCCTTAACTTCTTCAACTGTGAAACCACGACCAAGCCTTACCTTGCGGTTGTAGCGTACTGTTGGGCAGTGAACAAGTGGACGGAGTGGTCCTTCAACTGGACGTGGAGCAATTTTCTTTGCACGAATTGCTCTTGCGATTTGCCTCCTCTTCTTACGGGCTGGGTCATCAAAATAGAACTTAATACGACGGAACCAATCCTTACGAAGGTGATCATTTGGAACTCTGTTGTTTTTGCAAACCATCTAAGCAGAAAAAGGTCAGACCAAGTCTAACCGTAAATTAACCGGTTATGAAAATTTCAAAATAAACCATTCAAAGTTCAAAAATTAAAATGTTCATTTCGAAATTAATATGGAAATTTATTTAAAGAACAGCTGCCAATTGGCAGTAATGCATTCCGGTTTGGTGGGTATTTTGATGAAAACATTTTCTTATATGCAATATGAACATCAAGCGACCGTGAAATTAGATTACTTGTGTGTAAAAACCAAAGTACAAACGCAGCAAATGACGCTTTGAAAAAGAAACAGTAAACAGTCCATGAAAAGATTTCACTTGCATAATTTGGACAACTAATGAGATGAAAAAGTAAATTGCCAGGAATTCTATATCCCGTTTCCCCAGCTGTTCTTAAAAAGCATAGAATGTAGTCATGAATTGATGCTAATGATTCGGAGGCGATAAATAAAATTGTTAAAATAATTTTAAAAATAATATTTTTCCGAGTAGTATCAAATACAACTAAGCAAGCATTAATATAACTAGCCAATATGGTTCTTAATGAATAATATAAAACACTTTTAATTGGCCATGGCTTTGAATTACTACTCCTAAACAATGAGTAAATGAGAACTCGATGAATGTAATGCACTGAATACAAAATTAATGGAAACGTCATTCTATGATAAGATAATCCGAAGTAAATTAAATAAAAAATAAAAGGCCCACACCCATGAACAAAAATAAATGCAATTCTGTCTTCTATTTCTGTGTTCTTTAAATTTCTTACATAAGTTTTTCCGTATGGAAATTTAATATATTTACGAAAAACTAATAAACTACCTGCGAAAATTGACGAGCATTTGACAATATTATCGAAGACATTTGGTGATGTGAGTTCTTTGATAACAGATTTCCAAATGAGCACATTGTTTGAACCCATTTGAATTTTGCCAATAAAAACCGTCACATTCTAAAGTTTATAAAACGGCTTTTCGATAGTTTTTTGGGGAATCCGTTATCTGTAAAATAAAAAAATTTAACACGAAGTAAATCGACCCAAAGCCAATTCTAAAGTTTACATAATCTTTATAAAATACATCCCACAGATATATGTCTACAAAAAGGACAATCATGATGCCATTTGAGTATAACAAACTAAATGGTACCTCAAATTACAATAAAATCAAAAAAGCAAGTCAAACCCAAAATCATAATTGGCTGAAATTTGAAAGGAAACGAAATTCAACAAGAATCGAACATCTTTTTATCATTGTTCAAAGGAAGAAGTATAATTACATAATTTTTTTCCTTTGCTTTTTTTTATCAATCATAGTATTTATCATCTTTTATTTACTTTCAGTTGGAATGGATCATGATAATGAACAATCTTATGCTTTTAATGTTTCTCAAATTATTTTTTCTATGTCAATTCAACAAATCAACAATCTTATATATGATACAATAGTTCTATCTAACTTTTTTATGAATTATTATTTTGCAACCGATTTTTTCCCACTTAACCTCAATAATTCACGAACCATTTTAAATGCATTTCTTTCAGCACGAATCTCCAATTTTCAATTTGGTAATAAAATTAACTTTGCAAGGCCTGATGGCTTTATTATTGGTTGTCGTTACTATAATCGAACCAATGGGAAAATTTATTATCTTAATGAATCAGGAGGTACAGTCAAACAATGGAATACTCATTTTAATGAACTAAACGAATCATTTCCATATGGTGAGCCAAGCGAAACATTTCCTGATACCCTTACAAGCTCATTATGGTTTCGGGAAGCGATTGAATCGAAATTTATCGGCGCGACGACCGTTTATTACAGTAAAGAATTTCCGCAAATTTCAATTTATTCGTCTACATCAACTGAACCTAAATCCATAGTTTCCATAGATATGCCAGTTAGTCGTTTACGTAATGCTTTAGCTAACATACCCATTAATTCACAATCACGAATTGTTGTTTATGATAATGAAAACAAAGTTATAGCCGTTCGAAGTTATCAAGTTTTAAACAATTTACTTAATTCATTTGATGACATTGATGATAACATTATCCAATGTGCATATTCACAAGGGCTCTTTACGTCCACACCAATCGAAACCACGTTTACATGTGATGGACAAGAAATGGAATTTTTATCATCGATAATACCAATTGTTAATTGGTCCGTTGGGATGATCATTAATTTTGATGGCATTACTTCCAATTTTGGCGATGATTACACGATCACATTTGTAATTTTATTATTTGTATTTATTGGCGTTTGGGTTTTCATTGTTGCGATATTATATGTAATTAAAAGTTCATTATCGAAAGTGCCCTCGAAAATTATGGACAAAGAGAAACATATTCTCAACTTAAAGCCGAATGGTATACCAATGGCAGTGATTGAGTTAAGACGAGCGCTTTTAGCGCATAATAAGAATCGAATTATTACTGATTCGATTGGAAACACAATAACATCATTGAATGAATCTTGTGGGAAATTAAACTTCGAATATACGCAAATCAATGATGGAATACCACATTTTGGTGCATATCAAAAGATGTTACAACAATTTTGTTTAAATGAGGAATATAATTTTTTGGTAACGAAACCTCAAAATAAAAATTATGATTCAAATGAAATACCAAAAAAAATATTAAAATTAATTACAAATTATCATAAAATATTCGAATTGAAATTAGAATTAAAAATCGATTTGGTGATTTCAATCGTATTAAAAACAAATACTTTCTTCAAGAAAAAAAGATTAAAAATGTTTTTGGGAAATTGTTTAAAACATATTTCAGAACTAAATTTTCCGATTTTTTTCGACTCGATTTTGTTCTTCGATTTAATTTATAAATATAAAATTAATTCATTCGTAAATAACTCCGATTTATTATTAGTAATTTATTTTCTGATTATATCGTTCCATGTATCTATGAATAAAAATAGAAATAATGAAGAAATCATAGAAAGATTCTTTTTAAAGGATACAAAAAAAATTAAAAAAATTGTTAAACAAATTTTCGAAAAATTATTTCCTTATAAAACGGTTAACGATGAAAACCGTTGGAAATGCATGTTAACGTTCGCTTATAAGTTAATTGATGTTACACCAATTGATAAACAATTCTCAATAATATCTGAAACAAATTATTATTTGGTCGAGAAATATCAGTTAAATTATAATGAAACTTTACTTTTGGTGAAATTTGTTTATATAACTTCATTAAATTCGTTCTTTTGTAATAAGGAAATTATTATAAACGAAGTAATGAAAATATTAAAATTGGATAATAATGACGAGGCAAAGCAATGTATGGCTAAATGGGTGATAATACCATTGCTGTCAACATTGTGCCAAATTGTCGGTCAGGAATTCGTTGCAAAATTAAAAGGCGGCTGAATGGAATCAATAAATGTTTCTATGTGAAATTTTTTAATTATTTTTAAATGAATATAATAAAAGATTCAAAAAAAATTATGTGCTACACATAATGTTTTTGAGAGTAAAGAACATGATTTATGAATTCTTTAGTTCAGATATAATTATTTAATTTCATCTTTCCTTAAAAATCTTTTTTAGATCAATAAATTAATTGTCCATAATAATTTAATAATAATTTATTTTCCTTGCTAATTAAATAATATTATGTTATTACTAACTGACATATGATAAAATTTGAAAAACAAAAACAATAAGAAACACATTTAAACTTATTATCAAAATAATTAAAAAAATTAAAATTTGTAAAGTTTAATCTGACACCGCATCAACATATTCAACGTCCAAATGATCTTCGAACGATTTAGCCATACCGGATGGTGGAGGTAGAGACGATGGCATTTGCTCCTTTGGTTGTAATAATTCGGATGACGCGTTTGATTTCGTTCTTCTTTTCCTTGCTTTTCGCGGAAGTTTTTTCTCTTCTTTCATTAGCGCAATGATATAATCGTCGAGCTCCAATTCTTCGTTTGTGGCACTGATGATTTCGGGATGCACAACGAGATGAGAACAGAATTCGGCGATCGATGTGATATCTGAACAAAATTGTTTTGAAATACCATCAAATAAGGATAACAATGCAATACGGAAAAGATTGGATTCTTGATGGAATTTCGTAAGCTCTTGGGAAAAGGCAATAACAGATTCTTTCTCGGCTAATAAATTTTCAGGAGTATCTTCTTTTTTAACAGCAGCAAGTTTCGCTTGATAATCATCAAATTTTTCAATGGATGCATTAAGGCGTTTAATGACTTGATCTGATTGAAGAAGAAGAGGTTCTAAGGCATTTGAATAATTTTGGAAGACTTTCGAGAGCTTGATCCCAACGGCACCAAATTTCATATACATCTCTTGAAGTTTTTCGGGGGATGAAGCTGCTAATGTCAATAGAGACTTGGTAAAAAAGTGATTTATTTCTTTAATTAATTGTTTTATACATCCGATGTGCTTTTTTAGTTTACTCTGGTATCAGAAAAAAAACATACTATCATGGAATTAAAATATTTAATGTCAAATGTTTGAGCAACAACAGACTGCTTCTTCATTTTGATTTTAAATTGCACAATTTTGGGGCGCCTTAAAAATTTAAAACGTTTTGAGGCGATTTTTTGTGTAAAAGCGGTTGAACCATCGGCAAATACTTTTTAATAAACTAATTAAATGTTGAGACTGCCTGAAACCAACTTAAAAGTTTTAGCATTTTTTCCCATTTGAAATGGTGTATAATGTTAAGTTACTTAGAAGTGCAAATTTAAAATTATATTTTAATGTTTAAATAATCAAAAAAATTATTAAATTTGACATTCTATTTTTAACAATAATTATAAAACCATATATGCAATGACATCGAAATAGCGATACTAAAAATTAAATGGTATTTGCTCAGAGTGGCACTTGCTCGATTTTTTTTTTTTTATTTTGCACAATGCTTTATCTGACATTGATTTAAAATTTCTGAACTTTATTTTTATGCATATGTCTTGAATGTGTAATCGGTCTATTCACTTTCAACAGTCATTTGATAGAAATGTGTCGGTTTGATACAAATTTTTCGTCATTCAACGGTTATCGACTCAATCATGTAAACTAGAAAATCTCTAACTATCAAAATAAAAATCAAAATATCTTATGAAAATATTGTGCTATCTTTTATTTAAAAAAATATTTTGCATAATAAATTATACATATTATTATAAATAAGTATTAAATAAATTTATCTTCTTCAAAGTAATATTTTTAAATTTTTTTTATTTTGGTTTTTCAATGATGAGTTCAAAATTTTTATTTTGTTAATGACAAAGATACAGCCAAGAACACGCTCAGCTTCCTTAGTAGCAAAGATTAAGTTTGGTGCAACAATACAATTAAAACCTATTCCAAAGGCTTCCTCAAGCTCGATAAATAGAAATAGGAGTCAATGCGTTTTCAAAATTCAATTAACTAAAAGCGTAACACCAAAGCACATATCGCTTCGTGAAAAACTCCGCTACATTAAAAATCAAAGAAGAAATGGAAGAGTTTGGACTCATTCATTACTTCCTCCAATTCCACCCGCAAAACAACAAACTAAATTCAACCGGTTCAGGCCTGAGAGAAGGAATGCACGAATTTGGTCTTGGAGATCCACCCTCACTAAGCCAATTGTTACTTATATCTTCACTAAAAAGATGCCACTCATTCAAATCAAAAATCAGCGCCGAAATGCACTTGTCTCAATACACTGCGATAATAATAGCAATATTGATGAATGAAAAACGCCACATTCGAATGCCAATTTCGTGTCAACTTTTTCTAAACTTTACATTAATCGATTTTGCGTTGAAACAGAACAATGATTTTGTGTCTTTTCATATGTGAAATTACCATGACTCCTTAAGGATTATGCAACAAACTCGGTTTTCTAAGTATTATCGTTTTGAAAATTCGATTAATTGAATCACATAAATTTTCTGAAATTGAAGTATTCACATATAATTTTTCGCCTTTTAGATTTTAGCTTCATTAACTTATCCTTTTAATTTGTGATATTATCTCCTTTGAGTTCGAAAATAAACAACATTTTGAAATAACCGTTCTGTAAACGATGACATAAGCTCACAATTGTGAAAAACGATTAAATATATTTCATTTTAGATGACGATGGAATACTAATTTGAATTCTGGTAATGTGCCATAAGTTTTAATTGAATTTATATTGTCATTGATTTTTCATTGAATTTAAATTTTGCTGCTTACAACCAATTAATGGATCCAGAAGCTTTTAAAAAACGAAATGAAGCATTATTACAAAAAAGGTTGGCTAGACAAAAAAGAATCCTTGAACTCAGGTCTTTAGAAAATGGTGAAAAACAAGAAAATCCAATTCAACAAAGCAAAGAAGTTAATACAAACATTCCAAAAGTTGTTGAAAAAAAAGAAGAACAAGACAGCAAAGAATCTCAAACCAAAGAAATTAAAGAAGTAGATGTTCCAAAAGTTGATGAAAAGAAAGATAAAACACAAGACAACGAAGGTATGCCACCTCAACAAGGAGAAAAATCAAATTGTGAGAAACAAAAAGAAGATGAAAAAGACATCCAAGAAAAATTTCAGAAAATTTCAGATGACATCAACAAAACAAATTCAAATAACGCTCAAAAGTCAAATTCACATTCGTATTTACATGCACATCTTTCAAAACAAGACAATCGAAGCATTTTTGACACATTGACTAATAATGGGAAAATAAGTAGTGCACCTACACCGATGTTTTTACGCATTCCACAATTTCTCTGTTTTGTAATTTCTGCGTTTCTTTCGATTTTTGCTCCAGATTTTGGGTTGCTTTATTTAATTTTATCTGATTTCATTGCACATTTCTTAATGCCTTTTGTATTTAGTCCTAAGAAGCAAAGTTTACTTGTTGCATGCATTAAATGGTTAATTAATGGGTATAAAAGAATGCATATATATCTGTTAATAATATTAATGACAAGAGTATTTGTAAATATTTTCGATAAAAGCACACAAATAGAGCATGAGTTGTTTAAATAAAGTAATATCTTGTTATGCATTTAAAATTTTCTGATTATCTATTGCATAAAGAATGTGAATTAAAAAAATAAGACAAATACCATTTTTTTTCAACATGTAGTATTTCTGCACTTGTTGTTACAAAATTACTTTATAAACTCTTTTCCAAATGTAATGAAAGCGCAAAAAACATTTTCAGCAATGTAAACGTTCGAAAGGTGTACGTTTATAATTTTCATACATGTCTATTTCCCAAGAACAATTAAATGCTCTCGAAAAAAGATTGCAACAAACTATAGACGAAAAAGTTAATAATCTTCGTGTCGAATTAATTTCGGAAGCACGCACAATAATTGAAAATTATCAAAGAAGTGATAAAACTGCAGCACGACTGCAAGATGCTCTTGACAAGATCAAATCTGAAGTTCTTCGGGTTGTTCGTTCTTCAGTTGCTTCACAAATATCAGCAATTCGAGCTCAACAAGATCGTGAGTTATCGCAATTAACCACTGCAGTTACCACAACTATCAGCGATCGCCTTCGATCACTCAAGTCCGAGGTTGCTGATTATTCTGCAAGTGAAAGAAATTCATCACGTAATTCCCAAGTTTCTTCTCTTGAACATCAAATTAAACTCTCTCTTCAGCAACTAGACACCACTAACACCAATTTCCAGCAACAACTTTCTAGTATCATTTCCATGATTCGAAAAGAGAAATCTGAGATCACTTCACGCGCCTCAGAAATTTCTCTTTCGCAATCACAAGTTGACGAAGAAGAGCGTAAAATCCGACATCTTCAAGCCGAAGTTGCAGCGCGCGAAAAACAGCTTGCTGAAGAGCGAAAATTTTTGCAACAACAAACCGAAGAATTTATGAAAGAAAAGCGACAAATTGAACGTTCGCGTGCAACGTCTGGAAGAAGAGGAGCACAAGATCGTGATCTTGAGAAGTCGATACTTCGCGAATTGGAAAGTATCCGAAGAAGCATCGGCGCATCAGAAGTTTCATCAGTCGTCAGAGAGCTCAGAGACGAAGTTTCCGCGATCGCAAGGGAACGAGAAAAGCTGAGAAACGCAAGAGAAATGATGCAGAGGACACTGATGAACGGGGGCGATATGTCGTATGGCGGATATCAAACAATGATCGACCCGCGGCAGTCAATGATGTGATAAAATTTGGTTTTGTGTCTAAATTTTTGTTAATGAAAAACTTTTGATGAATATAATTTGGGAAGGAAAAATATTTATATTAATGAAATTAAAATTAATTAAATTTTGTTTATTAATTTTATATTTTGCAAATCATTTTCAATTATATTAATGATTTTTATGTATCAGCGGAATTGCGATTACCATAATGGATTATGGTTTCAAAGAATAATGGTTGACAAATTCAGGATACAGAGCTAATTTCCTATTAGAGCAGGTGCATCACAAAAAAGGTTTAAACGATAATATGTATAGCTTTAATTAGAAAAAAAAATAACCAAATAATGATATTAAAACAACATTTTGCAAATAAACTTTTGATTTGTTCATATTATTTAAAATATTTTTTTTAAATTTTGGATTACATATTTCTTAATATACTAATAGCCAATTTCAATAACAAAAATAGCTTATTTTCTTTTAATCCATCCTTTTTGGAAAAGATTTCATTTATATTTTTTGATTATTTTTATCATAAAAATCTTCTTCATAAAAATCAAATGGTTCTTATCTATTTTTCTTCGATCTTAAAATATTTTCTATTTTTGCACCTTTCTGTGATTTATTCTTTTCTTATGGTCATATTGTTCACTATCACATGATTCTTCAAAGTAATGACATTCCTTCTCACTTTTAGAAGAATTTTTTGAATGCTTTCTTTTTTTTAATGGGTAAAGTTGGGCCCGATATTTTCTCTGTTTTAGCTTTTGTTATCTTTTTTGTTCTTGCTTTGATTGATTTGCTAAATGTTTTAAATTCAAGTGTTAATAATCCTACCACGTTTTTGCTTTTATTTATTGTTGATTGCTTCAAGTAAAAGTTTTTAATAATTTTTGTTATTTTGTTTAATTTTGATATTGGAAATATTATTGTGTCCACAATCTTATTCTTATGATAGTCATCAATGAATTGATATATATCAATAAATAATGAATCCAATTCAGGCTCTTTACATTTAAAAAAGAATTCATCATTCCATATTGGATTTTGTGTTTTTTCTTGAATAGAAGAAGCAAAGCAATTGGTTGGGAATTGACTTCTAAGACATAAAACAACAAATGTATTTGGTAGTTTATCATTTTCTTCATCATAATTTAAATATTGTGCTTTGGATACTTTCACATGAATTAACACTGACATCAACAACAATAAAATAATTAAAAAAAACTTATTCTAACTTATTTATAAAAAGTAAAAGCATAATTATAAGTGATTATGAGAAAATTGTTTTTTGTTCCTGTCTTCTAAATTTTTTACAAGAATAAAATATTACTTCTTGTTGTATTCACAAATATAATAAAAAACGTACATATAACACCAGACATGTAACAAAACTCAAATGATATAATAGACTCTTGAAAGAAGAAGTGAATTAAAAAAATACGTTAAGAGCTTTTAATGGAACAAGACGAAACATCCGAATTTTCCGAATCAAGTGCACCTTCAAGATTGATATCTTTTCCTCTTTCGGAAACAATGGATGACTCTTTAATTTCAACAGAAAATCAAACTGAAATTGATACAAGTGATGATTCTTTCGCTTTACAATCCGAAGATAGTGACACTCTAGAACTCCTCCTTTTAGATCATATTACAGATAAATTGCTTCTTTCCAAAATGAACCAAAGATGGAAAGAATCTGTAAATAAAAAAATCAAAAAAAGGGAGACATTTTATTTTTCCTTAACACAACCAAATTTTGACGTTGATATACGAGCAGATTCACTCAAACATTTCCACCATTTAGAAAAAATTAATCAAATTTTCAGAATATTTAGGCATGAAATCTCAATTTCCAGACAAGCCAGAACAGTTAATTTTATTCTCCAAAGACGAAAAATCAGTAAATATTTTTGTTTATGGAAGTCAAGATTAATTACTAAAATTCAAAAACAAACGAAACAAAAATCACAAAAACTCCAATCGCTTCACTCTATTCGTCTTCCAGATCTCATCAAAAAACTGCATATTTTAGTTTCGAAACAAGCTGAACTTGAAACAATTTTAGAAACCAAAGAAACAGAAGAAACGAATTTAATAGAAATATACAAAACACAAAAACGAGAAAATGAACAACTTCGCAAACTCGTTGCGATTGAAGAAACAGAAAACAAAAGAATTTCAACTTTAAAGGAAAATATTGTTAAAAATTACGAAGATCAAATTGCAACTTTACGCATTTCATTACGTAAAGAAATCGATCCAACGAACGAAATAATTAATGAAAGTCGAGAAAAACTTAAGAACCAACTTAAAATTAAAGAAGTTTCATCAATGTCTATTGATAATAATCAAAATATAATTCATAAGAAAATGAAATTTATTAAAGATAAACTGAACGAAGCGCGTGAAATCGCAATGGAGAAAAGATTAGAATTAATAAGTAATGAAGAAGAACAAAACGAATTAACTCAAAATATTTTGGAATTAAAAAATGAGATCAAGAAATTGAATAATTATTGCGAATTAATTACAAAAAATAAAAAATCAAATGATGAAATATCAGAAAAAAATTTAAAACATTTAAATAATGTATATGCGGAACTAAATAAACAGTTAAAAAACGCAAATAAAAAAATTAAAGAATATGAAGAAGAACTAAAAAATCAAGATATAAGAATAGATACAATGAATAGAGAATTAATAATTGTTAAACAAAGAGCAAGAACTGTCTCGGAAGCATTCACAGAGAATCTTTATTCGGATTCATCGAATTTTGGTTAATGTTTTTTTAATTTAAATTATATAAATAAATGTTTTTATTATTTTTAATTTTGACATTTTCACCTAAAACTAATTATAGTTCGATTAAAGAAATAACAAATAACTTAACAATATAATATTAAAGTATAAATAATGCGCTATATATTGTTTCTTATGAAATTATTGTTTTTCTCATTGATTTATGTAAATATGAAATGCTAATTGGTCTTTAGCACAAATATATTCTAATGGGCTTCAAATCAGATGAAGAATTCATATGGAAAAAGTATTTTAACTTATTTAATGCTCTGCATTAAGATCTTCTAAATAATAAAAAAAATTTAATCGAATTTGAAAAACAAAAGTATTAATATGTAAATAGTTTATATAAAACTTAATCAATTCACATATTATATAAAAGAATATTTATTTATTTGGCAAGTGATCGTATGTTATCATACATACAGATCACAATGAATGCCACTCCAATCACCAGCAAGCACCAGGCCATTATGAACTTCGGCATGGAGTCCCTCTTGCAAATCCGTATGTAATATATCGCTGGTATTATGTATGACATAACCGGACACGCCAAACCTCCGATGAACGAAAAGATGGTATTTACGCTTTGTACGTTGATCGCAATTAGCGCAGCGCAAAGAAGAATTCCGCCTCCTTCGAGAATCCATCGAAATGTCGTCATTGGCCGATCTTGGAAAATCATTGCATCAAACGCTTGACGCATGAAAAACAGGAGATTAGGGGATGTAAGAAGTAGGAGGATCGAATAAAGTGCTTTTATTATGATTGTGAACACTTCACCTTTGGGATAATATGATAAGATGACAGAATCGAGAATGCCATCAAAAAGTGTAAGATACGGAAAGATACCACCTAGGATGTAAAGGACAGTGGCGGCAAGTGTGGAAAAGAACATAGCAACGGCTTGGCGCTTTGGAGTATTTGATTGCATCTGACCTAAGGTGCCGAAAATAAAGGGATGGCACGTAAAGGAGGTGCACTGGATGGCAAGTGATGGGATGAAAATGTTATTAAGCGTGAATATCTTTAATTGATGTTGTGGATCAAACGGTTGTTTGGCAAACATAACAACGTCATGAATAATATAACACACAGCAATGACAAGAGCAGACATAGATACGTATGAAAGTGCTCCAACAGATTTGAGCATTGTAATTGGAAATGTAATTAAACCAACACTAGCAAACACAAGAAACCAACGGCTGTAACACCATGATGGAACACCTTTGATTTCATCAAGAACAGCTTGAATGATTTTACATGAAAATTGTGCATATATAATGTTGACACCAAAAAGTACGATAATTGTGGTTAATTGTGGAATAATATTAAACCTTGGTTTTCCAAATGAAACACTCATTAAATTGTAGTAATCACTTACGCCTGACTTTGCGGCTGAATCAATTAAGCAAACAAAAGAAAAATAACTTATTGCTGCAATAAAAATGATAACTATTAAATTTGTTCCAACACCACTACGGAAGCAGTATGGAATCCCAAGAAGACCAATTCCTGTAATAATATTGGTCAAAAAAATTATGGCTCGGCCCATAGCAATTTTCGGTGGTTGTTGAATCGTTGATTCTTCAGATAATAATGGTTTTTCCATACTCTGAAGTTGTTGAGAGTCCATTTTTATGTCTGCTTTGTTTGCGCCGTCGTTTTTACTGAAAAAGTAAATAATTATATAGTTTACATTTACAGCGTAATTGAATGAAAAATAAACTATTAAAATTACTCATCGTCTTGACTACCAATAAAACTAATGAAGAAAAATATTCTAGACGATAGTCTAGAATTAAAAAGGGCATTAAGTAGATCTACTCAACATAGCCCTAAAGAAAATATCAACCCAGAAGAAATTTATCAATCTTTATTAATTCCAATGAATGAAATCCTTAACGGTATAAACATTGAAAACAACATAAATGTTCTAAGTGAAATGTCGACACTAAGTAGATTTCGTGTTTTAGAACAAAAACTTGATCAAATTGATTATCCAATTGTTCAATTTTTTTCATTTGTACAAAACTTAGATGACACAATTATTCTCTCGAAGTGTTTGACAATTGTTGCTTTTTTATCATCTACAAAATTTTTCCCTTATCAATTTTTTTTTTTACCTCAAAATGTCACATATCTTATAAATGTTCTTTCAAACACCAAATTAAAAGCAACTTTTACACAAACTCTCTTAGTTCTAAAATATTTAATTAAGAGATCGATCGATTTTCGAAATCATTTACTCGAAAATGGTATACTTGAAATCCTTAGCAAATCACCATATTTAACCAATTGTCCAAGAGCTTCAAGTTTTCTTGAAACAATTGTATTTATGGGTCCACTTCCAGAAATTTTTTATCATCAGATAACAAATTTGCTTAGCACACTAATTCACTCAACTCAACCGCAAACTATTAGAAGTGTAATTAACACAACTCATCAAATTATACTACAAGGAATTAATGGAATTAATTACAATTTTATATACGAAAATTTGAATACTTTATCCGATAACCGTCAACCGTCGACTGTTCTTTGCTCTTTAGGAGAGCTTTTGTGCGACATCCCGAATGTTCCAATCACTATAGCACAAAAATATGTTGAGTACATGAAGCAATATAAAGAATTAGTATCACCTACAATGAAATTATTTCGAGTTAAATATGATGAATGGTCTGGTCCGTTTGATGATGAGCTCATAGAAATTATGATAAATCTATTCGATGTTGTTGATTACAAGGAACAAGTTGAAATTTTCAAAACGTTAATATTGTATTTCCCATTTAATATGGTTTATGACATACGAGTTGTAGCTAAACTTCTTGAGTTTCTACCAAATCCGCAGTTCACGAAAGAGTGTTTTTACAAGTTAATGACAATACTTAACTTGAATTTGAATAATGAACAAAGAATTGAATTATGCGATTTGATTGATTCAGAAATGTCAGACGTAGAAACGATTCTTGAACAATGCTCCGATGCAGATGAAGTTGGCGAAATGTTCTTTCAGATGTATGAAGAATGGAAACAAGTTTCAGTCAACTGAAATCAAAAGTGACATACCAACACTAACATATAATTCCGGTGATTTTTCAAACAAAATTATATAATACATTAGATATTTCACATGTGAATAAATTGATTTTTTACAAATAATTCAAAAAATTTGTTATTTATTAATTTTCATCAATTTTAATATAAATTTAAATTTATAAATTATTTTATGAATATAACTTTATAACAATGAGTATTTTCCAAGATATTTTGTTTCTTATCATAAATATGAAGTATATACTTCTGTATATGTTCATTACGTAATGAAGGGTTGGAAATTAATTAAAAAGATTTTTTTAAGAAAAAAAAAATTAAATGAAGTTTGCACTTTTATTTATTTGTTGTTTCTTTTTGTTCCTATTTACGAAGAGTTAAACACAAGTGCGACAAAGGAATGTTCCTTTATTTTAGTTTTGTTGACTCCATTTTTTGGAGTTATAATTTTTTTTTAGTTAATTTCTTCCCATACATTAATGGGTATGAATTTATAATTTAAATAATTTACACAAAAATAAATCAATTTGCATTTAAAACTTCTTCAATCAATTCTACATTAAATTGAACACGTGCTATCGAAAGATTTGTTGATTCCACTACTTTGTCTATATCATTTCTCGTCAATTCCTTTCCAAAGTTGACTTTTTTCATATTTTCCAAAATTTTTTCTTTTGGTTTTTCGTTGTCACTTTTCGACTTTTTTAGTGCCACTTTCACTTCATCAACCGCTTTTTGAATGTTTTTCATTTGGTTTTGATTTCCGAACAAAGCAAAACAATGAATTCTTTTGTCGACGATCAATAAATATTGCAAAAAGTTAAGCGATGTAACCAAAAGTTCTGTTTTCCCAACAGGATTTCGAGTAACATTAGGATTCATTATTAATGGAAGAAGCGTGTTTCCGACCATTGGAGACCTAAATAAGCCACTTTTACTTGAGTGGATAATACGTTTTAACTCTTGAATAATAACACATAATGTCGCTTCCGGTGTTTCGGGACTTTCAAGGACTAAACGAAGCGTATGAAACTTGTTTTCTTCGTTCATTGAATTTAAGATTTTTAATGCTGTTGACCAAGATGACCTAGCTGCTTCAATAGTGGATAGATAAGGACCACTAGTAACTATGGAAGTGAATAAGTCACGTGGAGATGTTGGATTTGTAATAAATGATGATAATTTAATTCCATCATTTTGAAGATGTGGTCGACCTGACTTCATCAAAAGAAGAGACAGACGCTCAAGAGAAAGGAGTGTGAATTTATCGGGGAAATAAAGTGCACAACGAGAAAATGATAATTGATATGAATGTGGATACTTGGAAAAAGTAACTGCTACTTCTTTAGTAACTTCTGTGGAACCATTAAGGAAAAGATTGAGAACAATTTCTGCATTTTTTTGTGGAAACTCTGGAACAAAAAGTGATAAATAAATATAATATGTTGCACTAGGATCTGTTGGTGTTTCTTCTTGAATGAATTCTGGAATTTCCATAAGTTGTTCAGGAGTGAAACTTGATGTTAATTGAAATATTAATTCTATGAATTCTTGAGAAATTAGAGGCGAACTTGTTTTAAGTTTATCGATGAGAATAATAATTAAGCCGGATAATCTCTTAAATAAAGCAAATGGAAATGAATCAAGAAGAGATAACCATTCTGAAAACATAAGATAAATTTCTTTTCCACTTTCCTCCACGAAATATTTTTTTAATTTTTCCAGTGATTCATCTTGCGGTGTTTTTATTTTTTTTATATTATCCAAAAGTTCATTAATTTCAGTATAATATTCCATATGATAAAAAGTGGCATTAATTGTGCGTTTATTTGGCCAATATCAATGTCTTCAAATCATGCGCAAAAAGCCAAAAGATGGACAAATATTCCACAAAACCCAATAATGGCTGAAGGGTTCTCTGTGTTTGATAGCACTAATATATTATCCAAAAAAAAATTCCTTTCAACATTTGAATTCAAATTTTTTTCTTCATCCAAAGATGATCAAATGGCCATTTACAATGTCCTTTTCCTCTTTTCTCGTGACCCAAGTCCACTCATTCGTGTTAAAGCATTATCAATACTCAATTCCATAGGAATTCCAACATCTTTCGTTCTTGAAACTCTCTCAAAACAAGAGAAAAATTTTTCATCGCCAAACTCTATGCACGTTGGCACCATGGAAGTCTGTTTAGAAGATCCATATCCCGAAGTTCGTGTCGAGTCAATCAAATTATTAGCGTCCACAATCAAAACGCCCGATGACAAACATTCTCAGCAAGTTATCACAGCTATTACACAAATGACAAATGACACATCACCCAAAGTACGCTCAGAAGCTATTCATGCGTTATCGAATGCATGTCGAATTCTAAATCATTTAATCACACTCGAAGATAACCAACTTCGCGTTATCCTTCCAATCATTGTGGAATCAGGATCAACTCCTGAGGAAAAGCAGAACGTTCTCGACTGCATCTCACAACTCAAAGCAATAAGCACATCACAAACTCAAAAAGTGCTCGACGAACTTAGCAACGCAGCCCGACGGTTTAACCGCGAGCGAGTGAACTTCACCGCTTATGCGTTCGGTGTCAACAACTTCTATTTCATGCGTATTGTTGCTGACCGATTTTTGAAATCTCGTTCAACAATCACAAATGAAATAGATCTTGTGAAACCAGAGAATTTCGCGAAAATTATATCGATTTTATCTGCTTGTCAACAGTCGCCATTTCCTTTACCAGAGTACTTACAAAAGTACGCATTTTGTTTCACTCCGATTTTAGCGTATTACGAGAAAATGAGAAAAGAAAGTTTCCAGCCAAAGATCGAAAACAGATTTGTGGACTTGGACAGGCTAAAGAGGTTAACAGAAAACTCAATACTGAACGTGAGGCAAATCGTGAAGGAGGATGAGGCAATGAAAGACGCAGTCGAACTGATGCTATTGAAAAAGTCGCCAAACGGTTTTCTGGTTCAGCAATTCAATGAGAATACGTTTACGGTGTCAAAATATGTCTGCACGCTGAAAAGCCCCGAGTCAAACACAAAGCTTACGCCTGCACGGCAATTCTTGCAGAACTTTACTATCCCTTTCATTGGGAAAATATCGCCGTTGCCACCGCCTGATTATAAGTTTGTAATTGTGATCGATGTACCATTACACCAATTAAATCCTCCATATCAACAAATAAGATTGGAAATACCAATCGATAACAATGGAGAGTTTAATTACCATCCGTCTTTGTCGTTCCCAGTGTTTAATCCGTATTGCATAATTCATATTTATACAAATTTGATAACACCGGAAAACGAAGAAATTAACATAAATGAAAAGCCAGTCGAAATGTGGTTTAAAGTGTACTAAGAAAATTATCATAATTCGATATATGCATTTGATCCATATAAATTCATAACTGTTATGTAAATTATCATTTGAAATATCATTAATTTTCATTTTTTGCTTTCAATGTATTATTTTTTACATTCATTCAAAAGTCATTTAAAAAGTTTTCAGAATGAACAACCAAAAGTATCAACTTTCCCCTCCAAATAAACTACGGACTCAAACATCAGAACAAATAATACAAATCGTGAGTAACATTGTATCTTCTTCTGATAACAGAGCGAGTACTATTCATTATCTGAAAAATTATAAAAATCGAATTCCAAATCTGCCATCACATCTATGGTATACGCCGGGAGTGATAAGCAGTTTGTTAGGCGAAATAATTTCTTTTTATCCGAGTGTTTCATCTGGAAATATTGATGAATCGAATACAGAAAAAGCATTAGACATATTATCCCTATTTCAGTGTATATCAAAAGACCCGGAAACAAAAATTCCGTTCATTCAAGCAAACATTCCGACGTATCTTCTTCCGTTTTTATATTCAAATATCCCAAAGAAGGAAATCGAATATATGAAATTAGCGTCACTCGGAATATTTTCGGATCTTTTACTCGATGATTCACAAGAAATCATCGATTATTACATCCAAATCGATCTCATTCCAATACTACTCAAAATTCTCAAATACGGAACAGACGTCACACAAATAGTTTCCGCTTTTATCTTAGACAAAATTATCTCAAATGCACATGGAATAGAGTCAATTTGCTCAGATATCGAAAAAATCGCTTCAGTGGTTAAAGTCCTCAGCGAAGTCGTTGTTCGGCTATGTAAAAACTTTGTTCCAAATCTTTCGAAATATATCGTAAACTCATTCAACGCACTAATTGAGAAAGATAAGGCAAAGCCAATCATCGTCTCAATGTGGAACAATTCCTTCAAAGACATTCAAGCGACCGAGGCCTGCAGCGAAGAATTTATAAATATGTTGTACACTCTCAAAAGTGGTTGTTGACAATTGCATTTCGCTTCTCATCCTTATTAAGTGTTTGTTTTGTTTCATATTCATAAAACTTTCAAATTAAAATTCTTTTTGTGAGTGAGATTTTGGCATCAAGCTTTGATGTGCCGAAGAGTTCTCTTCTATTCAAATTCAAATTATTCCATTTGAGGAGTCATCAGAGATCATTTTGAGGGCTTTTCATTAATTTCTCCACTTTTTCGTTCAAAAAGTGGGCCCATTGAAATAACAAAACTGACAAAATTAGATACAATGTCAGTTCCAACCACATCCATTCTCACAGGAAGCAAACAATCGTCGACGCCGTCCTCTCTTCCAGTATCAAATGTAATCGGCACATCGTACGATACTCCTCAGTCAAGTTCCATTCTTTCCGGTTCAGTAATTAACGAAGTATCCAGACTTTCAGATGTTTCGGAGCGGCGTTCAACTGCCGAAAGGCCGATCGACATGGAGAAGCTCAATGAAGAGCGGAGTCATTGGCTCAATCAAATCCTTGCGGAAAATCCACAAATTCTTGCGATGCGAGAGAAATCATTACAAGTCTCTGGCGGGTTTTCCTTTGCCAATGTTACGCATACTCAAACGTTTACGGCATTATCGTGTATTGATCGGAAGACAATTCTTGAGCTAATCTATCAACATCTTCAAGCAATTGGTATGTACCGTACGGCCGAAGTGTTATCTAATGAATGTGGACATGTTTTTCAAACATCAGATCAACCATGGGATCGAACAGATTTACATCTCTTGACATCAATTGCAGTTGGCCATCGCGAAGACCCATGGAATGTACCAGCGGACTTAAACCATGAAAACATTACTGAGTATTTGGAGGAAGATTTCTTTTCATCGCCATATCGAGAAGATCCGAAGACAATTTGGGACGAATACTTTAATCCGGACTTAAACTGTCGCTTTAGTGACCCTAATAATCACGACTATCAAAACCTTACTGCTGCATCATTAAAACGATTAATTGTATATCAATGTACAACAGAAGTTCATGGTATTAATGATGAATGTCAACAATTATTCTTTTTGACAATACATTCTATCACTAGTGCGCAACATTTTCTTAATCATATTGTTGAATTATTTGATCTTAACTTGGAAGGAACTAAATATGAATCAGAGAAAATCGAACAACAACAAATCTCTGACTTACGTAAAAGTATCATAAACCTATTAAAGAAATGGATCAATTATCATGGATTATTCATTGGTAAGAAGACGATTGATTTGATCCAAAAATTCTTGACAAGAATTTGTAATGATCCGCAACATGAAAAACTTAAAGTTTATGCTCAAGCAATCTTAAAGACATTAAAGACTGGATTAACTTATGGTACTAAGAAAGGTACATGTAACTTTGATCAAGAACCGATGATCAAAGATCCACAAGTCTTATTTAAGCCAAGTTTATCGATATTAGATCCAGAACCTCTTGAAGTTGCACGTCAAATAACGTTAATATATCATAAGAAATATGCGTCAATTCATTCATTAGAATTTATCGTTGCATTAAAGTCTAGAAAAGCAACAATTCAAACGCAAACATTAAATGATTTCTTCCAATTCGGTGAAGATATTACACGATTAGTAGCAGATGCTTATTTAAGTTCCACTAATAAGGATCAAGCATATGATCGAATCTTTGAAATAATTAAGCAATTTAAAGAATTATGTAACTTCGATGCAGTATCTTGTTTGACACAATTAATGTTACGAGATGATGTTTGTGCATTCTTATCAAAAGATCCAAAAGATAAAAATAATTTGGAACAAAAGAAAAATAAATTATTGGAAATGTGGAAAGAATCAGGTGAAAATGATAAATATGAAGCAAAGAAACCAACGCCATATGAAACTTGTTTGACTCAAAGATTCGAAGGTTGGGTCCCTTGTATACCAAATATGCACGCAGAAATTAAAAGAATTGATAAGAAAGTGCTCCAAATGAATGATTATATCGACGGATTAATTAATTGGGAGAAAATGAGAACGTTAGCAGAAAGATGTACAATCTTATATAGGTTCCAAAATCAAGCTTATAATTATTACACAATCCCACAAATAGAAAAGGTAATATTGCAAGGTACTAAGATGTCGGCGCAAGAGATTGTTAGTAAGTTGGAGGAGAAATTGTTGGAACAAATGGAAATTACTTAGAACATCAAAACTTTCGTGATGTAAAACCGTAATAAACGAACGAATAATTGGGTGAATTTCTTTTGAAAATAATCGTTGTATATGAAAAAGTTGTGTAAATCACTCAAATCGAAATTTTATACATTTTACAGCAATTTTAATTACAATGCAATGACTTCTAAATACCACCTACTTATAGGAGATGGGAAATTATATAAAATTCTATTGGAAAACAAGATAGAACACAAATTTGAAGCATTCCTACGATTTTTGATCACTATTTTCAATTTTTGAAATATAAACATAATGCTAAATATCATTTGAATAAAATAAAAATTAACATTATTTATTTAGATATACTTGTTGGCTATGTGAAATTGTGGTGATACACGATATGGTGATGTCACAGCTGTTGGCTAATTATCATTATTAGATTTGAGTGATGATACAATTGTTAATATTATTGATGAATCTGTATGATTTTTGATTGTTTCCATTATCCCATGGATTAATCAATAATCCTCTTCCCCAAGGAGAGCTACTTGATCCATTTCTGGTTTTGTTTTTTCGATAATTGCTATATTTCCACGCGCTATCCACAGAAGAGTCACATCACCGATTGCTTTCACTCCATTTGATAATTATCAAAGTCATTCGCCACAACTTAAAGTTATACATTAACTAAAACACCAAAAATTCAAATCAAAGTTTAGTAGAACGCAGGTATGTTTGCGTATTTCATTGGTCTATAATTCTCAGGTATTGGCTGAGCCTCGAATTGTTGGAACTTGTAATCCTTCAGTGACAAGTCCTCGTTATATTCCATGAGCACGACCGCTCCTTTGTTATCCATTTGTCCGATATAATTTGGTGCAGAGAATATTGTAATACATTTTCCGTTATGCATTACGCCATAACCATTTTCTTGTACCTGATGCGATCTAATCAACAAGTCCAAGTTATTCTTTTGTAAGAATTGTTCAGTTACATCAGGTCCAAATGTACTTGTTACACCTCTTGGCGATGGCGCGAAGCCATTTTCTTCCATAGGATCACTCCATAAGATATCATTTAATGGGCCTGTTTCAGGTGGCTGTGAAAATCGATCCATTCCATTAATGTCTTTAATGGTGATCGATTGATCTCTAAATAATCCGCCATGGATTACTAGTGTCTTACCATTAATTATATGGCCTAATGGTAAATAATTAAAGAAATCACTAAATTGCTTATAGATGTTCGAGTTGTATTTGCTAGTGCACTCACGTGAAAAGCCATACAATGAATTCATGGTCATGGTTTCATGATTCCCTCGATTCATATAGACGCATTTAGGATTATATAACTTCCAGGCAAATAAGGTTAATAGAATTTCAACACCCATTGACCCGCGATCAACATAATCGCCATTGAACAAATATGGATTATCAGTGGATGGCTCCCCAAATTGCTTAAATATATTAAGAAGATCTTGGTATTGACCATGGGTATCACCAACTATACGAATATGGCCTGGTTGTGTAAGATCAACAATATTGGCCATTTGTTGATTCATGTCTTTCATTAAGGAAATCATGTGAGTGACAACCCTGGTGGGTGGGAGCTTGTTGTTAAATAAATCTGTCATTAATTGACGGACATAATCGAGAGTGAATTCTGGAAGTTGAACTTGTTGTGTAGGTTCATCTTCAGGAACGGTAATAACAAGATTGTCATCATCGTTGCTCATTGCTTCACGATATCCTTTCATGAGTAACTGCTTCTTTGCAAATTCCATTTGGTCCCTCCAAAACTTTTCTTTGGGCTGTATTTTAGCAGCGCTAAGGAAATCATTATATGAGTCTTTCCAATCAAGAGTACAACCTAAAGCTTGGCCACGACGATAATATGCTTTTACATTTTGTGGATTTAATTCAATTGCTTTTGTTGCTGATTCTATTGACTCTGCGTATTTTTCAATTTGTAGTTGTGCTGCTGAAAGGTTTGTATAAATTGTTGATAAAACAACTTTGTTTTCAGGTGGAATCTCTTCGATAGCAAGTTGATAACACTTACAAGCATCGAAATATTTTTTAGACCTGAAAAAGTTGTTTCCTTCTGCGTGTTGGGCCGAAATTGTTTGCGACATGGTTCAAAGAATAATATCGCCGATAATATTTTTTGTGAAGAAATTCACCGTGGTCCGATCAAAAGTGACAGTTCATTGGTTTTATTGAGTAAATATAACATATATATAATTGTCTATGCCTCATTTATTTATTTAAAGAGGAAGAAATGGCTTCGCATAAGCAGTTTTTCCTTGCTCACCATTTTTAATTCCGATTTCAACGTATCCTTCGGGTGCTTTAGATCCATTATCAATGCTGATGACAGCCTTTTGGACTCTTTCCTCAAATTGCGCTTTAGCTTTTGCATCAAGTTCTTCATCATGCTTCTTTATAATCTCATTAAGCTTGTTTTCTAGAGCTGATGAATCAATTGTTTCTTCACCATTTTCTAATACAAGTGTCACTTTTCCTGCATCTGCTGGTTTAAGAGCAAAGAGTTGACCTTCTGAGATGATTTGTTTAAATGAATCAGCTGTGAAAGGTTTGTTTGTGGTATCAATACGAACATTCTTAAGATTAGTTATATCAACACCATATGATGTGCCATGAGAACGGATAAGATATGACGGGAGGATAACTTTGCCAACTTCGGAGTTGTTGGCAACAATTGCAGCAAACATCTTTGATGTGATGTTTAAATCAAATATATATGGTGGAGCAAATTTATTGTTTGCTTCAAGTACTTGGAACTCAATAGCAGCTGAAAGTTCTTTTCCATACTTATGAAGACAAGCAACTTCAAGAATTGTGAGATCTGGAAGTACTGCATAATACTTAACGCAGTTATCTTTCTCTGCTGTGAACACATAAAGGTGAAGTTTGCAAGAAAGGAATTGTGTGAACTCTTTGGTGACTTCTTCAATCTCTTTATTGTATTCTTCTTCGGTTGCAAATATACCTTCAGCATCAATGGCAGGATATTCGCGATCTGTGATAAGAGACACTTCAACAGAACCTTTGTTTTCACAATATCTGAAATAACTAAGTAAACGACGAACTGGAAGATCTCTATAAGAACGAGTTGTTAGTTTTTCAATTTGAGGAACAACAAGCTCTGGATGGTAAGAAAGATAAAATGGGTCATTAAGCTTTGTGAGACCAGTATGTGTAATTTTGAGAACTTTTTCGTCAAGATCTCCTTTAATTGCTTCTGGAATTGATTTAAATTGTGCTTTAGTGGAAATGGTTGGGACAAGCATTTCATCATATTCAAACTTATTATGAAGAACTTGACCAAATCCTTCTAAAATAGAGTTAATTCCATACCAACCATTTGGTAATTGGATTGTAGTATGATCTAGAGGATATCTATCATCAACTAAGCCAAGTCTAATAATTGCTTGATATTTATCAATGAATTCTTGATCAATCATCAAAAGAATGGCTGTGCATTGAAACGCCTTCTTAAATACGACGGTTAGATGAGGTGACCCTCAGAAAATCATTGGAAAATGGCTAGTTTTCCTTTCAAAAAGATTTTGGTCTCGCCCAATATTTGAATGAAAGACGTTTATCATCAAAGCCAAACCTTTCACTTTCACATTAAATGTTTATATATTGATTTAAACCTATAAAAACATATCATTTTACTACTGACGTTCTATCCAAAAGTATTTAATTTATATTAGATATATCATTTTTAAGCAGATCCTTATTGTTAATAAATTCAAAATATTATCTTCATTCAAATTAAAAAAAGATTACTGCTATAGATATTAAATCTTGTGTGGGCTCAAACAAGGAACGAAGAATGATTTATAAACTTGCTTGATATTGTTTCCAACTGGAAAAGACGATTAAATAAAACTGAAAAAAAGCTGCTTTGACTTTTTGAATGACACTTTTCCTTCAAAAATAGAAAACGGTTTGGCCATCCATTCCGTTACATGCCAAAATCAGTTGCAACTCCACGTAAATTCCTTGAGCTTGCTGCTCGACCAGATGCTAAATGGGTCAAGGTCAAGAAAGTTAAAAAGAGCGGTGACACAAAATTCAAGCTCAGGACTACAAAATATCTTTACACATTAACTGTTAAGCAACCCAAGTTTGTTCAACTTGTTACAGAATCAATTCCTCAAGGACTTGAAGTAATCTATCTTGACAAACGCGAATAAATAAACTTTTAATTTTTTTTTTCTCAATGAAATTATTTCATATAAATCTTTTCCTCAACTTTTTTTTTAAAACTCAAAAATTTTACCGTATAATATTTACAAAAAAACAATTATTGTTATCCAAGACCGAGTAAAAATTTCATCGACTCTATCGGGTCCCCCCTAATTAGGGGTGCATATTGGGGCACCTCATTCGACTCAAGCACCAATTCAACTTCGGGTGAAAACGAAAAAATTTCTGGTGTTATTTCAGACTTTGGCTGTTCATTTTGATTTCTTTTCACTGCTGTTTGTTGACTTACGTTGGAATTTCGAAGATAAGTTTTTGATTGTGGATTTCCACTTCTTTTTTGTGCATTATTTGTTGGTTTCTGTATTTTGACTTGCTGTTGATTTTCAAGCATCATCTGTTCGTACTGTTCAACATCATCTGTTACTGTAAACATGTAAGTACATGGACCATCGTTATCGAATAAATCAAATAATGTTAGATCTGTATTCAAAATTGGTTCACTGCCTTTCTTTGGCTTTCTCCCACGATTTTTCTTTCCGATCAGTTGGTCTTTCTTCTTTGTCTTAGGTGATTTTTGGCGACGATTATCAGTATGTCGTGTTACTGATGGAGTTTCTTTTTCCTCCCGTATTGGTTTGTTTTCTACTTTGTCATCTGGCGCTGTACAATGCCAACCAATCCATTTATTGAGCTCTTCTAAAATTCCTGGAATGAAATCAATTCCGAGTGTAAGTTCATCTCCAGCTTTAATAAATTCTTCAGTTGAGCTACCTGGGCTAAGGCTAGCATCACCGACAAAAACACCACAATAAACTGATGAGCCAACTTCGAAAAGCTTTAATACGCAATTTCCAAACATTGATCGACGCATCTTATGTAGTGGTGAGAATTCAATATGAGATGTGTCTAGAACAAGACGTGTGTCTGCTATTTGATAAAAACGAAAGTCAACACCATCATCATAATTAAACTCTTCAAGATCACCAACAAGTCCTTCGGCGACCGTTACAAACTGTCCCTTTTTCAAATCAACCGCTGTGAAGAGACCGTTTTCCTTAACGTTGGAAAGCGACGGTTCTGGCACTGATGGAAGCTTGAGCAGATTTCCCTGGATACGGCCAAGCTCAAACGTAGTATTCTCTGTTAGCTTACAGCCAGTTTCAAATGGCTCTTTTATTTCAACGTCTGTTCTATAAATGTCATTAAACAAAAGATCATTAAATATCCAGGTGAATTGCTCTTCATCCAAGCCATAAAAATGGTTACAAAGATACTTTGATCCTGTTAGAAATGATTGAAAAAGATTATGTCTCTTTTTTCGAGAAATCAAACTTGGATTGAGAGGATGACAAATAAAAAAGAATGAACGAAATCGATCATAAAATGATTCACAGAATTCTCTGTAGTTTAATGTGGCTTCATCAATATCTATAGATAAAAAATCATTAAAGGGACTGTTATAAATATGATTTGGAAGGTTCTCAACCTTATCTTGTGTGAATGTATATGTAATGTCGTTGTCAATTTTGACGTTATGTGATAATTTAATTTTTGGATAAGTTAATTTAGATTTTCCACAAAAATTGCAAACATAATCTCCACGAGGCAGAGGTCCAAAGAGCAGTCCGACACATCTGCGATGGACATAATATCCACAATGTGTACATTGAATTAGTGAAAATAAATAATTTAGATTGTTATTGCACTTACATCTGATTGGCCTATGACCGCAAGTCTCGCAAATGTATTTGTCTGGAACAGTGTGTTGATTAAGGCCAACGCAAATTGCATGCTGCCAACATCCACATTTTTCACATCCAACTAAAAGTCCTGATATTGTTTTTTCTTGACAAATACATCGCAGCGTCCACTTCTCGTCTCCTTCTTCTTCAATAATTGTTGGAGGTGGAAATTCTACCAAAAATTTAGGTTTTGGAATGGCACCTTGAAGTGATTTTGAGCGTCTCAAAGCGTTGCTTTGTGATTGTGCCATACTATTTCGTAAATTTTGTTTTGTATTATTGCTTATTTCAGAAAATGATGGGATAAATAAATATGGCATAATGTTGTTTGGTCTTCCAAGCAGATGTGGTTCTTCTGTAATTTGTTCTTTTGCTTCTGTTTCTATTTCTATTTCGTTTTCGTTCATCATTGTCACTTTTTTGTAGAATAGTTTTTTCTTTTTCTTTTTCTTCTGTTTGCGCTTCATTGGAATGCATAATACATTTAGGGATTGAATTAATAATTTTAATGTATTTTTAAATTTATAAAAAAAAATAAAATAAAAGTCTTTTTTATGATTTATAGATATGACTAATCTTTTATGAAAAATTATATGATCAAGATTTTGTAAAATCGAAACATGAAAAAACATGATTTATTAATATTATTTTTGATTATAGCTCAT
Organism: Histomonas meleagridis; assembly: GCF_020186115.1. Lineage (NCBI taxonomy): Eukaryota > Parabasalia > Tritrichomonadida > Dientamoebidae > Histomonas > Histomonas meleagridis. Next base: position 843,521 of record NW_027150923.1, read on the forward strand.
TTAACTTCTTTTTTTTTAAACAATATTTGTTAAAGCTCATCGAAGTGATTATGTCTTCCTTCTTATTAACTCTGAACTTGTAGACATCTAGATTTCCGAATTTTAATTTTTGGTATTTATTTGAAGTCATTATTACCGATGTTCTTATATCTGAGAAAGCACCAGAATCAATTTTTGGCTCATTTTCTCCATTGAAAAAGATGCACCCAAGTTTAGTGCATTTAGAGAATGCATATTTCCCAATATATTCAATGTTTTTACCAAATATTAATATCTCTAAATTTATACACCCTTTAAAAGCACTATTTCCAATTTCTGTTATGGAATTGTTTAATATAAGATATGTTAAGCTAATACAAGAAAGAAATGCACCTTTTTTGATCTTTCTTAATTTTTCTCTAAAGTATATATTTTTTAATTCATGACAATATTCAAACGCATAACTTCCAATTGTTGTTACAGGAAACGGAACTTCAAATTTATCTTTATTACCGCATGGATAACAAACAATGGTTTTTAAATCTTTTGTATATAAAATTCCATCATTTTGATAATTAGAAAAATTCAAATTTCTTTTATCGACATTAATGTATCGTAAATTTTGACAACATCCAAATGCATGAGATCCAACAAAAGAAACATTTATTCCAATAGTAATACCATTTAAATTCGAACAATTATAAAAAGCTTTTTTTCCAATAGAAGAAACAGAATCTGATATTAATGCCAGTAAAAGTTTATTACATTCACAAAATGTAAAATCACCAATTTTTGTAACATTTTTTCCCATAGCTATTGAATCTAAATTAGAACAATTATAAAAAGAAAAACATTCAATAATAATAAGTGAATCAGGGAATGTAACATTTGATAATTTAAAACATGAATAAAATGAATGACTTCCAATATATCTTAAACCATTTCCAAATGAAACAAAATTTAAATTAATACATAAATTAAAGGAATAATTACCTATAATTAAAAGTGAATCTGGAAATGTTACATTTGTTAACTTACTACATCCAGAGAAAGCAAATATTCCTATAATTAAAACATTTTTTCCAAGTTCTAATAATTCTAATTTCTTGCAGTTTTCGAATGAATAATCACCAATTGTTTTTATACTGTCTCCAATCTTTGCTGTTATTATTTCAGGCCATTCTTTAAATGCATAATTTTTTACATGTGTAACATTTCCATGAATGATAACATGTTTTACTTGGTTTATATCATAATTTTTATTACTTGTTTTATTATTATTACAGGAAATCTTACAGAAAAATATAAAGAAGAAAATGCTTACTGAAGATTGAATTTGCATTTTCTTCTGGGCCAATAAAAGTTAAAAAAGAAGAATTAAAATTCTTTTTTTTCAAATTGTTTTCAATAAACAAAAAAATTTATATTTTATTATATAAAAATGAGTTTTAAGTTTTTTCTCAATTTTTCTTTTTTCAAATTGTTATTTTTTAACAAGCGTATTTTGTGCAAACTCTTCTATTGATTATTACTTCAATAGAATAAAAAAAATTAATACAAGGTTTCACCACAAACACTGTGTGATAATTTCAAATTTTGAACTTTCGATATTACAATATTATTTCCATTTATATCGCGAATTTTAAAGAAAACATTTAAGAAATCTTTTTTATTAATTAACAAAAACATAATTAGTTAATATACTTAAAGATATGCGCTCTATTCGCGAACATTTTATATTCCGGTTTCACTTTTTCCACATCCAATTTATGAATGCTTCGAATCAAATCATATGATATCACAGATGAGCCGAAATTCTTTTCTATATATTTGTTCACCACCACATTTGCAGCTGTGTGATTCTTTACGTGATTTTTTTGGAGTTCATATACATAACATGAGTCCATCAGATCTCGAACAAAAATAAGATCAAGTCCGACTTCACGACAATAAAGAAAGACAGCCATTAGGCACATGTTCGTATGCTGCCCAAGGATTATAACTGTCTTCTTTCCGAGGCCGACAAATGATTCGGCTGATTCACGAAAATTCTGAACAATGTAATCTGACTCCGCAACAACAATTTGTTTGGTCAGATGGTTGTCACGATATTTGCCAAAGCGTTCTTGTTCACTATAGACGCAAACATCTTGAAATCCGGGAATATATTCATTGTGATATCGGGCAGCTTGTGCATTGTATTGTTCGAGAATAGGAAGAGCTCCCTTCTTAGCAACTTCAATACCTGCTTTTCGCATTTTGGTATGGCCAGTATAAGCATCTGCTCCCATTGATATATGGACAACAGGTAGGCCAATAGAACGAAGTAATTGAGTAAGTTCATTGATCCTTGGTGTGAAAAAGAACTCTCGGTCATTGTAATATGTACACCAGTGTGATCTCCACATATCAATATATACAACTGTTTCTGAAAGATTAATTGTTTTTTTCAGGTAGTAATATCCACTGTCACCATATTTACGAATTTTAATTCTTAGTTTATCATTTTTTTTGGACTCTGTATTAATTTTTGGTTTTGGTATTGATTGATTGTATGGTGGATTTAAAACTAAGTAAAGAATCCATCCAAGGACAATTACTACTGAAAGAATACTAAAAATATGTTCTTTTTTTCTTGAACTAAATAAATTCATTTTACCTCAAGTAACACACTTTTACGGTTAGAAAAAATAAAATGTGATTATTGCGTTAAATAATTTATAATTCTTAAGAATAACTCAAAAAATAGTAAAAACTTTGTTGTTGATACAAAGTATTAAAAATTTTTTATTATCATGAAGTCTTCATTAAAAATTCATTTATCTTCATAATAAAAATTTTCATATATTTTGATTAAAAGCAACATTTATACAATTTGCACAAAGCTAGATGGTAAATTTTTTTTAGCAAAACTGTTAAAGTATTTGTAAATTAATTTTTGTTTCAACAAATATTAATATTTAATAATTTTATGTGATAAATTGAAAAATTTAAAGTGCATTCTTGTTTCCTTAAATAGACATAAGAGTTTGAAATACAATTTGATTTCCATTACAAATTTTATTTTTTTGTTATTTTGGATTTTAAGCGCATTTCAATAGCATGGAAAATAGGGCTCAACAGTATACATTTTTAGAATAACACAACTGTTGCACTTCACAGCTGAAAGCCGCAGAACAAATTTTTAGCGGTTAATCATCCGATCAAAGACGATTCAATATTTCATTTATCTTAAATATAATTTTTTCATTAATTTCTCAAGTTAATATTGTTTTTCATATAATAGTATTTTACAAATAATATAGAGAATATAATTACATAATTTAGATTGATTTTTATTCAGAAACCATTAAGTTTCACCAATCCAAATTTTAACGTTCCAAAAATACCTTACACAAAAATTGTAATAGCGTTGAATGGGAGGTGAAGGGAATAACAACTACAAAGATATTCTTCTCCAAGCTCATCCAATTTTTCGAGTTCCGACAACCAAAATATATTGGTGTGAAAATGTTAAAAAAATTAGTTCACGTCGATCATTATCAAGGATTCTTGTAATCGCTTCACCAGGAATCTTTCTTTTAAAAAAGAAATCATTTCCTCGAAGTTCCGTTGTTGCGCGAATAATTTCATATTCAGAATTAGCTTTAATCCTCGTTGAAAATAATACATTACAAATTTGTAAGCCAAAAGTTACAATGACAATACAACACCCGAAATATCTCGAAGCCGTTGGCATTATTTGCACAGTAATTAGAGAAATGTTTAGTGAGTTAAAACCTCCGAAAATTGTAATTGATAAATCTCTTCAAGCACAAATAGATCAAATTAATTTCCACGTTAATCAAAAAACTCTTTTAGCAGATCGTTTTTTAAGTTTTTGTTTATTATTACCACCAAAATCTCTTGTCATTGATCAGGTAACAGATATATATCATAGACTTAAACGGTCTCCGAAATGTGTCAGATTTAATTCTGAGCTCGTTAGCTCTAATTTGGTGAGTGCCGTCGCTCAATCTGTTTCTTATGACACTAAAGTTCAAGCACTTCAAATTCAAAATGTGAACCTCCCTATTTTCCTTCCACATTATAATCAAATTGTTCAAAACAATCATTCTGTCAAACGCGTTTCGTTCCAATCTGTTTCCTTTACGGGTTCATATGATTCTTATATACAAGTTTTAGAGAGCCAGCCATTATTTAAGGCATCGTCATATTCATTTTTAGAATGTCAACTTAAGACAAATAATTTCATTACCTTCTTGAAGACATTTGATAAGTCATATCCCGTTAGTATACGTTCCTTTTCTATTGTCCGTGCCAATCTTAACATTGAAATTCTTTATGATATCTTCAATTTAATCAGCACATCAAAAACATTTGATGGACTTCGACGGTTTTGCATCAGTGAAATTCAAAGCAAAGATCCGTTAGAAAGCACTTTTGCGGACTTTTTCAATGACACTTTTCTGACCAATCATGAACAACTTCAAACCGTTACGCTTCACGATGACAATTTTTCGGTTGATAAGATTTTACCCATTATAACGTCAAAAGCTAACAAAATAACGACGTTAAATATTACCCGTAATCGGTTTAATTCAAATATTGAACCAATTCCAAGTTATCAACTTATTCAAGAACTTAATTTGTCACATTCGACGTTTAGTTCTGAAACCTTATTGAATTTTTTGAAGTCGTTTTCATTAAGTGAAATAACACCGCAGACGTTAATTTTGGATTCGTTAAATGTTAATTCACAACAAGAATTAGATATAATATATCAAAACTTAAAGACGATCAAACTTCCGAAAGTTCAATTTCTTTCTTGGAATTCAAATTTAATGAATTTTGAACGATTTCAAATGTTTATCGAATTTGTCAAATTACAAAATGAATTAACTGGAATTGGAATATCGAATTGTATTACACCGCATAATGAAATTAATTTATATGTTACTGAAATCATCAAATTAATTCAACAGAAACAATTAAAACGATTGGACATAAGAGGCTCAAGTACATTAATATTAAGTTCAAATATGATTCCAATACTTGAAGCATTAAATGAACAAAAAATTATTGAAGTTTTAGATGTTACTGGTCAAGAAATAGGTCAAAATGGATTAAATATATTATTAAAATTATCAAATAATTGTCTTGAAGAATTACGCTTTGATAATAATACCCCGGAAAACTTCGATTTATATTATAATTTCTTAAATGATATTATGAACTCAAAGTTGTTGAATTCAGAATGGCCCGAAAATGATATAAAATCAATTCTCCAAAAAGTTGCAACTTCTCAAAGAAAAATTATCGAAAATAAATTCGAACAATTGAAGAAAAAATTCGTAAAGAAATTTAATGATGAAAATTTGAATAAAGTTAAACAAAGTCAAAATCAAATCTCGGGAAGAACTTCGAAATCAAGATCTGCTACAGTGATGTTAATGAAGAAAAAGAATGACGATGATAATAATAACATTTCAAAACATTTGATCGATTTCGATACGTTGCTGGAAAGAAATCAATCAGTGGAAAATTACTTGAAAGAATGTATAGGTGAGTTGGATAATGATAAAGAACCTTTGCTGGTAGCAATGAAAATGCTAAATGACGAAACTTCATTGGAAATGTTTTTAGGTCAATCAAATGTTTGATGCGATGTAAACTTTAAAAAAAGTTGTGATATACGTTTAGAAATAAATAAAAATATTTTCTTCATTAACGAGAAATTTAAAATATAATTTCGTGGCAAAATGTGTTTTGGGATTCTTTATGTGTGTTGTGAATAAAGAAATATGCATATTGTTTTAAAGATTTGTTTCTTCTAAACGATCAAACAGTTAAAAACAAATATTATTTTTTAAACGACAAACATAAAACGTTTCATTATTATATTCAATGCTAATGATTGACATTACATTAACATTAATGATTATTAATAATAAACTAATTAGTTGGATTTATTTTTTCTACCCAAGCTAAAAATCATGCACTCGTTTGATAAGTGTATTTCTCTCTTATAATAGAATTATTGATTTATCTTTCTTTAAGATGCTGTTCTAAAAAGTTTTTATATTTTAACGGATTTTGGAATGGCACTTTTATAAACTTGAAATGATGCAAACAATGGATCAAGCTGATCTTCCTGACCCTGATATTACAGGATCACATGAAGAATTTTGGACATTTACACAGGTTTCTCAATGGGGATCACATTGGCCATATTCTAATAATGAACATTTAAACCAGGTTCGAAACGTTGTTATCACAGTTAGAAACTTAGGTATTAATAACGGAATAAAGCCTCGCATGGTTCATATTGCACAAATGCTTATTTGGAGATTTTATTTAAGTGAAAGTATTGCAGAGTATCCTTCCAAAGATATAATTCCACTTGCATTCGAAAGCGCAGCGCAACTTCTTGAAACTTCATTTCAATTCAAAGTAAATCAGATGCCACATAGCATGGATAACAATAAGCAATTGTCTGAATTCCAATTACATTTCAAATTAGTCAATGCTCTTAACTTTAACATCAGAATTCATCACCCTTCAGATTACCTTAGTCATTATGTTAATTCCAAATTCACAAATGAACAGTTCCAATTAGCCGAATGTATAATCTCAGATTCTTTCTTATGCCCTTGTTGCTTAGTACATAGGCCTACAACAATCGCAGAGGGGTCGGCAATAATGGCGGCCGGCATGAAGAACAATACAGATTCAGTTATCCCAAGATCAACAAAGGCCATTTCGTTTATAAAAGATATGAATTGGTTTTACAACCAAAGCTTCAACCAGAAAAAGTAAATAAATAATTTTGTTTTCAATCAATTATATCTTTTGAACATATCTATTCAAGGAAATGAATTAAATTCGAACTGATTTGGTCGAAAAGATTTGAAAAAGTTTTAATTTTCGTTCATAAGAATTGTTTCCATGTTTACCTTTAACATTCATGAATGTTTTCAAATTAGTAGAAACAAATTTTCTAACAATTGTTAACGTTAAAAAGTTTGATACTGTTAGATTCAGAAAACTATTAGTAATTTTATGTAATGTATGAATTCACATTAGCTGTTCAGGGAGTTGGCACCTCAAGAAAATCAGCAACAACATTGGTAAATATCTTCATATTAACAATATAAATGTGAACATACAGTGCTTCAAGTATTGCTGTATATTAAAAAAATCATCTTATTAAAATAAAAAATAAACATAACAAAAATACAAAATTTTCTCTAACTATTGTTTAAATTCGAGAATTATCAAACTTAAATTTTCATATTATAAAATAAAATCGAAGTTAAATTTTTGAAATTAACAGTAAATACCAACTTCGCCGAAATCATATCAAAAATAAAAACAATTAAATATATCGAATTTAATATTTATTAATAAATGTTTTGGATCGAATATGATTCAATTGATTTATAACCATTGATCATTTTCCTTAATAATGAAGTCTTTAAATTCTTTGTTGGTGACTTCTGCGTTATCTTTTGATGAACTTATCGTTGTCATTTCTTTTTGCGTATTCGAATTTCCTTTTTGTTTGCGTTGAATTAAAAAGAGAACGAGTCCAATCATAAGTAATACGATGATTACTGCACCACAGATAATACCAATTAATGCACTTTGTGGAATTGTATCATTTTCGTGTAAATCATCATGAAGTATTGTATAGAAATTAGAATAATAAATATAATACGTCGAATATTGATAAAGAATATATTCATATGTAATAAATTCCGAATAAATATAATAATATGTCGAATGAGTTAATGTAATACTAATCGAATTCGTAATCATCGATTTGGAAATAATCGTTTGCGTAATGGAATATGTGGAAATTATCGTATGAACAAATGTTCCATCGAATTGTAATGAATCAGAAAGTGAACTTAAATATGTATATGTATTCGAATTAGTAGAAATATATGATTTAGTATATGTATTCGAATCAGTAATTGTATTTGATTTAATAAATGTATTTGATTTTGTAAATATATTTGATTTTGTAAATGTATTTGATTTAGTAAATGCATTTGATTTAGTAAATGTACTCGAATCAGTAAATGTATGTGGTTGTGTAAAAGTTTGCGTTTCCATTGGACTGCATCCATCAACAGCTGTTCCTTTGAGTGCCGCCTTTGTACCAAATGTATCGCTATTGTATGAATTGAATGTCATAACATATTCTGCAGGTACACTATTAAAAATATTTGAAACAATTTCTGGTTCACTTTCACCATAATAATATATACATTGAAGATTCGAGCATCCATTAAATGCATTACTTCCAATTTTGGTAACTGATGATGGAATTATTATATTAGTTAATAATGAACATGATTGAAATGCACCACTTCCAATCGTTTTTACATTATCTCCAATCGTAATCGTTTGCAATCTAGGACAAAAGTAAAATGCATAATCACCAATAGATGTAACACAATCACCAATTTCAACTGAAGTTAATTTCATCCAATCAGAAAAAGCATTTTCTCCAATTTCTTCAACACCGCCAATGATAATAACATGTGATGCTTCTTCTAAATACACATCCCTATTGTTATATTCTTCATCAGTAGTTATAGTTAGTGTCCCTGATTGATATGTTTCAATAGATTGTGTAAAAAATAGAACAAATAAAAGAAAAAGAATTTTTGATTTGATTTTATCTATTTTGTGAATGTTTTGAGTAATTACTTTTACTTTGTAAATAACAATAAAAAACAAAATGGTCATTGGAATGATTTTGGATAAAAAAAAGCTTGAATAATTTTGATAAGAATTTAAATAATCATCAACATGTAAAAAATTTGAGAAAAGAAAATATCTCAAATGAAAGGCGATGTCAAAGGAAAATTGTGTAGTTAATAAATATTGATTTTCCAAATCAAAAAAAGGCATGTATTGAAGCAAAATGGAACGAATTATTCCTGAGATTTTTCTGACAGTAAACTATACAAAATCACTTTTCAATTGTTAATGACATTCACAAATTTGAAACGGTTTGAATACTTATCGTCTTTTTATGACAACGGTTCGTGCTTTTGTATTGAATTCGATCGTATTGTATTGAGACTGCGTTCAAAAAACCGCTACGATATGGAGGTGCAAATCCTGCTCCAAAGATAATCATCGAGTAGGAGTGGCTATCCATATGCCAAAATAATAGAAGAATTGGGGCAGAAAAGGCCGAAGGCTTTTTGCTGAACCCCTCTGCTTTGTATATAGAGTCCTCACATCCTGAAATAAATTCCGATGAATTCGCACCGCTAAAAAAAATCCATTTTATGACAACGGTTTGTATGTTTCAAAATGTTATTTGACACAATTCAATCGGCTATTTTTTCACAGATCTCAGGCATTCAGTTCGGATAGAATGTTATACTAAGGAATACCACCATCGAGTAAAGAATTAAAAAGTTAATGAAAACTTCGAAATTAATTTCAACAGTTGAAAAGATCTTTTGTCATCATCACAAATTAAGTCGATACCAAAAAAGTGTCAATCACAAAAAGAAATTGATCTTGTTTTAGCGAATTTTTTTTTTTGAATTCAAAAAAACTTATATTGAAATTTTAAAATTATCATTAAACCATTAGAGGAAAATTTACAAGCGCATTTAGTTATGTCAAATATGCGTACTCTTATTTCTTTATCATTTTAGTTTGATTATATCTTCAATTATTGATTGAAGGGAAGCCAAGCAATCGCTTTTCACCTATAGCTCATCCATATTTACCATTTTTTTCACGTTTTTTCATCCAAGACTTACAAATTATTTTTCCAATATATTTCAAGCGCTCATACGCCAAATATTGTGATGCAATTATATTTTATGACAACGGTTTATATCTTTCAAAATATTTTTGTATATATATACTACCGTTCAATATTTAAACCGTTCATTATCGCCAACCGTTGTTTTTTATGACCGGAGTATTTTTCATGTTCAGAAATGGTGACTACTTTTGATCGTTTTTTTACAAAAATAGCACTTAAAAAGTTGGATTTGGAACATTTGTTTCCTGTTTGGAACATCAGTTTAGGATTAAATTTCGGCTAATCGTTTTAGATGCAGAATAAATATTTTCCCACAAATCCCGAGCATTCAGTTTGGATAAAATATTATATTGAGCAATATCGCTTTCGAGCATAGAATTAAAATGTTAATGAAAACTAAGAAAGAAAAATTATTTTTCATTTTTTTTATCAATCGCAACATCTCATATGTCATCATTACAAATTAAGTTGATACAAGAAAAGTTTAAGTCACAAGAAGGTCTTGATCTTGCTTTTAGGAATGTTTTTGAATTAAAAACTTATATTGAATTAACACAATTTGAAATTTTACAATTATCATGTTCGAATAATTAAATCGAAAAATTACATTCTTATTTTCTTCAACCATTATATTTGTGAAACCAAACAAAACTATTTTAATTACATAAATTTTGATTGAAAATGATCACATAACGAAAAACACATGAAAAAACAATTTTTGAGCACTTTTTTTTATCAGAATATAAATATTTTGGTAAATCATTAAAATTAAGAATATAATATGTATGTTTTAATATTTATCTCATTTTAATATTATAGCTCGAAAAAAAGACCATCGCCATCTCATAGAACTTTTTAGATATGATCTAAAATAAAGCAATAATAAAATGATAAAAAGTGAATGGAAAAAATCATTTTTTAGATTTCAAGAACCACCATATATATACATCTAAAATAATTAAGATTCATAATATATATTTTGAAAATAATTGATTTCGAAATTTTCATTTTGATTTGTATTTTTTTTCTCAATTTGAAAACAGATTTTTACTTAATTGATGATAGGGAATTAATTCCCTTAAAAAACAAAAAATTTATCAGAATATGTTTATTTTCTCGGTTTTACATTTCTATGTTTTTCATCACATGTTAAAATTCTATATAATTATTGATATTCCATAAAAAATTGTTTTTTATTTTGAGAAAAAAACTTTTATTAATATTAAATTATTCATTTAATGTTTAAAACATTAATTTACAATATGAAATTGCGCATTTCATTCTCTTTGAAATTAATATAAGATGGGTGATTTTGAAAAGATGAATGATTTTGTAATGCTTGGTAATGATGTACATGATGAAAATGCACTTTCTTCAATTGTGTTCACATTATTACCAAACGTTACTATATTTAATGACTTACATAATCGAAAAACATATTGTCCAATTGTTCTGACATTATCTTTATTCTTAATCGTATCCAAATCAGAACAATCAGCAAATGCATATTCCCCTATATAAGAAACGGTACCACCAATTTCAGCTGAAAATGTTGAGGTCCACTTCGAAAAAGCTTCATATCCAATTTCTTCAACGCCGCCATTAATAATATCATGTGATGCTTCGTTTTTAAATTCATTCCTATTTTTACATTCTTCATCAGTCGTTATAGTTAGTGTTTCGATTTGAAATGTTTCGATAGATTGTGTAAAAAATAGAACAAATAAAAGAAAAAGAATATTTGATTTGATTTTATCTTTTTTGTGAATTTTTTGAAAAATTAATTTCTTATATAAAAGATCAAAAAATAACATGATTATTGGAATAATTTTAGATGAAAATATGAATGGAAAATTTTGTGTAAAATATTTGATGAATCCATCAAAGAAATGAGAAGTCAGAAAAAAACTTGTATATGAAGAGACGCCAAAATGAAGCTGTGCAATTCATGAATGTTGTACCAGATGTAGCATTGAGAAAAAATGTAAATTCATAACCAACATAAAACCATAGAGAAAACAAAAATACATTTAAACGTGCTTTTCCTGCCTCTCAAAATTTGTGTGAAACTGAAAAAATTGTTCTGGGAAAAAATTGAAAAAAATCAAAATCTGATTCGATCGTTAACTGCTATTCCAAAGAGGAATATTACGAACCTACCACAAGGTCAAAGATACCAATGATAGCTTCCAATAGATTTCATGCAGTGAATTGAACCTCCGCCTTGGGTTAAATTGAATATATTGTCTCTACACAACTTCACCTGATTAAATATTCAACCATCAGACACAGGCAGATGATTTTGGACGGCTAATCACTACCATTGAGCCAAAAAATAACATCAAAAATATATGGTGACATTATAATTTAATTCATCAACTTCGAAAATACAATGAACTTGTGCTGCCTTTTTTACTGTTTGTAATTTTTCAGTGACCTCTTGAAAAATGAATTAACAAAATAAAATATATCGAATTCGAGATTTATTAATAAATGTTTTGGATCGAATATGATTCAATTGATTTATAGCCATTGATCATTTTCCTTAATAATGAAGTCTTTAAATTCTTTGTTGATGACTTCTGCGTTATCTTTTGATGAACTTATCGTTGTCATTTCTTTTTGCGTATTCGAATTTCCTTTTTGTTTGCGTTGAATTAAAAAGAGAACGAGTCCAATCATAAGTAATACGATGATTACTGCACCACAGATAATACCAATTAATGCACTTTGTGGAATTGTATCATTTTCGTGTAAATCATCATGAAGTATTGTATAGAAATTAGAATAATAAATATAATACGTCGAATATTGATAAAGAATATATTCATATGTAATAAATTCCGAATAAATATAATAATATGTCGAATGAGTTAATGTAATACTAATCGAATTCGTAATCATCGATTTGGAAATAATCGTTTGCGTAATGGAATATGTGGAAATTATCGTATGAACAAATGTTCCATCGAATTGTAATGAATCAGAAAGTGAACTTAAATATGTATATGTATTCGAATTTGTAAATGTATTTGATTTAATAAATATATTCGAATTAGTAATTGTATTCGATTTAATAAATGTATTCGTATTAGTAAATGTATTCGAATTTGTAAAAATATTCAAATTAGTAAATGTATTTGATTTAGTAAATGTATTTGTTTGTGTAAAAGTTTGAGTTTCCGATGGACTGCATCCATCAATACTTGTCCCTTTGATTGCATTTTTTCCTCCAAATGTATTACTATTATATGAATCGATTATCATAACATATCTTGCGGGAACCTGATAAAAAACATCTGACCCAAAAATACTTGATCCAAATTCTGGTTCACTTTCACCATAATAATATATACATTGAAGACTTGTGCACCCATAAAATGCAGAGCTTCCAATTTTGGTAACTGATGATGGAATTATTATATTAGTTAATGAAGAACAGTATTGAAATGCACTATTTCCAATTGTGTTTACATTTTCGTGTATTGTTATTGATCTTAAACTTCTGCAATTATTAAACATTGCATTTGAAATTGAAGCTACTAAATTTGGAATTGTAATGCTTGGTAATGATGAACATGTTTGAAATGCAGCATATCCGATTGTATTTACATTATTACCAAATGTTACTAAATTTAATGATGAACATGTTTGAAATGCATAATCTCCAATAGAAGTAACACAATCACCAATTTCAACTGAAAATAATGAAGTCCACTCAGAAAAAGCATTTTCTCCAATTTCTTCAACGCCGCCAGTGATTATAACATGTGATGCTTCTTTTTTATATTCACTCCTATTTTTATATTCTTCATCAGTAGTTATAGTTAGTGTTCCTAATTGAAATGTTTCAATAGATTGTGTAAAAAAGAGAACAAATAAAAGAAAAAGAATTTTTGATTCGATTTTATCTTTTTTATGAATGTTTTGAGTAATTACGTTTACTTTGTAAATAACAACAAAAAACAAAATGGTTATTGGAATGATTTTGGAAAGAAAAAAATTTTGTACAGAATTTAAATATTCACCAAAAAATTTAGTAAAGAGCAAAAATCTTATATAGCAAATGACATTAAAAAGAAGGTGTGAATCTGATGAGTGCTGTTGTACCGGAAAAATCAAATTTAACATGACGAAATGGAAGGTATTTTCCTGGTCGTATTATTCAAAAAGTTTATACAAAAAGCCACTCGGGATTATTGAAAAAGTTGTTTTTTCTTGTCGTTTTTTTAAACGATAAATTTCTATTCAAAACAATTGGCTAGACTTCAAATGGTAAGTGTTTTCTTCTATGTGCCAAATCTAATCGGGTATGCACGTGTCATATTGATGTTTGCGGCTTACTTTTTTGCCTGTAGCAATCCAATATTGTTTTGCATTTGTTATGCATTATCACAAATCTTGGATATGTTTGATGGAATGGCTGCACGTAGGTTTAACCAAGCAACAAAATTCGGTGCAATGTTAGATATGGTTACTGATAGGTGTTCTACTGTTGGATTACTTATGACAGTTTCCAATAGAATTCCATCACTTCAAATTTTCTGCCATATTTTCATATGGCTTGATATCTTTAGTCACTGGGCACATATGTTGGCATCATTAAGCGCTGGTGCTGGATCCCACAAAAACGTTAGAAGTGGTCCAAAGCTTCTTCAATATTATTACAAGACAAAGTGGTTCATGGTACTTTTGATTATTGGAGCAGAAGGTCTTCCACTTGCTATCTATCTCTCTAGTTTCCATTTCAAGGAACCATTAAGTCAAATCATCAACTTTTTGATTTTGATATTTGCACCACTTTTCTTCACAAAGCATTTCATCAACGTCATCCAATTTATGAATGCAAGCGTTTCGCTTGATCATCCACCAAAGAAGGAGTAAAACATGAATTTTTACGAACATTGAAAAAGTTATTTTCTCTTTCACTTTTTGTGCATTTTAGATGGCTGTGGGTGCATTGAAATTTTTGCTTTAATTTGATTTTGTTCATCGGTTTTGAAAAACTTTTTTTAAATCAAAAAGAAAATGTTTTTTACTGAAATATCACCACTATATGTGCATTAATGTTAATAAATAACTGTATTGAAAGAATGGTTAAGGTCCTTATAAAATTATGGCTTCAATATAAATTAAAGAAGTTTGATTTTATGTGTTTATAAAACAAATAAATTTTAAATGTTTTATCACAAAAATATTAAATCACAATTTATTCACTTAAATCTTCTTACTTAATTATATTCATTATTCGAAGTCGCCAATGCCAAATTAATATGATGCAAATTTGTCGGATAAAAGTTTCGATGCACACAATCGATAATCGGATTCTTTTGACTTAAGTCCAATTTATACAATAATTCGTTTGTTCCTATTTTCTCGCAAATATATTTAACGTCATCATCAAACAATGTTTCGTTTATATTGTCATACGAATCTATTGAATATATAACTTCGTCCAATTCCAAAAGATCCAAAATCAAAATCAAATCTTGCAATGTCAAATTTGACATTTTCGAAGCTATTTCAACAATATCAATTCCGGGCTCACCATTAATTATTTCCGCTGTTTTCATAATTAACTTCGTTTTCATATCGTCATCAATTGATCCATCAGTTCTAACCCAAAAATGAGGTTTAACGAAATGATTTGATGAATCTTCGAACAAATGATTTATCCCATAAACGTAGGAAACATAAATTGGCAAAAGAGAATTTGAATTAATTCGATAAATATAATCGAATTCTTCCAAATAATTCATTGCGGTGAATATCAAATTATTATTAAAACTTTTATATAAATTTAATATTACGTCAAGTGAAATACCTTTTGAGAAATGTTGTAATATAAATGAATATAATAATCGACATAAAAGTATCAAATCAGTGTTATCTTGTGTTTGATATATCAATATAAATAATTGCATAAAAGTCGATTGAAGTGATTCGCAATAATCACCTTTATAATTCTTATAAATTGCATGAAACTCTTTCTCTGTTTGCTGTGCATAATTTACTTCAAACTCAGGCAAATTTGGATAATTAATTGCCGTAGATACAAATTGATAACATGATGAAATACGAATTTTCTTAAACGATTCAGTCATTGATGACTTTTTAGGATTACTGATTATATCTTTCGAATTAATTGTGTCGACTTTAGGTGGCTTTAATATTATAGAAACAGGTGTTTCTTCATTAAGAATATATGTACATGATCCTTCATCACTTTCTTTATGTGAAATTAATTCGGGATCTTTTGATGCTTGGATAAAACCTATGATATCTTTATAATAACTTGGACGGAAACTTAGGTTAAACTCTTGGAAAGCTTTTGTACATTTAAATGACGATTTTTGAAATCTGTTTTCTTCTTCAACGACATTTTGTGTTAAGAACCGCGATAACTTCAGAAAGAAAACGGCTTCATTCAAATCGCTTGAATCAATTTCACACAAAAGTTTCTTTGCTTTATTTACCACATAACATGAACTTGGACACATTGAAATTATTTTTAAACGTTCTATCAGTTCACCTAAATATGGATTCAATCGAAAACGTAATTGTGAAACATTAAATTTGTTAAAATATTCAATTGATGTTAATTCATAACAATCAGAATTTATATCAAACCTTGAAATCACTGAGGAAATATTTGATGTAGTATAATAAAATAAATCACGATAATCTTTATATTTGGTCATTAAAAACATATGTCGATTATTTGGGCGTACTAAATATGAATCAATTACCATTTTATTAATGGTTTGAATCATCTTTAACATCTTTTTCCATTGCCTTGGAAAAGTTCCTATATAACCATTTGGAAATATTATAGAAATTGATGCTAAATAATTAAAAATGACATTAATATCAAAATTCTTTAAAAATGTAAAATTATCAATGTCTAATTCATCTACATATAAAGTTGGATTTGGTTCAAAATTGGTTTTAAGTTCACAAAAATCTGAAATTAAACCTTGCTTTGGATATTGAATAAGCCTTTCATCTATCTTTAAGAATTTGTTTTCTATGGCTCGAAGAAGTCTAATCCAATCAAATCCAACTTTAGATATATATTGTTCAACTTGAGCATAATGATAGGGAAATGTGATGTGAAATGGTGGTACAATTGTTTTTTCGATAACTCTTTGGATCATTGGATTTGCAAAATCTCTTCCTTTCCTGTTCATAGAATATTGTTTTAGCCAAAGTTGCACAGAATGTGGGTCAACAAATTCCATCAAAGAGATTGTTTGATAAACACGATGAAAGTCTATAATTTCTGATCGATTAGTAAAATCATATGAAAGTTCATACCTACCAAAAAAGTTAAATGCGTTTGTTCTGACCATTTGATAACTTTTCTTAGATTTTTTTTTCAGATAGATATACATGAAAATTTTTGATGATGTCATTGCAGAAGCACCCTCTAGAAGATTTTTGGCAATCTGTTTAAACTCTTTGAAGTCTATTTCGTCCCTAATTCGTTTTGGCAGATTACTTACAAGAATATGCCGAAGCTTTGGTTCTCTAAGGAACACATCAGGAACATTACGAGTTCCAATTATTTTGGTATACAAATCAACAGAAAACGCATTTATAAAATCTTGAATTGTGAATTCATTAGTTGAAAATGTTTCAAAAATAAAAAGATGAGCAATCTCAAATCGAATCTTTTTCATGGGAATATAACCATTTCTGATTGTGTCTTTTGCGCGAAATTGATCTTTTCGATAAACTTTAGTTGGTGTTAAATCGCTATCTTCTATTATTTTCTGTGCATTGTCTTCACTGTTTTCAGGCTTTTTCTTTTTTCTTTTCATTGCTTTTATTTCAATTGCCTTTTTTGTAAGATCATCCAAAAGTTTCTTTGCTTTTTGTACATCACTCTCATGATCATCATCTGTTTCACCTAAAACAAAAAAAGAAGTAGATTTTAAGGAATGATGACCAGGATAAATTATTAAAGGTTTTGTATGAGGGATGGCAAGATCAATTTGAAATAATCCAAATTCAAGAAGCTTTTTGGAAAGGTTTTCGAGTTTTTCTGATGACCATACATAATTTGGTATGATTTGTTTTGTGATATTATAAACTTCAAGCATTGAAGCAATGCCATCATTAGATTTAATAAAATCCTCTATAGCATTTCCTACTTTTTCCCATAGTTTTTTTTGTGAGGGCTTTGAAGTTTTCTCTTTCATTTAATAAAATACGTTAAAAATTTAATGAAAGAAGAAAGCTTTATAAAGAGATTTGTAAAAAGTCTTTTTGAGCCAGGTATTGGGCCTCTTTTGATCAACTTTACACGAATTGTTATTTTTACCATGTTTTGCTACTTTGCTATTATACCATTCTTTGAATATAATATTCATTATGTAATTATGGCATTTTTATCATTTTGCTTTTTCCTTTCATTCGAATTTCTTGCTTACCAGCTGAAGAAGCATCCAGAAGTTCTGGTTTCGAACAAAAAAGAAGAATAAAAAATATAATATATCTTTTTCAATTTTTTTTTTCTTGGCTACCCAATGAGACTATAGAAGGCTATTAAGGACATGATATTAAACTTGATATATTTATAATAGAAGAAATAAAATTAATCTTATTACTCAGAATTAATTCTCATTTTTATTAAATGCCTCAAAAACCCAAGTGGTGCATGATATTTTTTTGTATGTGTTACATTCTTATACAATTAATTTGCTAATGAATATTCATTAGTGTTATCATTGAAAAAGATTAGTTTAAAAATAAAACCAAGCATAGCTCTGGACAGTTTACTCATCCTTTTTGCTGTTCTTTTTGATTAAGCCAGCTTTGGCACGCTTTACATTGCGAAGGAATTTACTGTTCATTCCCTTAGTGAACCAAAGTTGAACATTTCTGGCTTTCTTAATTCCGTTGCGATGCCATTGGTGACTTCTGTTGTGTGCTGATGTGTTGCTGCGCTTTGCCATGATAAAAGGCCAAACCGTTAATAAGAGACCGTTTGTAATTCACCAAAAATGTGTGCACAAAAAATTATTATTGTTATAAAAAATATATTTTTCATGGTTATGTTCTGTGCCATTATAAATATGAACGAAATGTAAAAATTTCTACTTTAGAATTACCATAAAAGTTATCAAATGATATAAAAGAAATTGTTTTGAATCTTAAAGATACAACATCAGTTTTAAGATATGTTTCAATAAAGAATTATAAAGAAGAATTGATAAACTTTTTTACTTTTGTTCAATTAATCATTAAAAGTTCGAATCTAAATTTATCTTATGAATTACTCAATAAAATGGAAAAATTTTTTGTTAACATTTTTTCATTTATACGAAATAATTTTTCTGACAAACTTTTTGAATATTTTTCAACAATATAAAATCCAACTTCTTATGACATTTATTATTTAAATATCATTGGAATGAAAGTTGCAAATGGCATTGCTTTGTGATTGCTTTTCGATTCAATGAACGTTTGCGGAATGCATTGATAAAAATGTAAAGTATATAAAAATGTTATATTTTGTGAACTTTATATTTATTTTTGATAGCTCGATAGAAACGTACCTTTCAAAAATTAAAGGAGACCGTTTTTCTAACAAGTTATGAACAAAAAAGGAAAGAAATCAAAGATTGATGAATTTGTGGAAATGGGTGTGAATGCCATCATTCGCCCACCTAGAAGTGAATATGATCCAAATTCACTTCCTCTCAAGGTTTTTATTCCTGGCTATGGAAATGTTGATCGCAAACCAATTTCTTTTAAAAATAGTCGAGGGCTGAAGATTGTTGGTTCTTTCTATGCCCCATCTTTTCAAATTCCAGAAATGTCATGTGTTGTTTATCTTCATGGCAATGCCTCTTCCCAACGTGAAGGAACATTTCTAGTTCCTGTTTTTGTTCCTTCTGGTGTTGGTGTTCTTTGTTTTGACTTTGCCGGTTGTGGTGCAAGTGAAGGTGAATATATATCACTTGGCTTATTCGAAAAAGATGATGTTGCGTGTGCCATTAATTTTGTTCGAGAACAATTTGGTGTTGGAAAAGTTGCCATATGGGGTCGTTCTATGGGTGCTGCCACAGCCTTTTATGCAATGTCAGAAGATCCGACAATTGCTGGAGCCGTTGCAGACTCTTCATTTTCATCACTTCCCATCCTAATTGGAGAGCTTGGGAAGCAATACAATGTTCCCACAGTTGTTTCCAAATCTGCTGTTTGGTATGTTTCTGGGAAAATCGAAAAACTTGCGAAATTCGACATCCGAAAAGTTGAACCAATTGAAGCAGCGAAGACGTGTTTCACGCCAGTTCTAATTATACATGGGTTAGATGATAATTTCATCAATTTCCATCATTCGCAAGATATCTATGACAAATATGCTGGCGACGACAAAGACATTTTACTTGTAGAAGGAGATCACAATAGCGAAAGGCCTATGGAGGTAAAAGTGCAAGCGATAATGTTCTTGGCAAACATTTTGGACTGTCCAATAGTTATGGACGAGATACCAATGTTGTTGCAGCAATCTGGAAGACACCATTTCTCTTCTTTCGAAGATATGTTATGTCAAATGTAAACGCCAAAATTTATTTTACTGTTTAATTATCTTGAAAATTATAACGAAGTTTTGTAAGAATAATTAAATGAATGAACGAAATAATTAAACATTATTTTATTTGCAATAAAAAAAATTTTATATTTGAGGAAATCAATTTTTACTAATTGACGAAATATATATATGTACTTGCAGCTCTATATTAAGTCCATAGTATGAACTTGAATATATATTAATAAATCTATTATTTTTATATTGAAAGATTCTATTTTTAAAACTTTAAAAAAAAAATTCATTTATTTTTAAAAATATACAAGAAGGAATTTATATTATGACAGAAGATGTTAAATTAACATGAATAATATTTATCTATATTGTTTAAAACTCAAAAATAATATTTGGAAATTATTAAATTTATTTGAAACTGCACTTATGTTGGCACCAAAAAATTCTCATGTAGAAATTGTTAAATTAATTCGTAAAAAATTAAATAAATGTACGTTTTGTTAAAACAAATAATCCGATCATTATAAATAGAAAAATAACAAACAATTTGAAATTGAGTTTACAAAATAATATAAATAATTTAAAAATGTTATTTCGAAACATAAAATTATTTTAATAAATCCAAAACAAAACATATATACAATTTTAACTATTATATTAACTTCTTTGTGTTCAGAGAATAATTTAACTATTTCTATATAACCTCTTGCAGATGTAAACATAAGTGCTGTTCTAAATAATTTAAATATTTTCCATATATTATTTTGAGATATTGGATAATTAAAATAAAAATTATCTTTAGCATTAATATCAATTCCTTCTTGTTCAAGAAGTAATTTAACTATCTCTATATAACCATAATAAGATGATAATATAAGTGCTGTTCTAAATAATTTAAATATTTTCCATATATTATTTTGAGATATTGGATAATTAAAATAAAAATTATCTTTAGCATTAATATCAATTCCTTCTTGTTCAAGAAGTAATTTAACTATCTCTATATAACCATAATAAGATGATAATATAAGTGCTGTTCTAAATAATTTAAATATTTTCCATATATTATTTTGAGATATTGGATAATTAAAATAAAAATTATCTTTAGCATTAATATCAATTCCTTCTTGTTCAAGAAGTAATTTAACTATTTCTGTATAACCTTTTGAAGATGCTAAAATAAGTGCTGTAAAAAATATTTAAAATAATTTCCAAACATTATTATGAAATATAAAATTATTAAAATAAACATTAAATAATACAAATAAATACCTTTAGCATTAATATCAATTCCTTTTTGTTCAAGAAGTAATTTCACTATTTTGTTATGACCATTTGCAGATGCTAAAATAAGTGCTGTAAAAAATAATTTAAATATTTTCCAAATATTATTTTGAGATATTAAATAATTAAAATAAAAATTATCTTTAGCATTAATATCAACTTTTTGTTCTAAAACATATATAACAAGTTCAAGATTTCCTGATTTGGAAGCAAGAACTAAAGTAACTTTGGGCATATACAAATATAATTCATTTAGAAAGTGCTTTAAAAGAAATATATTTCCAATAATCACCGATTTTTTAATGATAGATTCATTAATTTTCATGCCATTTTCTTGTAAAAATGAAAATATTTCATAATTATGATGTAAAATACATTTCTCACCTAATTCTTCTAAATTATTAATTTTACCAATTTTATTTTCATAAAGATAATGAAAAATATCATTTTGATGAAATTCAATTGCTACTTCATATGATCCATGAAATGAAGAATGATTTTGTTCACATAAATGGATGATTTCAAGATTTCCACCTGCAACTGCATACTTACCTGTATTCCGAATATAAGAATTACTTAGTAATAAATATTTAAAACATTTAACTGAACCAAAAAATGCTGCAAACTCAATTAATCTAACATTATTTTGGTTAATAAATGAATATCTTTCATAAAGTGATGGAAGAATGTATTGATTAAAATCGAAATCATTTAGTGATGATATTTCTTGAAGTTTTTCTATTTCATCATTTCGAATTATTTTTGCGATATCATTAGGATTAATTCCTTCTCTAATTAATTTTTTATGAAGTTCCCAATCATTCTTTGATAGTTTTTCAAAATTTTCCATAAAAGATTTTTGTATTTCATTTACATATCTCTTATTATGATATTTTTTGATTTCCTCTTCCGAATTGTAATGAGCAAAGAATAAGTTCCATGGAGTTTTTACATTCTTTGATGAGATAAATTTGTTTTTAATCATGTCATCAAGAAGATAATAAGATTCGTGAGTGTATTTACTAAGAAGAAAACCTTCAAATACATCGAAAATTTTTGATTTACTTTTATTATTCTCCTCGAATGTTTCAATTTCTTTAATAAAATCCATATATATTTCGGTATCATTCATTAATTTAATGGATAATTCATATATCATCTGACTAATAATTAGATTTAAAGAAAAAGAGAATTTTTCATCAAATTTATCGATTATTAAATATGCTGATTGCTTAATATTTTCGTTACATAAACCAAAAATTATTTGTTTCAGTGAAAGAAGTTTTTCAAATTCATTTTGGAATTTTTGATCTCTTCCAGTTAGTTCCATATGATGTTGATATGTATTTTGACTGGAGGTTATTTTGAGTACTGAAAATTTGAATTTCGTTCATGGAAAGAAATTATAATATTTTACTTTTAGTATATTCATTTATATTACATATGCTTATGTGACTACTAAATTAAACTTGAATAGATATTTTGGATTCCATCAAACATTCAACCAACCAATTTTTCACGCTCTTCAATAGGGGAACTTTATTTACAATAGAAAAATTTTTATTAATCTATTGAAATATGAAAATTATTTACACTTTCGTTCTACTATTCAAACAGAAAACCATTTACATTATCAGATAACATTTTATTAAAAAATGTGAGAAAAAGCTCAATCAAAGAAAAAATAGATTTCTCTAAAGTGTAAATTTTCATGAAAAGGTGTTGGTCTTTAAAAACATAAATATGATTTAAAAGTATAAACTGGTTGTAAAAAAACATCAGTGCCTTTGAATAAAAATAAGTTACACATATGATATTTCAGTTAAAAAAAATATTTTGGCAAACTCTGAAAAATAAATCAACTCAGATGCTTCTGATTTTTTACCAATCGGAGAAAACACAAAAGAAACTTGATTTAATCCGTGTGAGTATGCTTTAATTAGTTTCAGTTCAGCTGTTATAGTTGTTGAATCTACTTGTTTGCTCGATTGAATTGGGAAATTCACATGATTGTTAAATTTTGAATGCTGCCGATTTTTACAACCACATTTTTTTGAATACATAACTTTTCGGGATTTGATCTTTGTGGTGTATCGATACATTTCAAATCAATGTATCGAAGTATAGATTCTTATCGGTAGTAAAGTTTTCTAGATATGGCATCGCAGCTGTTGAAAAAATAATAGTAAAAAAAAATGTACATTTTAGAATAAGGATATTTTTATTAAACTGGATGCAGATCTCCAACGATAGAATCAATTGGAATGTTTTAAACTCAGATATCGTTACCTCAAGAACTCACTCGGTTCTGAATGGTGATATCTGCTTGCTTTTTATATAAATAATACACCTTTATACTAAAGGTTATATTTTATTTTCCCCATGCATTAATGGGTATAATTTTAAATTTATATTAGTTATTTTTCCCCATATATTAATGGGTTAAAAAATTCACCACATAATAAGTGGTCAAATAAAAATCATCATAAGATGATTGAGTAGAATTAGAAATCTTCACCAAATATATCGTGTAAATAATCGATATCATTTAGTGGATCAAAAAATGAATCTAATTCATAATTACAATCATTAGAAGGAGTGCCAATAAATATTTCTGACGGATTAAGTTCATAAGAATTATAATACTTAAATTCTTCTTTTGATGTATCATAAACTGGAACATTTTGCATAATGTCATTATCTAGCGGTTTAGGATTTATAGGTTGAGGTTGAGTTTGGTCAGTTTTGATTAACTTTCCTTTAGGATCAAGTTCATATCTCTCATTGTCATACATAATATACCGAGCACGAATGTGAAACTTAGGACGACCTGTTATAATACGCGAACGCTGCATAAATCTTAGTGAACTGAATTTAAGGTTTGCAAGAAAAAATTGATACAAACTCAAGAAAGTTCGCCAGCAGACGATCAGTTTAAACGTTGTTTGAATAGTTTAATCTCAGAAATTTTCTATGCTTAGCATTTTGAATTATTCACAATAAATAGCTCATCGGCTATCATCGAAAAAGTTGTCACATTGAAGATGTGTAAATGATTGAATAAATGAATTTTATTTAGTAAATGTTTGTGCTAGTGAAAGTAACGAAGAAGAAACATATTGTGTCAAAATACAAGGAACATATACATGAGTAATGAATATCCAAAAAAATTATGCTTCATATAATTCTTTCTGGTAAAAGATAAGTTACCTATGATTCTGAAATAACAAGACTAATACAATACATGATAAAATTTGATCATCATAACTCGACAAATTAAAACAAAAATGAAAGAAAAATTAAAATAAATTCTTGGTAAAACAAATTAACATCATCTTAAATTTTGTTATAAAATATGTTCACTACTTAATTTTGTTAAAATGATTTGATCAAACAATATAAATATAAATTTCCATAAATTTTATATTTTTTCCATAAAAATTTTAATTATTTTTAGAATTTAATGGATACTTTAATACATGAATCCGCCTCCTGTTTCTAACTCAGCTCTCCAATTTATCTTTGTCTTTGTCACCGGCATCTTCCTTCTTAAACATGCAATTCCTTCTTCACCTATCTTAGTTAATGTTTCTTGCACAGATTTAATCCATTTTTCTTCAAATGATATAATTGCTTCGATTATTTGCGCTGACTTTTGTTGAACATTATCACCGTTAATAGAAACTGGACTAAGTGTGGCACTGTTTTGACAAACAGCATTACCGCCTTCGAAAAAGTGTTGTATGGATTCGATTTTGCCAGAAAGAGTTGAATTATCTTCGAAAACATATCGACTAATTACACTCCCTGTACGAAAGTTTTCAAGACTAATCGAAGAGCTACGAAGATATATAACTAAGCTGCCTTTGGAAGTGGTATAAACACCAACAGCGGCTTGTTCATGATATGTTTGTGATAAATAATCAGTAAGTTTGGTTTGCAACTCTTCGCGAAGTTCATTAGAGGGAACTTCGGGTTCACCTCCAATTTCTTCAGCACGACGATACGCAAAATTATAATTGAAAGTTTTATATGTAATAGGATCTACAAATGATCCATCACTTTGGGCTGCTTCTTCACAAATGATAGCCGCATGTTGCGAAATTGGAACATAAGTGCATTGCTTCATATTCCATTTTTTGATGGTAGCTGCACGACTTTCAAGGAGAGTGGGTTTACTTACAAGCACAGATAACACAGATGAACACTGTTCATATTCACCTGGTGGAGACTCTTCTAAAAAGCGAGAAACAACATCAGTTTCACTTTCCATTGATAAAAACCGTTTAGAAATAACGTACACCTCTTAACGTTCTCATTCAAACAGAAAATTAAAAAAAAAATGTATTTTTTGTGGCGTTTACAAGGCCAAGTTCATGACTGCTGTGACTAAATCACCATCAGCATCACGAAGAGCTTGAACAGCACGTGCACGTGAAACATTAGATTGTTGCATGATTGTGTTGATATCTTCTTCTTTAAGACCTGTTGCATCAACTTCTCCTTCTTGTTCATCTTCAACAACTGTAGCAGCTGGTTCAGCTGGAGCAGCTTCTTGAGCAGCAGCAGAGCTTCTAAGTTGTTCAACAGCCTTTGCACCTGGGTCTTGCATTTGTGGTTCTCCGAAAACGATGTAAACATCATCTATGAAATAAACATCTGGTGATGCAAAAGTCCACATGATTTGTGCACCTTTCCTCATCATAACTGTGGAAACCTTTTCAAGTGGTTTAAGGTTGTGTTTGAGAAGAGCTTCCTTCATTTTCTTTTCTGCACGAGATACTTTGCGTGGAGCAGCAACTGGTTCTTCAGTCTTAGTTTCTTCGACTTTTTCTTCTTCCTTGACTTCTTCAACCTTGTCCTCAGCTTTGACTTCTTCAACCTTGGTTTCAACTGGAGCAGCTTCTTTTTCGGCCATTGGGTAAAAGGCTGACCATTTGCCTCAAAATTACCCCTTTAAGGGTAATTTATCATCGAAATGTGATTTGAAAATAAAAACGAAAACGAAAACAACAGAGTTTCATTCAATGTTATTTTGTTTGATGCGTAATCTGAACTCCATGTAATTCTTTTAACTGAGATCCCAAATCGCGAATTTCATTTGATAAAGCTTTGTTGGTTTCTTTTTTTTCTTGAATTATCTCCAATAAGTTCCTTCTTTTTTCATTTCTTTGTTTAACTTTAAGAGATATTTTTTCCTTAATTTTTGCTTTGCTTGAATTCCTTTCTTTTTCTAATTTTTCTGATTGAATTTGATTTTGTTGAGAGAGTAAATTAATTTCATTTTTAGTTTTGGAAATAGAATAAGACAAAATTAAATTTTCTGTTGCAATAGTTCGATTTTGCTCTCTGAGTTCTTTAAGCTGGTTTTTGATTTCTTTTAATTTTTCTTCCATTTTGGTCAAATAAACGGACTAAAATTTTATGTCTGGAATTTCTCCTGGATCTTCTCTCCTTGACAACACTGTTAAAGAATCACAATCACTCATGTACTCTTTAAGAAAAACCGATGATGCAATTGAAACAGCAAACTTAGTTACTGAAAGATTAAATAATCAGATGAGTCGCCTTCGAACTTCAAATAGCAGATTAGAGGATATAATATCAACAATTCCTGTCATTGGAAATTTGACATCAAAAATCGAAGTGAGAAGAAGAAGAGATCGTTTGATTCTTGGTGGACTTATTGGATTTTTAATGTTCTTTTGTGTTTGGTACTTATTTGGATAACGGGCGTAATTACATTAAGCATATTTTATGAAAAATTATTTCCTTTGATTAATCAAATAAATTAACAAATTCTAAAAAAAGGTTTATTTTATGATTTTTTTTAGTGGTATGTCATATAGCAAAATTAGATAATTAAAATTAAAATAACAGAAAAATTAATGTCGAATAAATTTTATATTTATTTAGAAATGTAAACTCATTTATTTCTATATTGTCCGGACTCAATAAGTTTCATACACTTATTTTGAACTTTTTTGATTTTTATGATCCATTCATCAATTTCATTTCGAGGTATATCTGCAATCATTTCTTTGAAAACACGACTCAATTCTGTAGCCATTTGATAATAAATGTCACCTTCCTTATTGAATTTTTGTGCATTTTTCCATATTAAATTCATATCATTTTTCCATTCCTCAAAACTTGCATACTCACTCTTTTTAAGTTTATCCATAACCAAGCTAAGGTCACATGGTTTTTGGATTATTTTTCCATATTCAGGAATCTCATCCAAATTTACAGGATAAAGAAAAGGAAAAGCAATTGGCATATTGCTTATCTTTTCTGTTACATGAAGACAATGTTTGTGCTGAATAGCTGTCATGAGGTTGTTTGTTGATGAAACTCCTGCTCTGGTTTGATGCAAAGGAATCATAAAAATTTGTTTTGACAGTCTGTCTGTTCATTTGAAGTAAACGGCTGTTTAAAGGGCACCCTATTTTTCTCAAAAAACGTTAAAGCACAAGTTGTACAACATAGAAAAACTTTTATTCTTGCTTGGCTTAAAGTGATGGTTTCATGCGTTCTGTTGGGATGTTTTGTTTGGCTTTGAATGATCGATTTATAAAACTTAAAGTATGTTTGTTAAACATTGTTTACTTAAATTAATTCTGTTTTTGATTAGAATTGGTTTTAGACTGCCCAAAACCAATTCCCAATGAGCCTCCTGAAGAAAAGCTTCCATTGGAATTTCCTTGTCTTGATGAATTCGAATTATTTTGTCCGAACCCATTCCATTGATTACCAGTAGTAGTACTACCAAACGAGTAAGCCTTTTGCTCAGGTTTCTTGAATTTGTCGGCATTGGTTTCCCGCTTTTCAAGATCTCTTTTCCTACCTTGCAAAAATTCATTGTACTCATTAACAATGCTTTCAGTAAGAGAAGCCTTTGACTCAGAGTCGTCTTGAAGCTCAAGACTTGTTGTTTGATCCGAATGCTCTTCTCTAAATTTTTTAACGGCGGTTTTAACGGTTGAAACTCTGCTGCTGCATCGCAAAATGACTTTGTGCTGCTCTTGGAGGAGGTTCGAAAGAGATTCATACGTGGGAGATGTATAATCATGGTTGAGGGCATTTTCAAATGTGTTGATAGTTTCATTGATTACTTTAGACCGTTTGGAAATCAAAGAGACATATCGATGAAGAAATGATGATGCTGATGAATGACTTTGCCGTAGTGCTGTACGTGTTTCGTGTTTAGAAGTTTCAAGATCATTTCGAAATTTTGAGATTTCTGAATTCCCGTTTCCTATCTCATGAGAAATAGATATCATAGAAGAAAGAAGTCGCTGCGCATCTTCAAGTGTAGACGATAACTTTTTATCAAAGGCTTCAGCTCCTTCAATGGGTGACATTTCTTTTTGAACTTCATTCGACATTTGAATAATATCATTAAGAATGCTGGCCGCATAAACATAATTGTCCTTCTTTTCTTTCGAGTCATCTTGCATTTTTTTGATTTCCTCTAACTTGGTATTTTCTGAAATTAACTGTTCTTGTTTATTCGTATTGAAATTAAAAGAAAACGCTGAAGAACCTGTGGAATTTGTATCTTTTTTCGCAAATGCATTTGTAAAATTTGAATTTGAAAACAATGAAGTACCTGTTTGACCACCTGCAAGTGATGAAGGTTGTGTATTCGATCCTCCCGCTGTGGAGTTTCCTGATTTATTATCAAATTGAGGGGTTACTGTGGGAAAGCTCATGAGCTGTTTGGTTGGGAGAAAAGTGACATAATCTTCAATTTTAACGTTCTCAATTATTTTTGAAGTTCTTCTTTAAACAAAAATGATTTTAAAAAGCATTTTTTATTATTAACATGTTTATAAAAGCTATTTGTTAGATTCTTCTATATTTTTCAAAGGTGGTAAAGGAGAAGATCTTCTTCTTACACCTGCAAGGGATCTTTGTACCCTCTCTGCTTTATAAATTTCACCAGAATGAGTAATTAAAAATCTCATCGCAGTGTTAACCTTTTCATCTCTTACAGCAGAATTTAATTCATTACTTTTTTTTATTTCATCAGCAGTATTCACTTTAACCCTTTCAAGTTCCGATTTAAGTTCTTTTAACTCAGAATCAAGTGAAAAAACTTTCATTTGTTCAATCTTAAATTCATCTTTTGCACTCTCAAGTTCACATTTCACTTTCTTTTCCTCATCCTCAAGATTCCTCAACTCATTTAAAATGACTTTCAAATCGTTTTCAGATTTTTCTTTTGTTGATGTCAATTCATTGATTTGTTCACTTATGTTATTAATTACATTTTTTGCTTGTATACTAACACGAACAGCTTTTAATATTTTATTTTGTTCAACAATTTCAAGTGAAAGTTCTTTTGATCGTTTTTCATTTGATTCTATTTCAGATTGTAAATTTTCGATTTTAGAAACTTTTGATTTTGATTCGTCAAGAGAAATCCGAAGTTTCTTTGATTTAATTAATTTGTTACGTAATTTATTTGATAATTCCAAAATTTTATTTCGTTGGTCCTTAACGGTCGCTCGAGCTTCAGATGCTTTTTTAACATAATCATGTGAAACAAGGAGATAATGTTCAACAGACGATAGTAAATCTGATCTTTCTTGAGACCATTCTAATTTAAGTTTAGTAAATTCTACTTGTTCGTTTTTAAGTTCTGATGTATTATGGATTTCGTTCTCTTGTAATAAAAGATCTGTTTCTTGTTCAAAATGATTTTTAAGTTTTTTGTTTTCATAACTTAAAGAACTTAACTCTTCTCGAGCAGATTCTGATGCTCTTAAAGCACTTTCAAGCATAGATTGTGCTTTTTGAAGTTGAGACAATAATTGGCTTGGGTTATTATCTTCTCCATTATTAAGAAGATTATATCCAGTATCAAATCCTTGGATAAAAACTGGATGACCCCATTTTGCCGGCTTATTTCTCATTTCAAGATTCTTTAACTTTTCTTCCAGTAATTTTTGTTCTTCTAAAGCATCTTCTAAAGCTTTTTGTGTTTGTTGTAATGGGGAAATACTTTCTGAATTTATTATTTCTTTATTTTCTTTGTTCATTTTTTCATTTTATAAATAACGATGACAACGATACAACATAAACCATAGAAAAACTGCATCAAAAATTTGATGTTTTTACTCATCAATCACTTTCATATGATGAAGAAGCAACGCTACTAATGTTACTAATTTGTTCAGAATCATCACTATCAGAAGTTCTATTGCTATCAGAACCAGACTTTTCAGATACTTCTTCAATATCATTAGCTTCTTCATCATCACTTGAATGCTTATGATGTCTATGATGTTTATGACCAGATTTCGATTTCTCCTTTTCTTCGATTGTACTTTCAATTTCATCATCTTGAATATCTTTAGCATATCTTGGGAATACGAAATTCTTCTTATCAAAGTAACTCTTAAATTTGTTTCTTCTTTCTTCAGATTCTTCTGGTCTATGTTTATGATTATTTACTTCTTCTTCTTCAACTCTCTTCTTATAACAATCATCACAATGAGGTCTACCATGGAAACATTTGGCATTATCTACATCACATCGAGTACCACAAATTCTACATACGAAACATCGTCCATGATAAACTTTCTTATGCCATGTTACAAGGTCTTGTTCCATTCCATCGAATTCATTCTTACAATAACTACATCTTCGAAGATAATGTTGCCCATCTTTAGGACAGAAATATTTGTCATGATGAATAATAAAGTTTCGGCCATATAAAACACATTCGCATTGACTACAAACAAAATGATCAACATGGAAATATCGTCCTCGATTCTTCACATATCGTCCAACAACAGCATTACCGCACGCGTGGCATTTACGTTTTTCGACTGCTGGTGCACAACGTGGACAAATTGGGAATCCGCCGATCATCTTAAATGAATCTTGATCAAGTTCACCATTGCATTCATAACAAGCAAAACATGTGGCATGAATTGCATGTTCAAAACCTGGTGGCTTAATACGTTCTTCGATATCATATAAGTATTGATCACAAACTTGACATTTACGAAGTTCTCCATGATAATTTGCACAACGCATGCAAAGGAGTTCGCCACGGAACATTGCGCAAGTTGGCGGCTTAAGTGGTGTTTGACAATGTGAACATTTAAGACAATTTTGATGATAATAATCTCCGCAAGTAACATAAAATGTTTCAGTAATACGTTGTTGGCATGCTGCACATGTACGGAGAAGTGTTGGTTCAGGTCCTGCATCTTGAATACGCGTATTTCCTCCGAATGCTGATATCTTCTTACTTGGGGTGTAAACACCTGTTGAAAGTGGTGGAAGTCCTGTTGATGTTGGCGGAGCAGGTAATCCTGATGATGATGGAGGTGGTGGTAATCCACCAGACATTGGAGGAGGAGGTAATCCTCCTGAACTTGGTGGTGGTGGTAAACCTCCGGACATTGGTGGCGGTGGAAGACCTCCAGACATTGGTGGAGGAGGTAATCCTCCGGACATTGGCGGAGGTGGTAATCCGCCTGACATTGGTGGAGGTGGTAAACCTCCGGACATCGGTGGTGGAGGAAGTCCGCCAGACATTGGAGGAGGAGGTAATCCACCGGACATTGGTGGTGGTGGCAATCCGCCTGACATTGGTGGAGGTGGAAGACCACCCGACATTGGTGGAGGAGGTAAACCTCCGGACATCGGAGGTGGTGGTAACCCGCCTGACATTGGTGGTGGTGGTAAGTCACTCATTAATTGATTTTGATGTTTGTGGTGATAAACAGTTATTTCACTATCAAAATGTTGGCAATGCAAACTTTTTCTTAACAATCCGTTGAAAAACTTCGTATCGTTATTTACAATGACTTTCACTAAAAAACGGTCAAACGGAATGTTACAGTAAAACGAAAAATAAATAAAAATGAAATATTTAAATATGAACGCGGAATGAGAAAAGGAATTTGTACAGATATTTATAACGTAATGTTGCATCTTTACATAAAAACTTCTGCGTTTCAAACGCTGGTCATTTTTCACATCAAATTTCTGGTTTGTATGGTTTACATAATATATAACCGTTGCTCCCGGTGTTTAGTTTACATGTAAACGAAAAGAAAAATTATTGTTTGTGGACATGAATATTTGATGAAATTTTTTAAAAGCAAGAAACATTGGAAATAATATCGTTCTTTCATGATCTAAATTTTTAGGAACTTTGAATTTTTATAAAAGTTTTTTATTTCTGATATTCATATCGATTTCCTACTTTGCTTATGTATAATTAAAAAATTTAGAAAAGCTTAAAAAGCTTTTTATCATTGATATGTATATACATATATAAATTAATTCAAAGCGATAGTTATAAACAATTTTTCGAATGTTTTTTTTTTTTTCTTTTTCCGTTCCATAATTAACTTAAAAAATTATATAAATGTTTATAAACAGAAATATATTTTATTTCACTTTCGAATATATTATTTTCATTTGTTCCTTAATATCATTTGGCAAATTCTTATTCCCGTTTACCAAATTCATCAACTTATCTATAACAACCGCTATTTCCTCATTTGGTTTTTGAAAATTTTGCACGAACACGTTCAAAGTCTGTTCCACATCTACCGACAGATCATCTGCGAACTTATTCAACACATTTACAGCCTCATTTCTCACCATCTGCGAATCATTATTTAAATAGAACGCAGCGATTGGAATTAACTTCGCCACTTCGATTTCATTTTTGTTTTCATCATTTAACAAAGAAGAAATCGACAAAAACGAAGGAACTCTAAACGACGTATCATTACTAAACAACAACGAAAACAATTTCGACAAAATCGAATCGAATTCTTTTAGATGTATTACTTTCGATATTGCATATATTGAACCCATTAAAGTAATTTCATCATCACGAGAATTCGATTTCATAAAAGATTTTATTAAAAGAGAACAAACTTTCGAATTTTGTATATATTTCCGACTAATTTTACAAGTGTTTAATGCTTGTAAAACAATGGAATAATTATTAATATGTAAAAAAGATGATAAAATCGAATAAAACTCTTTCATTTTTGATATTTTCAAAATGATTTTATTATTACTATTTAAAAAAGAATGAAAAATATCAAAATATAAATTTATGTTCTTAAGATCATATGAAATATATTCAATGATTAACTTATAAAATCGTTTCTTTAAGTTATATGTTAATATGAAATTATGAATTTTATGTTCTTTAATATGTTTTAAAGATATTTCAACAAAATATTTATCGTTCAAAATTTTTTTATCCGTTTTAATATATTCTTCAAAAATTGGTAATGAATCATTAAAATCATTAAATAAATCTTCGAAGTTTTCATATGTTATTTGTGTTCGTGCTTCAGGAAAACGAAATGTTAATGCGATACATGAAATTAATGATTTAGTTAAATTATTATTATCATTTAAATAAGTTTTCGCAGAAAATAATATTTTAATTAAATCATTAGGTAAAATATTTATATTAGAAATTAATTTCTTAATAAGAATAACTAATGAATGTGTTAAATGTGGTTCTAATGGCTTAACAAAAAATGATAATAATTGGACTAAAAATGATGGTGATGAACAAAGGAAATCAAATCTTAAATTAGATGCAATAATTATAACACTTAAAGCTTTGTTCCGTAAGTTTTGATCTTCTTCATTCGAATAATTTAATAACGATTTAAGAACATTAACATCAAATACTTCCGGAACTTTACATTTAAGTAATTTGGTTAAGATTAAATCTGTTTCATTGGATTTCTCATTTAAATTAGTAGCTATAAATGGACAAAATTCAGTGGATACTAAGTTCTTGTCAGTAATCTTTTGAAACATCATATTGATTTGTGATTCTTTTGAATTGATTTCTTCATCATTATCTGTGATGTCTAATATATTGGATAGATCTATCGAATCATTCTTTATGGGATTGATTTTTCGTGAATGATGTCGACTCGAAGCAAATTGTGATGCGGTTGACTTATGATGTGAAATGGTGCCGGCCAATGAACCAAATAAAATTTCATCTGTACCTGGGAAATGTAATTGAGGATCTGATAAGTTAATGATAATACTTGTAAATGATGGTCGTTTCGATGGATCAGAATCCCAACATCTTGTTATTAAATCTCGAAGTTTTGGAGGTGAATCATCAGGTAATTTAGGTCTAAAGCCATCAATTACAGATGAAATAAATTGCACTGGATTCATCCCATAGTATGGCATTTCACCTGTTAATAATTCCCATAAAATGATTGCATAACTATACACATCAACTTTCTGATTATATGTTGGAGATGACATTAAGACTTCAGGAGCCATCCAATGCGCAGTTCCAACTAATCCTGTTGCTGGTCCTTCAGTTTTAATTCTGACCATTCCAAAATCACAAATCTTTGCACGATAATTCTTATCCAAAAGAATATTCAGTGATTTAAGGTCACGATGAATAAATCCTTTTGAATGAAGATATTCAACACCTCTTGCGATATCAATTGCAATTATTGATTTCATTGTAGGTGTTAATGGGTTTTCTTTTTTACGAAGTGCTTGAAATAAAGAACCATTTGGCATATATTCTGTTATGAGATAAAATGGATCATCCGAATAACCGTAAAATTTCAGAAGATTGGGGTGGTTCAAAGACGATAGAGCGTAAATTTCCCTTCGAAATGATTCAAGTTCAATTGGGTTTAATGTTCTTTGATGAAGAACTTTAACTGCTACTTCTTGGTTCTTATATATCCCAAGATAAACTGTCCCTGATATACCTTTACCAATCTCTTTCTCTAACTTCACATCTTCATGTTTAATAAGAAGTTGTAAATTGTTGGGAAGATCTGGAATACTAATGACTTTTCCGTCTGAAAAATCAGCTTTGATGCCAAGTTTCTTTAAAGATTTAAATCTTTGGGCTAATTTTTCAGCTGCATCAGGTCGATTTTGTTTTGATATTTGTATTAAAATATTACATATTCGTTTAAGGTCAACAAGATCTTGTGATTTAAGCTCGCTTTTGTGAAGTTTGATTGTTGATGCAATTTGAGTTAAACCAATTTGTTCAAAATTTGTGCTTAATGTTTTCCTGAAAGACCGTATTTTATGTTTTGCATCTTTGATAGGTGTTGATAAAAGAAATTGTATGCATGTATTTTTTTGACAATGAGTTGCATATTCCTTGAATTGTTGAATTGCTTGGCATATGTGCTGGACTCCATTTTTTGTGTTTTTAATTTTTATATTTGGATCTTGAAGAGATTGTGGTATTGATTTGAGAGTTTGAAGAAGGCTATTTATTTTGGAGCAATGAATATAAGGAGAAAGGATTGGCTTTTGAAGCTCGTGAATTGAATCAGTGATTGCGACTATAACTGTTTCTTTTTGCAATGTACAAAATTCTGCAATTAAAACGGTTAGTGGTTTTTAGCAATCGTTAAACTGTTGGAGTTCTTCAGAAAACTCATTTTTTTGAATGTGACTTTTTTACTTTTTGAATACTTGGGCATGACTTTTTCACATGACATTGGCCGTTTTCCGTTTCAAGAGTGTGACTTTTTCACTTTTTGAATACCCAGTGAAAGTGTCAGAACTAAAACAAAAAGTCATCAACTTAACCAATTGGCAGCGATGATAAGAAAACTCAGCATTCTTGAAGGAAGCAGATACAACTTTGATGTACCTAAAACAATAAAATCTTTTAATAATTTGGAATTTTTTTTTTATAAATATCATATATAAAAAAAGTAAATAAAGATTCGATCATCAAAATGAAATCATTCATAATTAATAGCTTTACAATACAAAAGGTATGTACTGATTAACCTTGGTTAATGTATATTAATTTTAATTTGTTTGAATTTTTAATGGTTCAAAAAAATTCATTTAAAAAAGTCATTTATGCATAAATATATGTTATATTTACAGAAATGCGTCATTACTTCTTATGAGTCGCTCCTTTCCTTAATTAAATATTCATGTTTTCGTACTTCTCAACATTTTACACAGATAACAAAATTTGATATAATCACGTTTAGGCAGACAGTATCCTTCCCAACTTCTGCAATCTCGATATCAGTATCTCGCCACCCTTCAGCGCCTCTCTCATTTTCGTTGCCCTGCTGTCGGGTGGGTTCGTGTGTATTGTTCCACTTACTCTATCAATTCTTGCGCTCAATTTGTTGCTACTTATGAACCTTCTCATTTCAGCCTCAATGAATTGTGGCGTGACTCTAAATGCTTGTGCCATTGCAGTGATTTGTAATGCTTCATATGGCTCCAAATATTGGTTATATGCTTTAACTCGTAGCTCTTTGATCAAATATGAAAGATGTCGTGAAAACCAAATGTCACTTTTCATGCGCTGTTCAACTTCAGTTAGAGCGTCAAAGAACTCACTATACTTCAAGTGATACAATGAAAGAAGCTTTTGAACGGGTTTGCTCGCTGCTCGAACTTCCATGGATCTATCAATCTTGGCTCCAAAGTCAGCACGGTTAAGAGATAAGACACAGAGAAGAACTGTGCGATAGACAAAGTCATCATATTCCATTAATTCGGTGGCTGTAAATGTAGATAATGTGGATATGAAAAGTAAGCTTGCTGCTACAAAGTTTCGACGGACACAAAGATTAAGACCTTCATAGACTTTAAGACGGTTCTTTCGTTCCCAATCACCACCTTCTTTAATAAGAGATTGTGCTTGATCAAGAAGTTCTTTGAAGGTGACATGATCATTGTAAAAGAAAGAAATACGCATTTGACAGAAGACAACATCAAGCTTTTGTCCAAGAGCGATTGTATGAGAGAATAATTCTGAAAGCTGACGCTTACTTTCTTGGCAATCACCTATTTTGAGATAAAAGAGTGCGAGGTTTTGAAGTGCTACACGTACATCTTCTTCTCCTTTAGCTTCTTTGGCATCAGCTAATGCATGTTGAAGATCTGCAAGTTCAGCATCGTTTGAAGCTGAAAGCTCAGCCGCAAGCTTTTCGTCTACTTGCCAATCAAATTGTTGACAAAGTAAATAATAGTATGGACACATTTTATTTTCGCAAATTGCTTCCATTAAGGCCGTTTCATCTGCAGGGGATCTTGTCATTGCATAACGCTCGCGTAATTGTGCAATTGCCATGTTTGGAAATTGATCAAGGGGATTTACTTCAGACATCTTTGTAATGAACAGACCTTGTCAATTTAGTTGGTCAGGGAGAAAACCGTTTAAATAAATGATAGATATTGAAAAGCATAAACCCATAAATGAGGGTTTAATCAAAGATGAAAACAGAGAAGGTTCGCCAAAATCAATGCAAGCACTATTTGCAGAAAAAATAAATTTCTTATTTAATGAGATTCAGAAACAAACTCCAATAATTGATCAAATAGTTGGTGAAGTTTACCACATGTGCATAAACTGCACAACAAAATTTGAAATCGAAACTTTTTCTTCAAATTTTCCATTTAAACGTTTTATGGAAATTGCTTGTGCATTTCCTGATACAGATATTCAATCTTATGCAATTCAATGCATAGGAAGTGCTAGCGAATACAACTCATCCTGCTGTGAATTATTTACAGATCCTTCATCTTTTGATATAATCTTTCATTTTATTTGTTCAGAGGATACTTATGTTTCTAAGTCGGCAATGCAACTTACATCAAACGTTATTAAATATACAAGTTCTCATGAAATCCGTGATTATATTATTATGAAAGGAATTATTCCATTTCTCATGGAAAACAAGGAAATGTCGTATACGATTGCTGAACTTCTTCGACGCTTATGTTCTATTGCACCACCGCCACAAGAAATATTTCTAAATCAAATTTTGCAATTTATTTCCAATGTTTTTGACAAAGGTGCTTCCTTTGAAATCCTTGATTTACTTCTTGAATCTATTCTTTTGCTTCTTAACAATGGTACACCAATTGCAGCAGAACAATTTTATGGAATTCTACCTCAATTAATTTTGAGTGGTTTACCGTCGATCGTTACGAATTCAATTAAAATCATTTCATTTATGAGCAATCCACCATTTGAGTTTGCTACAATATTTCTTCAGGTTTTGGAAACCGAAGATTTACCTGCAGTAACCAAATTAATTGCAATGTGTTTCACGAAATTTTCTCCACTTTGGTCTGGGAAAATTGATGTTTTTAATGCACTTTCACGAAAAATTGGAAGTGTTTCATTCCAAATTAAAGTCGAATGTGTACGTGCAATGATGAGATATGCAGATGAAAGTGTTAAAGGTAATATTACTTTCTTCTCATGCGTTATTGATTGCTTAGTATCACCTGAAATAGTTTTGGACTGTCTGAATTATATAAGAATAGTAATAACATCGCCTTTAAATGACGAAATTAAAAAAATGATGTTCGAAGAAATGAATAATAATATTTCATACTTCGAAGATTTGTTGGATGGAGAATATGATGAAATTGTTATACAAGGCGCTGAATTTTGCTTGAACTGGATCGAGTCTTATGAAAATAACTAAAATAAATATATTTCATAAGTTACCAAACCTATCATTTTTCATATCAAAATTCGTTTATTTATGCTTCGATTTCTTGTCTACATCTTTGTCAAGACGTCTTGACGATTTAAAATTTTCATTCATTATTTTTTCCAATAATATATTAATAAAATAGAATTAAAAAACAGAAGCACCTGTGGCCCAATGGATAAGGCACAGCCCTTCGGAGGCTGGGATTGTGGGTTCGAATCCTGCCAGGTGCAAAATTTTTTTGCGAATTTTTTATTATAATTATCTAAAAAATTTTGAATTTTTCCTTCCAACCATTAATAATTTCTATATCATATAATATATATTTATTTATTCTTGATCAGGGAATTATACAGTTTTTCAAAGTGACAGTAGAGGAATTTTTATTAATAAAATTTTTAAAAATTTTATTAAATCTATAACTTATTTTGAGAATAATCTAACTATTTTTGTGTAACCGTTTTCAGATGCTAACATAAGTGCTGTTTGAAATAATTTAAAAAATTTCCAAATATTATTTTGAAAGATTAAATTATTATAATAAATTTTAAATAAAACAAATTAATATCTTCAGCATTAATATCAATTCCTTCTTGTTTAAGAAGTAATTTAACTATTTCTGTATGACCATTTTCAGATGCAATCATAAGTGCTGTTTTAAATAATTTAAATAATTTCCAAATATTATTTTGAAACATTCCAAAATTATTAAAATAAATTCCAAATAACACAAATAAATATCTTTAGCATTAATATTAATTCCTTTTTGTTCAAGAAGGAATTTAACTATTTCTATATAACCATTTTTAGTTGCAAAAATAAGTGCTGAACCACAAAATTAAAATAATTTTGAAATAATATTTTGATATATAAAATTATAAAAATAAATATTAAATATAACAAACAAAAAACTTCTGCATTAATATCAATATCTTTTTGTTCAAGAAGTAATTTAACTATTTCTGTATATCCATTATTAGATGCACATATAAGCGCTGTATAAAATAATGTAAATAATTTCCAAATATTATTTTGAAATATAAAATTATTAAAATAAATAAATGAAATAAATAAATAGTTTTAGCATTAATATCAATTCCTTCTTTTTCAAGAAGCATTTTAACTATTTCTGTATATCCATTATTAGATGCTATCATAAGTGCTGTCCAAAATAATTTCAATAATTACCAAATATTATATTGAAATATCAAATTTAAAAGATAAATATTAGATAATATAAGTAAGCATCACCAGTATTAATATCAATTCCTTTTTTCTCAAGAATTATTTTAACTGTTTTTATGTGTCCATTTTCAGAAGCAAAAACAAGAGCTGTTTTAAATATTTTAAATAAAATCCAAATATTCTTATGAATTATTAAATCATTTAAATAAATATAAAATAAAACAAATAATTTTTACAATTTACATCAATGTTTTTTAGTTTAAGAAGTAATTTCATTATTTTTGAATATCCATTTTGAGATGCATACATAAGTACAATACAAAATTATTCAATTTAATTTGAAACAAAATGAACGAATATCTTTTGGTGAAATATTAATTTGTTGTTTAAGAAGCAATTTCACTATTTCTGTATGTCCATATTGTGTTGCATATATAAGCGCTGAATTAAATAAATTAAATTATTTCCAAATATTATATTAAAGTTTGAAATCTTTAAGTTATATATTGTTTCTTGCATTAATATTAATTTCATTTTGTTCAAGAAGTAACTTCACTATTTCTGTATGACCATTTTCAGATGCAAAAATGAGAGCTGTATTAAATATATTAAATAAATTCCAAATATTATTTTGAGATAGCAAATTATAAGAATAAATAATAAATATAAATATTAAATAGTTTCAAAATTGATATCAATTATATTTTTTTCAATAATATATTTTACAAGTTCAATGTTTCCTGATAATGAAGAATAAATCAAAATTTCATTAGAAATTTGATTTTCATCAATATAAGGCTGAAGAATATATATATTTCCAATTTTTGCAATTTCATTTAGAGTAGAAAGAGGAAAATTCATACCTTTTTTAAATAAAAACAAAATGAGTTCATAATTATAATATATTATACATTTCTTTTGTATTGAAGATAAATCTTTAGTATCATAAAATTTATTTTCATAAAGATAATAAAAAACATCATTTTTATGATATCGTATTGCAATGTCGATTGTGTCATTCAATGATGAATGATTTTGTTCACATAAATGAATGATTTCAAGATTTCCACCTGCAACTGCATATTTACCTGTGTTTTCTAATTTTGCACCATTCATAAGCAAATATTTAAAGCATTTGACTGAAGAAAAAAATGCTGCATAATCAATTAATGTAACATTGTTTTGATTAATAAATGAACATCTTTCATAAAGAGATGGTTCAATGATTTGATTAAAATCAAAATTTTCTTGTGTTGATATTTCTTGAAGTTTATCGATTTCATCATTTCGAATTATTTTGGAAATTTCATTTGGATTAACACCTTCTTTAATTAATTGTTTATGAAGTTCCCAATTATTCGCTGAAAGTTTTTCATAATTTGTTTCAACATAATATGAAAATTGTAAACTTCTCCGAATACATATGGTTTTTTCTTTTAAATAATGGATAAAACTTAATGATTTTCTATATACCATTTTTGGCTTAATATAATTTAATTTAATAAATTTTTCAAGAAGATAAAATGTTTCTTGAGTGTTATTTCTATAAATTGATAAAATAAAAATATTAATAAGTCGATATTCATTTTTAGTGATTCCTTCTTTCTGTTCAATTTCTTTCATGAATTGATAATAAATATCGAAATCTTTTTTTTGGGAAACAAATGATGTATAAATTAATTGACTAATAACGAGATTAAAAGAATATTGATAACTGATGTCATATAAATCCATTATTGAAGATATTGATGTTAATACGTTTTCTTTATTCAAATTAAAAATTAAGGATTCGATTGTTTGCAATTTTAAAAATATTTCGTGAACCTTATTAGGTACCTCCAGAGCAACAAAATCTTTATTGCCCTTTTTACCTGAATTCTTTTTTGAATTAGAACTTTGTTGATTTCCCAAAAGCTATGTGTCTGACTAAGCCGATGATTGCATTGAATCGCTCAGAAAATAATATCGTCTTTTCAATATCGATTTTACATATAACTTTTTAAGTAAAATTTCCAATAAAGTAAAATATTCAAAAATTTCCGACCGATGAAATCTTTCGGCAAAAATATTTTTGCTGAAAAAGTTATATTTTAACGGTTATAAAAACCATTCTGATGGAAATAAGTGAAAGTAAAGATTCATCTCTTATTAACGAATACAAAAAATATAATAATTGGTTCATTCAATTAAATAATAATTATGTCTTATTTTATTAAGCATAATAATGTTAAATAATTGATTTATTAAGTTTTATTATATTAAATATTTGATATATTCGGTGGAATGTTTGGATTGTGCCAAAGAAAA
Organism: Histomonas meleagridis; assembly: GCF_020186115.1. Taxonomy (NCBI): domain Eukaryota; phylum Parabasalia; order Tritrichomonadida; family Dientamoebidae; genus Histomonas; species Histomonas meleagridis. The sequence continues at coordinate 886,131 of NW_027150923.1, forward strand.
AGAATGCCTTCTTGATTTTTTTATTTTTTTTTTTGTTTTTTTTTTTTGTTTCAATTTTCTCTTCTGCTATTTCATTCAATCCATCTGGTTCCTCACTTTCGTCGTCATCATTTTTCATATTTGATTTCTTTAGCACTTCTTTCAATGCATGTTACATCTTTTGTCGAATTGGAGCCCTTCTTTATCTATATTCTGTATTTGTTTAATTATTTGCGCACAATTTCACGTCGATCATTTAAACCATGTACTTCTTCATCATATCTATTATCATCGAAACTTTGCGTTTCATCTGTTTTATTATTTCACTATCATAAATTTTCATTAACTTCTTTACGTATAGGTTTCTTTTCATTAAGTGGAAAACATTCTGTAACTTTCTCTATGCAAAACATTGATATATATTTTTCTAATAATTTATAGTCTTTGTCTTGAATTTCCCAATTTGTCTTTTTACTAAAGCTAATTCCAAAGTATTATCATATTACCAACTTGGGAAGATTAAACAAATTTCGGTAGTCGAAAAATTAATGTTTTGGAAAATTGCAATACACAATGAAATACTTCTAATGTCGGATTGGAATCAGCACCCTTTAAACATATTAAACAAAAATACTCAAGATCTTCAATGTTAACATTTTATGCAAATTTGTTCATGAAATTATACATTCAATAGCATCAATTGTAGCCCTTACAAAATTACATGAGTTTGGTGTTATAGTTAGTATACTAACAGATATATGTAATAACAATGGTGTTGATGATTTCCCTTATTTTATGAAATTGCAATAGGATTAAAATACTTTCATTAACTGGTTCATGTGTTTTAGATTCATGTTCTTTTAATGCTTCAACAACTTTTGGTAAGAAAATTAATCATAACTCATATGAGTTTAGTATTTGTAATAATGTTAACATTAATAATAATCGATAAAATAATGTTGGTGTGATTGAGCTTCTGTTGTTGGATTTCATTCCATTAAGTAATACAGATGCAAGTGAAGGATTTGGTTATGATGGTTTATTTTATTTTTTTCGATTTTGTGTTTATTTGTAATTTTTAAAATTAATTTAAATATATTATTGCTTTGTACCACATAAAAAAATTCGATTTTTTAAGTAAATGCTTCTAAAAATGGTAAACTTAAAGTCAAATTTTAAAACATGGAAAAATTAATGTAAAAAAACAGTAGAAAGTAATTATTCAAAAGTTATTTAATGTTTGATAAATAACAATTCAATGTATTACAAAGTATCAAAGGTATTTGCGTTTTTAATATTTCATATTAATAATTTATACGCAATAAATCTTCATATACATGTGTGAGAATAATACATTGTAATAAAGATATGATTTTTTTTATTTAAGTTAAAGAAATTCTTTAACACTTATATGTTAATTATATTTCTTATATTTCAATTTAATTTTTTAATGTTTTAATTTTTGATTATCATATAAAATATATTTATTTGATTCATTTTGATTTGTTTACTACTACATAATATATTCAACTCTATATGGCCTCATTAAAATTGATAAATTTTACTTCATTGAATAAAAAGATATCGATATTATAAAATGTATTTATTCATTTTAATTCCAATTTATTTAAATTTGACATTGGATATTTAATTTAATAGATGGATACTTGAAAATCCTTTGAGGTCATGACCCATGAATAAAGAAGTTTGCATCCGAAATTTCAGATTACAATTCAATTAAAAACGATCAAAACCAAAAACGAGTTTTCATGTCTATTCAAGATTGTAGAACTGTGAAAAACACAAAGATAATTGACGCTTTGAAACAACAACTTGACCATAAAACTTTGATGGCATCCTATGGTAACAATTATAAAGTTAATTTCGAAAGAATAACTCTTTTAATTAATATTAAAAACACCAAAGAAAATATGATTGTTATTCCAATTTTAAACAAACCATTAACTAGGCTCATTGCTGAAACATTTATAACGGTCGAAATCGAAGATTTGGGAACTATAGATGATGTATTAACTTTTTTACATGTCAATTTATGGATAGTTTGGAAGTTAGATTAACCGATTTCAACGTAAAACCTTTCGCAGGTAACTTACCAAGATATTTTAGCATAGATAGTTTATCTGATTTTTTTAAACCGTATCTAATATTTAATTCAAATGATCGTCTTTTTTACGTAATTCCACCAGATAATTCAAGTAAAGGTGTATACATCGGAATTGAAACTCATGAAGATGGTATTCCCATCCAAAAATTTTTTAATTTGCAATCCCCTCATAAACTCACACCAATAAATATTGAAACACCAAAAAATGGGATATTCGATTACATAAGAAGTTTCTTCAGTTCATCAAAAAACTCCACAGTTAGAAATGGAAACCATTATGATAAGTTAGATTAACAACAATATATTTCTTTAAAAAATGCTTATGTTTATTTTTTATAAATGACATTGCAAAATTGAAATTAGTTTGATTGAAAAATTTTCATTAACTCAATTAGAAGATTAGGAATTTATTGATGGTAAATAACTGTTTTATCGCAAATCATTGCGCTTTAAATCACATTTAAAGTGGAGCTTAGTTGAATAATCAAAACCATTTTTAAGGCACCCCAAATATAACCGTTTGACCAAACACCAAATTTGGCGGTTTTATCCATATGGTGTTTCATTCGATAACATTTCTTCATATGTATTATAAATTTTTTTAAAAACTTATTTACAATAATCACAACCTTAAGTGATATCTTTTTGCCAAATTATATTAATTTTCATAAATTTGTTATTGCTGAAACACCCATTTTTTTACCCATTGTCAAAATGGCCGGACAAATAAAATTTCTCAAAATAAACGGTTATGACAGACCACATTTGTAATGAGCTTAATAACTCTATTACTCTTTGGCTTAGTCCTCTCGGATGAAGAAGGACAATTGCCTATGAGACCAGAAGGCAATGTTTTTCACTTCCAATCATTCAACGATCCCGATTGGGAGAAAAAGTGGATTATCACACAACTTCCAAACTACACAGGACAATGGAAAGTTGAAGAATCAAAAGAACCACAATCATACCCAGGTGAAAAAATGATTTTCATGAAAACAGCCATGGCTTATTATGGTCTTTCTACAAAGTTTGATACACCACTCGATCTTACTGATCAAACTCTTGTTGTTCAATATGAACTTCGTCTTCAAGAAACACTTGAATGTGGTGGTGCTTACATCAAACTTTTCGGAAAGGATAACTTCGAACCAACAACACTTTGTAACGAAACACGTTATGTAATTATGTTCGGTCCAGATAAATGTGGTTCAACTAACAAAGTTCACTTTATCTTCCGTCATAAGAATCCAAAGACTGGAGTAGTCGAAGAGAAACATATGACTAATGCACCATCAATCAAGACAGATAAGAACAATCATCTTTATACATTAATTGTTCGTCCAGACAATTCATTTGAAATTCTTATTGATGCTGAATCAGTTAAACAAGGCAATCTTCTTACTGACTTTGCTCCTTCTGTTAACCCACCAAAGGAAATTGATGATCCAACAGATGTCAAACCAGATGATTGGGTTGATGAAGAAATGATTCCAGATCCAGAAGCCAAGAAACCAGATGATTGGGATGAAGATGAACCAGAATACATCAAAGATCCAGAAAAGCTTTCACCACCAGAAGGTTGGCTTGTTGATGAACCTAAATTTATTCCAGATCCAGAAGCCCAAAAGCCAGACGATTGGGATGATGATATCCATGGGGAATGGGAAGCCCCAACAGTAGCAAATCCAAAGTGTGAAGCAGCACCAGGATGTGGCGAATATGAAGCTCCACTCATTAAGAACCCGAACTACAAAGGCAAATGGCACGCACCACAGATCAAGAACCCAGCTTACAAAGGTGTTTGGAAGCCACGTCAAATTCCAAATCCAGACTATTTCGAAGATTTACATCCACATAACTTCCCAACAATCATTGGCGCAGGTTTCGAACTTTGGATGGTCAACAAGGAACTTGGCTTTAACAACATTCTCATTTCCACCGATGAAGCAGTTGTTCACAAATGGAATAAGGATCATTTCACACCTAAACATACTGCTCAAGAAGAAAAGACAAAGAAAGAAGAGAAGAAAGAAAAGGCTAGCGAGAAAGCAGAAAGCTTCACAGGCGCATTAACAGATTTCGTATCAACAATTAAGGATGCTTGGACTAACCTTTACTCAGAGAACCAAATCGCAACAGTTGCTATCACAGCAATCGGTGGCCTTATCCCAGTTGTCCTTATGATCGTTATCTGTTGCCGTAAACCAGCACCAAAGGCTAAGCCAGCAGCAGAAAAGAAGCCAAAGGCTGAAGAAAAGAAAGAAGAAAAGAAGCCAAAGGTTGAAGAAGTTAAGGAAGAAACAAAGGAGGCTGAAAATAAGCCAGAATCAGAATCAGAATCTGATTCATCATCAAGCAGCGAAGATGAAAAGAAAGAAGAAGAAAAGCCAAAGGTGCAAAAGCGCAATCCAAAACGTAAAGAAAGAAAACTCGATGGATTCTAATAAACAGTAGCTAACACATCATAAAAATGTTTTTCCAAAATCAATCGAAGTGAATTCACTATTAAAAACGTTTACAAAAATTTTTTGTTTGAATAAATTTCTTCGTTGCAACGTTCTAATTTACGCAAATTTCGTTCCATTCGGTAAAATGTTTATAATTATTTTTCACCGTTAAGGAAGGATAGCCTCAAATAATGACTTTTTATTAATGCACGAGTGAAGTTGAGAGTGAACTATTTGCTTCACTTCCCCGGAGAAGTTAAAATTAAGCCGTTGGTGTTTACTACATTCTCAATTTTTTTTGCCAATGATTGAAAAAGTTCCATGTCGCTATCGTGGTATATTCAAAAGTAACGGTGATAAAGAGTGAAGGAAATTTTCGGTTTTAATCATACAGAATTTGGAACAATGATTCAAGCAAAAGAAAAATTTGTGCCTACGCCAAGCTCACCTAGAAGAAACCCATTTTGTGATGGAAATGGAAAGCAGTTTGACTTGTTTTTTGCAGAATCAATTAATGGTTTTATCTTATCACATTTTCCTATTTCAAGTAATTATCAATCTTATGAAGAATATGAATTTGATGTTGATGTATGGTACACGTCACTGGTAAATACTTTAAAAAATAATATTTATCAAAATAATTTAAGCCTTTTTTTAAGAAGACCACCTATTAACTACACAGAATATTATGGCAAAAACCAGTTTCGTATTGGGCCTCTTCATTTCAAACAAATTGAAGAAACAATATTGTTAGGATTACCATATGACAAAAATTCTATATTTGACGAAAAAATAAATAAAAACGAAGTTCCAATTAGCCAGTGGATAATCCCAAATTGTCCATGGAATAGCTGGAGTATTCCACAATTTCCTGATCCAAATTTTTATGATAATTTTGAAGATTTTTCCAAAGCCGCAAAAAATTGGTACGAAATCTCATCTCAACTTATACGATGCAAAGCACGAGATTTTAAAGAAATCAAAGAAAGCACAGAATCTTTACCCATTCGAACATGGACTGATGTCACAAACGAAACATCCAAGGAACTAGAAAACTTTATATGGCATCCATCATCATTTCCATATCAACAATATGTTGAGAAGCAACCAATTAAGAAACCAGCGCTTCCACCTCTTCCACCTCCAAGCCCCCAATTCACATTCTATTACATTGACAACCGACCAATTAACGAGTCAATGATTTCAAGTCAAATTAATCGTCTTTTAGGTGCGTACAAAAAAGGTTTCACACTTGACTTTGAAGTCCGGGTCCATCCACTTATAGTCGAATTTACTAATTATGGATGTGATGCATTTGATAGCACCACGACGATTGATGAAAAAGAATTACCACCTGCTAAGTTGACAATATTCGAATTGTATCAAATTTTAAATTTAGATTATGACCAAATTTCGTATTATGAAAAGAATCAAGTATACGTAACAATTCTTGAAATATTAAATATATCGCGACCATTTTCATTATCATCAATGTTCTTGACGACATATTCATTATATGTCATATGTCGAATATTCATTGAACATTTAGAAAAACCATTCGAAATCATTGACCCGTGTTTTGGTTGTTTACGAGATCCGACGTTTTATCCATATCATACTCAACTATTCAATTTATATTTCACACGGATTTTATTCAAAGTATTTGTCCAAATTAAAGAAAAAAAAGCAGCGAAAATAATGAGACAACGGTACATTGATTTCCGCAGAGAAACCATTTCATATTTTGAAAAAAATCCATTTGTATTTGAATTCAAATCAAATATTTTACGTACAACAAATTCAGGAGATGAATTTACTCATAGAATGAATGAACGCAAATATAACGTGATGAAGATAAGTTCATATAATGAATTTAATTCTCCGCCACATCGGAAAACAATGGTTGCGTCGAGTAGTTTTTATAACGCCGATGCACATTTGTTTGGGTTTTGGCCTAATTCAGAAGAATCTTTTGATATTATAACACCAAATAATTCACCTTCATTACAAAACCAAATGTATGCGAATGTATTCGATGATAGTTTGGTTGGTACTTTAGTTTCGTTATATTTGGTTTCCTTTAATTTGGGCATGAATGACTTAATATGTGGTAATTGTTTCATGTTTATTTCCTTCATACTCGAAAATTCAAGGCCTTGGTTTAACTACTTTACGAGCAAAGTGATTCGGAATAAGGAAATGATGCTGATGTTCATGAACGAATACTTTGATCATTATAATACAATTTCGTTGTCTTTGCCGGCGATCGTTAATTTTATGGTTTTGATATTCAAAATCAAACCGTTATACGTTAGAAAACTACCAAATAATAACCGCTGGATATTTACGATCATTTCTAAGTCAACTCAACATTTGAAAACATCGTTTAGGGGCACCCGGTTAATTGAATGCGTTCTAGAGTTTACATGCCGATACAATAGGGTGAAAAGTGACAACCTAAAATTACAACTCGACTGTACTCAGATCCATGCAATGTTGGCCGCCTTAATACCATATGAAAAGAATGTTGAAGTATTAGCTTCAGAGCTAAGGTCATTTGCGCTTTTGTTATCAGAACCAAATTCTATTGAAATTTTTAAGAACACAGAAATAACTAAGCAAATATTATACAACCTGAAAAATAGGAATAACAGGGTAAGGAAGGCTGCATGGAAGATAATTCGAAATCTGATAGTTTACAATCTTCCTAAATTAGACAAAATATTCCGCCTACAGAGCATTCGAAGGTCATTGGAAAGCGCATTCCATAATGGCGCATTAGCTACTGTCGAAATCTTGAAACTTTTGAGTAGTTTAATTCGCAAATTAACAAAAGATGATAAATTCATATCACAACAATACGCTTCGAACTTTTCGGCGATAATCAAATTCTTGAAGGAATGCGGGCTTAGTGAGTCAAAGATATTATTTACATTTGATGTCAAACATGGAACAGCTGAAAGTAATGCGCGGCGTAAACATGCGGTGGAGCAGTTCAGGAGGCTCATAGAGGCAAATCCAACAATCGCAAAGGCATTCGAGGAGATGAGTACGGAATTTGGAGCACTCAGTCCATCGAAGAAGGGCCAATCAAAAAGAAAGGAATTCTCTGTAAGGAGGAAAAAGCAAAGTAACAATTAATAAATGTTTAGAATAAAACATTTTTTTAACTACAGCTTCCAACACAAGCAGGTGTAAAGCACTCAGAAATTCTATGGGATTTGACCGTCAAAATTAGGTCACAACTGTAGGAAATTTAAGGGTGCAAGGTTTTTAAGTAGTTTATTTGCTTCCCCAGGAATCACAGAATGAAAAAAGTTTTATTGATGTTTTACCTTCTTACTTTATTTATCTTTCCAACTTGTTCATTCATTACCTCAAGCTCTCAATCATTTGTTGACTATTTTGACAATTCATTTAAATTCAATAATTTTAATTTCCAAAATTATCCAAACGCACAAATAAAATCATTTCATTGTACAATGTCCTACTCTCAGCTAAGTTGTGTTTTAGATAAGATAATGAAAACATATTTTATATTTTTTAAATTCACAAATTTAAAACATTACTCTTATTTTATGAATAAGATTCTTCATTTGAACTTTGATTTTGGACAAATTTATGTTAAATTATTAATGTTATTCAGAATTTTTTTTGGCGTTAAAATAATATTATATTTTTTTAAAAAAAATTTTAATAAAGAAAACATTTATCGAAAAAGCGACATAAAAAACAAAAAAACTTTATTTTTATTTACAATATTTTTCATACACGCATTTCAAACTTTTGATTCAGGAACAAGTACATATACAATAAGCAGTAAAAATGAAATGGATGAAGTTGATCAATATAAAGATGAAATAAAATACATTATACTTCAAAGTGGAACTACCACTATTCCAAATGAACATTTTTCATCATATCCTTTATTACAAAATGTAACAATTCAAGCAGAAATTACATTAATTGGTGATTATGCATTTAATCAATGTCCTAAATTAATGAAAATTATAGTTCCAAATTCCGTTAAATCGATTGGTACATCAGCATTTCAATCATGTAAATCATTACAATATATAACGATCCCAAATTCCGTTGAATCGATTGGTACATCAGCATTTCAATCATGTGAATCATTACAATATATAACGATCCCAAATTTAGTTACAACGATTAGTTATAATTTATTTCGATCATGTACTTCATTAAAGACTATTAATATTCCTGATTTAGTTACAATAATTGAATCTTCATCATTTTATGGCTGTTCATCATTAATAAGTATTATAATTCCAAAATTAGTTACATCTATTAGTGAAAATGTATTTCGATCATGTTCATCATTAATAAATGTAAGTATTGCAGAAGGAGTTGAAGAAATTAAAAACAATGTATTTTATGACTGTTCTTCATTAAAAAGTATTATAATTCCATGTTCAGTTATAACTATTGGTGAAAGTGTATTTCGTGCATGTACGTCATTAATAAATATAACTCTTGAAGAAGGTATTAAAGAAATTAGCGCCAATGCATTTTATGGCTGTACATCATTAATAAATATTACAATTCCGAATTCAATTACATTAATTGGTGAAAATGTATTTTCTGGATGCACAAGTCTTCAATTTATAAAAGTATTAGAAAATAATACGAATTATTCTAATTATGAAAATGATGGAATTCTTTATAATAAAAATCATACGCAAATTATTATTTATCCGCCAGGAAAAGAAAGTGAAACAATTACAATATCAAAAGACATAAATATACTTGAAAAATATGCATTTTATCAATGTACTTCATTAATATATATTACAATTCCAGGGACAATTGAAACAATTGGTGCTTCTGCATTTTATCAATGTTCTAATTTAGCTACAGTTATTATTGAAGAAGGTGTTAAGGAAATAGGAAGTTTTTCATTTCAATCATGCTATTCATTAACAAGCATTACGATACCGAAATCAGTTACAATAATAAGTGAAAATAATATATTTGCAGGATGTACGAAACTTCACTTTATAAACGTTTCTAAGTATAATATAAATTATTATAATGATGAAAAAGGAATTCTTTATAATAAAAATAAAACGGAAATTCTTTGTTTTCCTATTGGGAAAGAATATAAAATATTTGAAATTCCAAATTCTATAACAAAAAATTTGTTCATATGCATTTTATCAATGTATTAACTTAAGTACGATTTATATTAAAGAAAATGTAAATGAAATTTGTGAATGTGCATTTTCTGAATGTAGTATTCTTCACTGTATTTATTATTATGGAACAACAAGTCCTACAGTTGGATCAAATGCATTTAATTCCAATACTATTGTCATGACATCGAATGAATATAATGAAACTAAATTTGGAAATTTAGATGTTAATAAAGAAACAACAATTGAAGGATGTGATCCATGGCCTACGAAATCATTTTCGCAATCAAATACATTCTCTAATACGTTCACACAATCGAATACATACTCACATTCAAACACATATTCACAATCGAATGCATTCTCTAAATCTAACACACTCACAATGGCTAATGACACCGTCACATATTCTCTCACCATTGTCCATTCATTTTTACTCGTCACCTATCTCCATAACTCGTTCACTCTCACTATGATTGGCTCCGACTTCACGTACGTCACCACCGACTTCATATACTACGACTATTCGCTCATCATCTTCACAACCTACTTCAGCTTCATCCACAACTTCATCACTGTTGCGCCAACCGCGTCGCAGCAGTCGGGCAGCGGCCTTTCGAAGGGCGCTGTCATCGGAATCATTTGCGGCGGCGTCGTAATCGTTTTGGTCATCATCGGCATCGTCATATTTGTGGTTAAGCGCGGCAATGCGAACAAGCGAATCAACCTGTCGACCGTGGAGGAGGCCGCCACGTCATCGTACATCGAAAATTCCGTTGTAGTGGACCAGGAAGTGAACAAGTTCGTCAAGGAAGACAACGACCAGTGGATTTAATAGGGAATTCGGAACAAAAGTAGAGTAAAAGTGAATTGGAAATTTTATTATTGTTTGTTTAATAAGTTACATTGTATTGTTTTTTCTTGATTAACTTTTAATTGTCCAAATTGTAAATGATCATTTCCACGCGGGAATTGGAAATCAAATGAAACATCAAAAGATTCCGCAAAAATCGGAAAACTTTTTGTAGAAAAAACTTTTGATTTTGTTATATCGAAAAACTTCGAGTTGAATATTTTTTTTGATAGTAATAGTTTTCATTGAACAATATTTAATTTCGACAATAAAACTTTCATTTGGTTCAATGATACCTTCGATTGCATTAATATTAAAATAATCGGCTAAACTTTGAGTGTTCTTTAAATGCCAATACGCTGATAATTTTCCATTATTATATAATTCGAGTTTTAATACTCGAAATTGTTTTATTAAAAGTTTACCGAAATCGAATTCATTTATCGAAGTTTCAATAATTGGAACACAACCTTCCGCCAAAACATTAAATATTAATGGCTCCGGATTATCTTTTATCAATATTATCATTTGATTTTTATATATTTCAGCGTTTAAAGGATTAATACCAAATATAATTTCACCTTTTTCATTTGGATTTATTGTTAATTGTGGAGTTTCGATAAGAAATGAAGTTTTAGGTATTAAAAATGTCGATGTAATATCAATTGGAAATGTCGAAACATTTGTTAAATATATTGAAGTTTTATATTGTAAATTTTTTGGTTTTTCTTTACATATTAATAATGAGCCGAAATAAAATTCATTTGTTTTAATTACATAAGTAAATTTCGATTTAGGATCAAATTTACGTATTTTATTTGGAAATATGTTTTTGTATATTTCGATCTATTTCAGGATATGAACATTTAGCAAAAACATTTAATTTAAATATTTCCGATTTTGCATTAATTATCGAAAAATAAAATTGTATCTTTATAACTTCCAATGTTTTGACCAAAGAATTTAATTTGTAATTGTTTCGATGAATTAGAATCAATTTTCCAACGCGGAGTTCTTCGATTTATTTCATAATCATTAATATTTAATTCTTTAATAAGACTATTTCTTCTTGTTGACTTCGATGATCTTCTACCAACTGTATGTGAATCAGGTCTTAATGATTTATTATTTTGTTGAGGGAATTCGAAGATTTCATCACTAATAATTGTGAAATATTTTGGCATTGTAATTAATGTATTAATTTTTTTAGGTTTTTCATTAACAAATATTTTCGATGTGGAAATAAAATCATCAAATGATTTCTCTTTAATTTGTGATTGTTTTGGGATATAATTTATAATAATATTTTTGATTTGTTCTAATGTTAATGTTGATACATCAATTAAAATTGTATTTTTATTTTGTTTTATAAATTCATTTAATTCATTTTCTTCTTTTTGAGTAATAATTTCATTCGGATCAATAACTTTGAAATGTTCATTTTCTTCTTGAATTATATTTGTAATTGTTCCTAATGTATAATTAAATAATAAAATATTATTATAATATTGCGATTGATTTTTCTTTTTGTTATTATTAGTTTTATCTAATTTCTTTTTATTATTATTAATATTTTTTATTCGATTTTTGATTATGACGTTGAGTTGAACGACTCGATTTCTTGTTAATATTATTATCATGTTCAAATGCTTGTTGAAGTAATTTATTTCGTACATTTTGTCGTTTCTCATCAACAATATTCTTTTCTTCTTCATTAAGGTTTTCATATTGTGATTCAGTCATATTAAAAAGATTTTCTTTTTTCTTGATGTTGTTCAATTCTTTTTTGTTTTCTTATTAACGATTTTTGTTTTTCTTCACGTTCTATTAATACATCTTCATTAATATTTAACGCGATTTGAAATATATAATGTCCATCAAGAGAATTTATTATATAATTTAAAATGATTTCTAAAGATGTTAAGTTTTGATGTTGTATTATATAAAATGGATTTTTTTGTAATTCGATTTCAATATTTTTTTGTTTTTGACAATGAGTAATAAATTGTTGTGTAGTATTTTGTTCTTGTAATATATTCGATAATCCATCAATTATAAAACCATTAACATCATCTTTTTGATTAATTAAATCTGAAAATATTTTTATATATTCATCTGAATTTATTTCATTTTTATCTATTAAATCTTTAAATATTTCTTTTAAGTTAATAATTGGAATATTTAAATATTCCGAAATAATTTTTGCAATTGTACTTTTACCACTTATAGGTGGACCATTAATTATAATACAAATAGAAACATTCGAAATTAAATTATTATTTGTAATTAATTTTTTCATTTTCATTTTCATTTTTGTTATTAATTAATTTTTTTGGATTCAATATAATCAATTAAACGTTGCATATCATATTGTAATGCTATAACTTCAATTGGATAATTTGTTGGATTAATAATTTTGAAATTAGTTGTATATGATTCAGAATAAGCATTTATTGGAGGAATAATAATTTCATTTGGTTCGAAAGTTATACGTAATTGTATACCTGTACCTTGTAATGTTAAATATATTGGTTGATTATTATATTTTATATTTATAGGAAATTGCATTGAATATAATTTTTTCTGAAAAAAAAAAAAAAATTATTTCAATTACTTCAGTAGAAAATGGTAATAATATTCCTGTAGAAGGATTTGCAATAAAAATTTGTTGTGATTTTGTTGTGTTAATATTTCGTTGTATTAAATTAGTATATTGTGCATCAGAAAATGAGAATTCACAATTTATTGGATTTAAATTTTTGATTTGTAATGTAATTAATTTCGATTGTCCAATAATTACATTACCAAAATCGAAATGTAAATTCGAAAAATGTAAAATTGGCATTTCTAAAACGGATTTTAAGTTAATAATTGTATATAAATCATTATTAAATATAATTGGAATTTCTAATTCGACTTCACCTATAATTTCTTTATTATGTTTTAATGTATCAAACATTATTGTGATTTGTAATTCAGTATCAAATGGTACATTTTCAAATGATGTTGGCTCGATAATAAAACCAGTACCAATTAAATTATTTGTATTAATTTCAAATGAAATTGGAAAATTTGATTTTGATTTCATAATAAAAGTTTTCGATTCATTTTGTCCAAAAATAATTTTTCCCATATTAATTTCATATCTATTTGTTATAATATATGGTAATTCATTAATAGTTTTACCTAAAATTCGTTTTTTAAATCCGAGACTTTTATCATTTATAAATTTTGTTACTAATTTATTTTCAATTGAATTTAATATTTCTTCATTAATATTATTATTATTTTCATTATTTTCATTATATATTTTTTAATAATGGATCATTTGTTGATCGTGGAAGATTAATATATAATTGTGGTATAAAACAATTTACATTAATATCTATTCGTACGTCATCATAATGACCAATTTGTATAATGAATGAACCATTAAATTTATTAGGTAAACCACATAAAACATTTACATTTAATATAAATGTTTCTTGTATTTGTATTATACCTTCCATAGGTTCTATAGTTAATTTTTGGAATTTGTTATTTTTCGGTATTTTAATTTTTAAATGAAATCGATATATCACTTAAATTTTGTATTGTAACTTTTTGGTTTAAATTATCAATGAAATTCCTTGAGCCAAATTCGATATGTAATGGATCTATTTTATATTTAATAGAAGCAGATCCTCCATTTAAATGTATAACATATTCAGGTCCGCCTTTAACATGACATATTGCTGTAGCATTAAATTCCGCACTTTTACCATTTAAATCACTTAATGCAAAGAAACTAAAATGTATAACTTCATTTTGATTAGGTTCTAATGTCGTTCTAATTGGATAAATATTAAATATTTTGGTTATGTCATAATTTTTATGTGATGGTAATAATTCCCAACAAAAATCGGCTTTTAATTCACTAATGTTTTTGATTTCAATGCCTTTTGTTTGTTCTGTGTTGATTAACATATTACCAAAGTTTATATCACCTGAAGGATTAAATAATAAATTCGGAAATATTATAATTCCTTTTAAATTGAGAAAATATTTTTGACTATGATTCGGAAATGAAATTAATAATTTTTGATTTATTGTTTCTGAGATAAAATCTGTTTTAAATGATGGATCAAATTTGATTGTTAAAGATTTCTTTTCATTAGATTCAAATGAAAGATTCGTTTGTGATATTATAAATGGTAAATTACGATCGATTTTAATTGACATTGAAATCGGCGTTTTATTTGTAATAGAAATTGTTTTTTCGATTTGTTTTAATAATGATTTTGTTGGAGATATTGAATTTGAAGAATTTTCTTCTTCTAACTCAATTTTATGTAAATGTTTAAATTCTATTTGTTGCTCTGAGAATATAAAATTCGGTTTAATGATTTTACCTTTAAATAATGGTTCGAATAATGTAATTCTTTTATTATGATTTGTTCTTTTTTGGTTACTAATGTTTCATTTAAAATATAACCAAAATCAATTTCTGTTAAATCAATCGATGATATAATTGGTGATCCAATTCCAATTGCAATGATTGGTATCGTTATTAATCGTAAATATTGAAATTGTAATAATAAATTTCCTTTAAATTTTGATGAATCATTTAGAAATGCTTCGATTTGAAATGTTATTGTTTCATTTTCTTTAATTGTTCCATTATTAATAGGTAATGAAAAACAATTATGTTTCGTTTGTTGGATTTCCGCTGTAAAATTTGCTGATATTTTAGAATTATTTGTAATAGTAATTTCAATTATTTGTTTCGTTAATACTTTAACTGTTCCAAAATTAATTTCATTTTGTGAAATTATGATTTCTGGTCCAATACAGATCCCTTTAATGAAAAATGGAAGAAATTCTTTTTCATTCCCAATGATTTTAATGTATTGCGATATCAGAAATGTTCCAAGTTTTAAATTAATAATTCGAATTTTAATGTTTGATATAGAATTTGCTTTTATAATACCATTCGGTGTTTCATTGATAATTTGACTTTGTGTTGTGATTTCATTTGGTGAAATAATTTCATATTTAGCTGGAAATTCTGTATCATTAACAAGTTGAAATGTTGTTTCATACGGATAATTTATAAAAATATTCCCTAAATCAATAGTGGAATTTCTAATTGTAATATTCGGACAAATACAATTCGCCATAATTGGAATTTCAGTCAAATTTTTCCCATATTTAAAAAATATCAAAACTTAACATTAAATTATATCTTTGAATCATATTTGGAATAAATTCAATTGTAACAATTTGTTTGGAATATTTGTTAATAAATCCTTTACTATTGTTAATTTTAAATTCATGACTGCTGCATATGTACCTGTGTTATCTTTTCCATTTTGCTCATCAGAACTTTTCATAGTTTCATATGAAAAATTTTTATTTTTGTCCTTAATTTTAATGATAACAATTATAAGTATCAAAATAATTATAATTATTACAACTGCAATACAAATAGATGTGATAATTGTTATATTATTTTTATTCGAATTTGATTCTGACGAATATAAAATGGTATAAAAATTGGAATAATAACGAATGTAAATTGAATATGTAATAACTTCATAATCATAATAAATAATTAATGTTGGAATGTAAATAATATCTGTACCTTTGAATGAATATAAAAATGAATTTGTAATTGATGTAAATATTGTAACAGTTTGCGATAAGAATATAGAAAATGTTAATGAAAATGTTTTTGTAATATTTATATGATTAAAAAATGTATTTGATTGTGAAAATGAATTTGAACAAGTAAATGTATTCGGACTAGAAAATGTATTTGATAATGTAAATGAATTTGAATCAGTAAATGTATTTGAGAATGAATTTGATTCACTAATATTTGTTAATTTTTTATATTCACAAATAGCATATTTACCAATTGAAGTGATATCATAATCAATTCTTACATCTTGTAATGAAGAACATTGATAAAATTGTTCATCTGGAGTAGTTTCAATTCCATTTTAAATTATAACATTAATAATTTGATTCTTAAATAGACTAATTTCTAAATCAGTTTCCCTGTTTACTGTAAGTGTAATTGTTGCAGAATCAAAAGATTGAAATATATGAATGAAAAACATTGAAAAAACAATTAAAAATAATTCATTTTTTATATGATGTTGTGGTTGATACATATGTTTTTGGAAAATATATTGATGTTGGTTTGATTCTGATTTCATTTATGAAATAACACTTTTTAATGAGGTTCACAAACAAATAACAAAATAAGAAAACGAAAATTTTCATTGTATCTTTCTGATTTTAAATCAATGAAAAATGTCACAATATGTAATATAAATTAGTCATCTCAAAAATTGGCAATTCATTTTTATTCATGAATTTAGATGATTTTTTTTTCTTCAATATTCGCAATGTTCATTATTGCGGGATATTGACTATTATTAACCCATTTTTTTCCTCATAACTTTTTGTTGATACTTCATCAGAATTATCTTTATTTTTAATTGTTCTAATGACAATTATAATTATTATTATCATAATAATTATAATTATTATTATTGCAATTGCAATACAAATAGTTATTATAAGTTTTATATTACTTTTATTTGAATCAGAGAATGAATTTGATTCACTAAATGCACTTGATTGAGTTGGCCATGGAGGACATCCTATTT
Organism: Histomonas meleagridis; assembly: GCF_020186115.1. Classification (NCBI taxonomy): domain Eukaryota; phylum Parabasalia; order Tritrichomonadida; family Dientamoebidae; genus Histomonas; species Histomonas meleagridis. The sequence continues at coordinate 903,350 of NW_027150923.1, forward strand.
CTGTTGGATCATTTAAAATACTGAAATATTCACCAAATGTATCATCGTTATATTCATTTGTTGTGATAACATATGTAAAAGGATCAAATGATTTCGCATAAACAATAGGACTTGAATCCCCATAATAATAAACACATGAAAGATTACAGCCATAAAATGCATAATCACCAATTTCATACACATTTCCTTTAAATAAAATAAAATGTAAATTATTGCATAGTTGAAATGCGTTTTCACCGATTGAACAATTTAAAGTATCAATCGTTAAATAATATAATGTTTCACAAAAAGAAAAAGCAGAATTTGGAATATAGTTAACAGCACCATGAATCAAAACTGAATATAAATCAAGAGTTTTATCAATATTGTTCATTTGTTCTTCAGAGTTTACTATAAATGTAAATGGAGGTACCATAAACTCTTGGAATGTATGAACAAAAAATATTGCAAATATAAACAAATTGTTTTGGTTTTCTTTATAAAAAATCATCTTAATAAAAAAGATTGTTAATAAAATCATTAATATCAGGAAATTATTAAGATTAATAATATTATCTTTAATATCATTAAGAAAAGTGTAATCATATGATTTTTGAAAAACAATATTCTGTTTGATGTAAAATGTTTCATCAGAAGAGTCAATAAATGATTGTGAACATGAAGAAACAATGAAATAAGTTGAGAATAGATAAAATATAAGATGAAAATACATGAATGAAACCAAAGTGAAGTTGATTTACTTCACTCGACGATAAAATTTTCAAATAAAATTATATGAATTCGAACAATCTTTCATTTGAATTTTGATGAATTATTCAGAAATGTTTCGACTGTGAAGTTGTTACTTCCTTTGGGAAGTAAATCATTTGAATTTGTTTCGTTCAAAAATTAATTTCATGTTGGAAAATTATGATTTATGGACAATACATATCCATTTAATAAATAATGGAAGAAATTCTTTTCATTCCCAATGATTTTAATGTGTTGCGATATCAGAAATGTTCCAAGTTTTAAATTAATAATTCGAATTTTAATGTTTAATATAGAATTTGCTTTTATAATACCATTCGGTGTTTCATTGATAATTTGAATTTGTGTTGTGATTTCATTTGATGAAATAATTTCATATTTAGACGGAAATTCTGTATCATTAACATGTTGATTCGAATCCTAAATTAATCCATTGTTCAATGTTCGTGTTTCAATGTTAAAGTCAACATCAATTTTCCCAACATTTTCAAGTTTAACTGTATATTCTAAAATAAAAAAAAAAAAAAAATGTCCAATATTAATAGATTGAAGATTAAGAATCGCTTCTGGTGGTAAACCATAACCAATTAACGGTAAAATAATCCTTCCTCCCGTTTCTTTAACATATAAATAAGAAATATCTTTATGTGGTCCTGCAATATTCGATCGAAAATTAATGGTGATTTCAAGGATTCGTTTTGACCAAACTTCAAAATTCGTTGTTTCGAAAAAAAATATTTCTGAATTGAATAAAAGAAGATGTGAATATGAATCTCTTTGATTTGCACTTAAAACATCTGTTTCTTCAATAATTTTATTTTCTTTGTTTAGTTGTAATTTTTTACATTAATGATAATCATATTAAAATGATGATTATGATTGGATTCTATTTCATAAAATAACGTTTTTTAAACGGGCTGCCCCAATTAAATATCAAATAGAAAAATTTTTACAAAGAACAGAAACTCAGAAATATATTTACTGTTTTTATAGTGAACATATTTCATGTCCCTCATTTTGTTAATGCATAAAAAATTCCGCTTATCAATTTTTACTAAATTATTTAGAGAACCAATTTGTTATCTTCTTTAAAGTCTGTCGCAAATGGATCTTCTTCAATTTTTGTTAAATTCATGACTGCTGCATATGTACCTGTGTTATCTTTTCCATTTTGCTCATCAGAACTTTTCGTAGTTTCATATGAAAAATTTTTATTTTTGTTCTTTATTTTAATGATAACAATTATAAGTATCAAAATAATTATAATTATTACAACTGCAATACAAATAGATGTGATAATTATTATATTATTTTTATTCGAATTTGATTCTGACGAATATAAAATGGTATAAAAATTGGAATAATAACGAATGTAAATTGAATATGTAATAACTTCATAATCATAATAAATAATTAATGTTGGAATGTAAATAATATCTGTACCTTTGAATGAATATAAAAAATGAATTCGTAATTGATGAAAATATTGTAACAGTTTGCGTAAAAGTTAATGTCAATGTAATTGAAACACTTAAATTAGTTAAAAGTGTGTTAGATTTAGAGAATGTGTTTGATTGTGAATATATATTCGATTGTGAATATGTGTTTGAATGTGAGAATGTATTTGATTGCGAAAATGATTGCGTTGGCCATGGATCACATCCTTCAATTGTTGTTTCTTTATTAACATCTAAATTTCCAAATTTAGTTTCATTATATTCATCCGATGTCATGACAATAGGATTGGAATTAAATGCATTTGATCCAACTGTAGGACTTGTTGTTCCATAATAATAAATACAGTGAAGAATACTACATTCAGAAAATGCACATTCACAAATTTCATTTACATTTTCTTTAATATAAATCGTACTTAAGTTAATACATTGATAAAATGCATATGAACAAATTTTTGTTATAGAATTTGGAATTTCAAATATTTTATATTCTTTCCCAATAGGAAAACAAAGAATTTCCGTTTTATTTTTTATTATAAAGAATTCCCTTTTTCATCATTATAATAATTTATATTATACTTAGAAACGTTTATAAAGTGAAGTTTCGTACATCCTGCAAATATATTATTTTCACTTATTATTGTAACTGATTTCGGTATCGTAATGCTTGTTAATGAATAGCATGATTGAAATGAAAAACTTCCTATTTCCTTAACACCTTCTTCAATAATAACTGTAGCTAAATTAGAACATTGATAAAATGCAGAAGCACCAATTGTTTCAATTGTCCCTGGAATTGTAATATATATTAATGAAGTACATTGATAAAATGCATATTTTTCAAGTATATTTATATCTTTTGATATTGTAATTGTTTCACTTTCTTTTCCTTGTGGATAAATAATAATTTGCGTATGATTTTTTATTATAAAGAATTCCATCATTTTCATAATTAGAATAATTCGTATTATTTTCTAATACTTTTATAAATTGAAGACTTGTGCATCCAGAAAATACATTTTCACCAATTAATGTAATTGAATTCGGAATTGTAATATTTATTAATGATGTACAGCCATAAAATGCATTGGCGCCAATTTCTTTAATACCTTCTTCAAGAGTTATATTTATTAATGACGTACATGCACGAAATACACTTTCACCAATAGTTATAACTGAACATGGAATTATAATACTTTTTAATGAAGAACAGTCATAAAATACATTGTTTTTAATTTCTTCAACTCCTTCTGCAATACTTACATTTATTAATGATGAACATGATCGAAATACATTTTCACTAATAGATGTAACTAATTTTGGAATTATAATACTTATTAATGATGAACAGCCATAAAATGATGAAGATTCAATTATTGTAACTAAATCAGGAATATTAATAGTCTTTAATGAAGTACATGATCGAAATAAATTATAACTAATCGTTGTAACTAAATTTGGGATCGTTATATATTGTAATGATTTACATGATTGAAATGCTGATGTACCAATCGATTCAACGGAATTTGGGATCGTTATATATTGTAATGATTCACATGATTGAAATGCTGATGTACCAATCGATTTAACGGAATTTGGAACTATAATTTTCATTAATTTAGGACATTGATTAAATGCATAATCACCAATTAATGTAATTTCTGCTTGAATTGTTACATTTTGTAATAAAGGATATGATGAAAAATGTTCATTTGGAATAGTGGTAGTTCCACTGTAAATTATAATGTATTTTATTTCATCTTTATATTGATCAACTTCATCCATTTCATTTTTACTGCTTATTGTATATGTACTTGTTCCTGAATCAAAAGTTTGAAATGCGTGTATGAAAAATATTGTAAATAAAAATAAAGTTTTTTTGTTTTTTTATGTCGCTTTTTCGATAAATGTTTTCTTTATTAAAAATTTTTTTTAAAAAAATATAATATTATTTTAACGCCAAAAAAAATTCTGAATAACATTAATAATTTAACATAAATTTGTCCAAAATCAAAGTTCAAATGAAGAATCTTATTCATAAAATAAGAGTAATGTTTTAAATTTGTGAATTTAAAAAATATAAAATATGTTTTCATTATCTTATCTAAAACACAACTCAGCGGAGAGTAGGACATTGTACAATTAAATAATTTGAATTGTGCGTTTGTATAATTTTGTAAATTATAATTATGGTTGAATTTAAATGAATTATCAAAATAATCAACAAATGATTGAGAACTTGAGGTAATGAATGAACAAGTCAGAAATATATAAAATGTCGTGAGGAAATACATTTGGGATAATTTTGATGATTGATTTATGTGTTATGGTGATATTGATTTGTGTGCAATTTGACGACAAAAAATGACAAAAAATTTGCCATGTCAAATGGTATTCAAAATTATGTCAAATGAATCTTTGAGTAACACTTGTCAAAGCAAACCGATAGAACCTTTTAAGATGATCAATGCATTCAAAAAACTCTATCGTTTAACGGCCTGCGCGTATCAAATTCATCGACAATTAACCGTTCAAAATCACTATTTATGCAAATTCATTGTTCAATTCATTCGAGAATTCGGATATCATTTCCATTTAATACAACCACACACACACACAGCACTACTCCATAAAATGCTACGCAATTTATTATTTTGTGCACTTACTACAATATTAATATCAAAAATCAATATTTAGAAATGTAGACTATACAAAAATGTGAAAGTCTGGGTAGCATACCCAAAACATACCCACTTTTGTACGCTTATTCCCACAATTTTCGACTTTTTGAATTCGATGTAAAATAACCGTCTCATTTTTCCAAAATTTTGGATAAAAAAAATTTCGAAAAAATAAAGCTTAACAAAATAGAATAATTTCAACAATAGTAAGAACTATATCAATATGATTATTCATGAATAGTATAGAATTAAATAATAATGAGTATTCGTGGAAAAAAACGATTTTGAAAATAATCATAAAATATTATAAAATAAATAGTATAATCGAATTCTCCATATGTTAAAACATATTACTGTATTTTTTTTTTTGCCAAAATACAAAATGTATATTGTGTTATTAGCAAATGTTTTTGATGTCCATTATGCATTATTGAATACATGTTCAAAAAGTGGGAATTGTGAAGAAATAATTTCATTCAATTTTAATTTCAATACTTTACATTTTTTGCCACAATAAATTCTGAACAAATAAAAAATGACATTGTAAAACAAAATAATTTAAATGAATAATCAATAAATAAGAATAATTATATACATTAAGCATTGACAAACAATGAGCTACAAAATATATTCTTTAATAAGCATTAAATTACAATAATTTATGAATAACATTATTTACAATCATTGATAAATAATGATTTATAATGATTATCATTAATTAAACATTAATATACAATGATTTATAATCATTCATTTCATTAAACATTCATATACAATGATTTATAATGGTTTTCTACATTGTATATTAACAAACAATAAATTTTAATTATTTAGTTCTCTAAACATTCATTTATTAAACATTTATTAATTTTGATGAATATCTTTATATGACATTAACAAGCATTGAATTACAATGATTTTGTTAATTATATTTTTTTTAACAATAATTTTTCCTGAATTTAATTCTAAAACATTAACTAACACATATAATTTTGTGATTCATAAATTATAAATTTTTTATTGAATATCAATAAACCATATGTTAAATTTCCTTATTAAACAACATTAAATTATTATTTTTATTTAACATCAATAATATTATATATTATGATATGCTAAACTTATAAAAACAATAAAATATGATGAAACATTTTTCTTATCGTGAAATACAATAAATTTCTATAATATCAAACTGTAAATTTTGATAAACAATGAATTTGATATTCAAATTACAAAATATGTTGATTTCATGTTAAACATGATTGTCGATGAAATAATAAACGAAATCAACTTTTTCAATGAATATTTGGCCATCATATTTGTAAAAAATGATCGCGAGTTGGCCTGGGCGTTATGATGGTATGCATTGTAGAATACCCTATATGATCGAAATTAACAACTATAAATATCAGTTTGAGCGCAACGGATATAAAAAACATTGAAGGGCTTTTTATAGATGCATTCATGGCAATCGAAGCATGCCAGGTTATTGCAAATGCCGTATTTCATGTGATTTTTTCGCAGATTTATCGTCTTATTGATATATTATTCATGGAATTCATAGTTGCGATCAAAATACACAAAATGATTCACCATTTTGGAGCAAAGAAGACATCGAAAAAAAAATCATAGAATTGTTCAATGACAACAAATATCATCGGATGCCATTTTTAATTTTCAATGAATCGTTAAATTGGATCGAGAAGAAAACGCTTATAGGCAAAATCAAAAATTTCATATTTCTGCGGAAAGTACAGAACTTCGAAGTTGGAGAATTGAACAGACAATATCAATCGAACACTGATTTTAAACAAACTTTAAATGGAGATCGGTTATTGTTATTTGAAGTACCTATAGATGCTGATAAAGTTATTTATGGGTTTTCATCGGATTTCATGTTAAAAAGAGTTCAAGAATCTTCAATGATCGGTATTGATGGAACTTTCAAAATTTCACCAATAAATTCATACCAATTAGTTACTTTTATTGGAAGAACACCGATTATGAATATTCCTTTGTTATATTTATGTCTATCAAACTATGAGGAAGAAACATATAATCTTGCATTTAGTCTATATTATGCATACTTGCAAAGCTGTGGTTATTCTTTCAAGCAAGATGTTAAGTTTGTTTGTGACTTTGAATTAGCTATGATAAATTCGATCAAAAGAATATTTTTGCACAATAATTCATGCTTGCAAGTATGCTATTTTCATTATGTTCAAACTTTAAAAAAACATAAATCCGATTTTAAGAGATATCAAAATATATTTCTTATTGATCTGTTGAAAATTCTCAAGCTCCTTCCATATATCGAAATTAATTCAGCAAAAAAATTTATTGATTTTATGATTAAACTTAAATGTGGGGAAAAGCCAATTGATGAATTTATTGACTATTTTCAGAAAACATATTTAACAATATATCCTATTGATTTTTGGAATACGACTGGGAAACCAATGCCTGAAAGATCTACCAATAATGGAAACGAAAGCTTCAATAGGACGATGAATAGATACATTAATACATATAAACCTTCTCTTTATTAATTTTTCGTTCATATTCAAACATTAGAGGATGTGCAGAAAAACAAATATCTTAATCGAGAAAGAGACAATTCAGTTATTCCGAAAAAATTTTATGAAAAACCATTTCACAATGAAAGTCTAGAGTTTATTGAACAAATTAAATATATTATGAGAAACAAATATTTTTATTTCAATAAAGCGATGGAACTTGAAAACACAAATGATTTTGGTGTTACCCCAAATTTAGAAGAAATGCTGAGTTCGTTAGTATTTCGAGATATTAAAATAACACATATTAAAATAACACCAATTCTAAAGATAAAATGGGTCGTTTTACACCTATAAATACTAGAGCCAGAAAAGTGAAAAGAAATTATGGAATACCATGGACAATAGTCAAAAAATATGTGAAATCAAGTAAAAAAGATAAAAATAAAATAATTACGAAATCGTTCGATAGAGGTGGTTGGGAAAATATGTCGCAATTGGAAAAAAAAATGGAACATGAAGTTCAACTAATTAAAAGATTAGAAAAAGTATAATATATTTAATTATAGTTCAAGGTAAATTAAAGTCAATTATTATTAATGAATATTTATAATTTACTTTCATTTCATTGCATTATCATGCGTAACACAAATTCATGATTTGCTTTATTGTTGCACATTTATTCAATTAATTTGTTTTTTTCAAATTAAACAATGATTTATTTGATATATAAGTGCTTATAATATTTAGCACATACTCAAAAAACTATTGCTTTTATTCATTCATATAATGTAATTCATTGATTATTGATGTTTTACAAATGATTTTAATGCATTTATAATATTTATTATTTGTTCTCATTATCTATTATTGGCTTTTATAAATTGAACTTGCACCTTAATATTAACTTTTTTGTAGGAAAGCAAATATTGTTATTATATTCATTTGCTTATAAATGTCCATCAAATAATAAATTATTGTTTCTCGAAGTATAGTAAGATTAAAAAATGATTCATAGCTTTTTAGATGATCAATATTTTTTCGTTTACAACAAGTTGTTGTCTATTGATTCACATAATAGATTCTTATATAAGAATCGATTATTGATAAAATAATTAAAAGTTTATCATATTATATATAATATTTTATAGATTTTATCATAATTTATTGCATTTCGAATGTTAAGCATTTTGCTTTAACAAAATTGTCTGATTATTTCATTTATATATTTGATAAAAATTGATATATTAATTGATTGTTTTTTAAATGCTTGTTTTTAATTTTTATGACAATAAATATGTGCTTATTGCTTAACATTTTACTTGAAAACTTTCATTGCCTAATTGAAATTATAAATCATTGTATATTAATATTTAATGAAAGAAATGATTATAAATCATTGTATATTAATGTTTAATTAATGATAATCATTATAAATCATTGTATATTAATGTTTAATTAATGATAATCATTATAAATCATTGTATATGAATGTTTAATGAAATAAATGATTATAAATCATTGTATATGAATGTTTAATGATATAAATAATTATAAATCATTGTTTATTAATATTAAATGAAGTAAATAATTATAAATCATTGTATATTAATGTTTAATTAATGATAATCATTATAAATCATTGTATATGAATGTTTAATGAAATGAATGATTATAAATCATTGTATATTAATGTTTAATTAATGATAATCATTATAAATCATTATTTATCAATGATTGTAAATAATGTTATTCATAAATTATTGTAATTTAATGCTTATTAAAGAATATATTTTGTAGCTCATTGTTTGTCAATGCTTAATGTATATAATTATTCTTATTTATTGATTATTCATTTAAATTATTTTGTTTTACAATGTCATTTTTTATTTGTTCAGAATTTATTGTGGCAAAAATGTAAAGTATTGAAATTAAAATTGAATGAAATTATTTCTTCACAATTCCCACTTTTTGAACATGTATTCAATAATGCATAATGGACATCAAAAACATTTGCTAATAACACAATATACATTTTGTATTTTGGCAAAAAAAAAAATACAGTAATATGTTTTAACATATGGAGAATTCGATTATACTATTTATTTTATAATATTTTATGATTATTTTCAAAATCGTTTTTTTTTTTTTTTTCTCATTATTATTTAATTCTATACTATTCATGAATAATCATATTGATATAGTTCTTACTATTGTTGAAATTATTCTATTTTGTTAAGCTTTATTTTTTCGAAATTTTTTTTATCCAAAATTTTGGAAAAATGAGACGGTTATTTTACATCGAATTCAAAAAGTCGAAAATTGTGGGAATAAGCGTACAAAAGTGGGTATGTTTTGGGTATGCTACCCAGACTCTCCAAAAATGTATATACGCTACGCATAAATCTTAATAGTAGTAGTAAAACCTCTAAAATTTCTAATACTTTTGAATGTGTAGCGTTGTAGCGTCTGTAGCTTCTAAATATAATCAATATAATAAAAGTTATAATAATAAAGTATAATGGATTTCAAAAATAGCCGCTACAGATACTACAAAAGCTACACAAATAATAATAATGATAAAATTTATATAACAAATTAACAAAAATAATTTGCTACATAACGTAGCTGCTATTCAAAAACATGGAAACAAAATTAGTCAGCTACACTAATGAAAATGATATATAGGGTTAAATCAGATGTCACCGAGGGACAGACAGTCCCCGGGTGTACAATTTTTTAACAGTCATTGTGAAAATTTATGTATTTCAGCAGTGGATTTTTTTTCGAAGTTGGATAAAACCGAATAATTTGAGTCTATCGGTAATACAAAAAGTTAAAAAGACGATTAAATTGCTTTTAAAAAAAAAACACTGATACCCTACCCATGAGGTTGAACAAAAGACACTTCCAATGTTTTATTTATTAAAGAATTCGTCTAAAAATGTTTATTAGCATCACCCAATGGTCACTGCATCTAATTGTGAATGTGTGCGTTGGAACAATAAAATCTACATATATATATATATATATATATATATGAGGGTTCCATAAAGTTCTGACCCCACCCACTTTTCTCGACATCTACTTGATCCATAAAAATGAACTTCATATAAATAAAAACTACAATGAATGAGCTCGATGTGTGTTTTGTTGTTATTTAAAAATTTTGTACACTTGTTGAATTATAAGTGATTGAATTTTTTTATCCCGACTCAAAAACGTCACTTTTTTCACCACAAAATTTGATGGAAAAGTCGGAGCTCAAAATTGTTGTTAAATATTATTTTCTACAAGGAATGGGATATCGGTCAATATACGAAGAAATAAATACTGCTTATCCTGAAACTGATATATCACTTTCAAGCGTTAAACGATGGTGTAAAAAATTATCTTCAGGTGATCTAAGTTGCAATGATTTACCAGAGAGCGGAAGGCCTAAAATTAATGTAGCGGATCAAATTCGAGAAATGCTTGAAGAACAACCATTTTTATCAGCGAAATATATTGCATCAGAACTAAATCATTCTCCTACTGCTCTTAAATCAGTTTTAATTAACGACCTTGGTTTAAAAAGTATCGAAGAAGGTGGATCCCCCATATGCTATCGGAAGACGATAAGGAAAAAAGGGTTGAGTATTACAAAGAAATATTAAAAGAATTAATTAAAGCTAGAAAAAACTCTTCTGATACAATTATGACTGGTGACGAGTCGTGGTTTTTTTATGTATATGAACATAAAAAAATGTATGCAGAATCACGTGATATGGTGCCACCGATAGTCTTTAAGAAAATTCAATCCAAAAAAACAATGTTCACAATTTTCTTCAATGGGACGAAAATGCTTTGCATTGATGCATTACCTTCTAATTACAGATTTAATCAGCAATATTTTATTGATTATATAATACCACAATTTCACGAAAATGTTAATCATGACAAGAAACAACAACCTATAAAAAATATAAAGATTCATATGGATAACTCCCCTTTACATAATAGATCACTTGTTACTCAAAAATTAGAAGAAGAAAAAATTAATAGAATTCCTCACCCACCTTATTCGCCAGATCTAAGTCCATGTAATTTTTGGTTTTTTGAAATGGCGAAGGAAAACCTATAGGGTGTGGAGATAAATTCAAAAGAAGATGTAGAAAATGAAATTATACGCATATTCGACGGTGTCACTTCTGAAAAGCTTCAAATGGTGTTTAAGGCATGGATAAAAAGACTTGAATGGGTGATTAAGAATCATGGAGAGTACTACCATAGATAGAAGTTAATTAAAAAAATATATATTTTTTATTCATCAAAAAAAGGAGGTGGGGTCAGAACATTTTGGACCCCCTATATATATATATATATATTTATTAGTAGTTAATTAAGTATAGATTTCATAAATATCTTCTTTTTCAATGATTAAATCTTCGTCGTTATAACTAATACCTGTTTATTTATCGTTAATATCAAATATATCATTACTTATCACGGATTAAATACTGTTGTTATATTTAATGATTGAATTCAATCAATAATTATATTTTAATATAGGTCGCATATATTAAGTTACACTCTCCAAAATTAAATTTGTAAATAATGTTTTAGCAAAAGTGTGTGAAGCGATATCAGTGAATATTGCTCCAGCAGAACTTAATAATAAATTTTATTTTTGAAGATTTTATTAAAAAGCAGAGGTGGAAACATACGGCTAAAAGTGACAAAGTGAAGATTTGCACATCGTGAAATATTAACTTTGGTGACAACATATACGTCTAAAAATCAAGAAATAATGAATGTTTATGATTCTACTTAATTGAAAATCATTAGTTGCTCGAAATATAATCGTTAAAAATATAGTTGTGCAAAATATAATTGTTGAAAATATCAGTTGTCAAATTACGTAATTTCGCTAATGTGATAGTGTGTATTACAGTGTGATAGCGAATCAACTTTTGTGACATTTGTGTGTATTAAAACAAAATTTTACTGATTTTGAATGTAACATTATCATATATATCATTAATTTTAATTAAAATAATGCTTGCAAGCTAGCACTCGTTAGATTGCTGCGATCCGCAGATCCTCAAATTATTCAATAATGGATTTTCGGTGTTTCTCCCCTTTTACGAGATAATCCACGATTACTTTTTAATCCATCTGAACCGTTGAACTCGAAGTTGTTGTTGCTAACATATATCAAAATGTTCAAAACAGACAATATAATCGTTTGAATACCCTGGATATTCCTCCAATTGATGGTATAGGTGACCGTTAAGGAGACGTCATTTCAAATGGAAAGGAAGAAAACTTCAAAAGATAAATATAAACTGGTTTTCATGATTTTGTGTAAAGTTGGGTCCATATGATTAATGATAAGAAACTATTATGATATTTATATGATGAATTTATTTATCAATTGATAAATTTTTTAGATATTTTAAAGGTTTAGGTGTTTACTGATCTGGAAAGCATAATGACCAAGAATCCTGGATAACATGGCTCTGGAGATGTTCTCAAGCCCAGATCAAATGTTGTGCTGCAATTGATCTTGTAAGTTTTACATTTCGATCCTCGTTGTAACGTTTTCGAAATAGATACTTTGCCGTGGCCTTTAAGCAGCCATAGACCCTTTTATCCAATGGATGGAACATATCAGTCATCCCAGGAGGGATATAATATAATTTGAGCGCATTTGCTGAATTTCGAACTGTTTCACAAATATGAGCTTCGTATAAATTCAAAATCAAATGAATTTCATCATCATCGTTGAAATGCTGACGAAGGAAGATGAGATATCCAGAGAATGTTGTCCAACCGTTTTCCGAATGAGCTGACATGTGATGTGAAACATCCCCAATTTGGGATGCTTCACAAGCCTGCGTTTTGCCATTGGCTATAAAATAAGAAGGAATTTTGGTACCATCGGCTTTAATGCTCGCTATGACAGTCAAGGATTCCTTTTCATTTGACATAACATTGATATTGATCGAATCTGATCCAGTCTCTGCCCATGTAAGAATCCCATTTGGGAATGCTCTCCAACTTGTTTCGTCACAGTTAATGATCCTTCCGTGGTCAACAGTTAACAGAAGTTACCTGATTCTTTCGACAAAAGTATTTATACTATCTTGTGAGACTATTGGCCTTCGCTTCGCATTAAGGGACCTTGATGAGATGTGATTTCGTTTCTTAAAGTCGATGAGACAATTTGACGATGCCATGAATTGTTTTTTTTCATCGATGTTAATTTCGTCTTGATACTTGGTCAAATAAGCATTCATTACTATTTCGATATAATCATCGTTGGTAAAGACATACCATGGTTTCAGGAAACAATCAATGATATAATCCTTGATTGCTTTCTCTTCTGTATTGGTAAAGATTCTGTGCCCTTGTCCATGGCATGTTTGCCATGCCCTACATTCAGGGTTTTTAATCAAACACCTCTTCCAGTTCCTTGATGTTGAGTCTGGAATTCCGGTTGAAGCTGAGATTTTGTTAATTGAGGGCACTTTCCTTGAAATCTGATCCAAAATCATCGATATCTTTTGTCTTTTTGTATAATTTAAATAGTTATTGTGGAGTTTTCCTCTGAACAATGGATTTGACATCTGATTTATAATACCGTTAACTATTTTTTTTGAATAGTTTAAACGTTTTTCGATACCACCAATTGGAAGAATACCAGGGTATATCAGGACTTCAATTGACTTATGATAATCATATATGATCAAGGCTACGACATTATTAGAAGTTATTTTGCTACAAAGTCAAATATTCATCTCCAAGAATTTGACACAGATTTCGGAAATATTTTGGTTCATTATGTAATATGGAAGACATCATCCCTGGCCAAGGGAAGATTATTGAGCTCACTTCCGCCATTCATTTTATATACACTAACACCAATTTTAGAATTTAATCAAATAAAATATTTTGATTATTTTTTATATATGATTTTATCATGAATAATGCTTAAAAACTTGAATAATTAACATTTTTTGTCTTTACGATAAATTACCGTTTTTAAGATAGTTTTAAAACATAAAATTTATTTTAATATGAACGTTAACTAAGGACAAAAGATTTTGAGTGTACTTTTTAAATTTTCACAAATTTGTTAAACATAAAATCTTTGCTATTACATAAAGTTAGAGTAGTCTATCATATCACTGAAATTATGATATAGTTGTTGAAATGCGAAGTAATATGGGGAGAATATACCTGTGTTTTCAATTATTATTCTACTGTAGATTTTGCTTTGAAGAATCATAATCATGATAAAAAACGATGTATTAAAACGGCAAATGAAATATCAAATAATATTGAAAAAGTGATTCACGACGAAGACTTATTAATTCAAGCGTTAGTGTTATCATTATGTTTTGATATAGAGAATAATTCTTTGATTGTAAAAAAACATGTGTTTGCGTATAAATGAGAGTTAGTAAAACGAATTCAATTGTTCACGCAGAATCTACTTTAGAATAATAGACGTCAACAAGATTTTTTATTAAATTCATTTTGTTATTAAAATTATCAAAAACACTTTTTGCTAATTGAAAATAAGTGAAATTTCCAACATAAAAATTTACTGTATCGACGAATCCTGAAATTTCGTCTGCTTTATACGTGTATTTTATTAATACATAAAACGCGAATTCATCAATATACTTATTAACGTTATTTACAAATTTATGTTTTATAACTTTTGGCTTATGTATTGAAAAACCAAAAAATGAATCATCATGAATTTAAGTGTGATTGAGCGAATATTCGATAAAAGTGTGTGTTAAATATTTACTGTTGCAATAGAACCTTAATTCATTATATACTAATAAATCTTGTTCAATATTAGTTTAATAGCCATATTTATCATATGATATTAATGTTAAAGCCGGTTAAATCATAGTTAGTTAAATATAGATTATGAGTATGATTTGTCAAAGTAGAGTTATTGATATCTATACCATTAATAGTTGTACAATTATATTACCATTAATTATTATATTATGACTAATTGACGTGTAAATTTCATGAATATCTTCTTCCTCATTAGTTTCAATATAATCTTTATTATAACTAATTCCTGTTAATATATCGTTAATATTAAAATATTATCTCTGATCATGGGAGGACGGATGATTAATCTGAATCAATAATAACTTTATGTATTTGTACGTATATTAAATGCTATTTAGAAACGATATAAAGTTTAGAAGCAACTCGATATTTAACTAAATGAAACAACAGTCATTCAATTCTTTCCTTCGTTTATTTTTCACTATTTGATAGTGAATCGAAGATATGTAATAACCGTAAATATTGTTAAATAACATACGAAATATTTTCCGAAACTAAATAAGGGAAGAATTGTGCTTAATTTTGAGCTACAATTTGTGCTCTTTCTATACCAAACCCCTTCAAATGGATCCAATAATGTATTTATGCGTTATCTTCATCTGACCCCTCGAATTCTATAATCGGGGGTGACATGATGTCTTGTCCATTACCTAATGTATTTATAATGTCTTGAAATACATTAGGTAATAATGGTTTTTGTTACCAAACTTCATCTTCACGTAGATAATTAATAAAATAATACATACCAATTCTAATCCCACCTATATGATTATGTATATGTTGTAATATTATATTATAAAATTCACGCCTATCTATATTACCAAACCCCTGGGATAATATTGTGAAATTATTAGGATAATTATTAAAAAATTGACCTAAATTAATAAAATCATCATGAAAATCCTGACGTCTAATTGTATAATGCGGTCGGGATTGATCCCGACCTTTTATCTAACATTAGGGTCATTCCGAACTCTTCAGCATCCTGGGTCCCCTTCTACTCCCGAGGATGCATCTAAGCTCTCCATCCCTTTAAGTTGGCCCATATACAAGGGCGCTTCACTCGCTACAATAATCAAAATAATTTTTGTGAGCCATACAATTTGTTTGAAATTTTGTATACACATTCAATATTGAGAGTACGGGAAACTTTTTGGAAAAAACGATAGCGTAAGAATGAGATCTTATTTTTGACGTCAAATTTTACAAAAATGGAAGTGCTAGAGTAACAGCGAAAAATCAAAGGGATTCGACAGTAAGCCAAATCGTAATCAAAAATAATATTGACAAAAGTATTTATTTATCGATAATATTAATGCAAAACCATTTGTACAGAGATATATTTAATCAATTATATAATTCTCAAGGAAATGAGGGCAGTATTACTGCAATTACTGATATGATTAATAAATATTATGACTTTTTGAGAATATTTAATGAAGAAGAAAAACGTTTACATTAATATATAATAAACATGCATTATTTTTAACATATATATATGTTTTTTTGATTATTAAAATGTACGCTCCTCAAAATCAACAATGTAATGTTATAGATGCTATGTAAGGAAATTTGAAAGATTGGTATAACGCAGTAGATGATTGTTTAAAATTATCAGAAATTATACCCGATAATTATGAATACACTACAGCAACCTCTTACGGCAATGTAGGTGATATTAATGAAGGTGATACTACATATGTCGATATTGCTACTGATAGATTTAAAATTATTAGTTTAGATAATTCATATATTACTTTAAAACAAACTGTTAAAATAACAGTTCCTGATCAAACAAATTTATTATTTAAAGAATATTATATTGGTTATAAGTGTTCTTGTGATGCTATTGATCAATACAGAATTTATAGTAATACTGATAAAATACAAGATATTCATAATGCTAGATATGAATGGTTTATGTTTTATAACAGTTTATCTGATGAAGCTAAGTCCGGTAATGATTGTTTTGCAACAATTGATAAAATTAGAAATCATGATCCAATGGTACCGGGTGTTTATGTTGATTTATCAGCAATAAATGCTGCCAAGGTAATTACTGTTGAAATACCTTTACGTATACCGTTATCTTATTTCTTATTATTATTTGATATGAAATATTATCCTAATTGGGCAGGAAAACTATCTATAGAATTAATGCCTTCCTATCAAAATTTAGTTATAGCGCCAATACCTAATTATGATAATATTTTGTTAAAAAATGATGATAGCGATAATGATAAGAGAGAATATTATATTGATATTCGAGATATTATTAATAGCGGTGACGTAGACTTAGGATTTCGTAATATAAATGAAACTGTATATAATAATATCAAAGAAACTGATTCATCTGGATCATATACATATGCTAAACAACAACAACAATTCATATGTAATACACAAACAACTAAAGATATTAAAATTAAATTAGCAGAATATTTATTAAAAATGGATGTATTTAACGCATTAGCTGCTAAATATATACAAGTACCGTTATTATTTCCTATACATATATGTCAAGTAAGAGATTTCACACAAGAATTTATAGACGATAAATCATCAATAGATACTGCTGCTACAATTGGTATTAGACATTGTGATACATTATTTACAGTATTTCGTGTAAATCAATATTCTAGAACATGTTTCTTAAATCCACATATCAGTTACAGATTTAATATTGACGGTAAAATGTATCCACGAGAAGACTACACAACAGTAGATGATGCTAAAAATATTAATATGTTATTAGATAGTGTTAACTTAAATGGTAGTTTATTAAGCAGTCTTAATGAAGATTTAAAAACATCAATACAGCCATATTATTACAAAAATACTTATAATGCTTCTGGAGTAAAAACTACAACAAGAATTTGGCACGGTAAAGATAATAGTAATTTCTTTATAGGATTACCTTTTGCTGAGGGAGAGGATTTTCAAGGCGGTATTTCAACAACAGGTACTATACAAATAGAACTTCATGGAAATCGTGTAAATACAACTGATTATTTAGCTACAAGTGCAAATGCATCACCTGTAGGTATATATTTTGAAGATGCTATATTAAAAATACGTTCTGTAAAACCAGAAGGAAGATCACAAATTGAAATTACTAATGCATCTGTAGAACAAGTTATTAACAGATTACTAAAAATATATATTATAAAAATATATTATTAAATATTTATTTTTGTTTGTCTATATTTTCATCAGATGCTGTTATAAGTAAATTACTGTTTTTAATATCTTCATCAATGTCTTCATCAGGTATTGGTCTTATAGATATTGTTATATACATAGGTGATAACAAATGAACTTCTTGCATATTAGCGTCAACTAATTTTAATTCTAAATGTGACAAATCACGAGAATTTATTAATACTTCAAAATCAGCATTATTAACAATAACAGGATAATTATTACTGAAAGAATTATCAATTCTGAGTATTATTTTTGAAATATTGATGTTTTCATTTAGGTTTCTGTAACTACTTTTTCCTAAATTACTTACTATATATAATACAGGTGTTGATAAATAATTCCCTACAGAATCACATAATATTTCATATTTATTAGTATCTTTATTTAAATATGTTGATGTCAAAGGTAAATTTGTATTATATAAACCTGTTAATTGTTTTATATTATAACTCATATCATTTATAATAAAATTGTTAGCACTGATAAATATCAGTCTATTAGCAGAATCAGTCTCAACAATAACATTACTTTTTGTAATTAAACTTGTTAATAAACTCGCAAAACTTGTATAATTTACATCAGTATACTGTGTGTTAAAAGTATATTTTTCATTATTGATTATTATATAATCACCTTTTTCAATGACTACTATATTACAATGAGTTGTTAATGATGTAATTATCATTTTAGCAAATCTTGTATAAGGTAATGGTAAATTAACATTAATTCTGTTATAATGATTAACATCATATGATGAAATTATATAATCAATTATTTCATTAAACATTGTATTTTAATTTTTATAAAAATAATGATATTTGAACTATATATATGTGTTATATCGACAATTTATGTGATTAATTCTGTAATAAATACATTTATAAAAATATATAATATTGATATTGATAATGAGGAAGAAGAAGAGATACCTGATAATATTAAGAAATCATTATATTGTTAAAGTTTATTTTTCAACATTAGCTAATGTAATAGTTATTTTTTTGGCTTTTATGTATATATTAAATCTACTGTGTTGATCTTTTATTTTTGAATACTCATTCCATAATATATCTACGTCAAAACAACTTGCAGGTGATTTTTTAATCAAATAATAAAAGTCTTCTTTAGAGATACCCGGGAATAATACTATATCAGATGAGGTTCTTTTCAAATCTTTTGGTACAGATTTGACTGTTTGCACACATACAATAACATTAATATTGAAATGTCTTAACTTTTTTAATAATTTCATTAAATCAGTTTCTTTATTTTTTAATAACACGTGCTTTGCAAAGTCATCTAATATTAATAACATTCTGTGAGGATATGTTTTCCAATTGTAATAAGCTAATTTCAATGATATTTATTTTAATATCTTTTCTTTTGAATTTAATTTATGTTTAAAAAAGACTCTTTCTAATTCCTCATTAATTTCTTTAAAGTTACTGTTAATATATTTCATTATTGAGTTCTATTTTAAAATACGCCTCATATATTTGTTTAAGAAATTTAATATATCGTTATCAGATATCGCTATAAGTTTACTTTTTTCGATTAATACTTTGAAAGAATTAATTGTTTCATCAAACTTGTTACTTGTAGAACATATACATATTAACTCATAAAAAGGTTCATTAAATAATACTTCTTGTTGAGCTACTAATTTTAAATAAGTATAACTTTTACCCGATCCCATAGGTGCAATAAATGCACAAATACCGTTCTGAGAAAATGGATATTTTTCATGTATAGGTTTTATTAAAGCATTATCTAATAATACTTTGTTTTTGTTACTAATCTTATTAAAATTGTTATCTATTTCTTTAAACTTTTTGTCAATAGATTCATATTTATGCTTCATTTTGTTAAAAATATAAACACATCGTATTTTTAATTGTTTTAATATTTTTTCCTCATATAAATATGGAATCATTTAAAAGTTATTTGTTAAGTGATTTTGAAAATCTTAATTATAAAGCAGTAGATATTAAATTTAAACACTCTGAGAAACCAGGTATCGATAAGAAAACTAAAGAACCATATATTCGTCACAGTATATTAGTAAATATGAAGTTTTAGAATCAAAACCTCAAATTATTAAGTGCTGTTAACATTAAATTTATTAATGATAAATTAGCTCCTGTAAGTGCTAAAAAATTAAAGAACATATCACCAGATGAGCTTAATAATAAATTTATTGATGCTAAACAACATATTGTAAGTGAAATATGTAATGACATACAAAATAAAATTGAACATTTAACGTCAAAAATAAATTCTATTAACAATTATTGTCAAACATCTAATAAAACATCTAATAAAACATTTAATAATGATCTAGAAAATGATGATATTATTAAACCCACAAAATCTAAGAAGAAATTTGATATGTAAAAATGAACAAAAATAAAATAATATAATTTTTAATGACTTAATTCAAGGTTATATAATAACCCGCTGTCATTACATGACGCTCAATGTTTTTACAGGATCTTCACTATTAATACATATATTTTTATACTTATTATTAACGTGATATATATATTCATTATTAATATTCATACATTATTTTTAACATTAAATCACTGTATCTGTAATAAGCTTTAACATTAATTTTTAAACCTAAATTATTAATAATATTTTGTAATTCATTTAACCTGTAGTTAACTTCATTATCATCAATATTATACCCAAATAATTTCTTACCGTGTTTCATTCTTTTAACAAAATCAGGTATATATTTCTTATCAGGAATATTTATTAATCTATAGCTGTTATAAGGTTTATTAATAGTTTTATAACTCCAACACAATTTATTATAAGTATTAATATCCATAGGTTTTAATAGATTGCATTGTTTCATAGTATTAATTAAATAATATACAGATATAGGTTTTTCAGCAAATTCTATTGTTTTATTTTTACTATAATTTTTAATACTTTCAATTGATATATTAACACTTTCGTTTAACATATAATGATTATCTATAATGATTAATTTTATAAGTTTATTATATTGTTTACCGTAATCTCTATGAGTAAAACCTTTATTAGCCATATATCTGACATTAATATGTACTTTTAATAAATCTGATATATTATTTAATTCTGATAAAGGAACTGTTCTAGTATTTATAAATGATCTTAACATATTAATCTCATTATCTGTAAATAAATTACTTGCAATAAATGATTGTATCAAACAAGATTCATTAATATGTTCATTATTGACGTTATTGAAAATACCATATTTTGTAAGATCTATATTAGTAGTATTAATATAAGGAAAGAATCCTGGATTAACTCTTTTACCGTTTTTCAGATCTTTAAATTCAAATTTTATAGATTTAATATTTTTAAAGGTATCTAATGCTAAAGTATTACTGTCAGTAATATCATCTTTTTCATTAATTATATTATATAAGAAATCAACTGTGTTCATATTTCCATGATAATAAGAAATATTATTATTATCGTCAATAATTGTCATCCTAATATCTTTATTAATTTTTGATCCAGATGATTTAATAGCATACATTAATGATTTTAACATAACATTGTTTTTATTAGAATTCACTGTATGAGTAAAGTCTTTCTGAACCATTAATTTCTTAATTAATTCTTTAGTTATATTGTTAATAGATTTATTATGTATAGGTTTCTCTGCAGGTTCATGATCAGATAAAGCTATATTATAATAATCATCAAAATAATCATATTTACTGCGTTTATTGTGTTTGATTTTATCCTGTAGTTGATTAACTGATAAATGATCATATTTATTATTCATTTCATCATAAACTTTGTATTTGGTTTTAGTATTTATATGTTCAAAATTATCTGGTAATGTATAACCGTAAAATTATATTTTTAAAGATTGTTTACTTATATGTTAATCCTGATGTTGATTAAACAAATTTGAGTGATATTTTACGTTTTTCGATAAATTCTATAACATCTGGAAAACTGTACTTTAAATTATATGTTTCGTTATCCTTTTTAACGTATATTTTGCTAACGTAATCATAAGTATTACTCTTACAACAATATGTATCAGTATCAGCTTTTAACAGTTCAATCTCATTAGTATCACATAATAATTGCAATAATTGAATTAGCTCATCTTCGTCAGCAATTATATATTTATTAACAATTAACGGATTATTTTCAATAATATCTAAACATAATACTAATGCTTGAATTAATAAATCTTTGTCGTGAATAATGTTTTGTAAATTATTATTTAAATCATTAGCTGTTTCGACAGATCTGTTTTGAATGTTTTCGTTATTATCGTTAACGTCAGGATACTTAACTTCTATATGATCTACACTCATAGAACGTTCATAAGGATTTACTACGACATTAACATTTTGATTTTGTTGCGGACTGTTGATATTTGTATCTACTTTTGCTAAAAAGCCTTTTGAACAAGATAACACTCTTGAATGAGGCACTGACATATTTTTAAAAAAAAAAAAAAAATACTATTGTAATGGACTTATTTGATTATATCAAAGAATTAAAACTTAAAAAAGTGTTTACTATAAAACAATTACCTTATATTGATTTAATCAATTTTTATATTGAGGACTTAGTAATATATAAATATATTATAATTGCAAAAAGCAATATTTTAAAAAAGTCTAAAAAATTAGGTTTAAAACTCTATAAAATACAAAATAATGTAAATATAAAAATAAAACCTCCAATTAAAAACATTGAGAAAGGACGTTATATTTTAATGTATGATCCTAACAAAAATGAAATAACTGTATGTTCTGGTGAAGAAAAATATTAATTATAATAATATCCTTCATTTAAAAGTAATCAATACCTTCAGTTCTTGATTTAGGCTGTAATGAATCTAAATAATCTCTTATTTTAATGTATTCATCTTCAGTAATATTTGATAATTTATTATATAATTTATCATTTTTAAGTTGCATTCTTATGTTCATACTTGCGGGGAATGTATACTGAACAATAAATGTTTTGAAAGATCTGTTGTTATCAGCTGATATTCTAATAACATCATCATCCTTATATATTGTTAATTTACGATTTTTTACCGTTATTAGATCTAACAGCTTCATCATAAATGATATATTACATGAATATTCATCAATTTGTTGTTTTGCAATAAGTTCTTTATTTTTGTTTTTGTACAGCTCTAATTCATTTGTTAAATTGTTAATAACTTCTTTCATATTAGTATTATCATCTATAAGTTTTGCTTTATCAATATCATTAATAGTATCCATTATTTTTCCGACATATACTGCATACTTTGATGAACACCAAATAGCTATGTAATTTACAAGTCTTGGATCTACATAAGTACCTTGAACTTTATCAAAACCATTTTTTAATTTATAAACAGGGTTTTTGGGGTGCACCGAATTCGGAGCACCGTCATGATAACCATATTCTTTAATAAATTCATTTAAATATTCAACCCAAGATTTATTTTCAAATAGTTTATATATTCTTTTATTAAATCGTTTACATAATTTAGTAGCGTTAATAAAACCGTCTTTTTCTCTAATTAATATTTAGATATTGTTATAAGTAGAATATATAAACTTTTCATTATTAGATATTATTATTTGTTGTTGAACTTCTGACATCAATACTTTTATGAGAGTAAAAATAATGATAAAATTTTATAAACGATGTGTTTTTTAAAAATAATACTTTTATGTAATTTATCAATATTTGATCAACATAAGTGCCTCTAACTTCATTCGAATAACTCTTCTTTATATGATATATCGGTCTGTGCGAATTCGGACAAACCTTTTTTTCATAATATTCTTTAATGAATTCTTCGTAATACTCTTTCCAAGCGTGAGTTTCGTATAATTTATTTATTCTTTTATTAAATTGTTTGCATAAATTAGCAGCGTTAATAAAACCGTCTTTTTCACGAATTAATACAGATATATTGTTGTAAGTTAGATATATAAATTTTTCGTTATTAGATATTATTATTTGTTGTTGAACTTCTGACAATTTTGTCCCAACTCATTTTAACATATAAACTATGAAAATAATACTTTAACATATAAACTTATAAAAAATAATCTGTTAACAACAATACTCTTAATAAAATCATTTCAATGTAACTGCATTTCGATAATTATATATAAACATCAATTGTAGAATAAATTTACAGTATCTTGGATATATAAATTTTTTATTACTGTTTGAAAATGTTATATTAAAAGTATTACCGTCTGTTGGAGGATTAAATAATACAGTCGGTTTATCATAAAAATCATTATTTAAACCGATAAATCTGCGTTTATTATCACTAAATGAAGCATTAAATTCAATATATTCTCGGTCCCACACATTATCAAATTGCAAGCTTATATTAGATTGGTTTTTTAATTTATTAATATTTGTTTGTGAAGTATCTTGATTCAAAAACTTTAAGAAATTTGTTAGATTTTCATTAGAAGTGCTTTTGACATCTTGAAAACAAAAATTGCTTTGATCTATTGTTTGTGCATCAGATTTAAATTTACAAAATAACTTTAATGTATTGTTTTTATCTAAATCGAATAATAATATATAATTTGTTGCCTGTTTATTTAATTGATTACACATATCAAATAATATTTCACGTAATGTATTATTTGATTGAATATATAAAGTAACATTACGTGTAAGACCGCTTGATTGACTCGGACCTTTAGCCCAAATTTTTAACATAATTGTATGACATGTAGGTGTTATTTTTAAACGTCTTAAACTGATAACTTTATTTTGACTTGGACACTCAATCCAACGCTGTGGAAAACGAAAAGTATAACCTTTACCTTTATCTAATTTATCAACGTCCCTTTCATTCTTTTGAATATCAAAATTTGTATATATTTCTTCAACAGGCAGTTGTGATACACGAGTACTCATTTGACGTTCATTTTTATACATTATTTAATTATAATAAAATATGTTAAATAATAGGATTGACAGAATTGAAAACGTTGTAAAATCGTTATTAAATAAAAATAGTGTTGTATATTCTAATCACAGTAAAAACAGCAGATACTATTAGTAACGGTATATGTTCATTAACAATTAATAGTGTAGATAAATCATTTATATTTACTTACGGAAGAAATCATATAATAATTAATCCTTTAGATAACAGTATAAGAAACCTTGTTCTTATAAATGATATATTAGTAAGTGATATTATTACAGGATCAAATATTATGAATAATGCTTATTTAAAACAAATGTTTAGTGATATTGAAAAAGAATTTGTTAAAATCAATGAAGATAATAATACTGTTAATATAAGCAATTTATTAATAGATACTATTAACGGCTATTCTACAGAAGATTTTGCTTTAAAAGATCATAATCATGATGATAAATATTCTTTGATAGATCATAATCATGATAACAAATATTCTTTAATAGATCATACTCATAATATATTTAATAATGATATTACTGTTAACGGTAAAATTAATAATTATTATATTCTAAACAGTGCTGGAGGAGGATCTAATTCAACAATAACAATTCCTTGTATAGCTACTGTTAAAACAGACGGCGTTATGGAAGTAGGAGAATACATTGATTTTCATTATAGAGATGATTATAATAAAGATAATACTTGGAGGATTAGAGCTATAACTGATACATTAAGTTTTCAAGCAAAAGGCGGTAAAACAATTATTTTTAATAATAACGGCAATATTCAATGTAATTCTATAAATAATACATCTGTTGACAGTTTTTCTTTAACAACACATAACCATGATGATAGATATTCATTAATAGATCATATACATAGTGATTATTTAACAAGTGCTAATTTAGATAATATTAATAATGAATTAACTGGTATATATTATAACGAAGAATTATTAGAAACTAATGAGGAGGAAGAAGATAACATTTATGAAAAATATACATTAATAAATCAAGATCTTATTGTTAACGGTAAAATTAATGAAATTGATACTAATAATAATATAGCACTTATTGAAGACGGTATTCTAACTATTTCTGATGTAATATTATTTGAGAATGGTGTTAATATATCAACTTATGATAATATCACCGATGAAGGAATTACTGAAAACAATTTATTAATTAATTTTCCAAACGGTAATAGTATTATGTTAGAAGACAGTGGACATACTTATGGGATAGTTAATGTTGATGGAGTATTAACATCAGAATACAATTTAACAAAACAAATGATTATAGATGATGATGAGATACAAGAATTATTAACAGGAGCGCCTGGAGAAGATGGTGAAGGATATAAGAAGAACTGGCTAGAATACTTATTAGATGCCTTTTCTTTTGCTATGTCATTAGCAGAATTTGCTGAACTGGCAAGTAAAGTATATAACAGTATTAAAAACAGTTCTTGGGCTATGTCGTTAATTAGCAGATTAAAGAATGTGGTTACAGGAGCAAGGGGTTATATACCTATACCTACATTAAGATCTGTTGTATTCGATGAATTATCAATAATTAGTAATGATATATTTAATATTGACAATAAGCTAACAGGAATTACTTTTAATAAAGATAATATAGAAACTAATGAAGAAGAAGATGTTTATGTAATATATACTGATATAAATCAAGATTTAAAAGTTAATGGTAATATAGAAGTTAATTCTGTTAACAATATACCTGTTGATAATTTTTCATTAATAAATCATACTCATGATCAGTATTTAACTAATGATAATTTAATCGATATAAATAAGGCTTTAACAGGAATATCATATAATGAATACGGCGTTTGGACAAAGGTTGAACAAGATTTATTAGTAGATAATGATATTTCCTGCAGAATATTAACATCAAAACGAAATATAAATATTGATTGCAGCAAATATCCAGATGATACAAATATTTATAAAGGATTATTCATTTATAGATCTAATGCAGTGACAGGTAATTCTATCAGAATGGAAATAGGTGTATTACCATATGGCGATGATTGTAGTATAATAGAACATTACGTAGGTTCTGATGATAATATTGATACTTGTTTAAGATTTAAAACTTGTGGCGGTAATTATGTAAGTATATTTAGAAACGGTAATATTAGTTGTAATTCTATTTACGGAATTGATACTAATAATATTTCATTAACAACACATAATCATGACGATAAATATTCATTAATAAATCATACTCATAGTTATAATGATATTACTGATAAACCAACAACTTTTCCGCCAAGTTCTCATTATCATGATGAAAAATATGCTTTAATAGATCATTCTCATGATGAAAAATATTCTTTAATAAATCATACTCACAACACAATTGATAATAATTTAACTGTTAACGGAAGCATTAGTTGTACCTATATTAATGATATTGATACTGATAACATATCTTTTAAAAATAATACTCATACAGAATTTAATAATAATTTAACTGTTAATAATAATTTAACTGTTAACGGAAATATAAATTGTAATTATATTAATGATATTGACACTGATAACATATCTTTAATAAATCATACTCACAACACTATAAATAACGATTTAAAAATATATGGTAATTTAGAAGTAAATTATATTAATAACATACCTGTTGATAACTTCTCTTTAACAAGTCATAATCATGATGATAAATATTTCTAAATAAATCATACTCATAATACTATAAATAACGACTTAACTGTTAACGGTAAAATTAATAATTATTATTTGAATAACGGTTCTTCAGCAGGAAATTATTTAAACACATTGCCTTGTATAGCAACTGTTAAAACAGACGGTGTTATGGAAGTAGGTTGTTATATAGATTTTCATGATAATAATGAATTTAACAGTGATTACTCTTGGAGAATAACATCTACTGATTCATTAGAGTTTAAAAGAAACGGTTCTAGATCAATTACTTTTAATAATAACGGCAATATTCAATGTAATACTGTTAACGGAATTAACTTAAATAATTTAGCATTAACAAGTCATACTCATGAACCAAATGATATAGTTTCTTATCAAAATGCTGTATTAAAAACAGGTAGATTTTTAGATTTCGTATATCAT
Organism: Histomonas meleagridis; assembly: GCF_020186115.1. Taxonomy (NCBI): domain Eukaryota; phylum Parabasalia; order Tritrichomonadida; family Dientamoebidae; genus Histomonas; species Histomonas meleagridis. The sequence goes on from NW_027150923.1 coordinate 931,879, forward strand.
GATCAATCAACAGAAGCACCGGGAACATATACTTGGAGAATAACTTTATATCAAAATGAATTAGGGTTTTGGCATTATTCTAATGATACTTATAGAAAAGCAATTATTAGCAGTTCAGGAGGAGGTCAAATTAATAAAACAATTATACATAACAGTCCTATTTCTGAAAATGATAATATTAATAATTTCACTATTGGAAAACCTGTGTTTATAACAGGAAATGTTTATAAATTAACTTCTGACAAAAATAATGTTAATAAATACACTTCTACAACGGATATTACTAACTGTATACCTTCTGTTAAAAGTACAGGTTCTTATAAAGAATTTATAGGAATATGTGTTGATAAACATATCGCTAACAGTGTTTTTCAAAAAGGGGATACTATAAAACAAGATATTAGTATTAATCAAGATACTATAGATTTTGCTTCTCACGGAGATTATTATTTTAACGTTAATGATTCTAGTAAATATTCTGTTGGCGATATAATATTATTTGACGGCAGTATTTTAGATGACGATACTGTATTAACAACAAAAATAAACAGTATGATTATAGGAAAAATAACTTCAACGGAATTAATTTTTTTTCATTTTTTTTATCATCGTCTGTAAGAAGAATAAGTGATGGAGATGCTGGCATAAAAATCATAGAGGTCCTTGGAAGCCATAAATATGAAACCTACATGAAAAATTATAATCCCATGTATTGAACTTGCCAAAAATAAGTTAAAGAACAAGTCAGGAAAAAAGTGGACAGATTTTATATTAGAGGATATGATAATAATCGGTTTAGATTTGATCGATAAATGTATTCGCTACCATCACCAAGAAAGATTAAAGGCAAAAAATGCCATTAAACATCCGTTCTTAGTTTCGTTGAAATTTGATTGAATAAAGTTTGATTTGATCCAAAATTTATTTATAATCAAAATGAGCTCTTTTCTTGATTTTTTCTATAAGCTAAATGAGAATAATGATTTTTTCAATACCATTCAATTATCCCGTATCGTTGAGTGGGATGGGCTTATCGTCTCCCAAGACGGTTTTCTGTCAAAATTGGATGCTATGACGAACAAAATGCATTCGAATCTTGGGAAAATAAGCTAATCGTCTCCCCAAACGGTTATTTTGAGAAAAATATGTACGATATGGGATAACGGTTTTTTTGGGCTTATCGTTCTCGAGTTAATTTCAGAAAAAGTTTAATGAGGTGGGAAACAGAGAAAAGAAGTAAAAACGGGGGAAAATGTCTCGGTTCAGAGGAAAAAAATGAAATTTATCAAATAAAGTATTGAAAAAATGGGTTTCCCATTGGGATGGGATTGGGGTTGAACTATCCCTGTGAAATTGGGACATATCCACAAGATTATTCTTTAATAGGAATTTGGGATGCAGTTGTGCTAAATTGATTTTCAATTTTGAACATTTTTATTTCATTAAAATGTCAAATTCACAGTTCGAAAAAATTGAAAATAGTCCTCGCGTCAATAAATAAGATAGAATAGTGTTGTTTACAGTGATCACAGCAAAACATCCAACATATTGTCAAATGGTACAAATTTGTACGTTACAGATTAACAATTATGATAAAAGTTATGTTTTCACATATGGCAGGAATCATGTCGTAATATCTTTGTTAGATAAAAAATCTTGAACTAATTAATAATAATATAAAAGTTGATAATATACTTACCGAAAAGAATATTATTAAAAATGCGTATATAATAGAAATGTTCAGTAATATTAATAATGTGTTAGACTTATACAAACAATTTGTAATAATAAGTGAGGATAATAATAATGTTACAATTTAATGATATCATCATTGATATCATTAATGGTCATTCAACAGATGATTTCGCATTAAAGAATCACAATAAATCTCCGTTATATCACACATGTAATTATTTTTAATGATGATTTATTAATCAAAGGTAGTCTTGTAGCAAATTCTATTAACGGATATTATATTCTGAATAGTATCGGCGGAGGTTCAAATTCAACAATAAATGTTCCATCAATCATAACTATTGAATCAGATGGTGTAATGGTAGTAGTACGATACATTGAATTTCGAAATTTGATAAAAAAGATCATCCGAAAATTAATTGAAAACGAGGTTTAATTATAACATTACCATTACTAGCAATTAGTGTATCCGATACGAAAATCTATTTTTTTGAATGTACCTTCACAAATACGATATCTTTTTTATAAATATATATCTTACAAAAGAACTCATTGGGAGTATTGAATCTTATAATTATAATCGTCCTTATTAGCTTTTGATGATTCGAATATATATTTTTTTTCTATTTTCGGATTTTCAAACATTTCTATCAGGGTCATTTTAATTGAAGTTTGATTATGAACTTTTTGAATAAAAACTGTCAGAGAATGTGAATTTTCGATGAAAACGTATACACCACAATGGAAAGTTTGAATAATAATAAAATATTAACATTGGTTCTTTTTAACATTAACTATTCGATAATCACTCAGACTACAGGTGCTTCCCATTCACTATTCGAAACAATTCAATGCGAAAAATGTAGCAATGGATCAATTATATATAATTTAGGAAATATGTATTTTAGGTGTTCAAATTGGCGATGTTCAACGACAATTATAAGGTTTTGGTTATTACCATTCGAATATGCTAATTCAGATTATTCATAAATTATATTAACTTTCGCATGTTTCAGTGCAGATTTTTCAATTATAAATACGTGCAAAATTGTTAATTTCTCAAAACCCACGGTTATTAATTCGTTCAATATATTAAATATATTTATTTAAAGAACAAATGATGAAAAAGAATTTACGAGAATAAGTTAAAAATCTATTAGATTCAAAATTTGTACAAATAGATGAAAGTTTGTTTTCAAAACAAAAATATAATTTTTAGAGATTTGAAGATAAGCGATAAGTTTTTGGTGGTTGCAGCAGTATACCAGGGGGGCGGTATATTTTTTTTCTGTTAAAAAAAACAGAACAAAATACACTTTCGCCAATTATAGAATAAATGATTGACAGAACTTCAACAATTATTAGTTACCAGTGGAGATCGTACGAATATTTAGAAAGTACAGGAAGAGTTCATTTGACAGTTAATCATCCGAAAAATGTTGTTGACCCAGAAACAGGTGCCCATACACAAATAATTGAATCTTTGTGGGCATCTGATTAATTATGGAGAAAACAAAAAGGATATAAAGATAAGGTAAAATCAGTTCAATATTTGAACGAATTTGGCGCCATGGTCAATCATGGGAGAAGTTACTAATACATATGAAAAAATTTGTTCAGATAAATTATGAATCTTATTAATGAACACTTTTTGAGATATTTCATATTATTTGAATTGATAATTATAATAAATCTTTACTTTGGATCGAAAAAATTAATTTTTTTATTGATATCTTATGTTTTTAATTGTTTCATATTATCGATATAGTTCTGCCCTAAATTCTTAACGTCTTATTATAATAATGTATACATTTCTTTTATTTCATTGATGTGTAATACATAAATTTATATTTTATTTTCAATTGTGACTATTCCAGTCTATTTATATTTGCAGTTTTTTATTTGTTATTACTTTTTTTATCTCTGATTAATTTTATTTTTATTTCTTAAACGATAAATTCTACGAATCAAAATAATAATTCATTATGTTATACTTCAGAAAAAATGTAAAATTCTTTTAGTTTTTTACTTCAACAACTTATAAATTTTTATATTATCAGAGTATAATTGCAATATGAGATGATATATCGAAAATTTGTTTGGTTAAAATTATCATATCAGATTATCAAGATCAAAATATATTACATTATAACATGTTAACAATTTATTTATGTATGAAATTCTAAATAATAATAATAATAAAAAACAGACCATTCAAAAACTTGGTGATAAAAATCGCATCATTTCTTAAATTTTGAATTCAAAATTTTTGTTTTCTAAGTTCAGAGTCATGCGTTTAGATTCAAACTTTAAATTTTGATAAGAATTTTTTAGATTTTCTCAAATCGATCTGGTATAACATCATTTCTTCGAATGCAAAATATTGTTAGTATTACATTTATTGAAGCTAATTAAATTTTTTACTTTAATATACTGCTGAATGGGTGTGAAATTGGCTTTTGTTCTTTGTGTAACAAATATATTTATTGAGATCCAGGGAATGTTTCAAAACATGTTAAAGCAAAACATTATACACCACAATTATGGAAAAATAATTTCGATAAAATAAAATAAATTTTTATGCAGTTAATGCAATTCCACATTCAATAATAGAGTCCAAATAGTTTGCCGGAATATTTCCATTTTCATCACCTTCATTAGATACATTTGAAACTGAATTTCATGAAACTTATTTAATGATTTAATCGGAAATTAAAAGTATTCTTGATCAATGTCCATATTATTCTCTTTATCTTGATGAATGGACTAGGTATAATTATAATTTGATTGGAATTTCGGTAACAATCGAGAGTGGTTATTATTTATTATGTTTAACGGTTCCGGACGATATAAGCAGAACATCAAACGTTATTTCCAGAATTTTGGATGAAAATTTAGCTCGTTATAACTTAGATAGAAATAAAATTGCCTGTACATGCACAGATTGTGCATCTTCTGTAAGAGAAGCAATCAAAATATCAGGCATTGAATGGACACCATGTTGCTCTAATATTATAAATAGAGCTTTTCTTGATTGTATATCGAAGGATTGAACTCTCATACAAATTATCAATAAATGAAGTGTTTTATATAACAATTGCCAATTAAATTATTGGAAATAAAAGATGATGATAAATTACAATGATTGGATATATTCAGATGCAATTTTGCCTTATATAACAAAAATTAGCAATATTACAAAAAAGCTTGAAAGTGATTCAAATGATATTTTTTTCTGTGCGCTAGATTTTGTAATGGAAATTCATCAAGAGATAACTCAGGGAATGCATATGAATGGATACATTCAATAATTCAACAATTTATATTCCTTGTGTAACAAAATTTCGGATGAGTATGATTTAATTAAGAATATTTATTATCATGATTATGAGTCGTACAAGAAATATTATCGATAGATATGTTGTTAATTGTATTTATTTTTATATTACCATTGACAGTTACTTCATTAAATGGTTTTCAATTGTCAACAGCAAAAGGTGGTAAATGGGATACAAAATGATTTGTACCATCTATCACATTAAAAGAAGATGGTGTTGTAGAAGTTGGTCAATATATTGATATGCATAAAAATGCAGATTATGATAAAGATAATACATGGAGAATAACTGCTAATACTAATTCATTAGATTTTAAATCAAAAACTGGTTCATTATTAAGTTTTGGAAGTAATGGTAATATTAAATGTGCAACTATTAATAATGTAGATATAACTAAAATATTATCAAATGATCATAATCATGATCATATTTATGCTATAAAAGATCATGAACATACAAACTATGCTTCGACAGATCATACTCATTATTATGATTTAAATGATAAACTCGAAATATTTACACCTTTAGAACATACACATGAAGAGTATGCTTTAAAATATCATAATCATGATACAAAATATGCTGCATCAAATTATAGTTGGGGTAATTTATATGGTATACTTGATGTATTTGTTCCTGTAGAACATTATAATGATAATAGATATTCATTGATTGATACACATACAGAATTTAATAATGATATTACAATGGATGGTAAAATTGACAATTACTATATTAACAATAGTATTGGTGGCACTTCAAATGTTAATATATATTTACCTTGTATTGCTACTATAAAAACAGATGGTGTGATTGAAATTGAAGATTGTATTGATTTGATAAAAATGATGATAGTGATTATAGTTGGAAAATTAGAACTTCTGAAAATACTATGTATTATAATAAAATTGATAATTTCGATGGTAATATCAGTTTTAATGGTAATAATGGTAATATAAATTATAATTTCATTAACTACATCAATGTTAGTTATTTTTTTCATTAATCGGTCATACACATAGTTATAATGATATGACTGATAAACCAACTAATACATTTAAAGTAAATGAAGGTCTTACACAATTAAATACAACTATTATACATAATGCTCGTGTTTACCGCGAGAATATGAAAATTTTTACACATAAATATTTCATGATTCAGATAATTCTTGCAGTATAATATTATTTGATCATAAATATCGTCAAGTTCATGTATTTTAATTTTTCTTTAACATTGTTTCCGGATCTTTTAATTTTTTAATTTGATATTCTGATTTATAATCACTCTTTGCGCGTCAATATTAATGAAAAAAGTTCCATGTGGATCTTTCATATTGTTGTATTTCTATCATAAAGCTTTATCATCAAATACACTTGCTGGTGATTCATTCAACAAATCATAAAATTCTTTTTATCCGATACCATCATACAATACAATATCCGACAAAGTTCTTTTTATATCTTTGGTATACTCTTTGTTGTTTGCACACATCTGATAACGTTAATATTAAAGTGTATGAGTATTTATTTTATGATTTTGACATCTCCATTTTTTTCCTTCTCAGTAATGGATGATGAGCAAAATCATCTAATATTAACAAGCATCTATGCAAATGAGTTTTCCATTGATACTTTTCAGAAATGTTTCGTTTTCTTTATTGCTTTATGTATCAAATCTAAAATAAACCTCTGGAAGTGAAATATACTCTTGTTGTTTTTTCATTAATCCATTTTGGCACAGCACTTCTTGTTAATTTTATCATATTTGCGATAAAAGTTCTTGAACTACAACTATTGAATTTGTTTTTCTCAACAAAATCACAATAGCAATTAAATAAATCCAGGACCAGTCATATTTTTGATTCTATCATCATTCTCTAGAGCTAAAATTTCATAACTTGACATTGGAGCTTCTTTTATATTTTCTTTTGCTTCAGTATTTGGTAATACTCTTAAATTTTTTTTTTTTTGAAACATCCATTAAAATAAATAATGTGAATAAATTTTCATAAAATTCGAGCGTAAATGTTTCCTCTAACTTTGCTAAATATTATAATATTATAATAAATCTTGTCAGTATTCATCACTTGTTTTAGTTACTCCATATCTTCTGTCGTTTCGATTATTATTGGAACATCATCATTTGTAACCATTAAATAATCGGCTCCCTTTTCTGTTTCATTGGTTCATTTTATTTATTTATATTTATTGTTTTATCTGTTATAATAACATCTTACAGAAATGATATATAACGTAATCAACATCTATAAACTATCAAAATTCTTCTTAAACATAGATAGCAGAGTTCGCAGGATTATCTATGTATTTAATTAGCGAATCAAATAATGTTTTTACTGGAGCGCAAGGCTATAGCCTTCGTGAAAGCTTTCCGCTTTAGTTTGGATAATATCGCATATTAAATAACATCGAGAAATAACTTATTGTAATTCTGAAAGGGATTTTAACAATAACTTTTTTTGCTGAGGTGATAGCGCTAAAATCACAGTTAACGCCATAAACCATTGAATCGTGAGCTCTTATATTATCGATAGTTGAAAAACAATCATTACCTGCTCTAGCTTCGTCAGATAATAATGAATTAGAAAGCATAAACCATTCATACCTTGCGTTGTGGACGTATTGTATTTCGTCAGTGTTTAATAAATCTATGTATTCATCTATAGCATCTGCAGATGAGCATTTATTATCGACAATTGGTGAATTTTGCAATATATTAATGATAATTTAAGGATATTGATGAAGAGTTAAATAGATTTTATACAAAATATCGAAAAAAAAGATGTTAAAATTATCCTCAGCTAGATCGAGTGAATACAATTGGAAAACTCATTCACATAGTAGTAAACTATTAATATTAAATGACTTTGCTAATCATATATATATAATCATTAAATGTTTAATAAATATTTATTAGTAGTGAAGATCCTATAAAAACATTGATTGAATCATATATATTAACCGATATTATTACATATTAGATTCACATATCAAATTTCTTTCTAAATATAATTGCGATTTTTTCATCTGATATCAGATAATGATTCATTTGATATTTCATCATAATTTGTAAGAGAATTCATTTTTGAGTTTAAATTATCAATTTTATATTAATGTAATGCTATTTGGTTTGAATAAATGACCAGATGGTGGACATACATTTCATATGAATCCTTATATTCAAACAAAACAAAATGATTTCGAATAAATTGTCGCTAGTTTTTGTAACAACATAACTTCTGTGTAACTGTTCTTGTGATGAATAGATCAAAAAGTCCGGAATTTAAATTAAGAGAACAAAAATAAATTGAAAGAATTTGATTTTTTTCGCAAAATATATTTCGTATCGGTTAGTGATAATGAAGAGTGTTTTGTTGAAATATTGGATGTTAAAGTCAACTACACTGTGAATACTTGTCGTTGAACTTATTCACGACTTTTTGTGTGATATCGAAAAAATTAAAGGGAGATTCCCATTCAATTTGTATTCGAATGATTTATATCTTATGTCAGAAATTATTTGAATGAAATTAGGAAATGTCAATAGCTGTAGATCATAATTAAACATTAATAATGAGCACATATATCTCATTGCAATACAACATTAAGATGGCAAAACATCATTAGCAAGCATAATCATAATATATTATATTATATATAATATATTTTAATCATATATATATAACATATTTTAATGACATGAATAACAAATTTTAATCACTTATAACATATTTTAATGGAGAATCGGATTTCCAGGTCATAACGGTCGTCATAAACGGTCCCACCAGTGGCAAAATCTCGCTGAAAACTGGAAAACTCGCCAATAATATTATCCCCGCCAAAATTGACATCACAAAACAATTATTTGTCTCTCTTATATCAGACACAGATAATTTTAAATTACAATGGACCGTAATCGCGTTATTATTCTTCAAGATTTAGAGATAAAATATGTTTCACTTATGGGTGCATTTTTACCATTAACAGAAATAATAAAACACTTTACAATATTTATTAAATCAATACAACAATGTTTTATATATGTTCAACCATAAACAAAAAACAGAATTTAACAAATTAATTATGATATTCCACCGATCATTGCAGAAGAATATAGTAATGTTGATGAAATTAAAACTCTTCGTGACGCGGTGCGTTTTTTAGTATTTGTACAATGGTATTGTTATTCATGAAAAAAAATATTATCCTGATGCACAGAAAGATCACCCTTTTTTGTACGTCAAGCCAAAAATAACGTATTTTTTGATCATTTTTTTTAAATATCTTCAAATTACGAAATCATCCAAATGTGATGTTATTTCCTTTCAAGTTATTTAAAAAGTTAATATACATATTTTGATATTATAATGAAATTACATATTAATTTTCGATATATATATATAAATATTTTTCATCACTCAAATAAAATAAGGCAGATTTTCGGTTATTAACAACTAAAGCGAAGACACCGTTATCTTCACGGCATATTCCATCGAAGATCCACACATCATTCAGGAGTCTACCTCTATGGTATTTCCTTCGACACATCAGAGTCTCATCAATTTTCACAGTTTTTCCCTCACCTCCGATTAATCTCTCAGGCATACTCAAAACGTAATCGAAACAAACAGAACGAAATTGTTAATAAAAAAATTGTGATCGTTGCAAAGGTTACACCAACTTCGTGAGCTGCATCTTTGTTTAAATAGCCATGAAATCAGCAGTATATCAAATAAATAATTTTACCAATTGGTAAATTTGAACATGAGAAAATGCTATTATATAAAACTGAACAATTTTTTCCGCATTTCGGGCACATGTGGAATTATCCAAATTTGCGGTTTCGATCGTTGTAAATATTCATTTGACCATTGCAATCATTACAGATTAATTATCTATGACTGCTTTTTCGAAAGCATGATATTCATCTGTGAAAAGTTGATGGCAATCCAAGATGTTAAGGGATTCTCGATGCATAAGTTTAGTGGCACCTCTTCACCTCACAATCATTAAATTTTTGAATACAGAAAAAATTTTTTTGTTGTTAACTGTATGATCCGACACAATTTTATTGGAATAAATCGAATTAAATTCTTAGTATATAACAGTTTCATAGAAATATTTCAATTGTAACCCTCGTGGTCATCATTTGATTTCGAACGATTTAGATATTATCACCGGACCAATTCTATCGAACAGTGAAGTATATGTTTTATATATGATTAAAATTTGTTATTCATATAATTAAAATATGTATTTCATGTAATTGAAATATGATATTTATCGTATTAAAATATATTATACATATGATTATAATATGTTATACATTAATTTGTTATATATTAATATGTTATACATAAATATGCATAAATAGATATATAATATTGAATAAATGAATGTAATACTAAAAACTTATTTCTAATGAGTGCTTATTGACATTTACTAATTTCATTCAAATGATTTTCGAAGAAAAATATGAATCATTCGAATACAAATTGAATGGGAATATTTTTTTCGAATTCATTTTTCCTTTCAATTTTTTCAATATCACACAAAGATTTGTGAATGATTGTGAAACTTTCCACTTTTTTGAAGTGCTACATTTCTAAATATTGATTTTTGCTATTAATATTGTAGTGAGTGCACAGAGAAATAAAATGCGTAGCATTTTATGGAGTTGTGCTGTGTGCGTGTGTGGTTGTATTGAATGACAATGATTTCCAATTTCTCGAATGAATTGTACAATGGATTTGCAAAATTAGTAGTGATTTTTGCTTCGAGATGAGTATTCTGAGAGTGGTTCCGACCCTCTGAGATGTACCTTCAGAAAATTTGTAATTACTTTTTCATGTATATACACTTAAAATATGAAAAAAATTTTATAGTAAAAATTATTCGTCTAGATCCGGATTAATCGAGTATATGACTTTTATATATATAAATTAAATATTTCGAAATTTGATCGAAAAATTATTTCATAATTTTTATATGATTTATACATATTAATATGCACAATAATATTGCTAAGTATGCTATTAGGTTTTTTATATAAGAAATATAATTGATTTTGAGAAAAAGTACATTTATTATGAAAATTTACATGCAGAAATATCATCAAGACTCGAGTAACTCACCCTTTTTTTTTTTTCTTTTAAGAATTTTATATGAGAATATACATATTCTATATTTTATTAGTTTGATATATTTATGCATTTCTTCTGCTGAATTTTGATTAAAAGTATTATTCTGCACGACGGGTTATAAACCGTAATTTATTATTCAAATATTTTATGGTTATGAACCTTTTGTATGAAAAATAATCGTCGGTAGAAGAAAACATGTTTTATATGCATATTCTAACAACTTTTTATCAAAACTCAGCAGAAGAATTATAATAAAACTTTGATATCATTTTAATCAAATCATAATTATAATCATATTTGAAAATGAAGGGGGAAAAAAGGGTCAATTTTTTTTTATTTATGATTTAAATAATGTGTTTTTTGTTTAAAAATAAATATATTGTCACTTTTTCTGATGAAAATTTGAATGGTTTATCAAATCCAATTGTAAGGTTTATATATTTCAATGTTAAGTATCCACTTTTTGAATTTTTCATGAATGAAATTAGGGAAATTTCTGGAAAAATACAAAATATTAATAATGATACTATATGCAGCACAAAAGACATTACGTTGAATCCATCTCCTCAATCTAATATACGAGGAATACGAGAAATGGATCAATCTGAAAAAAAATATTGTGCTTGGACAAAAAAAAAAGAAAAATAACTCAAAGATTTAAACAGCGACTTTGGTGATCTCAATAAATTAATGACATATTTTCCTGATCGCTCTCCAGAGTCAATAAAACAGAAAATAACAAGGATGAACGTATAGTAAAATTCTTAACTTTACTCCCATTTTTTTGTGATGATAATTAGTCGGAACCACTTCACAACGTGTAACTCAAAAATTAATTTGATATAATTTTGAATACCATTTGACATGGCAAATTCTTTGTCATTTTTTGTCGTCAAATTGCACACAAATCAATATCACCATAACTAATAAATCAATCATCAAAATTATCCCAAATGTATTTCCTCACGACATTTTATATTTTTCCAACTTGTTCATTCATTGCCTCAAGTTCTCAATCATTTGTTGACTATTTTGACAATTCATTAAAATTCAATAATTTTAATTTCCAAAATTTTTCAAACGCACAATTCAAATTATTTAATTGTACAATGTCCTACTCTCCGCTAAGTTGTGTTTTAGATAAGATAATGAAAACATATTTTATATTTTTTAAATTCACAAATTTAAAACATTACTCTTATTTTATGAATAAGATTCTTCATTTAAACTTTGATTTTAGACAAATTTATGTTAAATTATTAATGTTATTCATAATTTTTTTTGGTGTTGAAATAATATTATATTTTTTTAAAAAAAATTTTAATAAAGAAAACATTTATCGAAAAAGCGACATAAAAAACAAAAAAACTTTATTTTTATTTACAATATTTTTCATACACGCATTTCAAACTTTTGATTCAGGAACAAGTACATATACAATAAGCAGTAAAAATGAAATGGATGAAGTTGATCAATATAAAGATGAAATAAAATACATTATAATTTACAGTGGAACTACCACTATTCCAAATGAACATTTTTCATCATATCCTTTATTACAAAATGTAACAATTCAAGCAGAAACTACATTAATTGGTGATTATGCATTTAATCAATGTCCTAAATTAATGAAAATTATAGTTCCAAATTCCGTTAAATCGATTGGTACATCAGCATTTCAATCATGTGAATCATTACAATATATAACGATCCCAAATTTAGTTACAACGATTAGTTATAATTTATTCCGATCATGTACTTCATTAAAGACTATTAATATTCCTGATTTAGTTACAATAATTGAATCTTCATCATTTTATGGCTGTTCATCATTAATAAGTATTATAATTCCAAAATATTTCGATCATGTTCATCATTAATAAATGTAAGTATTGCAGAAGGAGTTGAAGAAATTAAAAAACAATGTATTTTATGACTGTTCTTCATTAAAAAGTATTATAATTCCATGTTCAGTTATAACTATTGGTGAAAGTGTATTTCGTGCATGTACGTCATTAATAAATATAACTCTTGAAGAAGGTATTAAAGAAATTGGCGCCAATGCATTTTATGGCTGTACATCATTAATAAATATTACAATTCCGAATTCAATTACATTAATTGGTGAAAATGTATTTTCTGGATGCACAAGTCTTCAATTTATAAAAGTATTAGAAAATAATACGAATTATTCTAATTATGAAAATGATGGAATTCTTTATAATAAAAATCATACGCAAATTATTATTTATCCACAAGGAAAAGAAAGTGAAACAATTACAATATCAAAAGATATAAATATACTTGAAAAATATGCATTTTATCAATGTACTTCATTAATATATATTACAATTCCAGGGACAATTGAAACAATTGGTGCTTCTGCATTTTATCAATGTTCTAATTTAGCTACAGTTATTATTGAAGAAGGTGTTAAGGAAATAGGAAGTTTTTCATTTCAATCATGCTATTCATTAACAAGCATTACGATACCGAAATCAGTTACAATAATAAGTGAAAATAATATATTTGCAGGATGTACGAAACTTCACTTTATAAACGTTTCTAAGTATAATATAAATTATTATAATGATGAAAAAGGAATTCTTTATAATAAAAATAAAACGGAAATTCTTTGTTTTCCTATTGGGAAAGAATATAAAATATTTGAAATTCCAAATTCTATAACAAAAAATTTGTTCATATGCATTTTATCAATGTATTAACTTAAGTACGATTTATATTAAAGAAAATGTAAATGAAATTTGTGAATGTGCATTTTCTGAATGTAGTATTCTTCACTGTATTTATTATTATGGAACAACAAGTCCTACAGTTGGATCAAATGCATTTAATTCCAATCCTATTGTCATGACATCGGATGAATATAATGAAACTAAATTTGGAAATTTAGATGTTAATAAAGAAACAACAATTGAAGGATGTGATCCATGGCCAACGCAATCATTTTCGCAATCAAATACATTCTCACATTCAAACACATATTCACAATCGAATATATATTCACAATCAAACACATTCTCTAAATCTAACACACTTTTTAACTAATTTAAGTGTTTCAATTACATTGACATTAACTTTTACGCAAACTGTTACAATATTTTCATCAATTACGAATTCATTTTTTATATTCATTCAAAGGTACAGATATTATTTACATTCCAACATTAATTATTTATTATGATTATGAAGTTATTACATATTCAATTTACATTCGTTATTATTCCAATTTTTATACCATTTTATATTCGTCAGAATCAAATTCGAATAAAAATAATATAACAATTATCACATCTATTTGTATTGCAGTTGTAATAATTATAATTATTTTGATACTTATAATTGTTATCATTAAAATAAAGAACAAAAATAAAAATGTTTCATATGAAACTACGAAAAGTTCTGATGAGCAAAATGGAAAAGATAACACAGGTACATATGCAGCAGTCATGAATTTAACAAAAATTGAAGAAGATCCATTTGCGATAGACTTTAAAGAAGATAACAAATTGGTTCTCTAAATAATTTAGTAAAAAATTGATAAGCGGAATTTTTTATGCATTAACAAAATGAGGGACATGAAATATGTTCACTATAAAAACAGTAAATATATTTCTGAGTTTCTGTTCTTTGTAAAAATTTTTCTATTTGATATTTAATTGGGGCAGCCCGTTTAAAAAACGTTATTTTATGAAATAGAATCCAATCATAATCATCATTTTAATATGATTATCATTAATGTAAAAAATTACAACTAAACAAAGAAAATAAAATTATTGAAGAAACAGATGTTTTAAGTGCAAATCAAAGAGATTCATATTCACATCTTCTTTTATTCAATTCAGAAATATTTTTTTTTGAAACAACGAATTTTGAAGTTTGGCCAAAACGAATCCTTGAAACCACCATTAATTTTCGACCGAATATTGCAGGACCACATAAAGATATTTCTTATTTATACATTAAAGAAACGGGAGGAAGGATTATTTTACCATTAATTGGTTATGGTTTACCACCAGAAGCGATTCTTAATCTTCAATCTATTAATATTGGACATGTTTTTCTTGATAGTATTTTAGAATATACAGTTAAACTTGAAAATGTTGGGAAAATTGATGTTGACTTTAACATTGAAACACGAACATTGAACAATGGTTTAATTTTAGGATTCGAATCAACATGTTAATGATACAGAATTTCCAGCTAAATATGAAATTATTTCACCAAATGAAATCACAACACAAAATCAAATTATCAATGAAACACCGAATGGTATTATAAAAGCAAATTCTATATCAAACATTAAAATTCGAATTATTAATTTAAAACTTGGAACATTTCTAATATCGCAACACATTAAAATCATTGGAAATGAAAAATAATTTCTTCCATTATTTATTAAATGGATATGTATTGTACCATAAATCATAATTTTACAACATGAAATTAATTTTTGAACGAAACTAATTCAAATGATTTACTTCCCAAAGGAAGTAACAACTTCACAGTCGAAACATTTCTGAATAATTCATCAAAATTCAAATGAAAGATTGTTCGAATTCATATAATTTTATTTGAAAATTTTATCGTCGAGTGAAGTAAATCAACTTCACTTTGGTTTCATTCATGTATTTTCATCTTATATTTTATCTATTCTCAACTTATTTCATTGTTTCTTCATGTTCACAATCATTTATTGACTCTTCTGATGAAACATTTTACATCAAACAGAATATTGTTTTTCAAAAATCATATGATTACACTTTTCTTGATGATCTTAAAGATAATATTATTAATCTTAATAATTTCCTGATATTAATGATTTTATTAACAATCTTTTTTGTTAAAATGATTTTTTATAAAGAAAACCAAAACAATTTGTTTATATTTGCAATATTTTTTGTTCATACATTCCAAGAGTTTATGGTACCTCCATTTACATTTATAGTAAACTCTGAAGAACAAATGAACAATATTGATAAAACTCTTGATTTATATTCAGTTTTGATTCATGGTACTGTTAACTATATTCCAAATTCTGCTTTTTCTTTTTGTGAAACATTATATTATTTAACGATTGATACTTTAAATTGTTCAATCGCTGAAGACGCATTTCAACTATGCAATAATTTACATTTTATTTTATTTCAAGGAAATGTATATGAAATTGGTGATTATGCATTTTATCATTGCACTAATTTAAATAATATTTTATTTAAAGAAAATGTGAATGAAATTGGTGATCATGCATTTTTTTATTGCACTAATTTAAGTTCGATTGTATTTGAAGGAAATGTCAATGAAATTGGTGATTCTGCATTTTATTATTGTACTAATTTAAGTTCGATTGTATTTGAAGGAAATGTCAATGAAATTGGTGATTCTGCATTTTATTATTGTACTAATTTAATTTCGATTGTATTTGGAGGAAATGTACACAAAATTGGTGATTCTGCATTTTATTATTGTACAAATTTAATTTCGATTGTATTTGGAGGAAATGTACACAAAATTGGTGATTCTGCATTTTATGTATGTACTAATTTAAATTTTATTGAATTTAAAGGAAATGTCAATGAAATTTGTAATTATGCATTTTATTGCTGTCATCTTTCATGTGTTTATTATTATGGGGATTCAAGTCCTATTGTTTATGCGAAATCATTTGATCCTTTTACATATGTTATCACAACAAATGAATATAACGATGATACATTTGGTGAATATTTCAGTATTTTAAATGATCCAACAGAAATAGGATGTCCTCCATGGCCTACACAAACATTTACATTATCAAATACATTTAGTGAATCAAATTCATTTTCACAATCAAATTCATTCTCTAATACATTTACAATGTCAAATATTTTCACACAATCAAATTCATTTACATTCTCAAATACATTTACTGATTCAAATTCATTTACATTATCAAATACATTCTCGAATTCGAATACATATTCACAATCAAATTCATTCTCTAACTCAAATACATTTTCTAGTTCGAATACATTTACTCGTTCAAATTCATTTTCACAATCAAATACATTTTTTAATCATATAAATATTACAAAAACATTTTCATTAACATTTTCTATATTATTATCGCAAACTGTTACAATATTTTCATCAATTACGAATTCATTTTTATATTCATTCAAAGGTACAGATATTATTTACATTCCAACATTAATTATTTATTATGATTATGAAGTTATTACATATTCAATTTACATTCGTTATTATTCCAATTTTTATACCATTTTATATTCGTCAGAATCAAATTCGAATAAAAATAATATAACAATTATCACATCTATTTGTATTGCAGTTGTAATAATTATAATTATTTTGATACTTATAATTGTTATCATTAAAATAAAGAACAAAAATAAAAATTTTTCATATGAAACTACGAAAAGTTCTGATGAGCAAAATGGAAAAGATAGTACATATTCCGCAGTAATGAACATTGCGGATATTGAAGAAGATCCATTTGCAACTGATTTTCAAGAAGATAACAAATTTGCCATCTGATTCATGAATAAAAATGAAATGGCAATAATTTTTTAAATACAAATTTTTAATGTGCTTTGATATTTTTGTGTTATTTGTGTATCTCTTTTTCTTAAAGAGAAATGTCTTGAACTGAAATATTAATATTAAATTTTTTATTTGTTATTTATTGGGGCACCTCATTAAAAAACGTTATTTCATGAATGAAATCAGAATCGAACCAACATCAATATATTTTCCAAAAACATATGTATCAACCACAACATCATATACAGTGAAAATTATTAATGACACAAAACAAATCCTTCATTTTGAATGGCGAAAATTTCCAAACGAAAATGAAGAAAATAAAATTATTGAAGAAACAGATGTTTTGAGTGCAAATCAAAGAGATTCATATTCACATCTTCTTTTATTCAATTCAGAAATATTTTTTTTCGAAACAACGAATTTTGAAGTTTGGCCAAAACGAATCCTTGAAATCACCATTAATTTTCGACCGAATATTGCAGGACCACATAAAGATATTTCTTATTTATATGTTAAAGAAACGGGAGGAAGGATTATTTTACCGTTAATTGGTTATGGTTTACCACCAGAAGCGATTCTTAATCTTCAATCTATTAATATTGGACATGTTTTCCTTGATAGTATTTTAGAATATACAGTTAAACTTGAAAATGTTGGGAAAATTGATGTTGATTTTAACATTGAAACACAAACATTGAACAATGGATTAATTTTTGAATTCACGCCATCGCGTGGTATCATTGCGCCAGGTAATTCAAATGATATTCGAATCAAATTTATTGCTAATGCAGTAGTTCAATTTAATGAAATATTTCGAATATTTATCAAAGGAGTTATCGATAATGAACCGAAAATTACATTTTTTGGGAAAGTTATTGGACCAACATTTAATATTCAACCGAAAGAAATTATTTTTGGAACATTTAGTTATGGCTTTTTATATACATTTGAAGTTGAAGTTGAGAACAAATCTGAAATATCATTTGATTATTTATTTCATTTGAAACAAAACGAAACGTTTTCACAACGCGAATTTAAAATTAACAATAGTAAAGGATTTATTAACAAATATTCCAAACAAATTGTTACAATTGAATTTATTCCAAATATGATTCAAAGATATAATTTAATGTTAAGTTTTGATATTTTTAAATATGGGAAAAATTTGACTGAAATTCCAATTATGGCGAATTGTATTTGTCCGAATATTACAATTAGAAATTCCACTATTGATTTAGGGAATATTTTTATAAATTATCCGTATGAAACAACATTTCAACTTGTTAATGATACAGAATTTCCAGCTAAATATGAAATTATTTCACCAAATGAAATCACAACACAAAGTCAAATTATCAATGAAACACCGAATGGTATTATAAAAGCAAATTCTATATCAAACATTAAAATTCGAATTATTAATTTAAAACTTGGAACATTTCTGATATCACAACACATTAAAATCATTGGAAATGAAAAAGAATTTCTTCCATTTTTCATTAAAGGGATCTGTATTGGACCAGAAATCATAATTTCACAAAATGAAATTAATTTTGGAACAGTTAAAGTATTAACGAAACAAATAATTGAAATTACTATTACAAATAATTCTAAAATATCAGCAAATTTTACAGCGGAAATCCAACAAACGAAACATAATTGTTTTTCATTACCTATTAATAATGGAACAATTAAAGAAAATGAAACAATAACATTTCAAATCGAAGCATTTCTAAATGATTCATCAAAATTTAAAGGAAATTTATTATTACAATTTCAATATTTACGATTAATAACGATACCAATTATTGCAATTGGAATTGGATCACCAATAATATCATCGATTGATTTAACAGAAATTGATTTTGGTTATATTTTAAATGAAACATTAGTAACCAAAAAAGTCACATTTAATAACAAAGGAAATAAAAAACAAATTTTAAGATGGATACAATCCAAACCTAAAATTGATGATGGCGTTAATACGAATTTAATATTTAATGTTATCCCTGAACAACAAGTTATAATGCCACAAAGTTCAGTCGAATTTACATTTTCCATTAAATGTAATTTACCAACAAATTTCTCAATTAAATCTCAATGTTATACAACAAATCATAATAAAAGAATTACATTATTCGAACCATTATTTAAAGGTAAAATCATTAAACCGAATTTTATATTCTCAGAGCAACAAATAGAATTTAAACATTTACATAACATTGAGTTAGAAGAAGAAAATTCTTCAAATTCAATATCTCCAACGAAATCATTATTAAAACAAATCGAAAAAACAATTTCTATTACAAATAAAACACCGATTTCAATGTCAATTAAAATCGATTGTAATTTACCATTTATAATATCACAAACGAATCTTTCATTTGAATCTAATGAAAAGAAATCTTTAACAATCAAATTTGATCCATCATTTAAAACAGATTTTATCTCAGAAACAATAAATCAAAAATTATTAATTTCATTTCCGAATCATAGTCAAAAATATTTTCTCAATTTAAAAGGAATTATAATATTTCCGAATTTATTATTTAATCCTTCAGGTGACATAAACTTTGGTAATATGTTAATCAACACAGAACAAACAAAAGGAATTGAAATCAAAAACATTAGTGAATTAAAAGCTGATTTTTATTGGGAATTATTACCATCACATAAAAATTATGACATAACCAAAATATTTAATATTTATCCAATTAGAACGACATTAGAACCTAATCAAAATGAAGTTATACATTTTAGTTTCTTTGCATTAAGTGATTTAAATGGTAAAAGTGCGGAATTTAATGCTACAGCAATATGTCATGTTAAAGGCGGACCTGAATATGTTATACATTTAAATGGAGGATCTGCTTCTATTAAATATAAAATAGATCCATTACATATCGAATTTGGCTCAAGGAATTTCATTGATAATTTAAACCAAAAAGTTACAATACAAAATTTAAGTGATATATCAATTTCATTTAAAATTAAAATACCGAAAAATAACAAATTCCAAAAATTAACTATAGAACCTATGGAAGGTATAATACAAATACAAGAAACATTTATATTAAATGTTAATGTTTTATGTGGTTTACCTAATAAATTTAATGGTTCATTCATTATACAAATTGGTCATTATGATGACGTACGAATAGATATTAATGTAAATTGTTTTATACCACAATTATATATTAATCTTCCACGATCAACAAATGATCCATTATTAAAAATATATAATGAAAATAATGAAAATAATAATAATATTAATGAAGAAATATTAAATTCAATTGAAAACAAATTAGTAACAAAATTTATTAATGATAAAAGTCTCGGATTTAAAAAACGAATTTTAGGTAAAACTATTAATGAATTACCATATATTATAACAAATAGATATGAAATTAATATGGGAAAAATTATTTTTGGACAAAATGAATCGAAAACTTTTATTATGAAATCAAAATCAAATTTTCCAATTTCATTTGAAATTAATACAAATAATTTAATTGGTACTGGTTTTATTATCGAGCCAACATCATTTGAAAATGTACCATTTGATACTGAATTACAAATCACAATAATGTTTGATACATTAAAACATAATAAAGAAATTATAGGTGAAGTCGAATTAGAAATTCCAATTATATTTAATAATGATTTATATACAATTATTAACTTAAAATCTGTTTTAGAAATGCCAATTTTACATTTTTCGAATTTACATTTCGATTTTGGTAATGTAATTATTGGACAATCGAAATTAATTACATTACAAATCAAAAATTTAAATCCAATAAATTGTGAATTCTCATTTTCTGATGCACAATATACTAATTTAATACAACGAAATATTAACACAACAAAATCACAACAAATTTTTATTGCAAATCCTTCTACAGGAATATTATTACCATTTTCTACTGAAGTAATTGAAATAATTTTTGCACCAAAAACAGAAAAATTATATTCAATGCAATTTCCTATAAATATAAAATATAATAATCAACCAATATATTTAACATTACAAGGTACAGGTATACAATTACGTATAACTTTCGAACCAAATGAAATTATTATTCCTCCAATAAATGCTTATTCTGAATCATATACAACTAATTTCAAAATTATTAATCCAACAAATTATCCAATTGAAGTTATGGCATTACAATATGATATGCAACGTTTAATCGATTATATTGAATCCAAAAAATTAATTAATAACAAAAATGAAAATGAAAATGAAAAATTAATTACAAATAATAATTTAATTTCGAATGTTTCTATTTGTATTATAATTAATGGTCCACCTATAAGTGGTAAAAGTACAATTGCAAAAATTATTTCGGAATATTTAAATATTCCAATTATTAACTTAAAAGAAATATTTAAAGATTTAATTGATAAAAATGAAATTAATTCAGATGAATATATAAAAATATTTTCAGATTTAATTAATCAAAAAGATTATGTTAATGGTTTTATAATTGATGGATTATCGAATATATTACAAGAACAAAATACTACACAACAATTTATTACTCATTGTCAAAAACAAAAAAAATATTGAAATCGAATTACAAAAAAAATCCATTTTATATAATACAACATCAAAACTTAACATCTTTAGAAATCATTTTTAAATTATATAATAAATTCTCTTGATGGACATTATATATTTCAAATCACGTTAAATATTAATGAAGATGTATTAATAGAACGTGAAGAAAAAACAAAAAATCGTTAATAAGAAAACAAAAAAAGAATTGAACAACATCAAGAAAAAAGAAAATCTTTTTAATATGACTGAATCACAATATGAAAACCTTAATGAAGAAGAAAAGAATATTGTTGATGAGAAACGACAAAATGTACGAAATAAATTACTTCAACAAGCATTTGAACATGATAATAATATTAACAAGAAATCGAGTCGTTCAACTCAACGTCATAATCAAAAATCGAATAAAAATATTAATAATAATAAAAAGAAATTAGACAAAACTAATAATAACAAAAAGAAAAATCAATCGCAATATTATAATAATATTTTATTATTTAATTATACATTAGGAACAATTACAAATATAATTCAAGAAGAAAATGAACATTTCAAAGTTATTGATCCGAATGAAATTATTACTCAAAAAGAAGAAAATGAATTAAATGAATTTATAAAACAAAATAAAAATACAATTTTAATTGACGTATCAACATTAACATTAGAACAAATCAAAAATATTATTATAAATTATATCCCAAAACAATCACAAATTAAAGAGAAATCATTTGATGATTTTATTTCCACATCGAAAATATTTGTTAATGAAAAACCTAAAAAAATTAATACATTAATTACAATGCCAATATTTCACAATTATTAGTGATGAAATATTCGAATTCCCTCAACAAAATAATAAATCATTAAGACCTGATTCACATACAGTTGGTAGAAGATCATCAGAAGTCAACAAGAAGAAATAGTCTTATTAAAGAATTAAATATTAATGATTATGAAATAAATCGAAGAACTCCGCGTTGGAAAATTGATTCTAATTCATCGAAACAATTACAAATTAAATTCTTTGGTCAAAACATTGGAAGTTATAAAGATACAATTTTATTTTCGATAATTAATGCAAAATCGGAAATATTTAAATTAAATGTTTTTGCTAAATGTTCATATCCTGAAATAGATCGAAATATACAAAACATATTTCCAAATAAAATACGTAAATTTGATCCTAAATCGAAATTTACTTATGTAATTAAAACAAATGAATTTTATTTCGGCTCATTATTAATATGTAAAGAAAAACCAAAAAATTTACAATATAAAACTTCAATATATTTAACAAATGTTTCGACATTTCCAATTGATATTACATCGACATTTTTAATACCTAAAACTTCATTTCTCATTGAAACTCCACAATTAACAATAAATCCAAATGAAAAAGGTGAAATTATATTTGGTATTAATCCTTTAAACGCTGAAATATATAAAAATCAAATGATAATATTGATAAAAGATAATCCGGAGCCATTAATATTTAATGTTTTGGCGGAAGGTTGTGTTCCAATTATTGAAACTTCGATAAATGAATTCGATTTCGGTAAACTTTTAATAAAACAATTTCGAGTATTAAAACTCGAATTATATAATAATGGAAAAATTATCAGCGTATTGGCATTTAAAGAACACTCAAAGTTTAGCCGATTATTTTAATATTAATGCAATCGAAGGTATCATTGAACCAAATGAAAGTTTTATTGTCGAAATTAAATATTGTTCAATGAAAACTATTACTATCAAAAAAAATATTCAACTCGAAGTTTTCGATATAACAAAATCAAAAGTTTTTTTCTACAAAAAGTTTTCCGATTTTTGCGGAATCTTTTGATGTTTCATTTGATTTCCAATTCCCGCGTGGAAATGATCATTTACAATTTGGACAATTAAAAGTTAATCAAGAAAAAACAATACAATGTAACTTATTAAACAAAGGAAAATATCCATCGAACTTTAAAATCGAAATAAAACCTAAAAGTAAAAGATCATTCTTTAAAATTAATCCAATCGAAGGAATTATTAATGGTGGTAAATCAACACAAATTTTGTTTAATATTTGTCCAAATAAATTAATGAAATACAAATTACAAAAAGCTATAACATTATATATATTCGATGAATTAACTAAAACTAAAATTGGCGAACTTTCAATTCCTTTTTCAGTCGAAACATTTTATAGTTCGTTCATTTTAAACCCTGCTGAACAATTAGACTTTGGTCCTTTAGCTGTAAACTCAACAAAAAATAAACAAATCACATTAAAAAATAATGGAATATTCCCATTTAACTATGAAATTACAGTACCGAAAGAAGATGATGAATTAAGTGTGACAAATAATAGTATTAAAGGTAAAAAATCTCAACAAAATAAACAAATGACAAAACTTAAAACAAGGAAATTCACCGACAAAACCGTCGCAGTTGGGAACTTTATTTTGGCACCTTGTTCAGGTACTGTTGAACGGAATCAAACAGTAACTATTGACTTCGAATTTAGTTCCTTTACTCCTGGGAAATATAATTCTTGTATCTATTTTTCTTTCACTGATTGTAACCCAAAATTAATTCAACAAAATGGTATTCCATTTCAATTAACTGCGGAATCTTTCATCCCTGGAATTAAAAATAATGACTTCGAAAATATTTTTAAAGGTACACATTTATGTTTACGTTATGATTTACAAAAGTCTGATCATACTGCATTCCTTGAAGACGAATTTACTCTTCACTTTCAACCTTTGACTTTACAACATCAAAAATCTATTGATATTTATTTGATTAATCCTTTCCCTATAAATTGTATTGTCGACATTAACATGAATGCTAAACCTAAATATTTAAAAGGTCTTCAACAATTAGAACTTAGTTCGAAAACAATAGAAATTCCTGCAAATTCATCAAAAAGTGTGAAATTAACTTTCACTCCAATATTTTGTGATAAGTTTATTGTTTCTTTTGAAGCTATAGTTAGAGGTGGTACTAATCCTTCTACTAAAAACTTAAAGTTCCTAATAGAAGGCACTGGTACATTACCTCAATTAACTTGTATTTCATTAGACTCAAAGCAATTGAAGACTTCACCGGTGATTTTTAATATGGGGAGAACGTTAATTGGGTTCACAAAAGAGAAAACGATAGCATTGAAAAATAACGGTTTGATTCCAACTGTTGTTGAAATTACTGAAAAAAGTGCTCCTGATTTCCAACTAGAAGAAATTTCTTCACCTGAAAAAGAAATTACAATTGATCCAGGTCGTATTTTAAACCTTTCTGTTATATTTTCACCAACAAAACCTAGGAAAGGACAATATGATTTAATGATATCAGTTGCAGAAAATCCTAAAGCAAACTTAAGTTTTTCGTTTATTGGCGAAGGATTTAGTGAGGACTTTATTCTTGAAGGCTTATCAGAAGATGAAGGTTCATTAGATTTTAAAGATAATGTAATTGGACGTCAACAACAACAAACATTCATAATGAAGAACGTCAGTCAAAATACGATTCGTTTTTCATGGCAAAGCCAACACGAGTTTACATTTTCTCCACAAGTTGGACATATTCATCCACAAGAATCAAAAGAGATCAAAGTGAATTTCATCACGGATAAACCAGTCAAATACAATGGCCTTAAGATTCCATGTCAATGGGCGCCAATTGAGTATGAATATCCGAATTCTCCTGATTGGGATGATTCGATGAAGATTGTCAAATTTGTCACCAAGACTTCAATGCTTCAACAGATGCTTCCTCCACAAGAAGACAATATGATACATACTACAAAACCTTCGAACAAAAGACTTCAACGCGGCGCAAGTAAAGTTGTCAAAAACAGCACAACGCATTTGAACGTTTCTCCAATTCCAACATCACAAACCAATGGAAATGAAACCATTAAAATCGTTGATGTTAAACCAGAGCCACCATATCATCTCATTGATGGTCTTAAACCACGAGAATTAATTCTTAAAGTTAATGCCATTTCCGATTTAATTCGATATTCAATTGACACCACCGAAATATCATTTGCGCCAACTATGATGTACCAGACGCGATTTGTCGAGGTTAAAATCACCAACACGTCAATGATACGATTTGATTATTCATGGGTCATCAAAGACTTCATTAGTTTACGAACGAATTATTCACAACAAATTAATGAAATCCCATTTTCAGTATTACCGACAACAGGTTATATTAACCCACAACAAACTTGTGTATTCAAAATTAGTTTTTCGCCATTAGAAGTCGACGACTTTAAAGCGAAAGTTATCATGCAAATTCCATTTCTACAAGTTATGGACCCGCCAACGATTAATGTCATTGCATTCTCACGAAGACCTTTGTGTCATTTCAATCTGCAGATGTCCGATTACTTAAAGAGAAGACATCCCGATTATAACTATCAATTACCAGAGAATATTAAAGTTATCGAAATGTTTTCAGGTGCAATTGGTATAAAAACTTTTAAAAAATTCGAAATTATTAATCCGACTGCTTCCCCTTATCAAATCGTTTGGATAATGAAATCAAACCCAAAAAATAGTCCAATCGAATGCCTGACGCCAAACGTGCTCATGTCAAGCGGAAAAAGATATAAAATGTCGTTCTCATATTTGCCGACGTCAGTGAAAACAGTGGAAGTGCTATGGGAGTTCAGAGTCGTCGAGTATAACATATCAATACCGGTTTTGACTGTGGGAAGAATTATGCCAAATAAATAAATAGAAATTGTGTTTTGTTAAATTTATGTTTTACGTGTAAAATTTTTCAAAAGTACAGTTTCGTTGTAGCATCTTTTGTGTTTAATTTGAAGATGTAATTGGAGCAGAATCAATAATCGTTTGGGGATTTCGATATAAAATAATGTTTCCATTATTTGTTATTAGATCCATATGGTATGAACTTATTGATTATCACATCCTCCAATAAGACATAGAGAATTTAAATCGGATAATCACTTTTATAGAAATTATATCAAAAGATAGTAAAATATTATTGAAACAATTGTTACAGTTTATACTAACCGGTAAAAAATTTAGAACATGCGCCTGATGATTTGTGGATTTTAACGAATTAACAAGGTGTAGACGAGACTTCCATTTATATTTAAGTACCGATTTTAAGGATGTTCACCAGAAGAAATTAATTTTAGAAACAATTTTTTAATATAAAAATATTGATATATTCGATTTAATATTTTTTATATATAATAGCCATAATACGAGCTTTATATTTCATGGAATAAAAAAACAAAAACATATTATCCTAAAAAGATATTTTTATTTTATAAGCCTATAGTGTCTTTAGTGATATGAAATAATGTAAAGTATATAATTTGTTTGTACGTTACTTCAAATGGAAGAGCTTCTGGATGAATACGTTCAGAAATGCAAAGAAGCAAATATTGAACCAAGAAAAGAATTTTTAAATGAAATTGAAAAATGTATTACCCGTGGGCGTTCAACATTAGATGTCGTAATTGATGGAGGGATTATGTATGATAAACTTACAGACAATGATTTTATGATAATTCTTGATACGCTAAAGAAAGTTTGTGTTAACATTATTCGAGTTCCACGAAATAATCTTACAGATGCGATTCTTCCAGGAGTTTCTCAACTCTTGCTTCAATCCGATTCCATTAAGCAAATTGATTTTTCAGCCAATTTAATTACGTCTAATGGAATTAAATCTCTTCAAGATGCGTTGGTTCAAAGTCGGTCATTAATCCAAATCTCATTTGCGCAAAATGACATAGGTGATGAAGGGTGTATGGATATTATTTCTTCTCTACGTGTCAACCGTAATATAACATATCTTGATTTATCAGATACAGGAATATCACAAAATTCATTAACATATTTAGGGGCTTTAATCGGCGAAATTCATCGACTAAAGTGTATACATGTCGATAATCCTCATAATCGTATTGATGGAGATAGTGCTGCCAAACGATTATTTTTGTCATTGTGTACAAATGATTCATTAACAGAACTAAGTATCGCGCGAGCGAAACTTAGCGATGATTCTGCGTTATTAATTTCTAATTTTTTACAAGTTAATTCAATCTTGACAAATCTTCGACTTCGCGGAAATAGAATTTCAAGTGTTGGTGCAGAACAATTAGCAAATTCATTAAAATTCAATAATTCTTTAGAAGTTTTAGATATTTCTAATAATAAAATTGGTGATAAAGGAGCAAAAGCATTTGCTGAAATGTTAAAAACAAATAAAACTTTACGAAAAATTGATGTTTCAAGTAACGGAATTAACGGAGTCGGAATTATCGAATTTGCAAATAATTTACCATCAAATTCTTCTGTAACTGATTTATGTTTATGGGGTAATAAATTCGTGGACCAAATTGTAATGAAGAAATGGGACGAATTGTTGAAATCACCAAGAGGAGGCACATTGTGCGTCGATTTCGAAATACATTATACAGATGATGTTGCTTACGTAGCAAAAACTCCAAACGATGTCTCACCAAAAGTATGGCATTCTGTGTTTTAAGTAAATAAAAATTTAAAATAATTTTTATGTAAAAATTAAAATTATTTAAGATAACATTTAAATGTAGCTGAAAATGAGTTAATAATTATTGATTATAATCACTATTTATTTTGAGCTTTTGAAAATTTGAATTTTGATACTATATTTTTATTTGAAAAATACCAATAAATATATTTATAATTTCTTTAAACTTTTTCGTAATTCATGTTAATACCAATATTGTTGTTAGTGGAGAAAAGATAGCATTACATCCAAAACATTAAACTTTCCGAAGATTTCATGAATATAAAATGTGTAAATATAATGTTTATTATCAAATAACTAATAATACAATCATTTAAATCTGTTGTTGAAATGCTTTGGACTGAGATTTCTAATAAATTCACATGAAAATAAAAGTTAACTCACTGTGAGTTAAGCGAAATAACAGGGATTGATGTTATTTGGATGTTCTTTAAATTTTAGATAAAAATTTCAAATGTGAAAATTCTTTTGTTGAACAGCATTAATAATCTATTAGATGAAAAGTTATTTCAAAATATGTAAACAAGAATTTTCTACATGTTGAATAATGCGTTGTATAAACTTTTATGAAAAAAATTTAATTTTCACTTTTTATTTATTGAATGAGATCGATTAATTCTTTTAGTGCAGCTTTCAGTTGTTCATTAATTTGTCTTCCCATTAAATTATCTATCAAATCAGGCCTTAGTCTTAACACGTTCAGTGCCTCATTTGAGAACACGCAGCAATTTCCGGCGGCATAAATCAGTCTATAGATTGCGTCGTTATCCAACTTCATTTCCAGTGCAGAAATTACCATATTCATCAAATCCTTTGCGTCATTTTGTGCGTTACTTAAAAACTCCGAATAATTTAACATAGCCATTGCATAAGCGATTTGAGTTCTTTTTGTAAATTGCTCCAAATATATCAAATATTTATTAATCACATTTTTGATATTAATTAAATTCAACGCTTCTTGTGAATAACTTTTGAACATATTTGCGATGATTCTCATTAACATCAAAACGCAATTTTCTGTTAAATCGGGTAAAGAAGAGAAATAATTAATTAAATCGACAAGTTCAATTGGAAATATTATATCTTTACATCCATCGATTGTAATTCGTGCTCTTAATATATCCAAAATCGGCCATGAATCATTTGGTGGCCATGACTTAACAACGTTATATATAACTTTAAACATTTCAGTCGTAACTACGTTTTGTTCCAACAAATTAAATTCTTCTTCTTTAACGATATATTGGCTATGATTATTTAATGATTTTAATTTACGAATAATTGGCGCAATCGAAATTTCACTATAAATGTTTAAAATAGTCATTGGAAATATCGAATTCTTTTCATTCGTTGTCGTCGTTGTTTCGATAACAGTCGATTTACGTTGATCTTCAATGAATTGTACAATTTGATTTAAATAAGTTCGATCTAAATCATGACGCGCCATAAATTCATATGCTGCAGTATAAGGATTTGTATCATAATTTAAATATAATGGGAAAACACGGCCATCTTCCATTTGTACATCGAAACAATAGTCCCATTGTTTACCATTCTCATCAAAGACTTTGTTACGTGATGTACCTTCTTGTTTAACAGCGGTGCCTATTTTAAGCCATCGCTGATAGCCTGTGCTCCATGTATATATGACCATTTTATCCCCATCACGTGCTAATATCGCTTGTCCTGGAACACATGATTCAGTTGTTAAACTATTAACATCTGGTAAATCTAAAATATTAATACGTTCAAATTCGGGATTAGAAAATGTTAATCCTTCAAGTTGTGTAATATATGTTTCTTCTGTTGATAAGTTACAACGACGTTCTTGTGACGTTGTAAATGTACGAACAAAACCATCAGCACATGCAATAATTATGTCGTTATTAGATAATACAGTGGCAGACCAAACGGAGTCTGGTAATGGAATTGCTTCAACAACTTTCTTAAGATCACCTGATACAATATATGCACAACGATCTTCACTAGTCGTTAAATATGTCTCATCATCAATAAGTGTAAGTGAATATAAAAATTTGTCCGTAACTGTGATGGTATAATCCATGGTTAAATTGGTTCCATCTAATTGCCATTCTTTAATTGTGCCATCATTTGCTGCTGTCACTAGTATGTTACGTGATGGAATATAAAGACATGCACGTGGGACATCAGAATGGACATTATTTAGACGATTAATCAGGCGGCCGTTAAGATCCCAAACACGTATCGTTCTATCGGCGCCTAATGTGATGTAACCGTTAGGAATTGATGTTGCACTCCAAATCGCATATTGTTCATGTGTTAACGTAATACATGTATATGGAGAGGACCAAACATGACATGTAGAATCCCAACTACATGAAATAATTAGGTGATTTGGTGTTGTGGAAACAAAACATACTTGTGCATCATGTGAAAGTGTGCAAATTGGTTGAATTAATGATGTTGTTGGTGTAACAAGAGTTTTAAGATCCCATACTTTAACTTTATTATCATGTCCACCTGTGATTAATGCACCATCTGAAAACCATTGACATGGTTCAATTTGTGCTATGGATGAAATCCAACCATTGTGAGCACGAAATGAATTTAAACATTCAAAATCATTTCCTGTGTCCGATTTTTGGAAGATATGAAGATAATTGCTTCGATCTCCACATGCCCAATATTCTTTCCCATCATATGTTACTTTCGTTACTGCTCTAAGTTCAGAGTCAGCTACAGGTGTAATTGAAGATAGAATATACGCAAATTTTTCCATTTTTAATTATGCCTATTTTCAGGGCACCCCAAACAGCATTTCAAAAATAAATCATGTTTACATAAATTCAGTCCCATGTAGTTGGATAAGAAAAATATGGAGCTGCATTAATCTCTATTGGTGGATTATGTAGATATTCTTCTTGAATGATCTCACATATATTTTTTTCATCTATTAAAGGACTCCTTCTTGTTGTCGAATCCATTGAAATTCGTTCACGAGAACTCGAACGCTCCATATGACTTCTCTCTCGTGAGCTTGGTTGTTCAAATGTTCTTTCTCTTTGGTTATAATTATACTGGCTATCTGAATATCGGTTATTTAATGGCCTTGAAGGATAATTTTGACTTGTGTGTCCTGAGTATCTTTCGTTACTTCTTCGATCATCATATGAATCATAACGAGAATGTCCATGAAAATGATCTTGACTCTCTGCTCTTTCAACAAGCCTTTGATTATCTTGTTTAAAATCATATCTTGAATCATAGTAATAATCTCTCTGTGAGTTTGAACGCATGTTCTAATTATACACTTTTTATGTAAAAAGCGGTTAATTGAATATTTTGGGGAAATGTATTCCCAAAACATGCAAGTTGCTTGTGTCGCAATTATTGGACCTGATGGAAACCCTCTCTTAATTGAAAAGAAATGTGAGGAAAAGCAAGAACATGAAATTGATTCATTATTGTTTTGTTCTCTTGATTTTTTTGATCAACCAACTCAAAGAAAGATACCAAAGCTTTCAGATAGATACCTTGGAAATATTCAAACTTCTGAAAGATTTCAAATTTGGGGATACAAAGCAGGATTAGGATATAAAATCATTGTTCTTACTTTTCATGTTGTCAATCTTCAAGATAACTTCATGAAGTCAGTTTGTGAAAAAATCAAGGATGTGCTCTTTGATGCAATTCTTGACCCTTTCTACACACCATTTTCAATGATTGAATCACCTTCTGCTTTATCTCGGATCAATGAAATTGCTGCAACTGTCCAAGCTCCTCAACAATAATTGACAATAAAGTATGTTAAAAATAAATTTACTTTTGAATTTTCATCAAGTTATTGTATTCTCCAATAAAAATTAAAAAGTTTTTGATTTCCCGAAAGAAGTTCCCTTCTTATTATTAACTTTTTTATTTTCATAAAACTATTTCAAGATATTTTCGAAAAACAAAACGCAAAAAATCCAATTTAAAAATGCATAAATTTTACAAAAATTGAATACATTCAAAATTTAATGTCTTTAAAATGAAGCAAAACCCAAAATTAGAGAAAGAATGGGAAGAATCTTCATTTATCCATAGAATAATAGAAATCAAAAACTTAGATTGGGAGCATGAACCAAGTTCAGTTCATTTATATGTTCAAGATCGTCTTGAAAATTTAGAATCAGACCAAATTGATTCTCTTATCAAATACCTTGAAAGCAATGGCCTTCGTGTAGAAGTAGGTGAATATAAGTCAGCAGATTTTCTTATTTTAGTAGGAACTGATGGTCTCAATCTTAAAATATCCACTTTGTTCCAAGACAAAAAGACTCCTCCCATTCTTCCTCTTACGACACGTCGTCAAGGATTTATTTCTGACATCCAATTTTCAGCATATCGAGATGTTATTCCACAAGTAATTCGAGGCAATTGTTATGTTTTACCACGTTGTCGTTTACTTATTGAATATCACAGTCTTAAGGGTGTTGAAACTTACCATGTTCTTAATGATTTAGCACTTTATCGTGATTCGTTATCCGGATCTTTAACAATTAAATGCTCATCATGCGGCTTTTGTTTTTCAGAAATCATTGGAGATGGTGTTATCATTGCTACTGCTACTGGTTCTACAGCATATAACAAAAGTGCCGGTGGCGCATTAGTTCATCCTCTCCTTCCCGTTTTTATGCTGACTCCAGTTTGTGCGCAATCGCTTTCTGCGCGTCCAATATTATTCCCGCGACATGCCGAATTAACGATATCGCTCGCATCAAAAAAGGCGGGACATCAAACAAGCCAACGTGCGTGGGTAACATTTGATGGACTTGGGCATAGGCCATTTCAAATTGGAGAGAAACTTGTTGTGTCGATTTCTCCATATCCATATAATACAATAATGATGGAAAAGTCAGTTGGAAGCTGGGCTACAAAATTGGCCGCATTAATGGGATGGAATGAGAGAAAACATCAAAAGCCTCTTCCAAAAATTGAGAAAAAATGAATTTTTTTTTATATGAAGAATAGAAAAAAAATTATCTTGGTATAATATCAGCTACAAAATCATATCGAAATAGTTAGATACTTTAATGAATTAATGTTATTAAAAATGTATATTTTTCCTTTTCAACTAAAAAGCGGAGGATCTCAGGATAATTCTTAAAGATACGTTTATATTTTTTGAAGCATAAAAAAATTATTTTCAAATTTAATTTAATGGGGGAGCAGAGTCTATTGGTTTGGTTAATTTCGAAAGATCTTGATAAAATTTTGATGATAATTGGCAGAGACTCACAGGAGAAAAAAACAAAAAGTAATCGTTTTTGCTTTGGATGGGGCTCTTTATTTATTTATTTATATGATCCTTCGAGGTTATTATGTTTTCTTCTATTCGTTAGCAACTCTTCCTTCCGCAGGAACGAGATTACTATGTTTTCTTCGACTTCTTTTCCTTCTTCGTTTTCTGGGACTTTTCGGTTGGCTTATTTCTTGATGTACCTCTTCTGATTTCTCTTCTTCTTCCACGTCTGTTTGGTTATTCGGGATTTCTCCTTGAAAGCTTTCTTCTTCGATACTGTCTTCAATTTCTGTTGATGTTAATGATTCTTCGCCTTCACTTTCATCGGTCTGGACGCCTCTACCTTCATTCACGTTACGATTCCTTGGTTGTGGGTTGATAGCATTCCAGAAAAATTTTCATAGAATGAATTAATGTACATTCACTGCATCTTTTACATGTTTCTGAAGTAATGATTTCATTATTATTACATAATTTTAAGATATCCGAATAAGTTTCGAATGGTATTGCTCCAAGAGATGAAATAACAATGATATAGTATTTAACTTTAATTTGATAAGTGTCAGTAATATCTTGAATCAAAGTTTCATATTTCTTATTTTTAATGTAACGACTATAATTTAATGAGTTGGAAATCTCTTCGTCTGGTAATGTGTTAATGTTCGAGATTTCACCATAAGGTATAGTTATTTCGATTATATTAAGATTACCTTTTTTGTCATCCAAATACCATATGTCTGGTTTAAGTCTTTTAGATCTATCAGGTAAATGAAAGTCATTAATTTTAACTTCTTGTGATCTATGGAAAATAAATTTAGATTTATTTGATTTTTTCGATAGATGCAATAATAATTTCACCAACATCATTGTGTCTTCGAGTATATTTGGAGTATTGAGGAACACAATGATTTAGAATATGTTTCAGTGATTCAATCTCGTTTTGGTTTCTACAATTTGGGCAAATTTTTGGACGTATTTGGATTCTTTTTACTTAAAATTTCCTTAGTAGGTAAGTTATTACATCTTGCATTGATACAAAAACGTTGAATACTATCTGAAGTTTTTCTTGTATAGGTACCGAAAAAAGAGTTAGAGTATTTAGAGTTTTCAAGAGTAAAAAAGAGTGACCATGAAGTTTAAATTCTTGAAGTTTATTAAGATGACGTTTTTGAAGTAACGTAATTAACGATCTGTTAAAATTATTGATCGAGTTACATTCAATAATTTCATCATTATCAAGATTCTTCATGGAAAGAGAGTTATTATTAAAGTTGATACCTATATTTAATTTACGTGATGCATCGATTGCTCGAATGAATAAATTATTAGTTTTATTCTCTGATTCTTGTGCTATTTGGTTTTCATATTCAGTGATATTGTTAAATCTTTGAGGAACTTCTGAGATAATTATTCTTCTAAAATTAATTTCATCTTCTGCCATTTGTTGTATGAAGTGTTTAACTGTTTCATTTTTCGAGTAAAAATAAAGATAAATAAGTTTTAATTTGTAAATAGAGATATCTTTCTTTAAGAGAAGGAATTCCAAGTCCTCCATCTTTCCAATTACAATAAAAGAAATGTTTAGGTGTACTATTGCTTTTGATATGATTATTAATTAAGTTTCGAATTATTTGATCTAAGTGTTTAAGTTTTTGTAAGACTAATTTGTCCATTTATCATAATAAAATCTAATTGTGGAATTATAAATCGTTTAAGAGCATCTAATTTTTGATTTAATCTTAGTTTTGATTCACCAATTAATTCGATTTTCCTTATAACTTCATTAATAGTTCGATCTGCGAATTTCATACGTTGTCTTTTAGTAACTGAAATTGCTGAACCTAGATATTGAATATTAGCTAAAACATCATTATTTTGGATTGGGACATTATTTATAATCAAAGGTTCTTGTAAAGGAATTCTACGATTACCATCTAAAATGTATGAAAATGATTGGCATTTTTGTGGTGCTAATTGAATTTTAGCATAATTACAATATTTTGTTGTAGTATTAATTAATTCTTCCATTTTTTCTCGTTCATCTGAAATTAACATTACATCATCTGCATATACTTGGATTCCCATGTTAATATTATCATTTAATTCTTGAATATAGATATCTGTTCCTTTTCGTTCTTCATTAATCTTTCTAATTAGAGGTTCGAGACAAAGATTAAATAAAAGGGGTGATAGAGGGCATCCTTGTCTAACTCCTCTTCTTATTCTAATATCATTTGATTTGATTCCATTGATAACAATGTTTGTGGAAATATTTTGATACATAGAATGAATAATTTCGATTATATTATTGTTAAAGCCTAATTGTTTCATATTATTAAAGATAAATTTATGTGGAATTGAACCGAATGCATTAGCAAAGTCTAGAGTTGTAATAATAATATTCCTATTTTTCCTATAAGCATCAGATATTAATTCATTGGCTGTGACTGTATGTTCAGTGCAACCATTACAACCTTTAATGAATCCTTTTTGTTGTGGTGAGAAAATATGTTTTGATTTGTTTACTATTTGAATACTATCTGCTAATAATGTAGTAAAAATTCTGTAAATTGTATCTGAAATACTTATTGGTCTCCAATTCTTTGGTATTGATGGGTCATCTTTTTTTGAATATTAAAATAGTTTTGGATTGTTTCCATTGTTCTGGTATTTTTTGAAATTTAATAATGTTTTTAATAATTAGAGATAATAAAATTGCTGTATTTTTTGGATTACTTTTCCAAACAGAATTAGGAATTCCATCTGGACCACATGCAGATAAATTGTCTTTAATTTTAATTGTATTAATGATATTCTTTTCATCTGTAATATAATCAATAATAAATTTGTTGTCTTCATTAGATAAAAGTTTAGGTAGATACCATGTATCATCTTCTATAATATGTTCTTTATTAGCCCATTCATTATTAAAATGTTTTTCAAGTTGTTCGATTGGTATATTACATGAAGGTGTTGTATTGGCTAAAAGTTTCCATCGGATACATCTTTTAGGATCTTCATCATAAAATTTACGTAGTTTTTCACTTCCTTTTATATCATTTGGGTTTAATTTATCAATATAATTTCTAAGTATTGTTCTAATCCATTTAAATCTTTCTTCACGATGTTCTTCGTCTTCATTAATTAAATTATCTATATCTTCAACTGATCGAATATTAAATATGTTTTTTTAAATCATCTTCACTAAATTTACTTAATGATTTGATTAAACCTTCTTTAATATTAGCAATAGCATTTAATGCGTTTTGGTTATTGTTTAAATCTTCTTGATGTGCATTAATAATATCTATAATTTTATAAATGTAATCAATAATTTTATCGATTTCAATAATTTTATTTTGATATAAGTATAGTTTTTTCTTTTCTTATGATTTGTTTCTCATCGAATTTAATATTTATTTGATTGAGATTGGGGGAATGTATTTGTTAATAGCTTTTTGAATTCTATGTGTTGTTTTAATTAAAAATCCATCCATAATGTTCCATGTACTTTTATCTTTGCCTAATAAGAATTTAGCTTCTTTGATAATAATATTTTTTAAATAATTCATTGATTTTCGGCTGAATAGATTTTCGCTGTGCTTTGTTTAATCTTTTGAAACTAACGTTTTGATTTCGATATTTATTTCTCCATTTGTTACATTTGTCATTATAAAATTGAAGTTGGTTATTGTTTAACATTTTAACTGTGTTTTTTGGCATTATGATTTAGTTGTTTTTCTTCTTCAATTACTGATGAATTAGATTCTTCCCTGTTTTGAGTTTCGATGTTTAATGGATGCAATTCTTCGACTTCTTGAGTTTCTGATTCTTGTTGACTAGTTTCTGTTATGTCTTTAGTCTCTTCTTGATTTATAGTTATATGCTCATTATCTGAAGAAGATTCACTTTGTTGTTTTTCAATAGAGCTATCTTCTGAATCTTTATAATTTTGGCTATTTGCGATTTCAATTTCTTTTAGTAGTGAACCATTGATTATTTGAATTTCTTGGATATTATTTGGTCTAGAACCTCTTATTGTTTGTCTTGAATTGATATGAGTTTGGGAATTATGAAGTCTCATAGCTTGGACTGAACTAACTATTGTTCCACATATTGTACATTTAAAACAATCTCTAGGTCTTAATAATTCATAAATTGTAGGTAATGTAGTATTTTCTTTAACATAACTCATAATTAACCCCCAAAAAGGGCCTGCATCTTTCCGCCATTTGAGGTAGATTTTATGTTGCTTTTTATAGTGATCATATGCAGATCCTGTTTTGGTTGTAACATAATTACAGTTATTTATTAAACAAATATTTATTTGTCCTAATTTGTTATAAGTATTATTTGTATGATCATATTCATACCACTCAGTATCTTTTTCTAATAAATATCCAATGATTTCTGATGATAGACAATTGTGTTTTTGATATTGTTCTTGATGAGTATTGAATAAATGTGAATCAATTTGTTGGTGATGGTTGGTTCCATAATTGCAGTTATGATATTTACAACAATAAATATAAGGTTGTGGGAACCAGTTCCTCAGAATCATAAGCTGAATTAAATTAAGTTCCATTATATCAAAATCTGAATAGTTGTCAAAAACTGATTGGTTGAGCGTATCAATGTATTCTTTAAGTTGTTTGGTATCTGTGATTGTTTTGAGCTTGTTAATAACTTTATTTGAAATATCTTCTTGTTCATTGACTTTATCGACTGTCTGAATGTTAACATTAAATTGAATCGGGTTTTCATCGTCGTCGTCTTCTGGATTTCTAAGAAATTTATCTGTAGATTCTGAAAATTGATCGTTTTGTGGCTGAATCTCGCTGCTATCCGTCTCCTCAAAAGAAAATTCAGAGGAATCATCGGAATCTTCAGAATTTATAAGATCAGGGTCAGAAATTTCCGGTTTTCTAAGAAAAAGTCCTTTGAATAGTCTCACATTTGGAAGGTTTTTTGAGATGGTCAAAAGCGGTTTTATCAGCGGCGTAGATGATGTCTTCTTCCAAAGCTTCGGGGCTAAGTTTTGGAGATATCGAAGCTCCTAAGGGTGTAGAATGTGCGGGAGAAGGAGTAGAGTCAACTGGGGTAGGTAAAGTCAAAAGATCTTCTGAATCATTAGATGATAATCGATCTCGTGGATTTAAAATTCGTATCCCTCCTGGCTGAGGACTTCTGTTTCCTTCCTGCGAGCACGTAGCTGCATTTTCAGGGGAAAAAAACAAAAAATGATCCATTTTGCTTTGGATGGGGCTCGAACCCACGACCTCAGGATTATGAGACCTGCGCTCTGCCGATTGAGCTACCAAAGCAGACATTAATGAAAAAATGATATAGTTAATGAATAATGAATAATATACATCATAATTAACGTTCTAAAAAAGAAAATAATTTTGACCAAAACA
The DNA here is from genome assembly GCF_020186115.1 of Histomonas meleagridis. Taxonomy (NCBI): domain Eukaryota; phylum Parabasalia; order Tritrichomonadida; family Dientamoebidae; genus Histomonas; species Histomonas meleagridis. The sequence continues at coordinate 971,438 of NW_027150923.1, forward strand.
GGTAGAAACAAAGAAAAAGACGAAATAACAGATGAGCAAAGAGTTGAAATTGAAGAAACATTTAAACAATTGGATTTTGATAAAGATGGAGTAATTTCTATTGAAGATATTAGAATTGCGTTAAGATCTCTTGGCTTTGAACCAACCAAAAAAGAAATTTTGCATATGATACAAGATTTAGGTGAAGAAGATTTAGAAGCAATAAATTTTCAGACTTTTCTGAAAATGCTTACAAAAAAGAATGAAAACGATCCCGAGGAAGAAATTCAACATGCATTTCATCTTTTTTGTGGAGATAATGCTAATGGGATTTGTTTTGAAGATCTAAAAAGAATAAGTAACGAATTAGGAGAACAATTAACCGACGAAGAACTTAAAGACATTTTAATGGAAGCTGATAAAAACAATGATGGCTTAATTTCTTACGATGAATTTGTGGCTGCAATGCACAAAACATCAATGTTCTAAATATTTCTTTTTTTACTAAATAAAATATTTTCATGTTTTATCTCATATCACAAAAATACTTCTAATGTATCAGTGTTTTGAGTACATATAAATAAAATACATTTTAATAAAAATTATTTGTTTAAATGTGAGAAATGTTTATTTTGACAATATTTTTCATAACAACTAATTTTCTAGTTTATGAAGGATTTCATTGGTTATAATGTATTTCCAAAGGAAGAAACCAAGAATTATAATCAAGATAATTATGTATAAAATCGTATCTTGTTTTTTCATCCTATGTAGTTTACTTTCCAGTTCGTTTCTTTTTGATATGCATTCTTCGAGTGAAAGAATTTTTTCTGATTTTTCTGATTTATTTGTGTCAGCTGCTTCCTTCTGGCTTTTCTTTCCTTCTTTTGGGATTTCCTTATATTTGGCAGAAGACTTTAGCTTTGTATCTGATTTTTTTGGTGGCATTTATGAAATAAAAATCGTTTAAATACCCTCATAAAAGGGGTGCCCGCGTATTTTTAACGGACATTAACGGTTACACATATCTATTTTCATCATGAAATCCCTTATTTGAAAAAATAAACCCATATTTTTTTTTTACTTAATTACCATCAATACTAATAAGCTAATAAAAAGCACCTAACAAAATTTTATTCTCAGGTTAACAATTTTTCCTTGTTAAAATTTTATCTTTAAAATACAAATTAATATTATAGTAGATTAATAAAGTAACTTAAGAATTGTGATGCATTATGTTTATTGAAGTTGGTATTTGACAAGGTTAGCATAAAAACCATTTCTTGCCATTAGTTCTTGATGTGTTCCTTCTTCAATTACTTGTCCATCTTTAAAGAGTAAAATTTTGTCTGCATTCATAACTGTTGCTAATCTATGAGCTACCAAAATCACTGTTCTATCCTTTCTAAACTTTTCAAGAGAATCATGTATTAATCTTTCACTTTCAGTATCAAGTGCAGATGTAGCTTCATCCAACAATAATATTGGCGAATTAGCTAAAATTGCTCTTGATATACAAATTCTTTGTTTTTGTCCACCACTTAAACTCGTTTGGTGAACAATTGATTGATAACCATCTGGTAATTGTGTTATGAAATCATGTGCATTACCAATTTGAGCTGCTTTAATAACCTCGTCCATATTTGCATATTCTTTTGAATATTGGATGTTATCTAAAATTGAAGTTGAAAAAAGTACAGGTGTTTGAGGAACAGCTGAAATATAAGATCGAAGATTAACAGCTGATATTTTAGATATATCTTGATCATCAATCAATATTTGTCCACTTTCAATTTCGTAAAATCGTTGAAGTAATTGAAGTGTTGTCGATTTACCACATCCACTTTCACCAAATGCAACTGTTTGCCCTGGATTAATTACAAAACTAAGATTTTGAACAGCATATTTTTCTGAGTTTTGATATTTGAAATAAACATTTCGAAATTCAATTTTTCCTTTAACATTTTTAAGTTCTCCACCTTCTTTACGATCAACTTCAGGTTTCATCTCAATAAGTTCAATGATTTTTTGAGCTGATACTGCTGATTTGTTCATATCATTAGAAATTGATATTGCTTGTGTTAAACCATCAACAGCCATAATCATTGAAAAGAAAACAATAAAAACATCACCGCTATGGTACCCATAATATGGCTTGTGAATTGCTAAATCTCCACCATAATAACAAATAGCTGCAACCATTAAATTTGAAAGTATGTATATAATTCCATCTTTTGTTCCTTGAGTAAGACTTGTTTTCAAACATACATTATCAACAGTATCTAATTGCTTTTTATAATTTGCTGCTTCGTAAAGCTCATTATCGAATGATTTTATGTTCTAAATGATGTAATTGCTTCTTCTGCTTTATTATTTGCTGCTGATAAACATTCATTATACTTAAACCAAATGTTTTCAATTATTTTATCACCTATAATATAAATTATAAGACATAACAAAATAACTATTCCACCAGGAAGAGCAAGCCTCCAACATTTTATAAAAGCAACAATTATTCCTGCAATGGATTCACCAGTTTTTTGAACAGAATTAAGTAATTTTTGATAATAAGTTTCCTGCATCATTGTAATTTCTTGAGATAATCTTCCAATGAGAACACCTGTAGGAGTTCGATCAAAGAAATCAATTCCTTGTTCAACCAAATTACAATAAATTCTTTCTCTTAAATCTCTCGGAAATGTTGAGTTGCACCAAATTCTAATTGCATATGAAATAACTGATGCTAAAAACATTCCAATAACATAATATATCATATTTAAAACTACAGGAATGAAATCATCAAAAAAATTTTCACTAGAAAAAACATTAACCATATCTCCGAGTAAAATTGTCATAATAACTGGTAATGCTCCAACAATAAAATGAAGAATAATTGTCAATACAACTGCCCATTTGTTTTTAACATAGCTCATAATTTTGAAGTATTCTCCTCCTTTTCTACTGTTCTGATTTCCTTCCAATGGTTTTTCCATATAATAGTGATGTGTAAATTCCAAAAATTTTCACACAATTTCTCACACAATTTTTCATGAAGAAAGTTATAAGCTTATATTTTCAATACTTAATAGAGTTTTTGATTGAAATTTGACGACCAATCAAAAATTTACATTGAAATATTCAATAGTCGTTCCACAGAAATGTTGGGCCTTGTTCAGATCACATCACATTTTAATGGACTTTGAAGATTCTCAACATCAAAGGCCCACAGAAGAGTCAAACATAGATGCAAATCAACAAGGCGGACCAAGTGATTTTGATGTGAAACAACTTTTTGGGACAAGAGTTAGATTATATAAAATGTTATTTAAATATCCCAGCATTACTTGGAATAATTCCTTCACTTGTTGTTGGTGCGATCCCTATTATAACATTTTTATTTGTTGGAAGGATAATTAAAGTTATTAGTGATTTTGAATCATCTCAAATTTATGATTATAATGAAATCAAAAACAATGCGCTTTATTTAACAATCATTGCAATAATTACAGGGATTTGTAAATTTCTTGATGAATTTTTATGGCCGAAAGTTGGTTCAGAATTTACGAATAATTTGAAATCAAATGTATTTGAAAAAATTATGAAGAGTGATATTTCGTTCTTTGATCAAAGTTCTATTGGTGATATGTTAACATTGCTTGGTCAAGAAACCGAATTTGTTCAAGCTACATTTGGACAAACAAAAGGAAAAGAACTTCAATATATAGGGCAATTTTTGTTGGGAATTATTCTTTCATACTTTTATTGTTGGAAAATTGCATTAATTGCAACATGTACATTACCATATTTTATAATTTTAAAAGTCTAATCATTGTTTTTGGTATGTTAATGGGTCAGCATTATAATCTTCTTTATATGTCCACTGGAATATCAAATACTATTGCAGATGAGACATTATCATCAATTCGAACAGTTCGTGGATTTAATCATGAAGAATCAGAATGCAAAAGATTCATGGATGCAACAAAAATGGCTGTTAAAGAAGATCAAAAATCAGGATTTTTCCTGTTTTGTTTGAATACTTTGATTGATTTAAGTGTTTGGGTCGTTGTTATTGGTAATATGTATTATGGTGCTCAATTAGTTGACAAAGGAGAAATTATATCAAGTGATTTAATATCACTTTTCGGTTTCATATTTTTTGGTTTTATGGGAATTATAATGTTTCAAATGCTTTTCCAAGAAGAAGACCGTGCATTAATTTCAGGAATGCTTCTTTTTGCTATTTTAGATCAAGAACCATCTATTCCGTTTGATGGAGGTGATATAATTGAAAACTTTAAAGGACACATTGAATTCAAGGATGTTTCATTTAAATATCCATCTCGTGATGTTTATGTATTAAAAAATGTTTCATTTGAAATTAAACCTGGAGAAATGGGAGCTCTTGTAGGTCATTCAGGATCAGGAAAATCGACTTGTATTCAACTCTTAGAAAGATTTTATGATGCTACAGATGGTAAAATTTTACTTGATGGAAAAGATATTAAAACACTTGATCCACATTGGCTTCATCAAAAAATTAGTCTTGTATCACAAGAGCCAATACTATTTCAATTATCTGTTGAAGATAATATTAAATATGGCAAAAGAGATGCAACAAAAGAAATGGTTATAAAAGCAGCTAAAAAATCAAATGCTTTAAACTTTATTGAAAAATTAGAAGGTAAATTTAATTATTTTGTTGGAGAAAAAGGTGATTCTGTTAGTGGTGGTCAAAGACAAAGAATTGCAATTGCACGCGCGTTGATTAGAGATCCTGTTATTTTATTAACTGATGAAGCAACATCTGCTCTTGATGCAGAAAGCGAAAAAAAGGTTCAATTAGCTCTAAATAAAGTCATGAAAAATCGAACATCTGTTGTTGTCGCTCATCGATTAAGCACAATTCAGAATGCAAATATTATTTATGTATTTGATTCAGGAGAAATCAGAGAAAAAGGTACACATTCTTCTTTGATCAAGAAAAAAGGATATTACTATGAACTAGTTAAAATGCAAATGAAAGAAGAACATCGGAAAATGAACAAATAAATTTATGTGCTCTCTTGGAATCAATAAACAACAGAATTACATAAATAATTTATTTTAATATATGTTCAATTCACACTTTTTGAATGCTCAGAAATCCATGCCTTCCTCATGGCTGATAACATTTTCCACACTTCTTCGTGACTCACCGATGAAAATGTGGGTAAATGTGATTCTTCTTTATCAATATATTTCGTAGCTTCATCTTTTAAATTTGTTTTTTAGTATTTAAATTATCATTAAGATAATTATTAATTTCACTTTTAAGGGATTTGTCTGTGAAATCTATAAAATTAATTCTGTTTTCACATTTTTGCTTAATTCGATGAAATACATCATCTGCTAATTTAGGATTATTTTTAACTTTTGATTTTTGTTGTTCAACTTCTTTTTCAATGAAAGCGTCAATAATTTTTTTCAAAATTTTCCTTTGTGAATGAGTATCTTCTTTTGATGCAGCTAAGGTCAATCGAATGAAATCCTTTAAAGCAGTGATTTCTTGATATTTTGCAATGATTTGAACTCTTAAACTTTCATTATTTTCTTCGATTTTACTGCTTATTAATAGGATGCATTCATTATGAATTGTTTTTGCTTTATTTGAAACAATTTGATAAATTTTATTAAAACTTTGAACATTATCATTGTTATAAATATCTTTTTCTATTTCCTGAATATCATTGTTAATTTTGTCTTGAAGTAAATTAATAATATTTTCAATTGCAATGCTTTTTACTTTATATAATGTACTTCTGATATTATCATAATATTTATTTATAACTTCGGAGAAAATTTCATTTTCAAATTGATTTAAAACAGAACTATAATTAGTGCCTTGTTCTTGTATTTGCTGCCAAAGCTTTGGCTTACACGTTTCTATAATAAGTTTACTTACTTCTCCTATAGTGTATTCATATATTTGTGAAATTGATTTATTCATAATATTAGTTTCAAGATTTCTTATTTCTGATTTTATGATTTCTTTAGCTTTAGATTTTAAATTATTTCGAATGTTTTTCTCTTTAACTATTCGAGCAGAATTTTTTATATTTTCTGATAATTTTTGAAATTGTTTTGTTTTAAAATCATTGATTTGGGGTTTTATATCTGAGTAAATTGAACTACTTAGGTTAACATTATCAACAATTCTGGAACATAATTTTTCTAATTTCTTATATTCATCAAAATTAAGGATTTCAGATATTTTAATTTGTTTGCTTTTACCAAGTTTTTCCATAATCTTAGGTTCACACTTATTGATAACAGTAATAATTTTTCCTTTGTAATATTGAAGTTGCCTAAATTTTATTTTATCTATAATTTCTGTAAATTCCTCACATTTGGCTGTTATCACACTCTCAATTTTTTCTCTAATTTGTTCGTAAGCTTCTGTGGTTTGGAATTCAGTTGAAAATTTCATCTCAAGTTCTTGAATTAATTGGTTACAAATTTTGTCAGGTTCGATCGTTATTGCTTCAATGCATTCATCTAGTTGAAGTTTCGCCAGTGTTTCCTGTTTAATTTCTTCAAGTGAATCAATTTTCTTTTGTATTGAATCATCAGAAAATGATAAGTTGTCATCTCTTGCTTCATATCTCCTTATTCCAGTTAGAAGATTATAGTTGTTTGTATTGTCTTCGTCTGGATAATTTGTTGAACTCATGATAAATGAATTAAACACTTAAAGCGGCATATTTTAATGGTCAGAAATTTTGAATATACGGTTTTACCGAATTGTTCTGATAAATATTTATTAATACTCCCTGATTCAAAAGTGACAATCTGCATTCAAAATTATTTTGAATGGTCATTCTGAACGATAGTATTCAAAATTTATAAAAAAAAATGAAAATATTTTGTGAAAATCAATATATATTTATGATGAGTCGATTGTACTTATATATGTATTAGTAATTATTAATCAAAATGGTTATATTTTATTTTTCATTATAATGTTATATCGATGAAATTAATTTACAGCTAAAAACGTAATTAATTCCAATAATTGCAACGACCAAACATTTATTAAAATGCTTTCAGGAAAAAGTGGTTCACATGTGATTACATATCTAGTGCCTTCGCTGATGAGAATCAAGATCGAATACTCCTCAAAAAGTGATATCGAACGATGATTTATGATGTTTATTAGATATAATTCTTGAATAGCTTGACTTTTTCGCATGCCTGAACTTTTTTCGCTTGATGCAAAAATATGCATGTCTTATATGATAAAATCAAATACAATTATCATCTCCCATACAAGGCGGAACAAATTTATATGACTTTTTGAAGTCGAATAAAATTTCATTAAAATTAATTATCTGATTTACATCCTTTCACTAGAACCATTGATTATTTCTAAACTTTACATTTCCCCAATAATTGAATGTTTTACATTTCTATCGTTTTGAGTTGAACTTTAACAAAGAAGAAATCCAGTTTATTTCAATATTTTCTATGAGGTTTTCAATATCAAAATTTGAATTAAACCTCTTAGGAAAACGTTTGCTGATTTAAGGTAATTTCTAATGAAAGTACCAAGAAACCTTGTCATTTCATTTGCAGTTATCTTACTTGCAGTTTTTGTATATTTGATAATTACTATGAAGAGGACATTTGTGCGTTATAATGGAAGACTTCCATATGTTTGGAATTATGATTTAAATCAAACACTTTCAAAGTATTTACAGACATACCCAACACGTGGCGTTCTTCTTCTTACTGGCCCATATCAATGTGGAAAATCCAGAGCAATGAATATTGCAGCTGATTTTATGATCAAAAACAAGCAATTTGTCATTAATGTTGATGCCACAACAGCTCGTACCCCATACGATGTTGTTGAGTTATTTAAATCTGCTATATACAATGGTTTAACCTCAGCTTATTCTTTTGTATCATATTCAAGAATTCGATCTGCATCTGAACTATTTCCACCAAATAGTCAACTTGAAATAGAGGCCCTTGATCCAGCACTTAGTACCATCTATGCTGCTTTAGCCAAAGATCTTGATAATTCTCTCATCAATCCATATTCAATTGTTAGCTTCTTTGATACTCTAGAGTTACTCTATGGCAAACTCAACGCTGTTATCTTCATTCACGGCCTTGAAACACTCAAATCCATTGCTCCAATTTTATATCAAACGGCACTCTCTCGGATTGGGCGCCGTCTTCTCTACAACGATAATGTCCCCATTGTCTGCGAAGTTCGAGACTCTTCATTTCGCCTTACTCAGCCAACTCTTCCTTCATATGTCATATTGTATGAGATGCGCGAACTTCGCGATCCAACTCACGATTGGATTGTTTCAACACGCGCATTCAGCTCCATCGAAATGCGCAAAGTTCTCGAGCGCTTTGGTGGTCATGGCGGAACAATCGAACGCGTTTTTGAAGATCTCAAAGTTGGCATCGGCATTGATGAATCTGTTGAGGCACAACAGAGCGCAGTCAAGACGCACCTGCGGAAGATGCTTACAGGCGATGTTCCGAGTGTTCTTGCGAAACTTTGTTACATGAATGGAACAATGAGAGTCCAAGAAAAAGGCGATTTGATGCCAATTGTGAATTTGCTAAAGTCCGGACACTTGTACTTGTCTGATAATGGAACATTGAAAGTTGCACACAAAGGTGTTCGAGAAGCACTTTGTGGGAAACGTGTATAAATAAAGCATGTGCTATGTAAATGAAAAGTGCGCGTTTTGAATACAGAAACCGATTTTTGCTATTGAAAAAATGCTATCGCTCATTTTAATATATTGGCGAAAAATGAAATTATAAATCAAAAAAAAAAAATGTGTTTTGCTCATTTTTAATAATTATTTTTCAGTTTCAATAAGACTATGAGTCAGTACCAGAAATATTAAAAATAAATATGAAATCTTTTTGAAAATTAAATACCCAAAAAAGTAAATGAAGCAAGAAGATTATAGGTTAACACAAATTTATTGAGGAGAATATTAACAACTGAAATTATCCGATGAGACCATCAAGCCAAGAATCAAGGTCTTGGTTTGTTTTGGCTTTACCTTGACTTTCTGTCATGTGTGATGCTTCAGTTGTTGGAGATTCTTTTTCTAGATTTTTGCTAATGATTAAATCAACTTTATTTTCTGAAGATGAAAGAAACTGGCCATTTAATTGCTTTTCGATTGGTATCTGTTCCAATAACCCTGAAATTTTGTCAATTTGCTCTTTTGTTAGTTTGTGAAAGTTGTTGTGTTTCATGATAAGTGTTGGGGTGCCCCAAACCATTTTCGAACGATTCCAATGATAAATCTATAAGAAGGTTCCACTGGATGCATTCACTTGATAATCTGCCATGAAATACATTTTCGATCAAACCCATTTGTACTATTGGATTGTCTTTAAACCATTTACATAAATATGTCTTTTACCTCTTATCACATCGTTCTAAAATTTTTCCCAACCTGAAAACTTAATAGCACATTTGCGTACGTCTGAAAAGACAAACTTTTAGCTTTATAAAACTATCATCGACTTCTAAAAGTTAGCATGCTTTTTTGGAATCGAGTTTCAGATTCTCCTTTATAAAGGAGTCCAAATTTGGACTATTTCAATTGAAAAAACATTTCTGACAGTCTGAAATCATAATGTTTTGACAAAACGATTTTCCTCAGAATTAGCTAATTGAAAAAGTTACACATAACCTTATCGGAGAGAACGCCCAGAAAATACGTATTTCGGTTGATTTAATGTTGTATCGATAGTTATTTTTCTATCTATTCTTATATAAAGAAGTGGGAACAGGAAATGGTCAATAATTCTCCTGAACAATAGTTTTTTTTTTATCTAAAACTAAAAGTATGACTATAAGGCTATAAAAATATTTCCGAAAAAAAGTGTTTTTTCTTGATTAGATCTAATTGATACTTAAAAATATATTCATTTTTCTAATCTTTTTGAAATCTCAAGTCACATTAAACAGCAAAAACAAAAATAGCAGTAAATGTACACTAACATATGTTTCAAGAACATTTTTGTGCTATTGCGTTACTACTCTAAGAACAGTTTTGTGTTTAAACATGAGATAAAATTTATTGAGTCATATACGACACTTTTGCTATCGGCTCACAAAAGTCGGCCCAACCACAGGCCCACTTTTAAGATGCCTCCAAAAGCAAGGAAAGAAGCAGAAATCGATCCAATCGAAATGTTCAAGCTCAAGAAAACGATCAACTTCCTTCGTGATGCACGCGGTGATGGAACTTCAATGGTTACAATCCTTATCCCACCTCATGACCAAGTCTATAGAATGCGTCAAAAATTAACCGATGAACTTGGCACAGCCTCCAACATCAAGAACCGTGTAAATCGTCAATCCGTTGAAGCTGCCATTACTTCATCCATTCAAAAACTTGGACAGTATCAAACCACACCTCCAAATGGCCTTTGTTTATTCTGTGGTACCATAATTGATGACGAAGGCAAAGAGAAGAAGCTCATGATGGATTTCGAGCCAGTTCGTCCATTACATCAATCACTTTACATTTGTGACCGTCGTTTCCATGTTGAACCATTATACGAACTTTTAGAGACCAACGAAAAGTTCGGCTTTATCATTATGGATGGTCAAGGATGCCTTTATGGTATGGTTGCAGGAGATTCCCGTACCATCTTACATAGATTCAGTGTTGATCTTCCCAAGAAACACTCCAAAGGTGGTCAGTCATCTATCCGTTTCGCACGTCTCCGAGTCGAAGCACGTCATAACTATGTGCGTAAAGTAGCCGAAACCGCCACGACGGTTTTCATCGACCCCCAAACGGCCGAACCTATCGTCACCGGTTTGATCCTATCGGGCGCTGCAGATTTTAAGAACCAGCTTAGTCAATCCGATATCTTAGATCCTCGTTTACGTAACATCATTTTGGGTATTTATGATATTTGTTATGGTGGTGAAGATGGCTTTAATCAAACCATTAAAATGGCCGCTGACTTAATGAAAGATGTCCGTTTAGTTCGTGAACAAGAATTACTTAATAAGTTATTCGAAAGTATTTCTACAGGTGGAGCATGTGCATTTGGTGTACGTGAAACAATGTTAGCATTCGAAGCAGGCGCAATTGAAACAATCATTCTTTGGGATGAATTAAAGGAATATCGTTGCACATTACATGACGCTGAAGGTAATGAAATCATTCAGTATTTCTCCGAATATCAGCTCGAGAAGAACGAGCACTTGAAAGATGAAGCTCATCAGCAACTTGTCGACAAAGTGTTACTTACGGATTGGATGGCCGAAAACCATAAGTCGAAGGGCGTGAAGTTGGAATTCGTAACCAACAAATCTTCAGAAGGCGCACAGTTCGTGAAGGGACTCGGCGGCATAGGCGCGTTGCTAAGGTACCAAATGGGATTCGAAGAATATAAGGATAACGACGACTTCGATAACGGCTTTGACTCCGATTTCGATGATTTTGAAACTATAGTATAGTATTAGATTAAAGGCAGCAAAAATTACTTATGTTTTTAGAACAAAGTTTTTGATAGGTATCGTTTTCTTTGTGGAAATTAACGAATTTGCATTTAACAAAAACGTAAAATACCAAAGAATTGGTGATTTGGTGCAATATGGATATCAAAATAACAAAATTTATTAAATATTTCTCTAATTGATGCAAATCACCAATTTTTTCAATAAAATTTTAATGCATTAGATGTATTAAATTGTTTTGTCATTTGGAAAAATTGATATTTTACAAATAACATAAAAAATTCAATATTTCTTCATTTTCTTTAATTTTGATGAAAATTATTTAAATTTATAATGAGGAATTTATGTAAAAATTATTTTGTTAATATGATTTATAATAATGAATATTTTCCACGATATATTTGTTTAAATTATTTTAAGATGAATCACTTTATTTCTTAAAGCACTATGAAACAAAAAGAGAATTTGCTAACAGTTATTTATTATTTTCGGCTTGTTCAACTGCACTTAGAGTTTCTACAACTTTATCGGCGGGGGGACGTTTATCGTCGGTTATTTCTGTCATAACCAAAATCAATTGCGAAATTTCGTTTGGAACTACTCCGAATGATTCATGCAATGTCCGTTGGCACCTCAGCTTTTCAATGGCTTCTTTTTCCTCTTCTTTAGACTTAAATTTTCCAAAAAGTTGGAACAATATCACTCCAAGTGCATAAACGTCTGCTTTTTTATCGATTTTATGCAATTCTGGTGGAGCGTACACACAATTATGTTGTCTAAATACATTTTTGTGCTTCTTGAAGCCCGTAATTTTGGGTTGGCCGTCAACGCCGATAAGAATGCTCGACGGTTTTAAGTTATTGTGCACAATTCCAGTGCTGTGGAGGTATGCAAGGCCCTCAGCAACACGGCAAGCAAGCGAAAGCTTTTCAGAGAAGCTGATTCCAACCTTTCTGCAATGTTCAAGTATGTTTTCTTTTTGACATAATTCCATTTGGATATAAAATATGAAATCTATGTTGGGTGTAGGCTTTTTGTTTTTGGTACCAAACTCAATGGTGTTATGATTGTTAGCAATACTGAATTCGATCCATGATGTGTAATATCGAATGATGTTCGGATGAACAAGGTTTATGATCAGTTGCGCCTCGCTCATTAAAGACTCAGGATCAAGAGACTGAACTGGGCGACGGTATTGCTTGATAGCATAAAGACATTGATCAATTTTATGAAGAGCTGAAACAACTTTCACTGATGGTTTTACACTAAGTGTTTCCACTTCAGTAAACTCTGTACAATAACGTGATATGTAGCTGGAATTTGAATTGGGCTTAATATGATCAAGTGAATTCATATATTTTGCATGTAAAATTTGTTGTATAATTTCCTTCATTAGCGCATCTCTTCCATTTGGATCTATTGCCGCACAAAATTTTTGAAGTTGGTTTATAGCTTCTGAAATATGTTTTGAATTATTCGGAAGGGGAGGAATTACGGACACTGAATTTTTTTGTTTCTCTGATTTGTCTTCTTCTTCAGCACGCTTCGCAGCATGAGAATGCATTACAAATTAGAAACTAATTTGAATACGAAGGATACATTGCAATGTGTCCGAACAAATATAATGGGGTGCCCCAGATTTTGATGATAAGAAAACAAAATTTTTGTAAATAACAAATTCGTTTTTATTAGTGTTTTACATAATGTGCATATCTATTTTTATTCTTATAATGATATTGCCAATGAAACCAATGAGTACCAGATTCAATTTTTTAAACACCTCAAATGATTCTAACACTTAATACTTCGTTTTTATTAGTGTTTTACATGGTATGCAAATCTATTTTTATTCTGATAATGATATTGTCAATGAAACTAATGAGCAATGATTCAATTTCTTCCACACCTCTAATGATTCTAACACTTATTACTTCGTTTTTAAAGCAGTCTTGTCAACGATTAACATCATTATCATCTTACAAAAATTTGGAAACTTTTTTAACACAAAACAAAAAACAAATTTAATTAAAATATTATTTATGAAGCATAGCCAAAACGCATTTCCCATTGTTATTTCCTTCCTTTTCTCAATGTTGTTGTTTACTATGTAATTTCTTTATCAGTTGCTCAGTATTTTTGAGCAGCAAATTGAGTGACACTTTTGTCTTTAATGTGTGGAATCTTTTCACAAACTCGTCGCCGTTCAAAGGGTTAATTTCGACGAAATTCGGCGCAAGTGAAAATAACAATGACACAACAAAACATTGGAAGAATTGGAAAGAAGAAGAAAATGACAAAATCGAAACCCACAATCGACGAATATCGCTATCTCTAAAACAAGTTGTGAACCATTTCGAGATATCGTTTCGTAAAAAGTCCAAAGAAAACGCGTGTTTTTGATTAAGCAATTGTAACAAATCGGGAAAGTTTTCGGCTAATATATATCCAATGGCTATTAGAAGTGGTTTCATCATAGGCTGTGAAGATCGAACTAAGTCGTTCAGGTTATTATGTTCATAGAACTTAGTGAAGCACCAGAAAATTTCAGATTCGACATCAATGATTGGCACAACTTCGCCGTTATGCTTGGTAACATGATCACAGTCGGCATCTTTGATGAATGAGTCCAAAAATGGTGAAAGAAAAGTGATGAGACCTTCAGTATAATATGCATTGTCCCAATTGTAGATGGATAAGGTCAAAAGGATATTAAACGCAATCTTTTGGACACACATCGGATGGTTAAAATGTGAAAAAAGATTTTGGTTCTTGACAAGATCATCTTCGAGAAGTTCGACAAGAGAACGAAGGTTCTCAGTCTTTTGTTGGGATTTGGGATAATTCCGCCACTGTCGAATTGTCGTTGTTTCCCATTGTTCTTTCACCGCTTGATATTTCTTCTTATTATCTTCATCTTGTTTCCTTCTTTCTTCATATGTCTTTTCTGCATCTGAAAGATGTGCGCATTTGTCGTCTGATACATTAGAGCATTCTGAATCTTGACTTCCTCTATTTAATAATAATTTCCATAAATCGCCTGCGACCTCTAAATCTATGTCCTTATTGTAAAATATCGCTGGGAATTGCTCTTTGTCAATGATTCTACCATCTTGATCGAATAATGCTCGATATTCTTCTGCGCTCATTTTAGTTATGTTCTCATCAGTTGTAAATTCGAGTCCGTCACATTTGATTTTCTGAAGAGAAACACGACTTGGAGCTTTGCTGGCATGCGGCGATGACTGCGGTAAAGAAGTAGAATTGAATGGCGTCACTTTTGTGTTTTGGGTTGAGTCCAATGGTTCCAACAAGTACACGCAGGGGTTGCAATCAGAGTTTTTAAGGCGTACTTTCCCTGAAATATACTTGAGGAAATGATATATATCATTGTCGCGGGTGAAATATAAAACACAATGTGATCTTGATCCAGAAAGTGTTACTATTAAACGATCTTTGCTGTCCATTTCAATCATTGTAAAATCACTGAGTTGATGAACATAATCAGGAATCTGAGCAATACGTTTTTGAGCTTTGGGACGTGAAGGATCGGGTGAATACTCGGGATAAAAACTAAGTGAAACATTCCCATTGTTGTGTTGCATTTTAAGAAGACCTTTTTTGGTTACGCCTTCGTCTGTAATAAGACAGAGATTGATGTTAGTGTCTTGAGCGATCATTTTTTTGTATCAACCTGACCGATTTATAGAAACATAAACCATTCAATAATTTCATGGTTTCGGTTGAGAACGATAGAAAACAGAAACATGAAAAAAAAATGATTTTTTCATCAAAATCAGTTCTAGT
Source organism: Histomonas meleagridis (assembly GCF_020186115.1). NCBI lineage: Eukaryota > Parabasalia > Tritrichomonadida > Dientamoebidae > Histomonas > Histomonas meleagridis. Next base: position 986,730 of record NW_027150923.1, read on the forward strand.
TTCGAGTTTTATTTGTTTAGGCTTTGGTGAAACTTTGCAAAAATAATTCATTTATAGCTATGACCAAAAGATATATTATTGAGAAAAAAAATCTATAACAAGATTTTTATTTCAGTATCTTTTTTTGGAGCAACTCTAGAATCTCCTCCAGTTCATGGCTTTTATTCTGATTGGTTGGTTCAACTTTAATATGATTATCGGAATAAGGTACAAGAAATTCTCTTCTGAAAAATGCCAAACATTTCCCTGCTTTGGTGTTAGAAACATATTTTTGGTTTATAGGTGAAATGTAAGTGCCGAGACATAATTCAGGATAATTATCATAAAATTTTTCAAACCCCCCTTCCAAAACAGCACAACCGGCAAACCTGTTCTTTTCTTTCGTAGAGTCAGCAATCTTTTTCATGAGAGAACACATGATTTTGCATCGTACCATTGTATGATCAGAATAAAAAACATAGAATGTTGACTTGTTTGAGTTCCTTTTGAATAAGCTTGTGAGTCCATTACGAGTTTTGATATGAGTTGACCCAATTATTCGTCCATATCTATATTCGTAATCATAGCGAGAATCAATGATTGAAATCAGATCATAATCATGAGAAGATACTCCCTTTATTACGTCAGCCAGTTCATTGACTTTTATCACTTGAATTGGTTCAGCCTTTGGATATAGATTTGTAGATTTACAATGGCGAAGAGTTCTCCTCTTATGTGAGTTGGGACAGCTGCTTCCAGAGGCTTTGTAAATTAATGAATGGCAGCGAGAATGAAGATTTTTTTGCATTTGCAAAAAAAATTGAAATTTTAAAACGTCTCTGATTTATAAACGATTGAAAAAATGAAGCTTTTTCTGAACTCGCTAGCGATTATTTTTGTGGTTAAATGGGCAAATCTCCTGTTTAGAATAGCAATATAGAAATGATATCGACATGAAACAAACTCGTTATAAAAAAAGATCACATATTTAGCTATAAAGATGATTTTTATGAAAAATCTTTTTCAAAATTGTTCTTCATCTGAAGATTTAATTAATTTTTTATTTCCACAAATATAAGTTACTGTTATTTTTGTATATTAATTAGCAGGAAATATTGAAGAGAAGATAAAATTCTTGTTTGCAACCCGAAGCAAACAAAAGCGTTTTATTCAATAAATCATTCAGAAATTTGAATGCGTAAAAAAGATTCTGAAAAGTGAAACAACTTTTTGAAACAAAAGTGTGTTGGATAGCGGTTTTTATCAATTACAAAAACTTTGTTTTGGACTGCACAATCTTTATTTAAGTGGAGACATTTATTGTTTTTCATTGATGAGAATAGGGATTCTTTCATTTTAATTTTTTAATAAAAATTACATTTGGTTGGTTCAAAAAAAGGAAATTCTGGAATTCATACCCAAGAAAAAACGGTTATTATCAAACTTGATTCAAAAAGTGACAAGATGAAAATTGTTGGTAAATTTAAAAAAAATGCACCTCCTTTAAAATCTAAAAATATTTGAAGCTTGTGAATATTTTCCTTCATGTGCTATGGTACGATGATTTAAAAAAAATTGTGTGATGATGTAAATTTACAAATTTGGTATAATATCCCAAGAACATTTCATTTCTAAGTTTGTAATTTGTTTGTACTTCATGATTTATTTAACATTTTTATAAATCAACTAAATAACTAATGGTGTTAATTGCAGAGCAATTTTCGAACAGACATTATCAAAAATTGAACGAACGTGGCCCTCCAAATGCTTCCCACCCTTGATGCAAAGCCTTCTTTGTATTCATACGAGGGTTGCAACATCATTTTGAAGACACCTTTGTTTCTCGATCACTATCGGGAACAGCCTCATGTCTTCAACATTTTTTAAAATTGGTTGAAACTTTTTTCATTTTTCTGATAATTTTTTAATGTCAATTGACTGAAAAGGATTTTTGTGTTTGGTTTTTTCTGAGTTCAGTCTTTTTGTTAGGATAATTTTCAAATTTTAAACTAATTATCTATGATTGATGGTAAAGCTTTACCCCAAATAAGTGCTTTCGGTACCGATGTAAAAAACGTAATTTTAATGCTCCGTCACAAGTCAAAACTAAAAATATTTTAAAGTGGCTGGAGCCAGACTTTTTACTTAGATACAAATGAGTTTATAAAATATTTTATAATGAATTCATTAAAAACTGAGCTCATGCAAAAAAAAAAAAATGTGTGAGAAAATATTAGCGGTTATTATCATCTACAGATAAATCAGGTTCAAACTCAAAAAATAAAGAAAATATTCGTTCAAAAAATTGATACAAATTTTCTATGTTTTCTTTTATATAAATAATAAAGTTGAAAATTTAAATTTTAAATCTCATTTAATTTTCTATTTGTTCAAGGAATAAACAATTTATTTTTATGTTACATTTTCCAGCTGCAAATCTTAGTGTTTAAATACCCTGTATCAAATAAGAAGAAATCATTCATTTATTATAACAAATAATACAACATTGTAATAAGATAATTAAAAAGTTTTTTATACATGGAATTGTTGAAATTCTTGTTGCATCAATTACATAATGTTGTTCAATCAAATATTGAGTAAAATATAAATTACATGTTTCAATTGAAGTAATAATAAGTCAATCACAAATTTTCATTCCTTCTTTTTGTAAACATGATAAAATTTCACAGTTATGAAATAAAATTTATTTAATACCTAATTCTTCTTATGAATTTTTCCTATTTTATTGACATAAAGATAATAATAAATATCATTTCGATGAAATTTAATTGCTGTTTCATATGTTCAATAAAAGGTTGTATTATTTTGTTCACATAAATGAATGATTTCTTCACTTCCACCTTCAATTGCATATTTAATTGTGTTATGGATATTAGCACCATTGATAAGTCAATATTTAAAACATTTAACTGAAGAAAAAAATGCTGCATAATCAATTAATCTAAAATTTTCTTTATTAATAAATGAACATTTTTCATAAAGAGATGTTTCAATTGTTTGATTAAGATCAAAATTACTTTGTGATGATAATTCTTGAAGTTTTTTATATTTCATCATTTCGAATTATTTTTGATAGTTCATTTGGATTAATCCCTTCTTTAATTAATTTCTTATTAAGATTCCATTTATGTTTTTTAAGTTTTCGAATTTTTTGAGAAATGATTTATAAATTTTATTCTCTTTTAATTCTTCATCATTAAAAACGTTTAAATAATGTATTTTCAAACAAAGAATCTTTCTTTTTGGTATTACCCCTATTATTTTTGCAAAAATCATTTTAAGCAAGATAATTTTATTACTCATAATATTTTTTTCTATGTTTTACGTGACTAAATTATTTCTCGTAGTGAAAAAAAAATTCACAAAGCTCTTTTGTTAATTTTCTTTTTCACAGAATCATTTGAAATATTTGATTCAGGTATACTTACAATAACTACATCGTACGAATATGATGGACGAAACAAATATAAATATGATGCATCATATGTCAAAATCAGTGGTATTGAAGTTATTGGATCTAATGCGTTTTATTTGTGGAGCTCATTGGTTTCAGCTGAAATTGGCGATAGTGTTACTCTGATTGGACAATATGTATTTGCTTCTTGTTATAGTTTGGAAAGAGTAACAATTGGTAATAATGTAAAAGTGATTGGAAATTACATTATTATACAATAATCATTGGTATGAATGTAAATACTATTGGAATTGGTGTATTTCAATCGTGCAAATCATTAATAACTATTGCAATTCCAAATTTAGTTACTTTCATTCCATATTCAATGTTATATAATTGTAGAAATTTGAAATCAATAACAATTGATAATATGGCATTTCAATACTGTTTAGTACTAACAAATTTTATAATTCCATCATCAGTTACAAGCATTGGAAGTTCTCATTTCCTGGATGTGAAAGTCTTCAATGCATAACAATTGCTTGATGTCTTCCGTTGCAAACTCAAGCGTTTACACAATCAAATACATTTACTAAATCAAATACATATACTAAATCGGCTATGCTGAACCATACCCCGAAAAAATACGTTATTTACGATAGAGGACGATAGACATTTTATGGTAAAAATGATCGTTCGAAAAAATTTCAAAGAAATGATTTTTGGCAGACGTTGTAAAATTTCGTATTCAATACAACCGTTTACATTAATTTTACAACCACGTATCAAATACATTTTCTAAATCAGATACATTTAATTTATCGAATACATTTGCGAAACCGAATTCCTGTACCAAATCAAATACATTTACTAGTTCATTACAATACGTATTGTTAACAATTACACATTCAATATATTATACATATTTAATATCGAAGACAATTGCTTGTAGAACAATTTTATCGAATTCATTTACATTGACTGCTTTGAGTTCTTCCTTTTCTAATATTGAAAATATATTTGTTATATTCTTTTAATCAAATATTCGTGTTTAATAATACAAAATTTTGATATTCATATATTGGATTATTCTACATTATCACCAAATCTCCAAAAAATCCAATGAATAACCATCCTGCCCCTGCATATGGTGAGATATTATGAAGGCTTTAACGTTTTTATTATTTTCATCAAATCCCATTTATAACATTACGAAAGATAATTAATTGAAGTTTTTTTATAATTTTGCAGTTGGTCATTACTTTATTTTTGATTTGAATTAATCATGTTAATATCTTACAATCATACAAATGCCTTTATATAGCAAAACTTTTCTTATTTTTATTCAGAAAAGTTGTACCTAATAGATAATCATGTTCAATCAATAAATAACAACTCTTAAAACTTATGCTTTTGGGTTAAAACTTGCTTTATCAAATGATTATAGATCTAATTCATAAAACTTCAAAAAAAGAAAGCAGAAAAAGCCTATTAATGATATTGTAAATGATTTAATAATTATTTTGAGTATGATAAACAGAATATTTGCAAAAAATAAATATTTTTATGCTTAATTAGAATAGAATTTGAATAAAAACATTTGCATAAAATTTGATCAATGTTACTTAAAAGATTTGTTATTTATTTTGTTAAAATTGATTGGACTGTTTTTGAAACACCTTTTTTATTTTTGTTGGTGTTAAACAATTATTTTTAGCAAAACGATTAAAACCGTTTAGACGTTTGCTATCAAATTAACCGCTATGGTTGAGGTGTTTAGTTCAAAAATTGTGAAGAAATCCACTAAACGTCGTGTTGGCAAAAGAACCCTTTCAGAGGTTAGCATTCAAATTTTGACAATAAGTTTTTCAATAACAAGGCCAAAAGCATTGTCAATTGAATCGAAACCGCTACTTTTTAAAAAATCATTTTTTTCTTATGCAAGACTACAGCGGTGGTACATTCGGATGCTTCAAGGACATTAAGATTTGCCTTTATGGTTGCTTCTGCGCAGCATGCCTTAATGGTGAAAACCATTCAAAAATTAGAAGTGAAGATTGCACAATTTGTCATTGCATTGAACCAATTGCTCCTTACTGGATCAGAAAGGGTGTTTTAAGCAAGAAGGGAAAGGATACAAACGATAACTGCGCAGATTGTCTCATTACTTGCTTCTGCGCACCATGCGTTATCTGTCAAGACGCAAGAGAATTAAATGGTGAATAAACTAATTACCTTAAGGTATTTTTTTCTATTAAAGTATGGTTTCTTTTCCAGTGTTTATCCGATATTAATGATTTTTCATCATCCATTTTACGCTAAGTGGCCGTTTACTTGTGAATTCATGTTTACGCAATGTTGCATAAAACCGATTTGAAAGAAACTTTTCTGTGGAAAACTTCGAAATTTTCAGAAAAAAACAACTGTTTGTGTACATACGTAAAATTTCAGTAGAAATCGATCATGTCTCACAATTTTGTGATTAACCTTTTTTTTTTGATAATGATTTATTCGGCTTGCTTTCAATTGTTCCTGAACAAGATATCGTTTTCTTTCTTGTTGTGACTCTGTTCTCCAGGACTTATATCAATATGTTTTATTATAAGTAATCACCAACAGTTATTCACTTTTAGTCGATATAGCATTTCAATATGTATCTTATGAATAAATATATATAATATGTTATCGAATAATACCATGTTTCATTTACCATGATCAACAGAGCATAGTGCTTGTAAAACACTTAGCTGATATGTTCTTATAATACAAATTGATTTGAAATTTATTAACTTTCATTTCGTATATATTACTTATAAAGAAATTTTCACGGCTTCATCTCTACTATTTTGGCCTATTTTCTTTTTACTCAATTAATATATTTATTGTTTAATTTCAATTGTTTGCAATCTTAGATAATATTCGTTTTCCAAGGGGATCTTACAGATGTGATCATCAAAATGTTTTATATATATATAGATTTTTTTCTTATGGTTTTTCTTTGTGAATATTTTTTGGCTTTAAACCTTTAAAAGCACGATAGAAACGATGGTTAACAAAATTGTGTGAACTACGATCGAAATTATATGAAAAAGTCATATTCACCAAGCATGAAAATTCTAATTCTAATTTTATGTTTCGTAATATAACATTAAAAATTTTTATTAATATATAACCAATTCTGTAACTATTATTCGACTATAAAGTTTATGAAATTAATATATCATTTATGCTTCATCATCATCTTTAGGTTCTGCATTCTTTTCCCATGTAAATCCATTCCATTCTCTATGATATGGTATTGGACAGAACCAAATCGGGCAATATTTCGCAGGTCCCATTACTTCGACAATGTTTCGACAACATCCAAGATCATAATAATTATGCTTATCTTTCAGTTTCTTCACCTTAAACTGTTGGAGTGTTGTTGTGTTACGACATAGGTAACGAACATGTCGACGAAAGATAACTATTGCAAATCCACTAAAACCTAATGCTGGAGCAGCGCATATAATAAGGCCAATAACACTGGCGCGCGTTTGCCAGTTATGCATTTTGACCATAACTGCTATGAAATCCGCAAAAAACATGATGAAATATAATAACATCCATATGACCATTGTGAAAAAATATCGATAGTTCTTAAGTCCAACCCAGTTGGAAATCCATTTGCAGATGTGGTCGGCTTTCAGAACAAGACGACGAGCTTGGACGCTAAAACTTCCTCTTTCTGGTCGACCATTGTAAGCTGCAAAATCAAATTGCTTCTGATTTGTAACTACTCCATCCCATTGTTGTTCTAATGTGTATTCTTGACGTTTATCAACCGCCCAATAAAATGGTAAATATCCTGGTGATGAACATACAGCTTCATAATAAGCAAATATCCAAACAACATATACAAATGAGGTAACAGTAATCATGGCTATCATTGCCCCACCTGTATAAAAATCGATTATTCCCCATAAAGCAAAGGCAAATGAAACCGATATAAATATTGTAACTATACAAGGATATAATGGATTGCACTCCCATTGGTTGCAGAAATATCGTTTTATTGCGGGGAAATATACCATATTGCATTTTCCACAACAACAAGAACAAACATGATTCCATTTGCTGAATTCAGGAACAAATTGCTCTTCATCTTCGATCATATATGTTTTGCCCTGGAACTCACGAGGATCCATATGTTGGAGGTCGTTTTCATCCCCCATGCACAGTCTGATGTTAAAAACGTTAAAGAACTTTTTGATTATAACGATCATATAGAATTCAAAAAATGGCGTGTAAATAATTATTCTGTTTTTTTTCAGAAAATTACTGTAGAAAAATGGTCTGCAAACGATTAAAAAATTTGGTAATTTTAATTTTTATTAATAGTGTTAATCTTACTTATTATTATATAATGAAGCTGTATTTAAAAAGATTTTATAAAAAGGATGGTTTTGTAATCAAAAATTTTAAAATTGGGAGATCAAAGATTTCACTTAAATTTAACAAAGTGGACATCACTTACTGGTATTCATTATGAGATCAATGTATAATGTTATAATTAATTTCAATTTTTTAATTTTGACTAATTATGCAAAATAAAGAACATAATACAAAAACTACTTGCAAATATTATCTTTATTTAAATGATTATATTTGTTCAATAAATTTTTCTTCCTTAAAATCTTCTGCGAAAGGATCTTCCTCCACATTTGTAATAGAAATTCCTGTTGCAAATGTGTTTATAGTTTCTTTTTCGATTACATTTTCATTTTCATTCTCTTTATCTTCTGAAGTTTTACTTCGAACTCTAATTAATAACACTATAAGTAACGTTATTATGATAATAACTACAACAACAACACAAATGACAATAATAATAATTGTTGTTGTATTATTATCATTAGTTTGGTTTTCATTCATATTTATATAAGTAAAGAAATTCGAGTAATAATTATAATATGTCGTATAGACAATAACTGTGTAATTGTAATAAATGAACATCGTTTCAATATAAGAAAATACCGAATTATTTATATACAATGAAAATGATTTTGTTTGTGCTTCATAAATAGTGAATGAATGCGTAATCGATAATGTAATTGTTAATGTATAAGAAAAAGATAATGTTAAATCATTTGGATGTGACTTTGTTAATATTTCTGATTGGTAAAATTTGTTTGACTTAGTGAATGTTTCTGATTGATGAAATGTGTGCGAATATGTTAATGTTTCTGATTTAGAAAATGTGTTTGACTTAGTGAATGAATGCGTGAGAATTGGCTTGCAAACCCCTTCAGTATATTCTTTAGCAACAAATAAATTTCCAAATGTTTCATTTTCGTATGTCGAATATGTGATAACTTTCACTGTTACATTATAAAATGCATTCAAACCAATTTCTGGAGATAAATTTCCATAATAATAAATGCATTGAAGTTGATAACAATTTCCAAATGCTGAACCTCCAATTTCTCTTATTCCGTATCCAAGTGTTAATGTCGTTAAATTAGAACATAATGCAAATGCATAATTTCCAATCGATGTAACTGAGTTTGGAATTGTAATGTTTTTGATTGATGAACACAATGAAAATGCTCCACCACCAATTGCTGTAACATTTTCTCCAAAAATAATCGTTTCTAAATTAAAACATGACATAAACACATAACTTTCAATATTTGATACCGAGTTACCAAAATTAACATAAACAACAGATGACCAGTCTGTAAATAAATTACTTGGAATTTCATATATGTCTTCGCTAACAAAAATATATTTCGTTACATTTTTATAATTATTAATAAATTCAAATTCACTTGAAGTAATAATTGAAAGTGTTAAATTATTAAAATCAAATATTTGGAAAGAATTCGTAAAAAATAACGCAAAAATAAAAATAAAAACATTTCGAATTTTGTTGTTTTCATTTATTTTCAATGGATATTTGGTCGAATGGGTTTTCTGAACAACTGTTTTCAATTTTTTCTGAATGGGTTTGATACAAACCGCTAGAAACAATATTGAAAAAACCGTGGTTGAATGAAGTAAAGCATTGAATTCGAGTTCTGCTGTTTCGTAGGATTTCATCAAAGAAAAACAGAAAAATTTCAGGTGTATTAAGGATGTATTCGGGTAATATTCGCAAGTAGTATGAATAGGTGTGTTACCATCAACAAATGTGGTTGTTTCGAAGACTTTCTTTTGAGTAATTGTAAAATCTGATGCTGAAAAATTTGGTTTGGTATCAAAAGCATGGTGTAATATTGATGTATATTTGCCGTTGATCACGTAATTTTGAAATAAAGTACTTTGGAGGTTTGTCAAATTATTACTAAATATATTGGATTTTTTGAACAAAATTTCAAAAACTGTTTCATCTGCAATGTGGGTCTGAGCTAATTTTTCAACGTTTGAGTTCTTGTGGATATATAATATTTCTTTGTGGGTAAAAAATGGTGTACTAAGCATTATCCCGGTTCTAAATTGCTTAATTACTTTCGAAATGAGCAACAGTTGAAGGATTTTCATGCTTCAAGAATAAATATATTGGAAGGCCTTCGCTAAATACACATCGGCCAACACAAAAGTTAAAAATTTCACGGTTAAACAATAAAAAGTTTGTTGCCTTAACAAAGTTTTTCAATTCGACTATAAAATCTTTCATCTTTAATACGTAATGATAACAAGAAACCAATCAAGGCATTATGATTTAAAGACACTTTTAAATAATACAATGAATATTCTTTTAATGTTCGTAAATATTTTTTTTTGGGTTGTGTTCAAGTTTGTTTCTCCGGATTTTGCTAATGTTTTTTTGAAGGAAAATCTTATGAAATAAAATTTGAATTTCTTCAAAGTTCGAAACACTTCTGTCAGTCCTTATGTTGATGAACTTGATTGGTAACAAAGTTAAAATGAAAAGACAATATAACATTATAATGGAATGAATGCATAAGTTTTTAATATAATGATTAGAGTTAATAAATATTTTGTAGACCAAAAATAAATGAAAGCTTATTTATATTCATGAATATGATCGATTAAAATAAATAAGATTTTGATCATTTAATGAAAATTCAAAAATTGAATGTAATATTTTGCAATGTTCGAACTTCATGAATCGATGATAAACATGAAATTTTTAAAGTGTAAATTACTGTTTGAGAAAAGGAAAATGTAAAATCAGTTCTTAGAGATTTCTAAAATGTGTGTGATATAATAGATGTTCACCATAAAAACTTTTGAATATAGACAAACGAGAAAGCCTTTAATTGAAGAACACTCTGCAAATCAATTCATTATCAAGCGCATTTTGGGATAGAGTGTTTTGAAGAAATAAACGGCCAATATGGAGCACCCCATTACACAAGCCATATTCAAAGAATTTTTCAATAAAAATCACGTTATCCAAAAATTACTTTATAGCGGCATTTAATGAACACAAAAGCAGAAAACCCAATTTCAAAACGAGTAATTACTATTACAAATTATTTAAATCATAAATATGAAAATAAAATCATTTTCGTTCACAACAAAATAAATAAAAAATTTTTGATTTATTGTCAAATGCGCATTAACAATAATAATATTCTCAATAATCGAACGCGTTATCCTGTTGACAAGTAAAGTTAACGAAAGCACTTTGCGTTGTATTATCGATCAGCGACTCATCCTCGAGCGACACCATTGCCTCTTCTCTTGTGTACTCTGGCTCGAAGTTTGACGTATCTGTTTCGGACTTAATCTGCGGTATCCACTCGGGCTTATACTGCTTATTGTAGACCTTATCGAAGTCCAAATCGCCGAAGAACGGGTGACGCTTAATTTCGTTTACGTCGTCGATTGCTCCGATTCTTTTATTCGGGTCTTTACATAACAACTTCTCGATCAAATCTTTCGCGTTCTCGGAAACAAACTGTGGGTAATTAACAGGGTTATATAAGATCGATCGGTATAACCTGTTCGTGTTCTCGTCGAAGAAAGGTGGCAAACCAGTGATCATTTCATACAACAATACCCCGAAACACCACCAGTCGACTGTCTTAGTGTACGGCTGTTGTTGGAGCATTTCCGGCGCTAAATATTCGGCTGTGCCACAAAAAGTTGTTGTGGTCGCGTCTTTGGAGTTCATGTTAGTCTTAACTAACCCAAAGTCTGTGATTTTGATGTGACCTTTGGCATCGACCAGAACATTCTCAGGTTTTAAGTCGCGGTATAAGATCCCTAAGGAATGGAGATGCCCTAACCCTAAGAGGATCTCGGCTGCGTATAGTTTGGCACGTGATTCATTAAATTTGCCTTCTTCTTTGAGACGATTAAATAATTCACCTCCAGGTACATAGTCGAGAATCATGAAGATCTTGGTCTCTGTTTGGAAGGTGTAATGGGCACAGACTAAAAATGGATGTTTGGCTTTCAATAAGACTTCTTTCTCTTTAAGGGTTTGCTGGACTTGCTCATACTCGGCTAAAAGACGCTTGCTCATGGATTTCATGGCATATAATTGGTTGTCGAACTTGCATCGGACTAATTGGACTTTTCCTGATGTGCCTCGACCAATTACACGGATAAAATCAAAGTCATCAATGGAAACTTTCTTTTGTTGAGGTGCAGGTGATGTTTTTGCTTGTGGCTTTGAGCCTGATTTCATTGCATTGATCCATTCTTCAGCTTCTGATTTGGAATTCGCAGCTAATAAAAAGGAACGAATACCTGGGAAATCAACTTTGAAGGTGAAATGCTTCTTGTCAGGATGAATTGAACCCACTTGAGCTTGTTGAATATCAAAAGAACCTTTCTCTTTGCCATCTTGTTTGGTGTAATAATAAAGACGATTGTCCTTGATGACAAAGTAGTTCTTCTTCCAGCTTTTTATTATTCCGCTTTGCTTGGAGAGGTACCCTTTTTTGACAACTTGCTCGCTCATATGAAAATAACCGTTATTTGTGTTAAAATTAGATACAAATTTGTCACAAATAATTATATCGTTATTTCGGAGAAATTGTTCACAAAAAGGACATGATAAAAACTCTAAAACTGCACATTTCATTCACATTTTTTAAAAAGATATTAATAAAATTTATCCTCTTGGTGATATTAAGATTGCGTAGAATATAAAATAATGTAATAGATTTCAAGATAAAAGTTAATATGACAACGTTTAAGTTTACCTAAGTAGATTTTGATCATAAATGTTGATCACTACAGTTTACATACCTTTGAAGCTTATGAGTTATTACTTATTTAAAATTAAATAAAGTATAATAAAAAATAAAATAATAATCTGCTGATAGAAAGGACGATTAATTTCGATTCAAGTCGCGTTATTGACTTTTTAAGATATTTACACGATAGCTTTGGTCATAAATATACCCTGAAATCATATTTTTAAGACAAGCCTGATATGTAAATTTACAATTTTTTTTAAAAAAATTAATATATTTATTCTTATCATAATATTTGATGCAAAACAAAATGTTTACTTCAAAATTTTTTACTTTATGTAATCTTATATGGAATTTAGTTATAATATATCAAACCCTGAAGCAAATCAAATAAGTTTACATCATGAATGTTTTTCTGTAATTTCAAATTTATTCGAAAGAAATTATAATTAGGAAAGAATTTTCACGAACCAACTTACTATGACATTTCAATATAATATTCTATAAAATGTTTTTCATAAAAAAGAAATTCCCCGAAACAAATCGTACATTAAAATTTTAGACCCATAGGATTGCAAAAAAATGTCTTTAAACATAATAAAGACTTAAAATACAAATTGCTTTTTATGAGAAGTAAATTTTTATTCTCAATGAAGAGAACATGTTCACAAAATTTTTGCCATTGACGAAAACGTTCAACATTTTTATTTTTTCTGAACTTTGGCAATATTGACAACAGCGACCAATAAAATCAACCGCCAGTTTTGATAATATTAACCGATGTGTCCCACGTTGATTTTCACTATCGATAGTGCTTTACACAACACAAAATTGAATTAAATCCCCGGAATGTGATAACTTTTTGATAGAAGCATTCCAGAATCTTAAATCCCCAAAAAAGAAGCTATGAGCGACGAATTAAAGGTCAGAATTCAATGGCTACCCGGCGCAATTTTACCAGTAGTAACAAGGTATTCTGCTACGGCTGCCGACTTATCAAATCTTTTACAATTTTCATGTTTTAACAACGAAAAGGTATATTTGTTTCACAATGGAGAAGTATTAACACCTTCAATGACATTGCAAAGTCAAGGTGTTCATAAAGATGATGTTATTGAATGTAAAATTGTCAGTCAAGTTGATAAGTTTGGTCCTATCCTCCCACCAGAACGACAATCAATTGCACGCGAAATGGCGCGTGTTTTGGATATGAGGACAGACATGACTGAACCAACAAAAGATTTCAAAAAGTCAGATTCAAATTCTTCTTATTCAGACTCAGATTCATATAAATATTTGATGGATGATGACAATGACTTAACTACAGCCAATGACATATCATCAGAACCACTTCCTATTATTTGGCAAAATGATGAACAAGAAAACATTCAGTATCGAAACAAGACAAGCATTAAAAGTGAAGCACAAGCAAGTCCAGAAACGAGTAAGGGAATAGAAAAAAACATATTATGAGTGAAACATGTTTTATAATAAATAAATTTTGCTTTTCTCTTTTTAAATTAAAAAAACGTATTTCAATTGAAAAAAAACCGTTTATATATTGAAAATTTATCGTACGAAAAAAAATTAAAAACAACAAAAATCTTTAATTACCAAAAATCTTTAGATTGACAAAAAACAACGCTTTATTAAAACTATAAAAGTTTAATCTATAATTACAAAATTCTTGCAATAATTCAATTTATGAGATTACATGGGATACATATCGTATTCTTCTGGTGGAGGAGCTAATAAAGAAAATAAATGTGTTATTAGCTCTTCATCAACTTCACTTTCGGCCACTATATTGGGTCCATCATTTTTTTCAAATTCTTCGATGAAAAGATTTCCTAAGTTTATTGAGTTCATTTTTCCCCAAAGATCAATTAAAGCTTTAATAATTTCAGTTTTTACATCCATTTGATCACTTTCAAGAAGATCGAGTATGATTTTGATAGATTTACACAAAAGTGGCACTAATTGTACACCTGAATTAATAATTATTACAAAGATTTCACTGGCTAAAATTTTGGTTGAAAATGACATATTTTTATTCTCAAGAATAGCATCGAAAATATGAGCATCGTTAAATATGTATATGAAATCAAGGCTTTGCCTGCAAAAATCACGTATGAATGAAAGTATTTCACTTTGCAATTGAGGTGATTCTTCGTTACTGAGTATTTTAGTAAGTAAAGAAGGTTGACCAAAGTTGATCCACAGTTGTTTTGCGGCTTTAGTGTCAATTCGAAGAAGAACAATATGAAAAATGGATATTGAAATAATCCTAGTGGTTTCATCATTTATGGAAAATTGGGCTTGAAGCCAAAGAATAAGCTTGACAAGGTATTTTTGATTGTTTGCATCAATTATGAAATTGGTTGGAGAAGGATATAAATTGAAAACATAATAAAAAAGAAGGAGAAAATAATTGCTTTGAGCTCTTAGGTCAGCGTTATCAAGAATTATTGCGATTAAAGGGATGAAAAAATTATCAGCAAAATCAAATTTATTGCGAATAGCAAATAGAAGAATGGAAGCAAATTGAATTGGTGCCACAGAAAAATTATTGATAATGAAATCAAGGTATGGATAATCAAAAACATTTTTATAATCAAAAATAATATAGTAAAATATAGTCACGAATTGTTGTTGAGCGTTGAGAGGAAACGAAGGAAATATTGGAAGGATTAATTGTATAAAATTTAAATCTTTGAGAATATTTGTGATATTTGTCGAATATTTTGCTAAAACATCAATAAAATGGAATGCCAATGAAACGATTTCAGGAATTTCGTTGCTCATAATAATTTGTATGAGATTTGGAATAACAGAATTTTGAATAATTAAATTTCTTATCATAAAATTCCCATACAACTTGATATCAGGAATATCACTTAACGATTCCCCTATTTTATCATGATCATTAGAATTGAACCCGTCAATGAAATTCATAATCTTATTTTTTAAAAATTCATAAAAGCCATCAATATCCATTTGTGGGGCTAAAGGCTCTATCTGTGTATTGTCGTCTAAAACTTTGCTTAGTTCAAAATCGATGAGCTTTCCCTTGTATGTTGACATCTTTTTAACGTTCCTGTGACTTTAGGTTCAAAAAAAAGAAAGTTTGTATATTTAAAGTGTTATTTCATTATTTTTTTTTATAATTTTATAATCTTTCCCCTCACCCCCTTAATAAAGTTGATACTATTTTAACTTCATACAAATAATTCGTTGGCCAAATGTTTTTATTTCTCTCATCTAGAAATAAAGTAACAGACCAGTATGGACAAAAAAGCATTAAAATCATTTATTTATTAACATTGTTTATTATGAAGGTTTCATTTGTTAGTAACAAGAAGATTGACACTTTTTTTCAACATACTATTTAATAAGATGTTTTTGTTTCTACTAAGCTTTATTAATTGTTCATTTTATGAAGTATGTTTCAAAACATCAGAAGGTGTATGTCCAGAAGATATTGAAACAATAAGTGATTGGACTAAATTTAAGGAACAAGAAGGTTTCAGTAATTATCGAATTTACATTATAAGTTCGCCTAATTTACCAGCAAATGTTAATACAGATAACGTGGATAAATGTATCAATTTAGAATTTGTCGGTAAAAGTTCAAATTCCTTATTAAAGATCAAAATGAAAGAAACAATTCATTATACATTTGACTCATTAAATTTCACTGTGATGGGAGAACAAGGTGAAACAGATAACATGAACGCTAAGTCATTGACTCTGATTAATTCAAAGCCAACAAAGAAAATTTCTCTTAATGCGAATAGCCTTTGCACAGATGGTTCTTATTTGGATTCTTTCAGTTCCATCTCAACTTCTAATCTTTCATTAACTTCAGAATTAAAATCAACCCAAGAAATTCAAATGACCTCATTTTACAAGAACTATATTTCAATCAATGTTGACAAAGATTCTTTTAATCTTAATTTTACAAAAACACAACTTAAAATACAAAATCAAGATTCAACATTATCATTTTCTTTTGTCAACCAATGTCCTTTCCAATTATATTTCAATAACGTTGATGGAGATACAAAATTATCCATTACTGACATTAATTTACTTCAAAGTCAAGAAAGTGATATTCAGATTTATTCACAATCTCTTGATGTTACATCAACAACTTTAGATACGCTCACTCCAATAAAGCTTTACATGGACCATCTTGTCGCAAGTTTTGAAAATAGTTGTCCAAATTATCTTTTCTCATTCAATGATCTCCCTTCCGAATCCACATCATCATCAAAGATATCTATAAGTTCTTACAGTCCAACAATTGGCGAAATCATTGTTGGAGAAAACCAAAATGTTTTACTTCCCTCGTCACTTTTTGTCACAAATTTGACTGGAGGAAGTTCAACGATACATGTAAAGAATTTAAATGCAAAAGTGCTCCGAAGCTCATGTGATGAACCAACAAAATCATTCGTAATTGTTGATGAAGGTACTACAACAATTGACGAAATAATACAACTTTCAGGCGATCTTACTCTTACAAAGTTTAATGTTGGCAATGGTTTTGAAGGAATAATTATTCCAATTGAAGATAGTTACTCACTTATTGCAGCTTACACAATTAATGCACAAGAGTACGTTGGTACGAAGACTTTACTTTATGGTTTTAAATTCTATAACGATTTTAATGATTTTGATTTTAATCAAGTAACAACATTTTCAGAATCAGACAAGAAACTCATTTACTCCCAAACCGAGGTCCTTAAGGAAGGAACCTTTGATCTTTATGAAGATCATACAATTTCAAGTTATGACATATCATTATCATTTGATGGGCAAAATCATGTTTACTTTGAACACAGTGCAGATCTTTCATATGTTTCTTTAATAGTATCATATCCTAACTATGACGGAGAGTTTGGAATTAACAATTGGCAATCGCAAATAAGAGATGTTACCAAAGATGTCACGTTCATAATCGAAGAACCCATTAATTCCACCACAGCAATCGACATTGAGAACCAAAACAAGATTGTTTCAATGAAGTTTATTGGCGTTCCTACCACCGAAACGTTACAAATTCACGTCCAAAACATTGGAAACTTTCCGCGATATTTCGAATCATCCGATTTATCCATAAATGTTATTGATGCTTCGCCGTCTATTCGTGGCGTTACACATACTATAACATTAATCAGCACAACAATTTCGAAATCTCTTTCTGCAACAAGTTTCAGCAAAATTGAAGCAACATTTGATTCACTTTCATCTTTTAACTTTGAAAATGCAACAAACTCTGTAATAACTTTGTACCCACAAGAGAATGCAAATATAATTCGTTTCGAAAATGGTCAATGGGAATTTGGAAACACAAAAAAACTTTCGAATTCTCTTCAAAACAAAATAACTATTGATGGTACACATTATTCTTCACTTCAAATCGATATTGCACAATCAACTACATCTTATTCTGCATTAAATGTAGTTAATGTTAATGAAATAAGTGTTTCTGGAAATTGGTCTATTGTTCATGTTCCGGCTTTAATCATTCAGAACATCAAAGATGAATCAATTTTGATTAACGATCATTTTTCAACCGTCGTTCCGATAACTTTTTCAGACGAAATTTCAGACAAAACGGTTTACTTCGATTCAAATTTGAATGAGCTTCAAATCATCGACACTTTTCCATACGATGAATTATCATTGAATATGTTAACGGTCAGCAATCGTGTAAACCTCAGAATTCCAAAGATTGATGTGAAAGGAGATATAAAAATTTATGGAGAATTAGTGATTGACTCAGTAAATGTTTCGAATGAGGCATCACTTGTAGTCAACGATGCAACCGTTAGTTCTTTAATGATGAAAGGAAAAAGTTATTTAGATTCACCAGGAACATTAATTAAATCTGTTACAATGGAAATGAACTATGACTTAACTCCATGCATTAGTAACTTCCATGATGATGAAATTACAACTCTTTCACTATCATCAAATTCATCAAAATCACAATGGGCTGAAATAATTTGTGGCGGCTCAGATTTCCAATGTAATGCATTTGTAGAACGAGCATTTGTCCAACGAGACATTTATAGTTGGAAATGCATCCAAAGAGGAACAGGCCAATGTCTTTCGGTGGACGTTAAGATAAAAAGTGACGAAACTTCAGGAAACAATAGCAAAATCGGATTGGCGATTAAAATAACAGTTGGAGGACTGCTTATCATTGGCGTTGTTGTTGTTATATATGTGTTTGTTGTGAGGAAGAGAATGAACAAATATAGTAAGATTAAAAGCGAAGATAAGGAAGAGTTGGGATACGAAACACTTTGAAATAAATTAGTTTTACGAATTGTTTTTTGTTACTATGTAAAAGGTGATGAAGATGCTTTGATTTTCAAAAATTTTAATAAACTTTAATTCTAGATAATTTTGTTTTTCATCAAAAAATGTTGTAAAAGGAAAATATATAATTTTAACTTCATTTTGTAATTATGGAAAGTGGGTATAATTTGTTAGATTAGTTATGTTCAGAAATTTCATTCTTTTCCAAATAATTATATATATTCACTCTAAATCATACAATATGTTGAAAATATATTCTGATTATGTTCGATTTTAATGTTAAAAAAAGATTGACATCATAAAGCCATTCTGAAGCAGCTCACTATTATTTTTCATTACAACTAGTAATAATGTTGCCAAAGCATGATTTAAAAACCGACAACCCCAATATGAAAGGAGGGATGAATATTAATGATATAAATTTTTTATTGTTTTATTTAAAGTTTTAATATTTAGTCATATTTTTTGGTGTTTATGATTGACCATCTTTAAATGGTCATATAGAAATAGTTAAATTACTTATTGAACAGAATGGAATTGATATTAAAGCTAGATGTATTTAATATTTAAATTATTTAATACCTGCATATGATAATCCAGAAGTAATCGAATTACTTCTTGAGCAAGAAGATATTGATATTAATGCCACAGATAATATTAATATGTTTTACATGATATTTCAAAATAATATTTGGAAATTATTTAAATTATTTAGAACAGCTCTTATCTTAGCATCTTCAAAAGGTCATACAGAAATAGTCGAATTACTTCTTGAACAAGATGGAATTGATATTGATGCTGAAGATAATATTTATTTTAACAATATAATGTTCCAAAATAATATTTGGGAAACATTTAAATTATTTCAAACATCACTTATGTTAGCAAATAAAAAAGGTAATGATGAAATAGTTAAGTTAATTAGTGACATGACTTAATTATAATAAAATCCCAAATCGTTAAAGGAAATAAAAACTCAAATCGAGAAAAACTGATAATAAAACATAATTAACTCAATATGGGATTTTTTAGCCAAAAAAAAAGAAGTTCATTTTAAAATATTTTTAAAAAGAATATTCCTCAATTACTGTGTTTCTTCTTGTTGAGGCGATGGTGTTTTTTCTTCTGAAACTTGATTTACATCTGGAATATATTCGCCTAAATTTCCAGTTCCAGTGTTATCTACAGGATGATTATCTGCAGTATGATCTTTGAGGCACCTAACTGTCCACTTCCTTATTTCAGAGAAGTTATCTTTGATCGCTGGATAGTATTGTGACATTGCGCTTGAAAACTCATTTGTTGTTGAAACTGTCACATACCCACTGTTTTGGAACATTGCATTAATTGAAGACTTACACTTTGATATAAGAATTCTTAATTGTCTTGTATTGATAACAACTGAGTCATTAATCCAACCAATTCCACAAACAAGGGATCTTTTCCAATCATCTTCATCGCCTCTTAATATAAATGATTTTATTGTCAGCAAAATATCGTTGTTAATAGCTTTGGAATGATGTCTTCTATGTTTACAAGCGGAAGAGGCCAATGTGTTTTGAATCTTCAAGTAAGCAGCCTTGTCAACGTCATTGATTAAATCCCAAAACATGGGGATATTCTGTGAATTATCAGATTCCATCGCCAAAATTCACCGTTTTATTCAAACGGTCATCAAAAGTGACGACAGCCGAATGCACTTTTGAATTACAGTTCAACCGTTTACTTCTTTATGACGACAGAAAGCAGTCATTGATATTTTGACCTTATAACTAACTAATAAAATATAACATTACATTTGATTTTTTTCCTGAGAATTCTCGCATTTTTGGAAATCATCAAGACAATTTCGAGATATTTCTATTTTAACATTTTGAATTCATTTATCAGTTGTATTGAATAGATTTTACGGTTATAATTTTGCTCGCTATCGCCAAAATTTTTTTGTTGAATTTTACACATTAGGTAGTTATTATTTATCAGAACGAGATATTGTTCTGTCATTTCTGATTTTTAGTTAAGACTTATCGCGAAGAAAAAATTTTAGTGCCTTTAAGTCCTTCAAATATCTAACAGACTTAGTTAAAAAACCCTGAAAATTGCTAATGTGAAAAAACAAAAATTTTTGAAAATTGCCAGGATCGATTTTAATAAAACCTACAAAATGTTAAAAAGTTGCTATCAGTTGTTAGTCAAAAACAAATGATGGAGTCAATTTTTGCTTCCAGAATGTTCAGTATAATATGCATTTAAAAAAATTTCATTGGATATCAACACAAAAACTGCTTACAAGCTCAAAATTTTTGTCTATGTACATTTTTGTTCATTGTAAATATTTAAAATTTAACATTTTTTCAGCATTAAACATTACATTATATCCATTGTTAGCTTCATTTGAAAAAAATTTAAACAAAGCTAAAACAATTTGAGATTCATTATCATTCCATATTTCATAAGATATTAAAATCGATTTAAAACCAAAATTAAAGCAATAAACTGTTTACAATCCATTATTTCATAATATCAAATATCAAAAAAAGAAATTAAAGCAATAAACTGTTTACAATCCATTTCATAATATCAAATATCAAAAAAAGAAATTAAAGCAATAAGCTGTTTACAATCCATTATTTCATAATATCAAATTAAAAACCAAAATCAAAATAAAAAACTGTTTATATTCTATTAGCAATCCATCTTATAATTTTATTAGCATCTCCGCATGCCAATATTCTATCATTTAATATCTGAATATTATTAATTTTAAACTTCGCCTCCAGCGTTGAAGTTTCGTTCGGTTTTAATGTGTTAAACATCACAACATTTCCATTATCAGTACTTATGACGAATATATTATCGATTGAAGAAATCGAAGTTATTCCACATCCCAAATTATATATACAAATTTTCTCAAAATTTTTCCGTATGTCACAAATTCCGGCGACTCCGCCATTCGCGCAAAACACTAACATTCCATTCTTATGATCTACTTTCAAATGTGTCACTACTCCCCAATCTTTCTCTAATTCGATTGGCATGATGAAATTATTCAACACGTCGACAACAAATAACCCGACAACTGTTGATATCGCTAATAAAGTGTCACTATTTAGCCAAGCAATCGCAATAATTTGATGTTTCATGTCAATGGATATCGCAGGATCAGAGCACCATTTGCTCGAATCGAAGCTATATATGTCGATATAGTTCGAACAAATTGCAATTCGCATTCCATTGGTCGAAAATGCTGAACATGAAATTTTCCCATGTGTTAAAGATTGGAATGTGTACAAGTTAACGCCCAATTGTTGGTCATACAACACACAGAATTGTGTAGAGACAGCTAAAAATAAGTGAAAGTCTGGATGTGGTATTAATTCGAAAAATTCAATTTGTTGTATCGTCTTATCAAACTCAGTCACTTCGATATTTTGTGGCCCTTTGATTGTGATCTTTAAAACTTTCTTATTAGCGCTTACAATCATGTTCTTAGGATTTGATGGCAACGCGAAGAACGTTTTCAACTCATCGAATTGTATCGGCAAAACTTCAGACGAACCCACTGAAATTAAACCGTTTCTTGAAATTGGCGGTATTCCGAGTTTTTGAATTGAGCTTTCCTGAATACTTTGAAACAGGTTACGGTTATTAACGTGCTCGTTTTGTATTAAATTTATTAAAAGATTTTCATTTTGAGTTAAGTTCTCATGAGGCAAAATTGAAGGACAATTTAATGCTATTTGATAATATTTTAATGATCTTAACATCGAAGCGAATCTAATATTAATTAAATATTCTTGCCAATTTTTATCACCATTTTGAGTGAAATATGAAGATTCATTTAAAAACTTATGAAATATTAATAACATAATTAACAAACGATTTCTTTCTAATGTCGAAACGTAGAAAATTGGGTCTTGTGAGAAGCTAATTAATAAATGTGGAACTGAATCAGGGAAACGAGGCGACGTAAAATCGACGTCGAATAATGAACAAGATTTATAATCGAGTGTATTATAATCGATTATTTCATTCGTTTTACTTATTAATTGTAATAACAATGAATGTAAATATGACCAAAGAGAAACTACAAATGATCCGAATAAAATGGAATGAACAAATCCATCATTAGGTAATGATTTAATTGTTTGTGAATCAAGTGATATTTTCTTATGTGAATCAATCATAACAAATAAAGATACACATAAATCAATTAGTTGTTTGGGCGTTAATGGTAATGGTATTGATCGTAAGAATTGGATCGAACAATAATCAATGAATAATGATAATTGTTCTTTGATAAAAATTTGGAATTTGTTCGGAAGCTTTTGATAATTATTAATATATGTATGAAAATGTAATATACAAAAACTAATGTCTTCTTCTTCATCATTAAGTTTATCATTATATAATAATTGGAATTTTTCACATTGATAAAATAGAAATTCATTAAAAATAGTAACTTTTTCTTCTTCTTTTTCATTAATAATAACTTTTTCTTCTTCATTTTTATCACTTTTTTCACTTTTATCACTTTCACTTTCGGAATCTGAACTCCAATCACTTTCATCATAATCATCATCAATGTCCCAATTATTAGCACCGCCAAAGTCAAATACAGAAGTTGTCTTTACTTGTTGTATTGGTTCCATTATTTCTTTTTCAGATATTTCTTCTTCTTCTTCGACTTTATTTTCGACTTCGAATGTTGATCTAACAAATGTATATGGACATTCATTGAAATGTATTAAATAATTCGCTAAAGGTATTAATCCATCGTTTAATAAATTTGATATTAATTCGGATAAAATGTCATTTTTCTTAGTAATATAATTATAAATTTCATATAATACAATTCGACGATCTCCGAATTTCGAAATATTTTTATTTTTATTCTTTTCTAAAATTACATTTTTTAATAATATTTCATTATCATTATTCTTAATTAAGTTCGAAATTATTATTGGTATTATATCATCATTCCATTTTGCATCTTTTAAAAATGTTATAATATTTTTCGAGTTATAATTTGACTTTTCTACTAATCTTAAAATCAAAAACGCAGTTAATAAATCATGCATTTTACCAGTGATGACACTTATACATGAATTAATATCATTCACTAATAAGAATAAAGCTGCAGCCATTTCATAGTTTTGATGAGATAATGATGAATATGCATTCTTTAATGCACTCTTACGCCATTTCTCTTGTTTAAAATCATGACTAAAGAAATTCGAACGTGGTCCATCACCTAAAACGTTATATAACTTTGATATTTTTGATTGATTACCCATTGCTATATAATATAAAGCAACTAAATCAACTTTTTGGAATGTTTTCCAAGTGTTTTCTAATGCAGACTTAACAATTAATTCTAATAAGTTATGTTGATGAATACAAATAGGGATATAAAACTTAGATAAATTAATCGTATTAATAATTGGTATTAAATATTTAATAATTTGTGATTGACGTGAACTAAATGAACACCAAATAACTGATGAAGAATTTGGACTTTGATTAATAATTGATAATAAATATCGCATTCCAAATAAGTCAATATCTTCTTTAATTGATAATAACTTTTTGGAATATTCTTGAAATTCATTTTTACTTGTTTCGGGTAACTTTAATGCATCTGGAATTGGATATTGATTTGGTATCGCAGGGATTTGTTGAGGTTTATAATTATTTAAGTTATTAATTTGCGTAAATTCTAATAAATAAAACATCGTCGATTGAATTACATCAATTAAATTTTCATTTAAGTTTATAATATCATTGGAATTTATTAAATAATTTATGTTATTTTCTTCATTGTTATTATTTGTGATTGGTTTCGGTAATATAAATGAAGGAAATATTTGGAAATGATTTTGATTTATAATTAGAAAATGATTTATGTCACTAATTATCATATTTGTAATTTTATGTTTTGATGAAATTTTTGTTATCTCATTTGATATGTGATAAATGTTTTCATTATCATATGCATAAAGTTGTCCACTTAATAAATTCTCATGACAATAAAAACCTTTTAAATTAGAGAATTTGATTTTATGTTGAAGTACAAAACATTCATTGATATTATTCCAAAATTCAATTTCATTATTCGAATATATTATAAACGTCGAAAATGAAATTGATAAAATTTTTTCGATTTTTCCTTTTCGTTGTTCACATTTAATAACTTTCATCGATGGAAGTAAATATATAATTATTTGTTCATTATCATTTAAAATTAATAAAAATTGATTTAAATATTCTAATGAAAATGAATATAAATCAATTTTCTCATTAAACTTAAATTCGTTTTCGTCAGATATTAAAGAATAATTTGTTAATATATATAACTTTTTAGAATTTTTTGCATAATAAAATGATTTAAATGAATCAAATTTAGGAAATTTGAATTCGTTTTTCTCTTTAGTTTTCGTATTATATGAAAATAATAAATTTTCTTTTAAGTATATTAACTCATTAGAATTTATCCAAATTGCATTTCCAACCAATTTATTTAGCATAATTGGCTTCTCATATGGGCCAAGTATTGGCCATATAATGATTATCCCACTTGAATCAAGTGTAAAAAGCCAATTTGATAACGGCGCAAATTGTGATTGAATAATTGGTTTATCATGGAAAAGAAAAGTCCGTGGTTCCCTAGACACAATATCAATAGAATTATTTTCAATTAAAAAGGCTTCTGTTCCTAAATTTGTTCGATATGCAGCATATAATTTCCGTTTTTCATTTTTCCCTAAAAGGGGTAATTTTGGCGGTTGTATCGGCTGGCAATTTTCGTTTATTTCAATTTTATGGATTTTGTTTTGGCAGACAAAAATGATTTTAGTTGGAACATGCATTTTGCTATCAATTAAAAAAGGATAATGTAAAAACATACCCATTGTTGGTACTTTAAATGAAGATGTAATTGAAAATGTGGAAAATTGTGAAAGTTCCCAAATACGTAATATATAATCATTTGTAATTGTAAGAAAAGCAGGTTTTGATGGATGAAAATCAAACATAATAATTGGAGAGCTATGACGTATGACAGTGGTATATGAAGGAGAAACAGAAAATACAAATATTGTTACAAGAGTTTTGAAATCATGTGATGCTAAAAGAGATGCATCAAAATTAAAGCTGCAAAAAGAAGAACTGGAACAAGCTTTGTTACTACTAGTTCCAAAATCAGAAAGAGAACATTTAAATAATCCATTTTTGTTTGAATAAAAAATATCTCTACGAACTGAATTCCATGCAATGCATGTAGCAGGAGAACCTAATTTAATTGTTTTTGTATTTTGCCAAGTTGAATCTTGAAAATGCCAAAAACAACAATTTGATTCAACATCACATGATATAATATCGCATCCGTGATTTTCAAATGCTACGGTACAGACATCGCTTTTATGTCCGTTTAATATCGAAATAATTTCTCTTCCTTCATATAAAACAATAATTAAATTTGAAGATGAATATGCAAGAAGAAGACCAACTTGAACATCTGAAAATGAAATGGAATTTGGAAATTGAGAATTATGAGAATAAGAAAAATTTACTGGTTCGATTTGATCTAAAATGGCTTCTTTTCCATCCATTTGTTATTTTTGACATATATTATTAAAAATTTCACTGAAAATTTTTTTTGGCGCATTATAAAGAAAAACATTACAATGAATTCTCAATTTCGCAACCATTTCTACGCTTACGTTAAAGCAACGAAATGAAAATTTAAATTTTATATTTATCGATTTTTATTAATTTCAAAAAAATTACTCAGAAACCATAAAGTGTTCTGCCTTGGCGCTTAAGTGCATAAACAACATCCATTGCTGTAACTGTCTTCCTTCTTGCATGTTCTGTATATGTGACTGAATCACGGATTACATTTTCAAGGAAATGACGAAGAACTCCACGAATTTCTTCATAGATGTCACCACTGATACGCTTGACACCACCACGTCGAGCTAATCTTCTGATAGCTGGCTTTGTAATACCTTGGATGTTTTCACGCATAACCTTCCTATGACGCTTAGCACCTCCCTTACCGAGACCTTTACCACCTTTTCCTCTTCCGGACATTTATTTTTATGGAATGATCATTTCACGAAACTTTGGCGGCAAAGCAAATTTTAATGCCATTATGCTCCAATATATTTTGAATGAATTTTAAGTAATCAACTTTTTGACATAAAAGTGCCAATAAATTTTTGCTTTTGTTCTAAGATCTTCTAAATCATCATCAAATTCTATTACCGACAATTTACACGATTTTCAAACTTCTTGGGTTTCTATTTAATCATACTTAGGGAAAACTATCTTGAGAAAAACAAATTTATTTATTAAAAAACATGTTTCACTCATAATATGTTTTTTTCTATTCCCTTACTCGTTTCTGGACTTGCTTGTGCTTCACTTTTAATGCTTGTCTTGTTTCGATACTGAATGTTTTCTTGTTCATCATTTTGCCAAATAATAGGAAGTGGTTCTGATGATATGTCATTGGCTGTAGTTAAGTCATTGTCATCATTCATCAAATATTTATATGAATCTGAGTCTGAAGAATAAGAAGAATTTGAATCTGACTTTTTGAAATCTTTTGTTGGTTCAGTCATGTCTGTCCTCATATCTAAAACACGCGCCATTTCACGTGCAATAGATTGTCGTTCTGGTGGGAGGATAGGACCAAACTTATCAACTTGACTGACAATTTTACATTCAATAACATCATCTTTATGAACACCTTGACTTTGCAATGTCATTGAAGGTGTTAATACTTCTCCATTGTGAAACAAATATACCTTTTCGTTGTTAAAACATGAAAATTGTAAAAGATTTGATAAGTCAGCAGCCGTAGCAGAATACCTTGTTACTACTGGTAAAATTGCGCCGGGTAGCCATTGAATTCTGACCTTTAATTCGTCGCTCATAGCTTCTTTTTTGGGGATTTAAGATTCTGGAATGCTTCTATCAAAAAGTTATCACATTCCGGGGATTTAATTCAATTTTGTGATAAACAATGGACCATTGGAAAAATCAATTCGTACGCACTGAAAATTGGCGGTTGATTTAGGTTATCTGTCTGGCAAAAATTGACAGACGATCACTCAGAAAAATATAAAATTTGAACGTTTTTAGTAAAAATAACTGTAAATCATCCTTTTATATGGAAGGCATATTTCGTTTTGAAATGAAAATACTTATAATGATATAACTCAATGATTTTATATCTTTATTTCATTAAGGGCAAAATTTTACGGGAAAAACATTTTTCAAGGATTATAAAATGATTGATTAAATCTTAAACTCTATATCAGCGCTACATTTCGAGATATTAAATATATTCAAATTTTCATATTTCCTTCAATTTATCAAGTAAAAAAACATTCCTTGATTGCGTGATAGAAAATCAACTGATCGATGCCATTTAATTTTTAAACAAATAGTCCTTATCACGATTAAATTTGTCGTATGTTTCAATATTTGCTCAAAAAAAAAAAAAAAAAAAAAATCTGAAACCGTTATTATACTTATTAAACGTTCTACA
Organism: Histomonas meleagridis; assembly: GCF_020186115.1. Taxonomy (NCBI): domain Eukaryota; phylum Parabasalia; order Tritrichomonadida; family Dientamoebidae; genus Histomonas; species Histomonas meleagridis. The sequence goes on from NW_027150923.1 coordinate 1,015,174, forward strand.
TTAACAATAAGAATTTTTTGCTTCTTGTTACCATGATCTAATATCTCATTCTATGCTTTTGCATTGATGGTTGCTGCGTATGCGATACTTTATTTTTGATCAAATTTCAGTTTTCAAATAATAATGCATAAATATCCAAAACACCTTTATTTTGTTATAGCACTAACTGTTCTATGCGAATTTGAATCTCAAATTGCTCTAACATATCCAAACAAAAGAAATGCTGATAAATTATCAATTTTAAAATCACCAACAAAAAACAATTGTAAAGAAGAAACTTACGACATTATATATCACACTTATCAACAAAATTCATTCCCATTCACAATATTTACACATTTGCGATATCATTTTATTACATTTTACTTTGGGGCGCCCTAAATTTTCCAGAATGGAAAATCTTTTGGCTGAACTCAATGAACTTCTTAGCCAAAAGAAATTACTTGAACCAGAGCAGCGAATATTACCATATCTCTTTCAATTTGATGAAATCCTTCAGTCCCAAAACAAGTTATCAGATGCATTGTTTGAGTCAATTGAACAAGTTCTCATCAAATGTCTGAACATAAACAATGGAACACTTTCATTCCAATGTTCCATTATAATTGCAGAACATTTACTCAAGTTATATGACGGAGATCGAAAAATCAAAATATGGAATTTAATCACATCAATGACCACAAATCGAAACCCGCCCATAATATTTGCGACTGGTTATACGCTTAAGTCCATTGGTAAATATTCCAAATCTGTAACTCCCGGAGTCGTCGAATGCATATTAACACTCCCTCCATTTGAGTCCTACGGATATTTCCCACACGCGTTTTGTTTAGTCGGATGTTTTAAAGCGGCGTTGAACTCATTAAAAGGATATTCAGTTCGATGTTTTAATTTTGCGAAATATCAAATTTTAAATGGAAATGAACCAACGAAAATCATTTCGCTCAAACTTTTACGGAAACTTTTAAAGACAAAAGATATATCAATTCCCAAAATAATTCAAATCCTACAACAACTTTTCACTAATCAAATTTCACCGTTTGTTATTGATGAATCAGTTTATGTTATTTCGAAATGTGCAATTTCTCAAATCTCATTCACAGAAAAAGAAAATTTAAATGTTCGTAAAGGGGTGCCCCATATTTTGAATGCTTTACATGTCATTTCACAATTTCCGCAATTTTTCGATCAAATTTTAAGTCGTTTTCTATCGTTACTTAAACCAGAATTCATTCACTCGATTCGAACAGAGCTTTTCAATTTCATCATTAAATATAATATTAAATCGATTGGTACATTAGTTACATTACTTGGTTCAGATGTCCGTTCTGAATTATTCAATGAGATGGCCAAATATCAATTGAATTCCATAGAACATTTTGAAGTGATGCGAATGTTATCATTTAATTATGAAACATTAGCAGAAGTAACAGCACTTGCGATGCAACTTACTACGAAAAGAGATAATGCATCGCAAACTAAAGGCGCCGAATTTTTTTCTGATTTAGTACAAAATGATATTGAACTTTCATTAATGTTTTTAAATACTTCGATAACATATTTAGCAAATCCATCGACGAAAAATGAAATATATGGAATGTCAATAGTCTCTGCATCGATTTTATCATCTTCGACAACAAATCGAAATGGATTAATATCTATTGTCGAAGATAATATCATAAAATTCATCAAAGAAAGTTGGAAATGTAATAACATTTTCGATCCTATTTTTAAGTCTTCTTTTATATTATTAACGAGTTTACCGAAACGATTTGTGATCAAAAAACATATAAACAAAAACATTAAATTATTCATTGATTATATTAACAAAGAAAAGAATAAAAAAGATATTAATGTCAATGAATTAATCGAAATTGCGAATTCAATTTCATTATTTTTAACTGTACATAATAAGTTTTTGGATATAACATTGGAATTCTTTAGGTTAATTGTATCAAACACTTTCATACAAAGTTGGATGAATAAGTTTTGTCTCTTTTTAGTGTTTCCAATTTTGAAGTTAGAAACAGACGAATTAAATAAAATGTTTAATTGCATTGGCGAATTAATATTAAATTCGAAGCCTTCGAAAACATTAATTACATCAATGGTTAAGTCACCGTTAGTTACTGAAACGCAATTATTATATTTAACAAATGATAAAATTAAATTGTATCCAATTTTCACTGAAATTACATCAGAAGATTTAGCGAATTTACTTATGAAAAATTTTCCGAATTTTTTCATGTCAATTTCTGAGCAATGGAAAATACAATGGATCAATTGGTTAAATAACATATGTAATAATTCAATTATTGCCGTAGTATTAGTAATGACATTAATTAATAATGAAGTTACGCATAAATATATCAAAAAGTCGATAATTTATTCTCTTTTGAAATTTGCGTTTTCGATTGTTAATGATATCGAACTTCAATTAATTGCTGAATGTGTCGCACGAATATCAGCGATTAAAAAAGGAGTTGTTCCAATTATTATGAATTGTATTAAAGGGAAAAAGAATAAATGCGTCTGCTTTATATTAAGTTCATTATTTTCATATGTTAAATTTACAGATGATATAATCATTGAAGAAATTATTGTATTAAATGAAATATCAAATACGAATTTAATATATTCTTTACATGCGTTATATAATTTGTTTAAATATCATTCAGAACAATTAAAGAATTTACCATTCACTGATTCACAACTTAATTTTTTGTTACGTTTATTATGTAATAATAAGTCAATTAATCCTTATAACTTATATTATATAGTAAAATGTTTTAATGTTTTAATAGTTACAATTAAAGAACGAATTTTACAATCGAATTCATTAGAATTACTTTTTAAGATTATCTTGAAATTAATTTCTTCTTATCAAAACCCATATTGTTTACAGTCATTTTATATGTGTTTATCAACGGTATTTAAAGAATTAAAAATATCTCTTAAAGAAATTAATATAAAATATCCATCAAGTAAAGGAATACCTTTGTCATGTCAAATCGAAGCATGTAAAGCGTTTTCGAAAATGATCAAATTAATTAACTTCGTAAGTGATTTAGATTGGTTAATACCTAAAGTATTATTATTAATACAAAGAACTAATGATAAAAATGCAATGAAATTTATATGTTCAATTGCAACGAATTTTTCGAAATTTGCAAATCCAAACAAAACAAAAATTAAAGAAAAGTTATTAATGTATACGAAATTAATTAAAATTTGTGTTTCTAATGGATGTTTACCTGAAACTGGTAATGTTCGAATAGCTTCATGTGAATCAGTTAAAATTTGTATGCTTAAAACTACAAAAATTATTCTTCCAATTATAGCTAAAACGAATCCATTATTAATTGAATCAATTGATGATATTATAACAATTTTAACACATTCAATCGAAAGTCGAAATTTACATTTACAAAATATCGCAAATCCAATTTTGACCCAAGTGATTGAGTTATTTAAAGATAAAGAAGTCAATGAAGGTACACCAATATTAATACTTTATGATATACAATTTTTATCTTGTGTTAAATTTGCTTTTTCTAGATTTGACATTTCTGATTCTTGTGAATTCTTATTGACATTTTTGGATTTTCATATGAAATATATTAATGAAAAAGATAATTTTGATTTCTTTAATATATTTGTTAAAGGGATTTCTGAATGTGTTTCTTTGACTCCAAATTATTTTGCTATTGCTTCTAAGTTATGTATTATTTCACAAAAAAATGAGAAATTATTAAAAATTATTCGTCCAATTCTTTCTAAACTTATGAATCAATTTTCTAATAAAATTATAGAATTTGTAAATTTGTTGAAAAATGAAAAAGAAATTAATAAATTCGAAAGTCTTTTTTCATCAATTTTTTCTGATATAATTTGTTCATTTATTTGGAGTCAATATATATTAAATGAAGAAATAATTGACATAAAACAATTTTCACGTTTTTTGACGCAAATAATTGAACAAAAGAATATGAAAAATTGGTTAATAATTTCATCAATTAATGGTATAATTACAATACTTAAATATTTACCAGAAAAAATATCAAATAAAACAATTTGTAAATCAGTTTTTCTTATATTTAATTTATATCAAAAGAAAAATTCTTTAATTAAACCATTGATCATTGACTTTTTAATATATTCATCAGCTGCAATTCAAAAGGATAATATTGAAACATGGAAACAATTAATGATATTAATGAACGATAATAATTTTCATCCTAAAATTATGTGTTATTTAATAAAGAATTCAAATGAAAAAATAATTTCGAAATATGCATTAAAATTAATTGGAATTATAATCGAAAAATTTAATGAAAATTTATATAATTTCGATGAAACTATTTCACTTTGTATTATGTTATTTTATGTTGCACCACAATATAACTTTGATTTCATGGTCGGAATAATTCGAATGAAACCAAATAATGAAAAAATTCTTCAATTTAAATTCGAATTTTTACATAAATTATTAATATTTTTGGCAAAAGAAAAGAATTTAATTCATTTTCATACATTATCTAAATTCATTTGGGAATATTTTAATTTTGGTGGAATGAAATTATTAATACATTTCATAAGGATATTTCAAGAAGATTCAATGAGAATATTAAATTCGAAACAAATGAATAAATATTTGGAAGATATTTATGATGATTCAAATTTAATTTTCGATTTTACAAATTTCGTTCAATTTATTCTTAATGAATATGAAACTTATATTGATAATTTGGATTCATTTTTAACTAATGTTATAATGTTTTATTTTCGTTGTATATTACAATATAATGAAAAAGATTCAATTATAATGGAATCAATAAAAATAATTCGTTTGATATCAATGAATTCCGGCCCTTTAATACGAATAATTTATAAGTCAATGGATAAAGAATTCCAAGAACAAATAAATAAAATTATTAAAAAATTCATAAAGAAAAAGAATAAAGGAAGTAAAGGAGCAGATTTGCAATTCTTCGGTGCTAAGAATTATGATAAGAAAAGTCAAAGTAGTGACGATGAATGGGAAGATTTGATTGTTAGTAATGAATAAATAAATTGTTAATAGTCTTCTTTTGGTTGTAAGAAAAAATCTTTTTCTATTACTTCGGGTAATTCTTCTATAAATGTTTTTCGAATTGTCCCTGTTCGTGTTGTCATTATTTTTATTATTTCATCTCGTTTATGTGTGTCTTTAATAAGAGAACTAAATATTTTGGTTGATTGATAGTCAGGATCCATAGCTAATCTTCGCTTTTCTTCAATAATTTGATCAAACTTTCGTTTCATTGGTTTAGTGTTTTCAACTGTTTTCCATATAAATTCGGCCGCGTGCTTAGAAAATTGTTCAGGTGGAAAACAAACAACAGCTGATATCTTTGGTGGGATTTTCATTAAAAAATGTTTATATTGTTCTGATTCTTCAACTGATATACAAATAATTACTATACAAATTGGAAATGATTCAGACATTTTTTGTACTTTTTGTACACCAATGTCATTTAAATGGTCTGGATAAAAAATAGAAACTGCAATGCTTCCATAAAAAGGAAATAATAAGTCTGATGTAATTGAATCTGATTCACGAAATTTTTCCCCTTTTGGACATATCAACCTCATCTGCTGTACAATTGAACTATTCCAAAAAAATGTGCTAACAACAACACTGCTCATTATGAAAAATAGTTTAAGCATCAAAGTTTTGATGTGATTTTTATTTGAAAAGTTTATTTATTACTAACGGTTTCCCATTCATTTATTCCTATCGTTATTCGGTCACTTTTTAAACAATGTTTTCCTCTCTTAATCAATTGCTAAGTTAGTCCCTTTATATCGCCGAACTTTTTTCTCGGGATGATTGAAGTAATTGTGCAATTTCATTTCTATGATAACTTAATGCTGTATTAAATCATTCATAAGTGTCGCTCAATTCTCTGATCAAATTAAAAATTTTATTGTAAAGATATTTCATATAATTTCTTCACTATGTATTACAGCAATGCACAAAATTCTTCACAACGTTTTATACCAAAGCTGAAGCAATTAAACACATTCGAACTTCTCAATTGTACTACAAAAATGTTTTAAAACGACAACTTAGTTGGATTGCTTTGTTTAGTCAACATCATTAAACTTATCAACATCAGCAGCATCGGCTGATTCGCCATCGTCCTTCTTTTCGGCTTCTGGTTCTACGATTGGTGGTAATTCTTCGAGTTGGTCAGCTACGTCGAGTGCGACTGCGACCATTCTATTGATTCTTGCGCTGAATCCTGCTGGGTTAGCGAGCGTGAAGCCGGACGACAAGAGCGCTGTGTCCCAAAGCATTGACAGCATGTCCTTGACCTTTTCTTCTGATTCGTTCTCCAATTGGTTTGCCAACTTCACAATGACTGGGTGCTTTGCGTTGATTTCCAATGTCTTCTTCGGTGTCATGTACGATGACATTGTGTTATCTCTGAGCGCTTGTGCGTTCATAAGCCTTTGGAAGTTTGCTGTCCATCCGAACTCGCCGGTAACGATTACGCATGGTGTGACGACGAGGCGCTTTGACACGACGACTTTCTCGCAGTCGGAGCCGATGATCTCCTTAATCTTTGTGCATGTTGGCTCGAACTTCTTCTTCAACTCTTCGAATTCGGCCTTTTCTTCTTCTGTTTCATCGATTTCGCAGTTCTCCTTTGTGATGCAAATCAACTTATGGTCGGAGTATTCGCGTAATTGTTGGAAGCAATACTCATCGATTGGGTCAGTTAAGAATAACACTTCGATTCCCTTATGTCTGAAGTACTCAAGCATTGGCGAGTTCATGACTGCTTCTTTAGATTCGCCGGAGATCCAATAGATGCCCTTTTGGTTCTCTTTCATTCTTTCGATGTATTCGTCGAATGATGTGAGTTCTTCTGGTGATTGTGTTGAGTTGAAGCGTAATAACTTGGCAAGCTTGGCGCGGTTTTGTGAGTCTTCGTGAATGCCGAGTTTGATGTTCTTGGAGAATTGTTCATAGAAGATCTTGAAGTCTTCTTTGTTCTCTGCGATTTGGTTGAACAATTCGATTGCACGCTTTACAATGTTCTTCTTGATGAGCTTGATGATACGGTTCTGTTGGAGTGTTTCACGTGAAATGTTAAGTGGTAAGTCATCAGAATCAACAATACCTTTGAGGAAGTTAAGGTACTCTGGAATGAGGTCTTCGCAGTTGTCCATAACAAAGACACGACGGACATATAATTTGATGTTGTTGAGCTTCTTCTTTGGCTCGAATAAGTCATATGGTGCACGACGTGGAACAAATAAGAGAACTGTGAAGTTAACATCACCTTCTGTCTTGAAGTGCTTGACTGCAAGATGCTTCTCCCAGTCATTGGAAATGGATTTGTAGAATTCGGCATACTCATCATCAGTGATTTCAGATGGATTACGAAGCCAAAGTGGTTTGTTCTTGTTGACAACTTCCCATTCGTGTTCAACTGTGGTGATCTTCTTCTTCTTTTTCTCGGATTTCTTGCTTTCATCTTCAACTTCTTCAATCTTATCTTCATCTTTCTTTTCACCTTCTTCTTCAACCTTCTTTTCGCCTTCGTCATCATCGTCAGTGACTTCTTCTTCCTTTGTCTTCTCAACATAGAGGTAAATTGGATATCCGATAAATTCGGAATGCTTCTTGATAAGGTCCTTAAGACGCTTTTCTTCAAGGAATTCGGTCATATCTTCCTTAAGATAAAGATCAATACGTGTACCACGGATAAGATCTTCACCAGTTGTATCACGTCTGATTGTGAAGTTTTTGGCCTGCTTCTGATTCCCAAATGTATTGGTCATCATCTGTGTGGTGTGATGTAACAACAACACGATCTGCAACAAGGAAGGCGGAGAAGAAACCGACACCGAATTGACCGATAAGGGAAAGATCAGCACCTTCTTCAATGGCTTGCATAAATTGACGTGTGCCAGAGCGTGCGATTGTACCAAGGTTGTTGATTAAGTGTGATTTGGTCATACCAACACCAGAATCAATGATTGAAAGAACACGGTTTTCTTTGTCTGGGAGAATCTTGATGAAAAGTTCCTTTTGATTACCAAGGCGTTCTGGGTTCTTGAGGGATTCATAACGGATCTTGTCGCAAGCATCGGATGCGTTAGAAATCAATTCACGTAAAAAGATTTCTTTGTTTGTGTAGAATGCATTGATGATAAGGCTCATCAATTGGTTGATTTCAGCTTGAAACTCAAAGCTTTCAACTTGTTCACTCATGAAATAAAGTGAAAACGGTTTACTCGGCCACTTTAATCCTCAGAAATAAGGTGTCCGGCCACTTAGCGGAATGGCACTTTTTGAACGGAAAATAGATATTGGGGTGCCCTAGAGCACTTTTAGAGTTAAGTAAAGGTGTGAATAAAAATATCTTACTAAAAATTAAATAAAATTTTTATAAAATATCTTATAAAATGACAATTATTTTAGATGGTTTTCATGGTTTTAGAAAAGAATTCTATTAAACATATTAATATTAGAGAAATCGATTTCATTTTTTTTTTTAATTTTAAAATGAATAGATGTCAGCAGATATTTAATATTATTTGATTATAATGATATCACTCAACTTTACAAAAAATTCATTACAATTCCTATTAACTAAATTTTTGATTTGAATAATTTTTTTGAAAATCATTTTTTTAATTTCAGATTATAAAAACATATGATTTTTGAAATTAAATATAACCTTAAATATTATTCTTGATAATTTTAAAATGAATATCAACTCTGGATTACAAAAAAATTTAGCCAGATAATATTCTCTTGAGAATATTCTCCAGTGCATTATAAATAATTCGCTTAAACCAAAATTTTGATTTGCGTCTTCATTTTCGAAAAATGTATTTTTACATGAATCTAAGGGTTTTTTCTGAATAATAAATTCCATTTTTTTCCCAAATAACAAAAAAAAAAAAAATAAATTAAATTAAACTAATATTTTACTACATACGATTAATAAATGGTTGAAAGATATTTTTGTTTGAAAAGTGTATTTAAATTTGGTCTCCTTCCTTAAATATTAAAATTGTATTTACTCTCTTGAAAATCTTTTGCAAATGGATCATCTTCAATATTGGAGAAATCTATAACATTCTTCATTGAAAGATCATTATTATTAATATCTATCTCATTTGTAAATTCATTAGTACTCTGTTTTTTGTTACGAATGCGAATAAGTAAAATAATAAATATAGAAATAAATATAATTATCGCAATACAAATACATATAATTAAAATGGTTTCATTTTGATTACTATTTGTCGTGTTATCATTTTGATTAAAAACTGTATAAAAACCTGTATAAAATATAATATATGATGAATATTTAATAATTATATATTCGTAATATATAAATTCAGTTTTAAAATAGGAATATATTGAACCAAACATAGAAATAGATATAGTATTAGTAAATATGGATTTAGAATTAATTGTTTCAGTAATTATTTGCGTATAAATCAATGTATTTATATACGTTGCTCCAAACTGTAATGAAGCTGTAAATGTATTTGAACTAGAAAATGAATTTGACATAGTAAATGTATTTGACATAGTAAATGTATTTGATTTCGTAAATGTACTTGATTGAGAAAATGTATTTGAAAAAGTTTCGGACTGTGTATATGTATTTGATTGCGTAAATGTATATGTCGGCCAATTAAATTGATTGCATTCCTCAGTAGGTGTTACTTTTGATATGAAAAATGTACCAAACTTTTCATTTTGATATAAATCAGATGTCATGACATAACTTGTTGCTATCCTATCAAATGCATTCAATGCAATCACAGCTGGTTCTTCAAATCCTAAAAAATATATACAGTGCAGACGACTACATTGAGTAAATGCACCTTCTCCAATTGTATTTAAATTTTCACCAATGATAAGTGTTTCCAATCCACAACAACTAAAGGAATAATTTTCAATATGTATGACAGAATTTGGAATTGTAATATTTGACAATATCCTACAGAATGAAAAACTATAGTTACCAATTGTTTTTACATTTTGACCAATAGTTACTTCCATTAAGTATTCACAAGAATAAAAGGTCCCGTATTCAATTGAAGTAACTAAGTTTGGAATTATTAAATTTTGTAATAATGACTCATAAAATGCTTGTTGTCCAATTGTTATTACATTTTCACTGATGTTAACTAATTCTAATTTGGATTGACAAAATGCATAATCACTAATTAATGTAACTGATTTTGGCATATCGAATGTTTTATTCTTTATTCCAATTGGACAACAAATAATTGCAGTTCGATTTTTGTTATATAATATTCCATTAATATCATTTGAATAGAAATTATTTTCATTTGATACATTAATAAATTGAAGTTTAGAACACTCATGGAAAGCTTTTAATGAAATTGAAGTAACTGACTTAGGAATTGTAATATTTGTTATTCCGCTCGAACAAAATGCCTCATCCTCAATTGTTGACACATTTTCACCAAATAAAACTAATTCCAATTTAGTACATCCATAAAACAAAGAATTACTGATTGAAGTAACTAAGTTTGGAATTTCAATTTTCTCTAATGAAGCACACCAACAAAATGAGCTTTCTCCAATTGTTGTAACTAAGTTTGGAATTTCAATTTCCGCTAATGAATCACACCATACAAATGCATTGCTCCCAATTATTTTCGCCAATTAAAACTGTTTTGAGGTGATAACATTGGAAAAATGCATAATTTCCAATTGATATTACCGAGTTTGGAATTGTTATATTAGTTAATAATGTGTAACAAAATGCATAATCTCCAACTTTTTCAACAAAAATTGGAATTTCAAATGATTCATTGGCGTTTCCTTGTGGATAAGAAAGAAGTTTTGTAAAATTTTTATTATATAAAATTCCATTATTATCATTTGCAAAATGTTTATTTCCTTCTGATATTTTAAAATATTGAAGGCTGGCACACGGATAGAATGCTGATGATGAAATCGAAACTACTGAATCTCCAATCTCAAGTGAAATTAGTGAAAAGAAAAAATGGAAAGTATCATTATCTATTTCTTCAGCACCACCTTCGATTATAACATGTTTTGCACCATTAAAATCATTTATTTGTTCATATTCAGTTGAATTAGATATAATAAGTGTTCCAGTTGTTGAATTATATATTTCAAACGATTCTGTAAAAAAGATAACAAAGAATAAAAAAAGAATTTTATTGTTAAATTTTTCTTTATTTTGAATATTTTGAAAAGATATCTTCAAAAAATTATAAATCATATAAAAAATAAGGTTTAGTAATATACGAAAACAAAAAGAATCTTGAACAAATCTATCAAATACGAAAAATAATTTTTTGTACATATTTAAAATATGAGTCAATTGAGATGATAAATTGTTAAAATGTCTTATTAATTTATTAATGAATAAAGACGTTAACTTGGAATAATGAATTGCTAAGAGTCATAAAATAAAGATTAATTTGTTTCAAAAATAAATCATTATAGAATAACCGAAAGATATTACTATGTCTTGCGGCATGACAAAAAGAACGATTGTAATAAAACAAACTTATTGTTTTGTGTGAAATTGATCGATTGTCAAATTTTGTATTTTGACATAATAAATCTTTAGTGAGCATTGGCATTTCTAATTCATTTGGTATGGTCAGGAAATAGATGTGTGTTAAAAAAAATAAATGACAAGGAAGCATTTGAGCAATTTGAACAAATTTTCAGGTCAAATCGTGAAATTCTATCCGACTTTTTGACTATTTTGCACTTATAAGTGCTTTTCATAGAGGAAACCTCCGTTTTTATCGGTGTGCTTTCAAATGAGTTTACTTTTTTGAATGATATTCTTTTTTAAGAACCTAACAACGGTTATTTAGCGGTAGTTACCATAAATAATAAAAAAGTGTCAGCCATGAGATCGATAATAATTTGGTGAAAAAGTGTAGTTAAAAATTTCTGGTATATTACTCCCCACGCATACACAAGTGCAGAAAATAAAACAAATAAATTGAAATATGCTTTAATAAAATAAAAATATATATACATTAAATGCATGATCACCAATTGTATTGGTTAAGTTATTGTATCAACCTATACATTTTGAAAATGCATTACCACCAATGTCATTACAACGAATTGTAATATTAATTCATGAAATACATTCACATAATGCAATATCTCCAATTCCATTCTGATGTTTCTGGAAATTGGTTATATTCTAATTTTTTACATGATGCAAATGCTCTGTTTATTGTTTCAACTGAATACATTATCTTTAAGATCTCTAACTTCATTAATCATAGCATGTTCTTAAGAACTTGTAATCATTCGAAAAATCATCTGAAGCAAATTGAGAATTTTATATGTTTCATTATATGTTTTCATTGTATTAACAAAAAATGTTATAAATAAAATTGGAATAGCTCAGAAGCAATTCACATATGTGAACAAAGCCATGTGATATTCAAAGAACCATATTAAGCAGCAATTGAAATTTCATCAAAATTATAACTTTCATTATCTTTATGAAAATATATTAAATCATTTTTAGGTCTTTGTTTTCTTAAGAGCGAAATTTTGTTGTTTCGTAACTTTCTATAAAAAATTACAATTATACAAATATTATTTTAATAAAAATGATTTACTTTGTAACACAAAAGACGAATGAAAATAATATTTATTCCTCTTCTCCTTCTATCGGTTTCCACTTATAACCGGGACATAACTTTGCATTTGGCAGTTTTTGTATCAAATATGACGTGATCGGCGACGCAAGAAGATATGCCTCAGGACCAGAGACGGCGTTCGCCTTTTTCTCCTTCTTTTTGGCGGATATTGCCTTAAGGATTTGTACCCATGGCGAAGATGGCGTATCTCCTTCATATGAAACTGATGGATCTTCTTCCATATAAACTCTAAACAATGGATTTGGTCCACCAGTATCAACAATTTCACTTATCCATGGAACCCTTTGAGTTACATCTTTCATAGAAGTATGTAATCTCAATGATTTGTATCCAGCTGGATAAATATATCTTGCACTAGAAAATCCTTTTCGATCATATACTATATGTCCTATGTCAATTATGGATGAAGTTTGTGTAATGGCTATAGGATATTTAATGTTATCGCCAAGTCCTTTAAGACTTTGTAATGAAATGGGCTTAACGGGCGCGTCGAGACGTTTAGATTTGCGGGGCGCCCCAAAGGAGGACGTTTTCTTTGAATAGGGGTGCTCCATATAGTCATAAAGTTTGTTGATCCGTTTTATGATACTATATGGATCAGTTAAAAATGATGGTGGTGATGCTCCTTCAAATGTTGAACTGATATCTTCGTTTTGAATGATTTCATTTAATGAACCAAATCCAGAATGTAATAGAGATCTAAAATATGTAATCTCACACTCGGGTGTCCATTTCTTCCTCATGTTACGCCAATTTGGAGCTTCTGTGAAGAAAGTAATAAGTTGTTCTTGTTCAGGATATTTTCGGAATATTTTTCTGAGTTGTGTCATTGCAGCAACTCTTTGTGTAATACGAATAGCACTGTTATAAGGAATGTCGTTACCAATATCCGGGTTATTACATCTTTCAAGGAGATCTTCAACATATGATTTGATATCTTCTGGTGAACATTTAGCAATTTTACAGCGTTTAGCAAATGATTCGTAGTCTTTCTCTCCTTTTTCGTCCTCATCAATTCCAAAATTAAGGATATTTGTAATAATAATTTTTTGATTTTGTTGAGATAATTTATGAGATCTTTGGGAAACAGTTTCTATGACCTTTTCGTCAGTCATTTGTGATTTCTTTGATGCATCACAAAGATGTATTGCTCTATCAATTAACATTTTCTCATCAACTCCTTCTTGTAAATGGTTAAACATGTCTGCAAGTTTATCTTCCAAAAAGCCTGGTGTTCTATCATAGCAATTCAGTCCAAACTTCCATGTAATATATGTTAACGCTTTGTCATACTCTTCACTCCACCAATCAGTGAACGCGGCCCCCCCTAAACGATAGCCTTGAAAGTCACTCGAGTTAACGTTCGCCTCAAGTGCCGAGTTCAATGAAAAAAGTGACTCGACTCTTTTGAGGAGGTTTGAACAATGTTTTTTCAATATTCCCTGGAAATTCTCTTTCCCGAAAACTGTTTTTGTCATAAATTCATAATCAGCTTCTAATGATTCAGTAACACCACTAAGTTCTTTAGCTTTTTGAAATCCATGGTTACCGTTACAAACCGCCAAAAACCGTAAAAGTATTTGCGACACTTTTTGAATAACGCTCTTCGGCAAAAAGAGACCGTTTATCTGTTGTATTATATCCCATCGTGAATACCCAATTCGGAATAAACCTCTGAATAATTGATTTCTTTGGTGTACATTCCATTCAAATTTTTCATTAATTTTTGGTTGTTGTGGTTCAAACATTTGGAAGTCATCGTTTTCATTCATATTATTCCAAAATGTATTTGAATCAATGTTTTGTATAATGTTAACTAAAGATGAAATTGTTTGTTCAGTTTTTGCGTTATTAAGTAATTCATCAGGATCTTCATTTTCATTAAAGTTCGAATGTGCATTTACATAAGCAACTTTCATTAACTCATCCGCTTGTCTTTCATTAAATGTCGAACTTGTACATAAGTTTAATAATTCTTGTTCACAACAATCTTGACATTCAAGTTGATATATTGATGTAACTTTAAATATTGGAGCGCGTGAGTTCCGATGTTTTAAGATTAATGATCTCCAAATTGAAGTTTCGCCATCGAAAATCACAACGCAATTAAGTGTATCAATAGGTATAGTTGATTTAGTATATCTTGGATTATATAATATAATGTTTTTATCTGTATTATCTTCTTCTTCCTCGAATTCAGATGATAGATTTATATATTCGATTTCCATAGTATCTAATAAATCAATAATTAAATCTAAATTAGAATTGAATTGGGTGATGATCAAAAGCCTCTGAAAATTATTTTGACAAGATTCAATGATTTTCTGAAGAACAGTAAATTTTGTCGACGATAGAATAAAATCTGGTGATTTAAGTAAAAATTCAACTCCGGAAATTGTAAATGGATGTGAACATAAACGTAAAACATTTTGTGCAGCCATTTGTAATGATTTGGAATGTTTTGATAATACCCAGTTACAAACTTTTTTTTGAATATCTGATAATGGACAATTTATATATTGTATTGGTGGGACAACAAATGATGAAATTCCATGCTTTTGCATCTTCTGAAATGATGGCTGTATTTGAGTGAGAGCTGTTTTTGCTGATGATATACAAGATTTAGAAAGTTCATTGTTTTCTCCATCTTGAAATAATGAAATTAAATCATGAAGTTCTGAACTAACAGGTGAAGGATCTGTTGGTGCAATAAATATCTTTTCACGAATATGAAAATCATGTAAGTCTTTAAATACTTGAGTTATATTTTGACTTAAAATGATAGCAGAACGATAGAAAACCGTTGATAAAACGGTTTTGTCAGCCGATAGAATTGATGGGGTTGTAATTACAAGATTCGCATCAAAAGTCACATTATCATTCGTAAAAAATAAGGATTTAAGACGATCTCGTGAATCTGCACTGCCAGTGTATATGATGGGCAAGAGCTCTGATACATTTTTAAGCATTTTGTTAAGTTGTGTTAAATGATCAGAAATTATTAGATATGGACCAATCTCTTGTACTTGGGTTTGAAGAATTTTAAGGAAGGAAATACATGTTGGAAGGCAAGGAAAGTCTAAGTAATCCCTAATAATTATGTTATTACATGTTTGATGACATGTTAATATTTCATTGAGAAATGTGATTTCACGTAAAGAAAGATTCTCATATGAATCTAGTGAAATAATTTCATTAGGAGGAGGTACATCAATATCACCCTGTTTGAATGGCATTTGGAATGATATTCTTTTGTTGAATAGTTTTAGTGGTTCACCTCCAACATTTGTTTCCCATGTGCCATCTTCAACAGGAAGCCCATACCATATTACAAAATACTTATCATCTTCTTTCTTAAGAATTCTATCAATTTTTTTATATTTTGAATCATGGTATTGTCCGCTTGGACCATCAGGCTTACTATGTGCGTATTGACTTAAAAGAGCTTTGCTTTCTGGGTACTTTTCTAATTCGTCTTTTGATATCCATTTTGATTCTGAAGAACCTTTTTCATCTATTTTCATAAAATATTCGGTTTGGCCATCTGCGCCTTTGCGTTCTTGGAGAATTTTTTCGTATGGGCATCCACTGTATTGATTTTCAGACATTTGCAAAGTGGAATTTAAACGGTATTTAATTAGCACTTTTTAGATAAATATATCAATAAGGAAAAGTGACATAAATAAGGCACCCCAATTATGGTCTGTTTTTAACCGTTTGATATTTAAAACATTTTTGGCATTTTTAACATTCATTTCATTTTTATTTTATGGAACAACATTTTGATCCTGTTAAAATTGATAATGTGAATATATCAAATTTAAAGGAATACCTGTATACATGCAAAAGTAATCCTCAGTATTTTCAGGTTATACTTAATAATAATCTATTTTCATTGCCTCTTGAAATTGCAATTTGTTATTCAAGCAAAATCTGGTCCCTATTGAAAAGTAATCCGGATAAACGTAAAATATCCTTAAAAATTAATTTTCGTGATTCCAAAATTATTCAAAAAATTATTGATATTCTTACTGATAAAGATGGTCAGAATTTAGAAATTGAAGTAGATTCTTCTGATGCTCTCTATGACCTAGCATTATTTGGTAAAGAATTTGGATGCCCTTACTTCATTACACCATTCGAAAAGTATGCTTCATTTGAAATCAGCAATAATTTAAGCGAAGAAAATGTATTTAATTTAATTGATTTTATGGATCTTTTTAATCTCACTGATAAAGAAGACACACTTCTTACTTTTCTTAGTGAAAACTTTTTCTCTCTTGCAACAAAAACGTCATTTCTTAATTTTTGTTGCGCTTCGAAAGCAGAACGAATTGAAAAAATTTTAGAAAGTCCAAAGTTATCTTTGAATGAAGAAGAACAATTACTAGATTTTCTTATTAATCTTTGTAATATGAAACAAAATTATGATCCGCCTTTAAAATATGTTAAACTTGAGTATTGCAATCTTGAATCTCGTAAAAAATTTAAAAATTATTTGATGGAGAAAAAGCCAAATATTTATAATTCTATTAGTAATGTTCTTGACTGTTTATGTAATGAAGGTATTCAAACACCAAAATTATCTTATTCCCTATTGCAAAAAATGAATAGATATAGACCTTTCATCAAAATGAATTCAAACACATCAATACAAGAACAATATATACAAAAATATTTACAAATCATTAATCCAAAATCATATCAATTCCTTTATCCAAGCGATGATAGTACTGATTGTAAATTTATATTTAGTGTTATACTTATTCCAGGAAGTTACAAGCTTGAATGTGTAGGTGCAAGTGGAGGAAAAGGTTTCTTCAAAAAAGGTGGAAAAGGTGGATATTCATGTGGTGTCCTTTCAATTGAGAAAGAGACAGTTCTTTATTTACTTATTGGAGGTAAAGGCAAATCTATTTCAGGTGTCCAAAATGTACAATGTCCTGGAGGATATAATGGCGGCGGTAGAGGTAATACAGGAAGTTATGGATATGCCGTTGGTTCTGGAGGTGGTGCAACTGATATTAGAAAAGACAGTCTTGGCTTAGCTCAAAGAATTATTGTAGCCGGAGGCGGTGGCGGCTCTGCTGGTACTAATAGTGGAACTGATGTAATTGGTGGCAATGGCGGTGGCACAAATGGAGCAAGTGGAACTAATAATTACGCTAATGGTGGGACACAATCAGCACCAGGTTATAATAATAGTCATAATGGTGCAAATGGAAGTAACAATTGCGGCGGCAATGGAGTGCCAAATGGTAGCTACTCAGCCGGTGGAGGCGGAGGTGGTTATTATGGTGGTGCTGGCGGTTATAATGGTGGTGCAGGAGGCGGTGGATCAGGATACGTTAGTAGTGACCTTGAATCAAAATTTGGTGTTAGCAAAGAAACAAAAGAATTTGACCATTATGGAAATGGTTATATTATAATTACGAAACTTGATTCATCGTTATCAACCGAAACTTAATTTAAAACACTTCTTAATTAAATATTCTTTAAGAGCTTAATTACTTATTTCTAACAAGTTACTCAAAAGAATGGTTGGAAAATTCAATTGTCTTTTTACCTATATTTATAGATACTAATACTATTAGCATTAATTGCATTAGAAGTTCGTTCGTCTTAGTTAAATGTCTCCTGAGATTTTTCGTTTGCTTTGATGCCATAACCATAGAGAGCACCCACCAAAGAACCTGCGATTCCTCCACCAATTGCGCCTTTGTAACCCCAGTGAGATCCTAGAAATGCACCAGAAGCTGCACCGCCAATAGCATTTGTGATAATAGGATTATTTATTTTCTTATTGACAAGACTTTTTGTTGTCATGAATAATGTTGTTGTCATTGCAGCTTTGTATCCTAATATTTCACCATATTTAACACCATTATTAAGTGTTTGATTTAATCTAACTAAAGGAAGTTCATCAATATTTAATGCAAGAGATGCCACTGAGCCAGCAGCAAAACCAGTTCCGTAACCATAAATAAATGATTTTCCAGCGGATGTTGCAAGTTTTTCCATAAATTTTATCTAATTCGACCAAAGATTTATTCGGCTGTTTTTATCAACCGTAATTTTATCATTCAAATTAGCATGGAGCGTAATGGCATTTAATTTAATTCTTTTCAAAAGCAAAAAAAAAAAAATTTACTTATTACTTATTCTCTTTTTAAAGCTTTTGTGAATAAAATAACATAACAAACAATTAAAATTCATTTTTCTTATTTCGTATAAATTTCATTTAATAACAATATATAATTCAATAGCCGTTGTCACATATTTTCTATTTCTTCTTCACGCATAAGTCGATATCGATTCGCCAAATTACAAATTGTCAATTTAATATTTACATTAAATATCCGAAACAGAACAAGTGCTCCGAGGAAAGCAAACGAAATCACGAGCGCCACCACCGAAATGTTCGACAACACCTTCAGACTTTTATCAGCACTAAAACTCATCGGAACAAAATCTTTTCTTTCCATTTTCTGTTTTACTTATAAAGAAACCGTTAAAATGGCAACCTCCAAACGATAGAATCGTTCTTCCAACAAACCAAACTCAATGCCACGTAAACCAATACAACAGTCAGACAGCACAGAGAAACATTGGGCAACGGTTTCCAACGGCATCAGCGACATTCTTGCGTGCAAACAGTCAGATTTACTTTTATCGACTCTTCATACGTCAGTTAGTGCATTAGTTTCCTCATCTCAATCCAAAGTTCTTTCGGAAGGTCTTTCGAAACTTTTAGTTACACATTTTACACAATGGAAGACACAATTATCACAAATCTCAGGAAATCCGTTAGTTAATCTTTTTTCTAATCTCTACAATGACTTTCGGAATTACTGTCTTGTGATCCCTAAAGTATATATGTTATATGACAAACAAGAAACTAATGATCGGTCATTAAATATAATTCGATCGAATTTCTGTCAAATCATTTTAACAGATCGAACACTTTTAAGTTACACAACGCAAAGCATTCGAAAGGATATCGCATCAGCACGTTCAGGACTTGAAATTGATTTACAAAAGATATCAAATCTGATCGACGCGTATTATAGCTTCAAAAACGAAATAAAACTTTTCGACGAATTCTTCGAAGTACTTCAACAAGATACCGACAAACATTACTTCGCTTTCTACAAGAACAAATTTAATGGAAACACATTCCAAACGT
Source organism: Histomonas meleagridis (assembly GCF_020186115.1). Classification (NCBI taxonomy): domain Eukaryota; phylum Parabasalia; order Tritrichomonadida; family Dientamoebidae; genus Histomonas; species Histomonas meleagridis. Next base: position 1,035,080 of record NW_027150923.1, read on the forward strand.
ATTTGCAAACTATTGAAGAACAATTTAAGAAAGAAGAAAACATATTAAAAGTAATTTTCGATAAAAAGGATAAAGAAATATATCAAATCCTTGGAATATGTCTTCAAAGATTATTAGTGTTAAATGAAGACGATTTCCTTTTAGGCGATGAACCTCCAATTAGTACTTCATTAGTATCAAATAATATAACGCCAATGAAATGGCTCGTTGAAACTTATGAACGATTTGATGTCAGTCTTGAGAATGTATATAAGTCATGTGCCAAATTCATATGTAATGAAATGTTAAAGTTAACTTCGAATTTTACAAATGATATGAAAAGTAGTGAAATCACTCGAAATGTATCGGAGTTAATCGAATTAACAAATTCTCTTTCCAATTCATATGAAATTATATTTAATAATAATAATGACGCGCATTTTGTTGTGGAAGAAGAAATTAAGAAAGCTTGGAATGATAAGAGATTTAATATTGTCGAAAACTTTTGTATTTATATAGATACACATATTAGAAATGAATTTAAGAATTTATCAGCTGATGAAAAAGAAAAATTCCCTAAAGTCGTGGCATTGTTCTATTCAAGATTAATCGACAAAAGACTTTTCCAAGAAATTTATAATAGTAATTTGGTAATGCGATTCATTAAAATGAAAGAAAAAGTTGCAGATATTGAGCCGCCTATAATTCAAGCTATTCGAAGAGAGAAATCGCCAGACTTTTGTAAAGGTTTTAGGGATTACATTAAAGTAATACAAAATTCAAGTTCATTAAATGAAAGATTCCAAGATAAATGTATCCAACTTTCGAAGATTAAGTTCTCGCCAATCATTTTTGAAAGAAGAGGTTTCCCTTTAGATACAACTGAAACTAATGATATGTCATCAAAACTTAGTATCATTAATAATGCATTTAAAGAATTTTATTCTTCTGAAAAAACAAATTCTGAGTTACATCTCTTAGCCAACGTATCGACTGTGGATGGGCAACTCGTAATACCAAAGAATCCGAGATCAAAACTTCAAAGAATTTATACTGTAACATCAGATATATTTTGTGCATCAATCATTGATGCGGTCTCGGGGGGCCCGAAAACGTTTAAGGATTTGAAAGACATTTTGAATAACAAAGTTTTGGTCGGACTTTACTTGAAACGGTTATGTTCGGCGTCTTGTCCTATCTTAAAACGAATTGCGATAAAACAAGATGATAAAAAGATTAACGACTATGATAAATTTCAAATAAACCCATTGTTCGTTTATGGTTCATCACATATTACAATACAATCAATTATTGATGAACATAAAAAGAATATGGCTAAAGTTCAACAAAAAGTTGAAATTGATAAGGAATTATCAATTAAGGCGGCTATTGTTCGATTCCTTAAGAAGGAAAGAAAAATTGAACAAAGTGAACTTGAAAGATTAATTATAACAGATTTAAGCAAATTCTTTAGACCAGAACTTACTACTATACGAAATATTCTCAACATTCTAGAAGAAGATGAATACTTCAAACGTAAGACCGAGAAAGATGGAAAGGTTATACTTGAATATTTGGACGCTGGTTTATTTTAAAAAATCGATTTTTTACTTATTATATTTATTGTGGGACTTTAATATTGACTTCCCAGTATTGGAATGGTGGGCATTCGTATGGATGTGCGCTTTTCATTGCTGCAATAACATCTTTGAGGACTGATTCGCGAACAATACATTCAATCTTTGCTTCTTCAGTATGTTGAAGAACACCAGTGTATGGTTCTCCATTTGGATTAGAACGGTATTGGCTAAGACCGTTTGTAGTCCACATGCATGAGTCATATTTTCCAAGTTGACCTGCACCAGCATTTGCTAATGCTTCCTTGACGCGGACAATATGTGTTGGTGGAACTGATACATCAAAACGGTAGACTTTTTCTTCTTGCATTAAAAAAAATGGCGACTGGTCTGACCATTGGAAATTTCAATAAATTGAATGATGAGGTCATTGATTTCAATTGTTGTTGAACCGAAAAAATGAAATATCTATAAAATATATTTATCTTTTTTATTTTTTAAATTCAGTTCACAACTACTTGATAAATTTCATAAATATTTTAGATTGACATTAAATGTTGTTAAAAAATAATATATTTTAAATTAGAAGTTGAAAATCAAATTTTAACTATTAAAATCTCAAATTTTTCTTATACATTCCAATTTTTTGGTTTATTTATTATTTAATTTAATGAAAATAATTTAAAAAAATATACCAAAATATAAAAAGGTGAAGAAAAAGACTTGACAAGCGCTAGGAAACGACCGTTAAAATCAAAAATTATCGGAAATGATTTTAATCTAAAAATTATACTCTGCAATTGTTTTAAGATATCTAATTATGTATTTCTAGATTTAAAAAACGTAATAAAACAAAAATTCTATATATTTATTATAATTTTGATTTCTTAAGCATTTGATCTTCCAGTTAGAACCATTTGTATCATTTTGAAATCAAACAAAAGAAGCTTCATTGCTTTCGACCAGATGTCTGCTTTCGGTGGGTCGAATACAAATGATGTGTTTGCGATTGTCTTTTTCTCGATGTTAATCATGAAAGGAATACATGTCCCGATTTCGCTTATCAAATTCGCCGAGTCAAATATTAAGAAAGAAGCCTCAAAAATCCGCAAATTGGCTTCGTTAAACTCAGCTAAGTTTTCTCCGATAATTTTGATCGGAACATTAAATTTAATCTTTTTGTTTTGGATTGTTATTTCTCCGTTCGGATTTATCTTAAAGTTTTTCGTTTGGATATCAAATTTGGATAAAAATGAGAAAATTAAATGTGATACAAAACAAAGCCCACTATTGTTTTCGTCAATAGAATTCTTACTGTATTGATAAAAACCTATTCGACAATTATTAATTGTAATATAATGTCGATTTGTTGATATACGAAAAGTTAAAAATAATGAAAATCCAAAATTAGGGATTTTTATGTCTTTAGACTGATCTTGTTCTATTGGGTCAATATCTAATGATGGAATTATTGAAGGATCAAAAAAGAATGTTGATTGTTCTCGACTTGTCTGATAATGTATTTGTTGCTGTTTTGGTATTGTTTCGTTATCTTGCTTTATCTGTAATAAAAAAGTTTCTATATTACTTAATGGTAGCTCATTTAAAGAAGAAATCGTTTTTTGCATTATTTTTGTGGAAATTTTAATCTGATTAATTTGATTAGAACAACAAGAAGGACAAAATGGAAAAGAAACAAAATCATACTCTTGCGATTTTTGCTTAATTTCATCAAATATATCCATATATTTCCATTTTGTGTTTACAATATTAATAATTTTTAATTTTTCTTTTGATTTTTTTTGTTTACGCTTTTCTTTAAAAAATGTGGATCCTTTAAAATATACTAAAGCTCCACAGATTGAACAAATGCATAAAGCTTTTTCATTTTCTTCTTCTCCCATTATATGTTTTGAATTTAATGTCACATGTCATTATAAAATCATAAAAACAAGCAGAAACATTAAATTCGAATTTTTTTTTAAATAAAAAACGTAATCGGGCATCAACAAATTGTTATGCTATGAAATGCATTTACAAGAAATTAATTTCATTATACAAATATTTATTAATTTGAACAAATATTCAGATTAAAATATATTAATTAAAAATATATTGACTAAGATACTTAGAACAAGCTGTTGTGTCAAAGAATTTATAACAATTAAAAAAAAATTTAATTTAACATATTTCCAAAAACAGCTTTTAAATTATTTTCTTTTACAAAAACAAAACAAATCATCAATAAAAATTATGTAACATTTCGTAGTTTGCAAAATTTAAAGTTCAATTTTTTTTTATGTTCTTTTCTAATCATGATGATACTTCGCAAATTTTACATCATTTTTTTAATCCAAAAATTGTTATCTTTACTTCTTTCTTCTGCACTCGAAAAGGTTTTTATAGATTAAGGGATTTGGGTTATTATCATAACCATTTCAATTAATTTTATGCTTTGCAAAATTTTTCATCCATTTGAATTAAACTGCAATTAAAACAAATTATGGGCGATTTTGAGGAACAGCTATCAATTAGGAAATTAGCTAATGCATTCAGGTTAATACAGAGTAATAATGAAAAAGATTTGGAAGATGGATTATCAATAATTTTGACGATTTTGACATATGGCGATCCAGATTTCTTAACTTCATTCCCAACAGAGCAATTTTGTTATAGAATTACCAAGATACTTTTGGATTCTGAAAACGAAAAAATAGTAAATCTTGGAACTGCTTGTATATCATTAATTTTAGAAGTTCAAAATCGGTCAATTATATTTTTATTGTCAAACAAAGTCCTCCAAATATTTGCAAATTTAATTAAAAAGGCAGAATGGTCAGAAACAGTCAGTAATTGCATCAGTGCATTAAATTTTATTTCGAATTTTAAAGCATCAGATATTGGCGAAATGATTGGAATTGGTCCTATTCTAGAAGCTCTTCCACTTCTTGACATACCAACACAACGAAAAGCAATGGAAATTATTCAACAAATCACATCAACTTGTTCAATTAACTCCCAAGCTGCCTACCTCCCTAAGCTTCAAGAGCTTTGTAGTCATAACAATCTATTTATCCAGAAAAGTGCTATTAAAAGCATAAATAACATTTCATGCCATGTTAATCCAGATCTCATTTCCGATGACACCATAACATTTCTTTGTAGTTCCTCTAAGTTTATAACATCTCTTATATATCTTTCTAAGAAAATGAATTTCATAAGCAAAATTATATCATCTAACATTGACTTTAAAACTCTTTTAACTGAAGCTAAGACGTCCGACAAGCAATCTCAAATTCTTATTCTTATGCTTAATCTTCTTCCATATACTTCTAAAATGCATAATTTCGAATGTTCCAAACACAACAGGCCGGCGGTTTCCTCTGAATTTGCAAAAAGTGTCCAACCGTTACTACTTCACAATTTAATTGAGAACAATTTATGTCCCAAATTAATACTTTTAAGTCTTGCATCCACACTTGAATCCAATTTATTTGATCTTACTGAAGAAATCATTGTAATTCTTAAGAATTTATCACGAACTTTATGTTCATATGTTTTACTAATTTTAACATATTATGAAAATTCTTCATTGTTAGCGAGTTCACGTATTTTAGAGTCAATGAATTTCTCAACAATACAACCCACACAACGAAATTGGTTTTATAAGACGTATAAAAACATCAGTAACAAAGTATCGATACAAATTCAACAAGAAACAGATTATTCATTATTAGAAACCAATGAAATTATTAACTTAATTCTAAATAATAACATTTCTAAACTTAAATTCTTAAAACTTAATTTAGATCAATTCCTTAATTATGATTATGATTCATTACCAATTGATAACATCATAACGTTAATGGATTTTATGGTTTCACTTTTATCATTTATCTCATTTCCGAATGATTTTAATCAAGAATCGATACGGAAAATGATAAAATATTTATCCAAAATTTCGACGTTTATTACATTATTACCTAATAATGATCGAATATGTATTTCGTTACCATTACATTGTTCAGTTCGTACTATCGAAGGATGGTATAATGAACATGTTAATGGATATGGTGCGAAGAAACTAATTGAAACGTTAAATAAAAATAATAATAAATCATTTCTTCGATCGATAATTAACATCGAAGATTTCCGACAAATATCTACAACACAAATGTCGATATTATATCGCGCATTTCTTGGAGAAGAATATGAAAAGATATATATCACATATAAAGATATTTCTTATGATATTAATTCATCGTTATTTAATATACGTGATAAAAATGATTTAATTTCTCCGAATAAAATATATATTCATAAAGGAGAAATTAATACATTTAATGATAACTTAAATTATAAAATTGATGTAACATTAGAAGGAATTATAAAAATTATAAAATTGTTATCGAAATATACGAAAATAAAATTTAATTCAACATTTAATAAGAAAATTCATGACTTATTATTCGATCCTTTTAATTCATTAAGTGAAAACTCAATTGCAATGAAAGTAATATATTCATATCCATTAATATTTCCATTTGACTTACGATTATTTACATTTTATTTAAGAATTTTAGAGCCGAAACGTTCAATTCTTAAGATAATTAAAGAATTTAATATCCAATCTATAGATTTAACGAATGTACCACAAACTCAAACATTTAAAGTACATGTAAGTAGAGATTCTTTATTTAATGACGGATGTAATATCTTTAATTATTTTAGTCAAAACTTACAAAAGTTAGAAATTATATTTAATGATGAACCTGGTATTGGTGTTGGGCCAACAAGAGAATTCTTTACGTTGTTCTCTCATGAGTTATGTTTAAATGAAAGGAAAATATTTAAAAGTGATACAATTAAACCAGGTTTAGCTATAGCTAAAAAAGGTATGTTCTTCTCCCCTTTAGCTTCTGATAATGCTGTGAAGTTATTAGGAAGATTCATCGCAAAATCTATACAAATGGAATGCTTGATAGATATTAACTTTAACCCAGCTATATTTAAGTTTATTAGAGGGGATAATGTCGATGTTTGGGAAGTTGATGAAGATTTAGCTAGAGCTTTGGGGCGCCCCGAAGGATTGATCGGATTACCTTTCAATTATCCCGGTTTGGATTTTCCACTTAAACCGTCCGATAGCGACGATAGCTTTGATGTGACAGAGGAAAACCTTGATGAATTTGTAAGCCTGATAAAAGAATATACTTGTGGATCAAAGTTGGACCACTTAAGAAACGCGTTTATAGAAGGATTCTCAGAAATATTTCCATTTAGTTATCTTGACATTTTTAATGAAAATGAAATTTGTAGAATTATTCGTGGTGATGGACCTAAGTTTACTTATAAGGACCTCGAAGAGAACGTAGAAATATCTCATGGGTATGAACGCGATTCACCTCAAATTGCAATGTTATTTGAAACACTTTCTGAACTCGAAGAAGATGATCAACACCTTTTGATTCAGTTTATTACGGGTTATTACCAACTTCCCATTGGTGGGTTAGCTGCATTAGATCCAAAACTTACAATTGCAAAGAGATCATTTGACGATGAAAATACGGATCCAAATACACAACTTCCTTCTGTCATGACATGCACCAACTATTTTAAGGTGCCTTCATATACAAATAAGGACATAATGAGAGAAAAAATTCTATTGGCAATTCATGAAGGACAAGATTCGTTCCAACTGTCATAATGTTTTAATGTTATAATAAAATATAAATTCTCGTATTTGATTTCGTCGTCCAAACATTTTAAATGAGAACAAAAAAATAATGCGCGAACGGTTATTTGGAGGGAAATATTGCATTCAAAATTCAATACGTGTTAACTGTATTGGAGCAAACTTTTTGAGCATTTTTCATTCAAAAATCTGTTAAGTGATGATGAACGATATCATCTTCTTTCTTTAAGTTTTTTGTCTGCTTCAACAATTTAAATGAGGGAATTATCTGTCACTTTTCATAAAAAAACATTGTGTTTCAGATTTGTAAACATATTCCGATTGCAAAAACAATAAACCACACATCATCAGCAAAAGTTTCACCAACGAATTGACGAAAAGGCGAAGCGGTTGAAGCTCTCTGTATCGTTTTTGGCTGATTTATCAACAAGTTTCTCAAGTTTTCTCACGAATGCGTTTTTTCTTCTTGGCTTTCCCCATGTATTTCTTTTGCTTATTACAAATCTCTCCAAAAAATTCAGGTTCAAAGATTTTTACTGATCAATTATCTATTCCTCAAACTCTCAAACGCTCCCCTTGCCTTACTTTAGAGCCCAAAGTGTATACATGTTTATCATTCCCAACTCATAACAAAGAGAATGTATCCATTAAAGTAAACACAAATTTTATCATGCCAAAAGAGAATGAAACGAATTTATTTCATATCATCACAGAAGGATATCAGTATCTTTCCTCTTTGTTAAAGATACCGATATCATATGTTGGGTGTTATTTTAAATTCTTTTCTTTGATACTTAAGCATTTTTCATTAAAAGCTTATTTACCACTTTCGCTGAATATTAACTTCATGAAGAAAATGTTCAAATTCAATGAAAATGTTCAATTTCTAATGCGTTACTTTTTTATTTTGGGATTTTTTTTATTTTATGAAATCAAATCTTTAATTTATAAATTGAAAACAAGCGAAAAGAAAAAACAGAAAAATGTTTTAATTTTTGTTATATTTTTCATAAGTTCTTTTCAAATATTTAACGACGATAATTCAACATTGATAATAACAAATAAAGATGATTTTAATGATATTGAACAATATCAAAATAAAACGAAATTTATAAATATTTGTGAAGGAATTTATTCAGTTTTAGGTGGTGAATTTTCAGAATGGAATTCAGTTATCTCAGTGAATTTTGGTGATTCTGTATCATCTATTGGAAGTTATGCATTTTCGTCATGTTCACATTTAGAAACGATTAATTTTGGCGGAAATGTCACAACAATTGGTGGTTCAGCATTCTCATTGTGTTCATCAATCAAAAAACATTACAATTCCAAATTCAGTCACTTCAATTGGAAGTTATGCATTTTCATCATGTTCTAATTTAACGACATTAATACTTGGGAATGGAATAAAAGAAATTGGTGAATCGGGATTTTGCAATTGTTATTCACTTGAATGTATTTATTATTATGGTGACAAAGAGCCAAACATTGGAATAAATGCATTTTCTAATGTTACAACGACAGTTATCACATATTCAACATATAAAAATGAAACATTTGGAAGTTTATCTGTTACTCCAGAATATACTGAAGGAAACTGCAATCCAATTTCAACGATATCATTTTCAGCATCGCACACATTCAGTAGAAGTAATACATACTCTGAATCGAATACATATTCACAGTCAAATACATATTCACAATCGAATACATATTCACATTCAAATACATTTTCTCAGTCGAATACATATTCACAATCGAATACATTTACTGGATCATTTCAAAGCGATATGACATATTCATATACATTAACATATACATTGACAATTACAAATTCATTTACTTATTTTGAAACGCAAACAAGGTCACTTTCATTGTCCATATTTAATTCAACATTTTCTTATATCGAAACAGAATTTCTTTATTATGATTACACAGTTATTATTTACTCGACACATTATAATTATTTTTCGAATTTTATTACGATGTTTCACACGAACATTTTACATACGAATGGACTTACAACTAATGCATTGATTGGAATTGTTTGCGGATCAATTGCATTTGTGTTGATAATTGTTGGAATTGTTATATTCCTAATAAAAAGTAATAACAAAAAAGTAAAATCGACATCAACATTACAATTTAAAGATTCGACTACATCAAGTTTAAATCAAAAGGAAGATGTCAATACTTTAGTTGAAGATATTGTTAAAGAAGATGAAGACAATTGGCTATGATTTAATTGTAAAATAAAATGTATGTTTTTATTTGGTGAATTTTTATTATTTTTAAAAAGTTTGAAATAATTTCAATGAGAAACGATAATATTTGAAATATTAATCAAATTTTTAAAAACATTGAAATTATATAGTGAATAATGTTTTGATGTAAAATTATAAAGATCAAATGGAAATATAAATTTTTCATTATCAAAATAGTTTGTGATCGATTTTTTTTATAAACTATTGATATATTTTATGGTCATTAAATATTAAAGTAAATAGTAAATAATATTGAATAATCATTAAGTTAAAAAGAATCATTTCATTAAATCGAAATATTTACAATTACAATTGGTATAACTTTGTTTGTTGTATATCAAAATACATTAATAGGTTTTCTTTTTAATGAATCATTTAATTATATATATCATAAGTATTTAATGAACCCCCAATTCATACCCTAAAAATAATAAAATTTAACAGGTATAAAAACGTTTTATAACAAGAAAGATATATCATTTTAATCAGCAAATTCTGCTCTATCACATACATTAATTATATTATTTAAAAGTGGCTTTGTAATCATTTATTACAATAACTTTTAAGTGTGTTTTTAAATATTGAAATAAAAAAATTTAGGTTAGATTGAAAAACTTCAATATAACAACAAATTTTTTACTAGTTAACCGTATGATTTTTAACTTTTGTATTAGCCGATGTGTATTTAGTAAAGGTCCTTAACTATATTAGTTAATATAGATCTTGAAGCATGAAAATCATTCATTTACTGTTCATTTGGAACATAGTAAAACAATATAGAACCGATACAATAATAGGAATTCCATTTTTTACAACTACAAAAATATCAAATATAAAAAAGAGTTTTAACAAAGAACAAATTGCTCATAGACACAATGCAAAAGTTCCAACATTCCGAATAAAGAACAAAAATTTTGATATATTTAACATTAATTCTAATTTCTTTAAAACTAGTTTATTTTTAAATTTCTTGGCTAACAACAGGTTTACATCATTAGTACTTCAATTCTTTTATGACAAAATAAAATTCCCAACATCATACATTATATTTACAAAAAATAAATCCTTTATGACCAGAATCCTTATTGAAAACAATATCCCAAAACAAAGAACGAATCGATGTTATGAGAATATATCTTTGATCCAGCATAAATTTCATTATTTTTCATTGATGCGAAACGATAAAAAAGACCGACCAAATAAATTCAATGCTTTTGGTCGTTTAACCGCCGTTTTTTCAATTATATTTTGGTTGGTTTATGTCAATTTATTTCAAAAAAAATCAGTTTTACAGAAATTATTTTTGGCCAACTATGAATTGAAAACAAACGAAAAGAAAAAACAGGAAAATGTTTTAATTTTTGTTATATTTTTCATATGTTCTTTTCAAATATTTAATGACGATAATTCAACATTAATAATAACAAATAAAGATGATTTTGTTGATATTGAACAATATCAAAATAAAACGAAATTTATAAATATTTGTGAAGGAATTTATTCAGTTTTAGGTGGTGAATTTTCAGAATGGAATTCAGTTATCTCAGTGAATTTTGGTGATTCTGTATCATCTATTGGAAGTTATGCATTTTCGTCATGTTCACATTTAGAAACGATTAATTTTGGCGGAAATGTCACAACAATTGGTGGTTCAGCATTCTCATTGTGTTCATCAATCAAAAACATTACAATTCCAAATTCAGTCACTTCAATTGGAAGTTATGCATTTTCATCATGTTCTAATTTAACGACATTAATACTTGGGAATGGAATAAAAGAAATTGGTGAATCGGGATTTTGCAATTGTTATTCACTTGAATGTATTTATTATTATGGTGACAAAGAGCCAAACATTGGAATAAATGCATTTTCTAATGTTACAACGACAGTTATCACATATTCAACATATAAAAATGAAACATTTGGAAGTTTATCTGTTACTCCAGAATATACTGAAGGAAACTGCAATCCAATTTCAACGATATCATTTTCAGCATCGCACACATTCAGTAGAAGTAATACATACTCTGAATCGAATACATATTCACAGTCAAATACATACTCACAGTCATATACAATATTATCACAATCGAAGACAGCTACTGAATCACTTCAAAATGATTTAACGCAATCTTTTTCATATTTATTAACAATTACATTATCAATTACAAATTCATTTACTTATTGTAAAACGCAAATACAAACAATTTCATTAATTACAATTAATTCGTCGTATATTTATATCGAAACTGAATTTATTTATTATGATTACACAGTTATTATTTATTCGACATATTATAATTATTATTCGAATTTCTTCACATTTGTTTATATAAATGAAATTCATTCAAATGATAATAAAACAACAATTATCATAATAATTGTTTGTGTTATTGTTGTTGTTATTATTATAATTTCATTGTTTATAATATTATTTATTCGAATTAAAAATAAAAAAGAAGAAATTGACGAAAATGAAAATGAAATTTCAGATCAACAAAATGATAACAAAACAACAAACACATTCACAACAGGAATACCTATATCGAATATTGAAGAAGATCCTTTTGCAGATGACTTCAAAGAAGATAAATTCATTGAGCAAATGTAATTTAGATAAATATATAATAAAATATAGTGTATTCTAAATGAAATCATTTTTTTAAGCATTACATTATTATTTTTTGTTTCATATTTTTCATAATTTTAATTAAAGAACCCGTTTTACGATTATAGTATTCGATTGTGAATATTTATGTGATTCATGTATTTGATTTAGAATATGGATTTGATTGTGAATAAGTATTCTATTGTAAATATGTATTCGATTCAGAAAATGCGTTTGATTGTGAATATTTATATGATTCGTAAGATGCACTCGATTCAAAATATTTATATGTTTCAGAAAATGTGTTTGATTGTGAATATTTATATGATTCATAATATGTATTCGATTTAGAATATGTATTCGATTGAATATTTATATGATTCGTAAGATGCACTCGATTCAAAATATTTATATGTTTCAGAAAATGTGTTTGATTGTGAATATTTTATGATTCGTAAGATGCACTCGATTCAAAATATTTATTGTTTCATAATATTTATTCACGAAATGTTTTCATTTCTCTTTCGCAAAAAGTTTAAATGATTAATGATTTAATAAACTTCGTTTGAGTTGTTCACAATTTCCTGCAAAATGTCTCTCGATATCTTATTTTCTATTTTCTCCTGCAGCTCCAGCACGAGGTCTCTTCGTTTGTAGTCGAACAGCAGCACATTTATTGCCTCTTCGAAGTCAGCATCTTCGAGAGAGTTCAATGTCTCAAGAAGTAATTTGCATGGCACACTATCAACTGACTGTTGTTGTCCAACAAATATTTTACGCGCTGTAATTTCGTCATTTGACAAATCGAGTTTACGCGCGGCACTTTTTGCCTTCGATGGTGAATTTATGAGAATGTAATCAAACACTTCGTATGGAGAAGACATCTTTGGGATGTGTAATTCGTCGCATAAAGAATTGGAAGCGGCCATCCGTTTCATGACTTTGCTATCGAAACTATCTCCATGTTTCTTAATAATCGTTTGGGCACTTTGGAGATCATCAATACCATCAACGTATCGAACGAATTCGGAGCTTACAGCTTCTTTCGAATGATTACTTTGAATAAGATATTGAGATATTCGATTATCATTTGGATGCATTATTATCCAAACCCTAAGAGCAATTGGATTTTCAACCAAAACCTTCTTAACCATTTGAGCAATTTCAGTTGATTCATTAATATGTTCTTCAGCACGATCAATAGTATAAGAAATTAAAGCAGCGTCATTTGATTTAGCAGCAGCCGAAATAGCAGCAGGCCATTGTCCCCATTGTATCAACAAAGGGACTGAACGAGCCTTTACAGGGTTTGCATCAAGGAGTAAAGTTGCCAATTTAAGGTTATCGTTCTTCAAAACCTCCGTTTCCTTTTGAATCATTTGCCTAACGTACTCCTTCATTGAAACCTTATTTTCTGAGTTTGCGTTATTTGAATTAATTGAATTATCATGATTGAAAGCGAGTAAAGAAAACTTCGATGTATTCAAATTTCTTTCGTATGCAATTTTTGCCAACTTTACGAAGTCAAGAACGTCATTTGAAGCCTTCAACTTTTTGACAATATTTTCGTTCTTCGCTCCAGACAACAAAACAGCGTACGCCCAATTATCAAATATGAACTCGTCCGAAACGTTTAAGTAATCTGCTATTTTGAATGCCAAATAATGGAACTGATGATTACAAAGTCTCATCAACAGTCTTTTATGGCCCAACGCCAACAATTGTTCGTAAGTCAAGTTCATTTTGTACGGACTTTTAGCTATTTGTTCACATATTCTTTTGTTGATGATAATTTTAGATATTTTGTTATGATCGAATTCCTTTAAGTGTTGTTTTGCTTGTATTATCACCTTTAATATTTGATGTGTAATTTCAGGTTCTCTAAAATAAGTAATTGCATCCAAGCAACCATTAATAGCTTCGATAAGTCCATCTCCTAATTCGGTCATAGTATCTCTTGTAGCCATTGCCAACTTCTCGCTACAACTAAATAACAATTTCGCCGAAAGATTTCCGCGTTTTCTTTTTGCGATTTCTAACGTATATTTCGGTATCTCTCGAATATATCGAACGTTTTCACGCGTGATTAAACGTGCACCATCAACCTCTGGAGTGATTAAACATCCGCTTTCTGTTTCGTATATGATCGATTCCTCTGAGATGCCAACCATCACTGCCGAGTTTTCGCGCGTTAATAAAATCGTGGAATTGCCACACCAACATGCGCGAATATATGAGCAATCACTCAGATCTAATTGGAGATAACATTGTGAGAACTTATAATCATAGACTATGAGCTCAAACTCTGTGATAATGAATAACATGGAATATGATGCGTTGAATTCAATGCTTCGAATTGTAAACGGAAAATCAATAACATCTATTTGGTCTTGCTGAACACAAATTAGTTGCTGTTGAGCATCTTTGACGATTGGAATATATACAACGGCGCCATGTTTGACATTTGGTATTGATTCATCATAGGAATAATATGTGGGAGGTAAACATGCTGCATATGTGGGTAAGGTGCTGGCATCAAATGTACCAAATAACTTGCATGAAAATTCGGAGAAATCATCAACAAAATAGATATTACCTTTGGAGGTACCAACAAAAAGTCCATGCTCAAAAAAGGTGGAAAAGAGATAGGTCTCCTCGTTCGAGAATTCAAAGATTTTGTCTTTGGAAATTAAATGATTTCGAATGTCATATACATGGAGCATGTTGTCATATATGCAAAGAATCATATCTTCAGGTGTAATATATAAGTCATTATGGCCTTTGAGATGATCAACTGGTGGAAAAAGTGCAAGTATATGATTTAAATTACTATCATAAAAATCAACAATTTTAAGATTAGATTCACTATTGTTATGCTCAACTCCTATAATGCCACCATAGGGAGCATAGTAAAACTTATCAAAAGTAAAATTGACTTTCCGTGCAAAGTATGAATTTGGATTGATCTGTGAAAGAATTTCTTCTTGAATGAAGCTAGCACCTTCTAGGGTTTTAGTGGTATCTGATATCTTTTTAAGTTGACTCCTAAGGACATTTTTTGATTCTTGCATTTTTGCTGGTATAACTGAACGATAGAAGTTGGTGTTGTCAAATTCAAGTAAATAAGAGAACGTTAAATAAAAATTTATATGACCGAATATTAATTGAAAAGAGTTTTCGGATTAAGTTTGCTTAGCTAAAACATGAAACGCTTCGATGAAATAGAAGTGGTTGGTAATGGTGCATTTGGTACTGTTACTAAATGCCGTGAAAAAGAAACAAATGAAATTGTTGCTATTAAAAAGATGAAACAAAAATATTCTTCTTTTGATGAATGCCTCCAAACAAAAGAAGTCAAAAGCCTTCGTAAAATTAAACACAAAAATGTAGAGCGTCTTATTCAAGTATTTCGCGAAAATGAGCATTTATACTTGGTTTTCGAGTTTCTTGAAGGAAGCTTATTAAAAACAATAAACGAACATAATGGTCCTTTTAGTGAGCCAGAAATTCGATTTATCATCTCACAACTTCTTGAAGGAATTGCATATGTACATAAATGTGGTTTTTTCCATAGAGATATCAAACCAGAAAATTTACTTTGGAAAGGCGATGTACTAAAAATAGCTGACTTTGGACTCGCTCGAGAAATTAGAAGTCGTCCTCCTTACACACAATACATTTCAACAAGATGGTATAGGGCCCCAGAAATTGTTCTTAGACATGAATTTTACAACTCACCTGTTGATATATGGGCAGTAGGTGCTATCATGGGAGAACTTTACACATTAAAGCCGCTTTTTCAGGGCACATCAGAAACAGATCAAATTTTCAAAATATGTTCCATTTTGGGGTGCCCTGAATATAGTTGGCCGGACGGTTCTAGGTTAGCAGCTAAACTTGGAATCAGGGTGCCCCAATTTGCTCCTACTCCTCTTTCCACTATTATTCCCAATGCTTCACCAGAAGCTATAGATCTACTTAACCAAATGCTAAAAATGGACCCTTTGAAAAGAATTAGTGCTAAACAAGCATTATTACATCCATTCTTTAAAGGAATATCTGAACCAATTCGAAAAAATCCAACTATTAATGAAAACATTGAATCAAAACCAATTAAGTTAAAGGAAGAACAGAAAATGGATGGTTGTGAAGCAGAAAAAATACAAGTTAGAACACTTCAATCCAATTCACGTATTAAAAATGTTACGAAGTCAATGTTTTCAAATCATGAAGAAAACGACTCATTCGATGACATTTTAGATGATTTGTTGTAAATAAACTAAAATGTGATAAATTTTTATAAAAACTAATTGTATTTAATATCTTTTAATGCGACATTTAACATCACAAACTTTCTTTAGCGCCTTTTTCAAGAAGTAAATTAACTACTCTTTTATTTCCTTTTTCTGATGCATAAAAAATAGCTGTATAAAATAGTTTAAACAATTTCCAAATATGATTAATGAGTATTAAATCATTATAACAAATTTAAATTAAAACAAAAAATATCTTTTAAATTGATGTCAATTCCTCTTTGTTCAAGAAGGAATTTAACGGTTCTCTCTGATTAAATTTAGATGCAAGGATAAGAGCTGTATGAATAATTTTAAATAGATTCCAAATATTATGATGTAATAAAAAATTATCAAAGAAAATTATAAACAGATTTTTATCATTAATATAGGCCCTCTTGAGTGCAAAAAGCAATTTAAATATATCTATATTTCCATTTGAAGCTGCGGGTAGGGGGGCTGTTTTAAATAAATTAAACAATTTCCAAATATTATATTGTATGTTCAAGTTATCAGAATAAATTTTATAAAAAATAAATCAATATCAATATTTTCCTGTTCAAGAAGTAATTTAAAGATTTCTGTATAACCTTTGTAAGATACAAACATAAGTTCTGTCCAAAATATTTGATATAATTACCAAATATTATTTTAAATCAAAAAATTATTAAAATAAATTTTATCCTTAGCATTGATATCAATTCCTTCTTGTTCAAGAAGTAATTTAACTATTTCTGTATGAACTTTTTCAATGCATATATTAGTGCTGTATAAAATATTTCAAAAAAAGTCCAAATATTACTTTTAAATATAAAATTATTGAAATGAACATTAATTTAAATAATTTCCAAATATTATTTTGAAATTTTAAAATATTAATGCAAACTTTGTTTTATTTTAAAAATATAAAAACATTTCTTGCATTAACATCGATTCCATCCTGTTCTAAAATATGTTTAATAAGCTCATTATTTTTAGACTCACCAAAAAAAAGTATTATATTTTTTGGAATTTTATTATTTTGGAGAAAATGTTTAGTAAGATATAAGTTACCAATTCCTACTGATTCAATGATATCATTGTCATTAATTTTCATTTTTTCTTCTAAAAATGAAATAACTTCATAATTCCCACTTCGAATACAATAACATATCAAATCATTATCATATTTTGAGTGAATCTTTTTTGAAAAGTTTTGCCTAATTAAATTTCTTTGAATCATTTTTCGATCAGATAATAAGCTTCTTGTGACTTGAAATCATAAATGTACTCATTAAAAATTCAATGATTTTGGGAATGTTGTTATTAATTTCTTCTTCTGTTTGAATTGTTCGTAAATAATTGATATATAGAGAACTATCTTTGATTTGCGTAAAAGATGCATAGTAAACTAAATTGTTTATAATATAATCAAATGAATATGGAAAATTTGAATCAAATAGTTTAATTGTTTGTTCAATTGATAAAACAAGATTTTCTTCTTTTTAATTAAATATTAATTATTCAAGTGAAATAAGAAAATTTAAATCAATTGTTTTGCTTTTGGGTTTAATATTTTCTCCTAAATTATTTGTGCTGGTTGAAATTGATTAATAAGACATTTATATGAAAATATGAATTGCGATTAAAATAATTTTTCAGTTCACCTAACAAATGCTCATAAATCTCACGATTACATGTAATTACTTATATACAAAACAATATACAAAATACTAAAAACAAACTTAAATATAGTACTATCTTTTGAAGACACAATTTTCAATTTGTTACAAGATAACATTGAATCAAAAAAATGTTTTCATTATTTGATGGATTGTAACCATTTTTATTTACTACATGATATGTAGAACCACATGTTCTTTTTATCTCGAATGCAATGTTAATTTAATTTTAATTACATATATTAAAAGCAAACATGGTTTGAATATGCTCAATACATCTTCTTCTTCTCTTATAATGAAGCACAATATCTATTAGGGAAAAATGGTGATTTTCTTAGTTATAAAAACATTAAATTATTTTATCCATGTTTCACTGAAAATTCCGAAACTTTCAAAGAATGATTGGGGACTTTATAAACAATTGTTGAACAAAGATTTCTTTATCAAAACGAGTTATTTGACCAGATTATAAAATTCCTTACTTGAACAACACATGTAAACATCAGAAAAAATTCGGTCATAAAAATTATCAGCGTTGTAAAGTGCGCAAAAAGTTAATCCCGCCTTTGTTTTGCCCTTGAATAACCACCACTATGTTTTCAAAAAGAATTGAAAGGCCGCTCCTTTCAAATTTGATTGTGAGGTCAATTTTATTAAAAACCACGAAAACTGCAACCGGAAAATTTGAATCAATTTAGTCAGTTAATTGAGAAACGTCAATTACTTCAAATTATGAACTTCAGGGTTCATGTGATAGCTGGACGCCAACTTCCAATTGCTGATGCAAATGGAACTTCCGACCCATATGTTATTGTTCTTCAAGATTCTCTTGCCAAGATCCAAATCGGTATGACAAATGTTATCCCAAGAAACCTTAATCCTACATGGAACCAATCATTTGTTTGCCACGGTATTCGTGGAATGAGATTCAAGTTCGAAATTTTTGACTTTGATCAAGGTAAGAAACATGATAAGTTAGGATCTGCCGTTTTTGACCCAATTTTCTACCCATTAAACCAAGAAGTTTGGGTACCAGTTTACCCAGCCTTTGATGAATCTAAGCTTCCACAAGGTTGGCAACCAGCACTTCTTATCAAAGTCGAAACCATGGCTTCCCAACCACTCCAATCACAATTCCCAGGATCACCAATTCCACCAAACCAAACAGCTTATGTCAACCTTGCATTCGCTCCAGCATACAAGCCACCACTTCCAATTCAAAATTATGGACTTGGATATATCCCATGCCCACTTGATCTTGGCCTTATTTCCTTTGGCCAAAGAGGTGAACTTCGTTCATGCGTATTCAATGGCGAGACTAAAGGAAAAGGTGTTAAGCATTCTGGAATCAATTTCTGTTTCTGCTATGATACATATGGTCCAAGCCTTCGTCTTGATCTCGCAAAGATGTTCTTCCACAAAAAAGGCAAAGGTGCTGTCAAAGCTCTCATTACAGTATCAACAAATGATCCCAAAGTTACACTCGACAAATTCCAATGGATTGCCGTCGACTTTTACCTTTCACCGGAGTCAGCCTTCCAACCATTTGGCAAGCGTGTTATTTGCCGTGATCCAAATCAACTTCAACCATTCTTCCATCAAAGATTATCAGCACAAATCCAACCAGGAGCCACCGTAGCAGTTATTGCAGTTCTTACAATCACACCACAAGGCGTTGCTGTCCAACCATATTCCTGGTGCTTCCCTAATCCGAATGTTCCAGTTGTTCCATACTCAGTCATTGAAGTTGCCCCAGAACTTGCACAGATCTGTGGATTTGACCCACGCTTCATCAAGAGGAGGATCGCATTTGTTCCCGGAGTTCCAATTTCTATCAACCGTGCACTTCTACTTCAAGGCTACAACAGCCTTCAGCTTGTCCGTGTCGGTCTTGGCTGGGATACAAAGACAGATCTCGATGCATCAGTTATGATCTTTGATCCTAACTTCAGATATGTCTCCACTGTCTCCTTCAGTAAGCTCCAAGAATTCGGTGGCGCTATCCGTCATTCTGGTGATAATAGGACAGGCGTTGGAAGTGGTGATGATGAAATCATCGCTGTCAATCTCCCAGTTTTACCACCAGCAGCTCATTACTTGTGCTTCATGATCACATCATTCAACAACGTTCCTTTCAAGAATGTTAAGAAGTGCCATCTCCATTTGGTTGTTGGCGAAAATGTCGAAGTTTTTCGTATCAACCTTAGCAAGTCAACAAGACACACCGGCTTATTCTTCTGCGTCATGTACCGTGCATCGCCACACGAATGGAACGTATTCCCTGTTAACCGCTTCGCAGATGCTAACTCACCAGCAAGAATTAGACCGTTTATCGAAAGGGAAACCAGAAAAATCTTTGGAGTTAGGTACTAAAAGTGACAATGACAAACTTTTTTTGTTTGAGAATATTCTCATAAAAAGTGGGAAAGTGACCTCTATCGGTAGTCAAAGATTTTAAAATTGTGGTAAATATTCAATGGTTTACTTTTTATATTGTCACAAAGTATCAATTTGATTTTGTTTACATTTACAATAATTATACATTAATACGTTGAAATTGTTTATGTAAAATTTTAATGAATTGAAAAATAAAATTTTTGCGTTGGTTTAATTCCAATTAAAATTTACTTCTTCGCAGAAGAAGAAAGTGGCTGTAGAATTTTGTTAAGGATTTTGTCACGGAGAATTGGAGGATACATTTTAATTGGATGAAGCTCAATGTCAAATGGCAGTGGTGGTCTATAAGGAACAGAATGAAATGGAACAAAATATTGCATCTGTAGAGGTGGGTGTGGATGCGTATTGGTGCTGTTCTGAGTTGGTGATTGAGAATCCATATTTTCAAGTTGATTAAGTTTTGCTAGAGAAGCATCTGTGAATTTTTGATCTTTAACTTCAAAAGTAATTGTATTATTTGCAGTTGGACTAAAGATTATCACGCGCATTGGTGTGTAGTTGAACGAACGTCTTCCCATTTGTTTGAATTGATATGATTCAAATAAACACAAAGAAATTGAATACAGTGTATCAAATTTTTTGCCAAAAGTGGCATTTTTATTTTTTTTTGGGGTGTATGACTTTTTGAATATATTTTGATCGTAAATTTACTGTATTTCAATAAAATTTATACGATTCAAATATTAACATTTTTACATGTGAATAAATGCCATCATCATTCAATCCCCATGTTTGAAAATATATTCCCATTTATGCGTAATAATGAACGAATATTATTTTTTCATAATAAAATTCTAGACTCTTTCAACCAAGGGCAATTGTGCCATATGGTAACGATCGTTTTTCATATCACAATTCCTTCAGAAATGCAAAAGTGCTAATTTTCAAAAAATAAACCAAACAATTTCTAATCTTATCGTTCGATGTCACTTTTTGTTATTACGACAATAACCGCTCCGATAGAGTTTTTTTGTAGTCACTTTTCAAAAAATGTGTTGCCATTTTTTTGCCTGCTTGCTTGCCATATTTTTAGAATTTCAGGTGGCAATGAAAGAGTCTAAAATATTCAAGAAAAATACTTCTTTTATTGTAAGCATCATTTTAATCACCATGAGCTAAAATTTTACTGATTCTAAATGATGTAAATAGATATGTTTCAAAATTTCCTATATTAAATCTTACTATTGTCATTTAATGAATGATAAACTAAAAAACTCTATAATTATTAGCGTATAAATCTGAATATATATTCAAATATACTTACTAAATCACTAGGAAAAAGTTTTTTATAAAAATTATATTTTTAGAATAAATTAAATTGTAAGCATATTTAAACTTATAAATCTTTTTAAAAAAGCGAGCATATAAAAACATAAAGCAGAATATGTTCCAATCCTTATGTTGTTTGCATTCTATAATACATGATAGTATATTTTTATATGAATAAAAAATAAGCATGCTTATTGTTTATAAATAATTTTCCTACTTGTCATAATTTATCTAATTTTAATACAAAAACTTGTATGCTTCCTATTTTGTAATAAAATTTCTATTTCTGCTTTAACTGTAAGTTATAAATTTTCTAAAAATAAAAAAAATATTTATATAAAAATATATGAATATATCTAAATCAGTGGAGGAAAGTGAAATTTGGAATGGACCATTTAAATGATCATGAAAAATTTCACGATACAAAAGGCTATGCCGATACTTGAGATGTAGTTTGTGGAATGTTTAATAACAAATCAATATATTTTTTCATGATTTTTTTTCTTCTTTCATCCAAAGAAGTGCCACTTTTTGAAAAGATGTCGAAATCCGTTTTGCAGCATGTTTTCAAAATAGGCCTTTTAGAAGAAGAAAATCCAAATGAAGTCATATATAAACTGCCAGAGTTTGTCTCTTCCACTTTTGCAATTACTGCTGTTTCTTGTTTTTCTTCAAATGGAAATTTAAATATAATTCAAACACCAGAGCAACTTGATTGGATTATTCAATCTGTTTCATATTGTATGTTATTACCTTCTATGTATAGTGATAGTATATCAAAAGCAATTAAAATATTTCATTATTGGATATTTAAAGAAAACTTTTTTGAAGATACTAATCAAAGAAATGAGTTTTTACGTAGGTCTTTCAAGATTCTATCATGTTTATTCGACACCTCAATTCCTAAAAAAAAGTCCATATTATTAGAATTATCACAAGAATATGGAACCTTCTACAAAGACCTACATCAACAATTTGATCAAGAGACGACGCAAGTATTTATCAAACTCATTATTGGTATCATTGATTATATCTTTATCAATGAAACTTATCAGCAATATACGAAAATCCTTCAAAACCTTCTTAACTTGTTGTTTGTCTGCGTTTTAGATAATTATTCCGACTCTACTCTTTGGGACATATTTGTTCAATTTTGTAAAAATTGGGGAAAATTTAATTATTTCTTGAATTCATGGAGCAACAAAACATTTGAATTATTGTGCACAGTCACTGACTCTTATTTGCAAGGGAAACTTAATGAAACCAATGAATTCCAAAAACTCGAAACGTTTTTTTCACTTTTCGATAAATCATTGAATTGCATTGATGAAAACATAAAAATTAAAACAATAAGTCAAATCATTTCTAATACAATCAATTATTTTAAGTCATACATGCGAGCACAAACAACGGAACATATTTCCTTCTTTCCACTTGATATATTTTTTGATATTTTTGGTGATTTTATTTTTTCATCATATCAAACAAAAGAATATAAAAGTGAACATTTTGAACTTATTAATAATTTATTTGAACTTTTAAGTATTTCTACGTTATCTTTAACTCAAAAACATTTTACAGATTTAAGTGAAACAATTACAAATATCATTTCGACTCAAAAATTCATTGAAAATTCGTATCATTTATTTAAGAATCAAATTATATTATCCGAAACTTTAATCAATTCCTTATTTGATGAATTAATACCATCACAAACAAATGATTTTGATGAAACGCTTTGGATTAACTATTCATTATTAATTGTGAATTTATCATTTTATCGCAAAATTCCAAAAGATATCATTAAACATATCTTTAACAATTGTAATAATCGAAAAGTTGATTTAAATTTACTTTTTGTTTTATCTAAACAAAACAGTGATTTGTTTCTTAAGCAAATTATCGAATTATATAAAAAAGATTTCTTTATCATTCCGACATATAATAATTATTTATCATCGTTATTACCATTTATTAATTTCGAAGATTTGTTTAAGACGATATTTATGATATTAAGTGTAATAAATGCACAAAACGATCAAAATATAATAATTTCATTTTTGTTGTTAATTCTTCAGTTGAATAAATTGAACAATGAATTATCATTTAATAATAACTTTCAACTTACGTTCTCGAACTTCTTAAGTGATATATATGAAAAGGATTTAATACCAATAAAATATATAAATTATTTAAAAGGTATAATATGTTCGAAAACAGAAAATAATATAATATATAAAAATACAATTAATTACTTAATAGGAAATAAAGCAATTTTAATGTTTAATGAAAACGTAATACAAATTTTCGATTCTTTCGGATTTTATTATTGGAATTTAACATCCAAAGAATTTAGTTTCTCAACTCCGATTTCAGAAAGGAAAAATAATCAGTTGTTTAACGTGTCATTTTATTTTAAACAACTTAGAAACATTATTAAGGAGGAAGAATATGTATCTGATTCTTCTGCTGATGATCAAAAAGATTTGTTAAGTGAACAATTAGCAACTGAAAAACAAAAGGCGGTTTGCATTCAATATTTGATCGAATCGGGAATTTACGAGTACGTTAAGGAAATTAACGAACCAATTGAAAAAGTGATATGTGATCTGAAAAAAATTAATGTCATTTCAGAAGTTTACGTGCCGGTTTATAAAATTGACGAAAGTAATTACTTCAATGAATTTTATTCCATATTTAAGAATGGTGAAATGATTCCTTTGGGTTTGATTTCTTTGTATGTTAAGGAGAATTGTGAATCTGAACAAATGATTTCAATTATTTATTCGGAATCACCAGATATGATTAATATAAATTATAAAGGATTCCCAAATAGTAAACTAAAAATATTTGTCCGTAGACTAGAAAAAGAGAAATATTACATCCAAACAGTTACTAATTGCGAATTGTTTTGGAGTATATTCGAAAACAAATTAATTGTAAAAGATACAAATGATTTGTTATCAATGATTTGCTCAGCTATCCAAATGTTCTTGTCAATAAAGCAAAGAGATTTGTTCTTGCCGAAACAAGAACCAATTTTGGAATACTTCAAATCAATTCCATCTTCAAAAGTGCACTTTTTGGAGTCAATAAAATCCAATTTCAAAAAAATCGATGCCGAAGTTTAGTAAATAATTTGTATTAACATATCTTAGAATTGTTTTTTAGTAAATTTTTAATACCACTTTCGAATAAAATAAATTCGAATTAAGATAATTACTTAAAGTTTTTATTATGAAATCCTGAAAAGGAAAATTTAATATATATATATATGAAATTTTTTTTCTAAAGAGTTAACATCCCTTTTTCTAATTCAAGATAGGCTTTAAATGTTATTCCTAATTAATTATGAAATCATTTCAAGATATATAAAAACGCTAATTAATGAAAATTAGTCATAATTATAATTTTTAAAAGAAAAAATAAAAAAAATAATTAAGAAATTTAGGCAGCGTGGAGCAATTGTATTGTTATTTTTAGGGGGATTTTATTAACGGTTTCTATTGAATGAATTTTTAAACGTATGGAAGTGCCATTTATAAAAAATGGTCGAAATTGTATTCCACCAAGCATCTTTTTTCAAACGCATTGTTGACAGCTTAAAGGATCTTGTTGAAGATGTCACGTTTAATTGTGATTCAGATGGAATGACACTTCAAGCAATTGATGTCAGCCATGTTTCCCTTATTTCCATTGAACTACCAGCTGAAACATTCTCATCCTATACATGCACCGAACCATTAGAATTGTCGTTCAATGTTGGAACTTTAATTAAAGTTTTAAAGAGTGCAGCATCAAATGATCTTCTTACAATCAAAACTGATCATCAAAACGAAGATATTGAAATGCAATTAAATTCACCCAACGATGAGAAATCAACTCGTTTCAGGCTTAAACCTGTTGATGTTCAAAAGGAACCAGTATCAATTCCAGAACATCAGTACAGAGCGAAGCTTTCTCTTGGTTCTGATGGACTTACTAAGCTTGTCAAAAGTCTTTCTGAAGTCAATGACTCAGTATCTGTAAGTTGTACAGATGGTTCAGTCTCATTCTCCGTTTCAGATTCACTTGTCGACGCTATCACAACGTTCAGCTCCGGCGAAGTACCCGAAAATATGGAGGAAGATGTTGAAGTTCAAGTTACTGAATCATGTCGAGTATCATATGCGTTAAGATATTTGAAGGCAATATCCGCTGCGTCTGGGCTCGCAAGTCGCGTATCACTACACTTCTCACCAAACTTTCCATTGCTTGTAGAATACCAACTGAACGAAGGCGGATTTGTTAAATTTTACCTTGCGCCAAAAGTTGATGAAGATGGATCAGACGAAGAACTCTAATAAATGAATAAATCTCATTTTTGTAGTTTTATAAAAAGATAATATGTTTTTCTGTATTTTAAATTATGTTCATAGTTTAATGATTTTAAATCCATTTCGTAAACGCAAATAACTGGTTTTGTGAACATAATGACATTTGCCACTGAAGGTTCTGCTTCAACCTTTGATCAATTTAAAAAATTTAAGTATAATTTATATATTCCTAATTTCCAGAAATTACAAACATGGCTTATGATTGAACTATTTTTTTTTTTTTTTAGTTGAAAGATTATTGTGACAAAGGATAATAATTTAATGTCGATTACTCTGATTTGAATATTACATTATTTAAATAGCTAAGTAAAACCTGCGTATTTTATATCTCTATTTTGGTGTGATTAATTTAGAAAATTTTCCACATTTATTAAATCTTTTATTTCTCTGCTTAACGTTCTCATCTGAACGTTTACTACATTTCGAGGCAGTTGCTGGGGTAACCCGATGTTGATGATTTTCCCTGTCAAATATTTATATATGATCATAGAATACAAAAATTGTATGGTTATTGCAATAACTTTTTTTTTTACTCATTCAAAATTTGAGACACATCCAATTTGTCAATTTTCTCCTCAATGTTGCTTTGTTTATTTCCAATCTTATCATTCTCATTACTTGAAGTCCTTATAAATAAAACCGTAATTGTCAGTGGTGAGTCTCTAGCAGAAGCATTTTTAAATGCACTCGCTAAAAATATTACATATGTGAATGATTATGCAGAAGTTGATGTAATCAGTGGCGACCTTACATTTGGAAACTTATATATTCTGAATGTTTTTTGCCCATTAATTGTAAATTTTTCTATTTCAAGTGATACTAAATTTGAAATTACTGAATTCAGTACCTATTTAATATTTTTAACAAACATGGAAAAGCTCAACATAAGTACTAAAATGGAATATGGTCTTGATAATTTAAAATTCTGTCCAAAATTAAGGTATGTTTATTATGCGTATGTCGAATCTTTCACTTCTAATTCGTTTACTGAATGCGTAAATTTGGTTCATATTGAGGCACACGGCTTGAGATATCTTATGAAAACTGCATTTCAAATGTGTAAAAGTCTTGAAACAATATATTTTCCAGATGTTGACGAAATTTATAGCAATTCATTTGATGGCTGTGTCTCCCTTCGAAATGTTTCACTTCCGTCTTTAAAATACTGTCATGATTATGCTTTTCAGGATTGTTATAACCTTGTTTCAATTTATTTTCCTTCACTTGAACGAATTTATCCGTATTCGTTTACTCATTGTAATTCTCTGGAAGCCATTGATTTCCCAAAGGTAACAATAGTATATGAAGGAGCATTTGCTAATTGCTTCTCACTTAAATCCATAAACTTGCCCAAAATTCTAAATATTTCAACCAATGCATTTTACCGCAACATCAATTTAGAAATTCTTAATTTAACTTCCCTTAGATATGCAAGTGGACCATTCGTAGACGGTTGTATCATCTTAAGTTATATTATATTACCAAATTTAACACATATTCCAGATAAGCTATTTGCTAAGTTCTTGCACTCGTTTACACTTATATTATCGGAAGTGCAATCTATTGGAAAGTACGCGTTCTATTATTGCAGTGTAAAAAATAATTGTTTTAAGGATACAAAAATTAAAACAATAGATGATTATGCTTTTTATAATTATGCATTTATTGATGACTCATATTTATCATTTGATCATTGTGAACATATTGGAAGTTATGTTTTTAAAGAAGCAGAGATAAAAGTTTTAACATTACCAAAACTTAAAAGTTGTGGTTCATATATATTGGATAATTGTAAATCTATAACTGAAATATATTTACCAGAACTTGAAACATGTTCTGATTATGCATTTGCTAATATTCCGAATCTAGTAAACTTAACTCTTCCTAAACTTCATACAATTGGAAGTAGTCCGTTTTTATACTCAGAGAAATTAACAACAATAAATTTACCAAATTTATGTTATGCATCGAATAATTTCATAACACATGTTAACATTATAAATTTTGAATTTAATAATTTAATTAGCATAGGTAATCATGCATTTACAAATGCTTCTGATATTGTTGAAACGATCAGTTTCCCTAATGTTACAACGATTGGTGATTATTTTTTATATAATTGTGATAAAGTAAAGGAAATCGAATTACCAAAACTTGAATACATTGGTTCATATTCATTTTTATTTTGTGATAATTTAATTAATATATCATTACCAAAATTAGAAAGTTTTGTATCTGAATTCATTCATTCATGCAACAAAATCGAAGTTATTTATTTTCCAGAACTAAAAACATTTGGAAAACATTTCATATGTAGCTGTCCCAATATTTTTAATGTTACATTACCAAAAGTTATTAATATATCTAACACAGCATTTATTAATTGTAGTTCATTACAAACATTAAAATTAAACACTATAAAACATGTTGAATATGGACCAATTGCAATTAATTGTAGTTCATTGACACATATTTACATGGATTCATTGATCACGTCGCCATTATATTTATTTAGTAACATTAAAACATTGGAATATGTGTCATTACAAAATCTCAATGAAAGTAAAGGATTTTTATTTTATAATTGTATTAAATTAACACAAATTAATATGCCGAACATAAAATATATGAATCAATATAATTCAGGATTTGAATTTTCACATTGTTCATCATTAAAAGCAATAAATATGGAAAATTTAATGCGTATTCAAGGAACAAACACATTCGAACATTGTATATCACTCGAAAGAGTTAACATACATCATATCGTACGTATTGGAGATAATGCATTTTTAGGATGTATTAAACTTGCAAACATTACATTAAATTCATTAACGACATTACCTTCATCATGTTTTAGAGATTGTATTTCATTACGTACAGCATTCTTTGAAGATTTGAATTATTTCGAAGGTGATAATCATTTCTATAATTGTACTAATTTGGAATATATTTATCTTCCCAGCCTAAAAACAGTATCAATTAATTCCACGAATATATTTTATAATTGTAACAACATAAAAGCTATTGTTTTAGCATCAACACCACCTATAACATTTAATAATAATATCTTTCAGAATAAAAATTTAAGTATTTGTTTACCGAATGAAGATGATTATGAAAATTATCAAAACAATTGCAGCGATGTTAATATTTGTAATGATGCGTTATGGTTAGGTATTAATATTGAGGTTAATAATGATTTGAAGGATAAATGCGATGGATATACAAAATTTAGTGAATTTGATAAGTTAATGTATCTTGTTTACATCGGCGTTCCATTTGTTGTCATTATAATTGTTGCACTTGTCGTTGTGTTTACAATGTACAAGAAGAAAAAGAAGGAAAAAGAAGACATAGAAAATGTTCCACATTTGTCCATTAATATTCTTGATAACATTCTTTAAGTTTATTATATATTAAACATGTAATAAATAATTATTTATGTCTTTATTTTTTTTTACCATTTTCGAGGTTTGAACTATAACACATTTATGTGATTTCAAATTCTTTTTTAAATTTGTCGCTTTGGCGAACGTTTAACGCCCAAGTAGGATCAAAAAAATCGCTTTGAATTTGCTATTGAATAATTATATGCGTAAGTTATATTTGAAATCACGATCGCTTGCTTTGTAATATTTAAAATTCAATTTTTTATTCAAATATCATGTGATGTGATCATCATAATATCCAACTGATCGATAAAAAAATCTCAATTTAATGCGACATTTTGTTAGGGCACAGGTAATAAATTCTTTGAATTTTATGTGGGATGATGTACCGTATCGAAAAACGCGTTTACATTGAAATTTTTATCTCGCCGATTTTTCATTGGGGAGAAAGCTGTCGAACGCCAAGTTTTCAATCGATTTTTCGGTTACCCGCCACAGAAAACAACAAATGGAAGATTACGAAGAGTTTGACGAAGAACGAGAATATGATGATGAATTCACTCTGCCTCGATCAAAAAACAAAAAGAGAACACAAAGAAATAACAAGCAATCAAAAAAATGTAAATCACAAGATAATCCAATATTTATTCCTTCAGATCCTCAACAAGATTATCAAACTTTTATTAAATTATCCGATTATATCAACGAAGTAGGCGCATCAAATGTAAGTGACGAAATATTCAAGCAATGGCAAACGCTAGCAATAAGTCCTGCATTATGCCAATATATGTATCAATTAAATAGACAAAAGAATCAGCCGACTCGTCCAAGAAAACAAGAAAAATCAAAGTCCAAACGTAAAAAAAATAAAAAAAAATTCTATGAGGATGAGTCTTCAGAAGACAGCGACGAATATGACAGTATGTTTATTACAGAAAGTCGTATGCAAATTCGAGAAAATCGCAAACACACTCAAACATATAATGATTTTAATTACGAAGATGATATTTCGGAAGAAGATGAATATTTTGTGAAAAGAAACTCCAAAAAATCCGAACGTATTGAACACATATTTATGAGTCGTATTAAGGATGGAGAAATTCAATATCTTGTTCGGTTCAAAAAAGCACAAGAAGAAATATGTCAATGGGTTCCTGAATATTTGTTTGAGATGATTCCTGATTCTAAATCTCATCTTAATCGATTTATTCGTCATCCAATCTCATTTGAGAATATTCCAAATATTGAAGCAAATAACATTCCAATTGCTCACCGTCGTGATAACCCAAACGATAAGCCTGAACTTCTTTTTCGTCTTTCATATGATGATAATATTTTGTTTTATTGGGAAATTCCAGATGATGAAACACTTGTTAAATATAATACATCACAAATCAAATATGAAAATGCCAGGCCACAAACACCATGTGATAATTATCCAGATCCTAATAAAAACATATTCCTAAATTGCCCCAAACAGATCCAACCTCATCAAGTCGACGGTTATCATTGGCTTTTTGACTGCTGGGTGAACGGTAACGGTTCCATCCTCACAAGTGAAGTCAAAAGTGACAATTCCATTGAACTTTTAACATTTTTATCATATCTTGTTAATTGTACTGAATGGAAAGGTCCATTTCTTATTGTTACATCTGATATTGAATATTGGCGTACGTTAATTAAAAAATGGACCAATTTAACATATGTTGAATATGTTGGGAAATCAAATAGTCGAAAACTTATTCGTGAATATCAATTTTATTCATTAGATGAATATGGGAAACCACAATTAGATTTTTATAAGTTTCATATATTACTTTCATCATCTAAACTCATAAACAACGACTCCGAATTTCTAAGGAATATTTATTGGAATGTAATTGCCATTGACTATAATAATAAAAATGATTTAATATTACGGCAAAAATATAAACAAAAGATCATATTAACAAAACCTTCAACATTTAGTTCACTTGGCGATGTTTATTTATTAATACAATATGTAGCTCCAAATGAAACAATAAATGAAATTGAACTTTTTCGTAAAGATATTAAACTTAATGATTTTTATAATTCTGAATCACGTCTTTTAATATCAAAACATTTATTTGCAAGAATCAATCAACGAAATACAATTAACGAAGGAAACATTGCATTAATTAATCTAACAGAAGTCCAAAATGATTTAATTCGATTAACAAAACTTCACATGTTATGGAGATTAAATGGAAGACAAAACAAAAAAGATATCGATTTACAAATCGAAAGACAACAAATCTTAAAAATTTGTGTTCATCCATTCCTCATTCCAGGCGCAGAAGAATTTTATCAAAAGAAATTCGATGGTTTAGAACGAATTGATTTATTATTAACTGTTTCCACTAAGTTCCAATGGCTTGATAATGTATTAAAAGCATTACAAATGAGAAATTGTAATGTTATAATATTCAGTATTAAAGATGAAGTTTTAAGACTAATAAATGAATTTTGTTTATTACGAAATTATGAAACTGAAATGTTAATTGGTAATGTTAACTATGATGAAGTCAAATCAACTTTTATACAGTTAATATCATTAAGAACTAATTTCGAAGAACTTAATTTTAATGAATTATCGAATTATGTTATAATTATTATTGATCCTAAATTAAAGCCACAAAATTATTTCAAATTACAAAATTTATTCGATCGAATTAAAAACATTGATATTTATCGATTAATTACATATCAAACGTTAGAACATGAAGAATTTATCCAAAGTGAAAAGAAAATCGAATTATGGCAAAAGATTTTAGGATTAAAAGATCAAGTTAATGATACTAAAGATGATATTGTAATAACAAATCCTCCGACAATCGAAAACAATACAAATTTTGATTTAGATTTCAAAACTGAATTAATTCCAAGAATTTGTTCTCTTATAAATGATTTTTCGACAAATGATATTAAAATTTTTGAAGAATCATTAAAAAATATTAGTGAAGTTGTATATCAAAATGATGAAGAATTTATTGAATCATTTCCAGTTACTGATTTAAATGATATCAAAAATAATTATAATGAATTATCATTTAATTTTGAAATGATTTATAATATTTATAAAAAATTAAAGTTATATGGATTTGGTGAATGGTTTAAAATTCTTTCCGATTTATCATTAGATGGAGAAGTTGAAATCGGAATGTTTTGTTCGATTTTTGTTATATTTTCTTTTAGATCATTTAAGTCATGTGAAATGTTTAATTTTCCATTTCTAATAAAGAGTTTACTTCAAGAAAATGAGAAATTTAATATCGAACAATTAATATGTATCGATGAAAATTCATGGGAAGACTTAAACTTTGGACACAATGAATTTATGAAAGAAATTGCTTCATGTATTAAAGCGAAAAATTTCATTTTCCAAAACGCATTTGAATTCCTTTCGATTTTAGAAATGAAATTAATTACAAAATATTGGCTACAATTTAATTCGAAAGAATCATTTGATATAAATGACTTAAATCCACCTGTGACACAAAAAGATAATAATTTTTTCATGTCAATAGTTGATAATCAAGAATTTAATCCTTTTAATCCAAGGATTCAAGCAATTATAAATAAGTTTAAAGCTGATATTATAATACAAGACAAATCAAATGAGTTAACAATTCATTTTGATTTTTGGAATCCAATTGAATTTAATTTAATTGTTTCCTCTTGTAAAAATTATTTGCTTGATCAAAATAATCCAAAATTGTTTCATATAAAATCATTAATTGTAGATAAAACTACAGATGAAATTAAAGATTTTGTTGAAAGCTTTTATGCAATAATTGTAAGTTATACTAAAGGCTTTTTCTCACTCCCGGAAATGATGCACAAAATAGAATTGGCACCAGATATATTCCAAAATATGAAAGGATTCAAAACATGGAAAAAAGTCGAAGTGAGAACGATACGCGAAATTAAAACGAGAATTGAAATACTTCACAAAATCCCAGAAAAAATTGATTCAATTTTGAACGTGGAGGAAACCGCTGAATGGAGCGATTTCCACAACAAAAAGTACTTAACACTACTATTAGAATATGGAATTGACAGCATGAAAACCTTATTAATAGATGATAGATTCGGGTTTTCGCAATTTGTCTCATTAACAGATATGGACTATCTATCTGGTAAAAAGAAAAGACGAAATTTGGCTCTCTCAAATCTACCAGAATACTTATTCGACGAAAATCTTCTGTTGGATTACTTGAATGGTCAATATCAAACAAATCATCAATACAATGCGAATGGTGATGCAGGCGATGGAGGAGAAATGTTTGAATACGATTTCAGGGAAAATTTGAAGAAACAAGAGAATGTTCCACCAAACCCACAACAAAATAATTCCGATCATGATATATCCTTCGATTTTGAACAAGCATATGATGATGATGACAAGGTGTTTAAGTTGTAAAATTGATAATGATAAAGTTTTTATAAATAAATATTTATTTCAAATATTTGAATCCTGTAAGAAAGATTGGCCCATGAAAATTTTCATTTGATGTTACATAGACAGAATTGGGCTCTTTTAATGTTTTATCAGCAACTTCTTTTAGATCTATTTTGAATCTTATTTATATGTTTCTTTTGTTTTTTTTTGTATAACTGACACAGGAAATGGTGGCGACTGATTCACTTTCATATTTAAGGAATCTTCTTTTGAATAAGAACCATACATCAAAAAATTAGGTATTGAACACGATAGACTCAATTTTTGACTTTTACTGTTGATTTTAATCGTATCACACAACGGCAAAAATTAAAATTTAATATCTCATACTTTGAGATCAAACAACACAAATTACAAATATGTTAAATGAAATACGTCATAAAAAATATAAAAATAGATTATTATACATTTTGAGAGAATTGAATTTTACTGATTTTCCCTATCATATTTTTTATAGTCACTTTTCTATACATCGACGATGACAAACTAGTTTGAATTGATAACCGGTTATCATTGAAATGGTTCTTTTTCCACATGAAACCAAAGGAACATTGCGACTGGGAACCATTTCTACTCATAGGTCAAGCAATTTTTGGTTTGAATGAAGAAAATTTCTTGAGATCTTTAGGTTTAATAATCAACAAATTTGATGAAATCCATCCTTTATCTTATGATTTATTTATTATTCAAATGATATATTATTCCTTTGTAATTAAAAATAATAACGTATATTTATTTTTGAATTTTATAAAAGAATTAAGAAAATTTGAAGAGTGTAATAAAATCAAATCTAATATATTTGATATATTTGGACAATTTCTTAATAATAATACAAATGAATCAACTTATCTTCTTGAAGCTATGATTGAACCAAACATTGTAAAAAACAACCAGAGTGCTTATTTTGCACATTATATGTCTAAAGATAAATTAGCAATCCATTTAAGGGAATATTCATTAGAACGTGCCTTACCAAATTATGAAGAACTTTCAAAGAATGATTGGGAATTACATAAGAAACTAATTAAAGAAGGTCATAATCCAAATGAAATTGCAAAAATAATTCGAAATGATGAAATCGAAAAACTTCAAGAAATATCATCACAAGAAAATTTTGATTTTAATCAAAGAATAAAACCATCACTTTATGAAAGATATTCTGTAAGTGTTCTTTCTTAAACATTATCATTATTTGCATTCTCCTCATTCGCTTCTTGTGTGTTTCTTTGGCTTTGTGGAACGTTTTCTGTGTTTTCGTTACTTTCTTCTGTTTGCGATGTTTCTTTATTTTGTTTGCTCTCATCGGAAGTATTTTTTAAAACATTTTCTTCTTTAGTTACCTGCTTATTTCCGTTTTCACTTACAATTCTATTTTCATTACTGTTATTACTAATATAAGAATAATAATTAGTATTTGCTACTGCAGTTTTAATTAAATTTTCAGCTTCGTTTCCCTTTTCTACTTCCACTTCTTTCTTATTGTTGCTTTTTGTTTCATTTTTATTACTATTTATATTTTTATTAATATTTTCATTTTCTTTTATGTTTTCAGTTCTTTTTTGTGTTTCTTTTGGCTTACAGCCTTAATTTTATTGATATTGTTTTCAGTCATTTTTACGTTTTCATTTTTCTCTTTTTCAATATTTTGTTTTGTGTCTTTAGGCTTTGGACTTTCTTCATTTGGAAGTTCAAATGCGACAACGATTGGCGTATCCGAAGATGATTTCTGTGATTTTATTTCATCATCTTCAGCCTTTATATCATTTTTCTTCTCTTTCTTTCTTTTTTTCCTTTTTGAAGCAGCTGATAACGAATATGAGTTTTAATACAAACTAGTTTTGAAGCTTGAAAAGAATTTAAGGCATCTTGTTTTTCAGGTGGGTTTTGAATGATTTTTGATCGGTTTTGATTGAAATTTTTCAAATAGTTTATTTCCACTTCAGCCATTTTTTAATACCGAATTTCTTAATATAAATTATTTTACTAGATTTTTCACAAAAATGTAAAGGTCTCGTAGCTCAGTCGGTAGAGCGTTGTGCTGATAACGCAAAGGTCTAGGGTTCAAGTCCCTGCGGGACCATGTTTTTTTCATTTTTTAAATCGAGCTTATTTTTACCCCAGGTTGCAGATTTAGAAAGCTTACCTGGAGTAGAGCACAACGGTACTAGTCTCGCGTCTCAACTCAAAACTTTCATTTTACAAATTGCATATCGGCCGGAAGACACCCACCCAGAACAGCTCAGAAACTACGCACGACACCACCTTACAACACAAAACAAGATAGATATTAATTTTTTTACAAAATATTGAAGAAAATTTGAGCATCACCAAATATGATCTCGGTGAATATGATGTCCTTCCCATTTCACTGTTGATCTTTCCGTTTGAACTATGGGATAACATATTAATGAAACCAATTACGAAACCGGTCTCCCTGGACTTCTTTCAAGCTCTTTTTCCTGATTTTTCGACACCCAACATCCAAACAGACCTAGTCAATTTTGAGTGTCATTTTAAGAATTTAGTCGACCACCAACTACAAGATCTCTCAAATTTACTAACTTTACTCTTTATCGACTATTACATTTTATCACTAGGAAAAAGTGCGTATCTGCAGGAATTTGTTAAAAAATGCGGTCATTCAACTATACGAATTCTCTAACTTACTACTTACGAAACCCTACAAATTCACCTTCAATCTTAATAATGAAAGACACTTTGTCCCAATAGAGTTACGTAATAAATATTTATTAACATCTCCAAACATTAATTTATTATTCAGAAGAATGGGTCTCATGTTTGCATTCTATATCATTAGCATATCGAATTCAGGTATTTCACCTCGGATTTTTGAAGACAATTTTATTGATCTACTAATGCAAAACAACTTTGATTTAAACTACTTAAGAAACCCAGAAACAGAGAATCCGGTAGTTCCTGCACAAAATAGTGTCCAAAATCCAATCATAAACAATAATCTCGAATTTAATTTTTACATAAATCAAACTTTCGATCAAAATTTACTAAATAGCATACACTACGCCTTAGCAACAATGGAAAACTATCATCAGGTAACTTTTGACCAATTCCTAAAATTACAACAAGAACAAGATATCAAAATATTTAATTTACAGAATAAATTAGAGTTACAAAATGAAATTATGAATAATATAATCTATCAAATTAAAAACATTGAAAATACCAAGATCAATGAGAATAAAAATACTACTGACCTAATTGAAAATTTCGTCTCCAATCAAAACATATTTAATAAAGATTTAATCCAAAATTTAATTAAAATCAAACTAAATCCAAATGATGATTATAAAGCATTACTACAGAATCAAAATCAGAACATTGTAGATAATATTAATAAAAATCATAATCTTATAATTTCAGTTTTTAAAGAAGCTCAAGTTTTAAATTCATCGAACTTAACTAAAATATTTGAAAATAATAACACTCTAATTGATAAATGGAGTGAAAATATTAATTCGTTAATTACTTTTAAAAATTCAGAATTAATAGCACAATCAAACCTTTATAAAGAACATTTAGATAAAATTATGACTTATAACCAAGAATTAATGGAAATTAATCGAAATTTCATTTTGGAACAAAAAGAAAATCGAGAGATTGCAGACTTGGCTATAGTCAATGTTCTAACTCATCAAACTGAGAACCTTAACCAACAAAATGATTTATTTAATAAATTTATGGAAAATGTACAATATATTTTAACCAACTTATTGAAGGTAACCACAAATTCCATTATGAATATTCAAAATCAAAATAACAATACACAAAATCAACCTAACAATAACATTCAACAAAATGAACAACCCCAAAATACAATAAATATTATAATTAATAATGACCATAACAACATTAATAATCAGAATAATCAACAAGATGATCAACAAGATTTTGTTTTCAATAATAATCAGCAACATATTATATATATAGAAGACAAAATTGCTAATATTAATAATAGAACAGAATTAGACAAACTAATTGAAGAATTAAAAGAAATGAATGAAGACGAGCTATTATATAGATCTAATTATACTTCTTTACTTATCCAACTGATTGTCAAAAAAACAATTTCCATCAACTGGAATGTTTGCATGTACACACCCAAATTGTTTATCACCTAAACATGCTAACAGCAGAAAGAAACACCTATTAGAGAAACATAATGAAAATAATTTAGATAGTGAAATATGTTTATTAATTGAAGCAATACATAATAAGAAGATTATTTGGAAAACTAAAGATACAAACTTTAGACCTTTCTTTTGTTTATTATGTGATTATATTTCAGATAAAAGAGATCCATTCAGAAATCATTTAGCAAAATATCACCATGATGCATCATTGTTAATTAAAGAATTCGGAGTAATTTGGGCTCAATTAATCTATATTTGTAGAAAAAATCTTAACATTAAAGATTTATCCTATTTTACTAACACACAAAATATTGTTATTTGTAAAGAACTAGATTGTATCAATAGAGATAAACATGCACTTTCAATACATATTTCTCAAGCGCATCAAGAAGCTAGAACCCAAGGAGCAGAATCTTACATTTTGGCAGCACAATTAAAATCAAATTTATTAAATGAAATCGACTCAGATAACTCTTCTAATGATGAGGAGGACTTAATAGAAGTTAACTGGAATGAGATGTTCTCAGATAACTCTGATAATGAAAATTCTATAAATAGAAATACTAACCCTGAAATAAATACTCAAGAAGATTCTAACGAAATTCCCCAACAAAATACTCAACAAGATCTTCAAGAACATAATGAAAATGAAGTAATTAACAACTCTTTAAACACTGAACTTAAAAAAATTAGAAAAAATGGTACAACAAATATGATATTCTTATTGATCAAGGTATATTAACTCTACCGAAAGTTACATACTCCCAAAAAAAGAAATTATCCAAAGATTTAAATGAATTATTCGAGAATAAGATCTACCCAATCATAAGGAGATACTTACCTTATGACAAAGATCAATTTCATTATTTTGAAGGAGCTTTATTAAAATGTGAACATGTTCTTTTTAAATTCCTAAAGAAGAAATTCAAAAATTAAGCAAATTGATAAGAATAAAATAAATCAAAGGCTCTATGAGAGAATTAAAAAAAGAGAATCAGAAGAAAAAGCTCTAAAGAACTCATCCGATCTAACATTATTACTTCTAGAATTCAAACAACTCAAAAATATAGATATTAAATTAAGAGATGATACATGGAACAACAATATGACAAAAATTAAAGAACAGCTCTTAACAATCTCTCAAAACTCAAATGATGAAATTATACAAAACACATTTGGCACTAGATCTGCTGCTAGTCTTAATAATTTGGAAAACCAACAAGATGATTGGTTTGATAATCTAATTAACTGGCTAAATTTTTATATTACTAGAATTAATCGAAATAAAAATGACAGAAGAAAGGAACAAATTATTAAGATACAAAAACTTTATAATGATGACCCTAAAAAATGTTTAGAAAGAAACATATTCCCCAATCTCTTTCCTTGTTATAATATTTCACAAAAAGATACAGAAAAATATTTTAATGATACTTGGTCTAAAATTTCAGATTTCCAGGAAAATGAAGAATCTATCTGGAACCCTTTGAAACTGATTAACGAAGAGGATTTAGACCTATTTTGGTTAAATGTAATGAATAGAAAACATTTAAAATCAATTATTAAAACAAGAAAGTTAAGCTCAGCTCATGGTTTAGATGGTTTATCTAATGCAGTATTTTCTGCATGCCCAAAATGGGCTTCAAAATATTTTAAAGTCATCCTAAAAGCTATTAAAAAATACTAAATGTTTTCCAACTCATTGGAAAACTTCCAAAAGTAGTTCTAATTTACAAACATGACGATCCTAAAAAATTGTAGTAATTGGAGGCCAATTACAATTACTACAACCAGTTATAGGATCATCATGATGCAATTTGCTTTTGCCCTACAACAACTTAATTCGAAATTAAATATCATCTCCAATTACCAAAAAGGCTTCATCAATGGTTATAATGGGTGCTTACAACATACAGCTACAGTTCAAGAACTTATTAATTACGTTAGTAAAACAAAAGAAGATATTTACATAACTTCTATTGATCTATCAAATGCTTTTGGTGAAATTCCACATAAATTAATATTCAACAATTTAAAACATTTAGGTTTTGATAAAACTTTTATTAAAATTCTTAAAAATTGTTATACTGATTCCTCGAATATTATCCAAACAATGGAATTTAAATCAAAGAAAATCATCCTTAGAAAAGGTGTTAAACAAGGTTGTCCAATCTCCCCTCTACTATTTGATATAGCAATAGACCCTCTATTGAGAATGGTCAATTCTAGATATAAAAAATGAAGGAGTTAATGGAATAGTTATTCAAGCTTATGCAGATGATATTCTATTGATCAGTAAATCGGAGAATGGTATGAAGAATATTTTAGAAACTGTAGACAACTTTTGTAATTATGCAAAACTTAAAATTAATGTTAAAAAATGTGGTTTATATTCATATTTATTAGATAATAATAGAAGAGTTTCTTCTAACGCTAGTTTTAAATTAAATAACCAAGAGATCCCTAAAATTAAATTATTAACGTTAAAAGAATACTTAGGTACACCAATAGCCAGATCTCATGTAACAAAAATGCTTCATTCAGATACTTTAATCAAGGACATTAAAAATAAAATAAAATTAATTGGCATGTCCCAATTAAGACTAAATCAAAAGATTGATGCTATTAAAAGATTTATCATCCCAGCCCTAGATTATGAATTAACTTGTAGTAATTGTAGGATCAAAGATTTAGAACTTATTAACAAAGAAATCAGGAATACTTTAAATCAACATCTTCAAGCTATAGCTACACCAATTGCAATATTTCATACTAATTGGAAAAATGGTGGTTTAGGTATTCAAGATTTAATAGAAAGAGCAAGAGCCCTGAATATTAAAACTTTCTTTGAACTAAATTATTGGTCTAATCAAAACATTATAAACTTTTTTAAAGAAACAACTAAATGTGAAAGAGAATTTAGGAAGATCAATGAAGATGATGAAAATTCTGTATTTTTCAACTGGAACTTAAATAATATGAAACAAGGAACTCAATCACTTTGTATAAAAGCTATTAAGGCAATTAAAAAATTAAAAATTGAAATTAAAGAGGAAGAAGATGAAAATACATTTAAGTTAAGAGATTTGATATTAGAAGAAAATTATAATAATATTGCTAATTCGAAATCTCTATTAGAATCATTAAATAAAATGTTCAATAATAGGTGGACAAAAAACTTAACTTCGATGCCACTTAAAGGACATACATTTAATACTTTAATTAAATCCCCGTGTAGCTCATTCTTCTTAAACCCTTTAATGACAAAGGCTAATGATAACATTGTAAAATTTGCAATAAATGCTAGGTGCAATAATTTA
The DNA here is from genome assembly GCF_020186115.1 of Histomonas meleagridis. Classification (NCBI taxonomy): domain Eukaryota; phylum Parabasalia; order Tritrichomonadida; family Dientamoebidae; genus Histomonas; species Histomonas meleagridis. The sequence continues at coordinate 1,076,622 of NW_027150923.1, forward strand.
CCTACTGGCGAAATTACAGCTCATGGTAAGGAAACGCCCAAATGTACAATATGTAATAATGGTAATGATAATCTGAAACATCGTCTAAACGCTTGCCTACCAAGGAAATCTTCTTACAAAATTAGACACAATTACATAGTCGAAGAAGTCATTAATTCAATTGATAAAATTACTAATCAAAATCTATTATTTCACAGATCCACTACGATTAAATTACCAAATATGCGTCCTCTAGAACCTGAAAATAGTAGATTAATGCCGGATATTTGGTTCGTAGATAATATTAAAAATCAATTAACTATAATCGAAGTAAGTGTTCCTTATGGTGATTTAAAGAGTTTAAATGATGAAACAATATCTTCTTTAGATTATTGTATAAATACTAAAACTCAAAAATACCAAAATTTATGTGATGATCTTAGAGATAAAACTCAATTAAACATTAAGTTTTATCCAATTATTATTAGTTCTCTTGGCGCTATACCTAAGAAAACTTTTAATAATATTAAAGCGCTACTAAACAATGATTTAAGGCAAACAAAGAAATGTGCAAGATCATTATCATATAATGCTATCAGAGGATCAGCTTTAATATATTGGAATATGTTAAATCATAAACACAAAGAAAACAACCAAATTATCGAAAGTAACGAAAATCTAAACATTAACCCTGAATTAATCCAACAAAATCCCGCAGTTTAATTTGAAAATGTACTGAAAAGTACATTTTCAAGAAAACCGTCTGACAATTGCTTTTTCACAGGTTTATCTCAAGCAATGCAGCGAATATTGCTTGGATTCGTTTTTTTTGGAAGGACAAAACAATCTAAGCACTAGTTGTAGTTGCTTATCACAAGCTTAAAGAACATTAGACTTAGCTCATTGTAAGTCTTGATGAATAAACATTCCCTGCGGGACCATGTTTTTTTCATTTTTTAAATCGAGCTTATTTTTACCCCAGGTTGCAGATTTAGAAAGCTTACCTGGAGTAGAGCACAACGGTACTAGTCTCGCGTCTCAACTCAAAACTTTCATTTTACAAATTGCATATCGGCCGGAAGACACCCACCCAGAACAGCTCAGAAACTACGCACGACACCACCTTACAACACAAAACAAGATAGATATTAATTTTTTACAAAATATTGAAGAAAATTTGAGCATCACCAAATATGATCTCGGTGAATATGATGTCCTTCCCATTTCACTGTTGATCTTTCCGTTTGAACTATGGGATAACATATTAATGAAACCAATTACGAAACCGGTCTCCCTGGACTTCTTTCAAGCTCTTTTTCCTGATTTTTCGACACCCAACATCCAAACAGACCTAGTCAATTTTGAGTGTCATTTTAAGAATTTAGTCGACCACCAACTACAAGATCTCTCAAATTTACTAACTTTACTCTTTATCGACTATTACATTTTATCACTAGGAAAAAGTGCGTATCTGCAGGAATTTGTTAAAAATGCGGTCATTCAACTATACGAATTCTCTAACTTACTACTTACGAAACCCTACAAATTCACCTTCAATCTTAATAATGAAAGACACTTTGTCCCAATAGAGTTACGTAATAAATATTTATTAACATCTCCAAACATTAATTTATTATTCAGAAGAATGGGTCTCATGTTTGCATTCTATATCATTAGCATATCGAATTCAGGTATTTCACCTCGGATTTTTGAAGACAATTTTATTGATCTACTAATGCAAAACAACTTTGATTTAAACTACTTAAGAAACCCAGAAACAGAGAATCCGGTAGTTCCTGCACAAAATAGTGTCCAAAATCCAATCATAAACAATAATCTCGAATTTAATTTTTACATAAATCAAACTTTCGATCAAAAATTTACTAAATAGCATACACTACGCCTTAGCAACAATGGAAAACTATCATCAGGTAACTTTTGACCAATTCCTAAAATTACAACAAGAACAAGATATCAAAATATTTAATTTACAGAATAAATTAGAGTTACAAAATGAAATTATGAATAATATAATCTATCAAATTAAAAACATTGAAAATACCAAGATCAATGAGAATAAAAATACTACTGACCTAATTGAAAATTTCGTCTCCAATCAAAACATATTTAATAAAGATTTAATCCAAAAATTTAATTAAAATCAAACTAAATCCAAATGATGATTATAAAGCATTACTACAGAATCAAAATCAGAACATTGTAGATAATATTAATAAAAATCATAATCTTATAATTTCAGTTTTTAAAGAAGCTCAAGTTTTAAATTCATCGAACTTAACTAAAATATTTGAAAATAATAACACTCTAATTGATAAATGGAGTGAAAATATTAATTCGTTAATTACTTTTAAAAATTCAGAATTAATAGCACAATCAAACCTTTATAAAGAACATTTAGATAAAATTATGACTTATAACCAAGAATTAATGGAAATTAATCGAAATTTCATTTTGGAACAAAAAGAAAATCGAGAGATTGCAGACTTGGCTATAGTCCACGTTCTAACTCATCAAACTGAGAACCGTAACCCACAAAATCATTTATTTAATAAATTTATGGAAAATGTACAATATATTTTTAACCAACTTATTGAAGGTAACCACAAATTCCATTATGAATATTCAAAAATCAAAATAACAATACACAAAATCAACCTAACAATAACATTCAACAAAATGAACAACCCCAAAATACAATAAATATTATAATTAATAATGACCATAACAACATTAATAATCAGAATAATCAACAAGATGATCAACAAGATTTTGTTTTCAATAATAATCAGCAACATATTATATATATAGAAGACAAAATTGCTAATATTAATAATAGAACAGAATTAGACAAACTAATTGAAGAATTAAAAGAAATGAATGAAGACGAGCTATTATATAGATCTAATTATACTTCTTTACTTATCCAACTGATTGTCAAAAAACAATTTCCATCAACTGGAATGTTTGCATGTACACACCCAAATTGTTTATCACCTAAACATGCTAACAGCAGAAAGAAACACCTATTAGAGAAACATAATGAAAATAATTTAGATAGTGAAATATGTTTATTAATTGAAGCAATACATAATAAGAAGATTATTTGGAAAACTAAAGATACAAACTTTAGACCTTTCTTTTTGTTTATTATGTGATTATATTTCAGATAAAAGAGATCCATTCAGAAATCATTTAGCAAAATATCACCATGATGCATCATTGTTAATTAAAGAATTCGGAGTAATTTGGGCTCAATTAATCTATATTTGTAGAAAAAATCTTAACATTAAAGATTTATCCTATTTTACTAACACACAAAATATTGTTATTTGTAAAGAACTAGATTGTATCAATAGAGATAAACATGCACTTTCAATACATATTTCTCAAGCGCATCAAGAAGCTAGAACCCAAGGAGCAGAATCTTACATTTTGGCAGCACAATTAAAATCAAATTTATTAAATGAAATCGACTCAGATAACTCTTCTAATGATGAGGAGGACTTAATAGAAGTTAACTGGAATGAGATGTTCTCAGATAACTCTGATAATGAAAATTCTATAAATAGAAATACTAACCCTGAAATAAATACTCAAGAAGATTCTAACGAAATTCCCCAACAAAATACTCAACAAGATCTTCAAGAACATAATGAAAATGAAGTAATTAACAACTCTTTAAACACTGAAAAAAAAAAAAAAAAAAAATGGTACAACAAATATGATATTCTTATTGATCAAGGTATATTAACTCTACCGAAAGTTACATACTCCCAAAAAAAGAAATTATCCAAAGATTTAAATGAATTATTCGAGAATAAGATCTACCCAATCATAAGGAGATACTTACCTTATGACAAAGATCAATTTCATTATTTTGAAGGAGCTTTATTAAAATGTGAACATGTTCTTTTTAAATTCCTAAAGAAGAAATTCAAAATTAAGCAAATTGATAAGAATAAAATAAATCAAAGGCTCTATGAGAGAATTAAAAAAAGAGAATCAGAAGAAAAAGCTCTAAAGAACTCATCCGATCTAACATTATTACTTCTAGAATTCAAACAACTCAAAAATATAGATATTAAATTAAGAGATGATACATGGAACAACAATATGACAAAAATTAAAGAACAGCTCTTAACAATCTCTCAAAACTCAAATGATGAAATTATACACAAACACATTTGGCACTAGATCTGCTGCTAGTCTTAATAATTTGGAAAACCAACAAGATGATTGGTTTGATAATCTAATTAACTGGCTAAATTTTTTATATTACTAGAATTAATCGAAATAAAAATGACAGAAGAAAGGAACAAATTATTAAGATACAAAAACTTTATAATGATGACCCTAAAAAATGTTTAGAAAGAAACATATTCCCCAATCTCTTTCCTTGCTATAATATTTCACAAAAAGATACAGAAAGATATTTTAATGATACTTGGTCTAAAATTTCAGATTTCCAGGAGGATGCAGATTCTATCTGGAACCCTTTGAAACTGATTAACGAAGAGGATTTAGACCTATTTTGGTTAAATGTAATGAATAGAAAACATTTAAAATCAATTATTAAAACAAGAAAGTTAAGCTCAGCTCATGGTTTAGATGGTTTATCTAATGCAGTATTTTCTGCATGCCCAAAATGGGCTTCAAAATATTTTAAAGTCATCCTAAAAGCTATTAAAAATACTAAATGTTTTCCAACTCATTGGAAAACTTCCAAAGTAGTTTTAATTTACAAGCATGATGATCCTAAAAACTGTAGTAATTGGAGGCCAATTACAATTACTACAACCAGTTATAGGATCATCATGATGCAATTTGCTTTTGCCCTACAACAACTTAATTCGAAATTAAATATCATCTCCAATTACCAAAAAGGCTTCATCAATGGTTATAATGGGTGCTTACAACATACAGCTACAGTTCAAGAACTTATTAATTACGTTAGTAAAACAAAAGAAGATATTTACATAACTTCTATTGATCTATCAAATGCTTTTGGTGAAATTCCACATAAATTAATATTCAACAATTTAAAACATCTAGGTTTCGATAAAACTTTTATTAAAATTCTTAAAAATTGTTATACTGATTCCTCGAATATTATCCAAACAATGGAATTTAAATCAAATAAAATCATCCTTAGAAAAGGTGTTAAACAAGGTTGTCCAATCTCCCCTCTACTATTTGATATAGCAATAGACCCTCTATTGAGAATGGTCAATTCTAGACATAAAAATGAAGGAGTTAATTGAATAGATATTCAAGCTTACGCAGATGATATTCTTCTGATTAGTAAATCGGAGAATGGTATGAAGAATATTCTAGAAATTGTAGACAATTTTTGTAATTATGCAAAACTTAAAATTAATGTTAAAAAATGTGGTTTATATTCATATTTATTAGATAATAATAGAAGAGTATCTTCTAACGCTAGTTTTAAATTAAATAACCAAGAGATCCCTAAAATTAAATTATTAACGTTAAAAGAATATTTAGGTACACCAATAGCCAGATCTCATGTAACAAAAATGCTTCATTCAGATACTTTAATCAAAGACATTAAAAATAAAATAAAATTAATTGGCATGTCCCAATTAAGACTAAATCAAAAGATTGATGCTATTAAAAGATTTATCATCCCAGCCCTAGATTATGAATTAACTTGTAGTAACTGTAGGATAAAAGAGTTAGAACTTATTAACAAAGAAATCAGGAATACCTTAAATCAACATCTTCAAGCTATAGCTACACCAATTGCAATATTTCATACTAATTGGAAAAATGGTGGTTTAGGTATTCAAGATTTAATAGAAAGAGCAAGAGCCCTGAATATTAACACTTTCTCCGAGCTAAATGATTGGTCTAATCAAAGCCTTCTAACCTTTTTTAAAGAAACAACTAAATGTGAAAGCGAATTTAGGAAGATCAATGAAGATGATGAAAATTCTGTATTTTTTCAACTGAAACGTAAATAATATGAAACAAGGAACTCAATCACTTTGTATAAAAGCTATTAAGGCAATTAAAAAATTAAAAATTGAAATTAAAGAGGAAGAAGATGAAAATACATTTAAGTTAAGAGATTTGATATTAGAAGAAAATTATAATAATATTGCTAATTCGAAATCTCTATTAGAATCATTAAACAAAATGTTCAGTAATAGGTGGACAAAAAACTTAACTTCGATGCCACTTAAAGGACATACATTTAATACTTTAATTAAATCCCCGTGTAGCTCATTCTTCTTAAACCCTTTAATGACAAAGGCTAATGATAACATTATAAAATTTGCAATAAATGCTAGATGCAATAATTTACCTACTGGTGAAATTCTAGCTCATGGTAAGGAAACGCCAAAATGCACAATATGTAACAATGGTAATGATAATCTAAAACATCGGTTAAATGGTTGCCTACCAAGGAAATCTTATTACAAAATTAGACATAATTACATTGTCGAAGAAGTCATTAATTCAATTGATAAAATTACTAATCAAAATCTATTATTTCACAGATCCACTACGATTAAATTACCAAATATGCGTCCTCTAGAACCTGAAAATAGTAGATTGATGCCGGATATTTGGTTCGTAGATAATATTAAAAATCAATTAACTATAATCGAAGTAAGTGTTCCTTATGGTGATTTAAAGAGTTTAAATGATGAAACAATATCTTCTTTAGATTATTGTATAAATACTAAAACTCAAAAATACCAAAATTTATGTGATGATCTTAGAGATAAAACTCAATTAAACATTAAGTTTTATCCAATTATTATTAGTTCTCTTGGCGCTATACCTAAGAAAACTTTTAATAATATTAAAGCGCTACTAAACAATGATTTAAGGCAAACAAAGAAATGTGCAAGATCATTATCATATAATGCTATCAGAGGATCAGCTTTAATATATTGGAATATGTTAAATCATAAACACAAAGAAAACAACCAAATTATCGAAAGTAACGAAAATCTAAACATTAACCCTGAATTAATCCAACAAAATCCCACAGTTTAATGTGAAGATGTACTGAAAAGTACATTTTCAAGTAAACCGTTTGACACTTGCTTTTTCACAGGTTTATCTCAAGCAATGCAGCGAATATTGCTTGGATTCGTCTTTTTAGGAAGGACAAAACAATTTAAGCACTAGTGGTAGTTGCTTATCGCAAGCTCTAAGAACATGAGACTTAGCCCATTGTAAGTCTTGATGAGTAAACAATCCCTGCGGGACCATTTTTTTTCCTTTTTTAGATCAGATTCTTTAACCCCAGGTTGCAGGTTTAGAAAGCTTACCTGGAGTAGATTACATGGTACCATAGCTAGTCTCGCGTCTCAATTTAAAACCATCATTATAAAATCAGATTGCGTACCGGCCGGATGATACCCATCCAGAACAGCTCAGAAACTACGCACAACACCACCTCACAGTACAAAACAAAGTAGATATTAACTTTTTACAAAATATTGAAGAAAGTTTGTGCATCACAAATATGATCTCAGTGAACATGATGTCCTTCCCATTTCACTGTTGATCTTCCGGTTTAACTTTGGGATGACATATTAATGAAACCAGTAACGAAACCGGTCTCCCTGGACTTCTTTCAAGCTCTTTTTCCTGAACCTTGGAATACCCATCTTGGCAAAAAGGATTTTTTTTAAAAATATGAATTTTTGATAATTTTTTTTTGACATAAATTCGATACCCTCAAATTTTGGAAACCAAAAAATTTTGGAATTGCAATCAATGAAAAAATATGGAGATTTATCAAATATGAAATCACTTGAGGAAATAATCTTCAATTTGGACAATGAAAACATTAGAGAATCAGCACAAGCAATCTTTAATTTATTTGGTGAAAATTATGTGTATACTATTTTCACAATTGTTTGCAGATTAATTTATTCGTCATTTATTTCACAGATGAAAGATTATCACATTTATTTTATGTTTTTAAAAAAATTAGAAACGAAATATAAAAAGAAATGCAAGTATCACATAATTAAAATTTTCCAGGAATTTCTTCTTTATTTTGATTCACAAGAATCAAATTATTTATTAGAAAAAATGTTTGAAGAAAAATTAATTGATTTTGATACTTTATCAAGGAAATTAAGTTTATATTTTATCCATCTCATGAAAATTAGTAAAGGTGAAATAAATAATCCCAAAATTATTGAAATTCTAGTTAAATATGAAAACAATTTTCGTAAACAATCAGAATATTATGTTATACATAAAAAATTTAAAAAAATTCATTTAATTAATAAAAATTACTTTTCAAATTTTTACTTTAAGTTACGTGAAAAATATGCAACAGGAGAAGAAAATAAATCTGTAAATAGTGATCCATTAGATAATTGTTTCTTTGAAAATTATGAAAAACTATCAAAGAATGATTGGAAACTTCACAAAAAATATGTTAAAAAAGGACATAATCCAAATGAAATTGCAAAAATAATTCGAAATGATGAAATAGAAAAACTTCAAGAAATATCATCGCAACTAAATTTTGATTTTAATCAAAAAATTAAACCATCACTTTATGAAAGATATTCATTTATTAATCAAGAAAATGTTACATTAATTGATTATGCAGCATTTTTTTCTGCTGTTAAATGTTTTAAATATTTACTTATGAATGATGCAGATATTTACCACACATTTAAATATGCAGTCGCAGGCGGAAATCTTGAAATCATTCATTTATGTGAACAAAATCATTCACCATTTGAAGGTGCATATGAAACAGCAATTGAATTCCATCGAAATGATATTTTCCAATATCTTTATGAAAACAAATTAGGAAAAATTTATAGTTTAGAAAAATTAGGAGTTAAATGTGTCTTAAATAATTCATATCAAATTCTTTCATTTTTAATCGAAAAAGCAAACTTAATTAAATCAAACACAATCATTCATGCCATAATATTATCTGGTAACTTATTTCTGATGATAAGTCTTTTTGGTCCATATAATTTTGAAAATATTTTTGATTTGTGTATAAAGTCTCAAAACGTTGAACTTGTTGAATACTTTTTTAAACTTGGAAAAATTGATGTTAATGAATTACTTGCAATTTATTTTTATTAAATGATATTTTAAAATAATATTTGGAAGTTAATAAATATATTTCAAACATCTTTAATGATTGCATCTAAATGTGGTGATTCAAAAATAGTCAAGTTTTTTCTTGAACAAGAAGGAGTTGATATAAATGTTAAAGATATTTATACGTTTTATTTGATATTAATTTTAATAATATTATATTCCAAAATAGTATTTAATAAATATTCAAATAATTTACAACACCACTTATGTTTGCATCTAAAAAGGGGAATATAAAAGTGGTAAAATTACTTGTTGAACAAAAAGAAATTGATGTAAATGCCAAAGATATTTGTTTGTTTTAATTATTTTTTTTTCAAATATTATTATGTTTTAAAATTAAATTTGGGCTTATAAATAATTATTTAAAACAGCTCTTCTATACGCAGCAGAAAATAGTGATATAGAAATCGTTAAATTACTTCTTAAACAAGAAAATATTGATTTCAATGCAAAAGATATTTGTTTGTTTCATTTAATATCATAATTAATTATATTATGTCTCAAAATATGATTTGGAAATTAAGCAAATTATGTCGTACAGCACTTATATATGCATCTCAAAATGGTGATACAGAAATAGTTAAATTGCTTCTTGAAAAAGATGGAATTGATATCAATGCACAAGGTGATGTTTTAATTTTATATTTTTAATTTTTTTCAGATGTTTTATATTCCAAAATAATATTTAAAAATTATTTGATTTATTTAGATCAGCACTTATGAAAGCATCTGAAAATGGTTACATAGAAATAGTTAAATTGTTACTTGAACAAAAAGGAATTGATATTAATGCTAAAGATACTTATTTAATCAATTTGCTATAATTTATTTTAATATATTTGTATTCCATAATAATAATTGGAATTTTTTCAAATCCATTTCTTCAATACTTATGATAGTATGTAGTAAGGTTTATATAGAAATAGTTAAATTACTACTTGAACATAAAGGAATTGATATTAATGCTAAAAACTTTCTTTTAATTTATATGGAATTAGTTTGAATAATTTTATTTTCCTCAATAATGTTTAAAGTTTTCTTAAATCATTTCAAACAGCACTTATACATGCATCTTTAATAGGTAGTATAGAAATAGTGAAATTGCTTCTTGAACAAGAAGGAATTGATATCAATGCTAAAGATATTTATTTGTTTTATTTAGTATTTATTTAAACAATTTGAGATTTCAATATAATATTTGGAAATTATTTAAAATATTTGAAACAGCACTTATACATGCATCTTATAAAGGTCATACAGAAATAGTTAAATTACTTCTTGAACAAGAAGGAATTGATATTAATGCTAAAGACATTTATTTGTTTTGTTTAAAATTTATTTTAATAATTTGATATTTCAAAATAATATTTGGAAATTATTTAAATTGTTTGATACAGCACTCAATCTTGCAATTCAAAACAACAATACAACAATAATTAAATTACTTAAAAAATAAAAGCGGAAATACAAAAACAGTTCGTTGCTGAAATTAATGATATGTCGATATATCACCACTTTTTGCATAGTTTACATATAACTAACAAAATATTTAACGATTAAAATTTATCTAAAAAGTCGATGAGTCAAAATATTTTTGATCTTTTTCATTACTTTATATTAGATCTATCCGATAATTCACTATTCAATTCTTTACGATAGAGTTTTTTTGAACATGTTCAAAAAAACTCTATCGTATATCTTTCGTCGGCCATTCCTGGATGCTGGGGGTCCTCCCTATTTAAGTCTAAAGATTTCTTAAAACCATTTCTAATGGCTGTATTAGAAATTAATATTCAAACAAAAATTGGTCAAGCATTTTATCTACACATTAAATCTGATTATCTTCTTTTGACCTAGATATAAACTCTCTTCTTCTTATATTTCTGCAACTGCTTTTTTAAAATTATCATAATTCTTCTTCTGCCTCTAAAAATTTAAAAATTATATTTTCAACCAAGAATTGTTCTTGATATGAAGTAACTTTATCTATTTGTATAGATATGAATTTGTCACTTTTATTTTAGAACGAATGCGATTTAAAATTTTTCTTGAAGACGCTTCATATCCACCAAATATACCAGCACTCCGGGTCATTTGTGATTGTTTTTGAAATACAAAATTTGTTCATTTGTTAAATTTGGAATTATTATCTCCGACTTTTTGAATGAATAAAGTTTTTAAAATAGGTGGCCGTTAATTTCAGAAACAGTTCATTTTTTATTTGGATTACAGCCGATAAGTGTCAGAAAGGTTTGAAACCCAGAATATTTGATTACATTTTTCGGTTAGAGAGCAAAGGAACTTTTTTCCGTGTTAATGATATAAAGTATTGAAAAAACCCTATTAAATGAAGTTTGACCCTGACCTAAGCCCAGAAGTCAAGCCAATTGATCATCCTAAGAGGGTTACCTTTCATGCCGCAAAAATTTTAATGCTTGCAAACTTAATTTTTACAGTTCTTCTTTTAACTTCTTATGCTATTCATCAATTTAATTTTGAATTTGAAAGATTATTCTTCATTTTTACAATTATTCACCATTGCTTATTATTTTTCGATATTGTTACTTCCGATGCTACTTCTAGAAAAGAATTTTACAAATTAGCTGATTTTCATTATTTAACATTTGCAATCTACAATTATTTCGTTCTTTATAGACCATCCTTGTTCTATGTCCTGATATATGTTTTTTACTATGGGCATGGTTTCATCAAATATTCACTTGATGTTCTTATTCCTCTTTCAGGCGATTACGATCCACAAACTGTTAAAGGAATCCATGATTTAACCGACAACCCAATGATACTTACTGTTCCGGTTATAATGGAAATTATTAATATGGTAATCTATTTTATTCAAATATTTACACGTTTTCCACTTGGGGTCCTCACTTTTGTCATCTATTTTGTTTGGATAGTTCAATTCAACTATAGTGTAGATCCTATTAGCAAATCTGTATGGGATTTGATCAAAAATTTCTTCGAAAGAATCTTTCCAAATAACAATTCTCCACTAAGAAAAGCTATAGATAGCATTAATTCTGGCATCTCGTATGTATACAGATTGCCATTAGGTCATTAAACAATCACTAAATAATAATTCTAAATTTTTTTTAAATCTAATATTGTTTAATGTATCTGCAAGTTATTTTCATGAAATTAAACAATTACAAAAATATTTTTGCATCGTTAGTTATAACTAATCTGCTATTGAACTAAATATCTTATTAAAAATGCTAAAAAATCGTTAATATTTCATTTATTCAAATTAATTCCCAGAAAGAATGGACTTATAGATCAGAAAATCTTTCTCTGTGAAAACATTGAATACAACTTTTTCGAACTTTCCTGGATTATTTGTTAACCATTTGTCAACAGTATCTATTGCAACCTCTGCAGCATCTTTTTGAGGGTATCCAAAAATACCTGTTGAAATGCAACAAAACGCAATCGATTTTACACCCTCAACTGATGATGCAACTTCTAAAGATCTAATATAGCAGCTTTCCAACATCTTTTTACACTTGTTCTTTCTCGAATTTTCATAAATTGGTCCAACTGTATGAATCACAAATTTAGACGGCAAGTTATAAGCACGTGTTATCTTGGCATTTCCCGTTGGTTCTTCAAATCCTTGTGCAGTCATTATTTTGTAGCAATCATCACGAAGGCGTGGCCCAGCATATGTATGAATTACATTATCGATACAGAGATGTGATGGTTGAAAACAGCCAAGTAATTGAGAATTGGCGGCGTTTACAATGGCATCAATTTTGAGACATGTGATATCACCTCTCCATAATGTTATAATTTCAGAATTATTAATATGTGTTTTTGGATAAGATTGTTTAACGTTTGGGATTAAGTTTGCATCAACAATTTCTTTTTGGTGACTGAGATGAGATAAAAAATGGTCAATTAATGAATATAATTTTTCTGAAAGTGGAGATGGTTCCCTCATATTTAAGAACGGCTTTAGAAACTGCATTACTGTTTTTGAGTCGGTGAAGTTTGGAGGATAATAATCATATCCACATTCATTTTTCAATAATTGGAACAACATTGTAAGTTCATTCACCATTTCTTCTTGATTTTTATAATCACCTTGATACCTTTCGTATGGTTGGTCTAGATTGATGAGGCTCCTATAAGCATTGATTTGTAAAATGCTATTCATCTTTTAAAAAATGATGTAACTTTCAAGTTTTGTCTTTTAAAGAAAATTTTCTTTAAATATAAACTTCTCAAACAATTGGTCGAACAACAATTTTTGAATGCAAACAGCGGTTGTAAAATAAACGTCGTCAATTCCAAGAAATTCGAAAAGTGCAAACACCTCAAAATCGCAAAAACGACTGTTTAACTTCTCTAAAATAAAATTTATTATCACCTCGAAGATACATAACAAAAAGTATATTAGTTTTTTATAAATTACAATCTTTGAAAACAATATCGAAATACGCTATTTACACATTTTGATAAACCCAATTAAATATCGTTTAAAATACTTTCCAGCATTTCTATTGTGTCTTCTGTTTGTTTTTGACTTTCATCAATTTTTGGAGCTGACGGCTTTTCTGGCCCTTCTGCTAAATGTGATGCCCCAATTGAACATGTTACCAACATGTATGTTATCTTCTGGTCCAATCCTTCAGATTGCCATATGTCAGCCAAGTATTGGAAGCTTGATACAATGTGAGAAGATAATTTTACGCATCTTGCCATTCCATCGCAAACTGCTGGAAGAATATCATCTGCAGAAGCTTCACCATCAGGAAGTGACTTTAATACTCCTTCAAAGAAATCAACCAACATTTTCAAACCCGAGTCGACACTTTTCATTGTATACAAAAACCGTAAAGACGATGCGGCTTCATTCAATTTTGATGGATCGCCTTTTGATTGAGTTGGCGTGCGAATTGCTTTTTGTGCTTCGCGATTTTCTTTCTCAAGTGCTTCATGATAAACATAAAGGAGCTGTGAATGGAAAAGATTGGCAACTGCATAAAATATGATGAAATTTGTTTTCAATTTAAATCTGGTAGGAATAAACTGGAAAGGTACAACATTAAATACAATCTCACTGATCTCGTCCATGTAAGAGTGCATCATATCAATAACTTTATATCGATTTTCGACAGTTATTACTGTTTTTGAAGCTTTCGCTTTAAGTTCTTGAAGGACTGATGGAAGCTTAGGAGATCTTATTCTGGTTTCCAAGAATTCAAAAGCATTTTCTGGCTTTTCAAACCCTTCTTTGATTTCATAGCATAATGGTGGAATAGGTGAAGGAATAAATGGGTTAGCAGCAACTTCAGTTAGTTCAAATGTGAAACCACTTGGCGTTGTACAAGATGTAGTTTGTAAAATTTCGAAACTAATTTGATGGTCAAATCCCTCAACAGGAATTAATGTTTTATTCTCCTGCTTAAGAACATATTTCCCACCACCGTATTGTTTTAGTATATTAATATTTGAAGCCTCTTCATAAAACAAATATAATAACGGATCAGTCAAATTCCCCATATTATATTCTGGAGGTAGCAAAAGATAATACACAGTAGAAGGATTGCTTGTGATACTCTCGTTTGCAATATTACTGAACGCTTGAATCAAAGGGTGCGAATCAAGTTCGACGATCTTCATTCCATTTTACACAACGTAAACAATTCAATTTTTCAATGATATCATTCATATTCAACCGCCCAAACCGAACATACAATAACGGTTTTATTCAAATCCCAACACCAAAGATAGAGACAGTTTGTCAAAATTGATCTTCGAAAATAAATGGGAACTTGCGCCTCTTCCTTTCTGAACAGTCAGGCCGGCTTAGTTACAGGAACTGAACAAGAACCAGAAAAACCAATTTATCAAGTAAACTATTCAATAAACGAGTAAAAACGATAAAAACATTGAATATTTTACACGTAAAATGTTCGCTTTTGATGGAATAAGACCAAATAACATTACAATTCCAGAACGATAGGGACGTATCGTACTACACTTTTTGCATCAGTTTATAAAATTTTAGCGAACACAAACAACCTCTATATTTATCCTTCGCTTTCATAATCCTCGTCCGCTGCGTCCGAAGTATAATCAGAAGAGAACTCGTTATAGCTTGCCACCTGATCGATGTCTCTAATTACGTCTTCATCATTTTCATTATTATTATTGTTTTTCTCAACCAACTTATCATAGCACTCGAAACAAACCTTCGATGGCATTTGAGAAATCCTTTTGATGACGAACCTTTTGGACACACATTCACTGCACATTATTTTCCCACATACTCGACAGTGATGTTTCCTGTTAAAGAACCCTAACTGTGCTCCACACCTCATACATATGTCAGATACAATATCCGGAACCCAAATCGGAGCTTCTTCGTAGACATTTTTCCCATTAATTTGCGCATTACTAATCGCATCTGTTAACTCCTTATGCCATGAATCCCTTTCTTCTTTTGTCTGGAAGTATAAAATGAAGCTCTTTTGCGGCGCATAAAAGTATATTGATGACATATTGTTATATCCTTTCGGATCAACTCGAAGATATGATAAGTTATATACACTTGGAATCATTAGCATGCCGCCTTTAGGCTGCGCATAGATGAAGTAGTCCGAAAATAGGATGATGTGTCGTTCAGAGATAACTTTTCGGCATTGTTTCATTGCGCGTCCTTCGCGAAGGAATCGACGACCTGCCCGTACGATTGGAAGTGGCTCGCGGATGAACATTCGACTGATTTGCTCGAGCTTGGGAATGGAGTCGATTGAAGCTGAAAGATTTTCGACTTGAATCTGGAATTCGGTTAAGGATTGGACATTACTTTCTGGAAGGTCAGGGACAAATTTCTTGATGTCACGTATGGTTTCACAGATTTTCTCTTCCCAGGAAAATGGGATTTTGAAATAATGAATAACTAAATCATTGTCATTAGTGATAAGCGGATTTTGTGGGGTTTCTATAGAGAATGAGATTATCGTGTTTTCGAACCGGAGGAAGTGAATAGTGTAATCCTTGTGAACATCGATTAATGACTTTGGAGCAGTCAATTTTTCTATGACATTTATCAAAAAGTTGCCTTGTTCGTTATCGTTCATGACTTTTTCTAAGGTTTGAAGATAAGTTGCATGCTCAACAAGTAATTGGTTTATTGTGGGGATAAAATTATTCTTTAATGGCTCGTAAACAGAGACTGTAATGGAATCAATGATCTTCAAAAGATTGTTGAGTTTTTTCATGGTTGATCTTTCAAAAGCAATGAAATCAATAATTATTGGAATTTGTGTTGGTGCTTTTTTGATTGTATCAAAGAAAAATAATTCACTTGGTTTGATACCATTTATTTGTGCTGTATAAAAATATCTTGGATCAATTAATAGTGAGAAAGGTGGGGTTTGTTCAAGCTCATGATAGCACAGATCCTCAACGCATCGCATTTGAGTTGTTGATATACATGGTTGGCTTTGTATGGTCTGGGATTCTGTGTTTGTCATTCCTTGATACTTTCTTTATTTCAAAACTTTATTTCAAAATATTTGCGTCACTTTTTCAAAATATTTTATCGGTGGAATCTTCTTCGTTTGTATTCGCCACCATCAAAAGAAATAAAAATTTATAAAAATTGGTTCTGTAGATTTTTTATTTTTAAATATAACAATAATTATTAATACCATGCATGCTGTAATTAGAAATATTGCACTAAAATGTTAAATGCAATCTTTTCTGGGTTAGGCTTTTGAATTTTTTAAAAAATGGTAATTTTTTTTAATTTTAGTATAATATAAGATATCGCAGATTCATTCTAAATAATCGATATTAAAGGAATAATAAATGATTTTTAAATTAGATTTTTTTTCATTAAATTCATTTTTAATTTACTCAATAGATTTAAAAAATCCTTTTTAATTTCGCTTGATTTTGTTCAATTCCTAATGCTTGTTAACTTCATGGGCGTTGTGCTGTGGCAATGACCTGAAATTGAAATTTGATTCTCTGATGCCGAAATGACGTTCATAAACCAGAGAAGACGATCGTCTCAACCGTACAACATCAAATTCGAATAAATCAAAACTTAAATACTTTCGCCAATCCAAACTCAATAAATCAGGTGTTAAACAAAACAAATAAACTCAATAAATCAGATCCGTCCACTTAGTCGCCAATGATTTGAACTGTTTGTAAAATAGGCGGAAAGTTGTTTTACTCTTTCTAATTGTTATAGCTGTTTCAAATAGTTGTATGAAAACATTACCATCATTTGATACAATTTTGACCAAATTAATTTTTTAAAAACAATTTTATATAATTTTTATTTTTTTATTATTTATCTATTGTTTTTATCCGAGTTTTTATAATGCAGGTAAAATGTTTTTGTATTTTTATAGTGGCAAAAGAAATGTTTCCCAACGATAGATTCAAACGAATGAAAAAACATCGTATAACTCAATGAATGAGACAAATATTTTCAAAATGTTTATATCATTCAATTGATTCCATATATTCCTTCATAAGCATACTGTTTTTAAAGATAGAAATTTCAATGATTATTGTTTTTGAATTATCTTCTGCTATTTTTGATATTTCATATTTACTCTGTTGTAATTAATTCCTTTGGAGCATTGATAATCGCCTTCATTCGTTTATTTTGATATATTTTTAATTCTGTTGAGATTGACTGTTATGTTAAAATTTTCTATGGTATTGAAATTTTCAATTAAAAAATGAAATTTTAAGATAACTTTTTGCCACAAAAGTGATGGCATATATTAAGATTGAGACATAAAGTATATTTTAAATATTTTGAACACAATTCTTAGGAACAAATTTGCCAAAAAATTCATATAAAATATACTTTGAATCAAAAAATTATCATTCCATATTTCTTATATGATCTCAATCACCTTTTTAATTATAATTCGACGAAATATAATTATACTGAACAGAATATTTCTTTAAACTTCAATTTTTGCTCATTATTTACAGAGAAAAAATTGAATATATGTTTTCATAAATCATTTTATTCTTCACCACAGGCACTTTATTTCATCAAAACATATTTATATCAAAATTTTTTTCCAAGTTTAGTGAAAATATTTACATTTTCATCTCAACATGTTTCAATTTTTATTATGTTATCTGTAATTTATTTTTTACTTCATTACGAAACTAATGTTAATTCAACGTATTTTATTTTTGATTATAAAGTAAAAATGGAACATGAAATTCTCTTACTTCAGTTGTTCGTTTGTTTATATGAATCACTTGATCATTTAATTAAGGTTTGTCGAAATAAAAACAATGAAATAAAGCAAACTTTATTATTACATAAAACAAATGCTTCTATATTATATCAATCAAATGTTGTTTATGTTATTTATCATCAATTATTTAAAACAAATTTCGATTTGAACATTTTTTCATATAAATATCTTGAAAATTTTTTAGATATGAATAACTATTATATAAAACTCTTTTCGATTCATATTTTCATTGACTTTTTTTACTATTTCCTCTCATTTTCTGATTTAATTTTAGTTCTTTTCTTTTTTATTTTTAATGTAACGAAAAAAATTAGAAATTTGTTTAACATCATTTTCTTTACGTTTTTTGACAAGTTAACTATTTATCTATTAAAATATAAAGGAAACATTATCAAAAAGCAAAAGAAACAATCTACAAAAGAAATCATTAAAAACACAATTTTTCCATTTTTATTTATTTTCTTTTTTATACAATCATTTGAAACATTTAATCTAACAACTTCAACACTTACAATTTCTTCTTCAATAGAATATTCAGAAAGAGATAAATATAAAAGTCAAGCACAACATCTTATAATTGAAGGTGGAGTTGATGAATTAGGATCGAATGCTGAACTTTCTCTAACGTATACAAATTCTCTTTCATATACAGAAATTAACACAAACATACCCACAAGTTCCCCATCAATCACATATTCCAATAAACTTACATTATCATATTATGACATACCAACAAATTCTCCTACAATCTCTCCATCTCTCACTCCATCAAATATATTAATACAAACGTATACAACGTCATTTGTCGAGTCAATGACGCAATCACCTACAAATGTTCAAGTTACAACATCTGTTCCATACTCATATATCTCATATGTCAACTCGCAAACGCGTATTCAAACAAGAACAAGAACGAGCACAAGGATTGTAACCACCTCATTTTCATACTCGAAAACATTTACTGCAGTGAGTGATCCTGTTCTAATGCTTACTTCTGTAACAATTACATTCACTTTCAGGGTAACCATAACGTCATATTACTCCACTTCCACATCTACTTATTCAAACGTATTAGTGCCAACTCAAGTTTTCACCCAAACTGATTCTTTAACAGATTCAATATTATATGTTCAATCAATGACTTATTCTCCAGTTCCATCACTAACACTTGCAAATTCTATTACTTTGTCACATACATTTACACCATCAATAACACAAATTTCATTACTTGACGAGACTTATATGTTGGAAACTTCATTTACATTTGTTCCATCAAGTTCATTAACGATTACAAATACATTAACTAATACTCTCTCATTAACACATACTGAAACAATAACACCAGAATATGAAAAGTCAACAATAATCACTGAGTTACCAACAACAACAATTGGAGATTTGCAATCTGGTGTAACTTTCATTAAAACTTTAATTTCAAAATATTCGATTACACAAACAATGATTTTAAGATCAATTTTTACGAATACAATGAGTGTCACATTCTTTAATTCAACATATTTTTACATTTATTCGAATTTTATTTCATATGAATATATAATTTATCAATATTCGACTTATTATATATATTATGGTCATTTCTTTAGTAAATTTGAAAATGAAACAATAGAGAATGATAACAAAATCACAAAAAATGTAATAATTGGTGTTATTTGTTGTTCAATATTAATAATTCTTATTATCATTGGAATGATTATATTTTTATTTCGACGAAATCGAACACGAAATTTGGATTCGAATTCTAGTTCTAAAACAGAAACATCGAAAAGTTCAACAACGAAACAACAGCAAATTGAATTTATTAATGAAGAATTTCGTGAAATTGTTCACAATGAGAATGATCAATGGATATAATTCATTTTAATTTTTAAATGATTTTGTTCTTTTGTACATTTTGAGAAGTAAAAAGTAAATTCACTCCAATTTTATCATACATATGTTTAAATGCATTGATTTTTGTTTTGTTTTTTTTTTTAGAATTCTTTATTCAATCTTTTCGATTTAACTAAGAAAATAAAAAGAAATTTCGTTCTTGAAATACATAAAATTCGTGTTCATGTTGAAATAATTATTAAAATGGTTTCTAAACGATTTTACCATCATTTAAGAATAACATCTAAGAAAAATAAAGTTAAAAATTCGTTTACTTACTATTTTCTTTCGATTTAACTAATTCATTAGGTATCGAATCGAACACCATCTTTAATGGTTCTAATTTCGGCGCACCAAATGGAAGCACCACCACTGTAGCATTCAAAACGCCGCCTTTCTTAAAACCTGAAAGTGGTTTCATCTGATACCAATTTGTAATTGGAACTCCGACTTGAAGATCCTTTAACGGAATTGTTACTTCTCCAAATTCTTTATCAAACTTAATGTTCTTATCTGCAAGCCTTATTACGAGATTATCTTTTTGTTGATCAGTCAGATATAAATCATAACTTTCGAACCATTGTGGTGTTGATGAATCATCTTTCACAGTTGACTTTTGATATCTTATATCATTCTCAAGTTGAATTCTACAATAAGTATCATTTTTAGATACTTTATCAACATTTGGACAGTTAACGGCCTCCGCAACGATAACTTGAACAGTTAACGGTTCCGTTGGTTGATCGGTAAACGGTTTTTGTAGCGGTGCGGCCAAATTAGCTATGAGGTGAATTTCACCTTTGTTTGATGTGAATTGGTATCTATTGTCGATAATAGATCCATATTTAATATTTATAAGTGGAACGAAAGTTTTAGCGATCTTTTTATCTTTCTTATCAGGTCTATGTTCCATTAATTGTATTTTAATTTCATCAGTATTTAAGCTGATAACATTTAATGTTAAAATATCATTCCATAATCCATTTGAAGCAATTCTTGTCATTAATTTCTGTGATTTCTTTTGTTTCCTTAATGATATAATACAATATGACATTCTATTCTTCTTCATTATGATTCTAGAGCCTTCAAGTACTCTAATATGTACTTGCATTTGTTCACCTTCTGAAGGCATTAATGGCATATTATTAAATGGTTCATTTATACCAAATTGAGTTATTTGATATTGTATTTTAACTGATCCTATTTCACCAAAGCTTATTTCTTTCTCATAAATATTATTTAATTCAAGTCCATTTAAGTCTGTTTCATTAGGATCCGTCACTTTTTTATCACTGGAGGTTTTTGAATGTGACATCAAACACATCAAAAGCTTGTTATCGGTTGTTGTCATTAATATATGGAAATCATCCGAAATGGCATTCCTTATTGCAGAGCATTGCGGAGTCACATCTCCTTTGACTTGTACCGTCAAATAAGGCTCACTTACATTCTTTAATGGATTCAGAGTGATAGCTCTGACATTTAATACCAAAGGAATGAAAGGATCTTCAACAAATGACATCTTTCCAGGTGCAGCCAAATGAGTCACCAAATGTAATTGACCTGGTTTCGTTACATTTTTAGCTGGGATCAAGTCATACACTTTATCTTCAGGAATACCACATTTGAAACTTTTCATGGGCATTTCAATGAAACCGATCAAATCATCTCTTGAAGCAGTGTCATGATCGTAAACCGAAATTTTGATTGAATCGGTGTCATAACCTAACACATCAATATTGAAGTATTGATTCCATTTTGGATTCTTTGAATTATCAATCATTCTTGTCTTAAACTTTTTACCAGATAATGTTTCAATGACACAATATGCATCAGATTCATTACCAGCAGCATCCATAGCAGCCAAATTAAATGCTTCGATTATATTAATATATAATGTAGTCTTAGAATTCATTAATTTAATATGTTCTTCTTTAAAGTCTAAGAATGGTTCTACTCCATAAGGTACAATTTGTAATCGAAGATGAATTTTATCTTTATTATTATCTAATGTATACCAATCAGAATAAGTTTTACCAATTTGGAATTCATTTAATTTGAAGTCACGTTTTGATATTTCTTTATCTTTACCAGGATTATAATCCTTTAATTGAATTGTTAAATTATCTGTTTGAGGATAATTCAAAAGAATTGTAAATGTTTCATACCATTGAGGTGCAGAAGTATCAGAAAGATAACGAGTCTTAACATTACGTAATAATATTCCATTAAGTTTAGCGACTACATAAGGATCATATTTAGATACTACATCAGAAACACGTTTTTCTAATGTTGCTTCATTAACTTTAAGATGTAATTGATATAATTCTAAAGGCTGTGGTACAAATGGTATTGATCCAGGACCAGTTACATGTAATACTATATGAACTTTACTGAAACCATTTAAGTCATACCATTTATCTTCGACTTGACCAATATTTAATGATTTAATTGGTACATTAATTTCACCCATTTTTTCATCTGAAGTAATTACATCATAATCTCTAATTGTAAATTTAACAATATCATCATCTAAACATTGGATTGGAATATGAGTCACATAATTCCATTTAGGATTTAATGTCTTACGAATATAAGGAGAATATATTTTAGATCCTTTCCGATGTTTAATTTTAATTTCACAATATGGATCACTTAATAAATTAACATCACAAAATGGTAAATTAATAGCTTCAACTAAATGAATATGTAACATTAATTGTTCATATATTTGTGGTATTGGTGCCTTATTAAATTGTTGATTTACAAATGCTTCTTCACCATAATTTAATATTTGACCAAAACATTTCACTTTATCATTAGTTAAATCAGTGATTTGACCTTGTATCATTTTATCTAATGATATTTTAGTATCAAATACTTTCTTAGGAGTAATTTTTTCTTTAATAATATTAGGAATTTCATATGCAGTTAATAATAATTTATCTTTAAGTGGATTAGTTAATATTAATTGGAAGTTTTCTTCCCAAATTTGTTGATTTTGATTTATTGTAGATACTGGATATATATCTTTTTCAAGTTGGACATTAAAGAACATGTCATTCTTAGTTTGTTTTGGTTCAATTAAACTTGATAAATGGAAATGTAATATCTTCGGTACAAATAATTTAGGTATAAATGGTTCAGCATTAGGTTCAGTAATTTGATATCTAAGATGTATTTTAGGTATAAGAACTATATCACCTTCAGGTGAAGGATATCTTCTAGGATTTAATTGATACCAATCATCAACTACAGAACCAAATTGAATATTCCTTAATGTTATATAACCATATGTTATATATTCTAAAGTTGAAGCATTTCTTACTCGAATTTGTAATGTATCAGTGTTCAAACTTTTAGGTTTAAATTGGAAATATTGATTATAAAATGGTTCAGCACTTTTTACAACTCGTGTCTTTTGTTTAGTCTTCTTATGACCATTTAACCTTAATTTAACTTTTAATGAAGGATGAAATTGTTCAGGATTAGGATGTAATTCTTTAATTTCTATTACATGTAAGTTAAACATTATCTTTGGACTCTTTGGTATGAATTTATCAAATTTAGGTGGTGCATCAAATGGATTTTTACCTAATGTATCAATATGAATTAACAAATGAACTCTTCCTTGATTCTTATTGTCTTTAATTAATTCATAATCTTCATCATAAACATAATTAGGTTCAAACTTATTTAATGGGAGTTCACATTGAGAAGAACAATGACCTGTATGATAAATTTGTACAATTAATTTATCTTCATTATAATTATTTAAGAAAAGTCTAAACTTTTCTTTCCATTGTGGTGTAGTAGTTGCAACAGGGTATTTATTAGTTTTACATTTGCTAATATCATTTTTCAAAAGAACTTTACAACATGTTATTACATCTAATTTTGTAATATCATAAGCATCATGTACAAATACATTAATAGGATAAATATTAAAGATATGTTCTACAAAAGCTGGTTGATTAAAATCTGATACATGTATAATGACATGTAATTCACCATTTTTAACTTTTAACCATCGTTCTTTAATTATTCCATTACCCATTTCATTAACTTTGAATTTAAATGTTTCTAATTTATCATCACGTGATACTTTATCATGATCATAAATTATTAATTTAATGATATCAGTACCAATACTTTCAATTGGAATATGAAAGATTTGATTAAAGACTGGATTTAAATTCCGTGGGATAACTCTAGTCATACCTAAATAACGTTTATTCTTATTACGTTTCTTACCTTTAATACCTTCTTTAGTAGAATTTAATGGATATAATTTAACATATGCATCAGTAGAATTCTTTTTACCAATATCATTACGTGGTAAATTACGTGCTTCTTTAATATATATATTGAAATATCTTTTATTTGCATTAACAAATGGTATTATAGTTGGTAAATTAAATGAAAATTGGGTATTAACTGGTAATATATTAATTAAAACTTTAGCTTTAACATTAATATTATCTCCTTTAATTTCAATTGTTTTCTCTGATAATTGATTTAATTGGAATTCATTTAATGTCACATAACCTTTAGCTATAGGTTTAGACATTATAACTTTTTCATTATTATAATGTTCATATAACAAAATTTTAATTTTATCTGTATTAGGATCAGTTAATAAGAATTTATTTTCATAATAAAAGATACCATTATTAGATACATTTGAATATGTACATTTAATTTCATTTTCTACTGATATTTCACAATAATAATCATTTAGCCTTTCAAATTCTATAAATTCTGATAAACGAAAATGAACTTCATAAGGTATAAATAATTTCTCGATAAATGGAACTTCATTAATATTAACTAATTGATATATCATATGAAGTTTTCCACCTTTATTACCTTTATAAGGCATCATATCGAACCATTTATCATAAACTTTACCGAATTCTAAACTTCTTAATAAGAATGTTGTTGTCGAAATTAAATCATCTTTTGATAATTTATCATAATCCCAAATCGAAAGTTTAAATTCATCTGAATTCAAACTTAATACTTTAAATCGAAATTCTTGATTCCATTTAGGATTAAGAGAATTATCAATAATACGAGATTTTTGTTGATTATCTTGACCAATGAATTCCATAACACAATAAGCATCACTACCAGTAACATCACATATAGGTAAATCTTGAGCTTCTAATAACTTAATACATAATTCCATTGATTGACAAGGAGGAAGAGGAGGCTTTGGTTCTATAATACCTTGAAATTCAGGAACTTCTTGTTTATCAATATGAATCTTTAATCTTAATTTACCACCATTTTTATATTGTTTTTCAGGTGTTAAATTAAACCATTCATCATATACATGACCTAATTTAAATTGATTTAATGGTAATTCTAATGAAGCAAAAGTTGTATCCTTTAAATTACCTTCATCTTTCATTATAATATTTAATTTATCATTATTATAATCAGTGATTAATAATTTATAATTACCAAACCATTGTGGTGTTAATGTATTATCTAAAACATTAGTTTTATTTTGACGGATATCATTAGTTAAATTAAATAAACAATAAGGATCAGTTTTCCCTACATTATCAGTCTTAGGAATATCAATAGCTTCACATATACATAGATTTAATACATCTGGTTTAAATTGTTCATTAACAAATTTAGGTTTACCTGGTGCAGCTAAATGAATCATTAAATGTACCATTGTAGGTTTAGGACTTCTAACATTCATTCGAAGTGGATAATATTTATCTTCTGGGAAACCTGGAGTTAAACTTATAATAGGTAATTCTAATTTACCTATTTTATCATCTTTACCAAATTTATCATAATCATACATATTTAATACAAATGTATCTGTTGCATAACTTTTAATTTGGAATTCAAATTCTTGATTCCATATTGGAGTAAGTGTTTTATATTTAATTTCAGTCTTCTTTTCATTTTTCCTTTTCTTTAACTTAATTTTACAATATGGATCACTTAAACCACTATTATCCATACCTGGAATACCATTAGCATCTATTAATTTAACATAAAGTGTCATATAATCATTAACAGGTGGAGGTAAACCAATATCTGAAAATGGCATTTGATTTGGTGCTGATAATTGAGCATAAAACTTTAAGTTACCTTTATTAGTTAATGTTAGAGTTTTATCAATAGTTTTACCATATTCTAATGACTTTAAAGGGAATTCTCCATTACCAATTAAATTATTTTTATTCTTATAAGTATTTAATTGATCAATTACTAATATATCTTCTTTAGGATCTGTTACCAAGAAATAAAAGTCTTGGTTATAAGTTGTATTTAATAACTTATGTTTAATAGAACTCTTTTGTGAATTTGTATCATTCTTAAGTTTTAATGAAAACATTGAATCAATTTCTTTATCTTTAACTTGACAATTTTCTACATTAACTAAACGAACATTTAATTGATAAGGAATAAATGGTGCATCAACATAAGGTACTTGACCAGGAGCAGTAATTTGATATTTCATTTCTAATACACCACCTTTACTATGTCCATGTAAAGGAGTTAAATTAAAATTACCATATTGTGTAATACCTGGTGGTATAGTTGATAAAGGGATATCTAAAAATGAAATTCGATCATCTTTACCTACTGAATCGAAATCATAAAGTTCTAAACGTAATATATCAGATCCATAACTTATAATATTCATACGTAATTGTTCATCCCAACGTGGTGTTAATGTATTATCAATTCGTCGACTTTTAATTGCATTCTTTTCTCGACCTATAAATGATATTTTTACATAAGGATCCGCTTTACCATTAGCATCTACTGAAGGTATATCAAATGCTTGAATTAAATGGATTTGTATTTCAAGTTTATCTCCTGCTGGTAAAGGAGGTGGAGGTACAAATTCACCAGAAAATGGTTCAACTCCAATATTATCCACATGAATTTGTAAATGGATTTGTCCTCCTTTCTTTACACCTTTAACTGGTGTAATATTAAACCATTTATTATATACAAAACCAGATTTAAATTCCTTTAAAGGAATATTAATTGTACCAATATCATCATCTCGAACTTTATCATAATCTCTAACTAATATCTTTAAGTTATCTGAATCATAATCAGTAATTAATAATTGATGATATTCATCCCATGAAGGAGTTAAAGTATTATATTTGATTTGAGTTTTAATTGGTTTTACATCATTAGTTGTTGATATTAAACAATAAGGATCACTTAATGAACCTATATCCATTTTAGGTAAATCTTTAGCATCAATTACTAATAAATTTAATGCTTTAGGTATAAATGGATTTTCTTGAAATGCAACTTGATTCTTATTAGCTAAATGTAATATCATATGAACAATTCCTCCTTTCTTAACTCCTTTATAAGGTGTAAAATTAAACCATTGATCAATAATATGACCATATTCTAATGTAGAAACAGGAATTTCGATATAACCAATTTTATCATCTGATCCTATAGCATCATAATCAATTAATGAAATTTTAACAACATCAGTACGTAAACTTTTGATTTCAATATGGAAATCTTGATACCATACAGGTGTTAATGTCTTCTTAATAATACGTGTCTTTAATGGCTTTTCTTTACGATGTAATAACTTAATTTTACAATATGGATCACTTTTACCATTCGGATCCATCGATGGGACATCTGTTGCTTCAATAATTCGAATATTTAATGTAACTTTATCACTAACACTTTCAATAGGCTTTAATGGAGGTAATGATTCAAATGCTGTTTTACCATATTCATTCACATTGAATATTAATTTTATAGAAATTTTCGTCTTAGGGAATTCAATTACTTTTTCCACAATTTGATTTAATTGGAAATCATTAGGTATTAATATTGTTGAAACTTCTTTCTCTTTCTTCTTTAAAGAATATAATGATATTTTGAACTTCTCTGATGGTTGCCAAAATGGGAAATGTAATTCTTCATACCATTTATTCTCTGATCGAACTGCAGTACTTTGACATGTTAAATCATTTTCAAATTGCATTCTGAAATATGATGCTTCACCACAATTTTTACCTTCCATAACTCGAACATTTAATATTCGATATGTAAATGGATTTCGTTCAAATGGTTTATCTTCTTTACGTGCTAAATGTAATTTCATATATAACTTACCATGCATTTGACACTTAGGTCCAATGATATTAAACTCTAAGTCTTGTGGTTCACCTGGTTTTAAATATTTAACAGGTACTTCAACTGTTCCAATTAAGTCATCTTTGCCAACTATGTCATGATCTTTAACAATAACTTTTAAGACATCAGAACTTAAACTTAATACATTTAATGAAAATGATTCATTCCAAACTGGATCTAAATCACTATCAATGATTGACGTCTTCTTTTCTCCTTTTCGACCTTTAATAGATAATATACAATATCCATCACTATAACCATTAGAATCCATTGCAGGTAAATTAATTGCATTCATTACATTAACATAAAGTGTATATCCTTTGTCGAATGGCTTCAATTGATCTTTTGACTTCTTTTTATCTGAAGAAGAAGATGAATTACTTTGACTTCCATTTGAATTATTAATTTTCGCTTTCTTGGACCTCCGCTTATATAAGTAGTACTGTGATGGATTCAATGGTACAAAGACAACGTCTTGGAATGGCTGCACACCAACTGGTAACGCCTGTACAAAGACATGGACTTTACCTGCGTAGTCTAAACCTTTCGCTGGTATCATATCGAGCCAATATTCTTTAGTTTGTCCATCGACAAGTGGCTCCAAACTTATTTCATTTGTACCAATTAATTTCTCTGTTGTTACATCTTTGTCGAGTAATTGTATTTGTAATTTATCTTTCGATAAGTCATATCCGACAAATTGAAATCGATTATTCCAAACAGGCCAAAATGTATTATCGATTACCATTGTCTTATTCCACATCTTATCAAAGTTAAGTTTGACCTTACAAAACGGATCTGATTTACCAAACAAATCCATTTTAGCTACGTCTGCACCTTCAAGTACATTTACGTATAAATTATATACAGAAAATGGCGTATTAGTAAACGGTATTGCGCCGGGACATGTGACATGATACATGACACGTAATGAGCCGCATTCAAATCGCCCATTCTTTAACGGTATCCATTGATCGATAACTTGGCCATAGCCCATATCAGTTGCAGCGATTGTATGTTTGCCAATTAAGTCATCTTTGCCAACAATATCATGATCATATACTGAAAATACAATTTGTGATTCTCCAATGTTTGGTATGTCGAAGCAAAACAGTTCGTTCCAACGTGGGTTTAAGTTCTTATTGATGATTCGTGTCTTCTTTTTGTTTTTCTCATCAATGATATTATATAATACACAATATGGATCTGATGTCCCACCGACATCTAACGCTTTAAGACCTTTCGCTGCTATTACTCGGATATAAACTTGTAATGTTTCAGCTTTAGGTAATGGATCAAATTCTTCATTTGAAAATGGAATATCATTTGGTGTAAGTACATGAATGGCTAATCGAATCTTTCCATTCTTAGTCCCATCTTTGTTAACTAAGTCGAACCAGTCCTTTTTGACTTTGTTAAATTCAAGTGAACTTAGATTAACGGTCGTCTTTGATGTGACGGTTTTTTCGTTTTCCTTCAAGTTGAACGTTAACGCGACATCTTCCCATTTTGGTGTGCAGAAACAAAACTCTTCTTCAAAAAGATATTTGTCAGTAGGCTTAGCTACCGCTGTGTTTTGGAAGTTTTTGTTGTCTGTAGTGACTTCACAATATAACTTATTTGTAGACTTCGGTTCTAAAACTGCTTCAATGACACGAACATATGTAAGAAATACTGAGAATGGACGGCGAACAAACGGAGTATCGTTTTCATCTGAAAGATGAGTAACAATGTGAAGCTTTGGAAATCGAGGAGTCTTTGCTATCTTACATAGATCAACCCAACTTTCGGTGACTTCGCCTGGAACTAAGTATTTTGGTGAAATTTGATAATAACCGATTTTGTCATCTTTACCGACTTTGTCGTAATCAAAAACTTCGATGTTAAGAATGTCTGTTTCATAGTTTGTAATACGGAAGTGAAATTCATTTCTCCATTTTGGATTTAATGAAT
This sequence comes from Histomonas meleagridis, assembly GCF_020186115.1. NCBI lineage: Eukaryota > Parabasalia > Tritrichomonadida > Dientamoebidae > Histomonas > Histomonas meleagridis. The sequence continues at coordinate 1,107,020 of NW_027150923.1, forward strand.
TGTCAATTGTTCTGGTTTTTGCTTTTTGATTGCCCATTTTTAGTACACAATATCCATCGCATCCGCCATTGGCATCTAAAGGAGGTAAATCTTTCGCCTCAATTATCTTCAGGTGAAGAAGCATTGTTGGAAAAACTACCGCCAACCGTTTCCTCTGAAAATTTGGTTAATTGAATCGATCTGTTAATTGTATAAAGCTGTTGAAATCAGTCACTTTTATTAATAAAAGTTCCAATTTTTGGATTACGCTCAAAATTTTATATCAAAAAGTGCAACTTTTATTCAATTTAAAAAAATTTTTTTGATAGAATCGTTTTTAGTGATTTTTTGATGAGAATAAAAAAAATTAATTTGAAATTTTTCGATTTTTGGGATTGGTGTTCAATTGTACATTGGAAAGTATCAGTAAATTGTGTGTTTGCCATCTTTTAGAGAGTACCAAAAGGTGGTCACAGAAAAAATATTTTTGTTAATAAATCAATACACATTTATAATTTTAATTTGTAAACCCAAAAATATTCATAGTTGTTGTTAATGCTCTTCGTTAAATACTGAATTATTTTAATTTTAATTTTTTTATGATAGATAATCAATTTCATTTTGAATCAGAAAGTTGAAAAATCTCTCTATTACATTATTTAGAATTATATTTTATATTTTCTTTTATTTCATTTTATCACTTATATCCATTCCTCTCTGTTCATTTTAAGTTTTACCCACGTAATTAATATAGCCACTTTGATGTAAATGTCAATTATTTGAATAGAACGACATAGGCAAAAACTATGATGTTTGTGAATTTACAATTTGGAATTTGATACAATTTTGAAACAATTGCACAAATAAAATTTTGTTTTGTTTGATAGACACATCTCTCAGATCTAATAAAACATATCCTATACTGAAGAGACTCATTCTTATTTAATAAATTAAAGTTAATGATTTTGATTTATTTAAATGTTTCTTAATATAAAGTGACATTTAAGTAATTGCGAAATTTTCCTTTAATTTTTACTGTTTGCGCTATGAAATATTTAAAACGAATTCCAAAATATATGATAAAATATCAAACGATCAGAATAAACAAAAAATAATATGAAGAAATATCTTTTGCATTAATATCAATTCCATTTTGCTTAAGAAGTAAATCCTTAACATCATTATGTGATTTCATATTTGCAAGAATAATTGCTGTTCTAAATATTGAGTTTAATTTTTATGTGATATTTTGATACTTCATATGTTTAAAATCAATAATAATAAAAATGATGAAATATTCTTAGCATTAATATCAATTCCATTTTGATTAAGAAGTAGTTCAACTATTTTAAAATAACCATTTTTAGATGCTTTCATAAGTGCTGTTTCAAATATTAAAAATAATTTTCAAATATTATTTCGAAATTAAACATAATTTAAATGAACTACAAACAAATTTAATAAACATCTTTTGCATTAATATCAATTCCTTTTTGTTTAAGAAGTAATTTAACTATTTTAATTTGATTTTGTTCTGATGCAAATATAAGTGCCGTTTTAAATATTTTAAGTAATTTTCAAATATGATTTTAAAATAAATAATTATTAATAGAAACAATACATAATACTAATAAACACCTTTCATATTAATGTCAATTCCATTTTGCTCAAGAAGTAAATTAACTATTTCGAAATGACCGTTTTCGACTGCTTTCAAAAATGCTGTATTAAATAATCTAAATAATTATCAAATTTAAATTTGAAATCCAATGTTGTTTATATAAACATAAAATAAAGCAAGTAAATATCTGTATTATTATAAACAATTCCATTTTGTTGAAGAAGTAATTTAACTATTTCTGTATAACCTTTTTCTGAAGCATGGAAAAGCGCTGTTTGAATTAGCATTAATAAATTCCAAATATTATTTTGATATAGAAAATTATTAAAATACATTTTAAACAAAACAAATAAATAGTTTTAGCATTAAAATCAATTCCTTCTTGTTCAAGAAGTAATTTAACTGTTTCTATATAACCATTTTTAGCTGCAGATATAAGAGCACTATAAAATAATTTAAATAATTTCCAAATGTTATTTTGGAATTTTAAATTATCTAAATAAATATTACACAAAATAATCAAATATCTTTAGCATTAATATCAATTCCTTTTTGTTCAAGTAGTAATTTAACTATTTCTGTAGATCCATTTTTAGATGCATACAAAAATGCTGTATTAAATAGTTAAAACAATTTTCAAATATTATTTTGAAACATCAAATTATTAAAATAAATTGTAAATAAAACGGATAAATATCTTTAGCATTAACATCGATTCCTTTTTGTTCAAGAAGTAATTTAGCCATTTCTGTATATCCATTTTTAGTAGCATACAAAAGTGCTGTATTAAATAGTTTAAACAATTTCCAAATATCATTTTGGAACATAAAATTATTAAAATAAATTTTAAATAAAACAAATAAATATCTTTAGCATTGATATCAATTCCTTCTTGTTCAAGAAGTAATTGAGCAATATCGACATAACCTTTTTGTGATGCATAAATAAGTGCAGTTTGAAATCATTTTAATAATTTTCAAATTTTATTTTAAAATTTCATGATATTAAAATAAATTTTAAATAAAACAAAAAATTATTTTTAGTATAAATATCAACCTCTTTGTTTTCTAATATGAAATTAAACAATTTAAAATTAACGATATCATTTTTCGGAAACAAAAATAACTCTCCAATTTCATTAATCGAATATTTAAGAAAGTTATTATCATAAAAATAATGAAATATATCATTTCGATGAAACATGATAGCAGCTTCAAATGCGCCTATAAATGATGAATGATTTTGTTCACATAAATGAATGATTTCTTCATTTCCACCTGCAACTGCATATTTACCTGTGTTTTCTACTTTTGCATTGTTCATAAGTAAATATTTGAAACATTTAACTGATCCAAAAAATGCTGCATAATCAATTAATGTAACATTATAATGATTAATAAATGAACATCTCTCATAAAGTGATGGTTTGATTTTTTGATTAAAATCAAAATCATTTTGTGATGATATTTCTTGAAGTTTTTCGATTTCATCATTTCGAATTATTTTTGAGATTTCACTTTGATTAACTCCTTCTTCAATAAATTTTTTATGGAGTTCCCAATCATTCTTTGATAGTTCTTCATGATTGTCACTGAAATAACTATAAAAATCATTAAAATTTTTCATATTAAAACGATGTGCAAAAATATATGTATCTTTATTAATAACAAAATTTGGTAAAATTTTGTTTAATTTTATCATTTTTTCAACAAGATAATATGATTCTTGCGTTTTTAATCGAAGAATGAATTGTGCAAATGTATTAAATAATTCATGATCAGTTTTATTGGTTTCTTTTTCATTAGTTTCAACTTTTTCCATATAATTAAAAAAAATATTAAAATCGTTCATTTGTGAAAGATATGACGAATAAATCAATCGTGAAATAGCATAATTAAATGATGGCGAAATTTCATCATAATAAAAATTTAATGTTGTTTCAACTGAATCGATAACATTATCTTCATTTAAACCAAATATGGTTTCTTCAAGCGATTCTAATGTTTGTCCCCATTTACGTGAAGAATTATGAAAAATTGATTCATTATTGTTCCTTTCCATTTGGTTATAATGCAAGCGAACAAACAAAATGTTGTCTTAACGGTCTTCAATTAACGTATTACGAGAATCAAATTTATTTGTACGATATCAAATATGACGAAAACCAGTTTTTACATAATTTCAAATGTTACAAAACAAAAAATATTCAAATTCACATAAATATTTGATTCTGTGTAATGATATTAGCATCTAATCCTTCAAGAAAATATTCTAATGAAATGAAAGGTTCATTCAAATTTGAATATGAAAATCGATCATTTTCTTTTTTACATCGGATTTGATTTTTGCCATGGCTTTTTAATATTTTTTCAATTATTCTATGTGGTTCTATCAATTTTGATGAAATTTAACAATTTTTATTATGTAAAAAGGATAGTATTAAAATTAAAAAAATAATTCAAATTATTTCAGCTAAATATTAATGGAAGTAGTGTCCACACCTATCACTAGTGATTCGGATTTTTACGACTCATTTGATTACAGTTTTCAAATGAAAAAGAAAAAAAAAAAAAACGAAAAGCTTGTGATTTAATAAACTATTGAAATTTTGTTGTAAATGAAAAAGTGTTATTTAACCATAAATGATCAACGTTGATAGTTCTTCCCCAACAACAAATAATTTAAAAAGAGAAAACACTGATTTTGAAAGTCAAACCATTTGTCTAGAAGAACTTATTTCTTTCGAACAATTAATATTTAGTTTAACAGAAGATAATCTTGTTCATTCAACACAACAAACAATGAAATTATTTGATTTAACATTTCCATATTCATTTAATTATATTATATGTAATTTAGTTTACTTTGCGTTTATTTCACAACATAAAGAAAGTACTATTTATGTTAATTATTTACAATCAATACAAAGAGAAGAAGAAATATATAAAAACATTCCAAAAATCATTGAATTTTTTTATAAATATATTTATGAAATCAATTCACAAGAAGCATATTATCTAATTGGTAAAATGATTGAATGTAATTTAATACATAAAAATATTATTAAAAGCATTAAATCAAAATATTTTTCACATTACAGAGCGAAAAAAGAAAACAAAAAACAAAAAAAATTTCAAATATATTTTATTGATAATTATAGAAAACTTTCAAGGAATGATTGGGAACTTCGTAAGAAATTAATTAAAGAAGGAGTTAATCCGAATGAAATTGCGAAAATAATTCGAAATGATGAAATCGAAAAACTTCAAGAAATATCATCACAAAATGATTTTGATTTTAATCAAAGAATTGAACCATCACTTTATGAAAGATGTTCATTTATTAATCAAGATAATATTTCATTAATTGATTATGCAGCATTTTTTGGATCAATTAAATGTTTTAAACATTTACTTATAAATAATGCAAATGTAGAAAACACAGGTAAATATGCAGTTGCAGGTGGAAATGAAGAAATCATTCATTTATGTGAACAAAATCATTCATCATTTGAAGGTGCATATGAAACAGCAATTAAATATCATCAAAATGAAATCTTTAAATATTTTTATGAAAATAAATTCGAAGAAAAATCAGACAATGATTTGATAGTTTATTGTATTAAAAGCGGAAATTATGAAGTTCTTTCAATGTTAGTAAGAGGAAAGAAAATTAATGCTGATATTATTAATGAAACAGCAAAGATTGGAAACTTATATCTTATTAAATATTTTCTCAAAAATACAAAAATTCCAAAAAATATATTAATTTTTGGTGTGGAATCAGGTAATATTGAACTTGTTAAATATATTCTCGAACAAACTGGAATTGATATTAATTCTGAAGATATTTATTTGATTTATTTGTTGTAAGTTTGAATAATTTCATATTTTATAAATAATATTTGGAAATTATTTATATTATTTAATACATCACTTATAAAAGCATCTTTTAATAGTAATATAGAAATAGTTCAATTACTTCTTGAGCAAAAAGGAATTGATATTAATTCTCAAAATATTTATTTTTTTTGTTTGATGTTTATTTAAATGATTTAATATTCCAAATGAACATATGGAAATTATTTAAAATCATTAAAACAGCACTAATGTATGCAACTATATATGGGAGTATAGAAATAGTTAAATTACTTCTTAAACAAAATGGAATTGTTATTAATGATGCTGATATTTATTTATTCAATCTGATGTTCGTTACAATGTTTTAGAATTTAATCTTCATATAAAAAAATTATTCGAATTACTTAGAACGGCATTAATTTTCGCTTCTATTTATGGCAACTTAGAAATTTTTAAGTTATTTCTCACACAAAAAGGAATTGATATTAATGCTAAAGATATTTATTTGTTTTATTTAAAATTTATTTTAATAATTTGATATTTCGAAATAATATTCGGAAATTATTTAAATTATTTTGGACAGCACTTATTATAGCATCTACAAATGGTCATACCGAAATAGTTAAATTACTTCTTAAACAAAAAGGAATTGATATTAATGCTAAAGGTATTTATTTGTATTATTTGAAATAATTTATTTTAATAATTTTGGACTTCAAAATAATATTCGGAAATTATTTAAATTATTTTATACAGCACTAATGAAAGCATCTTGGATGGGTCATACAGAAATAGCCAAATTACTTCTTGAACAAGATGAAATTGATGTTAATGCTAAAAATATTTGTTTATTTTGTTTAATATTTATTTTAATAATTTTATATTTCAATATAATAATTGGAGATTATTTAAATTATTTTATACAGCACTTATTTTAGCGTCTGCAAATGATCATACAGAAATAATCAAATTACTTCTTGAACAAGAAGGAATTGATGTTAATGCTAAAAATATTTGTTTATTTTGTTTAATATTTATTTTAATAATTTTATATTTCAATATAATATTTGGAAATTATTTAAAATATTTGAAACAGCACTTATGCATGCATCTCGATATGGTTATACAGAAATAGTTAAATTACTAAATGAAAAAAGCGCTAATTAAAATTTTTAATATTAATTTGTTCCATTTCCACATCATAAATTGTATAAATGTTCATTCAAATTACTTATCTTTTCGCATGTTGGAGTTTTTTTCATGAACAAATAACTATTGATTTCATTGTGTTTGTTGTTCTTGTAATTGTCTCTGTATTTATTCGATTCTCGCTTATTGGCCATATTCTTTTTTCTTATTCTTTCCCAACTTTTCCATTTCATCATCCAATGTCTCTCTGAGCAAATTAATTCGTTTTTTATTGCTTTAGCCAAAAGTTCTTTCCGAGATTCGACTTCTGGTATTTGAAACAATGTTATGTTATTTTCAACATCATTTTTAAGAATTTTGATATTTTGGAAAATTTATCAATTTTTGGTGACAATAGGTTGTTGATAAGTATTTCATGTTTGTAATTTTTTTTTTCATAAATAAATTTTATTTATTGTAATTTTTGTATGATTTAACATAGTCTTTATTTAAAAAGCTTGAAAAAAAGCTTTCTTTATCTTGGATGTGAACTCACCAACCGTAATTTCTGGTCGAATTTTTGCCAAAAGCAATTTTGGCACTTTCCTTTACGAAATTTCTTTAAAATCTGTCAGCATATTTTGTCATTTAAAAATATAGATGACAAACGAAGAAACACTAAGTTTCAAAGAAAGCACTCAAGACACAATCCAAGAGTTTGAATCTCTTCTTTGTAAACAAGCGAAAATTTCTGATTTTAATGATCTTGTTAAAAATCTAAAAGATTCCACACCTACTTACAAATGTCAAACCACATGGCAAAAAGACCAAATTTCTATTCGTTGTGTTGACTGTGGCCTTGAAAGTAATAGTTGTATTTGTCTCCAATGTTATTTAAATGGAAATCATGAAGGTCATACAATTGAAGTTCACACAAGATTTGTAGGTAACTGTGATTGCGGTGATTCAGATCTTTGGAAGCCATCTGGTACTTGTAATATTCATCGTCATAATGAGACCTCAAGTCCATTATCAGAGTTAGAAGTTTCCATATCTCCACTTCTTCAACGGATTTTTGATTTATCCGCAACCCAACTTCCTAATCTTCTTCAAACCAATCCATCTGGAAGTGTATTACTTATCAAATGGTTTCTTCAGTTTTGTTCCATTGGCGATAACTTCCGTCGTATGATAGTTACATCACTTTCACGCTACAACATTTTTTCTGATTTAATTAATTCATGCATTACCTCGGAATATGCGGCAGTAGAAGCACTTTCTGAGCTTCTTGGCCGTTGTACCAATGATTCCATGTTTAAGGTTACATATGGCCATGCGTATTTGCAAAATTATTTGAAGTTAATTAAGATCAACCATGAAATGGTTGTTAATGGTGGGCCACATGAAAAAATGGAGTTATTGTTATGGTCTGCGTTTCATTATTTATCTAAGAAAGTTATCCTTGAATGCATTCAACGATATAATTTTGATTGGTGCCAATTTTATATCGACTTATATTCGACTTATCAAGAATTACAATTGGAATATGTGCTTCAACCAGAAATATGTAAGAGAATTGTCAGCAATAACTCTGATACCATTTTTAATTTCTTTCGAATCCTTATCGAAGCGAAAGAATTAAATGACAAACAAAGATTTGTCGATAATTTGATTGATGTTTTTTTAAAGGAAAATGTGATTTTTTATACAAACATTAATGAGGATTCACAAGAAAATGACTTTTTAACTTATTCTTTTTATTCTTTAGGTATAGCTGTGACTTGTGATGGGTTTAAGAAATGTGAGAATTTGAACATTGGAAATGTGTTGAAAAAAATGGAAAAATATTTAAATAAAATTTATGTTGAACAAGAATTCGATAAAATGCTTCAAAAGCCGATTTTTAAGCATTCATTATTTGATGGATGTTCGATTTCATTATATTTAGCACCATATTATTTTATAACATCATTGTTATTAACACAAAATGAAAATATGAAAACAGTTTTAAATAATTCTGTTGAAGATGTCGATAATTTTTTGTTATTAACATCATTAAATACACAAAGAATTTTGATTTCAACATATTTTTTATTTAATCAATACTTAAGTAGTTGTTTTGGGTATAAAATATTTATATTTTATCAAAGAGTTGATAAAAGTTATTCTGATTTGTTTTCACTTATGCAAATTTGTTCTGGTTTTATTCATGATAAAGAGAAATTAATTAATTTAATTGCTCATAACTTTGGTATATTTGATGAAAAAGTTAATGAAACAAATAATTTGATATATTTCGATTTCATTCATTTTATATCGACGTTAATATTCGACCGAATTTATATCACTCGTAATATCGATGAAGAAATTAATCAAAGATTAATTGGAAAGTTATTACTTAAGCCGAAATTATTTAAACCATTAAACAAAGTATTTCAATCACAAAAAGTTAAAGATACAACAAAAATTAAATCACATTTAAATGAAATTTCTAATCCAACGAATTCTTTAAATGGAGTTTTGTTTGAATTAAAATCGAAATCTTTATGGGATCCATTAACACCATTTTATCAAGTTAATAAAACGTTATCGAAATATTCGAAATATATTAAAAAATATCCAAATGAATTAATGCCATTTAAAGAATTCATTAAAGAACCATTTGGAATGGATTTAATATCATTGTTAACTACGCCAACACTTTTAGCGATTGAATATTATATACTTTTATGTAAAAACTCACAAGAAACAAATCAATTAATATTAAATTTACTTATTAATGCATCACAAATTACACAAAAAAATAATTTAACATTAAATAATGAAATTATAAAAATTGATTCAATTGAAGAATTAATTAATTATATTAAAAATAATAATAACTTCGAAAATATTTTATACCAAAAATTCGAATTTAAATCTTATCAACCAAAGTCATTCATAGATTTAATTAATGACCTTGGAACTATTGGACAAATTGCTCTTTCCAAAATGAACATAACTAATTCACAATCCAAAACAAACAATAACGCAAACAAAACTGAAAATAATAATAAAATGTTAAATCTTAAAGCTAAAATTATGCAAAACTTTAATTCCAAATTACAAACATTTGAAAAAGATAATGAAAATGAATTTGATGAAACTAATGATTTAACAACTAAAGAAACTTGTTGCATTTGTAGATCAACAAATCAAGAAGATGAAATATTATGTTATCCAATTTATGTATATAATTCACGTGTTCCATTTGATAACGATATTTATCTTAATAACACTATTAAATGTTCTCCATGTTTCACTATATGTACACATTTAGCACATAAAGAATGTTTATGTGAAAACAATCAATGTCCTATTGATAGATACATTCGTAATATGTTTCTTCCTAAACTTGATGATCGAAATGATTTAAGTAATCCATTAATTACTGAAATAACAAATTCATTTAAAGAAATTATTTCACAATTCATTAAATGCGAATACATAATTGCATCGTTAAGTAGTTTGATAATTATTTATGAGTTACGATTACGTGCGAATCCTTTAGTTTTAAATAATCGAAAATATTATTTATTAGCACGAAATTTATATTTAAACTTAAAAACAATTTACTTAAATAACCAAAACGAATTTGTTGATAATGAAAAGTCGAATATTTATCATTTTGTATTTAATGTAATTAAAGACGAAAATAAATTTAATGAAATTGTTAATGAAATCGCAACAAAACTTAAAGGCAAAGAATTAAATTTATTTTTACGTCAAGTGAAAATTTTCGAATATTTCGTTTTGGGAAAGAATTATAACAATGAAACATTTAATGATTGGAAATTAATTTTAACAAATGAAAACCTTTGTAATTATTACAAATTCGATTTCGATGGAAATGAATATGAATTCGAACCATTTAAGTTAATGAAGTTACCAAAGAATTATCTGCATTTCGCGAAAGAGCCGTATAATCTTTCACGCGAAATAATGTCTTCAAGTGAATTTTACTTCGTTAACTTACAGAACGGAGTTGTGTCGAATAAAAAACAATTACTTTTCGCCATTTCATTGTCGCAAGAACAATTATACCTTTTCATGAACTTAAATGTTCAACACTCGAAAATACAATTAATAATAAAAATGAACAACGGAAAGTTATACGGATGCAACCTGCATTCGGTGTACGTCGACTTTTTGGGTAACGAAGGAGTCGGATTCGAAAATGAATTCGAATTGTTCTTGTCGGATGAAAGGCTGGAGAAGCTAACTGACGAATATCTGTCTGGTGAAGTGTTGCAGCAAATGATCGCATAAACGATAGCTTGATTGGATTAAATAAAGTTCGCAAGAAACTTTTAAATTGAACATATGTAAACATTAGAAAATATGTTCAATTTATGTAAACAATTGAATTTATTTTTCTAAAGGTTTAATTGTTGTCAAAATATTGATTTTAGCTTATTTAATGTTTATTTAAATGAATCAAATCAAAAAATGATCGATGGCCTTTTTTGAATGGTTTATCAGTGACGATCAAACTTTAGTAAATGTCAATTTTATTCAATGGTTATTTTTTGTTTTTAGTTAAATGCAAAATATAGATTTTTTAATTCAAAAAATGTTTCAACCTTTTGATAAACTGATTTCAGTGAATGGCCTCATTATTGAGAATTATGTGATATTATATTCAAAAACTAATGTTTAGACAGTGTCTTGTATTATTTACTTTAGTTTTGTGTCTCGTTTTTTCAGATATAAGTAATGATCATTGTTATTTAATTTTCATACTAATGAGAATGATTTCTTTAATGTTTTACTTTTATATAATTCGAACATTTGAAATATTTGATAATAAAACAAAAACACTAACATTACAAACACAAAGAGATTTAGAAAATGTAAAAGAATACGCAAAAGAAGCATTATTTTTAATTATAGAGGGTGAAATTACGATAATACCAGAGAAAACATTTTATGGTTGGAGTAATCTAGCATCTGTTAAAATTGGTAACTCAGTAGCTTTAATTGGCAAGCATGCATTTGATAGTTGCAAAAATTTATCAAATGTTACTTTTGGTGAAAATGTTACCACAATTGCAGAAGCTGCATTTCAGATGTGTGCTAAATTAGCGATAGTTATTTTTAATGAAAATCTAATTGAAATCAGTGAGAACTCATTTAATCAATGTTCATCACTAAAAAATATTAATTTATCAAATTCTGTAACTACTATTGGTTTATCTGCATTTTCTAACTGTGATAAACTTTCACAAATTATTTTGGGAGAAAATTTAACTACAATTAATGATTATGCATTTTATAGTTGCGAAGCTTTATCAGAGGTTATTTTTAATGAAAAATTAACTGAAATTAGAGAATTTTCATTTGCTCAATGTTCTTCACTTGAAAAAATTAAATTCCCAAATTCACTTTCTATAATTAAAGAAAATTGTTTTTCTAAATGCATTAAATTATCAAATGTAATTTTCGGAAATAAATTAACTAAAATTGGTCAGCAAGCATTTGCCAATTGTTTTTCTCTTTCAAATATCGAATTACCAAGTTCATTAACTATTATCAGTACAGCTCTTTTTGATGGTTGTTATTATTTATCGGTTGTTATTCTTGGTGAAAATGTGGTTTCAATTGAGAGAGCTGCATTTAACAATTGTAAATCTCTAAATTGTCTTTATTATTATGGTCACTCAGAACCTAATGTAAGTGGTAATGCATTTGATGGTGCTCCTATCAAATGTGTAATGACATTAGATTCATATAATTCAACAAAATTTGGTAAACTTAATGTATCAAAAGGAACGACAATCGAAAATTGTGGTCCATGGCCAACGCATCCATTTACTCAATCAATCACAAATTCAAATATTATATCAAGTTCATTTCCATTAAGATCTACTTCAAAAACTATAGCAATTGCTTTTGGTGTAAGTATTTTTTCTTTGCTAATATTGTTTTTGTTTTAAATAGTGTAAAAAATTGGAGTCATTTCTTTTTATTTTTTATGCGAAAATAATTCAAACATATAAAGGACTGCAAGAATATAGGAATTTTTCGAAAACAAACATAAGAAAAAAGTTGTGTTTATTATTGAAAATAAATTATTCTTTTTCTCCAAATGTAAATTAACAAAATTATTTTAAACTTCGGAAATGGGAAAATATCAATAATTTATGCGATCATCTCAAATATTTATTTTTTTTTTTTTGACATTTTTTCAAGCACATGGTAATAAAAATAAAATTCTAATGATTTATACATGATTTTATTTATTTTTAATATCATATTAAATTTTTTTCTTGAAATTATACTTGAAGAAACATAAACTGGTTCCAAAAAATGGAAAGCACGACATGATCCAATTATTTACTTTTACAGTTGAATATAATCGTACCTCACAAGTCATTTGCTTTCCTTTTTCGGAGATATATTTCGGAGATAATATATATATATATATATATATATATATATAAAATATATTTTATTAAAAATGGGAGAATTAACATCTTCATCTGCGGCAACATGAAACGGATCATCAAAATAAAATGAGCAAAATCTGTCTGCATGGATTATTTTTTTGGGTCTTTTGTCTTATTTTTATTGATACCCATTTCAATAATTAATTTGCGCATCATCTTGCAATGGGGATGTGTGGGCGTCACTGGCTGATCCTGTGAAAGTGGCTGCTTTTCAAAGCTAAAGATCAATCTTGTTGTTAGCAGTGCACAATTGAGGGAAAGAATTTACTGGAATTATTTTATGTAAGTCAAATCAATCAGATGTCCTTTAATCAAATATTGTTAAAATGCGTGAAAAAGCACAAAAAAACGAATTAATTTGCTCAGAGAGAGATTGGATGATGAAATGGAAAAGTTGGGAAAGAATAAGAAAAAAGAATATGGCCAATAAAGCGAAAACCGAATAAATACAGAGACAATTACAAGAACAACAAACACAATGAAATCAATAGTTATTTGTTCATGAAAAAAACTCCAACATGCGAAAAGATAAGTAATTTGAATGAACATTTATACAATTTATGATGTGGCAATGGAACAAATTAATATTAAAAATTTTAATTAGCGCCTTTTTCATTTAGTAATTTAACTATTTCTGTATAACCATATCGAGATGCATAAATAAGTGCTGTATTAAATAATTTAAATAATTTCCAAATATTATATTGAAATATAAAATTATTAAAATAAATCCAAAATAAAATAAATAAATATTTTTAGCATTAACATCAATATCTTCTTGTTCAAGAAGTAATTTGACTATTTCTGTATGACAATTTGCAGACGCTAAAATAAGTGCTGTATAAAATAATTTATATAATTTCCAAATATTATTTTGAACTTGTTTTTATCATTTTAACGTCCAATTTAGAATATTCGTTTATAAGTATGTCATTTCAAATATATTTACAAGAATGAGTAAAATGTATAGTTCTTACAATAGATCCATGTGACATGTCTTAATTTCTAATATGGAATTAGACCTTAATCCAAATAATAACGAGAGTCGTTTAGTTAATTTTCATATAAAGAAATTGACCAACAGTTTAAAAACGCTACAAATTCATCTCCACATAATGAAAAGATCAAAGCACATTAACACTTTTTTTACTGTTTTTTATTTTAAACATAAAATCGTTTCATACATTCTAAACTTTATTTATTAGCTTTTGCTCTTTTTGCTTTCTCTCTCTTTATCCAAGCGCCATCATCTTCCTTTGCGCCTACGACTCTTATATCCAAATATGGCATTTCATTAAATCCGAATGATTTTGCGACTCCTTCGATGTCCAACTTCTTCACATTAAAGCATTGTGTCAATGGATGACTTTCGTAACTCATCAAATAAGACTTCAGTCCTTCTTTTGCGTTTTTCATTAACTTTCGATTTGTCGTCATCAAATTCTCGATCAACAAATTAATCGAAATAATTTTCTTCGTTGGCATCGGAAGTTTCTTTAATGGGACTTTAGCGTCTTCAAGTATCTTAAGAAATGGTTTTTCATTCTCCATAAGAAAGAGAAGCGCTTGTCCTTCAGCTCCTGCGCGTGCAGATCTTCCGACTCGATGAATATATTCTCTTTCGGATGTTGGTGGATCATATTGTACAACCCAATCAACAGCAGGGATATCAAGACCACGTGCTGCAACATCTGTACATAACATTATCCCGGATTTTTGTTGACGGAATTGATTAAATGCATCAATTCGTTTTTGTTGAGATTGATCGCCATGAATTGCAAGCGTTTTAATCTTTAATTCCCCAAAAAACATATGGTGGAATTTAACAGAGGCGCGTGTTGAAAAAAATACCATAATTTTCTTTTTGTGATTCTTCTTCAGAAAAGTGACAAGGAGAAGAAGACGTTTATCAGGAGGAACAATTACATACGACTGCGTAAGGTTTGTTGCTGTTGAAGAGGAACTTGAATCATCAACGCCAACATAGATAGGAGTGCCTTGCTGAAAAGAAACTGCTGCAAGAGCTTCAACATCTTGCGTTTGTGTGGCACTGAAAAGTGCCGTTTGTCGAGCTTTGGGAAGATTAGCAATAATCTCGTCAAGTTGTGAACGGAAACCTGCTTCAAGTATTCGATCTGCTTCGTCTATAACAAGAATTTTAAGATTATTTAATTGAAACCCTTTGGTGCCAAGAATATGATCAACAAGACGACCTGGTGTGGCAATAAGAAGATTAACACCACTTTCATATTCTTTGATTTCTTTCTTCTTGGATGTACCTCCTATTGCCATTCCTGTAAAAATTTCTGTGCCTTTAAGTAAATTTTGAGCAACTTCATATGTTTGAACTGCAAGCTCATGAACTGGTGCAATAATTAAGCCAATAATTCCATCCTTTCTTTGAATGTTATTTTTTATCATAAAATTAATCATTGGAATAAGAAATGCAAGAGTTTTACCACTCCCTGTTTTTGCAGCAGCTAACACATCAGAACCATTAAGCATTAAAGGAATTGCTTGTGCTTGAATAGGCATCATTTTTGAAAATCCCATATTTTTAATATTTATCTGAAGGATTTCACATAATTCCAAGTCTTCAAATTTTTGGTCAGCCTCATTTTCTGTTGTCTGCATGTCATTTGATGTTTCGGCTTCCATTTTTTGTTTTGGTTGACCAAAATTTTCTTTAACGGCCACCTGTAATGATTAACGGACATCATTTCAAAATCATCAAGAAAATCGGAACAGGCTCATTTGGTGAGATTTTCAAATGCGAAGATAAAAACTACAATATATATGCTTTAAAACTCGAAAAGAAAAAATCAGAAAACCCACAATTATTAAACGAATCGAAAATTTACAGAATACTTAATGGAGAAATTGGATTTCCACAAATTCATTGGTATGGTGAGTATTTGGATTGTTATGGAATTTTAATTGATTGCTTAAATGAATCATTAGATTATTATTTTCAAAAAAATAACAATATATTTTCATTAAAAACTGTTCTTATGATTGCAGATCAAGCGCTAAGAAGAATTCAATTTATTCATTCTAAAGGATTTATTCATTCCGATATCAAGCCAGCAAATTTTCTTATTGGAAGAGGACATAATCGTAACACAATATATTTAATTGATTTCGGGCTTTCATTCCCATATAAAAATTTACAAACAGGTTTATGTTTCCCTCAAACTGATAGTTTTTCAATAATGGGAACTGCTCGATTCATGTCAATTAATAGCCTTCTTGGGTATACACTTTCGAGACGCGATGATCTTGAATCCCTTGGTTATGTTTTGGTGTATTTCTTGAAGGGAAATTTGCCTTGGCAAAGCATCGCATCAAAAGAAGAAAAATTGAATGCTATCACAAAAATGAAAATTGAGGCAAAAATTGATAACTACGATAGGTTATGCGACGGTTTGCCGAGTGAGTTTTCGATTTTTCTCCAAAGAGTATCAAGTCTTCAATTTGATGCTGAACCAGAGTACTCTTCTTACAGAGAAATGTTCAAAAAACTATTTCTGAAAAACGGTTTTATTTACGATAATTGTTATGATTGGAGTTAATTCTTTTGTACAAAAAATTTTTTTTATTGTTAAATCAATTTTTCAAAAAACATATGACTTTGAGTTCTAGGTAATGTTTCGATGATCATATAAGTTAGAATTAATTTTTTTTATGTAACATTTCAACTTTTGATTAGTTTGTATGGAATATAATCGTCTTTAATTCAAAATGGCGGTTTAAACGTTTGTGTTTCGAATAATTGCACTTTTGAACGCATTACTTCAACTGGGTACAAACATGCGAAAAATCAAGTGTTTTGTCCTTGGAGATGATACAGTTGGGAAATCAAGCTTGCTTGTAACATTTTGCAGTGGCTGGTTTCCAAAAGACTATATTCCATACTCAATCAATAATTATTACAAAAATCTTTTATATAATCAAGACCCTGTCAAATTAGAAATATTTGACACAAATGGCGATGATATATATGATGAAATACGTCGAACAACTTGTACTAATGTTGATGTTTTTATTATTTGTTTTTCTTTGGCCGACCGTAATTCACTTTCACGGGTGGAATCAAAGTGGATACAGGAAATTCGAAACAGTCATCAAAATGTTCCTTATGTTCTTGTTGGCCTCAAAAAGGATCTACAAAATAATGAACAAGCAGTTTCTACAGCACAAGGAGAAGAAGTTAAGTCCAGAATCTCTGCATATTCTTACGTCGAATGTTCGTCGTCAAATCACGATAATGTCGATCTTGTTTTTAAGACAGTATTAGATTCAATACTTGAACCAGAATCTGAACCTGAGCCACAACCGCAGTTACAGCCTGCACAGCCACAACAGCCGCCATCTCCAGTACCAGAGCAAAAAGTTCCACAAGAATCAAAATCTCGTTCAAATCGATCAGAAAACAGAAGAACCAAAAAATTCAAATGTGATCTTTTATAAAACTCTTTTTACCTTTCAGAAATACAATTCTTCTTCAAGGATTATGTAAAATTAATTAATTTTTTTATTGTTTTTGTAACCGAAATTCAATTTTTTCAATCCGAAGATTGACTTAGTTCGTTTGCAGTTGAAGCCGTACTGAAAGAACTTTTTCAACATCATATAACGGTTTGAATAACGAGCAAATTTCCATTTGATGAATTTAACTTTGCAAAATTATTTCGATATCTTTGAGAGACTTGGGAAATTATCATCATCTAGCTTATACGTAGGTTTGTTAGTTTCATTGTTGTTGTTAAAATTGTGGTGGTAATTCTTTGAATTATTCCGCTTCGTATTTTGATTCTTTCGATTATTTGTTTTTGTTCTCTGTGGGCTCTGGGGAGCACTCTTTTGACGTGACTTGTTTTTATTTCGTTGAATATTTGACTTCTGTGGTTCAACAAATATCGTCATATTTGGAGTAATAAATTTTCCTTTATAGGGAACCCATTGTAAAGCCCGCCAAAATGCGAAACATTGGACTGTTTCTTTGAATGTGATGGTGCAATTATCATTTTTCTTTTCTAATGATAACAATATATCTTTAGTATTGCCACATATTTTTTCTATGAATTGTTTAAACTCGTTTACCGAGTCAACGTTTGGACAAACTAATACTTGACCATTAATTGTAAAGCCAGGATATAAAGAAGAAGGTATTCCTTGTTCTGGAGATTCAAATAGTTGTACCCGTCTAGATGTGGAAACAGCTCTGCAAATATCATCTCTTCTTAGATTTAAAGGTCTGAAGTCTTTATGATTAACCAATTCATCAACAGGAATTAAACCACCAAACATTATAATACGAGATGCTAAGAACAAATCTTTTAGTAGGTTCTGTTCTGATAACGTTTGTTCGATATAAGCCAAAAGATTGAACTTTCTTGCATCGTTGAGGTGCATATACAAGGTCTAATTTTAGATTTGAATTGTTTACTTGATTTGGTTCCCGAGGCTGAATCATTCGAACCGCTTTGGTCAATTGAAACTCACTTTTTGTGTAGATAATGATCACCTATATTTACCACTTTCTTGCATTCTGAACCCCAATGAAATATTAGATAAAATGTATAGTACTATTGTTAAATAATTATGTGCACCAAAGAAATGATGTATTTTTTGTATGCTTTTTTAAATTGAAAATTAATAAACAGATCCCCCGGGGGATATTGTTTTTTATGCGACTCATTACTAAAAAATGAAATAAAGAAGCTCAACTCTTAAACTAACGCATGCCACTTTTCTTGTGAAGTGATGAAACAAATTTATGAAAAGTGACACTGATGGAGGAAGCTCGCTCATATTGTGAGAACTTCATAAAAAAAATTGAAGCATGTTCTGATTCATCAGAGGCATGCAACATCTTCCAAGATCTATTGTCGAAAATAGAAAATTTTGAAATAAGTCAACAGCATGATTTAATTAAGCTCACAATAATTTCATTACAAAATGCACAAAATGAGAACACAATAAATGCATGTATTGATCTTATACTTCAAGTTTTTTCACATTTCCTTTTTCAAGATGTTCAAAAAAGACTTGATTTATTTCTTACAGCAATTTCGACAGCTCTACAAACTAAATTCGGCCTAGCTTTTGTTTCAAAGTTATCTGTAATGGTTCAAGGCTTTTTCACAGATCCAAATCAAATTGATTTAAATTTCTTTTTGGCACTCCAATCTCCAATTTTCGCACATGTTGTTGCAAAAAATGAAGGATACGGTGAAATATTTAAGATTTGGTTTGGCGGATTGGCTAATTCCAATGGCTACGATATATTCAAAACAAATTACCAATTAGCATTGGCATATTTCAAAATGATGAACCACGCTTTTTTCCAGGCTGCAGTAGCAAATACAGAGGTTCCTGTACAAGATCAATTTCTAGTTGAAGCACAAAAATTGATGAGACTCACAATTGCTTCAATTTCAAGTTTATTGCATCAACAAACAATATAAATATTTACTATGAATAAATTTTGTTTTAAAAAAATCATAAATTTTTTTCAAAAACTTTGTTACATTATGTAAAAAACAAGGTAAGTGGTAAAAGATAAAGATAAAGTTCGATGTTAAAATTGTTTTAACACAGAAAATAGAACAAAATTTTACAATTTTTGCATTTCATGAAATTAGTTATAATAATAATTATAATAATTAATTAATTTCATAGAAGCAGCAAGTGTTGAATAACTTTTTGAATACTTGGCAAATAACCCCTTTCGGAGGTTTTGTCAAAATTTGTTTTCAAAAAAATGTAAACGTGCATGTTATCCGTTTTACTCAAACAGTTGACCAAATTGATACATGAATATTGAAGGAAAGAGCGTCATATTTGTCTTAGGCGGACCTGGAAGTGGAAAAGGAACTCAGGCTATCGCTGCATCAAAAGAATTCAAGTTTGGATATGCTTCTGCAGGAGATCTTCTTCGTGCTGAGGCAGCAAACCCAAATTCACAAAACGGCAAGCGAATTGCTGAAATAATAAATGCTGGGCAACTCGTTCCACCAGAACTTCTCGTGGATACACTTAAAAACGCAATAATTTCATCAGAAAGTCAGTACTTCCTCCTTGATGGATTCCCTCGTTCATTATTGCAGGATGACAAGTTCCGTGAACAAGTTGGGAAAGCTGCAGCTTGTTTGATGCTTGATGCTCCTGATGAAGTTCTCATTGAAAGACTTCGTAGTCGTGGAGCAAACTCAGGCCGCGCTGATGATAATGACAATGTGATCCCAACACGTATTGCAAACTATAAAAAGGAAACTCTCCCTGTTTTGGAAAGATACCAAAAAGAAGGAATGCTTGAAACAATCAACGCCAACCAACCAATCGAAAAAGTATATAATGACTTCTTACAAGTTCTTAGGAAATATTGGAACTTTTAATCAAACAATATCGTTTGAGAAATAAAGTTATCTCTCATTTTAAAGTCTTTTGTTTAACATTTCTTATTGGCCACATCAAATTTTGGTCTAAAACAATTGATGTTTTCAACAAAAATGATAACATGTTCTAAATATGATAATATGTCACTCAAATATACAATACCCCAGCGTACTAGTTTTCCAAATGATGTTGGGCATAAGCGTATATGTTCATTACTTCGAGCTTTTGAGCATTAGTTAGAAGCTCTTGTGGTGTATCGGTCTGTCACTTTTTATTTTGCGGGATTTTTCTTTTTTTGTAATAAAATTGCGCTATAGCCAAATTTCCAATTCCTATGGAAAAAGAACCAAACGATAACGAAAAAGAAGAGGAAAAAGGTGACGAAAAAGAAGATGGGGTTCCTGCAGTTGCAAAAAAAAGGAAAGTAAGACCAAAATTTGATGCAAATCTTTTAAACGATCCAAAAATTGGACTTGAAAAATTAATGAGACTTTTTGACAAATTCGATGAAGTTAACCCACTTGAAGGAAAAGAAGGTTTAGCAATTATGATGAGATATTACCAACAATGGCTTTATCATATATTTCCTGCTGATTTCGGTGACATGTGTTGGAAAATTGATCAGTTTCCAGGAACAAAGAAGATTTGTAGAAATTTTGTTGATGATAAAAAGGGTTATGACAGGTTTGTTGGTAATGACGACTTCCAAGGAAATGAAACCGAACCAAGAGATGAAGAGGATACAACAGAAATCGTTCCTCCTGAAAATCATATGGTTCAACAAGTTGCAATTCCAACCCCACTGCCACAAGAAAAGGCTGAAGACTCACAAGTAGGACCAGAAGTCGATATCGAAGCCGATATTTTGGATTTGCTTGATGATTAGATGACGCTTGTCAAAAACAATTTCATTTGCTTAATATAGTATGTTTGAAAATAAAATAATTATTTAAATTCTTTTTTGATCAATGTCTTTTGGTGCTCACACAGGTAATTAAAATTTTATTCATTCATCAAAAAGTCGAAATCCAGGAATATATCGACCCTAATTCCCCCTGTGATTTTAGTGATGAAAAGGAAGGTATTTTTTTGTTTTTTAATAAAATAATTTAAAATATTGTATCTATTCTAATATAAAATAATTTTCAATTTTTTCCATCCCCCACAAATTCAAAAATGATAGAAATAAATTACTATCGAACTAACCACATATATTTTATTAAATACCTGTAAACAATTGCATGTGATATTGTTATTTCTTTGTTACCACATGTATTGGTCACTTATAATATTAAATCATCTATTGCATGGGATAAAAAGTGCCAGTAACGGTTGGTGCAATATGAGTGAACAATCAAATTCTCAGCTTCAAGCTGCTCTAAAAATTCCAGAAAAGATCCAACCTAGACAATTTGCACAAATTCTTCGAAGGCTTGCTATTGCGCTTGAAACTCAAAATCCATCGCCGTTTTCTGAAGATGAAGTTCAAATCTTACTCGAACAATTTGAAATGACACCAACTGAATTTGATGCCATGTTTTCATCTTGTTTGTATGTTCTACAACAAGCAGCATGTTTTTCATTTGATTCTGAAAAGACTCAAATTTATGCCACTCAATGTGGTGCAAGTGAATCAACTGCTGAATGTTTTAGTGCGGTGTGGGACGCAGAAGGTGATAACTTAATAGAAACGCTTAAACAAAGAACAATATCTGGTACAACACTTGAAAGCACTTCATGGCGACTCAACCTAAAAACAGCGGAGCAAAATATTGGTATAACGCGTGATCCGGTCATGCTCCTGGATCTCAATCTTAATAACGAGAAGCCTATTTCCATTCAATTTGATCACGAAGGACTTTCCAAGTTTTACCAGGAAATCGAAAAAATTCAACAACAGATCGATAGTTTAACATAAAGCAAAAATATTTTTATGATTTTTTTTCTTGCATAATCCAATAGGTTCCATAAAGTATGATGTGATGTGATCTATCGTCATATCTGAAAATATATAAACTATTTAATTTACAAAAAGTACTACATTTTGAATTAATACGATTAAAATCAATTCAATAAACATGTTATCTTTTAAAAATAATGTCAAATCCAGAGGTTCATTATAAATACGGTTTCCTGTAGATTCAAATCTTCTGGGCGAGTTAACATGAGTGCCTTCGCGTTATCACATTTGATAAATCCATTCCGCACATATTTTTTGAAATACATATCACTTTTAGCACCAACCTACAATTTGTTGGTTCAAATTTTCATATCGAATATATATTCAACCTAATTTCAAAAAAGAAACTCTCATTATAATCAAGAATTCTACTACGCAGTCTTTTTAGCAAGTTACTGATTTTCTTATAAGTTTTTCAAATATCTTTAATAATTATATTCATCTATTTTTAAATATTTTTTCTTTTTTAATAGGTATTATAAAAAGCTCTAATTTGTTTGTTATTTTTATTGTTTTGTTATTAAAAAGTACACAAGTTCATCTAGCAAAACTTAAGCAAAATATTAAGGAAAAAAACATCATCAAAAACAAAATTTATCTATTTTTATTTATTTTATTTTTTGTTCAGTCGTTTGAAACAGCCCAACAACTTCAACGCTTACTATTTCCACATCAAGTGAATATTCAGGGAGAAGCACATATAAAAGCCAGACACAACATCTTATAATTTTAAGTGGTGTTGAGGAATTCGAGTATGGTGCTTTTTATATTTGGAATTAACTAATTACAGTTATTATTGGTGATACAGTTACACCTATCGGGGTGAATGAATTCGAAGAATGTTATAATTTAGAAACAATAAAAATTGGTGAAAGTGTAACAACAATTGATACTTCTGCATTTCGATCAATTTCATTATTAAAAAATATTACAATTCCAAAAGCAGTTACTTTAATTGATTCGAGTGCATTTTTGTTTTGTACATCACTTCAATTTAATGAAGTATCTGATAGAAATAATTATTATATTAATGATAACAATGGAATTCTTTATAATAAAGCAAAGATAACAATTATTTTTTATCCAACAGGAATCACGAATAATACATTTGAAATATCAAGTTCAGTAACAGCAATTGGAAGTCATACATTTCATTATTGTCAATTATTAATCAATATTAAAATTCCAAATTTAGTTACATCAATTGGAAGTTATTCATTTTATTATTGTTCATCATTAATTGATATTAAAATTCCAGATTCAGTTATATCAATTGAAAGTTACGCATTTTCTGATTGTTCATCATTGGCTAATATCACAATTCCAAATTCAGTTACTTCAATTGGAGATTTTGCATTTAGTTACTGTTCTAAATTAAAAACAATTATATTTGGTAAAAAAGTTATGACAATCGGAAATTATGCATTTCAATATTGTTACAATTTGAGTTGTATTTATTTCAAAGGTAATAAATCACCAACAAGTATAAGTTCAAATGCATTTTCAAGTTCACCAGCAAAATATGTGATGACATCAGTTTCTTATGAAGATGCAGCATTTGGATCTCTTTCAGTGTTAAAAGGTTCATCCATTGAAGAATGTGATCAATATCCATGGTCAACGCATACATTTTCTTAGTCAAATACATTTATAAAATCAAATTCATATTCGCAATCAAATACATATTCGCAAAGTAATTCATTTTCTGGATCAAATACATTTACACAATCAAACTCATTTATACCTTCAAGACAATTCGATGAAACATATATGCGAATATTAATATTATCAGAATCAATTACACAAACAATTATTTATAATATTACTTTCACAAATACAATAACAATTTCTTTATTTGGTTCACATTATTCGTATATTAATACTTTAATAATTTCATATCAATATACAATTGTGTATTATTCTTATTATTATTCATATTATTCAGGTTTTTATACAATCTTTAATCAAAATGAAAATGATACAAATGATAATTCGAATAAATTTATTATCATTGGAGTATGCGTAGGAATTGTAGTAATTGTAATTTTAACAATTCTTATTATACTTATTACTCGCACAAGAACAAAAAATCATTTTGTGAAGAAAATGTTGATGATGAAAATAATGATAATAATTATTTTTAAAATATAAATTATGTAATATATATGAATAAATATAATAATCTAATATATGTATATTTCTTTTTCTTATCATTATTTTTTTTTTAATTATGTATTTATTAAATTATATAGCGATAAGAAAATGAAATATTTTTAATGAAACTTAAAAATATCATATTTTGTGTTTTGTTGATTTTTATCATAAGTGCAAATATGTAAAATGATGGCAATTTAAATAAATTATACATATCAATCAGCAATTGTACAACTGGTTTCTGAAAATCAATGGCACTTTTCGATCGGTTATAATAAAATCACGTTCAAAAAGTGAAACCGATACTACCGTTTTTTCCAGTTATATGTAGTTGGACCACCCCAAAATTATAACGGTTAAAGGGGTAATTTTGCCCGCCTTAATTGAATGGGACTGTGGCCTTTCTAATGCAAGACGTAAAACTCTTCGGAAAGTGGTCCTATTCCGATATTGATTTTGAACAACTCGACAAAGCCCTCGTTGACTACATTTCTGTCCACGAAAAGCAACAAGTCATTCTTCCACATACAGCAGGACGTTATCAACACCAACAATTCCACAAGGTAAACTGCCCACTTGTTGAGCGTTTTGTTTGTTACCTCATGTGCCACGGCCGTAACGCAGGCAAGAAGCTTATGGCAATTCGCATCGTTCGCCAAGCATTTGATCTTATCAATTTAGTCACAGGCGAAAACCCACTTGTTGTCTTTGTTAAGGCTGTTCAATACTGTGGCGCCCGCGAAGATTCAACACGTATTGGTGTTGGCGGTACAGTTCGTCGTCAAGCATGCGATGTTTCTCCACTCCGTCGTATCAACCAATCTCTCGCCCTCATCACAGAAGGAGCACGCAAGTCTGCTTTCCGTTCATCTAAGACAATCGCAGAATGCCTCGCTGATGAACTCATTGCTGCATCTGGAAATACAAATGACAGCTATGCTGTTCGTAAGAAGGATGAACTCGAGCGCATTGCTAAGTCTAATCGTTAAAAGGTTTGCATTTTTTTAAGATTTTTTTTTGTGATCATCAAAATTGCAAAAATAAATTTTTTCCATTTTCTTTTAGGTTACACTTGTAGGAAAATAAAAAAAATATTATTTTTAAAGTAATCATTTGATGATTAAAATAATTATATCCAAATGCTGATAATAATAATGTAACATAAACATATTAAATTTGATTTTTATGCAATGCTAAATTGTTAGTACATGTTACCAAAGATAAAAAAGCATTTTTTAAAGTTGAACCTGATGCATTTTCACGTTGAATTGTGTATAGTTCAGGCTTTTAAATTTATTCATAATTACTCAAATGAATTCTTGTTATGTTATTCTTGCTTGTTGTTAACGTTACTTGCATACACATTAAAAAAAGGAATTGATAATCATTTTATTCATTTGGCTCATATTTCAGTGTATTTGTTTCAAAT
The DNA here is from genome assembly GCF_020186115.1 of Histomonas meleagridis. Classification (NCBI taxonomy): domain Eukaryota; phylum Parabasalia; order Tritrichomonadida; family Dientamoebidae; genus Histomonas; species Histomonas meleagridis. The sequence goes on from NW_027150923.1 coordinate 1,133,040, forward strand.
TCACTGATTTCATCACTTTTCAAGACTAAGTTGGGATCCTTGAGTATATATCTGCACCCGTATTTAATTGATGTAACGCATCGAGGTCCATATTTATCAAATTGATAATCAGATGCATAAATTGGCAAAAATTGAACAGATTTTCGATTGATTCCATTATAATAGTTATTTACGCGCCACATTTCCTTCTTATAAAATAATTTATTTACCCCCCAATGAAAACAATTATCTGATAATATAAAAGCATTTAACATTTGTACATTTTTCGGTAAGACTGTTAAACGCTCACCTTCTTTAAAGGACGTAATAAAAATTGTGTTTTCTCCTTGTGTAGATTCGATCTTGCGAAGTTCTTCTTCATTAATGCCTTTAGCATAGATGAAACTTATTTGTGAAGGAAGTGTAGATGTTCGTTTTTTGGCATAGCGTTCAAATCTTGTTATCACTTTTGACAAAGTAACATTTTCATGAAGTATCATATATTTATCATCTTTTGCATCAAGTTTTATACCTGTTAAAGATTGAAAAAGAAGTGTTGAATCATGATTCGGTTGATCATAAAATACATATAAAGGCTGATCACTTTTAACTAATCTTTTTGTAAATCTATTCATATCAATTACGCTAAATTTTCTTTCTCTAATGTTTCTTTCCCAAATATAAGGATAAAAGGTTGTTGTTAAATCATTTTCAAGTTTTTTATATACTGACAAAATATTATTGCTTTCTAATTTTATTCCTAAAACATATGATCCAACAAATACAAATAATGCAATATCCCCAATAACTGGAATAAAAGGAATTGTCATGGCTATTGCTGTGTATGCACCTGTAATATACCATCTTTTATTGGCGAAAAACTTTTGATGTGACATTGTATTTTGCCATTCTGCTTTATTTGCATTAACATATGAACGCATATCACTTTTAATTTCCCATACATATTGGTTAAAGTCAAAGAATGGTATTTCATCTTTCCCTAAAATGTATGGTAATATAATATTTACATAAAAACTAATTAATATTTCTAATTTCTTTATGATATCTTCTGGATTTTTAGATTCAAAATTTGAATTCATTTCTATTATAATAACTGCATTAAGAAGCATACAACACGCACAACAATGCCTAAGCGATGATTCAAGTGTATTTGGTATTTTTTTGTTTTCAAATTTCAAAACAAGATCCATAAAGTTCATAAAGTATGGATCAAATAATGGACAAGAACTATATGTCAGTGCTTGTATGTATTGAGAGGGAACAAATTTTACATTAGGTATGGAACTTAAAATATAATATAAACTTTGGTACACTGTATTAACATAACCAGGATAATTATGTTCAACATCTCCTAGTGGCAATGGCATTAATGAATCTGGCCTATAAAGGTTTTTTGCAATATTATGCTCATTCCACCATAATTTTGTAAATTCTGAAATATTTTCTTTATATTCTTCAGGATCCATTAAATGCAAAACATTTTTTAGGTCTTGATATTTTTTCACAAGAAAATAAACTTTTGATAATGGAAAAGATGAAGAAAGTTGTGCACGACGAATTGTTGTTAATATTGTTTTCATATCATCAACTTTATCATTGAAATTAGATACAGTAAGACATATTGTTGTTATTGATGTAAATACTGCATTAACTTTATCCAATACTGGTTTAAGATTAAATTCATAATCTTCATCGCCAATACCTTGTGAATCAATGAAAAAAATTGCCGTATCCTTATCAATATCAAGTGAATTACATTTTCTTTAAGTTGACGATAGTCATCATCAAGCCTATTAATTAAATCAGAAACAATATATGGACCATCAATTAAAATTCCTTGTGTTTGACTTTTTATACCCTTTCCTGCATAAAATGCTGCGTTTCCTGTAAGTGTCCGAAGAAATGTAGATTTTCCTGATTGATATGGACCAAAGAGCATCACCAAAACAATTGGTCTATCTCCTGCTTTTTTTAAAACAGACTCAAATACATCTAATAATATTGGATAAGTTCCTTTTTCATTCCATGGGTGTGGTTTTCCAGGAAGTTCAATTAAAGGTGTTGGAATAATAAAATTATTTAATGGACATAATGCTGAATCCAATAATTGATTTTTATATGTGTCAAGAACTGATCTATTAACTTTTAAATCATCAAGGCCATTCTTTATCTTCTTAAATATATCCTTTGATTTTGGCCTTTTACTTGGATCCTTATTAATGCATTTCATAAGTATTTTTTTGAATAAATCCGGCATTTCAGATGCTATTTGAGGAGGATTACCATCCATTATGTTCTCATTAATTTGTTGATCACTCAAACCTTTATAAGGAGGAGATCCAGAAAAAATTTCATTTACAAGAAGCCCAAATGAATATACATCAGTTTTTGGTGTATATTGTCCTCCTGATAAAACTTCAGGTGCAATATATGGAAGTGTGAACATTAGTTCTCCTTTAGGATTTTTATGTGAATCACCAAAACCTGTAATAATTGGATGAAAGTTATCATCAATGAGAATATTATCAACTTTAAGATCATGATGTATTATACCTTTCTCATGAAGATAGTTTAAGCCAGTAGCAATTCCAAAGATAATTATAGTTTTTGTGAGTAAATTCAATTCTGAAGGAGGTGAATTAATGATGTTACGTAAAGTACCATTAATATAAAACGGGGTAATAAGAACTGCCTTTTTGTAATCAGGATTGGGATAAAAACCAACCAATGATTGGACTGCTGGATGTGATAATTTACATAACGTCTTGAATTCATTAACAAGTGATTTATATGAATCTCCTGTTAAGGCTCTTTTCATTGCAACGATTTGTCCTGTGTATTTGATGATTCCTTTATCAATACAGAATTCTCCTTTATGTATATTTTTATCTAAGATAACAAACAAGTCAAGAGAATCAATGAAACGACGCTGTTCTTCTTTAGTGAATTCTTGTTCATTTCTTTCTGAAACAAGCATCACTCAAATGTGAAGTGAGTTCCAAACCACGAAAAACAATATTGTTAATTCTATCAAAATGTTCTGAAAAAATGCCAGTTTACATTGTTGTGTCGTGCCGATCAAATTGTATACAATTTTATCGAATTTTGATGAAAAAGTTGCCTCAACTTCAAATAACGTATTCTGTCGCTGTCGATAAAAATTTCAAATCAATTGTAAGGGTGACGGTTATTTCAACCAACGATAGTATGTATACTATACAAAAAGCCACGACTTTTTGATAAACTTATGAATGCTTATTTGGTCGGAAAACCTCTTAAAGTTTTGATAACTTTTTGAATGGGATCAATATTTATTAAAAAAAAACATTTGTGCGAAAATTATTTCATTAAGAGAAATTCTAATATCAAATCTGTGATAATACCACAACAAAACTATATAAATATTTCAAATATATTTATTGACTTTTATTATAAAATTATCATGTGCTAATTAACGGACGTTAGTGCTTTATTTTATTTTTATTTATTCTGATTTATCGAAACAGTAAATCGCCCAAATTGCACCACGTTTGGGTCGTGTTCCTGTTGTGAAGTATGTTCTGTTGATCTTTCGTCTTGACTTTTTTCCTCATCGTCAGATGGAAATTCAAAAACGAATTGTGGCGGTGGCGTTGCATGTTTCGGTGCATCGCTTTGCCCTCCGCCATTGATAATCGCGAATCTTCTGTCTAAAGGGAGTAACTGTGACATCAATGTCGTTGATATATATTTTTTGTCCTTCGCCAGTTTTATAAATTTGTGCTGTAATAACTCTGATGCAGTGGCCCTCTTCTTGGGGTCGTATTGTATGCACGCTTTAATGAAACTGGTGAATGATGATGATATCGTATTGGGTATCGATGGAAGCTCTCCTTGGACTATAGCTTTGACCTGCTCGAGTTGGCGAAGTTCACTGTAGGGTGGTTTGCCTGTTGCAAGTTCAATTGCAGTCATCCCTAAACTCCATATATCAACACTTTCAGAGTATCCTTTGTTCTCCCTGAGCATCTCTGGGGCAGAGTAGCAGCAGGATGTTACTTGCGTGAAACGAGCACGCTTTCGTTGACCATCTTGAATTAGACATCCGGCTACACCAAGATTTCCAACTTTAATCTCTCCGGTGTTGGTTAAAAGAATACTTCCTGGTCTTATATCGCGATGAATTTGGTGATTTGAGTGAAAATATTTGAGAAATTGTAACACATTTTCAAGAATGGTAGCAATTAAAACTTCATCTTTAAACCCATTAACAAAGGCATACTGAAGAATATCACGACATGAACCACCATCCATGTATTCAGTTAATATCCATATTTTTGTGTCAACCACAAAAGAACCATAATATGGAACCATATTTTGATGTTCTGAAGTTGCCCAAAAAGTTACTTCTTTCCTTAGTTTTTCAAAGTCTATTTGGAAAACATCCATATCTATTATCTTTACGGCAACTACAATGTTATTTGTAAGACAGCGAGCTGCGTAAACATCAGATTTTGACCCTACTCCTATTTTGTGCATTAGCTGATATTGAGAAGGCTCAAGAGGGAAAGATTTCATCGAGAGCTTTTATATATTTTTTGTTCGAATAATAACCGTCACTTGGTAAGTATTTTCAAATTCAAAACCTTTCAATGAACCCCTTAATTGAAAACATTTTTTGTGGCAGTTCTATTTTATTTCAAATTTGATCCCATCACCCACTTTTTGTGTATACTTTTTGACAGACTTCGTTCAAAACTGATTTACAGGGGGTTCTACATTTGAGAGATAAGATAATGATCATTATCAAAGGCTCCAACTCAAGAACGTACTGTTCCCAAATATATTCCAATTGCACCTGTGAATTTGAGTGAAAGCTTCATGAAAATATTTAAAGGAAAATATATTTATAGCTAATCAAAAAAATCATTCAATTTTGATGTAAACTATTCAATAACATTTCAACCCACTCGTGCGCTTGTGATCGTATTTCACTGAAAAAGCCCGTGCACCCCTAGGTACCGTAGTAGGGGGGTATGCTTTTCATATTTTAAAAATAACAATTTTTTGCAAATTTTCTGAATTTTTTTCGTTTAATGATATTATTAATATCAATTCCTTCTTGTTTATGAAGTAATTTAACTATTTATATATGACCATTATAAAATGCCGAAATAACTGAGCCCCTTGTGTATTTTTAGACAAATGATGATGAAGAATTAAATAGTAATGTGAACATATATTTTCGAGAATACTATTTGGCTCAATGGCAGTGGTTGATCCTTTTGATTTTTGAAAACGAAAATATACACGAAGTAAACATCAAGTTTTTCCTTATCCAGAAACATAAAATTATTATAATAAAGCATAAACAAAATAATTTTTTTTTATTAAAATCATTTCCATCTTATTTAAGAAGTAAAAAAATTTCTGCACAACCTTTGTCAGATGCCTTCATAAGTGCATTTTCATATAACTTAAATAATTTCCAAATATTATTTTGAAATTGACCAAAATTATTAAAACATATATAAAATAATATTTATAAATATCTTGAGCATTAATATCAATTCTTTTTTGTTTAAGAAGTAATTTAACTATTTCTGTATAACCATTTTTAGATGCTATAATAAGTGCTGTTCTAAATAATCTTAATAATTTCCAAATATTATTTTGAAATACAAAATTCTTGAAATAAATTTGTAATAATAAAAATAAATATCTTTAGCATTAACATCAATTTCTTTTTGTTTAAGAAGGAATGCAGTTGTTTTTAATTTACCATTTTCTGATGCTAACATAAATGCTGTTCGAAATATTTTAAATAATTTCCAAATATTATTTTAAAATATGAAATTATTTAAATAAATTTTAAATAAAACAAATAAATATCTTGAGCATTAACATCGATTCCTTGGTGCTTAAGGAGTGATTGAATTATATTTAATTTACAATATTTTGATGCTTTCATAAGTATAGTTTCAAATGTTTTAAATAATTTCCAAATATTATTTTGAAACATTTGATAAAATATACAAATATCATCCTTAGCATTAACATTAATTCCTTCTTGTTTAGAAAGTAATTTAACTATTTCTGTATCACCATTTTTAATTGCAATCATAAGAGCTGTCAAAAATAATTTGAATAATTTTTCAATATTATGATTAAATATTCCAAAATCATATAAATAATTTCTAAATAAAACAAATAAATACTTTTAGCATTAATATCAATTCCTTTTTGTTCAAGAAGTAATTTGACTATTTCTGTATAACCATTTTCAGATGCATTCATCAGCGCTGTTTTAAATAATTTAAATAATTTCCAAATATTATTTTGAAATATAAAATTATTAAAATAAATTTTAAACAAAACATATGAATATCTTTAGCATTAATATCAATTCCTTTTTGTTCAAGAAGTAATTTAATAAGATAAATATCATTATCTTGTATTGCTAACATAAGTACTGTAAACCAAATAATGGCATATTCACCTCTGCCACCTAGTACAACATATCGATGGATGAATAGCGACATGTTACCAATAGTACAAAAGCAGAGGCAGCAGCACCCAAGGCGAAATAAAGTTTTAAGTGACCATGAAGAATTAGAAGTTATTCAAATTGCCAAAGAAATGAGGGAAAAACATCTCGCCGTAACCATACAAGTTACAAGAGAAATTATAGAAATAATTACAAAATGAAGAGAGACAAATTGTTCTAGGTCTTGGATATCTTTGTTTTGGCAGAGGCATGGATGGCCAAGCAGAAGAGTCCAGCTGAGGAACAACAAAGAAATTAGAAAAACACTTCTAGAAATAGTGAATTCTTTTGGAAGAGAAGTCCAACAATATTGATGTCCATTCCAATAACATTCCTTTAAGTCGTATTCATGCAATGGATGAAACTGGCTTATGAAACGGGAATGTTGTTCAAAGAACATCTTGTGATCCTTCAACTATGGACTCAGGAGTAATTTCACTTGGAAATCATCGTAGAGATACGGGAGTAGTTACAATTTCAGCAAGTGGAATTGTTGATCCATATATCATCCAACATATACCACAAAAAACACAAATAAAAAATGGTCAAAAGATAATAATTAGTAAAGGTGTATCTGGTATGGGATTAACTCAAATGGAAGACTGGATAAAACATTTTGGAGTTATTAATGGCGCTCAAAAGAATGTCTTATTGATAAATAGACTCAGAAGTCATATTAACCAGAATATTATTAATGAACTTGAAAATAAGTACAACACTAAGGTATTTCACTTTCCTCCACAAGGAGCGAAATTTGCCAGTGTATGTGATAATTCTTTTTTCTCAACTTTGAAAAATCGTTTAACAAAAAAAGATACATCGACCACTGAAGCCAAAGAAATTGCATTCCGCGAATTATGCACAAATTTTGAACCATCAATAATTAAGAATTATTGGAGGCATTGTGGTTGGGAGTGGAATCAATAAATATGAAATTGGTTTTAACTTTTTTTTAATTGGTTAAAAATTATTTAATAAGATCAATAAGTGTGGATTTGTGTTTGAGTTGCTATAAAACTATGCTTGGTGTGTGATGGATGCAATTGTTTGACCATTGATTAATTTTGATAACACTTTAGTCCTCTAAAATTTGAATGAAGACAAACCTATCAGAAATTTTTATAAATAAATAATCGCTGAAACTGTTTCAACCTAAATTGAATTATCAGTAATTTTTTTAATCGATTACAAAGAATATGATTGAATAAGAAAAATTTTTTACTCACAAATTATTTAACAAATTTTAAAAATGTTTGCGAAATATCATATTGGAATTGAGTTAATTGAATCGGAATTGATTTCTTCAGATTCATCTAATGATTTAATATCTTCTTCCTCTTCTTGTACTTGTGGAAATATTGGACATGTTGAGTTTCCATGACACCACGAGCCTGTCCATTTGCTGCCATCAATGGTAATGAATGTACCAATTCCATGCATTCTACTATTGTACCATTCTCCCTTATATTTGGATCCATCTTCAAATACAGCTTCACCTTTTCCTGTCATTTCGCCTTTTAAAAAATCTCCTTCATATAAAAAATCATGATATTTTAAAATTCCATGCCCACTAAATAAATCTTCTTCGAACCCTCCCTCATAAGAGAAATCGGGTTCTGTGTATTTACCATACCCGTGTCTTTTAACAACGCCATCAAATCTTTTCCAATCGCCAATATAAGTGGATGAGTTCAGTGTAAAAGTATCATTTCCACTTTCTGGAAGTTGCTCGTCTTCATTAATTTCTGTGCTCTTTGCTCTTTTAGAATTTTGTGACTGAAGTCTTCTGCTCATCCTTAAAGAATTTTTCACATAACATTTCATTCTTCTAAAGACTTAATAATTTAGATAAACCCAGTTTCTTAATGAATTTTTCCAAGATTACTGTACCTAGTGACAGTGCCTCTTTAAGAACGAGTGATCTAATGCAACGAAATTTCAAATAAATTAAATCTAATATTTTTAATTTAGAAAATTTGATATGAAAAATTCTTAAAACTTCTTGTTCCCAAGTGTTTCTTATACAGGATGTAGATTAATAACCATTTTATAAAAGAAGAAACAGAGAAGCAGATAAAATTTTGTAAAGTATTCAACTCAATCCGTTAATCTTTATGGATGCGAAGAAAAATCAAATCAATTTTGATTCAGAATTATTACAATTTGAAGAGGTAAGAGCTGCAGCATCTAGAGTTGATGAAGTTTTTGAAAAAAATCCATCATTTTTACATCTTAAAAATCAATTTGATAAATCACTTTCATTTTTTTATGATGCATATCAAAAAAATCAAGAACTCCTTCAGATATCACAAGAAAAAAATGCAGTAATATTAGCTAATTCATATAAAATTTCAACAATTCTTAAAGTTGCACAAACAGATTCTGAAACATTAAAAAAGTATAAAAGTGAATATGAAAATGCAAAGTCAGTAATCCAATCTATTCAAGGGTCAGAAAAAAAATCAAGAGAAATTGTAAATAATTTACGAGCAACAATAACTACTTTATCAAATCAAATTGGTAGTGGTGATGCTTTTTGTTATGGTGAAGAAGACTCTGTTGGCACAATTATACAAGATGTCGCAAATTTAAAATCAGAATGTCAAAGCTGTAACAATGAAATTTCAAATATGAAACAAAGCATCGCTGAAAAAAAGAAAGCATTAAATCATAATAAAGAAGAAATTGAAAAATGTCGTAATTTTTCAGAAAAATATACACAACAAATATCAGAAAATCAATCTCTGATTTCTAAAGCACAGAAGGAAATAAAAGAAAACAGAAAATCAATTCAAACGTGTGAGCCAGAAATAACCAGTGAGCACAAAACAATAAAAGAAAAATCAAATTTGATCAAAAATCAAGATTTAACAATTTGTCAGAAAAGAAAGACAAGCATTGAACTTGACCATCAAATTGTTGATGTTTCTCTCAAAGGTAAGCATGCAAAACAAAGTATTGATAATAAAATCAAGCAAAGAGATCAACTTATTCACTCATCAAAAACAATTAACGATGTTATTGAAAAAGTTAATCGAGACATTGAATTATGTCAAAATGAATTTGACATCTTTACACAAAAGCTTGATGAAGAAAATTCTTTTATTGAGCAAAACACATCTATTTTACAATCCATTCAAAGTAAATTAGAAAAAACACAGCAAGAAAAGAAGAATCTACAGATTAAAGTACGTGATTTACAAAATGAATTTAAAAAATTACAAAATGAGAAAACTATTGGAGAAGATCAAAGGACACATAAAATTCGTATCTTATATAATTCACAAAAATCATATGAAAATGAGAAACTCGAATTAAAAAACAATAAACTTCAAACAGAAGATATAATTTTAGATGGGAAAAACATTTCACATAATTCCAAACTCGAAAAAGAATATTTACAAGGACAAAAAGTTAAATTAAAATCATTAGAAAGTGAAATAGAGCGAAAGACACTTGACATTATTCAAATCAATGCGCATTCACAATTAGCAACAGATGAAAAGCAAACATATGATGAAAAGAATCATAATGATACAAAATATTTAAAGAAGTTACAAAAGAAAGTTCAAAAACAAAATTTATTTGTTGAACAAATTCGCAAAGAGAAAAACGAAATAAAATTAAAACTAAATCAACTTGAAAAAGAAAACAAAGAATTAAATTATCAAATAAAAGATTTGACACAACAAATCGATGAAATAACACAAAACATAAAAGAAAAAGAAATGAAATCAATTGATAATCATTTTAATTCCAAAAGTATTCGCCAAGAAATATTATTTTTAACAACAAGTTCAAATGAACTTAAAGAATTATTATCCAAAACAAATCATTCAATTTCAAGCCTCGAAACACAACATCAATTATTACATCGTGTATTACATGAAAATAAAGTCGATTTTGCTAATCAAAAAAAGGAATATATATCAACAATTTCCATACGTAATGTTTTTAATGGGAATTTAATCGATCGGAAGAAAGAAATACAAAATCTTCATAGCGAAATCATATCATTAATAAACATAATAAAGAAATGTAAATTACAATATGAACAAAAATGTAATGAAATCTCGAAATATAATAAAGAAATAAAAGATTTATTAGAACTAAATAAAGAATTACAATTAAAAGTCGAAAAGTTAAATATTATGGAATTAGAACATAAAAATTTGATCAATTTAAACAACCAAGAAATATATAAAAACGCAATTTTAATAAAAGAAACTTCTTTGCCAAGAAATATACATCGTTGGGAAATGTTAAAAGCTGTTGATCCTGAATATGTTAAAAGGCTTCGATACTTATCAAGAATTTATTCGAAAATCGATGTAGCACATAAAAAGTTAATAAAACTAAAAGAAATAAAAAATGATCTTGAAAAACAACTTGAAAACAAGAAAAAACAAATAATTCCAAATGGTTTTAATGAGTATAAAAACTTTCAAAGGAATATCCAAACGTATAAAAATGATTTAATGGAAAAAGAAAAGAAAATTCAAGAAATGAATAAAGAAATTGAAGAAAACCAAAAAATTTTAAAGGAAATTAATAATAATAATTATCAAATTAGAGATAAAATTACAAAAAGAAAATCAAATTATTTCGGTTTTAAAAATAAAAAAATGACAAAAAATGTTTCATCGAATAACGTAATGTTCTTCATGACTGAACCGGACATTATAACACTCGGTGGTGGTTTCACAAATATAAATAACAAAACAGTAAAAAATGAGATCCAAAAAAATGATACATTTGATATTTTCCCTTTAAACGAAATATCTGAAAACTCTCCTAGAAAACAAAAAAATAGAAATAGAAAAATTTTGATACCAAAAAGATTAAGTCGTACCTCGTATTCTTCTGAAAGAACTAAAAAAAATTAATTTAATAAATGTTTGTATATTATCATTTTATTTATTTTATTTGTTTTTAAAATATCATTAATATGATTTAAATCCTTCTTTATTTATGTAAAATTCTAAATTAGAAAAAATTAATATTGATGAATAAATTTCTACTATTGAAGAACCTTACATAATTGCATAATATTATTATTCCAAATTAAAATTCCTTCAATTGGAAGTTATGCATTTCAACATTGCAATGAACTTAAATGTATTTATTTTAAGGTTTATAAAAAACCTGTAATTGGTCAATGTAAATTCTATAACATAGGCACACAATATGCTATGACATCAGACGATTATTAAAATAAAACAAATGTTTACTTGCTTATTAAACGTCAAACCAATAGTGGCCAACACACACATTTACAAAAGTACTACATTCTCTCAATCAATTACATCCAGTCAAAGTAATACTCATTCTCAATCAGATATTTTGATAAATGATAATTCTAAATGTGATCATGAATCTTTGGTAAACATAGCACATAATACTACTCTTAAATTTACAACAAAAGATTTTGTTTATCAAAGTTATCTTCATGTTGCTCCAGTTGACAAAGCAAATAACATGGGGAAAATCTTTAGTATTCGACTTAATTTCGCTTCGAATCCATTTTCGCAATCGAATACATTTACAAGATTAAATTCATTTACAATTTCTTTTTCGTTTGGTTTAATATCAACAAGTTCAATTATTTTTTATAGCTCAAATTTAATTATAGAAACAATGATTCAAAAACATTTTATTTTTGTACTTTTTCATGCCATATGATTGATTTAAAGGCAACTTATATTTATACCAACATTGGGGACAAAGCAAATAACATGGTGAAAATGTAGCAACGACTGGAAACAATGAAATTCATCCGTGTTATAAATTAATAAATTGTATCCATCTTCAGGTGAAAACATCAGAAGTTCTGCATTTTATAGCTGTTAAATTCTTCAATATATTTAAAATAAAGCGTTTTTTGCATTTCATTTGTTCATACAATATCATTCATGCAAACATTTTCCACTCCAAGCCACCATTGCCTTAATCAAAATGAACAGTTAACACTAAAAGTAACAGTGTTCATTGCAATAATTCTATGCGGCGCTTGTGTTGTAATAATTATTACAGCAACACTTTTAGCTGCTTTACTGAGAAAAATATTAAAAATAAGAAACAAAAAATTTTAATATTAAAGAAGAAATAGCAGCTAATGAAGATATAGAAGAACCTCTAAATAAAGTATCAATATATAATGGAGCGAACTTTTCTGATGTTGCAGTGGATCTATTTGCAGATGACCTCAAAGAGGTTCGATATGCTGCATCATGATGTGATCCGGACACTTTTAAGTAACTTATTCAATACAATATGTATCGCTTGAGGTTATGTTTTGAAAATCAATCGGTTTTTTCTATTAAATTAAAGTTATCGGTTTATCGGCATATCTCTTTAATCAGAATCGAATATATAGGATTTTACCACATAAATAAATGAATATTAATAATAATTTTATTTTTTTTATGCAATCAGTGATTAACATTTTTATTGGGATTGTTAAAACATATGTACAAATTCCAGAAAAAATTTAAGCATATTACTATTTGTATATTGTATAATATTCAATAATGATATGTCTATATGTGTATAATGGGATAGTATGATAAATTTATTGAGAATTTGAAAAATTGTGGTTTGGAAATTTGAACCACTGATAAAATGAAAATGTGTAAACACCAGAAATGCATTCAATGGGTTTCTTGAATCATTTGTTCAAAAAGTGGATTGATCGTAGCAGCGATCTCCCGCCTTGGCGGTTATCGCTCACAAAACAGAGTCTTCTAAATGGATGGCTTTGCAGACGATTTAAAACAGCTCGAATCACTTGTTACTTCTGATGGCGATGTCACAAAAGTACTCAAAAATAAGGCTGTAAAAAATGCATTTCGAAAACAAAACAGTATGCTAAATAAATTTTTATTTCAACACATTTCAGAAATTTTAGCAATAGCATTCGGAAACCCTGGAGAGGTTGATGGGGAAGCAAGAGAAACAGCAGTATTTTTGTTCACAACTCAATCTCCATTATTTTCTTCTCAATTAGCAATGAGTCAAACATTCTTAAAGCAGCTCAACGATTACCTTTCACCAGAAAAAGAAATGACCTTGATTATGACCAACACTTTTTGTGCGATTTTCGAGTTTTTGATAAAATCAACAAATGGATTAACTTTAGTATCATATCCAGATAAACATCAATTGATTCCCAAATTAACGAGATACATATCATATATTTCAATGTTTGATCTTTTAAAATATTTAACACGAAATCCGTTACAAGAAATATCAAATTTTTTAATTGATTCGAAAGCCACGGCATATTTTATTGAAAAAGCACCTTCTAACGATTATTACTATCAACTTTTATCCAACATTGTTACTGCTTCTAAAATGGGTTCACGGTTATTAGATGCGTTTGAAGATGAGCCCACACTCAAACAACTTCTTGATCATATCTTCCTTATCAAGAGTGGGCCAGCACTTAGGCTTATGCTTGATCTTTGCAAATATTATAATGAAAAACAAAATACATTTCCATTATTTGTTCATCTTCATAAACATTTTAATGATCTTTGTAGCTTCGTTGTTTCGGACACACCATTCCTCGAATCCAAATCAATCGCTATCTCGTTGATCATAATTCACATCAAACGAAACCATTCAACCGCCACAAAAGACGTTACTGACTTCACCTGGAAGTTATTCGACCAATTTATTTTACGGCCCAGTAACACCTCATTACATCATTCTTTTTATACCTTATTCAAGGAGATATTTTCTATTGATACTTCGATTGTCGAAAAACTTCAGATTCGCGAAAAAATAATTGATTTATACTCAAAGCGATCAACTTTAAATGCAACGTTTTGGGGATTCTTATATAAAATCATTATCTTAACACATGATTCAGAGTCAACACAATTATTTGCACAATACAATAAATTTTATGATGAAATAATTAGACCTTTTAAATTGATACTTAACACACCTTATGGCGGTGACTTACCAAAGGTTTCATATTCCGAATATTCCGAAAATAGTACCGAATTTGATAGTAGTGATTATGAGTATGAATATGTAACTGAAGAAGAAGAAGAAGAACTGAATGACAAATCAAGCGATGATGAAGACGAAGAAGAAGAAGAGCTTAAGAAACCTTTCCATTGGACATTTGCTTCTTTGATTCCACATTACAACATCTCGAAACCGTTAGACGTCAAACTTTTGACAACGATACAACGGAACAAACAAATTCAAATTGTCAAGTTCTCTCCAAACGGTCGCTACCTATCGATCATAACCGAAGGTCTACTTGAAGTATTGAAATTTTCGGACCAATCGGTTAAGTTCAAAACAGCGTTGAATTTGCCGGTTTTGACGATACGCTTTTCAAATGACAGTTCACATCTCATCTGCTGCTATCGTTCCAAAATCACCATCATAAATCTTCATGACGGATCTATTGAACGAACGTTACAAATCAAGAAATGTAACTACATTGGGTTCTCAAATGATAGTTCATTAATTACATTAAATTCTAATGGCAATACATCAATATGTGAATTTCCGACATTAACCAAAATATGCTCATTTGAGAACGAAAGTTCAAATTCTACCTATACATCATTCTCTAATGACCTCAAATACGTTGCAACTGGTTATGAGAATGGAACAATATATTTGTATGACATTAAACAAAAGTCGTTTCTAAAGAAAATACAACTTCACGAGCATAAGATTAACTCGATAGTATTCACTAACAACTACTTGTTCACCGCATCTGACGAAAGTGTACTTAAGGCATATTCGATCAGCGAAAACAAACAAAAGATATTACGCGGCCACACGTCGTCAATCTGCGCGCTCGACATAAAGAATGATATTATGGTGTCGGGCTCGAGCGACAGTACAATTAACATCACTGACGTCGCAGAGGCGAAGATGGAGTACTCGATCGAGGCGCACGCAAAGCCAATCGTAGACGTCGCGTTCTGCGGAGGAGAAAAGTTAATATTCGCGTCGGCGGCATGCGACTGCTTGGTGAAGGTGTGGGAAATAGTGCACGTGAAGGAATAGAACGTGCGCAAACGGAACTGTGTTTTGTTAATTTATTTATTTATTAAACTTTAATCATGTTTAGAACGGATTTTGGATGTTGTAAATGATGTGTAATGTGTTTGGATAATAAATGTGCTGATGCAGAGTTGGTGTGGAATTTGTTTATTTATTAAACTTTAATCATGTTTAGAACGGATTTTGAATGTTGCAAATGATGTGTAATGTATTTGGATGATAAATGTGCTGATGCAGAGTTGGTGTTGAATTTGTTTATTGTTAAACTTTAATCATGTTTAGAACGGATTTTGGATGTTGCAAATGATGTGTAATGTATTTGGATGATAAATGTGCTGATGCAGAGTTGGTGTGGAATTTGTTTATTTATTAAACTTTAATCATGTTTAGAACGGATTTTTGGAGGTTGCAAATGATGAGTAATGTATTTGGATGATAAATGTGCTGATGCAGAGTTGGTGTTGAATTTGTTTATTGTTAAACTTTAATCATGTTTAGAACGGATTTTGGATGTTGCAAATGATGTGTAATGTATTTGGATGATAAATGTGCTGATGCAGAGTTGGTGTGGAATTTGTTTATTTATTAAACTTTAATCATGTTTAGAACGGATTTTGGATGTTGCAAATGATGTGTAATGTATTTGGATGATAAATGTGCTGATGCAGAGTTGGTGTTGAATTTGTTTATTGTTAAACTTTAATCATGTTTAGAACGGATTTTTGGATGTTGCAAATGATGTGTAATGTATTTGGATGATAAATGTGCTGATGCAGAGTTGGTGTGGAATTTGTTTATTTATTAAACTTTAATCATGTTTAGAACGGATTTTGGATGTTGCAAATGATGTGTAATGTATTTGGATGATAAATGTGCTGATGCAGAGTTGGTGTTGAATTTGTTTATTGTTAAACTTTAATCATGTTTAGAACGGAATTTTGGATGTTGCAAATGATGTGTAATGTATTTGGATGATAAATGTGCTGATGCAGAGTTGGTGTGGAATTTGTTTATTTATTAAACTTTAATCATGTTTAGAACGGATTTTGGATGTTGCAAATGATGTGTAATGTATTTGGATGATAAATGTGCTGATGCAGAGTTGGTGTTGAATTTGTTTATTGTTAAACTTTAATCATGTTTAGAACGGATTTTGGATGTTGCAAATGATGTGTAATGTATTTGGATGATAAATGTGCTGATGCAGAGTTGGTGTTGAATTTGTTTATTTATTAAACTTTAATCATGTTTAGAACGGATTTTGGATGTTGCAAATGATGTGTAATGTATTTGGATGATAAATGTGCTGATGCAGAGTTGGTGTTGAATTTGTTTATTGTTAAACTTTAATCATGTTTAGAACGGATTTTGGATGTTGCAAATGATGTGTAATGTATTTGGATGATAAATGTGCTGATGCAGAGTTGGTGTGGAATTTGTTTATTTATTAAACTTTAATCATGTTTAGAACGGATTTTGGATGTTGCAAATGATGTGTAATGTATTTGGATGATAAATGTGCTGATGCAGAGTTGGTGTTGAATTTGTTTATTGTTAAACTTTAATCATGTTTAGAACGGATTTTGGATGTTGCAAATGATGAAATATTTATAAATCAATGATAAATCTTGAGTGGTGGTTTATTAAACGATTTATATCATCTCCTAATATATCATATTTATTAAACTTTGTTAAAGTTTGAAATTTAGAGTTACTATAAATCAGAGCTATAATTAGCATAAAATAGATTGAAATTATGAATAATCATGCAAGAATACTTAAATATTATAACATATCTTTTTCTATTTATCAATTTCTTTTTATTTATCTTTTTTCATATAAACAATAATAAAAATCCATATTTACATTGATCATTATTCGAAATTAACACTTTTATTTACTGAATAAAACTTATATCAAAAGTTTTTTATTTCATAAACAAAATTACATTTCTTCATCTTCAGGAGCCTCATCATCCTGCAGTAGACTTAGCACGCGCTTTGCCTTTACCGAAACGCTTATTGGCATTTGGTCAATTATTTCACAGAGCGCATTCTCGAAACAGTTCTCTTCGACCACAGCTTGAATTCTTTCGAATTCTTGGTTATCCATCAAATGCTTTATCAGTGTTTCCACAATATTTAATGTCTCAATGAGCGCATCTCGATCAACGTTATCACATTCCGCAATTTCGATAGCATTCTCAAACAACAAAGGACATTTCTCATCAAACACACCTAATATCTCATTATCACATTTAATTAATTGGTTAAATAGAAGTAATGCTTCCATTTTAATTCGAATTGAACCTTCGCATATCCGAAAATACATTATGTCAACAATGCCAAGTTCAAGATACATCTCTACTAAGTTATAGTTTGGATGATATTCGATGGGAAATTCAAGCAAAAGCGTTAGAATTCCACACCATACAATTTGTTCTTGTATTGATATGTTGTTTTGAGGATTGTCAATATAATCATGAACATCACTCACAAAGTTTAACCTTAAAAATGTCTCAGTTTCTTGTGGATTATTGGATAATATTGATTGAAATATATATAAAATGTTCGCTTTGTCTTCTGATACTAATACTTGATCTGCTACAAGAAGGTTGATGAAGTGAGTATAACAACTATACTTTTTAAAGAAGTTTGAAAAATAATCAAAATAATTTTCAGAACAATCAATACAACTATAAAGTGATATATGACGAATTGATGGCTCACGTATAAATGTACATTTAACAATGTGTTCAAGTATTTCGCTAAGTAACGAGTTATAGGGCAACTGCTTCTTGCTGACCAAAGCCGTTAAAAATTTGAGGCAAAGTTTCTGAAGGCGAACGTTATCTTCATCGGTGGCAAATTGACGCGCATCAGGAGAGCAAAGATACGCTTGGAGCTCAGGAAACTCGGCGTTGCTTTTGCCGGTGGATTGTTCATCAATAACGTATATAACACATTGGATTGGTGATGCTCTTCTAGAAGGATCTGATGCTAATTGTACTTCTTCAAATTGTTTAAAACAATAAGATTCGCCTTTGGAGGCAATGTGATGAAGGATCGTAAGAGATTTACATTTGATGTCATCAGGGTTATCTGAAATAAGAATATCACACAATATTGATAATATCTTTTCTTCAAGAAGATAATCAATAATATCTTCTGAACATGTGAGCTCAGCAAATATTTCAAGGAGAATTGTGAGGTTACTAGGATTTTTGATTTCGATATAACTATATTTGATTAAATGAGGGATGAGAAAACCGGGTTCGGAAGCAATAATTCTATGTGCCCCTGGATTTGATTGAATAAACATACTTAGTTCTCCTAATGATTCAATTGGAAAATCTTCTGCTGAAATGATTTTATGAATTAATAATTGGAAATATTCTGATTCTTCCTTAGTAAGTTGTCCATCTGGTGCGTTAGAGCCTTCAAACCCAATTTCTTCTTCACTGTGTCTGGTTATAAATATAAATAAATTTTTCCTCCTCTCTTGGTGGGTGTTTATTACTTTCCTCATTGGAAGAACTTTACATCACATGTCATACTAAGTGATATCAAACAGACATAGTCAAAAAGTTGCTTGGGTGAATTTTCTCATTCTTCAAACCTTGTAATATTACTCATAAAAATAGTTAATTCATAATAACGACAACAGTAAGTGATCAGTAATTTTCTTTAAAAAAAATTCAAGAAGTCAATCTACAAATTAAAAATTACTTTTCTAAAAATGGTGATTTAGAAGGTTTGATTTAATTATTTTGTTTAAACCACTTACAAAAAGATATTTGCCAATAATTTTTTTTAAAAAAGTTCATTTTAATTTTTTTGAAGTGGTTTACAATCACTGAAAGTTTCTTCTTTCAAAACTTCCATACCTCCAAATGCTATATCTTCATATGATTTCTTTGTCATAACTTTTGTTGTATTAATATTGGAAAATGCATCATCACCGATAATTATTGGTTCTTTGATTCCATAATAATATATACACTTAAGTGATTTACAATGTTGGAATGCTCTAGATCCGATACATATTAATTTCATTCCAATATGAATTACATTTAAACCAATGCAAAACTGGAAAGCATAATATTCGATTCTTTTAACTGAATTTGGTATTTTTATATTATCTAAATTAACGCAATTTCTAAATGCCGATTCACCTATTTCAAATAATCCTTCATTCATAACGACTGTTTCAAGAGTGATACATTCGAAAAATGCATATTTTGAAACAATTACAATACTTAATGGGAAATTATATGTTTTTTCTTTTATACCTTTTGGATATATATTAATCACTTGGAATGTTTTGTCGTATAAAACTCCATCATTGTTATAATTCGAAAAAAACGAATTGTTTTTATGGACTTTAATATGTATTAATGAATCACACCCTAATAATGATGTTGAATCAATGTTTTTGACTGACATTCCAATGGATATCTTTGTAAGACTTTTACAATATCCAAACGCAAGATATTCGATTGATGTCATTGCATTTGGGATTTTGACATGTTCCAAACTTAAACATCCCGAAAAAGTAAATTCTTCAATAACTTTCACATTTTTTCCGAATTTTATCATTTCTAACTTTTTGCAATTCCGAAATCCTGAGCTTTTAATGTGTTTTACTGATTTCGGAATTATGATTCTTTCAAGTGACATGCAATTATAAAATGCATATTGTTTGATTGTTTTGAGCTTTTCACCAAGCTGTACATTTTCAAGAGATGAACAAAAATCAAATGACGATTTACCAATGCTTATGGTTGAATTAGGAATACTAATAGATCGTAATTTAACACAATTTGAAAAAGCATGATCTCCAATTACTTTGATGTTATTTCCCAAACTTATTTTTTCTAAGTTTATACAATTTTTAAATGCATTTCTGCCAATATGAGTTGTAGAATCCCAAATAATAATATTAACTAATGAACCCCATGATTCGAATGCATTATCTCCAATTGTATAAACTTCATTCCATATTATTATATTATGAACACTATCGTTTGTAATTATATCACCAAATTTAATAATTGGCACGTTTGAAATATTTAATTTGTCCTCGAAATATTGAAGTTGTATTGATTGAATGTGGTTAATTAAAAATAATAAAAACATTATTTTACTTTTTATCATAAATTATGAAAATGATATGAATTTTAATTTAATAAGAAATAGATGATTAAAAAAATTTATATAAAATTTTTGTACGCATTTTTATTTAAAAAAGGTGATTAAAATTTCTTTTCATTTAAAAATTAAGAAATGATATAAGTGTCATGAAAAATCTTTTTATTAAAATAAATTTTGGCTGATTAAACACCCAGATATCATTTCTACATTTACGAATAAGTATCAACTACATCAGAAATTAAATAGTTAATTCTATTTTGGATACTATTTAATACAAGATTAGGAGCATTTGAAGAAGATGTGGAAGAGATCAAGAAACATCCATTCTTTTCTTCGTTGAACTGGAATGACGTGTTGGAAAAAAGGTACACGATAGAATGGGTTCCTGAGATAAGAAATGAATTTTATGAACCTATTACTCCACATGAACTTGCTGTTACTTTTGAAATATAATTTGTAGCTATTAAAAAAATGAAACAAACCACATATTGTCTTACTTTAAACAGATTAAAATTTGGTATTTTGAGTGATTTCAATTTTTTGAAAATTTTAGGAATTTGAGAAGTAACACATTATGTCCAACTACTGCTGTAAGGTTCTTATATCAAATTTTTTATAAAAAAAATGTCTGTTGAGAAAGGAACAATTGCAATAAGTTATTCAAAAAAATTGAAATATTCGTAACGTTTTGGGGCACCCCGTTCTATGAAAGGGGGGGGGGGCAATTGGATTTGAATGTACATAAAAACGGCAAAGAGAGAGATGTCTTTAAAAAATTTGTACTTTTTCAAGCATATACATTAAAAATATAAATAAAATTTTATGATAAAAATTATTTGGCAAGATCCGGATTACTTGAGTATATGACTTTTATTTATATAAATTGAATATTTCGAAATTTGATCAAAAAATTATTTTATAATTTTCTGATTATTTATAGATATTAATATGCACAATAACATTGCTAAGTATACTATTAGGTTCTATCTTATAAATATCATTGATTTTGAGGAAAAGTACATTTATTATGACAATTTACATGCCTAAAGATCATCAAGACTCTGTAGAGTCGAAAAAAAAAAATTTTATAAGAATGAACGTTAAGTGAAATTCTTAATTTTACTCCGCTGTTTTTTGTGACGATAATTGGTCGGAATTACTCTAACGGTAATAACGAATCGAAATATTTGAGAATTGTAAAAAACGATACATTCGATTTTTTGTAAATTTTTCAGTACAAAATGATCGTTTATTAAAAGTCGAATTCGCGGTCCTTGCAAACAGCAGGAGCTATAAGTGTCCATCCGTATAGGAGAACAACAACCCACGAAGCTGCAAAGTTAACCCACTTAGCGATTGTTCCTCTATCTGTTGCCCAAGCAGTGTTTCCTTCTGATTTTCCCCAATGAGTAACGATCATTGTAACATAAATCGAAGCCATTGCAAAGAGAGAATGGAAGAAGCTGAGGGAGAAGAAGCCCTCTTCACCTTCTTTCAAGCAACAATTGCATTCATTAAATTGATTTGATGTAGAAAATGCAGAATATCCAGCCCAAGCAAGCGTAAACAAGGAAGCAATGATGGAAAATGCGATTCCTTGACTTCCACTTGATAATCTATTGCAGTCTGGCTCACACATCATTGCAGCAACTGTGAGATAAGCAACATAACATGAGATTAGGGATGCTGTGAAAATAGATCCATGCTCAACAAAGGCCGAAGCAAGGAAGAGGATGATACAAAGGATCATATTGATTGATATGAAAATGTTATTATCAGAACAACCTTCCTTAACAAAGATGTAATAAGAAACACCAAATGCTACCAATGAACCAACTCCAAAAACAACAGTCATTGTGATGATTGGCCACATTTTATCTTCATTATAAAACTTCTTATTGAGATCTTGGAAAAATGCAAGTAAAAATATGATTTGAAGAACAAGATACACACCTGAGATAAAGTAACAGATTTTGAACCAGACATTGAAGAAACTATCTGGAATAAACATGAACGGAACAAAAAGTACAATAAGGCAAATAATGTGTACAAAAAGAAAGTTTGAGTGGAATTTGAACTGCCATGAGTTTTCGAGATTTGGATTACAAATGCAAATGAGTGAGTGAATTGCAAACCAAAGAGCGAGTGTTGTAGTGAGCCTGATAGCGCATGATATACCAACTGTATGTGGTTGGTCATAGATAGTCTTGATAATTTTTCCAATCCAAGAATAACCTGTATTATATACAATAAATCCGAGGATTGCAATAATAACAAAAACTAT
The DNA here is from genome assembly GCF_020186115.1 of Histomonas meleagridis. Classification (NCBI taxonomy): domain Eukaryota; phylum Parabasalia; order Tritrichomonadida; family Dientamoebidae; genus Histomonas; species Histomonas meleagridis. The sequence goes on from NW_027150923.1 coordinate 1,156,039, forward strand.
TACATAAACAAGATTAGCCTTTTTGAGCTTACCTTCGCTGTCTGCATCACCAGCGTCGGTGTATTCCTTCATTCCCTTGTATTCCATCTTTTATATCGGAATGTTCCAAAACCGTCAAATTTGACCACACAGAAATCCTAAGAAACGATATCGTTGTTTGAACTTTTTAAGTGATTCATGTTTGAATTTCGGTTATTCATTCAACGTCAAATGTGTAAAATGAATGGGCATAGCATTGGCAATTTGAGTTTAACATTTTTGTTAATGTTTATAATGCCCAAGTGACCCTGATGATCATCTCAAAAATATTTTTAGTCAATCAATTTTCAATTTTTATACTTGATCATTAGATATTGCAAAATTGTTTTTTTTTGTCTTTAGTCTTATTTATGTGAATCACTCATTTGCTGGTATTTCGAAGAAATTTTTATTGGTGTTTCCAAAACTCAATAAATAACAAAAACAACAAATCATGACAAAATAAAGAAAAGTGGGCACTTTAAATTGTAAAGTTCAGAAGTAGAACTTTTTAATTGCATCAACCGGTTTTATATTGAAAATTACTTAAAAGAGAACGTTAAGCCAGTACAACTTAATTTACTGAAGCTTTGGGAAGTTCTTAAGGCTCAGGTTGCTTTGCTTCTTACCTGTTCCTACTTGGCGTTGGTGTTGGACATTTCCTGGACGTTGGTCTCTTGGCTTTGAGCGAGGCTTCCTTTCTTGAGCATTTTCACCTTGGGCTGGAGCAGCTGGTTTAGGAGCGGCATCCCTTTGTTGAGGGGCCCTTTGTGGGCGTTCTTGTGGCTTGCGTTGAGCATTTGGCCTGCGACCGCCTGTATTGCGGTTATTGTTTCCACGGCGTGCGTTTTGCCTTTGCCTAAGAGCTTCAGCTGTGCTTAAGAATCCGGTTTCGATTACTTCTGGTTCAGATTCTTTGTATGTTTTAACTTCAGTAGTTTTAACCTTCTTCTCAACAACCATTGAAGCATATTGTTCAGGGATTTTAACAACGCGCTTTCCTTGGCGATTGATCTTTGGTGTTTCATCTTCATCGTCGGAATCGAAATATTTGTAAGCAGCTTCGAAAACAACCTTTGGTTGGGCATTTTCAGTTACTTCTTGTTGTTCGCCTTCTTGTTCGTCAACAATTTCAGGGCGCTTTGCTTCATCAATAGCGTTACCCCAGTTTGATCTACCACGACCTTCACGCTTTATTGTGCTGCGATATCCAACTCCTGGCTCATGCTTGTTCTTTTTGCGGATAACCTTTTCGCGTTGGGGAACTTCGTCGGCTCCATTGTAATCAGAAAGAATTGCAAATGGGTTGCTCATACAAGTGGCCGTATATAACCGTCTTTATCAACTCAAATCGGTTGTCCCGACTTTTGACAGATGTTTGTTAGGATCGAGTTTGCATTGAACGACTTGGAACCGTTCACAAAAATTCTGTGGTTCATTCAAATATATTTCGGCTTTGGGGTACCCTGTATAATCCTTTGAAAAATATTTTTGCCTAACAAAAATCAAAAAAGGTGCTTGAGATAAATTAAAATATATCGATTTCTTTTTTATGAAATATTTTGAGTAATCCTGAATTGTTTAATTAAATCTAAAATTCATTATAACTTCGTTTTTATTTTAAATAAATAAATTTTACTTATTCATACACACGTGGACAAAATATATAAAGTAAAAAAAATTAAATATAAAAATGCGTATATTTCTTTTGATTCTAAAAAAGTTTCTTTTGATTATATAAAAAATAGAATGTAGATGATATTCAATGAATTTTATTATGAGATCAATTTTGATTTTAAGGAGTTTTTACAAATTATTTCGGATTATAAAAATGGATAATTTCTGTATTCGAAACGCAAAATTTATTATCGATTTATTCCCAAAAATATAAACTAACTTCGAAGTCTCTTGTGTAACCCTTAAAATTAAGATAATAAACAAAATTTTAAAATTTTTATAAAAATTAATCGTAGTCCTAATTTTACTATTTTCAAAAAATTAATTTCAAATTTTAATGCTTCCAAAATATTCGTTTTCTTTGAAATCTTCCGCAAACGGATCATCGTCGATATTAGAAATGTTCATCGAAAAGTTCTGTGTTGAGAGATTATCGTTAACATTTTCATCAATAGCATCCTCTTCATTATTCCGTTTTTTATTTCGAAGACGAACCATTAATATAATAATTACGGAAACAATTATAATGATTCCAATTCCAACGCATACTCCAATGATAATAAATTTATTCGAATTATCATTTGTATCATTTTCATTTTGATTAAAGATTGTATAAAAACCTGAATAATATGAATAATAATAAGAATAATGAACAATTGTATAATGATATGAAATTATTAAAGTATTAATATATGAATAATGTGAACCAAATAAAGAAATTGTTATTGTATTTGTGAAAGTAGTATTATAAATAATTGTTTGTGTAATTGATTCTGATAATATTAATGTTCGCATATATGTTTCATCGAATTGTCTTGAAGGTATAAATGAGTTTGATTGTGTAAATGTATTTGATCCAGAAAATGAATTACTTTGCGAATATGTATTTGATTGCGAAAATGTATTTGATTGCGAATATGTATTACTTTGTGTAAATGTATTTGAATATGTATTTGATTGTGTATATGTATTACTTTGACTGAATGTATTTGAATATGTATTACTTTGTGTAAATGTATTTGAATATGTATTACTTTGTGTAAATGTATTAGAAAATGTATTTGATTGTGTGAATGTGTGTGTTGGCCATGGATATTGATCGCATTCTCCAATAGATGAACCTTTAGATACGGAAAGTGATCCAAATGTTTCATCTTCATAAAAATCTGATGTCATAACATATTTTGCTGGTATACCTGAAAACGCATTTGAACTTATATTTGTTGGTGATTTATTACCTGTGAAATAAATACAATTCAATTTGTTACAATATCTAAATGCATAATCTTCAATTAAAGTGATATTTACATCAAATATAACTGTTTCCAAATTAGAACAATAATAAAATGCATAACTTGCAATTGATGTAACTGAGTCTGGAATTGCAAAATTAATTAATGAAATGCATGAACGAAATGCATATCCTCCAATTGTTGTTACATTTTTGCCAAAATTAACTGATTCTAAATCATTACAATAAGCAAATGTATAAGTTTCGATTGTTGCAACAGAATCTGGAATTGTAATATTAATTAATGAAGTGCATGAACGAAATGCATAACTTCCAATTGTTGCTACATTATCGCCAATATTAACTGATTCTAGATCATTACAATAAGCAAATGCATATGTTTCAATTGACATAACTGAATCTGGAATTGTAATATTAATTAATGAAGTGCATGAACGAAATGCATAACTTCCAATTGTTGCTACATTATCGCCAATATTAACTGATTCTAGATCATAACAATAAGCAAATGTATATGTTTCAATTGATGTCACTAAATCTGGAATTGTGATATTGATTAATGATTCACAATAATAAAATGAATAACTTCCTATTGACATAACTGAATCTGGAATTGTAATATTAATTAATGATTCACAATAACAAAATGCATAACTTCCAATTGTTGCTACATTATCGCCAATATTAACTGATTCTAGATCATTACAATAAGCAAATGCATATGTTTCAATTGACATAACTGAATCTGGAATTGTAATATTAATTAATGAAGTGCATGAACGAAATGCATAACTTCCAATTGTTGCTACATTATCGCCAATATTAACTGATTCTAAATCATTACAATAAGCAAATGTATATGTTTCAATTGATGTCACTAAATCTGGAATTGTGATATTGATTAATGATTCACAAGAATAGAATGCATTATACCTAATTGATGTAACAGAATCCGGAATTGTGATGCTAATTAGTGATGAACAATAAGCAAATGTATAATATTCAATTGTTGTAACTAATTCTGGAATAGTGATATTTTTTAATGCTGAACAATAATAAAATGAATAATACCGAATTGATGTAACTGTATTAGGGATTATAATATTAATTAATGATTGACAATAATAAAATGTATTATATTCAATTGTTGTAACTAATTCTGGAATAGTGATATTTTTTAATGCTGAACAATAATAAAATGCATTATTTCCAATTGATGTAACTGAATTTGGAATCTCGATAACATTTAATGATTGACAATAATAAAATGTATTATATTCAATAGTTGTAACTAATTCTGGAATTGTGATATTTTTTAATGATGTACAATAATAAAATGCATTATTTCCAATTGATGTAACCGAATTTGGAATCTTGATAACATTTAATGATTGACAATAATAAAATGAATAACTTTCAATTCTTGTAACTGTATCTGGGATTTCAAATGTTTCTTCTTTGATTCCTCCTGGATAACAAACAATCGTTGTCATAGCTTTATTATAAAGAATTCCATTATTATCATTAATATAATAATTATTTCCTTCAGATACTTCAATAAATTGAAGTGATGTACACTGCGCAAATATACCTGTTCCAATTGAAGTGACTGAATCTGGAATTGTAATATTAATTAATTTTTCGCATCTTTGAAATGTAAAACTTTGTATTGTTCTAACACTTTCACCAATTTTAACTGCTTCCAATTCATTACAATAATGAAATGCATTGCTTCCAATTGATGTAACTAAATCTGGAATTTCAATATTAATTAATGATTGACAATAATAAAATGTATTATATTCAATAGTTGTAACTAATTCTGGAATTGTGATATTTTTTAATGATGTACAATAATAAAATGCATTATTTCCAATTGATGTAACCGAATTTGGAATCTTGATAACATTTAATGATTGACAATAATAAAATGAATAACTTTCAATTCTTGTAACTGTATCTGGGATTTCAAATGTTTCTTCTTTGATTCCTCCTGGATAACAAACAATCGTTGTCATAGCTTTATTATAAAGAATTCCATTATTATCATTAATATAATAATTATTTCCTTCAGATACTTCAATAAATTGAAGTGATGTACACTGCGCAAATATACCTGTTCCAATTGAAGTGACTGAATCTGGAATTGTAATATTAATTAATGATCTGCAATAATAAAATGCATTATTTCCTATTGTCATTACACTTGCTCCAAATTTAACTGTTTCCAAATTATAGCAGTAATAAAATGCATAGTAAACAATTGTTGTAACTGAATCTGGAATAACGATATTAAGAAGTGATGAGCATTGAATAAATGCATAATCCCCAATTGTTATGACATTTTCACCAATGTTAATTGTTTCTAAATCGTAACAATAACCAAATCCAAAAGATCCAATTGATGTAACTGAATCTCCAATATGAACTGATATCAGTGAATTCCAATTATAAAAAGCATCCGATCCTAATTCATCAACTCCACCTTCAATTATAAGATGTTGTGCTTGACTTTTATATGTATCTCTTTCTGAATATTCACTTGGTGTAGAAATAGTAAGTGTTAAAGTTGTCGAATCAAATGTTTCGAATGACTGAGCAAAAAAGAAAACAAATAAAAGAGGGAAAATTTTACATTTTAATATTTCTTTTTTCTTAATACTCTTGATACGAAACAAAATCCAAAATAATAAAGGATTTATGATGATTACATTTATAAAAAAAGAGAAAAAATGAGTGAAAATAATTCTAATTGGCAAGGTATTCATGGCATATTTAAAATCTATTACTTTGAAAGTTTTATTATGAAAATTATTTGATAAAAAGCTTAAGAAATGAGAACAAGATCCAATTGCTTGATAAAAAAAATTAAGAACTGAGTCGAAACAAGATGTGTATTTCATGTAATGATAGTAAGATAGGTTTGATAAACTTAATGATGGAAAATTGACTTGTAGATTTGACAAACAATAAAACGCAAAGTTCAAAATATAACCGAATGAAATTTACAAATTGAATATTGAATATTAAAACTTTTGTGAGAATTCTCAAAATTAAGACAATTATTTGTCTTATTCACTGAAACACAAGCAGAAGATTCCAAACCATCACAAGAACGAACGGTTATATAACCTATTTATTTACTTAATGAATTCTATATGATATTACAAACAATAAAAACATCCCAAGATCTTCAGGTGTGGCTCGATATTAGCCATGAATGTGCAGATAAACAAGTTGTTATTATGCTTATTGGATCGAAATGCGATCTTGTTAAAATACTAACTGTTGCAACAGAAGAAGGAATTGAATTCATCGATAGTGAAAACTTCGTACTATTCAAAATGAAATGGTGTAAAAATAAAATATACGGGTAAATATGCAGTTGCAGTTAAGGATGGGTATCGATAAAACCGTTTATTTTATTTTATTTATAAAAAAGTGACAATCTACATTCAAAATTCTTATATCGTTCTGAACGATGGTATTCAAAATTTTATCATTAAAAATAAAAATATCTAGTGAAAATCGATATATATTTATATAGCTAAAATTGATTTTCGTAAGAAATTTGAGGGACATTTATTAGAATGATATCAAGATAAAGTAGTCTAATTGTGGTTACACATTTAATGCATTTGCGATTAAGAATCAATTTCAAACATCACAACACACAACACTTTTCATAAAGTGGTATCGGTCGGCAGTATCTGATGTTTACACTTGTTACTTTTTAAAATATCTATTTTTTGATTATTTCATTGGAATAATTTTCGCTTTGCTCAAAACGTATTTTGACATAATGCTAATATTGCAGATTTTATATGATAAAATCATATGCAATTATCAGCCCCGCAATAAAACGAACTAAATTTATATAAATTTAGTCAAATAAAATTGCATTTAAATTTAATTTTCCAATTTATATATTTTTAATGCATTTTGAGTTCTTCTTATAGTGTTTTGATGCATGTTTATTTTGATATTGAAAGTTTAAACTAAGTTTCGAAAAAATTATATCAATTATCATTATCACTAAATTTTCATATTTTGCATAATTATATTCTAAATATTATTACAAAATTATTTATAACTAAAATAGTTCGAATATTCATAATTATTCATGAGATATTTCATTGATTTTTATTTGAATGCTATCGTCAATTACGATACAAGAAATTTGAATGCATATCTGTCACTTTTTTATCAGGATAATATCGATAAATATCAGCTGATAACGATAGAATATCGATAAAATATCGATAACGGTTTTGACATTTATCAGCGGTTTATCGATATATCAGAGCCCAATTTTAGTCGCAGTTGGTAATCTCGAAATCATTTGGTTTATGAGTAAAAAATCATACAAAATTTAAACACAAATATCAAAGTCATCATTTGAAAATGCATTTCATCAAAATAATATCTTTAAATGTCTTTATGAAAAAAAGCTTATTGAAGTCAAATAAAAAGTTGTACTAATTCTTTGATTCCTTTTTTACATGTTATAATTAAAGGTGTAATAAATAGTATAAAATTATTCCGAATATAGATTTAAAACTTCAATAAAAATAGTTAAATATTAAATATTATTGTATAATATCTTTGGTATTAATTTCGATATTTTCCTTTCTATAAAAAGATCAAAAATGTTTTTAACACATCTTGGTGATAAATCATTATCTGTGTGATATTCTAGCAATGACACAAGCATAAACAGAATCAAAATTATTCAAAAAATTCAAAAAAACGTAATTATACAGCAAAACAAATGAAAAAAAACAAAAGAATCTATAAAATATCTAATACATTAATATCAATATCTATATCTTGAAGAAGTAATTTTACACCTTAAACAAAGCCTTAACTACGTATAGATACGGTATAAAATAGCTATCATCGTTTTGTTATTGTGTTTTTGAAAGAGTAAAAAAAAATATCAGCAGTTTTGAGTAATATATTTCATCATTATAAAAATAAGGAAAACTGTGAATGTCGAAGTCATTTTATTTGTCTATATTCAATTCAAAAGTTCCAACATTGTAATGGTATTGCAGCGGTTATGGATTGAAAATCAAACGGCTGCTCACAAAACTCCTATCGTAAAAATATTTTATTTATTTATCAAAAGAGTTCCAATATTTCTCCGTTATATTCCTTCATCATCTTATTACATATTTCGGCACTTCTTACGCGATGTTTTCTCTTTATTTCCAACACGTTTTGAGCCTTTGCCTCTTCCACATATTTTTCGAATCTTTCGTCGCTTTGTACCTTTACGTAAATTTTTTCCAATTCGTTACAATATTTTATCATCGAAGTTTTCGTTACAACGTTTGCGAACAGTTTCAACACTTCGCGAAACGCTTCGGAATTTTTATTAATTTTTTTCAACTTTTGCGCGAAAACTTTCAAATTAATTTTATTTATACATTGTTGGAACTCACAAAAGATCAAAGAAAACAATTTCAGCGCTTTAACTTGAACTGATGTTTCGTTATCATTTAAAGCGTTTAACGAATTATTTATTATAATTTCGATTTTGTCTTCGACGTTTTCATTATATTCTTCAATATAACTAAAAACAAAATCTAATGAATTGTTCCGCATCATTTGTCCAATGTCTTCAATATATTCTTCAGAGCCATAATATCGTTTAATGAAATGTTTATCATTCGATGTAATACATCGACAAATGTTTTCGAATTGTTTGTCAATGATATTATGTAACGAAGAATTCTTTATGCAGGTCTTATAACAATTAATGGCATACGAACATGAAATTGGTTCATTAGAATTAATTTCGATTTGTTCCAAAATTTGTTTCATTTCATTTTCATCATTACAAATTTGTAAATAATTAAAAATCGATTGAAGTAATATCGGTGAAATTAAATTATTTTCATGAATTAACTTAATATATTTATCAATATATTCATGTGAACTTATTTTTAATAGTAAATAAAAGAATTGTATAAAGTCATCTTTTGTTTCTTTTTTATAGTCAGCACTTTTGGTAAAGTACTCAAAAATATTTTGAACGTTAACCAAACGGTCTTTTGAAGTAATATGTAATAACATTATAACATATGAATGAAGCCAAATCGATAAATGATTTGTATCTTTTATAACAATGTCATTTAGTTGCTCTAGATATGTTTTAGATGATATACAACCAATTGCATATGATGCAGGCGTAAATATGTTTCGATCTTTATCATTAATTAGTTCAAAAATTCGATTTATTAATTTCGAATTTGAAATTAATGAATTTCGTGAACCAATTTCACCAATTATATATAACGAAGATGAAATAGATTTCGTTGGCGATGTTGTTGACATTATAATTGGTTCAATTTTAGTTATCAAATAATTTGCAAATTCTGATTTCGTTGACAATAACCCAAATAATTTCGATGTGTTCGATACCAAATCGTCGGAATTTTGATTGTTGCTGTTGATTATCTTGAAAAGTTTGTCGATGAAATTAATTGAATTTTCGGGAATTAATAAAATTAACTCGGATAAGTATTCTATGATCTCATCAGTAAGTGCTGAGAATAACAAATTTGTTATCTTAGTGAAAACTTCCTTGAAAATTGTGGAATTAGAATTTGGAATTAATAATTGTAAAATTTTAATGGTATACTTTTGGGAATTAAAATCATTCAATTCCATACGATTTAATAATGATGGAAGTAAAAATGTTACTTTTGTTGATTGAATAAGATTTTTGTTTAAAGACAAATAAATGAAATACAGAGAAACCGTCGAAACCGTCATATCGTTGGAGTTAACGTATTCCGGAAGTTTTTCAAATATTTTTTCGGTTATTGCGGTTAGTTCTTTGTAAACTGGTGAAACTAAAATTAATGAAAATGAAGATAATGCAGGTTTTGCATATATTTCACTTGTAATATAAAATTGATAAATTGTTTGGATATTATTTTGGTTTTGTTGATGCAAAATGAAAAACAATGTGAGAGGGTAAATGGATTCAATGCTTTTGTTTTGCTTTGAATATTCCAAAACTTTTTGATTGAGGCAATTCAATGCGTCAGAATTTGTTGTTTTCAATTGACTATACAAATAAGAAATTGTATTAAAACATTCACTTTTTGTTGGAATATTTTTGTCGTATAAAATTTTTGATAGCAAATTGACAATATTTGCGGTTATGTCGTTCAAATAATTTGACGTTGACAAAATTGCGTTAATTAAATTTAACACATTTTTAATATTATGAATATCAAATTTATTGGAAAGCCCATCAATCATTTTCTTCGCTAATGTAATCGGCAAAGATTTTCTTTTTAATATGATGGTTGTAATTGAAGGATAAGAAATCGAGAGAAGTGACAAATTTGTTTCTTTTTCGATTTGTTTCACGAAATTTTCATAACATTTTACAATATCATTTTCAGTAATTTTGTTTCCGAATTTTTTGATAATAAAAACAAGAAGTTGTAAACTTGTAATCTTTGATCCTTCATCATTCTCATTCATTAAGTTCGGTATTATTTCATGATTTTCTTCTAAAACTTTCGAAAATGTTTCTGGAAAATGACGAATTAGAATTTCCGCTAATTGATGAAATGATTTTCGTATTTTCCATGAGCCGTCATTCATTTGTTCATCTTCAATTGGTTCTTCGAGTACACCATCGACAATAAAATCATCATTTATATCATCTTCAATGATATCATAAGAAGTTATATCGATATTATAAAATAGAAATTGAAACACTAATTCAACATAAACATCAGATGTATCAATAAACAATTGAGGAAATGATTCAATTAATGAACAAAATGATAAAATTGATTGTTGCGCATTCTCAAGTATTTGATCAGAATTTATTTCTTCAGTTTCTTCTTCTTCTTCATTTTCTGTATCTAATGCTTCAATTTTGGGATAAAAAAGATTAACTAAATCGGAGATATGTGGCTCAAACCGCTCTGGCATATGTGTGACAAGTGATGAAAGTACTCGAAATGAAATATTCATCGATGAATTTTGGAGGAGAACGTTTATGAGTGACTCAAATTGTGTATCGTTGCTTAGGGTGCCCCATGCTAGCTCAAAATCAATAACGGTCGCCGTCGATTTGTCATAAAGTGGATTTATAAGTTCAATTGCTCTCTTCATTAATACTTCTCTTTGTTTTGGTGTATAAAGAGATCCTAATGATTTGGTAAGTGATGTTAATAACTCAATACCGGAAATTAAGTTTTCATAATTACCACGTGGAAGATCAACATAGATACCAAACAATGAATCAACACATATTTGTTGCTTTTTTTCGTCAGTAAAAAGATAATGATGGAAGATTTCTGTAAATAAAGAAATGTAATTATTTTGTAGATATTTCAGAGAAGAACTAAATGGCTTTGTTCCAAACCTTGCAAAAAATGTTGGAAGAAAATCATCTGGAAGTCGAGTTGATAATAAAACTAATACTCTTAATGAATATGAAATAACTATCGATGCTGAATGGCCAGTATTCGCATTTTCAATACAGTCATCAACTCTTTGGATAATTGTTTCTAAGGTTCTTGTTGAATAATTTAATTGTTTGATTCCTTTCAGGTATTTTGCAAAATCATCCAGATAATTGATATGGTCATCTGGGTCTGAGCTTAAAAGCTTATTACAAAATCCTTGTATTTTTTGCTGTGTGTCAAACATGATATTTTAATCAAATTTGATATGAGGTGCCCCAATAAACGTTCCTTTAGATTGCTGTTGTTCAAAACATAAGGAAAAAATTAATATAAAATATAATCAAAAAAGATATCTTGTTGCCATACTGAACCTCGGAAACAAACTTTTTTATTTATATGAAACTAAAATTTAAAATTTGGGAATTCTCAAAAATCAAAATATTGTTTATACTCAAAAGAAAAAGAAAGTCTTATGTTGCGGTATTGAAATATTTAAAAGTTATAGTATCAAATACACTCATTTAATAATATATATATATAAAACATTTTCACTTTTTTACAGATTCCAATAGGGAGGGTACACATTTATAAATAATTTTGACTTTTTTTCCCGAAAGCTGTCGAATCATCATGTTCAGAGATTTTCAATCATTCCATTTCTTTTAACACGATTTCATTGTTTCCATCACTATACAAAATAAATTTAACTATTTCTGTATGACCATTTTCAGGTGCTAACATAAATGCTGTTTGAAATATTTGAAATGATTTCCAAATATTATTTTGAAGTATAGAACAATTAAAATAAGTTAGAAACATAATAAGTAAATATCCTCAACATCAATACTAATATTTTTTTGTTCAAGAATTAATTTAACTATATTTATATCCCATTTTTAGTTATCCAAATATGTGTCATCTAATAAATTTTTTAAATATATCCAAAATATTGTTTTGAAATATAATATTATGTTAATAAACACCAAACAAATTATTCAAATATCTAATATATTGTAATCAATTCCTTTCTGTGCTAGAAGTAATTTAGCTATTTCAATATGACCATAACAAGCTTCGCACATTAGTACTGAGAAAACAACAATAAAAAACATTAAATTCCAAGAATTAATACGAAATATAACATTGAAAACACTTACCACGTTAATATTATATTTTATTTTGTTTGATTATGGGGTAATATATTGCGCAAAAAATCGCTAAGATATCATTCACAAGAATAAATCATATCTATCGATAGATGGCAATATGAAAACAAGCGATTTTAAGTTGTTTCAAGTTCCTCATTATTAATATTTCAAGAAATGTTTATTTCAAAAATGTCGAGTATCGCATTGCTAATAATATGACTTAACTCATAAAAATAGTTTTACTAACGATAACCTCTGAATCTTCCGCCCATAATGTAATGTGGATTTGCCAATTCTCTCTGAATTTTCTCTTCTTCATCTTTCCAATTCTTAATCATTTGCATTTGTTCTTCTTTCTCTTTCTGTTTCTCTCTTCTTTTAGCTTCGTTTCTTAGAGCTGTTTGTTGTTGTAACATTTGATTTTGATTTCTGATCATTCTTCTCCTTGTTTCTAATTCTTCTTGATCTAATATCCGCTTTTCTTCTAACTCTTTTTCTAGTTGTTCCTTTTCTTTGATTTTGTCCTTTTTCAATTCCTCTTTTTGTAATTCATGTAATTTAATTGTACGAACTCTATCATTTACAGCATCTAACATTAATTGCCTACGCTTTTGCGCATCTATTCTTCTCATTTCATCTTCTTTTCTATTAGCTTCTTCTTGAGCAGATTCAAGATATAATTCTGCTTCATGGTTTGATGTTGCCACCTTATTAAGCTGTGTACTAAGCAACTGCTGGTTTTGATTTGCTTTACGGATACGGAATAATCGCTCAACTAAAGCATCTTCTTCTTGTTGCCTTAATTCTTCAGCCGCTTGTTTTGAATACTTTACATCAAATTCCTTTTCTTTTTGAGCCAAAATTCGTTTTCTTTGCGTTTGTTCGAAATTAAGTTCATCAAGTTCTTTTCTACGTTTTGCTTGTTGCATTGCCTTTTGTTCTTGTGCAATTTGCGCTTGTCGAATAGCTTCTTCAGTTGTTGTACGGAATTGTAAACTTTCCTCATATTCGAGTTGTTTAGCTTTTTCAGCCTTTTCTTGATGCTGTTTCATCTCAGAAAGCCATTCATCTCGATTCTGTAGAATTTTTTGTCGCTTGATTTCGGCCTCTTTACGGAGATCAGCATAATAGGCTTCAGCATTGGCCTTCACCGTGGCAGCATATTTTTGTTCTTCCACATCATCTGCCATTCGCGCTATATCACGTTCTCGTATTTGTTCATCTCGTTCAGCTAAAACTTGTTTTTGAAGAGCTTCTGAAATTTGATGACGTAGTGGGTCACAATTATCCCTCCATGCTTGTTCACGTTTCATTGCTACATATTCATCATGTTCTTTTTGACGCTGATCCTTCAAAGCATTAAGTTTTTCCATTAATCGAAGCCTACGTTGTTGTGGAGTTTCTACACAATTTTGGATTTCTGCTGAATATTGTAATTCTTCTTTTTGTAATAATTGTGCCAATTTTTGACGTCTATTATTAATTTCTTTTTCTGCATCTTCAGATCTTTTTTTTGCACGTCTTTTTAATTCACTTGCTTGATATCTATTTTTTGATCTACTTTCAAAATCTGCTCTTTGCCTAGTCATTTCTTCTTCTCTTTGTGATATCATAAAATTCCTTTGTGCTTCTTCTCTACTTCTTCTTTCCATTGCCATCTGAAGACCTGCGGCTTGTCTTCTTCTCATTAATTTTTTTTATAACGTATTTCAACAAGCGAAAAGTGACAAAAGGACATTTGATATGAAATTGTTGATTTAGAAACTTTTGAAAGGGCCCCAACCAAATAGAGCCATTCAATTTTGAGATGGAGTTGACCACTTCACTTTACTCAAGATGCTTGCATCTCCAGTTCGTAATCTTCATAAGCCACTTCTCTTCGTTGACGAGAATACACGCGTTGTTGTCCAGGGTATTGGTAATCAAGGTCAATTCCATTCAAGATTGATGCGCGAATATGGTACAAAAGTTGTCGCTGGCGTTCACCCTAAAAAGGCTGGCCAAATAGTCGCAGGAATGCCAGTTTTCGCTTCTGTTAAGGATGCAGTCGAAAAAACAGATGCTAATGCTTCTCTTATCTTCGTTCCAGCTTCTGGCGCTGCTGCTGCTATGATCGAAGCTGCTAATGCTGGCGTTGGACTTGTTGTTTGCATCACAGAACATATCCCACAACATGATATGATCAAAGTTAAGAAAGTCCTTAAAGAAAAAGGCGTTGAACTTATTGGTCCAAACTGCCCAGGTATCATTCAACCACGTACACATTGCAAGATGGGAATTATTCCAACAAATATTCACACACCAGGAAAAATCGGTATTGTTTCCCGTTCTGGTACACTTACATATGAAGCCTCATATGCTACAACATTAGCTGGACTCGGCCAATCTACAGTTGTTGGTATTGGTGGTGATCCATTTGCAGGACAATTACATACTGACGTTGTCAAAAGGTTCGCTGAAGATCCACATACCGAAGGTATCATCCTCATTGGTGAAATCGGTGGTCAATCTGAAGAAGATGCTGCAGAATGGATCGCAAAGAATCATCTTACAAAGGAGAAGCCAGTCGTTAGCTTCATCGCTGGTGCTACAGCTCCACCAGGCAAGCGTATGGGCCACGCTGGAGCTATCATTTCCGGTGGAAAGGGTACTGCTGAAGGCAAATACGAAGCACTTCAAGCTGCTGGAGTTCGCATCTCACGCCATCCAGGTAACCTTGGTAAGTTTATCTTTGAAGAAATGAAGAAGTTGGGCCGCATCTAAACATTGGTGCTCTTAATTAATTTTTGTTGTGTTTTTTAGAACCGATTTAATAATACAAAAAGTGTGAGAGTAAACTATTGAAAATGCTTTTGGTGTGGACTAGCTCTCGACCAAATATGTATTGAAAATATTGGAGCATAGAATAAAAATATCTCGAATTTATCATAATATATTTTTACATAACTCAATGAAAATGTCGACATAAAGCTATTGATTTAAATTCCAAAAGAAAATTTTTAATTTATATTTGTCGTCTGATCTGTTCATACAATTTATGTTAATGAATTATAATTATAATTATAATATATATATATATATATATATATATATATATATATATATATATATATATATATATATCAAAGAATGGTCAGCGTATACATATTTATCCTTTTTTGATCTTTTTTCTTGATTGCTCTTCTTCATGTTTGAAATTAAATGATTTGTCAAAAAAAAAAAATTGTCATCGAATTAACATCAATTTGCTTGCGTTTTCGTAAACATTTGCAAGTTGAAGCCAATGAGAAAATGTTCGAAATTGCAAATTATTTAATTTTTTTAATTTATATAAATGGAATATTAAATTTCCTTGAAATTAAGTGTGATCAACTCACTATATTAGACAAATTTATACAAGTTTCCATATATATCTACATAAAGTTTGAAAATTTTTCCATTTTTCTTGTCTTCACTGATTTTCCGGTAAATACATTTGCTATTCTTAACAGAAGAAGAAAAAAATTATATGTATAATATAAAAAATTAATTCCATTTTATTCGTGTTAAACTCTTATAATTTATTTGTTTCCTACAACATACTAAAAATTTCTAAGTTTCCGTTTAATGTGGCAAACCAAAGAGCTGAATTAAAAAACTTGAAAAAATGCCAAATATTATTTGGAATCATCAAATAATTAAAAAGAATATTAAATAAAATCAAATAGCATCTTCAACATAGGGATCAATTTTTTCATGACAAAGAAGTTTTTCAATGATTTTTTTGTGTTTTTTAATCACTGCTATCATAAGTGCTGTTTTATATACTTTTATAAAATTCCAAATATAATTTTTAAACATTAAAATAATAAAATATTCTTTATATAAAAAATTGAATTATTTTTTAAATTAACATCAATTTGCTCATGGTTAAGAAGCAACTGAACAATATCTTTGTAACCTTTGGAAGATGCAATCATAAGTGCCGTTTTAAAAATTTTAATGTAAAGCCAAATATTATTTTTAATTTTTAAGATTATAGAATAAAAATTAATTATATTAAAAAAACATTTTGAGAATTAACATCAATCCCTTTTTGTTCAAGAAGCATTTGAACTATTTTTTCACAGTTCACTTTGGTTGCAAGAATAAGAGCTGTATCACATAAATTGAATAAATTCCATATTTGAATCTTTGGAATAAACATGAAATAAACAAAAGTTACCATTTTATAATTTGTTTCATATTTTTCATCTTCTTTAAGTAACAGGTTTCCAATTTCAATGTGTCCTAATTCGAATTCTTTTGTGTATTTCGTTTTGATATATTCAAACAAAATTTAAACATTCATTTAAAATAGCAGATAATTCTAATAAACTTTGTTATGATTAAATAAATACTTTTTATGTTAAGATTTATTTCCTCTTTCTGAATAAGTAATTCAACTATTGGCACATTTCCTCCTTTAGATGCTAACATAAGAGGAGTTTTAAATAATTCAAATAATGTCCAGTAAATAAATTTAAATATTAAATTATTATTATAAATTTTTAATGAAATGATAGAATATTTTTTACATTAATATCAATTCCTTCTTGCTCAAGAAGTAATTTAACTATATCAATGTTATCAAATTCGACTGCATAAATAAGTGCATTTTTAAATAATTTAAATAAGTTCCAAATAATCATTAAAATTATTCTAAAAATTAGAGGATCATGTAATTATAATAATAAATATTATGTTCATTTATATTAAAATCTTTTTGACTTAAAATATATTTTACAATTTCAATATTTCCATTTTTACATGCATGTAAAAATGCATGTTTGAAATAATATATAGGATTTTATATAATGATTTGAAACATCTTGTCAAAGAAATAAACATTATCAATATCTTGGTTTTGACGCATCTGCATTTTTTCAAGAAATGATTTACCATAATCAATTATTTCTTTCTTAAGCGTTTCAAAATATAAGATATCATATAATTTGAATAAATTCCACATGTCTCTTAAATATAAAAAAAATATTTAATACATCATTGTCAATGCATATCATTTCAGAAAGGATATATTTAAATATAACATGAATATTTTTCATAGATATATTTTTTCTAGGTGACATAAATAATCTAAAAAAACATCAAATTTTAATTAAAAATATCAAATTTCAAATAAAGCACTAAAAACAAAGATTATATATCATAATTTTGTGATACAATTTGGATTTGTTCAAGGAATGATAAAACTTTTTCTTTGAAACTAACTTCATATGCTGCAATGTATAATGAATTTTTTAATAAAATAAAATCAAGAAACTACTAATATGATTTTAAAATAAAAAATTAAAATTAACATCATCTTCATTGAAACTAATTCCTTGATCCCAAAGTATACTAGTTAATACTGGAAAAAAATCAATTTTTAGTAATGCATAAAATTTTTCATGATAAAAATAAAATAATATTTATAAATTTTGAAATAAAAAAAAGTCAAAAAAAACATTATCAATATCATTACTTTCTATCTTTTCAGCAAGTAAATTAACAGTTCTTATCATAGCATCTTGATATGCTTCCAAGATTTGATTATTAATTTTTAAAATTAAATAAAAAACTTAAATTAATTAATTAAACTTCGAATAATGAGAAAAAAATTCATTTTTATTTTCCATTTTATGTATCATAATCATTTGAACAATTTCATCATGATGATTATCAGTTGCTAGCATAAGTGCTGTTTGAAATTAACTGAATTATTTCCAAATTAAGTTTTGGGTTTTCAAGTTAATAAAACAAACATCAAAAATATTCCAATAAATATTTTTTGTATTAATATTAATTCCTTTTTGTTCAAGTAATAATTTTTTTTTTTCAATTTTGGCGCCAAAATTTTGGAACTTGTGTTGCGCCAAACCAACAATAAATAAAAGCATTGACTCAAAGCAACAAATATCTTCTTTATTACATTATTCTTTAGATGTTCGTTTTTCTTTTCTCCGAAAGCGATTGTTCCTGGTGCATGTCGACTCAAAATCATCTTTTTCTGTTTTACAATGTGCAAAATATTAGATTTATTGTTTTTTATAACATTTTTATCGACTAAATTTAGTTCAATCAATTTCTCGATCAAATAATATGCTTCTTGCGACTCAATTTTTTGTATATAATTACCAAAAATATTAATAAACTTTAGATTCCTTTCTTCTTCTTTTGTTTGAATTTTTTCTACATATTTTATATATATATATATATATATATATATATATATATATATATATATATATATATATATATATATATATATATATATATATATATATATATATCATTTACTTCTCTTTGTGAATAAAAAGCATAAATAAAATTACTAATAATTAAATTATATGAATATGGATAATTAAAATCAGATAATTCCATTATTTGTTTGATAATTCGAGATTTTCTTCTGTTAAATTAAATATGATTTGCTCAAGATTCAATAGCATTTTTATGTCATCCGATTTAGAATCACTTGTATCAATTTTTTTATATTTATTATTATTATTTTGCATTGTTCCTGAGATAAAATGAAATTTTAATTTCTGGGTAGCGGGTTCGGCATACGAATTAATTAATAAATTGATGATTAATGATATTGTCGGGAAATTCTCATACTTATCCGCAAATTCTAGGTCACTCATCAGGTTCAAGTAAATTAGAGTTAAGTAATACAGCAAAGATTTGCTGAAAGACACAACTTGGAAGACGGCATTAAGTGATTGTTTATCGATAAACAAAACGCGTTGTAACAGGTTGCTGTACTTGATTACGTGGATTGGGTAGCCCAATGTTCTTACGAGGAGGAGGCTTCTTGTTGGAAGTGGAATCGGATTCTGATGACTACTTCTTTATTTAAAATAATTAACAAAAATTCAAATTTCTTCAAAATAAATAATATTATATATTTTTATATCCATATAAGGATGATAATTTTCATTTAATATATTAGTAATTTATATCATTTGCTTTCAGAACATTCACTAATCTATTTAATATGTTGATTCACATTCACATTATCATCCAGAAAAATAGGTCAAAATGGAAAGTATACTTAGAGTCTAATTAAAAAACTCGTTAATGTTCTATTGGCTTTAAATTCTAGAATGGTAATTTTATATCTAATTTAGTAGAATTCTAAAAAAACTTTTATTTTATAGATGCGAGATTTTTTAAAAAAATATCAAATATCGAGCTCATCAGGTGCCACAAACCCGTGCTCTTCGTCTGTTTCATATAGAATATTTAGGATTTGATTTGCAAGTTCGCTATCTTCATTATCTTGACAAATTACTTCGACTTTTTGAAGCTTTTCATAATAGAAAGTCCTTTCTTCTACAAGGATTTGGTTGTCTTTTTTTAGTTCTTCGAGTTTTGCTTTCAGTTGTTTGATCTCTACTGATGATGATGTTGTTCGAGCAGGTGTAAGAGCTGGTTTTGCGTTTGATCGAAGAGTTGGTTTTGCGCGAGGGGCAGGAGTTGGTGCAGGGTTTGATTTTATTGTTGTTTTTGGTTTTGTAGGCTGAGTTGATTTTGGAACATTAATTGTAACTCTCTGTGTTGTCTTTGTGGATGTTTGTCTTTTTGTTGATGATCCTGTTCTGCCTTTAGCACCAGGTTCTTTGCATTTGCATTGTGCCCGTCTTCCAGGTCCATCATATTCACCACCTGTATAATTCATATCAAAATAATGTTTAACCCATTGAAGCATTTCAAGTGATGCTGCACATCTCCCTTTAATAATTGTTTCTACATCTATTGGTTTTGATATATGAAGCTTACTAAATGCGTCTTGGAGAATTTTGTAATTATAAATCATCTCTGGTTCTGTTATAGCATTAAAGTTTACATTACTTAGTTTTATTGATCCAGGATAGAGAGCATCAAAAACTTGACAATATGCAGCGCCATTGCAAGTTTCTTCAGGTTTTCGATAATTTGTACCAAGGAGTGTATTTAACCAATCTAAAAGCTCACCACGTGAGGGGATGCCTGTATTATTCATTCTCTTTCTGAAAATCTAAACGCATGAAATAGAACGTTAAAGTGCAAGTGACCGTTAATCATAACAACGGTTTTAAAACGGTTTTGGCCGGCCTTTTCTTTCATGCCACGTTGCCAACGTAAGCACTTAAAGCGCCTTGCAGCCCCACACCACTGGATGCTTGCAAAAACAGCCGGTAAGTTTGCAACAAGTCCATCATCTGGTCCACATAAACTTAGGGAATGTCTTCCAATCACAATTTTCCTTCGTAACCGTCTTAAGTATGCTCTTAACGCTCGTGAAGTTACAGCAATTGTTGCTCGTAGACTTGTTAAGGTTGATGGAAAAGTTCGTACTGATCCACGTTTCCCAGCAGGTCTCATGGATGTTATTGAACTCGGAAAGTCTAATGAACAATTCCGTCTCCTCTACGACGCCAAGGGACGTTTTGTTGCCCACAAGATCGAACCAAAAGAAGCCGAATTCAAGCTTCTCCGTATCAACAAATATTTCATTGGTGAACGTGGAGTTCCACATCTCGTTGCTCATGATGGCCATACCCTCCGTTATGTTGATCCATCAATCCGTATGAATGATACAGTTAAGTATAATCTTAAGACACATGAAGTTGATAACTTCATCAAGTTCGAGAAAGGTAATGTTGCTATGGTCACATCCGGTGGTAACGTTGGTCGTGTTGGTGTCATCCAATCCATCGAACCACAAATGGTCGGATTCTCAATTGTTCACATCAAAGATGCATCCGGCGCTGAATTCGCTACACGTATTCCAAACGTTTTCGTTATTGGCCAAGGTGAAAACCCACTCATCAGCCTTCCACGTCGTGCTGGTGTTCGTCCATCAATTCTTGAAGGTATCGATATTGAAACACAAGAATAAGCAAAATTAACTAAATAATTATTTTTAACTTGCTTTAAAATATAAAATGAATTTGATGAACATTCTTAGCTTAAATAAATTTTTCACAGATGCAATTTTGACATCATTGCAAGAAAATCAAATTCAAATTAATCCCAAAATTGAATGATTTTTGAGAATTTTCGTACAGTACACATTATAAAAACTCTTTAGAAAGTTGGAAATTTGTTTTGTTTAAATTGCAATAATGCGCGTTGAATATACAGATTCCAATCCAAATGGGCTTGACCGTTTTTATGAAAAAGTGGTGGAAACTCAAAATAAAACAAAAATACTTTCATTGATAAACAATATTTATTAATATTTATAAATGCATTTAGATATATAATTTTATATTGAAATATTATTTTTAAAATTTGAAGAGAGAATAAAAAAATTAGAAAAAGTGTTTATTTATGAATCCAAATACTTTCCTTCTTGCTCCGGGAAAATTACTTTGAAAATCGTTCTTCTGATATTATGTTTAATCCCTCTATCTTTTCCTTAATTTGATTTTCGTTTATGCCTACGTTCAAAAATACATATCTATTGTTAGTAAAGATTGTAACAATCTCAAATGCCCTTAAATATTTATATATATTGTGTGCATGCGAATTTTTTTGGAATGGTGAAGTAATGCTTTGAAACACCAAAAGTGACTAATTTGAAGAAAATTCAAAGTAATATGATCCTCCAATAATGCGGTTTACGATGTAACACTATTCAATCTCGAACTCTTCCCTTCTCTACAATTAACAAGATAATATCTAATGAAAAAACAGTGTTTTTCATTTTGGGCAAAAACCTAACAAAATGGACAGAGTGTACAACGTTCTGATTAAATAATCACTTAACCGCAAAATTAATGTCGATCGATCTATCCACGATGAAAAACGCGAGAGAAACCCCGACGAAAATAAAATCATTTCCAAATGAACATTTTATTATAAATTTGTTTTTGAAGATCATTTGACCAGACAAATTCGAACAAAGCCATTCAATTAATGATATAAACCGTTTTTTATTTACCAATGTTTGTGAAATTAGAACTCGAGACAGAGCGCGTCAAAGGGCTCTGTTTCCACCAAAGCAGGCCGTGGCTCCTTGTCTCTTTTCACAACGGCGAAATCGTCATCTATGACTACGAAGTTGGCGTTCCCCTTCAGAAGTACAACGAAACAGATCAGTCGGTTCGTTCTGTTGATTTCCATCCGACGCTTCCACTATTTTGCGCTGGTGGCGACGACAATTGTGTTCGCGTATTTGATTATGAAAAACAAAGATGTATTTGTACATTTACTGATCATCTTGATTATGTTCGAACGGTCCAATTCCACCCAACTCGTCCTTATATCGTTAGTGCTTCCGATGATCAAACAATTCGTATATGGAATTTCGAAACGAGATCTTCAGTATCTGTCATTTCTGGACATAACCATTACGTGATGTCGGCATTCTTCCATCCAACTCAGCCATTGATTATTTCGGCTTCGTTAGATGACACAGTTCGTGTTTGGGATATTTCCGCAATATTTAACAGCGGTCAAATCGGTGGACTTTTCTCACTTACAGACGCGGTCCTTAAGTTCCAACAAGAGGAACATGTCTACGGCGTTAATTGGGCACAATGGCATCCATCTCGTCCATTAGCTATTTCATGTTCCGATGATCAAACAGTCAAAGTATGGAAGCTATCAGATACCGAGTTCTCAGTTATTGCGACGCTTCGTTCTCATCATACATCAAACGTATCTTGCGCTATCTATCACCCAACCGTCGATGTCATAATTTCGTGTTCAGAGGACAAAACCGTCCATTTGTGGGACGCAAAACGGTTTCTGCATTTAGCTAAGTATCGGCGAAATGACGATCGGTTTTGGATGTTGGCCACGCACCCGACGCAGCCATTGTTTGCTGCGGGACATGACACCGGCTTCATAGTGTTCCGTATGATGCGTCAGCGTCCTACATTTGATGTATATGCAGATAACATATTCTATTATAAAGAAAACGCAATCAGAAAGTATAGCTACCGAAACCAAAGCGATGGCATTGTGGGTATTACTCGTCCTTGTCCTACCGGAAATCGTTCAACGCCATTAGATCCTCCACCGTTAAGATTCAGTTATTCTTCTGTCCAAAACAAATTACTCGTCGGCCATCAAAACAAGTTCGAGTTACATAACTTAGAAAACTCTAATGGAAATAGTGAGCAAAATGTAATTAATGGCCATGACCCAATATGGATATCAAGAAGTCAATTTGCTTATTTGGGAGACAGTGATAGTCAATTACTTGTCAAAGAACTTAATGGCTCATCGACTACTAAGATCCCAATTCCTCAAACCAAAAAGATATTTTCCGCAACTAATCGAAATATCTTTTTAGTATCGAATGAAACGGTGTATTTGTTTGATACAATGCGACGAAACATTGTTGCGACACGATCCATTCCAGACATTCGATTCATTTATTTATCGAATGACAAAAAACTTGTTTCATTCATCGGGTTATATTCCATCACAATATCCACAATTGATATGAATAATGTTATGACATATTACGATGGCTCCCGCATCAAAAGTGGCGCCTGGTCGGACGGATTCTTCATCTACTCCACTAATACACATATTAAGTATTTGTTACCTAACGGCGACAATGGAATTATTCGAAGCCTTAACGAACGTTTGTACATTACGTTTATCACTGATAAACAAGTTATTTGTTTGAATAGTAACAATGAAATTCGTAAGATAGACATTGACTTATTAGAGTGTAAATTCAAATTAGCTCTTTCTAATAATGACATGGTCAAAGTTAAATCGATATTAAAGAATGCGAAACTTTGTAGCGAAAGTATTATCGACTTCTTACAAAAAAGAGGACATCCAGAAATTGCAATTTGTTTTGTTAATGATCCAAAGACTAAATTCCAATTAGCAATAAATTCAGGTGACTTAAAGACAGCAGCAGAAGAAATACAACAAAACACTAATAATGATCCGAACATGTGGGAAACATTAGCAGATGAAGCCATGTTACATGGTAACTTTGTACAAGCAGAAAATGCTATAAAGAAGTCAGGTAATTTGGAACGATTATCATTCTTCTATTTAATTAGTGGACAACTCCAAAAATTAAATGAAATGAAATGTAATGAAACTTTATCATTACAAAGATCGATTTGGTTAAATGATCGTAAAAACATATTTGATATTGTCAAAGATATTAATCCAACAATTTCATATATAGCAGCAAATAATAATGAAGAATTATTAAAGAAAGTTAATTTGGATGAAGAAGTTAAAGATAAATTAAAACAAAATGTTAATATTAAAGCTGACTTACAATCAACAAATGTTAATAAAGATATTGAAGATTGGCCATTATTAAATATAACACAACCAATATTTGACTTTACTCCGAATAAGAATAAGTCAATTATCGATCAAATAGATGATGATGATGATGAAGGTAATGGTTGGGGTGATGATGACATTGATAATTTATTAGATAATACAAATGAAAATAATAAAAATATTGATGAAGCTTTCGATGGTGGTTCCAATTGGGATATTGATGATGACTTAAATATCGATGAATCAATTTTAGGTTCTACTAATGGTAATATGTTCATACCGACAAATGGTGAAGATATCCATGATAAATGGAGCGCCAATTCGAATGTACCTGGAGAAATTATTGCGGCGGGTTACTTTGGTCAAGCATTACAAACATTAAATGATCAAATAGCTTTGATTAATTCAAAGCCTTTAAAGGATTTGTTCATTCAAACTTATTTAAGTTCAAATGGTGTAATTCCAACAATGGCTTCTTCACCAATTTTAACGATACCGTTGTCAGTTATGTTCGGTAATGGTATAGCACCAATAAGTTCATTTAGTTTGGAACGATTTAATTTGATGGTTAATAATGGAAAGAGTTTGTTTTATTCCGGGAAATTCCAAGAATCATTTGATATGTTTCAATCGATACTTCATTCGATAGTTGTTTCAATATGTTCAACACAAAATGAATTTAATGAAATTAAGAAAATTATTAATGTTTGTAGAAATTATTTGATCGGATTATTGTTAGAAATTAATAGAAAACAAAATAATGATAACCCTGCAAGACAAACTGAGTTAGCAGCTTATTTCACTCATTGTAAATTAGACCCAATTCATTTAAGATTAACTTTACAAAGTGCGATGAGGATTGCATTTAGGTTCAAATACTTTAATTTGTCTTACGAATTCGCTTCAAGATTGTTAGAATTAACTCCTTCGCCTAAAGTTGCCGAACAAGCCAAAAAAGTTGTTCACGCATCAAAAGCTGCTGATGCGCAAAAACAACAGCAACCGCCAAAAATTAACTACGATTCAAGGAACCCCTTTGAAATCTGTTGTAAATCTTTGACACCGATTTATAGGGGTACCCAAAAGGTGGAGTGCCCGTTTTGTGGTGCATGCTATAAAACAGAATTTAAGGGTTGTAAATGCCAAATTTGTGATTTGTCAAAGGTCGGAGCAAAGACTTCGGGCCTTAATTTGGTAAGACAAAGAAGAGATGAGTAAAAATGGATTTGATATTAATTATTTTTGCATCAATTAAATGTTTTGGGCATTTGTTTATGATGCTATGATTCGCAATTTAAAGAGGAAATATTGTTGTGGAACAAATTGAATTTATGGATAACACAAAACGCAAAAACGATTAAATTTAATTCAAAACAAAAATGTTGATTGCCAAATCATGAACAAAATTCTCCTAAAAAAAACAAAGCATATCACAATAACGAATACTTATTGATTACGATCATAAAAATATAAAGTTTCTAATTGTTTTTTAGCGCTCCTGTTTTTTTTTAAAAAGTGCATAATACAACCGTTTAACATTTAAGTTCAATACAAACAAACTTATGTCAAATACGGCGGTTATGGTCTTCCTTTTGGAGAATGGCTCAGAAACAAAACAAGCTCAATGAAATCCGCGTTTCCA
Source organism: Histomonas meleagridis (assembly GCF_020186115.1). Taxonomy (NCBI): domain Eukaryota; phylum Parabasalia; order Tritrichomonadida; family Dientamoebidae; genus Histomonas; species Histomonas meleagridis. Next base: position 1,182,502 of record NW_027150923.1, read on the forward strand.
AGCTCTGCATCAACATCAACCCTGGTTCAGTTGGTGATCAAGTTACACGTGCTTCCCGTGTTATCGAACAATTAACCAAGCAAAAGGCAATGCTTGCACGTTCTCACCGTACAATTCCAAAGTTCGGCGTTCGTCGTAACGATAAAATCGCTGCCTATGTTACAGTTCGTGGTCAAAATGCTCTTAAGATCTTAAATGATGCCCTCCAAGTTCACGATTTTGAAATCAGCTCACACTGCTTCTCAAGCACTGGTAACTTTGGATTCGGTATCAAGGAACATATTGATCTTGGTCTTAAATACGATCGTGATATCGGTATCCATGGTATGGATCTTTATGTTGTTCTTGAACGCCCAGGTGCACGTGTTGCCAAGAGGAAGCACTGCCGCTCCAGGATCGGTCCAAAGCAAAGGGTTACAAAGGAAGAAGCCAAAGAATGGTACATCCAAAAGTTCCAAGGAACTCTTCTTAAGTAAACAAAACACATCACATTAATATATTCTAGCATAAAAGCCAATTATTTAAAAAAAAATTAAATAATTTTAATAATTATCAATTACAAAATAATTCTTAATTCATTTTTTATTTTATTGCATTCCAAAATACATTTTATAAAGGCGCAAATTACAAACATTTTATTATGAATTTTCCAATATTTTTGGATCATCTTTTTCATCGTTTTCTTCCGTGTCTTCTATTGGTTTTGGATCATCTTTTTCGTCATTTTTGGGTGCAAGCATGTCATAAATAGTATATATAATCAAAACAATCATTGGAGACTTAAATACTAATTCTAATATTCTTAATTTGAATCGATCACATTTTTCGCATTCGGTTTTAATTAACTCCTTAAGGGCTCTTGATGTCATGTTTTGATCTGCTTCTTCAGGCGTGAAGTTAAATTGACCAAATAGCCATTGATAAAATTCAGGATTTAGAGAGCTATCACGAATATACTTATATGTGCTCTTGTAATAGCTTTCATATTTGGATGGTGCAACATTTATAAGAATGCCAAGGCACCATACAATCATCGCAATATAAAAAATAACCATAAATAAAAAAATAAGGAACGTATAGCTTGCACAACAAACATTTGATTTGGGATTTTTTTGATATTTATAACAGCCTAAACACACCAAACAGGCAAAAAAGAAAAATAAAAATGTTAAAACTATAATAATAATTGATGAATTACTTTCACGTGATAATATCAAATCATCAAATATTTGATCTGCTTTCGCAATGTAGCAAAATTCAACATAAAATGAAATGATGAAAGATATGAATAGTGAAGTAAAACAAACAACCAGTAATATGCATTCATTCTTAGTGCACATTTGATAATGGTGTGATTCTTCTGAGTGGTCTGATGGAAAATCTGATAAAAGTTCGTCTTCATTTACTTCTGACATTTAAACTCATTGCATAAGCTGGCTGTAATATTTTTATTCAATTTTTTTGGCATAAATCATTCCGGGGGCTCTGTATTTACTACTTTACGTCGCCGATAAGGGATGACAACCTTTTCTTGGTGAATTTTTCTCCAACTTCATAACAATTTTTCAGAAGTCGTTTGATAAATTATCAAAAATTTTTGAATTGATATAAAATTAATTTGTTTCTGCAAAATGGAAACAGTTGGAGAAGCTTTCGTCATATTTTTAGGTATATTTCAAATTGCTGAATTAGCTCTAATAATTCATGAAGCTTGATTATTTCAAAAAACACGTGTTTTTGTTTTTCATATATTTCCATGATAAATTTAACAATTTCTTGTTGATACATAAAATAGCACTACATAAACTTCAAGTTTATTATGTTGTTTCCGAAAAAAGTGAGAAAAAAATTTTCCGTATTTTATAATAATTTATTAAATAATTTCCGCTTGAATTATCATATTAAATTCAAATTATAAGAAACGGTATATGAAATAAATCACAAATGATAATCTTATTATGAAATTCAGTAAATTTATAATCCCCTAATTCTTTAATTGTTTCATTTGGCATGTATTGTATAAAATATCCTTTAAACAATAAAATGTCCATATATATCAAAAATATCAATTTCTTGATGAATGTTCATTTCTAGTTTTTTTATTTCTTTAAGAAAATCCAAATATAAATCAATATTTTTCATTCGTATGAATATAATTGCATATGTAATCCTAACAATAATTAAATTAAAAGAGAATGGATGAATATCATCAAATTTACTTATAATTAATTTTGAAGATTGAATGATATTTTCTTTGTTTAAATTGAATATTGAATTTTTTATATATTGTAATGTTTCCCATGTTCTGATGTTACAACCAACTGGCCATTTATATAGATTTACAAACTCCGATTTATATAGTTTATTTTAAATGAAATTTACAGGGCGCCCCTAATAACAGTTTATGGCAAATTATTGTCAAAATAAGTCAAATCGTTTTGCAGCTTGATCGGTTTTGACTGAAAAAATAAATATTTCACTTATGATTTCATAATTTTTGCTTGGTACTAACCATCTGATTTCAGAAGTTTTTTAAAAACAAAAAACACAAAACTAAAAATGATTTACTTTAGAACATACTATATTTTATTATTTATTTATCTTAGTTACATTTGCACAATGAATTTGTCTTCTTTGAAATCATCTGCAAATGGGTCTTCTTCAATATTTGATATAGATATTCCTGTTGTGAATGTGTTTGTTGTTTGGTTATTATCATTTTGTTGTTCAGAAATTTCATTTTCAACAATTTCTTCTTTTTTATTTTTAATTCGAATCAATAATATAATTAGTAATGAAATTATAATAATAATAACAACAACGCAAACGATTATTATGATAATTGTTGTTTTGTTGTCATTTGTTTGGAATTCATTGTTATAAATAAATGTAAAGAAGTTCGAATAATAAATATAATATGTCGAATAAATAATAACTGTGTAATCATAATAAATAAATTCTGTTTCAATATAAATATACGACGAATTAATTGTAAATAGTGAAAGTGATTTCGTTTGCATTTCATAATAAGTAAACGAATGTGTAATAGATAATGTGACCGTTAATAGATATGAAAAAGATTTCGTTAAATCATTTTGAAATGATTCAGTAAATGCATTTGATTTTGAATATGTATTATTACTACTGAATGAATGCGGCGCTGAAAATGTATTTGAATCAGAATATGTATCACTTCGACTGAATGTGTGTGATGAAGAAAATGAAATTGTTGCAATCGGGCTGCAGTTTCCTTCTGTGTTGTCTTTGTCAACACCTAAATTTCCAAATTTACTTCCTACGTATGTTGGATATGTGATAACACTTGCTGTAACATTATAAAATGCACCTTCTCCAATATTTGGTTCTGTATCTCCATAATAATAAATGCATTCAAGTGAATTACAATTACCAAATGCTGATTCTTCAATTTCTCTTATTCCAGACCCAAGTGTTAATATTCTTAAATTAGAACATAATGAAAATGCTGAACCACCAATTGAAGTGACTGAATTTGGAATTGTAATGCTTTTGATGGATGAACACAATGAAAATGCTGAACCACCAATTGTTGTAACATTTTCGCCAAATATAATCCTTTCTAAATTAGAACATGACGAAAACACATAACCCCCAATATATGATATAGAATTACCAAAATTAACTGAAATAACTGATGGCCATTCTGAAAATGCACCATTCGGAATCGAATAAATTCCTTCACTAATGTTTACAAATTTCGTGACGTTTTTATATTGATCAATTTGTTCAAAATCATTTAAATTTGTTATTATTAATGTTGAGTTATTATCATATAATATTTGAAAGGAATTTATGAAAAATATAATAAAAATTAAAACGTTTTTATGTTTTTTCTTTTCGCATGTTTTCAATTCGTAATTGGTCAACAAAAATTTCTGAAGAAAAAGTGGTTTTTTCTGAAAAATATTGACATAAACCACTAATATCATTGAAAAAACGGCGGTTAAACGAGTAAAAGCATTGAATTTAAGTGGTCGGTCTTTTTTATCGTTTTGCATCAATGAAAAACAAAGAAATTTACTCTGGGTCAAAGATAGATTCTCATAACATCTTTTCATGGTTTGCATTGATGTATTACCTTCAGTCAGCATACTGGCTATAAAGGATTTATTTTGGGTAATTGTAAAATATGATTCTGATAATTTTAATTTGTCATTAAATATTTGAAGCACAACTAATGTGTTCTCTGTACGAGCCAAGAAATCTGGAAATAAACTGGTTTTAAAGAAAATAGAATTCTTGTTAAATATATCAAAATTCTGGTTATGAATCTCAACGAATGGATCTTCTGCACTGCGCCCATGCGCAAGTCCTTCTTTGCAAAGGCTATTTTTCATATTTGATATTTTTATAGTCGTAAGGAATGGGCTTTCTGGTATAATACTGTTACTAAATTGCTTTGTAATGGACGAAACGAGCAGCAAATGAAGAATTCTCATGATTCAAGACCTGATATAGTCGAAGGCCCCAACCAAATACACATCGGCTAATACAAAAGTTAAAAATCACACGGTTAATATATAAGAAATTTGTTGTTGTTTTTTTTGAGGTTTTTCAATTTAACCTGAAATTTTATTTCAATAATTAAAGGCGCCTACAAAAGGTGGCGCTTTAAATGATTATAAAGTCACTTTTAAATAATATAATGAATGAACGCGATAAAACTGAGTCTGGTGGTCGTAATGATACATCTTTGTTGGTGGTAAACATGTTTTAAGTTATTAAATTTCATTAATTTCAAGAGGTATGAATTTTTAATGACATATTAACCATTTCCTTCAAGATATATCATATTTTTAAATGAAATATATTAATGTATGTGTGTAAGTATTAAGGTCCATATCTAAATACTTCTAAATTAATTGTAATTATATTATATTGAAGCATATCGTTAAAATATGGCTGATTCTACATGAAAAGTAACAATTCAGGTGAAAAACGAACACCTTGCAACAAACCTAAAGGCCGGCTTTGTAAACGCTTTATCAACTGCTGTGCTTTCATCGTTAATGGAGGAAGCATCATGCAAAGCAGTAGAGATTGCATGCCTTATTAGTGGACAAACATCAATAAGCGCAAAAATGAAATTGTTTTATCAAAGACCTTCAAGGTTAAGCTCTAATGTTTCTGTTATATCAAGAATTGTTGATATTGATAAAGATGGTATTCATTTTGAAATTGAAGCATCGGACGAAAAAGGGATTGTGTGAACAGCAAAACATACAAGGGTGTTTGTTGATAAAGATGATTTCGAAAAGCGTTGCTACGAAACTGCAAGACTCGCTCGCCAAATTTAGGTATTGTTTAGAATTGGTTCTTTGTCTTTATAAATCACGTTTTGCTAAAAACATTTATTGAGTTTATTACCTTAATGACGACTATTGTGTGGACGATATCGATCGTTTTGGTCAGGAGCAATACTTCGCTTTGTAAAGTTATTCTCTTTAGCTTTTGATGGGATTCCATAAATTTCGAAATATATTTTTGAATAACTAAAAACTCGTCTAATTCTTTAATAATGCTTTTAATATAATAATGTGAAGAATGTCAATTAATATTATAGAAAACAAAGAGAAGAAAAAATACTTCAGCTCATAAAAAGTATTAAATTTTGTGACTGTGCGTTGTCGTGTATAAACGAATTAGATCTTGAAAATGTATTCGATTTTGTAAATGAATGTGTTGAAATTGGTGAACACGCACCACAGCATATTCATTATTCACTGGAAATGTCCAAATATTGTTGAATATGTAATAACTGATGACAATATACGGTTCTGAATTGCCAAAATAATAAAAGGTTACGTCATTCGGTGTCGCTGGCTTCTTTTAGTTATGTTCCAAGTGTTAATATCGTTAAATTATAACAATTAGAAAACGCAGAATCTCAATGTTTTGAACCGAATTCGGAAGTGTAGCATTTATTAGTGATGGATAAAATGAAAATGCTGAATTACGAATTGTTGTAACATTTCCTCCAAAATATGAGTATGATAAAAATACTGAATTTCCGATATGATTTACAGTGTTACAAAAATGAATATATGTAACTGATTTTGCAAATGAATTCATATGAATTAACTATTAAAAGTGTAAAATTACAATCATCGAAAAATATTTGAAAAGAATTCATGAAAAATAGAGCAACAGCAAAAGCATTTTTGGCTTTGTTTCCTTTGATTTTCAACCTAAGCCCTGAACTAAAATCGATTTTTTTCCGAAGAAACTATTTGATATAAACCGCTGTTAGATAATTGTAAACAATTGAATTTGGATGATTCAAAATATTTTGCACCAATGAAGAAAATAAAAACTCCCAATGTAATTATAATATTTATCCAAGGTTTGTAGAGGAAGGTTACGTTCATCAAATGTAATGATTTTAAATGATTTTTTTGAGAAATTGTGAGATCTGATTCTAAAAAGTTTTTGTTTAAATACTAAAACATGGTTCGACGGAATCGTACATATATTGTCGGAGATGGGTTTTACATTTAAATTGTAATTAGTGACATCTGTAGAAATAATGCATAAAATTAATAAAAATTATTGTTAATTATTTCAAAAATTGGAACCTTATCATTGCGTAGATGGTAAATGCCTCTTTATTTCTGTCCTTTATATATAAAAATTTTGTGTATTTGAAAAATGAATCTCGAAGCTTCATTTGAGTTCTGAATAATTTCAAGATGTACAAAATGAGCAGGAATTGAATAGCTTTCATGTTTCAATTTGAAATATAGCTGAAGACCTTAGTCACATTGGTCAATACAAAACTTGAAAATCTCACATTTAAATGATAAAAAGTTTGTTACTTTCTTGAAATTTTTCTATTTGCCTTTAAATCTTTCGCTTAATGTTTGAAAACAACAAGGTGATAAACGCACTTTTATATAATATTATGAATATACTTTGTGTTATGCGAACATTGCAATGAAGCAACTTTTTTGTTTATGAATTTATTTAGAAACTGGATGAGTTTTGTGCGTTGTTCTATATCGCTTCGAAATATAATTCTTCATCTTGATTATATCAAATAAATGAGGAATCTACTTGCTTGTATATTAAACTTCAAAAAGGTTTAAACATTTATGCAAAAAGAAAACTTTAAATATTTGTGCAAAATTAATCATATGTGTTTCAAGTTGAAAATTTCAACAAGCATCTAAAAATATTATCAGCAAATCATAATATTAATATTTATAATTATTGTTATATTTAAAAAAATTGATAATTAACTAATAACCAATGATACAAAAAGAGTACTTAAATTTAAATTTCTATTACAAACTATAAATCATTTAGTCAATGAAAAGTGTCTGCTTTCTTTAATCACATTTTTACCTCAAAACTATATTAATATATATCAAAAAATTGTTAATCGATTAACATTTCAAATATTATCATTTCTCATTACGAATCATTTCATAGTTTTTAAATATATTACGATATATCAAATAAAAAATATATTTTATTTTACATCAAATTATAGCCAATTGTCTTCATCTTCTTGAACAATATCTTCAACTAAAGTATTCACTTCCTCCATTTGTTTTGTACTTGATGTAGTTGTATCCTTAAATTGTAATTTCGATGTCGATTTTACTTTTTTGTTATTACTTTTGATTAAGAATATAACAATTCCAACAATTATTAACACAAATGCAATTGATCCGCAAATAATTCCAATCAATGCATTAGTTGTAAGTCCATTTGTTTGTAAAATGTTCGTGTGAAACATTGTAATGAAATTTGAATAATAATTATAATATGTCGAATACATAATAACTGTGTAATCATAATAAATAAATTCTGTTTCAACATAAGAAAATGTTGAATTAATTATGGATAATGAAAGTGATCTTGTTTGCGTTTCAGAATAAGTAAATGAATTTGTAATTGTCAATGTATATGTTAATGTATATGAAAATGAAAATGTTAAATCACTTTGATATGATCCAGTGAATGTATTACTTCGACTGAATGTGTGTGATGAAGAAAATGAAATTGTTGCAATCGGGCTGCAGTTTCCTTCTGTGTTGTCTTTGTCAACACCTAAATTTCCAAATTTACTTCCTACGTATGTTGGATATGTGATAACACTTGCTGTAACATTATAAAATGCACCTTCTCCAATATTTGGTTCTGTATCTCCATAATAATAAATGCATTCAAGCGAATTACAATTACCAAATGCTGATTCTCCAATTTCTCTTATTCCAGACCCAAGTGTTAATATTCTTAAATTAGAACATAATGAAAATGCTGAACCACCAATTGAAGTGACTGAATTTGGAATTGTAATGCTTTTGATGGATGAACACAATGAAAAATGCTGAACCACCAATTGTTGTAACATTTTCGCCAAATATAATCCTTTCTAAATTAGAACATGACGAAAACACATAACCCCCAATATATGATATAGAATTACCAAAATTAACTGAAATAACTGATGGCCATTCTGAAAATGCACCATTCGGAATCGAATAAATTCCTTCACTAATGTTTACAAATTTCGTGACGTTTTTATATTGATCAATTTGTTCAAAATCATTTAAATTTGTTATTATTAATGTTGAGTTATTATCATATAATATTTGAAAGGAATTTATGAAAAATATAATAAAAATTAAAACGTTTTTATGTTTTTTCTTTTCGCATGTTTTCAGTTTGTTCATTAAAAGTTTAATTTCAAAAAATAATAAAAATCCCAAAATAAAAATGTTATGCATCAGAACTTGAATAACTTTAATTAATTTGAACATTTTCTTTATGAAAATATTATTCATTGAAAATGCTAAATGTGCTTTTAATGAAAAATGATTAAGTACTAAAGAAAAAGAATTTGAAACAATGTTTAACATATGAAATTGGTAATTCTAATAAAGGGAAATGCCAATGACATTTTTCTGCACTGATGTTAAATGGATAGGATTCATTATCTTTGAGAATAATAAAATTTGTTACTTTAATGGATACATTCGCTTTTTCATGGGATGAGGATGTAAAGTATATGTCCTCTTTGGATTTCGAAGTAAGGCAAGTGTAATGTTTGAAAGTTTGAGAAATAGATAATTGATCATCAAAAATCTTTAAACCTGAATTTTGTGGAGAGATTTGTAACGAGCAAAAGAAATGCATGGGGAAAGCCAAGAAGAAATAACACATTCGTGAGAAAACTTGAGAAACTTATTGATAAATCAGTCAAAAACGATACAGAGAGCTTCAACCGCTTCGCTTTTTAGTTATTTCATTGGTTAAACTTTTGCTGATGCATGTTTTATAGTTTTTGCGATCGGAAGATGTTCACAAAGCTGACACTCAATATTTTCTTATAAAAAGTGACAGAAGGTTCCATAATTAAATTGTATCAAAATCCTGTTAAAAAATAAAAGAAAGAAGAAGACATCGTTCGCAACCAAGAAAACACGATGAATAAAAACATACAAAAAGTTTATTTCAATACAATTAACAGATCACAGTGAATTTTGAATGCAGCATTTCTCCAAACAACGGTTTGATTTTAAACCTGTTGAAAAATCGATCTTAACCAATATTGATCGTTCGAAACCGTAACACTTTTGAAAAAGTGTAAAATGATTCCAAAAAATTTGGCATTTCTTATTTCCTTTGAATTATTCGTCAATGATTCGCCTCAGGCGAGAAATTGAGAGAAACCATCAAAAAACATGATCGTACAGTTATTGAAAAATTGGACTTCGAACTGAAATTTTTTCTGTAAAGTTTAGAAAATTGGGTTTTATTCACCAAAAAAACCAAATAAGAAATTTCAGTTTAAACTCACACGCTACGGTCAACTTCCTAAAATTCCAATGCCCCTTGAAAATCCAGAAGAAAATTGTGTCAGCACAAGAATATGCACAGAAAACAAAAAAACATTAAATATTTTGTGTTATGTAGCAGTTGCAACCACTTTGATAATACCCTTTAGGGAGAAATTTCATTTTGAATTAGTTCGTTCTTAACACAGCAAATCTACATTGTGTTTTTTTATATAAAAATATATTAAACATATATTGAAGAACAAATAATTTTATTTTGAAATAGAATTGTAACCTTGTTATTATTTTGGCATTTTTACCAAGTCACTCGAAATCTTCAACTGTAGGTAACTATCATATTCAAAATTACTTACATTTTTTACTCAGACATTGATATAAAATGAAATTTAAAATCATGATTCCATGGAACATTAATTATGTAATTGAGTTCGAACAAATGCTGTTCTAAACTTCTTATAGATGGATAAAGTTTTAGCACAACGAATAATTTTGAAAATTTAATATTAGGAATAAACGCTATCTATACTTTATTCAAACATTACATCCATTGATCATCATCTTCTTTTGCCATTTCTCCTATTGTTTGTATCATTTCATATTGCTGTTCTTTTTCTAAATTGGAACTTAACGAATCACTAAACTTTCCATTAAGTTCCGAATCTGATTTATCTTTTTTACTAATTCTAAATAACCAAACCATAACACCAATGATGATTAACACTAAAGCTATAGATCCACATATAATCCCAATAAGAGATACACTGTTTAAAACAGGTTCATCACTAATACGATATAAAGATTGAAATACAAATGTATAATAATCTGAATAAAAACTAATGATTGTAGTCATGTGAATAATTGAATATTCATAAAATATTAATGTCGAATCGGATAAATACTGAGTGCGGAAAATTTGGGTAAATGAACTTATGTCAGATGAATATATTGTGAGAATAAACGAAAAACTGAGTGATGCACCAAATGGAAATGAAGAAGTGAAAGAATTGGACTCTGAAAATGAATTAGAATCTGTGAATGAATTCGACTTCGTAAATGTATTTGATTCAGAAAATGTGTTGGACTGTGAAAACGTGTTTGACTCTGAAAATGAATTTGATTGAGTAAATGTATTTGACTGTGAATATGTATTCGATTGGGAAAATGTATTCGTAGAGAAATTTAGTCGAACTGTAGTGATATTTCCTGTGATATTTTTATTATCTGTTGGAGCAACATGAAGATACATTTGATCCACAACATCATTAGTTGTAAATTTAATAGTATTCTCATAAGTTATATTTGTTAAATCATGTAACTCACAATTAGCATTAGCGCTAAATGTATAATTATAATGAGCGATTCCTTTTGTAACATTAACAACAACTTCTGACTCATTGATGCTTTGGCCTGTACCATTATATGCAACAACTTTAAATGTATATTGTGTACCAACATTTGCTTCAATTGTTATTAAATAATTTGCTTGATCTATTACTATGTCATTAATTTCTGGTTGCGATGTGTCAGGCAAATTAAGATAATGATCTTCAAACTCAGTTTCATTAGTTCTTTGCTTAAGATAAAATATAGTGTTGGCAAGGATTTTTCGTTCAAAAGATGTTGCCGAACCAGTGTGACCTGTTTGAACCATTGCTGTGTTTCCAAATGTGGTAAGATAGAAATTATCTGTTTCATTGCACTTGGTTGTATCATATTCGGGGGTACTAGCAAATGAAAACCAAATATCACCATGAGCTTTATGATGCGAAGTGTGAGAAAAATTAATTGACTCATCTTCTTCTCCCCTATTAATGAGGTTCCATGGGTACATTAAAAGTAATCCTTGCTTGTGAACTTCTATTTTGTCAGACTCTATGTAATTGAAATAATCTTTATCATGGTCTTTAACTGTAACATTAAATAACTTTCGAATAGCAACTATACCTTCGGCATTATTTTCATTATCTTCAAAACCAGAGGTGATCGAATCATGTCCAGTAATAAAGCCATATCCTTTTTTAATGTAATCACTGATAACTCCTTCTGCTGTTTCTGTTTTGATTGAGTAGCAGTCACTATAATCCCAAAATCCAAAAGCAGTGACATCAAAATGGTACAACCATGTTTGATTGGAGTTTTCCAACTCTTTTTCAAAATCATCTATAGATTTGAGTGTTACATTAATAATTTGTTCACCATTAGAATCAGCACCACAAGCATCGTAATTATCGTTTTCAATATAGCCACCTTCCATCCAAACTTTTAAAGAAGCTGATTTGGGATAATTTGATTTAGAACCAGACTTAAAGCTCATATATACTTTTTCATTTGTTAAAAAAGGTTTGCATTCATTAATGTTAATCAACGCTGTACCATTGATACTATTTGATGGATAAATATTTAAAACATTGATAGTAGTTCCCCATTTGTGCGTGCTAACCGGTTCCCAGCCGCTTTTTGTTTCCAAATATATTTTATAATAATCAGTTTGATTTTTTTCTTGATCATTAATTGTCCAATTGAGATAAACTCCACCAGCCCCATTTGCATATGTTGTATTGTATTTTGCATTAAGTATTAGTTCTTCGGAAAATAAGAAGAAATAGAAGTAAATAAACATTTAATCCTTTTTAAGTAGGACGAAAAGTCCCTGGAAACGATAGACCATTCAATTTTGTGAATGGGTTATTTTATATAAACGATAATTCAATTTGTTTCAATTTGAATCATTACATAGCGGTTATTTTATACAGTTCGAAGTGTTGAACGGAAAAACTTAATAAAAATTAACTTTATCCGTGATAAAACGATTAGTATTAGAATTAAATTTGGTTTTAATGTTATACAGGATATTTAGCATCTGTGATTCGATTATTAATTTCTGAAATATCATAAAAAATTCGTCAATGGAATTCGAGGTATAATTAAATAGAATTTAATTTATATTTTATATACATACAAGTTTAATTATAATACTTTGTTATATTTTGGAGGAATTCTTTGTTTAAGCAACAATTTGACAAGTGAACTGAAAACATTTTGTTTGAATTGGTTTTAATCGTTTATTAAAGTGGCATTTTTTTGTATTTGGGATGTGTGAGGATCCTCGAAATATAACAATTGCTGTTGTAGGAGATTCGCTTGTTGGGAAAACAGCAGTTGTATCACGTTTTGTTGATGGAACTTTCCAAGAGACAACAGCAACTATCGCTTTAAATGCATTATCCAAAAAAGTTGTTATAGATGATAAAGAGCTTAACATTAAAGTCTTTGATACTCCTTCACAACGGAAACAATATAAAAACCTTTTGAGGTCTTGCTATCGTGATTCTGATATTATTATAATTGTTTTTGCTGTAGGAGATCCTGAAACTGATGAAATAAGTCAGACATCATTCGAATCTTTAGAAGGATGGCTTGTTGATGCACAAAGTTCCAAACCAGATGCTATTTTTTTTTTTTTTTTAAATTTGAAAGATATCAAACCCCGCAAAATAACGCACGAAGCAGCGGTCAAAAGAGTTGAAGAATTATGTAAAAAGTGCATGTACTTTGAAACGAGCGCTGCAACTGGAGATGGTGTTGATGACATGTTCATCTCTTTGATCAAAAAGTATATTCAACAAAAAGATGCTAAAAACCCCGAAGAACCTCAAGAAAAAAATAATGGTTCACCTTGCACCATCTTTTGATTCTAAATTTTTTGAACAATTTATGACAAAGCAACGAGTATTTTTATCAAAATAAGTATCAATAATTTGTCATATGAACGAAGAAGATTTTGCGATGATTTCCATTGACATCCAATTGGAAGATGTTTTACCTAAATAAACCACTGAATTTTTGAATATTAAAGGACACGTTAAGGAAACCGTTAAACCAATCCGCATTGGCAGGAAAAGTTATATATCTTCTTTTAATATTATTTTTAAAATATCGATCAATCAAAGCAGAATACCAATGGGATTTAGATGCTTGGAGCCGTTTTCTCAACGATACTCTTTCCCAATCAATAATACTATACATTTTTTATTCAAATGATATTCTTAGCAGATTTTATAAAGAATTTTTAAAATGTGATCCTGACAAATTTGGCGATGATCCTGGCTCCAAAGTTAGTCTTTTTCTAAATTTTTTAACATTTGCTACATCTAAAACCAATTTTGTACCTGATGTACTACTTCCAGTTCTTACATTTCATTTTATCCATGTCAATATTTTTTATCTTCGTTCATATATTGATTCATTTCGGGTTCAATTATTTCTTCCACCTGAATACATTCATAGTCGTATCATAATTTTCCATATTTTTATCTCTCTTTTATTTTTATTCATAGGTCTTTATCATATCAAATCCTTTTTGACAACGCATTCACGATTTTCGCTAACATTTGGCATCAAATTTATTGAAGAATTTCTTGTAATTGTTCGACAATTCATTGAACATTTATTATTTCTTATTGATCGCCCCAACTTTGGTTCATCTCCATTCATTGAAACACTTCGAAAAAACTTCAACTTAATCATTTCTCTTATTGCGATCATAACATGTGCGCTTCCATCAATTGTTTTACGATATTTATATTATAAATTCACGTACAATGACTTCTTGTTCTTCGTTGCATATTGCCTCCCATTAATTGGGCACGCGCTTGCTGTTTGGCTCGAAAATGATTCGCCGCATCAGAATAACTTTTATCGATTTGATGACGCGGACGAAGAAGACTTAAACAATGAATGCACGTGTATCATATGTAGACAAGTAATGGTAATTGGTAACGCAAAAAAATTGCCGTGCGGACATTGCTGCCATTCCGAATGTTTGGAGAGATGGATCGATAATCATCCGTATTGCCCCATTTGTAGAGCACATTTCGATGAATTGGAACATGAATAATATAATTAATAAATATTTTGTTAATTTATTTCGTTTTTTACATGGAATTTGTATAAATTGATTGAATGATATAAATTAGTTGAAAATGATAAACATACAAATATTGTTAATGTATAATGATATTGGAATTATAGCTGCTGATATAAAATGAAAAATATGTAGATTGACACTCATTGAATATACGATAATGGTTAATATATTCCAAATTAACATATAATTAACGTTTATTTGATTAAACAAATTTCATTAGTACTATTTTCACTTTGAGATTGGCTGATTAATTTCTTTATTTTAATAGAATCAGCTAAAGTTAATGCTGTTTCAAATAATATATATAATTTTCAAATATTATTTTGAAATTCTAAATTATTATAATAAATTTTAAATAAAACAAATAAATATCTTTAGCATTAATATCAGTTCCTTCTTGTTCAAGAAGTAATTTAACGATTTCTGTATGACCATTTTTAGATGCCAATATAAGTGCTGTTCTAAATAATTTAAACAATTTCTAAATATTATTTCGAAATATTAAATTATTAATACAAATTTTAAATTAAAGAAATAAATATCTTTAGCATTAATATCAATTCCTTCTTGTTCAAGAAGTAATTTAACGATTTCTGTATGACCATTTTCAGTTGCTATCATGAGTGCTGTTCTAAATAATTTAAATAATTTCCAAATATTATTTTGAAATATAAAATGATTAACATAAATTTTAAATAAAACAAATATTTTTCTTGAGCATTAATATCAATTCCTTCTTGTTCAAGAAGTAATTTAACGATTTCTAATTTACCATTTTCAGTTGCTATCATGAGTGCTGTTCTAAATAATTTAAATAATTTCCAAATATTATTTTGAAATATAAAATGATTAACATAAATTTTAAATAAAACAAATATTTTTCTTGAGCATTAATATCAATTCCTTCTTGTTCAAGAAGTAATTTAACGATTTCTAATTTACCATTTTCAGTTGCTATCATGAGTGCTGTTCTAAATAATTTAAATAATTTCCAAATATTATTTTGAAATATAAAATTATTAAAATAAACATCAAATAAAACAAATAAATATCTTTAGCATTAATATCAATTCCTTTTTGATTAAGGATGAATTTGTTAAATTCGATATTTCCGGATTTTGCAGATAAAGTTAATATATCTTTTGGAATTTCACAGCTTTCTAAAAAATAAATCATAAGAAATGTATTATAATCTAATGCAGTTACTCTAATCAAAGAATCACATATTCCCATTCCTTCTTTAAGCAAAAATGAAAATATTTCATAATTACTATATATTATACATTTTTCCCCTAAATTACTTAAACTATCTAATTTATTTATTTTATTTTCGTAAAAATATTTAAAAAAGTCATTTCAATGAAATTCAATTGCGGTCTCAAGAGCACACTCAAATGTTGAATGATTTTGTTCACATAAATGAATAATTTCTTCATTTCCACCTGCAACTGCATATTTACCTGTGTTATTTACTTTTGCATTATTCATAAGTAAATATTTAAAACATTTAATTGATCCAAAAAATGCTGCATAATCAATTAATGTAACATTTTCCTGCTCATGATTTATAAATGAACATCTTTCATAAAGTGATGGTTCAATTCTTTGATTAAAATCAAAATTTGGTTGTGATGACATTTCTTGAAGTTTATCGATCTCATCATTTCGAATTATTTTCGCAATTTCATTCGGATTAACTCCTTCTTTAACTAGTCTTTTTTGAAGTTTCCAATTATTCTTTGAAAGCATTTTGTGATCTCTCAAGAAGAATTGTTTTCCAAAAGGACAAGAATAAATTACGTCCACCATAACAAAGTTTGTTGCACTGTCTTCAAAACTTTCTAATTCTTTGGCTGTTTTATAATGTGCAAAATACAATGTTTCTTTCTTTTTTAATATTATTGGATTAATGATATTTTCTTCGACCATTTTTTCAAGAAGATAATATGATTCTTGAGTTTCTAAACCCAAAAGAAACTGCATAAAGACATTAAAAACCCTAACATTGTCTTTATTAATATTTTCTTCCTCTGCTTCTATTGATTGAATTAATTGAAAATAAAATTTATAATCGTATTTTAGTATAACAAAATGTAAATATATTAATTTACAAAGAATAAGATTAAATGAGTATGGAAAACTAAAATTAAATAAAGAAATGATTGAATGAACAGTAGATAAACAATTATCATCATTCAAATCAAATATAATTTTCTCTAAAGATTGCAGTAATTTGGTACATTCTTGATTTTGTTGTGTATTCATATAGATTAGATATCTAATCAAAGTTTGTGAAATAAATTTGTATGTTTTTTGATCGTATTAGAAATTTCAATGGTTTATTATTCCTCATGAATGGACCACAAAATTTTCCCAATAGAACAATAAAGCATAATTTTTTTCAGTACAACATGTTAAAACAAACAAGTTATTTAAGCATCTTTATACAAAATATTAGGGTTAACCCTTGTGAGATCTTTTCAATCTTTTATTGATTAACCTTTCATTGTTTCATTTTAAGCTTAAAAATAGTTGCTCGCTTTTGGACTATAAAAAATTTCAAGCCATTACTTTTTTATTGAACATTCTTATGAGAATTGAAATAGGAAACGACTTTTATATACATTAGCAGCATTTTTTATCACTTTTTTCTTTTTCGTCATTAGGTATGGGTGGTGTGTAATCTTGTTGTTGATCTACTACTGAAACATCATCTGCACATGTATCAAAAAGAAGATTAACATTTTCTCCTGTTTTTGCAGAGACGCAAAAGTTTGCTTTAAATTTGTCGCCAAAAGCATCAATTTGCTTTTGGACCCAAGAATCACTTTCTACCAAATCAATCTTGTTCACAACCAAATACAAAATTATTGTAGGGTCTTCACTTACTATTTTGACCCATTTTGTAATTGATGTGAAAGATTTAGGAGAACTTGCATCAACAATAATCATTGCTAAACTTGCACCACGAATATAAACAGGTGCTAGTGACTCATATCTTTCTTGACCAGCTGTATCCCAAATTGATAGTTTAACCTCCTTACCATTTACGTTTACTGTCTTAGATGTATGTTGCACACCAATTGTTGGTTCTTGAGTACTAAAATCGTCAGCAATCCATCTTCTTAGAATTGATGTTTTACCAACACTCATATCTCCTAATAATATCACTTTCTTTTCTTGCTGCATTTACGCAAAAAGAAGTGGCTTTTGCTCAAATGGAGAAAAGATAAACTTTTGAAAAAGCTTTTCTCGAACAGTTTACCTCTGAATTGAGATGTTGGGCTCCACAGTTACGGTTATAATAACGTTTGAGTTGTTGTAACCACTTTTTCAGAGTGATCCAATTCTTTCTTTTGTTTGCACAAATACTGGAACCCCAACAGCACTTTTCGATCGGTTTTGGTCGAGCCACGTTTAAAGAGCGCTGAATTAAATAGAGCTCTATGAACTGCTTCCATCGACCATCATGTTCGTGACATTTTTAAAAACGCAGTCATTGGTCGTTTTTGTTTTTCAGCAAACTTTTTGCAAAATATACATGAAGATAAGTGATTATTAAGTTACTTTGATGTAATCTTGTTAATTATTTGAATAGTACGATAGTGAATTTGATCAAATAATTTGTATGTACCAAAACGGTTGCTTCCAGAAAGGAGGAAAAATGAAAAGGTTAATGGAGAAGTAATCTATGAGATATGGGTCAGTGCGTTGTGACTGCCGCTGATATAAATTATATAAAAATCAATTTGAAAGAATTGGAAATGAATCAGAATTCAATTTTCCACAATTTTTGGAGCCATTCTCCAGCCTTTTTTGATTCGCATCTAATATTATCATAAATAAACAAATTCATACAATCTTCAAAAAATTGACTTTTCATATCAAATTTTATTCCACATATACAAAGAGTCCAAAAATTATAATACGTCGACATGGATTTTTATTATTGAACTATATCGAAAGAATTACAATTCGAACATATATATTCTTCGAACATGAACATTTGATATTCAGGCGAATCCAATGTATCATCCATTAAATTAAATCTTTCCAACAAAAACTTTATATTTTTATTATTACTTTCAACATTTTTCTCATTAATATTCATCAAATGCAAAATTATTCCTATAAACATATGCTCAATATCACCGTCCAAATTCTCAACGAATTCCACAATTCCATTTAAAATTTCCACATTTTTTGGCTGGAATTTTAACTTAATTCCGACGATGTATGCAAAAACAATTTGCGCATCAATCATAACATCATTCGAAAAGTGCAAAGTGACTTTCGATAAAATAATTGGTTTCAAAGAACTTAAAAACAAGTCCGCTAAGTCATTATCAACCCAAATATTATCATTTGATATGTTAAGATATAAAAACGAATTAATTTTAACATTGTTTTCAATGATTAATTGTAAATCAAAAATCGGATTTTCAATAAACGAAGAATTAGTTTTAATGTTTTTCGAATTCCGGATAAACAATGTTGAAAAACTTAAAGAAAGTAATTTGTAAAGAATTTCGTTATCAATTTCATTAAAATTCCATTTCTTAAAAATCGAAATTAAGACATTTTTCTTAAGATTCGTATAATTGACTTCGAAGTAGTTTGATATTTTGTTCATATCATTAAATATGTCGATAATTTTGTTTGCAAATTTTTGAGGTATTAATAAATCCAACAAGAAATTTGTGAATTCTTGGATGAAGTTATTTTCATTTTCATTATAAGTACATTGATATATCAGTAAAAACCAATAAATAAAGAGATTTTTGTTTAAAATTTTCTCGTTGTTATAACCGATATAATTTTTCAGTTTTTCAATTGAGCTTAATTTAGCGGTTTTAGTCATTTTCATTGAAAAAATTGAGACGATTTGAAAGTATTCAATTAAATTCTCGTTAATTATCATCAAATAACATTCTTGAACGAATAAGAAAGCTAATTCCTCGTTAATATCCATTCCTTCGATCGCCTTAAACAAGTCTTTCATTAAATTCTTATCATTTTTATAACATATCAACCGATTAATGATTTTGAACGATATGAATTGAATGTTTATATCATTAAACTTCAAAAACTTAAAATATTCGTCGAAGAAATCGGAATTTAATTCTTTTGGGAATGAATTCCTATTAAATTCACGTTCAACGAATGTCAAAATATTCGAAATCATTGTATTTGATTTCGAAGTTTTATCGTTTATTAAAATCTTTAAAAATGACGTGTGATACAAAAACGATTTTTTATTTTCGGAAGCTTCAGACAAAAACTTCCAAATTTCGTTATTTATTACGATGATATCATTTTCATTGTAAGGTAAATATTGTATTACTTCATAAAACTTATAATATATTTGATCATTTTCCATTAATTGTTTTAACAAATCGGAATATAACAACAAAATCGAAGACAAAATGTTTTTAAAGTAATATAAAGCAATATCAATTGTCGATTGTATCCAAAGTTTTGGGTTTAACCAAATGTATTGTAACATTGACAACTTAAACTCTTTCGATGTATAACTCATGAAAGAGAATAATGAGTTTAAGAAATTCGTTGAGAACATTGAAGGTTTAAATGATTTTATTACGTTATAAAAGATTTGACATCCATTTAACTTTAAGAATTGATTTTGGATATCAGAATTATTAAACAACTTCAAAAAACAAAATAATAATTGTTCTTGTAATTGATTATCATCAATTCGAAACAATTCCAAAAAATCTTTAAATAAATCACTGTTTAAAAATGTGTATTGGATCTTTTGATGATATAATATTGGATAACCTTTATATTTAATATTCGAATTATCGATTTGATTTACATTTATTGTATTATTTTCAGTGGATTTCTTCATTTTTATTTTATATATTTTTTTGTTGGTTTGTAAATTATAAATATTCGTGTTGGAAATTGATATGTTTCGATCACCAATACTAATGTTTGATGTAGGTGTTAATTGTACTGTTTGGAAATTAATTTCTTCGATTTCATTTAATTTAATACTGTTTTTCATGAACGTAATTTTCGTTGAATAAAATGTATTAATTTCAAATTTATAATTAAAATTAATTAAATTTTTCTTGTTTTGTGATTCATATTGAATATTCATTAATTGATTTTCAAAATATATAAATAACGATGTGTTTAAATTACTAAAAAGTTGTAATAAAATATGTTTCTTATTATCATTTAGTTTAAATTTGGACTCGAAATACCATTCATCAATTGGTAAATTAGTTTTATCAAATTGTTTACATTGTAATGGTTCTTTTAATTGGATATAAAACTTTGGCTCTGTCGATTGATCACTAATATGTTCGAAAACATAATTTATAATATTTTGCAATCCATTTCGAATATTTTCATCATGAATTTTCTTAAACAAAAATTTTAATAATTCTGGAGTTGAATTATTACATAAAATATAATAAATAATTTCATTTAATTTGTTTAAATTCGAATAATTTATTGTATCCATTAATAATATTCGTGAAAAGTCATCACATGAAATTTGTGAACAATTATATTCATTCGATTTAATTAAGTCATAAATATATTGTAAAATTTTCGTTGAATTCGAACTTTTTATAAATATTTTATATATCGCTTTTAATACTGATAAATTATTAATATAATTAATTTCCCCAAATTTAGTTTCAGTTCGCATAATAATCGATGTCATTAAGTCTAAATCAAAATTAGGTATTGAAACGTTTTCATATATTTCAATGAAATCTTCAATTGTTTCATTATTTAAAAATTGTTCTGAAGAATCCAAAAAATTAATTGACAAATTAAATGAATTCGATGTCTTTAATACAATTGGTATTGTTAATATTACATCAATTAATTCGATATTAAATGAATATTGTTGATTAAATGGTAATATATTTACTAAAAACTTTTGGAATTGATTTAATAAATCTAATGTTAAATTAGGTTCAATAGTTAAAAAGTATCTCATTAATTCAGTAATAGCATTAAAGATATGATTATAAATAGGTATTAATGAATCATTTTTATTCTTTTTAATATAAGATAAGCCGAATAAAAACAAATTAAAAATTATATTAATAAATGGCTTCTTTTTCATAAACTTCTCAATTTTCTCTAAATATTTTGTACTTCCATAATAAACGAATGGATTCGACATAAATAATGATTGAATGTAATCACTTAATTTCTCACTTAATTCAGTTCCGGGGAAATCATCAATAGTTTCTAAAATATATTGTAATAAATCATATAATGAATCAGTATATTTCGAATTTTCATATAATTCGAAGTTTTGTAATAATGTTAAAATGTTATCAATGAAATAATATAAATTATTTTTTAAGTTTTTCGATGTTAAGTTTTGAATATGTTTTTTAATTGTATTTATTATCATATTTCGAGTTTTATCATTAACTTCATAAAATTTCATTGATAAATTTAATGATAAATTAATTAAATGATTAATAAATGTTAACGTCGAATTATTTGTAATCAAATTTTTCGGTATATCGAAAATTATTGATTCGAAAATGAATGAAATTTTATTATCCAAAAATTCCAAAATTTTTTCGATGTTTTGTATATTATATATTAAATATAAACAAAACTCTAAAAATATTATATAAGAATTTATGTTTTGGTTTTCATTATTTAAGTTCTCGAATATATATTCACAACCAATTGTACTATTTGCAATTGAAGAATTCATTTTGTTACTAATCATTTTTAAATGTTTTCGTAATGAATTTAATTCTTCAATTTGTTGATATAAAATTGGTTCTTCAACTTTATTAATATGAACAAATTCTTTTTGTATTATTTCTAACTCTTTAAATTGATATATTTCATCAATTGTTATAATGTTTGGATTCGGTATTATTATGTTATCTTGCGTAGGAAATTCTAAATAATTTGTTTTGAATTGTTGAATCCGCCAAAAAATATAACCTAATGAACATCCAATTGATGTTGGATCATTATTTGAGTTTAATGTCATTAATATTATTGAACATTTTTCATATATTTGAATTGGATTATTAATAATAAAATCGTCGCGAATTGGATTTAATAATTTATAACAAATTGTTATTAATTGAGTTTGATCATTTACATTTAATGTTTTGCAATTAGTACTTTCATATTCTAAAAAAATATTTAATAAATCATAACATGGAAATGGATTAATAGTAAATAAATACATTAGCGATTCATTGATGAAGCTTAAACAGAACAAATTTTGTTTCGTGTCTTTTTTTAACTTTTGCTCATAGATTAAACAACTTCCAATTTCTTGTAATAAAAATAAAATCGCATCCCCGTATTTGGTATACGAGCGTTTGAAATGATGTCCAATCGATTCAAGAATTGGTGATACAACTGTTAAAAATTGTAAAAATAACTTGTCAGTCTTGGATGAAAAAAACCTGAAAAAAAATGGTAAATATGTGGGAACTATAGGTGAAAAGCGATTACTTGGTTTCCCTTCAAGTAATAATTGATATTCTTTATCAAACTCAAACGATAAAGATATAAGAGTACGCATATTTGATATAATTAAATATTCTTGTAAATTGTTCTCGGATGGTTTAATGGTATATGTACATGAAAATTTTAAAAGTTCAAACTGTGTTAATTCAATACATGTCTTTAATTCAAAAACATTTCCTAATGCAAGATCAAGATCTTTTTGTGATTTAAACTTTTCTAATATAGACTTAATTTGTGATGATGACATATGAGATGTTGAAATTGAGGAAAGAAATGAAAATAATGGTTCTTTCTTAGTTTTCATTAACTTTTTAATATCTTTGCTCGATAGTGGTAATTGCTTAGTATAATATTCTATCCAAACTGAATGCCTGGGATCTGTGGAAAAAGATTCTTTCGACATCTAAAACGTTATTTTTAACGTCTCCCGTATTGAATTTTAATGTGAAATTGAGTGTTGTAGTCATTCCTTTTCTTTTGTTTTTACTCATTTTTAGTATTGTTTCGCAATGAAGAATGCTGATACATCTGATGCTTTTTCAAACCATTTAACATTAAATAACTCAATTTCATTTCTATTTGAAAATTTAAGAAATTTGTCATATATCAAGTCAAAATTTTCTGTAAATAATATTCTAAAATGTTATCTCAAAATACAATCACCAATCACTAATATAAGTATTTATTTTAAAGAATTTTTCCTCTTTATTATTTCTTCAATTTTATTTTTAAATTTCACAAAAATTATCTTAAGCAGTATAATTTCATATATCACTAAATTGCTTTCATATAACAAAGATAAAATCAAATCAAAAATTCTTTTTCTTTTATTTGTTCTATTTTTTACACAATCTATCGAAACATATCAATCAGGAACACTAACTATAACTACTGATGATGAATATAAAAATAGGAATAAATATAAAAAAGCATCACATGTTATAATCACCGGCAGCGTTGAAGAAATTGGATATGAAGCTTTTTCTGAATGGACTTCATTAATTTCAGTTGAAATTGGTGATTGTGTTACTTCTATTGGAGATTATGCATTTGCTGATTGTTCTGGTTTGAAAACGATTACGATTGGTGACAATGTCAGAACAATTGGACAATATGCATTTCAAAGATGTTCATCATTAAATTTAGTAACATTTGGTAATAATGTGAACACAATTGGAAGTGGCGCATTTTCAACATGTTCATCATTAACAATTATTACAATTCCAAATTTAGTAACTTCAATTTCAAGTTCAATGTTTCGTAATTGCAGAAGTTTAAAATCAATAATAATACACGAAAATGTCAACACAATTGGAAATAGTGCATTTCAATACTGTTCTTCATTAATTCATATAACAATTCCATCATCAGTTACCAAAATTGGAAGTTCTGCATTTTATGGGTGTACAAGTCTTCAATGTATATATTATTATGGCGAAAGTGAACCAGAATTTGTATCAAGTATTTTTGGGTCAGATGTTTTTTATCAGGTTCCTGCAGAATATGTTATGACAATCGATTCATATAATAGCGATACATTTGGTACAAAGGCGGCACTCAAAGGAACGACTGTTGATGGATGCAGTGCAATGGAAACTCAAACTTTTACACAACCAAGTACATTTACTAAATCGAATACATTTACTGATTCGAATGCATTTACTAAATCAAATACATTTACTGATTCAAATACATTTACTAAATCGAATACATATACTGATTCAAATACATGTACTAAATCAAATACATTTACTAATTCGAATACAATGATTGATATATTATTTTCAAACATAGTTATATCATTAATTGTATTATTCTTTTTTACAATAATAAATCACTTTATATCTTCTTTTAATGTTTTTAACAAAAATACACATTTTATTTCTTTAATAATTATTTTATTTTTTGTAAATGCATTACAAACTTACAGTTCTGGTACACTTACAATAACAAAATTCGATGAATTTAATAATGATTATATGTCTAGCACGAAGAAAGTTATAATATCAAGTGTTGAAGAAATAATTCAAAATGCATTTGCTCAATGGCCTTATTTGACAACTGTTCAAATCGGAAGTTCAGTCATTCGAATTTCAGCAAGTGCATTTAATTCATGTCCTCAGTTAACAGATGTGCAATTTGGTGATGATTTAGAAACAATATCTGAATATGCTTTTTCAGGATGTACGTCATTAAGAAGTATCACATTTCCAAATTCTTTAAGGAATATCGGAGATGCTGCATTTAGTCTTTGTATGTTTCTGAGCACTGTAACTTTCAATGAAGGTTTAACAACATTTGGAAATTTAGTATTCCATAGTTGCAGTCTTAAAAGTGTTAATATTCCAAGTTCTGTTAAAACAATATCATCAAATCCATTTATAGGGTGTACACAACTTCAATCTATCAAAGTTTCTACAGAAAATTGGTATTTTTCGAATTACAATAATGACGGGATACTATATGATATAAAATTTACAAAAATTATTAGTTACCCAGCAGGAAGCTCATTAATTGGATATACTATTCCAGATACAGTCGTTTCGATTGAGCTAACAGCATTTTATTATTGTTCAAGGTTACAAACAATTATCATTGGAAAAAGTGTTAGTAAAATTGGTACCGATTCATTTAATTCATGCTCCTCTCTTAAATGTATATATTTTAAAGGAGAATTACCTCCAGATATTGAAAGTAGTGCATTTAGTGGTGTTCCTGCTGATTATGTTATGGTAAGTGAAGAATTTAAAGGTGGATTATTTGGAGACAAACAAATTACAGCTGGGCAAATTCCTACTGAATGCAACTCTGTGTTGGTGTACTTACGTACAAATACATTTAGCCAAAGCAATACATTCACAAAGTCAAATACATTTAGTCAAAGCAATACATTCACAAAGTCAAATACATTTAGTCAAAGCAATACATTCACAAAGTCAAATACATTTAGCCAAAGCAATACATTCACAAAGTCAAATACATTTAGCCAAAGCAATACATTCACAAAGTCAAATACATTTAGCCAAAGCAATACATTCACAAAGTCAAATACACTTACGAAATCAAATACTTTTACTGAATCCAATACACTTACTAAATCCAATACATTTACTAAATCAAATACATTTACATTATCGAATACATATATTAAATCGAATACATTTACTAAATCAGATACATTTTCATTACAATTCGATGGAACATTTGTTCATACGATAATTTTCACATATTCCATCACGCAAACGATTATTCCCAAATCGATTATTACGAATTCGATTAGTATTACATTAACTCATTCGACATATTATTATATTTATTCTGAATTTATTACATATGAATATATTCTTTATCAATATTCGACGTATTATTTTTATTATTCTAATTTCTATACAATACTTCATGAAGATTTACACGAAAATGATACATTTCCACGAAGTGCATTAATTGGTATTATCTGTGGTGCAGTAATCATCGTATTACTTATTATTGGACTCGTTCTCTTTTTAATTCAACGCAAACAAAAAGGAAATTCGAATACGCAAACAGAAATGACAACGATAAGTTCATCAGAAGGTAACGCAGAAGTCATCAACAAAGAATTTAAAGACTTCGTTCTGAATGAAAATGATCAATGGCTATAAATCGATTGAATCATTTATGATCCAAAACATCAATAAATCTCGAATTCTATATATTTTATTTTGTTAATTCATTTTTCAGGAGGTTACTGAAAAATTACAAACAGTAAAAAAGGCAGCACAAGTTCATTGTATTTTCGAATTAAATAATTGAATAGTAATGTCACCATATATTTTCGATGTTATTCTTTTGCTCAATGGGAGATATTAGCCGTCCAAAATCATATACTTGTGTCCGGTAGTTGAAAATTCAATCAGGTGAAGTTGTGTATATACAATATATTCAATTTGACCCAAGGCGGAGGTTCGATTCAGTGCAAAAAATATATTGGAAGCTATCATTGGTATCTTTGATTCTGTGGTGCATTCATCATATTCTTCGTTGGAATAAAAGTAGACGGCGCGATTGAAGCAGGTATTTTATTTTTTCAATTGGTTCCCAGAACAATTTTTTCAGTTTGACACAAATTTTGAGAAGCCGAAAAAGCACGTTTAAATGTATTTATGTTCTCTCGACCGTTTTATGTAGGTTATGTATTTACATTTTTTCTCAATGTTACATCTGGCACAACATTCATCAATTGCACAGCTTCCTTTTGGCGTCTCTTAATGTACAAGTTTTTATAAGACTTCTCATTTCTTTGATGGATTTATCAAATATTCTACACATAATTCTACATCCATCTTCTCATATAAAATTCTTCCAATAATCATATTATTTTTTGCTCTTCTATGAAAGAAATTAATAACTCAAAAAATTCACAAAAAAGAAAAAATCAAATCAAAAATTCTTTTTCTTTTATTTGTTCTATTTTTTACACAATCTGTTGAAATATTTCAATCAGGGACACTAAATATAACTACTAATGATGAATATAAAAATAGGAATGAATATAAAAAAGCATCACATTTTTTCTATTTTCTATGGAATCCTAACATGTGGTGTAATTAGAGATACCACGAATAAAATTATTTATAAATAAGTTCGGAATTACATAAATTATTGGAAATTCAATGAACATTATTTTTTTGTTGAAAATTGTAACCATAAAATCTAAATATCTCGAAATTGTCAGGACAACTTCCAAAAACACGACAATTTTTAGAAAAGAAAACTTGAATATAATATTATATTTTATTAGTTATCTATGGTCAAAATATCAATAACCGCTTTCTGCCGCGCCACCCATAAACACAGAAATGTAAAACAGTGAATTTCAATTATCGTTGTGCGTAAAGTATTCAATAAATGTATTTCAATATTTCTCCAGACAGGAAGTCATCGATTAACATATTTAATCTCTCCTCAGATAAAAACAATTCGAATTCATTTTTGAAGCCGATTCCTTCGTTTCCTAACAAGTCCAAATAAATTGAAGGGATTTGGTACATAAGAAAACTACTTTGATCTCTATAATTAAACACTAAAAGCGTTCTTGAGTTTTTGAAGTTTATATTCATTATAACATGTAAATCATCTTTTGAGTCTTTATAATAATCATATATTTGATTAGGTCCGAATGTTATTCCGTCATGTAAACTTATCATATATTCTTTATTAAATGAAGTCAGTTCATTATATAAATAAAAAGGTTCTTTACCGAAATACAAAAAATTATTTGGTAAATATATAAATTTAAATTGTTCAAATGTATATTCATTTCCATTATATTTAATATTATATCTTTTACATAACTCTTCGTTCGATAATTCTAATTTCCAATCGATAAGTTCTTCATTATTTTCACCTAATGCATAATATTCAGTTAATCTTACGCGTCTTAAAAATAAAACAATTTCTTTTTCTTCTTTAATTTCATTTATATATTTTTGTATAATTTCATTTAAATTTATTTCGTTTTGATTACATTTTAATAAAAAAATAATAAATCTTTGGAAAACAGAAAATTTTTCGTTTTGTATTATATCAAATGTGTTAAGAATTACTTTTAAGTTTAAATATAAATTTCGTGCTAATACATAAAACTTTTTCGGTTCTAAACTTAATGAATTTGATCGAAGTCGAACTTCATATAATATAATAA
Source organism: Histomonas meleagridis (assembly GCF_020186115.1). Classification (NCBI taxonomy): domain Eukaryota; phylum Parabasalia; order Tritrichomonadida; family Dientamoebidae; genus Histomonas; species Histomonas meleagridis. The sequence continues at coordinate 1,211,456 of NW_027150923.1, forward strand.
CACTACAAAATGAATATATGATTTGATTAACATCATCGAATTGTTGTTTAAACATTTCAACAGCATTAATAATATTTTGTTGACTTAAATCATTTTTGTTATCAAGTTTCGGTATACAATTATTACGAATGTATCGATCAATTGGACATTTGGAATTAGTTAAACATTTCCGATGTATTAAATGTGTACATAAAGTAAAACATTTTATATATTTTATTGTTTCATCATAAGTATCATATTGAAGAGGTATTGTTGAATGATATATGAAAAGTTGATAACAAAGAATTTCTTCATCTTCATTAAGAATAGTTTTACATGAACAACATTGCTCAACATATTGCGTTAAATCATTTTCATCAAGTTCAATGTTATTACCTTTTTCAAATTGTTCGATTTTCATATTAAACTTTTGTAATATCATTGACTTTAAATCTTTTGATTTATTACTTTTGGATATATTTTCATTCGTTTTTGGTGTTTCATATGAAATGTTCATTTGTTGAAGTGCATTTTGTCCAATTGTTCCTAAATCACTTATTAAATCGACAAATGATTTCGGTGGATAACTTTGGAATTGATATTTTTGATACATTAAAGACTCAAAATCATTTGGAATTTTTGCAATTAATTCTTCGATGTTATTAACATTTATTGTTTTTGTTATATTTTTATTTGATGTTTTCCCATAAAATTTCGATGTTGTTAATAAAAGATTTATTATAAGTTGATTTGTTTCTTGCGATTTTTTACATAATAAAATATAATACTCAATTGCTAATAATGTTTTAGTGAATAATATCGAATGTAAATCCATTCCAAATGATTCTTCAATAAAAGGTTTAAAAGGCATTAATTCATTTGGATATTTAGAAATATATTTCGAATAAATCGATAATATTTTATTCGAATCATAAACAGGTGATAATGGATCCCATAAATCTTTTGATTTTAATTTAAACATTAAACCTTTTGTAGATGAAGAAGAATTAGAAATTTTATCTAAATGACTTTTAATGATTTTTATATTTTTCATTTTATAATGAGAAAAAATATTATTAAAAGATTCATAAAATTTTGGCTTAAATAATAACTTAGAAATTAATTTTTGATTTATTTTTTCTTCTTTATTTCCATTAATTTCTAATCGATCAAATATTAATGATGAAATAAAATGTATAAAAATGAAATATATTAAATCATTTTTATCTTTTTCTTCATCAAAAATTCCAATTGTATGAGCTATTGTATTAATCATTTTATCTTTATCTTGAATATATCCAAGACATAATTGCATTAATAAAAATAAATGTGGCAAAACTTTAAAATGTTCTAAATTTATTAACACATGTTTATACCCAAAACAATTCCTTAATATTTCATGGCAATCAAAATCATATGAAATTAAAACTCGTTGAAGATTTCTAGATATTAATAATAACAAATTATCAACATTGTTAATATTATTCTTTAAAATATTATCTTTTTGTATCATAAACAAAGACTTTAATAATAAAAATGGTGGGAAAAAAAGCGAAATTTTACATCCACTAAACAATGAACTATTTATATTCTCATCTTTATAAATATCGAAAAAATATTTCTCAATTGTTTTAATCTTATTATTAATATTTATATTTTTACATTTTTCTATATGCACTAAAGTATCTGCAAAATTATAACTACATAAAACATATGAAAAATATCTATAATCATCAGATTTTTGAAGTATATTTGTATACACAATCAAGTTTTCATCAAAATGTATGTCAATAAGTTCATTTATTACGCGTTGATAATTTGATTCGAAATATTCATTCGAAAAAATAATACTTATTAAATCATAAATTTCATAATAATTGGAATAAATTTCATTCCGACGATATAGAGAAGATGCTATTGATAATTGAATCTTTAAATTCGTTTTAATTATGTTCAAAAAACAATTATACCAATCAAAATTATATTTATCAACACATGGAATTATTACATAATCTAAAAAGAATTGGAAACTTAGATCAAGCAAAGGTTCAATTTTAGATTTTTTCTTGTTGATTATAATTTCTTGATAATTATAATCGAGTAAATCACAATATTTAGTTAAAAAAATATAGCCAAACGATATCTTAAAGGAAGACTCAACAAGAAAATGACCAATAAAGTTTGTAAACTCAAAAACAACAGATGAGTCTGCAATAAAACATGAATCTATAAGATCGGTGATAATGTTATCTTTCTTCAAAGATGTAATTAGTAAATTTTGACATATATCCCCAGTTTGACAGAATTTGCTGAGCCACTTAAGTAATAAAATTGAATCGCCTGTATTGGTTTTGAATAGTTGCGGAAGCTGAGAGATGGCTGTATCAAAGATTTGTGGAAGAAAAGCAGAAATTGAGCGAGGAATCAAGGATTCTTTTTGAGGATGCTGGCTATGGTTTTTACAATATCCAGATGGTTTCCATTGACTTGAGTCACCGCAATCGCAATTACCGCCGCCAGGACGTTTTGTGACACGTAGTGAATGACCTTCGTGATTCCCATTAAAATAACATTGAAGACAAATACAGCTATTTTGTTTTACGCCACAATCTTCGCAGTGAATTGATATATGATATGAATTCCAATATACATGACATTTACTTGATTCTTTATTATTGAGACAATCAAGAAGATCTTCAAATTTTGTGAGCTTTGCTTGCTGGCAAAGAACAGATTCCCAGTCTTTGATTATTTCATTCATCAAAAAAAATACTTCTGGTGTATCGGCTTCACTTTTTGAACATAATTCTATTGAAATCGATCGAAAAATGCAAATTTTACACAATAAATTTATTTGATAATTTCTTTCATGTTGATATTTTCCAAAAGATTAATCGATTGTTATGACTTTATCGAACGAATTTTTTAAAAATTTCCAATATCATATGGTCAAAATCAGATCGAATTTTGAAGTTTGAATAGTGAATATATCATAACAACGACATTTTTGTAATCTCCAACTTGTGTCATCATTAACATATAAATATTATTGAAAAAATATTGCAGGATTTGAAGATTGAGGAATTTTGTGATTTTTTCTGCCATTGAAAAATAACCGTTATATCCTGACTATAACCTCTAAAAAATGAGCAGTCGCAAATCTGTTCTTGATATTCTTACGGAGCAACAAGAACGTCTTATTTCCACTGCTCAACTCCTTTCATCTCAAGCGTCTACTCAAAAGGAAATTTCCGAATTACTTGTCAAAGGTTCCAAAGATCTTACCAGTGAATTACGACTTTTATCATTAGTTCGAGCCAAAATCATCAAAAACAAAATACGCCCTACCGAAAAAATAATATCATCACCAACTTTCCGAGGTCTTCAATTTTCCAAAATGGAGTATTTTCCACCATTTATTAATCCCAATCTTTGTAATCATTATACTTATCTTTGTTCCTATATGCGAAAGAACCCCGAAACCCTTGCCAAAATCTTATTTGAATATTCCATCAAGAATCCACTTAAGACCACCAAAGTTGCCTATTCATTATTTCTTGCCTTATATCAACAAGGGTGGTGCATTGAAGAAGATCTAATGTTGTTTGAAGTCTTAACTTGCATGGCAGATTTACAATTTTCCGGCCGTCGATATTCACGACGTGATCAATTAGCTAATCTTAAACCATATCCACCTCGGCAACTTAATTATTCACTTGATACCAGTGAAGCTGCAGTATCAGTCTATTTACCATTCATCACATTTTCCACCTCATATCTCTTTAATGGTGCCTCCTTTGCGTATCTTCAAACCTCCTTATCACCCATCATTCTTAAACTTCATTCTTTATCCTATTTATACGATTTACGCACAACATTCGAAACATTAGAAAACGGTCAAATGATCTCATTGGCGAACTTTAGTTATTGGAAAATCATATTAATGTATGCCAAACAAGTATTACATTCCCTTGAACAATGTTTACCATTATTACCTCCATCCACGTTTGGGTTAATGGCATATCTCAAGTCACTCAACGTTGATTTATTTTTAGTTTTTTTCGAAGCGTTTATTAATCGCGCGTTGGATAGCCCAGCGATCTTAGGCTTATTATCGTGGCATCCTTCGCATGAGAACTGGAATCCTTCGAAAGACATTGCCGACATCTTTCGTACTAAATCATTAAAGTCATTACCATCGAAACACTTAAGTTGTTTAGCGAAAGTGTTAATGATTTTACCGGAATATTCGGAGATCGACATTTCACATTTTTTAGATTTATTAATATTACCATTAGACACAACTACTTCTTATATGATTAGTGAAGCAGAATTATTATCAACGAATCCGTCATTTCCGAAAGAGTTATTAATCACAACAGCAGATATTACATTATTACATAAGGCATTAAAATCTTTCTCAGGTCGAAATGAAGCATTAAATAAAATATTACAAAATATGGGAGATGTGATAAAGAAAGATGAAAACTCAAATTTACATTTTCGGATTGTGTTGACACGAATTTCTAGAAAATCTTCAATCACAAGTTCGACCGAATGTTTCTCATTATTTAGAAATAGTTCGAAAAATGATTTGTTAACAGATAATAATAATAACAATAAGAAAAAAGGTAATGATCCATACGCTGCGTTTTTTTGTGATACTTTAAGTTTAATGCCTTCACCAAAACAATTCGGATCTAAATCAATTGGCGAATATTTAAAACAAATGATATTAGTGACTTCGTTCTTCGTGCCGGAAAAAAATATTTATCAATCAAACACTGTGTTATGGTACGCGTTGATGCAATTAGAAAATGAAAAATCGTTTTTGAAACGAATCGGTAAAGTCGTAGATGCAAGAGAAGAAATATCAATGAATTCGGCAGATAGAACTTCTTCTTTAAGAACGCAAAAAGAAAGAATTGAAAATTATTTGTACGTTGTGAAAAGTATTCGATTAAATTTGCAAAGTCATATTAACTTACAATTGGCTGAAAGCTTAATTAAGGATAAGTTATGTCAACAATTCATAGAGGCTATGCATCATAGTCATGTGTTTGTTACTGATGTGAAAGAATTTAGAAATGTGGTATCAGAAGTATTAAAATCTGCAAGTAGTATATTAAAAGAAAAAAACATCGATATGAACGTGTCAATGCAAATTAGTCGAATTCTGTTCTTCAAATTGACTGAACATGTAACATTTAGAAGATATATGCAAAGTGATGCAGTCGTATGGAAAAGATCTGTAATCGTCTCGAAAATATTAGAAAATAAACATGACGAGTTGATCAATGAAGCTAATAAAGATCAGCCGAAAACTTTCAAGAGCAAAATCCATTACCTACAAAGAGCGGCGGACTTGTTGGGCCACATCAGATTCAATTCTGGTATATCTGTCATAGTTTATTATGTGTTGGAGACCGTTTCTCTAATTCAGAGTTTATGCAAAAACTGTCGCGATTTGAGTTTCGACGGTTGTTTACTATGGGTGTTGGTGAATACAAAGGCAAAACATATTTACGTGTTAAGTAAGTTTATTCAACACTTTTTGTTGTCGGAAAATTTGTTGGATAAGTTTATGACGCCTGAGGAAATTAGTCTGTTGGCTTTATTGCCATCAGCTGTTAGATATTTGATACAATTATGTAATCAATATGATAAAAGAGTTGTTACAAGTTGGGCTTAAAAGTAAATAAAATTAAATATTTTGTTAAAAAATAAAAACATAATAATTAGTCATTTATATATTTGATAATTGTTCCTTTAATCTCATTGTTTTGATGAAAATGAAATGCTCTTCTGAATTCGCTGTAAATCAATTGATAAAAAAAATGTTTGGCTGCTACCAAATTTCAAAATTGCTGATTTTTTACCACGAACTAATTTAAATTCTTAAGTTCAGAACTCTCATTAACGACTGTTATTATCACATTCATTAGCTGTTTATGGAACAAAAACGAAATTATATTCATCATATATAAGTAATTAGACATTTTCACATATTGAAACAGAATTTATTTATTACAATTATACAGTTGTAATTTATTCGACTTATTATAATTATTATTCCAATTTCTTTACAATGTTTTATACTTCCAATGAAAATACACCAAATGGAATTACGACAAATGTTTTGATTGGAATTATTTGCGGATCATTTGCATTTGTTTTGGTCATTGTTGGAATTGTTATATTTTTAGTGAAAAGTAATAACAAGAAAGAAAAATCGAAATCAAAGTTACAATTTAAGGACACGACAACATCAAGTACAAAGCAAATCGAAGAAGTAAATAGTCTAGTTGATGATATTACGAAAGAAGACGATGACAATTTTCTATGAATAAAATGTGTAATAATGAAAATTTTTTAATTTAATTTTTATACAAAAATTATGTGTTGTCACATAAAATAAAATTAAATCATATTAACGATAATATCATTTGACTTTAAAATGTTTTGAATTAGTTTATTTAAATATGAAATTTTGAATTTTATGATGTTTAATTAGTATCACTGACTTTAAATATAACAAGGTAAATATTGTTGAACAACGATCAATAATTTCGAATTATGATTGTAAATACATTAAATGTTAGCTTTTGAATGAAATGGGGTAAACTTTACTTGAATTCATTATTCTCAAAATCAAAAAATATTTTATAAAATATAATTGATTTCGGACATAAAGAACTCCTTATATTTTAAAATGAATTAAATAATAAAATGCAATTGAATTCTCCAATTTTCAGATAAAATTTTCGCAATCACGTTCTTGAGGATATCGATACAACTGAAATCCCAATAAAATGTATTTCAAATGATGCATTTCTGTTCTCAACTGATTGTAGTACATAAATGTTGGAAAAAACAATGGATTTTGATCATTTTTTCATAATCATTTAGGGAATGAACTCAATGTACGTTAAGTACATTCAAATTTGACAAACTATGGTTGATCTCAAAAGCTGAAATATCGATATTTAGTTGAAATGAAAGTACCGAAATTTAATGCCAGGTGTAACACTTAAATTAATATGAAAAATATTGGTTATAAGTTTTAATGATAGACTTTAACATAATGTTTTGACCTACAAATTATAAGAAATGAAAAAATTGAGAATTTTGTGAAATTGAATAAAAAAAAATTCTTTTATTTCTATAATATAGAACCATTTATTATTGTTTTTTATGTGCGTTATATATGAATAGAAACCTATAAATAAATATTGATATTTTGTCTCTATAATAATTTCACAAAAACCGATTTAATTTTTCACAATTGTACCTTCGCAACCCAAATACATGTCAAGTGATACTTCCACAAAAACATATGGTGAATATCGTAAACATCAAACGCATGATATTAAATTTCTTATTGAACTAGAGAAAGTTATCTTCAGTTTGGTTGAGGAAAACTTTGATTATTCTGTTCAGCAAACAATGAAATTTTTCGATTTAGACTTACCTAATACATTTAATGTTATCATAAATAAATTAGTGTTCAATGCATTTTCATCACAAAATGGTGAATTTGATATTTACTTTAATTATTTAAAAGCGGTACAGGCAAAAGAAGAAGAAATTGATCACGATGTTCCTAATATTATTTTAATCCTTTATAAATTCTTAGATAAAAACAGATCACAAGAAGCAGCTTATATAAAATATCAAGAGTTTATGGCTGAAATATCTAAAAGTTTATCAGTAAATTATCCAAAGTTTTCCTTTATTGATAAAGTAAGGTTCATTAATTTACCTAAAATGGGACATAATCCAAATGAAATTGCAAAAATAATTCGAAATGATGAAATAGAAAGACTTCAAGAAATATCATCACAAAGCAATTTTGATTATAATCAAAGAATTGAGCCATCATATTATGAAAGATGTTCCTTGGCTAATCAAAATAATGTTAAATTAATTGATTATGCAGCATTTTTTTCTTCAGTTAAATGTTTTAAATATTTACTTATGAATGGTGCTAAAGTAGAAAACACAGGCAAATATGCAATTGCAGGTGGAAATGAAGAAATTATTCATTTATGTGAACAAAATCATTCATCATTTAAAGATGCACATGAAACAGCAATTATGTTTCATAGAAATGATATCTTTAAATATGTTTATGAAAACAATTTAGAAAATTTAAATAATCAAATGAACACATTATCTACTTTTAGATGCAAAGTAAATAAAATCAATAATTTGGTATGCACTTGTATTAAATACCAAAATTATGAAATTTTATTATTTTTAGAAGGGAAAGGTTTGGAAATTGATGATCGCATTATTAATGAATCAGCGAAAACTGGAAATTTATATCCTGTCAAATATTTTCTTCAAAATTATAAAATTCCTAAAAGTGTTTTGGTTTTTGCTTCATATTCAGAGAATATTGAACTTGTGAAATATGTTTTAGAACATAAAGAATTGGATGTTAATGCAAAATTTGTTTGTTTAATTAAATTTAAGTTTATTTTAATGATTTGGATTTTATCTAAATATTTTTGGATTTGTTCTGATAATTTGATATTTATTTTATTAATTGATGATTTATTTTAATGATTTGACATTTGTTTTAATAATTTTGCATTTATTTGAATGATTTAGAATATGTTTAAATAATAATTTGAAACAGCACTTCATATAGCAGTTAAAAATAATAATATAGAAATAGTAAAATTACTTTTAGATAAAGGAATTGATGTTAATGCAAAAACTATTCATTTTAATAATTTGAAATATGTTTTAATAATTTGGAATATGTTTTAATAATTTAGAATATGTTTTAATAATTTGAAGTATGTTTTAAAAATTTTTAATATGTTTTAATAATTTAGAATATGTTTTAATAATTTGGAATATGTTTTAATAATTTGAAATATGTTTTAATAATTTGAAACAGCACTTCATATAGCAGTTAGAAATAATAATATAGAAATAGTGAAATTGCTTTTAGATAAAGGAATTGATGTTAATGCAAAATATATTCATTTTAATAATTTGAAATATGTTTTAATAATTTGGAATATGTTTTAATAATTTAGAATATGTTTTAATAATTTGAAGTATGTTTTAAAAATTTTTAATATGTTTTAATAATTTGGAATATGTCTTAATAATTTGGAATATGTTTTAAAAATTTGGAATATGTTTTAATAATTTGAAATATGTTTTAATAATTTTTTATATGTTTTAATAATTTATAATATGTTTTAATAATTTGAAACAGCACTTCATATAGCAATCAAAAATAATAATATAGAAATAGTAAAATTACTTTTAGATAAAGGAATTGATATTAATGCAAAATATATTCATTTTAATAATTTATAATTTATTTTATTAATTTGTAATTTACGTTAATGTTTTAAAATTTATTTTTATAATTTAAAATTTACCATGATGATTTGATATATGTATTAATTATTTGGTGTTTATTTCAATAACTTTGGATTTATTTTGATAATTTGGTATTTGTTATTACAATTTATAATTTATTTTTGTAATTTAAAATTTATTATAATAATTTGAAATTAGTTTTACACATTTGGAATTTGTTTTGGAAATTTGAAATTTCTTTCATTAATATTTAACACCAATTCAAATTGCAAAACAATTTGGTTACACTGAAATATACAATTTACTTAAAGAAGAAGGAGCAAACGAAAACTTTAACATAAAAGTTGATATAAGCACTCAAACATCTAAAAATCAGAATAAATTTTCATATGTTTCAGAGTTTTTGTTCCTCTAAAAATAAATAAAAACACATATACTCCTTATATATAGAATATTGGAAGCTTATTACATGTAATTGTATATGCCAAATTTCAAGAAATTTTAATACATATGAAATTTTATAACTTTCAGAGAAAATGAAAAACCCAATGCGTATGGATCGACGACCGTTTATTTTTTCTGATGAAGAGTTTAAACGTATTTTAGATTTAACATAACGTATTTTCATTAACGTACAAGAAATGGATGCTCAGCTCGTTTTAACTGTGCAGGGCACAATAGATTCATGTTCAACCAAACTTTCAGATAACGTGCATTGCAGATATGGATTTACAATGGATGGTGATTGGGAAAAATATCAAGGACCTATCAGTGGAATTACACCATCATCACATTCTGAAGGATCTTTTCCATCAGTATTTAATTACCCATTCCAGATATCAATGGTTTCATCATCACCATTCGGATGGCCACAAATAGTATTAGCTGTTTATGGTTTAAATACGTTTGGATATGATATGATTGTTGGATATGGTGGTGTACATGTTCCAATGACACCAGGAAGACACGAAGTTGAAGTTCCTTTGTTTGCTCCAAAACCAGAAACATTTATACAGAAAATTTCGACATTCTTTACAGGACTTTATCCAGAATTAATCAATATATCTTCAATAGCCACAGGGGAAGACAGAGATGTTCTACAAACAACATCACAAGGATATGTAAAGATCACATTTAATGTAACCATTAGTGATCCAGAACCTTTAGGATTATGCTTCTCATAGTACATATAATTACTTTATGTTTTGTTTTTAATATATTTGTTATATCAAAATAAACACGTATATAATTTATGACTTATTTTGTTTATTTTAATAAAAAATTCTTCAACAAAAATTAAACACTTTAAGGTTTAAACCTATATAGCACAAAATTATTTCATTCATTTCAAATTTTATACAAATATAACAACTTGATTTAAGGGAAGCTCAAAGTATAAGTGACCTTATTATTTAAAATAAAAAAAACCATTTATTATTATTATTTTTTTAAAATGAAATGAAAGAAAATGGTCATAAAGAAATAGTTGATATACTTTAATGATTTAGTGAATTAATTCAATTATTTATGTTTAACTGTGTAAAAGTTTGCGTTTGAAGTGAAAGATATCCATCAATTGTTGTTCCTTTGCACCTTGTCTTCGTAGCAAATGTTTCACTTTTAAGATTTCCTATATAAAGTTTGCTCATGAAAGTCTTCGTGTTAAATTTCTTTAAGAGCACTAATGATTTTCACGAACAAATGCTCTCTAAAAATTAAATTTGTGTAACAAGTGATGACATATTGAGTTATGTTGAAAAATTTTAATCATTTGTCAATAAATTGGGGAATTTTATTTAAACATTAGAGAAATTGATTTATTATTTTTATTATTTTTTCTGCAGAATGATCTTTAGTGAGTGCTTTAAGTTTTTCTTATTTTCAGAGTTTATTTTTCCATATTTCTTAAGAAAAACGTCTAAAACTCTTCGATATTCTTTATCAAGCATAATCCACGCGTAATTTTCAGGATTGATCAATCATGTTTGCAGTTTTATCAAGTGCCATATCCAATTTCTGAGTTTTTTCCATAATATCTATTATCCATTGTGGTATTTCTAATGAACCTGATTTGATGATCTAAAACTGTTTTTATTGTCAGCAAAACATAAGACATAAGTGATATTTATCACTAATGTGTTCATAAAATTCACCAATTGTTTCTTTAGGATTATTATCCATTTCTTTAAGCCAATTATATGTAAATTTATATGTTAAAGTTGCAACAACTTCTTTGATATTGTATCATCACCTGTTGCACAACAAAAAATCTGATGCACAATGATCATAGTAATAATAAATATGTTGGTAAAGATGTTAATACTTTATAAAAATTGGATGCACTAACTTGTTATGCTTTGTAATTAATTGTATCAGACATGTCACGTGTAACGTGAGAAATATCATGAAATATTTTTCCTTACAAAAAAAAGATGATCAAATCTCATTTTCCTTATGCCTAACATTATGTTTTTTGATATAACATAGAATTCACCTAAGGAGATATTCTAGAATATTTATTTTTGCAAAGTTTTGATAATTAAAACTGAACCTACGTAAAGTTGGAAGAAAAATTAGCCCCAGTGTCAGAGGATTTGTCTCTTTTTCGCTCAATAGAGTAAATTCTTTTGAAAAGCTAAAAAAAATGAAAGAAATTAATGTTGCGTGACATCAAGTACTTCTAAAAGAAAAACGCTCAGAAGTTTTCTTCAACACAATTTACAGACAATAACGTATTGATTTTTGCAATTTTAGCAATTTCTTTATTGGTAATCAAATGGAATAATTCACCGCATCCCAAAGCCAACCATTTATCTTCATGACTTAATTCGAATTTCACGTGAGGTGAGTAATTTAACGTTTTCCAAACACAAAATTGACTGAAACCGTTTTGACCTGGCCTCGCCTTTTTCGACATGGGTGTTGATCTCGATCACCGTGTTTCCCGCAAGACAAGGAAGACTCCAAAGTCAAAGAATGTTCAATTGAACATGCTTTTCAGACTTTATAGCTATCTTGCCCAACGTACAGGCAATGATTTCAACAAGAAGATTGCACACCGTATGTGCCTTTCTAACACAAACCGTCGCCCATACTCACTTTCACGCCTTGCTGTCGCTCTTCAAGGTAAGGAAGATGATACAATCGCTGTTGTCGTTTCTAAAATTGTTAATGATGAACGCCTTTTAACTGTTCCAAAAATGAAGGTTGCTGCACTAAGATTCTCAGAAACAGCCCGCGCTCGTATTCTTGCTGCTGGTGGTGAAGTTATCACATTTGATCAACTTGCTCAACTCCGCCCAACAGGAGAAAAATGCCTCCTTCTCGAAGGTGACCGCAAGCGCCGCGAAGCATGCCGCCACTTTGGAGCTGCTCCAGGTGATGATAACAGTAAAACACGTCCAAAGGTTCGTGCTCATGGCCGTAAGTTCGAAATGGCTCGTGGCCGCAGGAAGTCGAGGTTATACCACGTTTAAACAGCCAACATAGGAAATTTATTAGTTTTTTTAAGTTTTGCAATTGTGAATGACCGATATGAAATTCAACAACAAAACCGTTTTCACAGAAAATTGTATCGTTATATTGAAAATGTTGTTTTGAATGCGTTCAAATTTGAATTAAATAAGTACTTTACATTGACGATGCGTTCTTGGTGAAAGAAAGTCTATGCTTTTTTATGTGCTTTTTGTTTATGACTTTTAAATTAGTTTGATGTGAAATAATCCAAGTAAAGGGGAAACAACAATTAATCATATCATTATTCGCTACTAAAGTTTATGTAAGATTTAGAATCTCTCGAAGATATAAAACATTTTCTCGAAATCAAAAGAGATAAGGGAGTATTTCGAATTGAGGAACAAATGGATGCCTTAACAACGAAAAAGTTTGAGATGTTTATTTAAACCAATATCTTCATTCTTTACTAAGTAATTTTGTGATTTCGTTATATCCTTTTTCAAATGCAATTGCGAAAGCTGTTTTAAATTAATGAAGTAAATTCCAAGTAAAAAAATGTAGTTTTTTATAATTGAAATAAAAATTGAAAAAGATAAAATAATATTTTTAACATTAATATCAATTCCTTCTTGTCCAAGAAGTAATGTAACAATTTCAGTCTGCCCATAACGGGATGCAACTGTAAGAGCTGTATCAAAACATTTCAATAAAATCCAAAAATGGATTTGGAATTTCAAAAATTAGAAATAAATTATCAATAAAATAATCGAATATCTTTTGCATTAAGATCAATTCCATTTTGTTTCAGAAGTAATTTGACTGTTTCTATTTGACCAAACTCAGCAGCATAAATAAGAGGTGTTTGAAATAATTTAAGAAAATTAAAAATATTCTTATGAAAGATTAAATAATTTATATTAATATCAAACAAAACAAATAAATTCCCTTTTCATTAAGATCTATACCTTTTTGTTCAAGAAGTATTTGAACAATTTCTGTATTTCCATGTTCAGATGCGGCAATTAATGCAGTTTTATATTATTTAAATATATACTAAATATTAATATGAAATATAAAAAAATTACAAAAATAAACTTTAAATCAACAAAATGAATATCTTTTCTATGTATATCAATTCCATCTTGCTCAAGAAGTAGTCGAACTATATCAACATTGTTTTTTTCTGATGCCCAAATGAGTGCAGTTTTGTAAAGTTTAATAAAATTCCAAATATTTATTTGTTATATAAAACAATTAAATTAAATATTAACTAAAATATATAAACATCTATAGAATTGATATCTAATCCTTTTTGTTCAAGAAGTAATTTGACAATTTCTATTTTACCATTTTGAGAGGCAATACTAAGTGCTGTCATAAATGAATTAAACAATTTCCAAATATAATTTTAAAATATAAAATTTTTAAAATAAATTCTAAATAAAACAAACAAATGTCTTTAATATTAATATCAATTCCTTCTTGTTCAATGAAAAATTTTGCGATTTTAATGTGATTATAACGTGAAGCAAACATTAGTGATGTCCAAAATAACGAAAACAAATTCCAAATATTAATTTTAAGCCCAAAAACATTCAAACAAATATTAAAAAATATGATTTAATAGAAATATTATTAACATTAATTCCTTTTTGTTGAAGAATATATTTAATAAGTTCAATATTTCCTGATACCGAAGAATTATACAAGATATCTTTTGGAAGAGGATTATTCTCAATTAACTTTTTAGTAAGAAATATATTACCTGTTTCTGCAGCTTTACTAATAATATGATTATCTATTTTCATACCGATCTTTAATAGAAATGAAAAAATCTCGAAATTATTTTTCGAAAGGCATTCCATACCTAAATTTATTAAATTTCTAATACGAACACTTTTATTTTCATAAAGATATTTAAAGATATCATTTCGATGGAATTGAATTGCAGTTTCATAAGCTTCATCAAAAGATGAATGATTTTGTTCACATAAATGAATGATTTCAAGATTTCCACCTGCTATTGCATATTTACCAGTGCAATATAAATCAGAATTATTCATCATTAAAAACTTAAAACATTTAACAGATGAAAAAAATGCTGCATAATCAATTAATGAAACATATTTTTGATTTATAAATGTACATCTTTCATAAAGTGATGGTGGGATTATTTGACTAAAATTAAAATTATTTTCTGATGCAATTTCTTGAAGTTTTTCAACATTATCATCTCGGATTATTTTTGATAATTCATTCTTATTAACTCCTTCGTGAATATATTTCTTATGAAGTTCCCAATCATTCTTTGAAAGTTGTTCAATATTGTCTACAACTTGTAACCAAAATGTTCTGAGGTGTACATCTTCAATTAAATCATCATCATTCGGTATATGGTTTTTGAGATTTTCGATTTCTTTTTCTGTTTTATAATGTGCAAAATATGTAGAATTAATTTTCATAAGTGTATCTAATTTGATCATTTTCTTTTCGTACATCTTAACAAGTAAATAATTGGCACCTGTTTTACTGTAGAAATAATAAAGTACATCCATGAAAATCTGTATAATATCAATATTTTCCTTTTCGATACATTTTTTATTAATTTCATCTAAAAAGTTTAAAGTTAGATTTGGTTCACACTTTTTGGAAATGTAAAAAGAGTATAAAATTCTACAAATAATAACGCAAAAAGAATATGGATTATTTCTATCAAATAGGTTCATGATTGATTGAATTGCTTGTTCAATATTATCTTCTTTTAATCCGAAGATGATTTGTTCAATGTGTGCTGTTATATCCAAAGGTTCATTGCTTTTGATTTGATCTTGCATCAGCAAGAGAAATGAGGCCGCAGTCAGATAAAGTTCAGAAAATTGAAATAAAAGTACATTTTACACTACCAACCCATGAATCTAACCGTTAAAAAGCGAACAAAATTTGAGTGTTTTATACCACTTTAGTAACCGTTTAAAAAAGAAATTGAATTATTTACGAAAGAGTTATGTTCAAAAAGTGATTACAGATCTCAGCGAAGGACGTTTATGTATCGGCAAATTTGGCATGTGATTGATAATTGCGTTTATTTCTTACGTTCAACACCAACTGCAACACCACGACGACCAGTTGATTTGGTGCATTGACCACGGACCTTAAGGCCAAGGCTATGACGGATACCACGCTTCATCCTCATCTTCTTCATACGTTCAATTTCGTTACGGTGGTTGGATGAGAGATCAGTTGAAGCCCATTGAAGGTTCTTGCCAGTTGCACGATCATTTCTGCGGTTGAGCATCCAAACTGGAATTCCATTTTCAACTGGGTTTTGAATGATTGCAACAATACGTTCTTCCTCTTGGGATGTGAGGGTACCAGCGCGTTTGAGTGGATCAAGGCCAGCACGACGTGCAACAGCATGAGCAAATCTACGACCAAGACCGGCAATAGCTGTAAGTGCTAAATAAAGTGGTTTACGACCATCTACGTTTGTTGAGAGCATACGAACCATATCACGAAAAGCTGATGGATCTGTTACTTCCAAAGGCATTTGTGCAAAGGAACGACCAAACCGTTAAATCTATTGTCACTTTTACCAGTGCATGACTGAAGGCTGAAATATTAAAAAGTGCCAAATCATTGAAATATGATTAAATTTCACACAAAACTCTGTTTTATATATATTAATAATGTTCTAACATAAATTATTGAGTTATTAAAAGTCATTAATTAGAACTATATAAGGGATTATCATCTTTTAGATTAATCTGATTATGATAATCTTATCTCATACTGATTTTAACTTTTTGTTCGTAATTCGATTGTTTTCGTGGATTTAAAATAATTCTATCTCGTTATATATAAAAAATATTTGAACAATATATGGTATGCTTGTAGTGCTCATAAATATTTATTGTTATACAAAATATAAATTTTTTGATTTTTTGATTTCACACTAATAGAAATCAAACATTGTATTTCGGAGATAATGAATTTACATATTAAGCAAAATACAAAACAATTTACTTCACTTTAATAGAATGATTTTTTCAATATCTTAAAATTGATAAATTAATCACCAATTCTAAAATAAGCATATAATTTTAAAAAACAACAAAATAGTTATTATGAGAATCTCATTTTTTCACCAAAATTAGAATTTTATTTTGAAGATCTTTAACAATTAAGAAATTTATAATGACCTTTAAATATTATCCCTAAACAGCACTAAAAATTTAACTTTGGGCTAATTTTCTTTTCCAATTAGCTAAAAAAAGAAAATATAATTCACACATGTAATAATTTTCATACCATAGTACGAAGAACCTTTATGGCTTCTGCTTCATTTCCATCATACATAACAAGAACCTGTGAGATCTCAAAGAAACTCAAAGTACCTCCAAATTCCCTTTGAATCTCTTCACTGATTTTGATCTTTTTTTTGGGTTCATTTTTCTTAATTTCATTCACGTCTTTCTCTAAAAGGAGAACAGCGGCATTATTAAGATTGTTGTCTGCAATTTCAAGTGCTTTTCTGCATTCTTCGTCTGACGCTTCTAATATCAACTTTAACTTGTGAACTTCTCTTTGAGTAGAATTGCCTTCAACATTTCCTGCAAGTCTATATTGACCGTGTGTAGTTTCTGTGTTATCTTGGTTTGTTGTTTGATCAACAGCGCTCATGAAAGAAAAATGAAATTTTCACAATTTAACTTCATTATATATATATTTTGACACAAAAGCAGTCAGAATATTTACGGCATTTTTCTGTTTTTATTTGTTCGGTCAATTTAAATTTGAATGTCAAAAGACCATTAAAAAGCTTTCATTAACCGCCAGGTCGAAGTAAAGTATACAAATTTTAAACGGTTTGAAATATTTGTCAACAATGTTAATGATTTACATGTAAATTTTAATGATCTGTTTGTTTTGTTTTCATTATTGTATTCCATAAATCGAATAGTATTATTATTTTTTTTTAAATGTTTTAATTAATTTAAAAAAAGGATAATTAAACATTGTTTCTGTAATATAAGGAAATTTATTTGAACTTATAAAAGTTGGCGTTTAGGCCCTTGTGAGTAAAAACGTTTGATATTTGTAAATGCATAATTCCAATGGCTATTGGACAAGAAGTGTTAATACCCACAGACTAAATGCCGAATGTGAAAAATATTCTGAAATCGATTTAAACATCATCAAAAATAAAAATAAACTAATTAATTAAATAGTTAAATTAAATCCAATATATTTATGGTTTTCTACTTTAGTTGCATTAAAACACGAACAACTACAGCAAAAATAACTACTACTTTTGATGCTGTTGATAACCTTCTTATTCCTTTTAACTTCTGAGCTACCTGAGGTTATTTTAATTTTCGAAGTCATAATAGGTTTAAAAACATTCCTTAACTTCATATCGCTAAATATTTATCACGAACAGCCAAAACGCAATCATGACAAGCTTCTCCCATTTATCTTGCCAAGGTTGTTGTTGTCCAAACATTGCCATGCCGAAGTCAATCATTTGATATTTCATTTGAAGTAACTGATCATAAGTTGAATGGATTTTATCAGTTAATTTCTAACAAATGAATTACGGTATTCCCCAATTAGTTCTATCATTTATTGCATGATTACAACTTACATAAAGCACTGTATATACTGAATGGAAATCATCAGAAAGTTGCGCGGGATAAATATCACTTCCGTAACAATCTAAGCATTCTTTGATATAAGGTATTTCATGTACGCAGGATGATTTGGATCCGCTACACATAATGCAATGACATTCTCATGCATTGATGAACCAATCATCTTTTTATAATATGAAAATAAACCTGGAAAATCTTTAACTGTTTTCGCAAAGTTCGCAAGTTGTCGTGCGATTTCTTTAAGAATTATTTAACACGGATTTTCTCGTTTGTAATATTGTATACACAATCAATCTCTACTTAATTACTTCCGCCGCCTATAACTAAATTAAATGGACTACCATCAGATGCGATATAATCCCGATTGAATAATCCGACTGACTAGACTAATCTATTTCCTGAATGTGACTTTGCATGCGCTGTAATCAAACTGATAGCACTGATCAAAAAAGGGTTTGTAACATAATTTGATTCGAAAACAAGATAGAGTGCAGAGAAGAAGATTATCGCAGAACCTCAAAATACTTTAAATTATATGTTTCCACCATATCCTATTGCATGTAGAGCTGTAAAGTGATCTGCTTAAAAATAATGAAATTCCATATTCTAATATTATTTCTATAAAAGATTATAAAATTGCAATCATTACTTATGGAAAATTTGAGAATTATTTAATGAAAAACGGTTTTTATGAAAAATGTAATCACATTTTTAAATATGGAACAAAATAAATCAAATCAAAAAATACAAAATGAATTAGAAGTGCTTCTATCAATCGAGGATATAATTTTTAATATAAACAAAGAAAATATTGATCAATCTTCAAAATCAATAATTAATATGTATGATGAAATATATCCAATATCATTTGATAAGCTTATTTCTAAAATGATATATATTCTTTTTGAAATAAGGATGAAAGATTTTGATATATTTTTAAATTTTTTAAATGAAATTAATAAATTTGAATATGAGAGTGAAGGCAACTCAAGAATTATTAACATATTTTCTAAGCTCCTTATTGAAAATCATACGAAAGGTCAATATTTTCTTCTTTACAATTTGGTTAAACATAAAATACTTGAGCCAAAAGATTTCAATTCCAAAAATAATCCTTATTTTATACATTATATGTATAATGAAGAAATTAAAAACATACAGAATTATGATGCTTATGAATATTTGAAGCAATTCGAAGAAAATTACTCAGAACTATCAAAGAATGATCGGGAACTTCATAAGCAATTAATTGAAGAAGGAGTTAATCCAAATGAACTTGCGAAAATAATCCGAAATGATGAAATCGAAAAACTTCAAGAAATGGCGTCACAAAATGATTTTGATTTTGATCAAATAATTAAACCATCAATTTATGAAAGATGTTCATTTATTAACAATTAGTATGTTACATTAATTGATTATGCAGCATTTTTTTCATCAGTTAAATGTTTTAAATTTTTGCTTATGAATAATGCAAACTTGAAAAACACTGGTAAATATGCAGTTGCAGGTGGAAATGAAGAAATTATTCATTTATGTGAACAAAACCATTCATCATTTGAAGATGCATATGAAACAGCAATTGAATTCCATCGAAATATTATCTTTAAATATCTTTATGAAAATCAAATTATAGTAAATAATAATAAAGAAGAATTGGGAATAAAATGTATTACATATTATAACTTTGAAATTTTATCATTTTTACTTGAAGAAGGAATGATAGTAAATGATAATATAATTTATGAATCTGTAAAAAATGAGATCTATCTCATTAAATATTTTCATGAATTTAATAAGCACCCAAAAAACATTTTAGTTTTTGCTACAAACTGGAAATTTTGAAATTGTAAAATATGTATTAGAACAAAATGGAATTGATAATAATTTTAAAGATATATTATTTTATTGAAAATATTTAAAACAGTACTTAATATAGCATCTTATAATGGTTTCATTGATATAATTAAATTTCTTCTTGAGCAAAAAGTGTTTGATATTAATGAAAATGGTGTTTATTTGTTTGTTTTAATGTTGCAAAATAAAATTTTTAATTTTTTTAAAATATTTGAAATAGCATTGATTTGTGGTTCCAAAAGAAGTCATCTGAATATAGTTAAATTACTTCTAAAACATGGAGGAATTGATATTAATGCTAAAGATGTTAATTTGTTTTATTTAATATTTATTTTAATAATTAGATGTTTGATAATAATATTTGGAAATTATTTAAATTATTTAAAACAGCGCTGATGAATGCAGCTGAAAATGGTCATATAGAAATAGTTAAATTACTTCTTGAACAAGAAGGAATTGATATTAATGTGACAGATATTAATTTATTTCATTTAGGGTTCATTTTAATAATATCTTATTTCAATATAATATTTGGAATTTACTAAAAATATTTCAAACAGCACTTATGTTAGCATCTGAAAATGGTTATATAGAAATCGTTAAATTACTTCTTCAACAAAAAGAAATTGATGTTAATATTAAAGATATTTATTTGTTTTATTTAATATTTCTTTTAATAATTTTCTATTTCAAAATAATATTTGGAAATTATTAAAATTATTTTGCACAGCACTTATTTTTGCATCTCGAATTGGATACACAGAGATAGTTAAATTACTTCTTGAACAAGAAGAAATTGATATTAATGTTAAAAACAATAGTTATCTTAAGAATTTAATATTTCAAAATATCACTTGGAAATTATTTTGGTTATTTAAAACAGCACTTATGTATGCACTTGAAAATGATCGCACAGGAATATTCAAATTGCTTCTTGAACAAAAAGGAATTGATGTTAATGCCAAAGATATTTATTTGTTTTATTTGATATTTATTTTAATAATTTTATATTTCAAAATAATATTTGGAAATTATTAAAATTATTTAAAACAGCATTTATGTTAGCATCAGAAAGTGGTTATACAGAAATAGTCAAATTACTTCTTGAACAAAAAGAAATTGACATTAATGCTCAAGATATTTATTTGTTTTATTTGATATTTATTTTAATAATTTGATATTTCAAAATAATATTTGGAAATAAAATAAAATATTTAAAACAGCACTTATTTTGGCATCTTATCACGGTCACACAGTTATCTTTAAATTACTTCTTGAACAAGAAGGAATTGATATTAATGCTAAAGATATTTATTTGTTTTATTTAATATTTATTTTAATAATTTTATATTTCAAAATAATATTTAGAAATTATTCAAAATATTATGGACAGCACTTATGTTTGCATCTCTATATGGTCATACAGAAATTGTTAAAATAATTCAAGAATTTATGTCTGTTTAATATATTAAACAATTATTTTTTTTTAACAAATCTTTAGCTTCGATTAATTGGTTCATCTGGTGAAAGTGCATGATAGATCATAACTCATATTGCTTTACTCCTTGTTTCAAATGTTTTACCAAATTAAATCTTTAAAAAAATCTTATGATTTTTGTTGTGCCTGTATATTTTAAATAATAAATCACACAAAAGACTTTAGTTTTCAGTCAATACATAAATATATAAAAGGATTATTCGTGGAACTAAAAAACCGATTCCATCCATCCTCAAAAAAAGGAAGCAAATGACTGGTTTACAATTAAAAAATTGTGAGATACGATTATTTTCAACAGTAAACCCAAAAATTGAGTTTATCGTGCGCATCAACCAAATAAACACAGAAAAAGACATGTAAACATGTGAATGTTCTTTGGCTGCTAATTTGCACAAATTAAATCACATTCGTTTATTTTACGCCATAGCAATTTTCCGTGCCTGCTCTATCTCTCCCGATATTCCTTTGCTTTTGTTTTCCACCACAACGATTGTATCTGTTTCTTTTCTTCTTTCAAAATATGATATAAATTGCCCTTCTTTATCAACAGGGAACACTCCATTCGAATTGCTGCCAGTTAAGTTACCAAAATCGTGTGCATGCAAAACACCAATTTCAATCTTATTATAATGGAAAGGTTGAATTTGATGGTTAATAAGCTCCAATTCCGCTTCTTCGATGTGGTGGCACAACTTAACGCCGGTTTTTTCTTGGAAACTTCCCGATTTCTTCAATGTGGCCGAGATGCTGGTGGAGTGATCGCACGTGCGAAGTATTGGAAACGCGTCCTTTGTTACTTCCGCCAATACATTTAAGTCATAAATTTTTCGTGGGTCTATAACTAATATCAATCTGACCTTGTTCAATTGTAGCGCAGATAACGCATAAGTACGGTCTTCATAGTACACAGGTGGGGTGAAACAAGTGATAGAGCCATCCGGCTCTTTGACATAACCAATAATCCATTGCATCACATTTTCCCTTTTCTTGCATTTGCGTGGGAAATATGGTTTAAATTTGGAGTTGATCAATAGCGACAAGATACGTGTGAAAATTGGATCGTGATGAATGGAAGAAACAACTTTATCTTGTAATGTGATAATTGCATTTGTTATAAAGTCAAACTTTTGTTGTATCTTCATAAGCTGTTCTTTGAATAGTAGTTTTCGATCATCTGGAATAGTTAAACATGGGATGTATGCATTCCACAATTGTGTGAAAACTAGATCATTCCAGCGAATAACATTGAGGATATGTGGCATAAGACCTTTCAGTCCATTACGCCACTGAGGATCAAACTTTCCATTGACTCGTTTGGGTTTTGCTAAATTCATAAAAAGCATGTTCTTAACAGTTTCAAGAACAGTGTTAAGGACAAGACGGTGTGTGGGCTTGGTGGATAAAAGGGATGCAGAAAAGAATAGATTCTCTCCAATTGGAAGTAATGAAAATTCTCGCTTGCCTGAAAATATATAGTCGCAATTTTTGGAAGTACCAAACTGTTCGGGTACATAGAGGAAGGTAGTAAGAATACCAGCTTCATTAACTTGACGCATTTGTGAAGAATCTTCAGGATTATCAGAAGAACAATAATAGAACAAAACATCATTGGAAGAACCTTCTTCTTCAGACACTACAAAATCAAATACTATAAAGTTATAAAGAGAATAGTTTGGTGTGATCTCTTCCATTACAATGTCACTTTTAGTCTTTTGTCATCTTGGATTTGTGAGATATTTAATCGTTACCACATAATTAACCAGAAAAAACACATTTAAAAACGTACAGTTGGATTTTCATTCAACAAAATGTTATTATGAAAATGTATCTCGAAAGTTTACATATTTATTTTTGTATCTATTATTGATTGTTTTACAGATCTTATTTTTGTTTGTGCAGATATTTTATTGGCTCAAGCAAAAAATAATTTTTTATTATCTTTCAGGTAATTTGGTTTCAAAATGGATATTTTAAATTTTGTTTAATGTGTATAGATTTAAAACAAGCCTAAATCATTAACAGTCGTTATACCACAAATAGAAGGCTCGCATAAAGTGAAAACTGATAAACAACATTTCGCAACATATAATTTCCATGGATATTATTAACTTTTTTGGATATATAAAAATGAAAATGAAACTAAACGCAATTGTAATAATTCCTTCATCTCTACCTGTAATATTACATTCAACATTTCAAATTTATTAATCCATTTTTATTATTATAGACAAGTATATACCCATAACATGATTTTTAAGTGATGCATTATTATATGTAATTTTTTTAAGTTTAAATTCATCTGGTTTAATCCTATATTTTATATATAAATCATATGATTCCACCATCTTGATTTTAAAATTTTTTCTGATAAAACAAATTCGTTCTTGGTATTTATTGATTTTTCATTTTCATAATTATATCAACAAAAAATAGGTTTTCATAATTAATTTCTAAAAATAGGGAAGTCTATGTGTTTATAGGTACTCATTATTCTTTTATATAATGCATATTTAATATTTACGATGAAGAATCCAGATTCATAAATAAAAGTTGTCAAAAGTATTTTAGGGGTCAAATGGTTATATATTCAAATATTGAATTAATTTTTATGGTTTTTTTGAACTGAATTGATAGGATTATCGTTGTAACAATTTTTAAAAAGTGTCTCTTCAAATGAATTCGAAGGCCCAACTCAAAGAAGGAATTCTTCCAGACTGTCAAAATCCAGATTATCTACTCAAGGTTATTCTAACCGGAGATTCTGGCGTTGGGAAAACAAACATTCTATCTCAATTTGTTCGAAACCAATTTAATCCGGATTCTATGACAACAGTTGGTGTAGAGTTTGCAACAAAAACAGTTCATGTCAATGGGAAAACAGTAAAAGCCCAAATTTGGGATACTGCAGGTCAAGAAAGATATAGGGCCATCACATCAGCATATTACAAAGGAGCTAAAGGAGCAATTTTAATGTATGACATAACGTCACCTAACTCATTTACATCGCTAAATAAGTGGATAAAAGAAATAAGGGATAATACAGATTCAATCCCCATTTTACTTGTCGGTAACAAAATTGATCTCAAAGACCAAAGGTCGATTTCGGTCGAGGAAGGTAAAAACTTGGCTGAAAGGGAACAATTACTATTTATGGAAACTTCTGCTCTCGATGCAACAAATGTACAAGAAGCTTTTACACAACTTCTGTCGTTTATTCTTGATCAGTATGAAAAAGGTGAAATAAAAGCACCACAAGAAGATAATCCAAAAGTATCAAATGGCGCATCAATCCAATCAAGCAAAAATGGCTGTTGCTGTTAATAAATTTATCATTAATGTCCGTAATAATACAAAAAATATTATATTTCTGCTTGAAGAAAATAAAATAATAAAAATTTTCAGTTTTTCAATATATTTGAATAGTTAACGTAACCGATTTGTCATTGAATTTATTGAAAAATTAAATACAAACGATTATAACCGTATACAGTTATCCCTAAAAACAAATTTTCTTTTTCGCTTGTTTTCTTCCATTCCCTTAATATATTCCCTTTTAAATCAGCGGGAATTAAAAAATCCATATAATTGCTTATACGAAAATGCCTTCTCAAATCATGTTCACAATTTTTTTCCAAATTAATTTAGCAATAAGAAATTATCTTGTCTTTTTCTTATAAGTTGTTTGTGCAAACATAACTTTTATAACGATGAAATATCACAAATTTTTACATTTGTTTTGATTTAATATCTATAAGAAATAGAATTTAAAATTATTGACTTCTCAATGAAAGAAATTAATTAACTATCACTTGATATCAAAGGATTTCTATTTAGTTTCAAGGGTAAGTCATTATTTCTATTGGCGTTTTCCAATATTTTTTTAAATTTTTTTATGAAAATTTAACCAAAAAATTTGATTTTTCTATGAAAACCCATTTGATTACATCTTTTGGTTTTTTACCATATCATTTTTCTTTATGTCAACCGATTTAGTTGCTTTATACACAAGCTCCACGATCCAAGACGATCATCCCAAAGTTTTCCAATATTATCTTGATTACACAGGTATGCAATGTCTTCAAGTTGCCATGAAAAACTTAGGCATTGAATATGAACCTAACTATGGTCTTCTGCTTCGATCCACGGAAGTTAAATGGCTTGATTTAAGTCAAACGCTTCGTTCGCAAAATGTTAAAACAGGATTTATGATTATCGTATATCCAATGGAAGAACAAAAGACGCAACCAATTTTCATAAAGACAATTGATATTGAAACAACTCAAACCACAGTTTATCAAGAAGCAGTCGTTGATGGCGAAGATGATGATATTAATTATGAATACACTAATATTGATGAGAAAGTTACTGAATTTAATGAGATTAAATATGGAGGATTCCAATCACAAAAAGGAGAAAATGCAAAAATAGTTTCGATCTTTACTTCTGATGGATTTAATACAACACAACCAAAAGAATGTAAATATTATATTCATTCTTCTTATACTGAAGTATTAGAGACTGCATTAAAACATTTAGGATTAAATCGTAATGCTGAATATTGTGTTTTATTACAATATGGTTTAGATGTTAGAAAATGGTTTAAAGAAACTGGATTTCTTGAAGAATATAATCCATTTAATGGAATGTATTTATATGTTTTCCAGAAAATAAAACAAATTAATGTTCATTCGGAATATCAACAAATGAAAACAATTTCAATTGACATAACTAAAACTGTTTCTGATTTAGTTGAAGAAATTTCTAAAGATTTTAATATTAGAAATCATTATAGTTATAATTTATGTACTATTAAAGATCCAAAAAATCCAATTCCTTTAAATGGAGATTTATCTATTCCCCAACAAACTAAAGAAATAAATGATATAATGTTTTTAAGAAAATATTTTTTGTTTTCGAGAGAAGATTTAGAAACAATCGAAACAACCAAAATTGCATTTAAAGATGCAATGAAAGAATTTATTACAAATGATGTCGAACTATCTGAATCTGATGCAATTAAACTTCTTATTTATCGATATTATGCAGAAGAAACAAATCCAAACTTCCAAAATGTTCCTGATGATTTATCTAAATATCTTCCAAAGACATATAAAAATGGAAAAACTATAGGCCATAAATTAAAATCGTATGCAAAAAAGATACCAAAAGTTGATCAATTTAATGCATGTCGTAAATATATTAAAAAATTAAGAAAGATTAATGGATTTGCTTGTACAATGTTTAAGAATGTAATTGTTGAAGTTAAATATCAAAATAATAAAACTTCTGTTGAAATAGATTTAAAAGTTTCTCCTTTATCTGTTACTTTCATTAATAAAAAGAATGGAAATGTCGAAGAAAAAATATCAATTTCTAAAATTATTAGTATAAATTTATTAGAAACTACATTAGAAATTCAATTCGCTATATCAAAACCATTTGGGAAAACAGGAAAATATTTATTTTATTCACCAGAAACAAATAAAATCAAATTTTTGATTGAGAAATATAATACAATAAGTAAACAAATTCTAATTCATCGAGCAAAATTAAAATTACAAAATTCTCAACATACGATAAACAATAAAACAAAAGTAACTTTATTCACAACGACTAATCTTAAAGATGAAAAGCCATCAATGTTTGATTATGATTCAAGTTTTACTGGTAAAATATTTATTAAATATGCCGAAAAATATCTTTCACTTGAACATAGTAGTAATCATATAGCACTTGTTAAAATGTTAAAGAAAAAACATCAATGGATCTCAAATGAAACATTTTTATGTTTAATGGGAATACAAAATGGAATGACGGTATATATCATCGATAATTTTTATCCGATAAAAGTCATTTTTTCAAATCAAAGTTCGAAAACAATGGTATTTGATTTAACACAAAAAATCGAAGAAATAATTCCTTCTGTTTTTAAGAAACAAGGATTACCAATTGTTTCCGGATTTACATTATATTCATTAGAAGATGAAAATAACCCACGGCCACTTGATGTTAAACTTTCTATACCTGAACAATGTTCGGATTATTCGAAATTACTTTTTAAGCGTCGTTTCTTTGTACTTTCATCACAAGTACTTCAATCAATTCAAACAGCTTATTCAACTGTTTGTGATTGTAAAGATAATGTTCTTGATCCAAATTCGGATGTAAGACTTTCTGAAGATGAAGCGATTGAATTAGCGATTTATTATTTATATTCTTCTGCAATGAATCCACAAGATGTAAAATCCGCTAAACAACATGATTATAATGGGTTAATACCTTCTTATATTAATATAGATAAGAAATTTGATGTAAAATTTAAAAAAGTTTTAGAAGAATTTAAACCACTTGAAAGAATTGATGCATCTAAATTTTATATTGGTAAAGTTCGACAAATTAAAGGGTTTGGTGTTGAAAAATTTGTTGTTATTTATCGAGAAGTAACATTTGGTGTTACAGAGAAAACTATTAAAGATACAACATTAGCAATTGGACCATTAAATATTAGTGTTTTCTTACCAAATACAAATGAACCAATATATTCGATTTCATATCGATTAATTATTAATTATCAATCGATGGGTCATAAATTATTAATCAAATTTTCGAATCCACAAACTAATAAAATACATTCAATCGAATTTAAAATACGTGATATTGATATCGTATTAATGTTACTTAGTCAATATATATCTATCATTCATAGTTTATTATTTGAAAATCGTGAAAAACAAAGAAAAGAATTAGAAGAAACTACACAACGTTTAAGAGGAGGATTTGTTGATGAAACAGGTAAAACTTATCAACCAATGAATGATTTTTTGATTTCTTCATCACTTTATAAACGAGATAATTTATCGAAGTTATGGATCGAATTAAATAAAACTGGAAAAGAAGTTATTGATATTGTTGTTCCTATATTAAAGATTGATACTAAAATTGATTATTCTGTTTTATTATGGATTCATCGTGAGAAATATCAATGGGTTGGATCAAATGAAACATTATTATCTAAATCACCATATCGTAACACAACAATGTTTTTAATAGAATCAAATCCAAAAATTAAAATTTTATTATCTTCTGGTGTATCGAAAGTTATTATTATACCAATTGAAAAGAAAATCGAAGAAATTATACCAATGATCGGACAAAAATTAGGAATTAAATCATTTGTTGGTTATTCTTTGTTTAAACCTGTTGAAGGATCAGAACCAATTCCATTAGATCCACAACTTTCTATTCCAGAACAAATTAATTCATATGAAACACTTGAATTTAAACGAAGGTTTTTCTTAATATCTAAATCAGAATTAGAAAATCCAAATACACTTTATCAAACGTTTTGTGATGTTAAAGAATTAATTCAAAGTGGGAAAAATGAAATTTCATCCAAAAAAGCGATTGAATTAAGTTATTTATCATTATTAGCTGACTTTGGTGAAAAGTTTACTATTCAAGCGTTTCCTAAAGAAAAGGAATATATTGAAAATTATATACCAAAATGTGTTAAAGTTAATTATGCTAAAGCTAAAACAATTATTTCATCTATGCTTAAAAGAAATCCTTTTGTTAATAAACAAGAAACTATGCGAAATTATATACAAATTGCACGTACAATTCCATCATTTGCATGTGAAGAATTTAATGTTATTTTAATTGATGATAAAAAAGGACATCAATTAAAAACAAATACATTTTTATATATAAGTCCTTATCGAATCTTCTTAATGGATGAAAGTAAAAAGAAAGAAATCATTGATATTTCATATCAAAAGATATTAAATGTCAAGAATTTGTTGAATCAAGTTTGTATTAAATATTGTAGTGATGATAATCAAGCATTATATTGTGAAATTGAATCAAATTCGTCTGATAAAATTAGTTCTTTAATTAATGCTCAATTAAATATTCATAAACATTTATTACTTGAGAAATTAGAAGATAAAAATAATAAAAGTACATCATTTAATATTGAACTTATAACTTTATATGGTTTAGGACCAAGTACTTCACAACAATTTACTTATGACTTAAGAATTACTGGTGAAGAATTCATTAAACAAGC
The DNA here is from genome assembly GCF_020186115.1 of Histomonas meleagridis. Lineage (NCBI taxonomy): Eukaryota > Parabasalia > Tritrichomonadida > Dientamoebidae > Histomonas > Histomonas meleagridis. Next base: position 1,241,313 of record NW_027150923.1, read on the forward strand.
TTGTAAAAACTTAGGCATTGATCCTGATTGTCAATATTCAGCTATTCTTGTGATTACTAATGATGAATATAAATGGATTAAAAAAGATGTAATTCTTGGTACACTTAATCCTGTGACAGGATCAATTGTTCATATTTATCCAACTTATTCACAAATTCAAATTTGTGCAAATAAATTCCAACGTAAAATGTATATTAACATTGAAAAAACTATTCAACAATTAATTGAAGAAATAGCTTTTAAAATGTATATTGATCTCCCACTTGGTTATACTTTATATTATAAAAATGATAAAAGTTTAATTCCTCTTGATTTATTATCAACTATTCCTGAACAAGTACTTAATTTCGAGAAATTATATTTCAAACGAAGAGCATTTCTTTTTACTAAAGATGATATTAATAGTTCACAAATGGTAACTCGAATTTTCCAGGATGTACTTGAAAATATTCTTTCTGGAATTCCCGAAATAAATAATGATAATCAAATCTTAGAATTAGCTGCTTATGCACTACTAGCAAAAGGTGAAACTAAAAACATTACGAATTTAAATGGAATTATTCCAAATACAATAAAAGTTAAACCAAAACTTCTTCAAGCTATAATTACTAATGTAAAAAATTCCAAACTTAAAAAAGAACTTGCAGCTTCGAAATTTATATATTCGGCAAGAAATTTGGAACATTGGGGATGTGAATTATTTGAAGGGAAATTAATTGAAGAATCAGAAGAACCACAAAACATTAAAATTCATAATGTTTGCGTATCAATTGGACCTTTTGGTATTCATGTTTATGATAAACATTCGAAAGTTGATTTTGTTAAAATTGATTATCGAAATATTGTCGACTTTAATACTATTAAAGGAAATTTGTTTTTACGTGTATCAGAAGAAGATGAAGGAATCATTCATGAGTTTATGATAAAGACAAAGTTTTATAATGAAATTGATAAACTATTAAATAGTTATAAAAAAATATTTATTCCAGGACTAGAAAACAGAGAGAAAATACAAAAATTAAAGAAAAGTACTGATATTATTGAAATTAATGATAAAATTAAGAAATCGAAAATTCCAATTTATATATCACGTCAACTTAATCATCCAAATCCAATATTAATTGATGTTGGTAAAACACTTACATCTGATGAAATTACAAAAATTATTTTGTTTAAATTAACAAAAGAAAAAGAAAATATTTATCATGTTTTATCTTATGATAATATCGGCGATTATAAATGGATTAAAGATAAAGAAATATTACAAGATATAGAACCAAAAGAAAATTCACATATTTGTATTATCGAAAATTTACCACTTGTACAAATAATAACATCTCATGGAGAAGGTAAAGAATTAAAACTTGAAATAGATAATACTATTGAATCACATTGTAAGAATCTTGTTAATTTATTCGAACTTGGTTCTTATTTTGGGTATACACTTTATGAAATTAATAAAAATGATATTCGACCACTTGATTTTAAACTGAATATTCCGACTGCTACTCCGAATTATAGGGAAGTTATGTTGAAAAGAAGATTTTTCTTCTTTAAAAAATCATTTGAAAATGATAAACGTTCACTTCATTCATTATATAAAGATGTAAAACAATTAGTTTTATCTGGGACATATGAAATTAATGAAGACTTTGCATTTAAGTTTGCAATTCTTAGTCTTTATTCAGAAGAATTAAATTTTTTACATAAAATTTCAAGAATAAATGAAATTGAGTTAAAGAAACTTTTGCCTAAAAATTATAAATTAGGATCAAATTCATTAAAACGTTTTGAAATAATGTCATCATCAATAAATCAAATCGAACCTGATATAGCAAAAGTTCGATATATAGTATTAGCTAATGAAATCCCTGGATTTGCATCTGAGAAATATATTTGTTTTATAACTGATATGTTAAATCAGAATAAAAGAAAAAATCGTTTTGTAAATGTTTATTTGTCTATAACTAATTTAATAATTAAAGATTATTCAACTAATGTTGAAATAAATGTAATTGATTGGTATAAAGTTAATACATATGAAAAAGTAAAAGATGGAATTGAAATCACTTTTAATGATGAATCTAATGAATATCGTCATATTAAACTTCATAATGAAGATCATTGTGATGAAATATTTTCATATATAAATGATTTATTTGAGTTATTAAGGAATAAAGATATCATTGATTATAATACGAATAAAGATATTTCTTGTGATTTAATTGATATTGATCAACAATTTGTATATATTGATAATGATGATTTTAATATTGATGATATTAATGATAGACGTATAGATATTGATCTTGAGAATATTGTTTTCCCTAATTTATCAACTAATGATAATGATATAGATAATTTTATACAAGATATTGATGATCAAGAAATTACAATGGATCAAAATAGATCTATAAATATAATGAATGGAATGGTTGATAATTTAAGTAAATTAAAAGATAGTTTACTCATTATAAGTCCAGATGAACTTAATCAAAATTTAGATTTTATAAATGATCAATTTAAATATTTGAATTATGATCAAGATATAGGAAAAGATTTTTCAGTAAAACTTAATAATGTTCGAAAAATAGGTCAAACAATTTCCAATTCTAATATGGAAATCGAAGCTTTTGAAGAAAAATTAAAAGCAAATATTAATGAATTAACTACAACAATCAAATTAACCAAATCAAACATTGAAAATAATTTAAGAACTGACTTAACTAATGAAAAATTAAATGTTAATTGTTCTGAAGAAGATTCTATTCTATCGAAAGCAATTATTAAAATCAGTAATTATATGGAAAATCTTAATAATGAAATTCAATCAGAATTTATTAATTTCTCAAAACATGCTGAAAATCCATCAAAGAATCTTCAATATTTACAAGATTCAGTTCCATTATTATTAAATCTTGCTTCTAATTTAAGAACTTCAAATGGAGATCCATTATCTATTCGTAAAAATATTGCTCATCAATTAAATGATATTTTACAATCAAATAAATATATAACTTCTGTTACTAAATCAAAAGAAATTCTTCCATCAATTAATAATATTGTTGAAAAGGTTGATGAAGCTATTAATTTAGTTTTATCTTCAAATGCACTTCGAAATTGTAAACAAAATTCAAGTCAAATAATTCATCAAATTTATAATGGCGATATTAAATCATTAAAAGCAATAACTTCTTCATTAGATGAATTAAGTCAACAAACAACTAAAATTATAAATCAAAAAAGTATTTCTTCTAATAAAGAATTAAAGAATAAAATTTATTCTGAAACAAAACAAATTCAATCAAAATTAAATGTACTTAAAAATACATCAGAAAAAATGATTTATAATCCATCAAATGAATTTTATCATTCACAAGCAATAGATACATTAAAAACAATTCAAAAGAGTTATGAACAAATTATTACATTAACTTCTTCTTCATCTGATCAAGAAATTAAGAATTTTGTTAAGAAAACAAAATCTTTACTTCCAAATATTGAAAAATCTGTAAGATCTTTAACAACTATTAATATAACACCAAATAATATGCATCATATAGTCGATGATGTTAATATTATATTAAAACTTTATGATTCACTTCCATCGGAATTAATTGTTAAACTTTCAGATCCACAAAGAAAGAAATTCTCTAATTTAGTATCTAATATTAAAGATGATATAAAGAATCTTGATTCAACTTTACCTGAATTTGAAAAACATCCAACAAGTGGTGGATATATACTTCAAAGTCAAAAAATGACTTTAGGAATTAATGATAAAATTGATGAAATTAAAGATTTTGTTGATACATTTACTAATTTAACAAATGATCCTACATATAAAATGTATTATGAACGATTAACAGCTGATATTCAAGCAACAATAACAGAACCTGAATTAAATGAAGATATTAAAACTCTTCCACATATTATGGATTTCCATCAAATTCAATGTAATACAGGGAAAATGTTAAATCTTTTATCAATCGCATCTGAAAATCCAATTATTAAAAATGATATTGATTTAATACAAAAAATTCAAACATTATCGAAATCATTAGTAAATAATTATAATAAACAAGTTAAAATTAGAAATGAACTTCATAAAGAACCATTTAATGATGAAGTAATTGATAATGCTGAAGATATTGTAAATGAAATGAAACAAATGATCGAAAGAATCGAAACAATGCAAAAAGTTTCTGATTTAGTTCCAACAATTCAATTCGATCAAGTAATAAATCAACTTACAGAATCAGCTAAAACTTCAGTTGATTCATTTATAAAAGTAAAGAATGATTCATTTAGACCATTACCTACAACAGAAAATGTTAAAGTTTCTATTACAAAGATTTCAAATATTAAATCAAATTTGGAAAATGTATTAAAATCACAAGAAATAACAAATAATAAAGAGTTATCAGAAGAGATTAAAAATGTCATTAATTATTGTGATAAATCAACAAAGAAATTAGAAACAATGAAAGCTAAACCTGACAATAAATTCTTCAAAAGATTAAATAAAATTAATAAAAAAGTTAAAATAATTGAACCAAATTTATTATGTGTTAAAGAATATAAAGATAATATTAAAACATCAATTAATTATTTAGATGAATCATTAAGAACAAAGCCTTCAAATATTAATGAATGTAAGAAATATGTTTCATCTTTAACTAAATCAGTTGATATTGTATCGAATAAATTAAAAGAATATCAAAAAATTATAAATAATGAAATAGCTAAAAAAGAAATTGATGGATTAATACTTGAAATTGGTGCAATTCAATCACAAATCGAAATCAATCAAAAGAATCCGAAATATGATTCAAATATTGCAAATGAAGATAAGAAATCCATTTTAAGATTAGTCGAAATATGTTCCGAACTTCCATTAGAAATTCGGTCTTCACTTGATATTAAACAAAGAACTGATTTTGGTAAATTATATGGAAAGTTTGCTACCGATTCAATAGATGCAGTTCGATGTATTAGACAACTTCCAATACAAAAAACACAAATTCCGAAAATTGAGAAATTCGAAAAAGTTGAATCATATGATGAAATTGATGAATCAGCAACAAAAATTTCGAAACAAATTAAAGCTATTTCCAATTTTTATTCAGAATTAATTAGTTCTGATTTACTTAAAAATCAACCAAATGCATTAACACTTACTAAAGATATATCAAAACAAATATCTACGTCAAAAATTACTGAAAAAGATCCATTAAAACTTAAAGAAGATATTTGTCTAATAAAAGAAAAGATTCCACATTTAGTTTTACTATCAGAAATAATATCTTCTGTTACACAAGATTCACAAATTATTGGAAACACAAGAGAAATGTGTGAAAATGTAAATACTATTTTACATTCACTTGAAAATTCTCATATAACTCAAAATAATCTTAAAGAATTTATAAATGATTCTGTTCCAGTTATAACTAAATATTTAAAGAAAGTTAATGAATCAACTAAATTAAAAGAAATTAAATCACAAAAAGATATACTTCCACAATTATTATCAATTCAAAGTATATTAACTAAAGCTTCAACTGAAATAACTAAAGCTAAACCTCGAAAAGCACAATCAATTTGTGATGAAATTTATAGAAATTTAACTCCATTAATTTCTACTCTTGGTGAAACACCAGAATTTGATAATTTGCTTTTAGATACAAAAGAAATTCAATCTGTTTTAGGGAATTATACATCACTTCCACATGTTCAAACTAAATTTACTGATGAAATTCGACCTAAGCCAATAGTTTCTGATAAATCAATCAAAGAATTATCTGAAAAAGCATTTGTTTTATTAGGCTCTAAATCAAATGAACTAAATATTGATTTATTTAATAATATTAATGATACATTAAATATTATTGAAGATCATCGAGAAAATGTTCTTCCTTATATTGGTGAAGCTGCTACAATTATATCGACATCATTTAAACAAGATAATATAATACAATTTTCAAATGCACTTCGTACAATAATTTCAAGTTCATCATCTGATAATTGTCCTGAATTATATGAACAACTTATAATGAAAACATCTATACGTACTGCAAATCAACTACAAAATCTATCTAAATCTTTAACATTTTTAACTAAGCAAATTAAAAATTATCAAATTACTGATGAAGTTAAATATTATTTGGCACAAATCGAATCAAATATTAAATCAACAGATATATCTGTTATATTACAAAGTAAATCAATTTCTTCAGCTTTGTTTAATTATCAAATAATGCATAATATTGAAGATGAATTACAAATTTTATTAAAAAATATTTTGGAAATTGATCAAATTAAATCAATTGTTTTACCTTTACAAGTTTGCTGTAAAGAGTTTTGTAATTGGATGTATCAATTAGATATGGCATTATCAGAACATTTTAAATATCATATAAGTGAAATCTCAATTCTTTTAGAAGATAAAACAAAAAGTAAAAATTTGAATAAATTTTTATCTGAAATTGTATCAAATCTTAAAGATAAAAATAGAGGAATTAATTTTGATAAAGAAAAATTATGTAAATTAATTAACTTATATAATTCATTTAAAAAAGATATTTTACCAAATATAAAATTTGACCTAATTGATGAAAACTTAATTCAAAAACATGTTGACGCAATTGATAATATGAATCATGTGCTTAACTTTTGGAATTCTTCAATAGATAAAGAAACAACATCAATACAGAATGTACGTTCTAATGTAATTGCTTCAATGTATAAATCAAATAATACAATCGAACAAATTAAAAATTCAATTAATTCGGCTTCTACAATTGAAATTCAACATCAAGTTGAAAATGTTAAAAATTTAATATCAAATACATTATATAATTTAACTAATATGAAAAATTCAGGAATTAATATTAAGGATTCATACAATGAAGCATTAAATATTAAAAAGATTAGTGATGAATTATCTAATAATGATATAATTAATGATAAAAAGAAATTAATTTCTAAAATTGAAACGATAAGTCAAAATATAATTAAATGTCAAAAACATTTTGAAAAGTCTCTTTCTATTGATTATAAAACTATAAATGATACACAAATTAAATCAATTCCTAAATTAATAAATAAAATCGAAAATAATGAATTAAATGAAGGAGTTAATAATGCAGTAAAAGAACTTGAAACAATATTTTCTAATTATGATAAACTTAGTACAACTACTGCTAATTTATCACCAAGTCAATATTATAATAAAACAATTAATATTAAATTACAAAATGGAAAAGCTTTAGATATACCAATTCATTCAACGAAATATAATAATGATTTAATATTATCAACAGAAGAAATCAAAAAATTAAATCCTAAAGAATTATCTGAATCTTATCAACAAAAATCAAATATAAATCAAAATGAAATATTAAGTCAAATGAAAAGAACAATTCTTTCTCAACAAATTTCAAATATTCAACAACAACAATTTAATAGATTCCCTGATATTGAAAAGAAAATCAAATCATTAAATTCGAATATACTTCCATCAATAAAAACAACACCAAATCAAATCGAATTTGCACTTCAATCAATTCAACAACAATTTGAATCAATAAATTCTCCAAATGAACTTAATAAAATTCAATCTAGACTTACACCAAAACAAATTCTTTGTCAACAATTAATATTAACAGAAGGACTTAAGCAAATAAATTCGATATCTTCGACTCAAAATAATAATAATAATCAAATTTATGAACAAATCATTGATGGATTAAAAGATGATAATATTGAAATTAAATGTTCTCGAAGTGAATTATCTAATGCATATTTAAGAGGCAATTCACAAATATCATTAATTAATCAATTAATTACAATTCAACAACAACTTCCTATAAATGTACCTGAAATATTTAAATTTGCTCAATCACATGAAGGAATTGAATTATTAAATTCAACAATTAATCCTTATCAACTTATAGAACAACAACAAAATATTAAAACACAAATTTCATTAATTAATTCACCAGAAAAGTTAAATGCATATCAAAAATCGTTAAATCCAGAACAAATTATTATTCAACATAGAGTTATGCAACATGCACTTGATTTATTATCGAATGATTATGGTTTAACAATCATTAAAAATGATAAAATTGGTTTAACAACAAATTCAATACTTACGAATGTTTTAAATGAACAACAAAAAATTGTTAAAGATAATCCAAATGTATTAAAATATAATGATTTAATTAATCAAGAAAGTATATTAAAAGCACATGACTTTTCATATAATTTAGTAAATAGATTAAATTGTCTTGATAATATATTAAAATTACTTGATTTACAAATAAGAACGAATAAAAATTCAAATGAAGTTATACAAAAAATTAAAGATACAACTGCTGATAAATCAATTATTTCAAAGAATTCTAAAGTAATTTTAGAAGAACTTCAAAATCCAAATAATTTAAATGATATTTGTAAGAATTTATCAACTTCTAATTTAATTGATCAACAAAAATCTTTAATTAAAATTGGTGCCGTATTAATAAATAATGATTTATATAAAAAATATAATTTACAACGATTAAATACTAATGCAGAAATACAACAAATGTTTAATGAATTACAAGAAAAGCAAGCAACAATTTTGAAAGGCACTGATTCACTTGATGGAATTAAACCATTAATTGATTCAAAAGCATATGAAACATATGAAAAATTAACTTCAACAATATCAAATTCTTCGAATATTGAACAAACCAAAAATTTAATATATGAATTAGATTGTATAAATCAAGATTTAAAGAAAGAAATTATGTCGGGTAAAAATAAATTTACTCCTGAACAACTTAAAACTACTAAATCGTTTGTTGAATATATTAATGAGAAAAGTTTAACTGAACCTAAATCAGTAACTGAAATATTAAAATCACTTCCAAAAGATGAACAACTTAGAACTTATTATTATTTAGTTGGTGTTAATAATAAACTTGAAAAAACTGATCTGAAAAGTTCACAAGATTTATTAAGTCAATCACATGTATTAGATATGGGTTTAATGGTTCAACGTCAAAGAGGAAGTTCAATTGTAACAATTTCATCAAATGATTTAATTAATAAAGAAGAAACTAATCAAAAAATTGAAGAAGTTAATAAAACAACTTTATTAAATGGCATCCAAAAAAATATTGTTCAATTAATGTCAAAACGAAGTGAATATTGTCCAGAATTAACAACAAAAAGAGAATTTAATGAATCATTACGGAAAATTAGTAGTAAAAAACTAAAGAAACTTTCTAATAATTTAATTGAACAAATTTCTACATATGATAAAAATACGAAAGAATTTAATAATATAATTAATAAATTAAAACCTGATGAAATCCAAATTCAACAATTTATGCTTCAACAAATCTTTGATAACAAAAATAATTCTTTAGACAAAATTAAAATTGATGATCAAACAAATCTTCAATCATTAATTAAAGATACTACAATTTCATTGATTAAAGAACAGAAAAATGATATTAAACATGAAATGTTTACAAATGTTAAATTAATGGATAAATCACAACTTCGAATTAACGAAAAACTTATTGATGAACAATATTCTTCATCTTGTACTATTTCTAAACTTGAAAAGTTAAAATCGAATATTCTTAATGAAGTCAAAGATTTAAATACTTTTATTCATAGTCCAAAATATGAAGAAATAATTTCTAATCCATTTACACAAGAAGAAGTTATTGAATTCCAAGATTTAATTTCAACATTATTATCAACTAATGTATCTAATGAAGATATAGTTTCAACATTTGATTCATATCCTATTGAATCTATTTCACGATTTCTTATAACACTTTCGAATCTTTCCGATGTGATTTCACATTCACAAGTTGATATATGTAAAGCTAATAAAGAAAATGATTATAAAAAGTTGAAATCATTTTTCGATACACCATTAAATTATGATAAATTAATCATAAATGAAATTCCTCAAATTCCAATTCCATCTGAAAAAGAAATTGCTTCAATTACATCTAATTCATATAAAACATTAATTCGAATAAGTCCTTTAGTTTCAACTATACCTATTGAAGAAGTTAAAGAAATTTTAACAATCGAAAATACTAAAGCATTAAATACAGTAAATGAAATATTTTCATCTAATTCTACAAGTTATACGAATTTAATTAGTTCTCTTGTTGAAACTGCACCACAACTTGCAGCTTCATATACACGTGTTTATTCATCATTAGATCCAAAAGCTAAAGAATTAATTGGAACTGATGGAATTGAAATCCTTAAACATGTAAATAATTTACAAAAAATTTCATGTGAAAAACCATCAAATGAAACAATTGGAAACTTTAAACATACATTAACTAAATTATTAAAAACATTTACATTCATTGATGCTATTATAACATCTAAAGAAGATGTTAAAAAAGATGAACAAAATACACTTCAAATCATTGAAAACATTTATCGAGCAATTCCAGAAAATGATACAAATACATTATATAAAGAACTTATTAAACTTGAAGCACAATCAATTCAATTAGAAAAACTTGGTAAAGGTACAAAATATCTAAAAACACTTGAGCCACAAATACAAAAGATTAGTACATTAGTTGAAACTAAAAAAGAAAATAGTAATGAATATAAAACATCACTTGATGACTTAATGAAATCAATAGTTACAATATTCGAAAAAGAAACTCAAAATCCTTTTGAAACTATAACCAAACTTACGAAACCTAAAGATATTCAACAAGTTATAACTAAATCACAATCAGAAATTAAAGAATCAATTTCGACATTAATTGAATCAACACAAAATGGAACTAAAGAAACAACTAAAGAATCAGTAAATAACATAATTGAAAATACATTAACAAGTGTATCAACTTTTATGCATGGATTAAATACAACAAAATGTAATAATAGTTCCTTATATAAGAATTGTATAAAAACAATTCAATCTTCAATGTCTTCTTTACGTTCTGTTTGTGATATTCCTAAAACTTCATTCATTTCTTCAACAAATATTCGTCGATCGACTCGATCACTTGGAAGGATATTAAATTCGATGAATGATATGATTGAAGATACAGAATTAATTGAACATAAAACAATTGAAAGTAATAATAAATTTGAAAATATTAAATTTGATTTTATACAAAATTTAGCTTCATTATTAGAAATTTCTTCGACAACTATTAATGCACGAATCTCATCAAAAATACCCGAAACTTTTAATACACATTTTAATCAACAAAATATTAAAATTGATCAAACAATCGAAAAACTTACAACGAAATTTGATTCATTAATTAAACTTAATACTAATACTAAAATTGATGAAGAAACGAATAAAAACTTTATGTTATTAAAAGAACAATTTAATCATTTCATTGATGACATAAATAATACGAATTTATATCAAAAAGATTCGAAAATCGAATTTACAAATCATTTTATTACATTAAGTAATTCGATTAATGAACTTATGCTAAAAGTCGATAAAATGACTGATACAACGCCAACTATTCCTGACTTAATAAATGCTGGGAAATTACCAAAACATTTTGTTATGCCTTCATTACCAAATATTTCGGGGTTAAATATTACTGAAGAAAATCAAAAATTAAATTTAACGATTAAAGAATATTTAAAAACTTCCGATGAATTTTTTGTTAAAGTTAATCAAGTTAAAAATGAGAAAATTGTTGAAATAATAAAAGATTTATATAATAAACTTGAAAATGTTATTAAACAAATATTAATTATCTCAGCAATGTCAATGAGTTTAGAATTACAAAGTAATTTAACAAGTCATTGTAATCAAATTACATTTAATTTCGATTTATTATTAAAAGAACTTAAATCGAAATTTATGATTTCTGGTGATTGGGAAGGTAATTCAATTAAGTATAAAGAAAAAATTAAAATTTCGTTTGATGAAATTCTGATGTTATCTAAAAGATCAGTACAAATTGTCGAATCAGAAAATCGTTTACAAAGTGCAAAAAGCGCAAAGTTCCAAAATATTATAAATGTTTTAAATGATAATAAAAAGATAATCGAAACTTTTGAAAATAAACTTCAGAATAATGAAGTTAATATGAATCATGAATATGCTAAAAGAATGCTTCAAGTATGTAATGCGTTATGTGTAGCTATGAATACAACAATACTTAGTGCTAAATCAAATAATTATGATGAAAATAAATTAAAATTAACATTCGAATTTGTAAATAAAGTTATAAAACAATTCGATTTAATTCAAAAAGATGTTGAAGATATTATTAATGATAAAGTAAAAGAAGTTGAAATTAAAGTTATTGAACGAATGAATGAAATATCAAATTTAAGAGAAGAAATGAAAGTGAATCAAGAAATTGATGAAGCAATTATAAAAATATGTAAAGGTGCAAATTCTATTGCATCAGCAGCAGAAATAGCATTAAATACGAAAAAACAACAAAGAAAACAACAAGAAATAATAAAGAAAATCGGAGATAAGAAAATCAAAATAGAAGTTCGCGCTTCAAAAGAATCTATGTTAAAGAGATTGGAATTGGAATCCAAAGTTATAAAGGCAAGAATTGTCTTAGAAAAGCTTGAAAAATTACTGAATGAAATTAATTAAATAAATAAAACAAAATAATATTTGAAATTTTATTAAAGTCACTTCTGTGCGTGATAACAAAGAAGTTTATTTATCTAATGTTTATTAGCAAATGATGCATTTATCTTTTTTAATATCTTTAGCATTAACATCAATTCCTTTTTGTTCAAGAAGTAATTTAACGATTTCTTTATGATCATAATAAGATGAAATCATAAGTGCTGTATTAAGTATTTCAAATGATTTCCAAATATTATTTAGAAATTTTAAATTATTAAAATAAATATTAAATAAAACAAATAAATATCTTTAGCATTAATATTAATTCCTTCTTGTTCAAGAAGTAATTTAACGATTTCTGTATGACCATTCCAGGATGCATAAATGAGTGCTGAATATAATATTTTAAATTATTTCCAAATATTATTTTGAAATATAAAATTATTAAAATAAATTTTAAATAAAACAAATAAATATCTTGAGCATTAATATCAATTCCTTCTTGTTCAAGAAGTAATTTAACTATTTCTAATTTACCAATTTCAGATGCGAAAATAAGTGCTGTATTAAATAATTTAAATAATTTCCAAATATTATTTAGAAATTTTAAATTATTAAAATAAATATTAAATAAAGCAAATAAATATCTTTAGCATTAATATCAATTCCTTTTTGTTCAAGAAGTAATTTAACTATTTCTAATTTACCATATATTAATGCAAACATAAGTGCTGTATTAAATAATTTAAATAATTTCCAAATATTATTTTGAAATATAAAATTATTAAAATAAATTACATCTTTAGCATTAATATCAATTCCTTTTTGCTTAAGAAGTAATTTAACTACTTCTAATTTACCATTTTCTGATGCTAACATAAGTGCTGTTCGAAATAATTTAAATAATTTCCAAATATTATTTTGTAATATCAAATTATTAAAATAAATTTTAAATATAACAAATAAATATCTTTAGCATTAACATCGATTCCTTTTTGTTCAAGAAGAAATTTAAAGATTTCTGTACGACCATATATTAATGCTAACATAAATGCTGTTCGAAATAATTTAAATAATTTCCAAATATTATTTTGAAATATAAAATTATTAAAATAAATATTAAATAAAACAAATGAATATCTTTATCATTAATATCAATTCCTTTTTGTTCAAGAAGTAATTTAGCGATTTCTAATTTACCATTTTCTGATGCTAACATAAATGCTGTTTCAAATATTTCAAATAATTTCCAAATATTATTTTGAAATATAAAATTATTAAAATAAATAGTAAAACAACCGAATACATATTTTTAGCATTAATATCAATTCCTTTTTGTTCAAGAAGAAATTTAACTATTTCTGGATGACCATTTTTAGATGCTAACATAAATACTGTTCGAAATATTTCAAATAATTTCCAAATATTATTTTGAAATATAAAATTATTAAAATAAATAGTAAAACAACCGAATACATATTTTTAGCATTAATATCAATTCCTTTTTGCTTAAGAAGTAATTTAACTATTTCTAATTTACCATTTTCTGATGCTAACATAAATGCTGTTCGAAATAATTTAAATAATTTCCAAATATTATTTTGAAATACAGAATTATTAAAATAAATTTTAAATAAAACAAATAAATATCTTTAAAATTAATATCAATTCCTTTTTGTTCAAGAAGAAATTTAACTATTTCTAATTTACCATTTTCTGATGCTAACATAAATGCTGTTCGAAATAATTTAAATAATTTCCAAATATTATTTTGAAATATCAAATTATTAAAATAAATATTAAATAAAACGAATACATATTTTTAGCATTAATATCAATTCCTTTTTGCTTAAGAAGAAATTTAACTATTTCTAATTTACCATTTTCCGATGCTAACATAAATGCTGTTCGAAATAATTTAAATAATTTCCAAATATTATTTTGAAATATAAAAATATTAAAATAAATTTTAAATATAACAAATAAATAGTTTTAGCATTAATATCAATTCCTTTTTGTTCAAGAAGTAATTTAACTACTTCTAATTTACCATTTTCTGATGCTAACATAAATGCTGTTCTAAATAATTTAAATAATTTCCAAATATTATTTTGAAATAAAAAATTATTAATATAAATATCAAATAAAACAAATGAATATCTTTAGCATTGATATCAATTCCTTCTTGTCCAAGAAGAAATTTAACGATTTCTAATTTACCATTTTCTGATGCTAACATAAATGCTGTTCTAAATAATTTAAATAATTTCCAAATATTATTTTGAAATATAAAATTATTAAAATAAATTTTAAATAAAACGAATACATATTTTTAGCATTAATATCAATTCCTTTTTGCTTAAGAAGAAATTTAACGATTTCTAATTTACCATTTTTAGATGCTAACATAAATGCTGTTTCAAATATTTCAAATAATTTCCAAATATAATTTACAAACATCAAATTATCAAAAAAAATTTTAAATAAAACAAATAAATATTTTTAGCATTGACATCAATTCCTTTTTGTTCAAGAAGTAATTGAACTATTTGTGGATGACCATTTTCTGATGCTAACATAAGTGCTGTATTAAATATTTTAAAATATTTCCAAATATTATTTTGAAATATAAAATTTTTTATAAAAATTTTAAATAAAACAAATAAATATCTTTAGCATTAATATCAATTCCTTTTTGTTCAAGAAGTAATTTAACTATTTCCTTGTGACCATTTTCTGATGCTAACATAAATGTTGTTCGAAATAATTTAAATAATTTCCAAATATTATTTTGAAATATCAAATTATTAAAATAAATATTAAATAAAACAAATAAATATTTTTAGCATTAATATCAATTCCTTTTTGCTTAAGAAGAAATTTAACTATTTCTGTATGACCATTTTGAGATGCACATATAAGTGCTGTTTCAAATAATTTAAATAATTTCCAAATATTATTTTGAAATATAAAATTATTAAAATAAATTTTAAATAAAACGAATACATATTTTTAGCATTAATATCAATTCCTTTTTGTCCAAGAAGAAATTTAACGATTTCTAATTTACCATTTTTAGATGCTAACATAAATGCTGTTTCAAATATTTCAAATAATTTCCAAATATAATTTACAAACATCAAATTATCAAAAAAAATTTTAAATAAAACAAATAAATATTTTTAGCATTGACATCAATTCCTTTTTGTTCAAGAAGTAATTGAACTATTTGTGGATGACCATTTTCTGATGCTAACATAAGTGCTGTATTAAATATTTTAAAATATTTCCAAATATTATTTTGAAATATAAAATTTTTTATAAAAATTTTAAATAAAACAAATAAATATCTTTAGCATTAATATCAATTCCTTCTTGTTCAAGAAGTAATTTAACTATTTCTGTATGACCATTTGAAGATGCATGCAAAAGGACTTTTGACAACGATTCTGTTTTTTTAAAAATTTGATATAAACTTCAAATCAAATGATGAAACTTCTTTATTTATCTCAATTCCTTCACTTTCGATGTATGAAAAAATTTTGTTTTTGTTTCTCATTTTCATTTCTTTAAAGTTATATATTTCCCTTTTAACTTTATCAATAAATTTATTGCGAAGTGCTTCGTATTTGTCATTGTAACTTTTTTCGAATGTTTCGAATAAAATTACATTTTTTTGTTTTTCTTTATCCCACATATCTTCAATCATTTCATCATTGATTTGATTTTTAATAATTTGATTTTTGATTGGTTCAAAATAATTTTTAATACTTTGTTCTGATAAAACATTTGCTTCGAGTTCTTCAAGCTTTCCTTCAATCCAAACTTTAACTTCGTTTTGTATATTTGTTACAAATTCTTCAATAGCATTTGGTATTAACTTTTTATATATTTCATTTTGTTGAATACATTTATTGATTCCTTCGCGTGCAAATGATTTATCATTAATAAATTTTATACATTTATTATAATCTAATTTCAAATCATTTATATATTCCGTAATCATTTGTCTTGAATTTTCTTCAAAATTTGTTTTAAATGATGAATTAATTTGCTCAATTTGCTGATTTGAATCATTTAAATCGTTAAACATTGTAAACAAAACTTTAATCATTTCACAAAGTAATTGACCATTTAATACATTTTCTTTATCCAAAATTTGCATCGTAATTTGTTTAAAAATTTTGTTTATTCTTTTCCAATAAAATTCAAGTTCGATATTATCATTTTCATCATTTGATACATATTCTGGAATAACTATAACTGATAAAAGTTTAGATATATCGAAACCATTTCCAAATGATAAAATTTTTTCTCGCGTTTTTTCTGTCTGACTTTGAATATATTCTTTCATTCGATTTGAATCATTCTTAAATTTGTTCGGAATATCTTTAAGTGTAATCAAAAGAATTGGCTGACAAATTTCTTTATCTGATATTGTTGGGAATATTTTCTTTATATAAGAACTATATTCAATGTTTTCTAATACATTTTGCATGGAAGAGCCATATGGAATATCTTCATTAACATAAATTGAGATAATAGAAACTTGCAGAAGTGTTAACAAAGAAATGTTTTCTGAAGGTAAAGCAGTGCCTTCTGTATCAATAAAGAATAAATCATTTTCGTTGTCATTAATTGATTTGATTTTCAATCTTTCTTGTAAATCTTTGATTTTAAATGGTCCGATGATGTTGACATTCTTTGTAGGTTGGTCTTCAAATGCCCCTTCTTTGTTACAAAAATAATCACCACTTGGACCACTTATTAAATGATTTAAAAATGAAGTTTTTCCTGTTTGCGTTTTTCCATAAATAATAATAAGATTAGGTCTTTTAGATGAAGATAAAATATCTAAGGCCTTTGAGTTGATTGTAGGATTTTCATTTTCATATGTTATAAACGGAATTGGTTGCGGTAACATTTGTTAATAATATTATTCTCTAGAGAAGTTGGTTGTCAAAAAATGGCAAATTCGAATTCGTTTTCCGTTTAATGAAAGCTTTGGCCCTACTCAAATGATTTTATAAAAAAAGACTATTAATTCGTGATTAAATTAACTAAAGAAACTTTATTTACTTAGAAAAGAGTTTTCACACATGTAATAATTTTCATACCATAGTACGAAGAACCTTTATGGCTTCTGCTTCATTTCCATCATACATAACAAGAACCTGTGAGATCTCAAAGAAACTCAAAGTACCTCCAAATTCCCTTTGAATCTCTTCACTGATTTTGATCTTTTTTTTGGGTTCATTTTTCTTAATTTCATTCACGTCTTTCTCTAAAAGGAGAACAGCGGCATTGTTAAGATTGTTGTCTGCAATTTCAAGTGCTTTCCTGCATTCTTCGTCTGACGCTTCTAATATCAACTTTAACTTGTGAACTTCCCTTTGAGTAGAATTGCCTTCAACATTTCCTGCAAGCCTATATTGACCGTGTGTAGTTTCTGTGTTGTCTTGGTTTGTTGTTTGATCAACAGCGCTCATGAAAGAAAAATGAAATTTTCACAATTTAACGGTTTATTATATATATATTTTGACACAAAAGCAGTCAGAATATTTACGGCATTTTTCTGTTTTTATTTGTTCGGCCAATTTAAATTTGTATGTCAAAAGATCATCAAAAAGCTTTCATTAACCGCCAGGTCGAAGTAAAGTATACAAATTTTAAACGGTTTGAAATATTTGCCATGTAAATTATTAATCAATTGGCTGAATTCCTCTCATAGAAATGTTCTGTATCAAATAAATAAAAGTTGTTTGAAGTTTATAATTTTATGTTGTATTTGTTAATAGATACCAATTACAAATATGAAAAGTTTTTACTATTAAGAAGCCCTAAAAAAATTAATAATAATATCAAATACCAAAATGAAAGTTCTTTCTTCCTCGAGTTGGCCACCTCTTTAATTTTGTTAAATTTTTCCATCATAAATGTTAATATTTTTATTTTGAATACAATATAATATATTGAATGAAAATAGATAAATAAATATAAATGAAAATCAAAACAAAAATTAAGGTAGATAATAATGCACATAATAATATATTTATTTCTCACATTCTCAAATATTCATACGTTAATTCTTTTTTTTCTTTCATTTCTGTATTTTGATCTTTCCCTTCATAAAGTTAAATTTACTTGAAAAATTCATTTGTATTCCGATAGTAATCATCATATATGTTCTTATTTTAAAATATTAACGTAATTTTAAGATCATTTCTCTTTGTTAATAATGATTTTTCTCAAATTATCGATTACAATTAAAAATCACACAAATTATAAGTGATCATAATGTTTCAAGCATACAAACACCATTTTTATTTTTTAAAAAATTATAAACAGTTTTACATTAAACCAAACATTTCACTTATTGCATATATTTACGTTCTTTTCTTCTTTTGCTACTTTATATTTCTCACCTCCATTGTCTGCACTTCTTCTTCCGCGTACAAGTTTGCCTCTGTCTGTGCCTCTGCTTCCACTTTCTCCTTCACCAGCACATCCTTTGCCAGCCTGGTCATCACATCGATTTTCTCGAACAGGAATTGCTCAAATTTTCCGATACTTTCTTTTGCGCATTTACTCTTATCGTTTAGAATTTCCTTTAACATTTTATGTATTTTATCATATTTCTCTTTATCATAACCAAACTCGAAGCCTCCGTATTTCATTATCAGCATCAACATATCAATTATTTCTGGTTTTGTTAATTTCATTTCGTCATGTAATGGTTGCTTAAACTCTGATGTAGAAGGAGGACCGGATAAATTATGTTTACATTGTTTAGGCGTTGCTCGAATAAATCGGACGCAAATGTTGTTACATTTTCAACTTCTTTACTAAATTCGATTTTCTTTTCTTTAGAAGAAGAACATGATGAAGAAGATGAAGAAATTTTCTCATGATTATGAAAATAATTATTTAATGGGTTTTCATTTATTTCATCTGTTAAAAGATTTAATCCAAATGCTACGACATTAGATTTATAAAATCTGTTTGTTTTGTTTTCATTATTGTATTCTCGTAAATCGAATAGTATTATTATTTTTTTAATTTTTTTGATTGTTTTAATTAATTAATTTAAAAATAGGAAAATTAAATGGACTAAACATTGTTGCGATATTTTTCGGTAATATTAGTTAAATAGATTTTAACCTACAAAAGAATGCGTTAAGTTCCTTGTAAATGCAGAATTCCGATGGCTATTGCACAAGAAGTGCTAACACAGACGGAACACCATATAATTGACGCTGAATTCGATATTTTAAAAAATTAAAACAACAAACAATTTATTTCAAGTCAAGGATGACTTTATCTGATACGTCTTCTCTTTCTTCTAGTAGTTTGAACAGTTTTGCTGAACGCTCGTTTTGGACCTTTATCTGCTTTTTCAAGATCGTATTCTTCTGATTTAGATTCTCAAGCATTGTCATCTCCGGAGAATTCTTAATTTGGCTTAACTTTTTCTCTATCTCAGCGTTATCTTTTTTTATTTTCAACGCAAGTTGATAATCCGCTTCAAGTTGATTTTCTTGTGATGTCAAAATTTCTATTTGTTTCATCAGATTTTGTATTTCGTCGTTTGCTTCATTGCTCATCTCTTCGATTTCTTCTTCTTCTTTCTTCCGAATCGATGAAATCCCATCAAGTAACATTTTTTTATATTGAACAACAACTTCATCATTTGCTTCATGTGGTTGATCATGAAACGCACGCTCGACTGATCTATCTGCTATATAATCCCATAGCCAATGAATATCATATCTTAAAGAAAATCGATGTTGAGTAGAATCAAAATGAAGGACCGCGTGCTTGTTTTGATCTCTACCACATCCAATGTGACCACATTCGAGGCAAACCCAAAGTTTAATTGTCTCTGAACAGCTGCTGCATGTATTTTCACCAAATATTGAATTGCATGCTTTACACTTCGGGGCGCCCCATAATTTGAATGAATCGATGTTAACGTCCTCCGGATTCGATGATGCAAAATATGTTGAAATTAATGGATCAAAATATTGGAAACAGATAGGACAAAAAGGTAAGTTAAACTCACGAGTTGGCTCTTCATCAAATGTTGTAATTGGTGTTATATTTAACTCTGGAGAAATTGTGCGAAGAAATAAAGAAATACAACGAATCGTTGGTGCTTTAATATCAAATGGAACACCTAATGAATTCATATAAAATGCATCTGCTCCTTCTTGCGTTTGAAACTGAATAATTACAATGCGTAAAAGATGATGAATAATTGTAATGTGTTGGTATTGAGGTGAATTTGTTTGAATAAATTTAAGAAGATCACTTACTTTCATTCCGTTTGGAATTGCAAGAATCATTATTGTGTTGCTTCGAGAAGGATGAAGAATTGGAAAATCCCAAGTTAAATGAGGGGATAATGTAGTCATCAACTTCCATAGCTTCATGTCATTAATTGCGATTTCGCGAATGTCTGGATTTTCAGGAGGAACTTGGGATATTTCACCCAAAATTTCCAGCTCAAACATTTTGCTTTTTTATGTGAACCCGTTTATTTAATTAGGGAATAAACTTTTTAAAAAGTTATTTTGGAAAAAAACGATATGTAATAAACAGTCGAAATCGTACGTTAAAATGACAACCGGCCCGCAAAAGTGACATTTTAATTGACTAAAATTTATATGACATAAAACCCGCTATCGTTATATATTGAAAATTCTATCGGTAATGCCAACAGATTAAACGAAATATTTTTATTAATTTGTTTATAGAGCGAGAAATGATAAAATTTTTAGACATACCATTAAAAATAATGTTCTTTATTTAATGTACTCATTGATAATGTAATAATTTTATAATTCGATCTTCGAAATCTTATAAAAATTTTATAATGCTCTTATGTAATTTAACACCTTAAAATGATAATTGGTTGGTAAATTTTCAGCAGAACTTGTAATTAAATGATAAATTTGTTGGTCAAAAACATAAACATCGGTTGAATTCATATTCAAATTTGTATGTTAAAATCTATGCTTTACAAATCAACGGTTGCAAATTGGGGAATAAGAAGGAGATAAGAACATAATGAGAACTTCAAACAGGCAAAATCAAAGTAGCACACCGGACGAGGACGAAACAATTTCTAACAGTGTTGAAATTTTCAATGTTTTTTTGGATGAATTATCTTTATCAAAAATATTTGAAAGGACCGATCCAGAAGAAACCAACCAACAAAATAAACAAACTGACAACATTTTATCAAATGAAACATATTTTGTTGACATTCTTTTAAATCCTCTAATTTATACACAGTATGATTCACATTTCAAAGTCTGGCAAAAAATTATTGCGCCAGCCTTTACCAAAAATCAAGAAAATACTCCAATGTCTTACAGAACTCTCCAATCTTATTTTTCATTTTTAAAACTAAGATCCAAAAATCTCCATACAGATTCTGAAATTCTCCAATCCAAAAAAGAATCACAAGAACAAGAACTCATTAGAAATCTCCATGTTATCCGTTCAATATACAAAAAGCCCAACATTGATTTATCAAGGTTTTTAAATTATGATTTAATCAATGATCCACTTGAAATCAGTACACAATTTCGAAATTCTATTGTTGATTATTCCTCATGTCTTTCGGCATTACTTTATGGAATTAATAGTTATGATCTTACATTAGTATTAGAATCATTATTTCATTTCATGATTGATAATTATTCACCGGTGAACAGTTCACTTTTTCCTTTTAACGAATTTTTTTTGCCAATTTCAAAGCTATCGCTCGTGAATTCAATTGATTTCATAGGACACAAGTTTTTGCATAAAATCCCTCTTAACGGAATCAAAAAATTCAAATTAGATTCTTCACATAGTAAATCATTAATCTGTTGTAACAATGGCAAACGAATCTATGTCTTAGGATCACATTCCAAAATTAGCGTATTATCATTATCTAGGAATATTGTACAAAATGAAAGTCGATTACGAACAATAGACTTCAAAATGCCCAAAATTGAAGCGATTAATCTATTCATAACATCTTCGAATGGATATATTTTGTTGGGTGGTCCATATATGAAGAATTACAAAATCTTAAAACAAAATCCTTTTTCAATCAGTGAAAATGAGCCAACTTATAAATCGTTAGACGAGGATACCAAAGTGTTCATCCCAAAACCAATACTTCCATTATGTTCAGATGGTTATTATATTTATTCATTAAATTCCAACAAATTAATTTCGATATTTTCGTTAGAATCGAACACAATTATCTTCCATAAGACCATTGAACTGAAGCAAGGGACCAACAATTTAAATCCAAATTATCCCAAATTAATTCCAAACGAATTCCATACAGATTCATACATGTACACCAACGGTGCCACGCTAAGTTTTCTAATCCCATATCAAAACTTTGACTCCAAACGCTTTCGATATTTTGTCAGAAATTTTTCCTTATTAAATGGCATTCATATCAATGACATTATCATCAATTTGCCCTTTGAATTGATATCCATTACATTTGACCCATGGAATAAAGTTGAATGGGCTTTAGCAATAAATTCCAATAAATTATATTTAGAAAAGTTTGAAGTTTATGGGTCAATGCCTATTTGGATCACTGGTATTAACAATTATTATGTCTATGACTATGAATCTATCATTGATTTCTTTTTTATTATCATTGAGAAATTCATATCACATTTCATTGGCTGTAATATTAAATCGATTATTAATAGTTATCAACAATATAACTTAGAAACGGAACAATTTTTTTCGCCGAACAACAAAAATGAGTTTTATCGAATCATAATTACATTTTTAAACTTTTTTATTGATTATATTATTGATAGTAATGATGTTAATTCTATTAAATATATTCAAACATTAATATCATTATTACAATATAATTTATCTAATTCATTAAAACCTTTACTTAAATCAGTACAAGAGAACATATTAAATTGTTTTATACAAATGTTAAAGAATGAGAAATTTAATCGAATCTATAAATTAATAATATATACATTAATATCTTCATTTAATTCATTATTTAAAAACAATTATGAAAGTTGTTCATTAATATTTGAAATTATTTTCCAAAAATTAAAAATCGAAAATATCATTTTTTATATATCGTTAATTCAAGACACGAATAAAATTTGTTATTTATTTAATTCCAATACTATCAACTTAATAATTGGTAATTTATTTGATGTTTTAGTAAATAATAAAAAACCAAATTATTTAACATCGGATGAAATGGAATTTTTATCGACATTTCAATATAGTTTATTAATAGAAATAAATAAAATTTATAAAAATAATATCGATTCCAAATTAAAAGAAACTTTTTTTACATATTCGCAATTAATATTACAAAAAATTATACAATTCATTATGATATCTTTATATGAAATACATTCGAATTTAAATCGAATATTATTTTCACCTTTTGTACAATTATTTCGTAAATTTATTTTGCTATTACAGAACTTGACGTCATATTACGAGATTTCGAGTAATTTGATATATTCTATTTTACCAACTTTTACTGCATTTTTACAATATTTAAATAAGATACAAAAAAATGAATTTGAAAATATAAATTTTTATAATAACAAAATCCAAACTAAATATTCATTTTTTCTAGAATTTTATTCTGTTTATATTGATATTATATTTTGTAATTTAGATGATAAAAACGAATTAAAAATTTTGATGAAATATCCATTTTTAAATAATATAAAAAACATTGATATACCAAATAATATAATTAAAATTAGTAATAATGAAATCTTTGAGAAAATGATTTTAAGTAATAAAAAGATGTCACTTTTCATCGGCAAAATTACAAATGAAGAGAAAAACATTTTAGGATTAATATTTGAAGCGTTTTCTAAACAAATTTTAAATAAAAATAATAATAAAAACACTACTGATGATATACATTTGATTATTGATTCAGTAATTAAAATTTATAGTGAAATGAAATTAATTAAACAACAATCATTAAAGAATAAAATGATAAATTATAATAATTATATAAAAAACATTAAACAAAAGTCACAAATTATATTAAATTTAACAAATTGTAATGAAAATTCTTTGAATTTAATAAAGAATTTCCAAATGTTCATTTTGGATGATTTTAATTTATCAATTATTAAGAACATTAATAAGATACAAAGAAATATTTCATTTACATTAAATTTAATTACAAAAACTTTAAACACGAAAATAAATTTTAATTACATTTTATATTTACTTGAAAAATTCGAGAAAATTGATCCGAATAATTTTATTATTACATTAAATTATACAAAAAAAATCGATAAAAAAGATCATATCGGATATAGTTTTGTTATTGAATTATTAAAAATATTAAAGAAATTAATGACAAAAAACATTTTCTCGAATAATTTCAAAGTTTTTTATTTAAATTTCTTAAACATAATTGGAAAATTTGATTCGAAATCATTTAATAAGAATTTAATGAATTTGATTTTGAATAATAAATTACCGAAAAATTTTCTCTTTTTAATAATTTCATTTTATTTCGGAATGAAATTCCAAAATCCGAATTTGAAATTAACAAACATTAAATGTGATAAAGATAACATTGACGACATAAATTTTTTTATTTTGTTGATAAAAACAGGAAATCAAAATCCGTATAAATTTAAAGATATAAAAAATTATTTTTATAAATGTTCACCTAAATATTATCATTTAATTTCTTTGTTGTTGTTTGAGATATTACAAAAGTCGAAAAATAAAATTAAAATATTTAAATGGATATTAAATGAAATTTCATTAATATGTTTAGGAATCCAAAATTGTGATAATGAAAATAATACATCGAATTCATATATAAATGGATGTTGTGAATTAATCGAAATATTAAAATTATGTTTAACATATGAAAATGAAACTAAAAATGTTTTATATGAATTAATAAAAAATATTTTAATGAAAAAGAAAACTGATAAATTATATTCAGTTTTTGCTATTTTATCAAATTCCATTAAAAACATTCGAATTAATTCATTAATCGAACGTAATAATGAAATATTTTATATTATTAATATAAACTATGAAAAGAAAATTTATTTTTGTTATAAAATTCCAATAAATGATGAGTCGATTATTATCGAAATTAATTTTAATGAAGATATTAAACCAATTTCGAATTATCCATTTAAGCCAAATTTATTTAAAGAAATCGATTTATTAATTCCTTATTTCATTAATGCTTTAAATAATGATATTAAAAGTCCTTTAAATTATTATATATTAAGTTCGTTGTCAATATATTTAAAAGAAAAAGAATTTCTACAAAAGTTTTTATTGAGAAAATTCACTTTAAATTCATTCGATTTTAATAACTCGAAAAATGATTTTTTGTTATTATTAAAAATGAATTTAAATATGAAAAGTTTAGGATTTAAAAATCAAATTCATTTCGATGATAAATTTTATAATTCCGATTTCACGAAAATTAATTGTAAAATTACAAAAAATGAAATTATTACTCAAGAAGAAAATGAATTTAATTTATTCGTTTCATCAATTTTAAGTCAAAATCAAATTAATTTTTTAGAAATCGACGTCGATAGCGATGTAAACTTCGGAATTCAGAACTTTTCCGTAACGCCCTCAAATACTTTGACATATTTATATTCAACTAAAACAAAACAATTTATTTATAATTCTTATTTAATTACTAAAAAAATTGATGAAAATATAAAAAATTTTTTGGTGATTTATAATCCATTTAAAAAAAAAGTAAAATTTTATACTAAAAATATTAAATTAAATTCATTTAAAATTAATGGAAAAAATATTTGTTTTATCATTCAAACATTTACTAAAACTAAAATTAATTATAAAATTTATTCGAAAATTAATTCATTTAATTATAATTGTCCTTATTCAGGTAAAATTATATTTCATAAACAAAAGAACAATAAAATACTTTACGACAAAAGTGCCAAAGTTATATTACAAAATAATTTAATACAAATGAAATGTAAAACTTTTTTAAAATTAAGAAATAACATCATAGGAAATAATTCATTTATAATATATCCGAATGATATTCCGATAAATTTCACTAAATTAAAACAAAATAATATTTCCAATATTAAAACTCCTATTTTTATAACAAAAACAAAAAACTTTTTAACAAATTTAATCATAAAAACAGAAAACAATAAATATATATATCCATTACATCCGAATTATTATCAGTTTTTACCAACGAATATTATAAACTTTTATTCAACTTCAATTATTAATAATATACAAAATGAAACGAAAAATGAAATTTTATTTTATACATTTTATAATAACATTTTTACTGATTTAAATGAAATATTTGAAATATTTTCATTAAATTATAATAATTTAATTGAATATATAATATATTTATTAATTTATATCGAACCAATAAATTTAAACACAAAAAAATTAATAAATTTCGGAATTAATGTAATTGATTTACAAATATCAAACAAATATTTACATAAAATTACATTAATGAATTTAATTAATTTGATGAAAAAAAACACAAATTTATTTATCGATAAATTATTTGATTATTTAATGAATTTGTTTAATAATACTTCGGAACATTTCATATTAAAAAATCATCCAAACGCGTTAACAATATCATTAAAACATATCCAAAAGAATAAAACGATTTTGATACCAAACGCAAATTATTTGTTAATATTTAAATCCGATTTCTCATGTAATACTTCAAACAAAACTTTAGTGAAACTTTTAACAAATAATAAAATAATCGAAATAAAAAATGAAATTTATATCATCAAAAATAATGAAATTACTTTTGGAAATATTAATGAAAATATTAATAATAATTTAATCATTTTACCAATTTATAATAATATAAATGTTTCATTTTATGGAACTTTCTTAAGATTAATTATAACTTTAAAATATTTCATATATTTCATTAAAGTTTTCGGAGTTACAAATATAAAAAATTATAAAATTCAAATTTATCAGAAATTTTTCGATTCTTTCATTGCTGAAAGTCCATTTTTTATTACTTATTACGAAGACATTTTAACATTTTTGAAACATAATATTCCAATAGATTTAAATGACTTTGGACAAGAATATATAAAAAGACTTTGTTTAATGTCATTGTATACGAATTTGACAAAATACCCAAAAATTAATAACTTCTTAAATGAACAACAGATTTTGTTGGACGAACAGATCTTATTACCTTTGAAGTCATATTTCCCGGAATTTTTGACTGATTTCGATCAGATGCAAATTATTGGCAAAGAATTTAAATTTGAACTTCCGAAAGTTCCTTTCCCTAAAGTCTTAAATTACAACAGCGTAAAACTGCAAACAATTAGTGAGAACTTGAAGAGAATTTTGTTGTATAACCAAACGACAATTAGAGGTTATCCATTTCACTTGTTAATTCACTTATGGATAAAGTTCACAAGTAAGTATCCACCGTTTAATATTCAAGAGGTGTCAAATTGCGTATACAAAATCAGTTTTAAATACTTTATACCGAAGCAAATCAAAATCATCTCAAAAATTGAGTCGACTAAATTCCAGTTTTCAATAGATTCAGTACGTTACATCAATTTGAATAATAACGAATTATTTTTTTTGCCAAAGAATAAATCGTTTTATTTAAAAATGAGCACTAAAACACAATTTTACTTTAAGTGTAAGAAAGAAAAGAATTTAACAGAATTCATTAAGAAATATAAAACATTTTTTATTGATGAAATTAAACAATTTATATTCAATTGGAACACAAGTTTTGATATTTCATTAATATCA
The DNA here is from genome assembly GCF_020186115.1 of Histomonas meleagridis. Taxonomy (NCBI): domain Eukaryota; phylum Parabasalia; order Tritrichomonadida; family Dientamoebidae; genus Histomonas; species Histomonas meleagridis. Next base: position 1,269,757 of record NW_027150923.1, read on the forward strand.
AATTTCTCGAATGTTATGATGTCATCGAATTTGTTAATTAACAAAATCGATCCGAAATTAATAATAAATTTAATTGATACAAAATTCCAATTAAATTTGTTATGTATTCGTTCATATTTAATTATATTATTAAATTGGTTATTTTATTATAATAATATTTCATTTGATGATAATAACTCATCACGAAATATTTTGATTAAGTCAATGTTACCAAGTTTAAGGAACAAAAGATTCGTCGAATTAATTAATGAAAAAAGTAATGATGAAACAATACAATTCGAAGTGAATCGGAAAGAATCAATACAATTACGGAATGGAGATATCAATGACTTAAACAAATCATTGATTAATCAATTCGTTAAATTAAATATTAATCCTTTGATACTTCGGAAAAAAGGTTTACAGCCATTTAATGTTCGATTTGTTGATGAAATTGGTGTAGATGCAGGTGGTTTAGCTCGTGAATTTGTAAATGAATGTGTTAATGATTTAACATCGATGAACTGCGGATTATTTATATCTTTAAAGAATAATAATGAAATAATTCCGGTCAATGATCAAAAGGTTTTGAACCATCATTCATGTTATGTATTTGTTGGAGCTTTAATAGGAATTTGTATTCGGACTAATTTGGTACAAAATTTTAATTTCGCTTCAATCGTTTGGGAATATTTGGCTTCTGGGAACTTAAACATCCAACAGATATTCGAAATAGATAATGACTTTAACCAGTTAATCAAAGATTTAAATGACGCATTAACAAAAAAGACATCAAAAGAAGATTTTGACATCAAATTCGGCCAATTGAAATTTGAAATAAAAAATATGAGAGGTGAAGTGATACCGTTAAGTCAAAGAGGAAGAGTTGAAAAAGTGACGCTCGAGAATTGTAATGAATTTATTGCGTTGGCAATCGATTATAAGTTATCGGAATTAAGAAATAACTTACAGGATATGTATGAAGGCCTATGGGGGAACTTAGGGTTTAAGGCACCGGCTTTTATAACTGCACAAATGTTGGAAGAATCTGCTTGCGGTGAAAATGAATTGACATTTGATATATTGTCAAGGATTATTAGGTTCGAAGGAATCTCTGGTGAACAACAAAGACAGTTCATAAGAGTTTTGAAACAATTTACAAACGAACAAAGATTATTGTTCTTAAGATTTTCAACCGGTAGAGCAAGACTTCCGTTGAAGATAGAAAAGGATTTCTGTATCATCGTGAACCATACGCCAAGTAGAGATTATTTGCCTTCGGCTTCAACTTGCTTCAATCAGTTTCATTTGCCTTTTTATTCATCTTTCGAAAAGATGTTTAATATGATTAGAATAGCGATAGAGAATACAGAGTCGTTCGAAAATAGGTAATTTATTATATAATAAAATATAACTTTAGAATAAAAAAAAAATGAAAATTTTTGAATTATTACGATAGAATTTTCAAAGTGACGATGGATTTTTCAATGGAAAATAGTTTTCGTTTGTTAAAAGTTTCTTTGAGATAAATTCAATAATAATTTATAAGAATTAAAAATCATAATGTTACAAGAAATAATAATTGATGTGCATGGTTAATGATTTTCAAAATTTAAACTTTGAAAGCAAAATACAGATGTTGTGACATTATTTATTAAAAACAAGAAGAAACTCATAAAATGCAAATGATTTAATCATTAATTAAATTTTTTTTTTGTTTGGATAACAAATGGTATCATTATTTTGAACACAAATATCTGAAAAATATATAAATTTTCATTAGGGTGCTTCAAAAACCGATAGAATTTTTTTAAACGGCTGAAATTATAGAGTAATGTTTCTTCAATTTTTAGGATTTTGCATTTCATTAAATGATAACTTCACATTCACCTGTTACACAAAGGATAAGTACTATTCATCAAAATTATGTGCAGATTTACCAATAATTTGTAACTTAAAATCTCAATATGATGACATTAAATTCAAAAAAATCAATTGGGATTATAATAAAGAATGCACTTACGAGCCAAATGTTAAGAAAACAACATATATTAAATTTTCTTGTCCTGCAAATAATTACTCATTAAAAATAAATATAGAATATAAAAGAAAGGGATCTAAAAGTAATAAGTTTACACATAGCGTAAATCTTAATTTTGAAGTTTGCAATGAGTATCATTGGTATGTTAAAAATGATAATATATTAAATGGTACTTCTGAAATTGAAATATGGCCAATAAGTTCTTTATCAGGAAGTGAACAAGAGTTAAATCAAACAGCAGTTGTTCCATCAAATGAATCAAAGGAATTTTCATATGCATTAAATCATCAACAAATAAAACCTATAATAACATCTGACCCATTGTCACAATTCTTTGCAAATAGCACATTCTTTGATGATTCTAAGGCAATTTGGAAAACCAAACTATATTTTAATGAAATGAGTAATTTTAGGATACACGTATCATCAAACGGGAGCACCCTTCAGCATCACCACATTCACGATGCTGTTCATACTCTTTATCCACAAATAATTAATTTTCAAAATATCTTTGAAAATAATTTTGATGCTAAAAAAGTTGATAAGCAAAGGGTTAGTTTTAATGTAGGCCTTCAAAAAATTCGTAGACATCCTACATATAAAAATATTGCATTCATTTATTCAAAACCTTATCTGATGACAACTTATAATGATTTTGATACATATGAAATATTAGAGTTTTCTAATAATGTTAATGATATTGTTATGACTTCAAAAGGTATTTTTTATGTTTCGGATTCTTTTCTTAATTTTTTCGATTTTGAAAATAACCGAAAATTTAACGGTCCCCAGATCAAAAGCAAAATTAAAAAATTAATATCAACAAACAATTTAATTATTGCTTTTGATGATTCAAATGGCTTTTACTATTCAACTAATTCTGTTCAATTCAGTTATTTTAATGATGTTAAAAATCAAATAATTGATTCTTGCATTATTACTCCAAATAATGAACTTGTTTCATTCTTGGTCTTAATAAATGAATCGTATTATGTCAAAACATTTAAGATCAAAGACAATAAAATAAAACTAAAAAAAGAATCATTTGTCGCCAAATTAGATGTTTTAGGAAAGGAACATTCTCCTTTCCTCTCACCGAATGACTTTGGCCATTTGTTTGTTTGTGGAAAAGAAATCTTTGTTTCGACTGATTATTGCGGAACATTTTCAAAAATTGAACATATTATTAGTGACCATTCTAATGATTTTGGATATGTTTTAGACATAACATTTTCTAGTGACGGATTTATTTGCGTTTTAACATCAAATGGATATATTTATCTTGGAAAAATTGATCAAAACTTTCTTATTCAACTTCAATATCTTGGATTTACAAACTCAAAGGTATCCTTTGACTCATATGATAGGTTGTATTTGTTTAGTTTCCCATTTATATTAAATCAAAATGAAATTATCAAATATCCAATTCCCATTAAAAGTGAAATTTCACTGTTTTCAAAACGTTTCCCATATGAAATAGGTGATAAGTGTCCAATAAAATCATTTACTGTTGACATTCCAAATTCAACTAATCTGATATATCTTGATAAAAATTCCAAAGTTAATGTAACCATTACTATTGTATCTGATATAGGAATTCATCCAACAATTCGTGCATCTGATGCACATATACTTCATAGAGTATCAACAGATGAATTTGATAAATTTGTTTCTAAAAATAAAACAACCAAAACAACAATAACATCATTAAAGCTCAAATCTCAAAAAGAAGGATTTGATCATTTAATTATCTCTGGAACAAATAATTTTTCATGTTTAAACTCATCAAAAATTTTGAATATATATTCGGGGTGCCCCAAACATCGCACGTTAAGAGTCAAAAATGAAAAAAATTTAAATTTATTTTATTCTAAGACAAGATTTAAACCAGAATTAGCTATATATGATAACAACGAATTTATTTCAGATGTTGATTCTGATTTTGTTGTTTTTTCACATGATACTAATAATAATAAAATTAGATATTGTTTAACTGCTAAAGAAGCAAAATGTAAAAGAAAGCCTCAATCATGGGCAATGTTTAATAATTATAAGGATTGGAATAAGTCATCATATGTAAATTGTTTTGATGGAAATCAAAATGATTTTTATGAAGATGAACCATATAACATTTTGAACAACACTAATGATAACTGTGTCATTTTGAATCCAAAAAATGCGAAATATCATTTCACGGCCATAGTTTTGGATCCTGATTATTCATTTTGTGATTTGTCTGTTAATTTCACTGTGAACGTTTTTGGCGAACCAATGAATGTTTGGGTTTCGATTTTTATGATTTTAATGATTTTATTGGTTTCGTTTGTGGTTATAATTGCGATTCATTTTTATTTGAATATTAAACACAAAATGAAAATGAATGCGAAAAGAAAGAAAACTTGAAATTGTTTTTTATAAATAAATATTAATGTTTGATTTACTTGTTTGCATGTCATTAAAAAATTTCTCATTTCCGAATACAGTTAAATGGATCAGAGATTATTCATTTTGTGGATATGAAAGCTTAAAAGAAATCATTATCGGAGATAATTTAAATGAAGTCTGGTCTTCTGCATTTCAAGAATGATCTAAATGAGAAATAGTTATCATAGGTGAAAAAATAAGGATGAATTGATCCTTAAACATTTTATTTTTGCAAAACTTTAAAGGCGGTTATTATTGGAAGAAATGTAAGTGAAATCAAAGAATTTGCATTGAGCAGTTATAAGAATCCTGTATTTATTTTAATTAATGGAGTCAAAGAACCAACAATAGAATCAACTGCTTTCGATTGCACTGTCCCAGCTAATGATGTAGTTATAATATCAAGTTTATATCATAATACGAGTTTGGTACATTTGAAATACTAAATATGTCAGATGATAATGAATGTAATAAATATTTTTGGCAAACACTCACTATATCAAATGCATATACGAAATCAAATAATTTTACAAATTCAATAACATTTTCTTTATATTTATTATCAAATACATTTACTCAGTCAAGAATATTTACACTATTATATGCATTCACAAACATATTCAAACGTGTGTTCAGAATCAAAATTTCTACAGAGATTATTTTCTGTAATAATTTTTTTTTCATATTCATTAACTTTATTACATTTAAATTCCATATGCAAACATATGTCATTAGAATATATATATATATATATATTGCAATTTAATTATTCCTTACATTAACTAATTCAAGTTATACATATATTTTCAAAATTGCTAATTTATGATAACACATTTTATCAATATTTTTCGTATTACATATTTTATACAACAATTACTCAAAATGACACTCAACGTGACCAAAGCACATCAAAAAGTATCATAATTGGTGTCATATGTGGTTCAGTTGCAATAATTCTTTTGGTCATAGGAATAATTATATTTGTTTGTGTGTATCCGTCAAAGTAAAAAACAAATTTCACAAAAATATTCCGAATTATAATTCTTTTCAACACTTTATTAAATTAAAAATAAATTGGTAAAATTTAGAGGAAAAAAATTAGCTAAAATTTAGCTTTTAGAAATCATTTCAAATTACGACTGCGAAAATTGTCGCAATTAAGCCAACAACCAAAGTGTACGAAGTTAAACTCTTCAATCTCAATCCAACAGATTCTGTTTCAGTCTCAGTTTCAGCTTCAGCTTCGCTTTGAGTTTCAGCTTCGCTTTGAGTTTCAACTTCGCTTTCGTCTCCTCCTTCAGATGGCATAAATTCTAATAATTTGTTCTTTTCCACAGTATATTTAATGTTGCTTGGAATACCCGATAAGTCAAGATATTTCTGGTACAATTCATTTACATATATTGTCAATTCGAAATTTTGAACATTTTCCCAATTGCCAGTAAAGTTTAATCCGATTGTTGCGTTTGGTAAGTATCCATAATCTCTATAGAATTCGACTTCATGTGATCTATTATACAATCTATCAAACATAAGTCTTGAAGGTGATTCAAAATATATTTTTTGCGATTGAGGTTCTGTGACGCCTTCTGGAAGTATCATCTCAATGATCATTGGCCAATCAGCATATGGATCAGTCATTAATGTTATTCCTTTTAATGTTGTTTTGTTGTTTAGTAAAATGTTATCTTCATTAAATGTAATCGATTTAAGTTGATAAATATCGGTGCGATATATTTTGTTCGGGGAATGATATTGTGGCTTTTCGAGTACTTCTAAATTCGTCATGATAAGATTATTTGCTGTTAATGAACTGGAATTATCTCGAGATGATATGCCATTGATGATCAATGTATCAAATTTCATGTTGTTGAAGTCAACATTTGTGCCTCCATCGATGTATACTAAAGGAAGTGAATTTGAAATATCATAATTGCTTGGTGTTAGATTAACTTTGCACACAGAGGAGAAAAAATTAAAAAATGGAAGTTTGTCATCAACGTTATCTAAATCAATTGTAAGATCTTTCGAAATCTCAACATAAATATGCGAAAATTTACCAACAAGATCAGAAAGTTTTACATTTTTTGGTGGATTTGGTGTTATTTCATATTCGATATTAGATACAGCATTAGCTGCGTCATTACATAATTGTTGATAATATTCATCATCTGGATGTTCTTCAGCCATTTGATGATAAAATTCCTCCATAGTATAAAAACTTTCGTCGTTTCCAATAGAGCAGTATTTGAATGAAACACTTGAAACAAGGGAAAAATACAATAACAACATCTGTTTGTGATATATCAACTCCACCTTTTGAAAATTTTACATTTCACAATTTTAATTGAAAATCATTTCACTTTTGACAATTTTGAAATAAAAAATGCCAGTTTGTCAGAAAAAATGCCAATAAAAAACAAAAAAATTTTATTCATTATTATAAAGATGCTTAGCCAATATTTTGATTCTATAATATAACGATCAATTTTAATGTTCCCTTCTCTAAAATTTAAATAATGAAAATTTCAGAAAAACCTGTTTTTGTGTCAGGTAAATATAATTTCACGATAAAAATATTATGTGTGTGCTTACACTCTTTCTTAATAGTACGGGTCTGGTGGTTTCTTGTGGTGAAAAGTGCCATGATATAGGTTGTAAATGAATTTGACATTAAATTAAAAAATTCACGAAGTGACGACACAAAAGTGTCAACTTTACATCGCCAAGAAGTTAACGTTCTCTGTTTCTGGCGTGCATAAACGTTTGGTGATCATACAATTTAATAAATTATTGAAAATTTAAAATCTAATAAAATTGTAATAAATGAAATGAGGAATGTGGTAATTGGAGAATCGATGATTATATTTGAGCAACATATAATTATTAACATTTTACAGCAAATTGTTTGAAACTTCTCCAGGCGAAAAGAATACATCAAGTTGATTGGGCGGATAGACCTTCGCCAATTATGAAGACAATTGTCCAAAATGAATTTGCTAATTAAACACAAAAAAAATTATTTCATAATTTGATTTGTTAACTTAAAAGTAATGATGAAATATAAATGAGTTTAACTGTAGTAATATTTTATTGATATATGTGAACAGAATAATCTACATATATATAGAATTACAGAACATAATGTTAATGAAGCAGTATTTTTACTGTTATTAATATCTTATTTAAATATTTTCCAATCAAGTTATTTCATCTCTTTTTCAATTCAAAATCATCTATTGTTAATTTTGATTTCTTTTTATTCTAAAATATTTCAAAATTCGGCAAAAATATTATTTTATGATAAAGATTGTTTGGAATTTCTTGACATACATTCAAAAAACGTCTGTTTCTTTTTCATATTATCGTCTATGTTCCAAGGAGACTTCAAATCCTTAGAGAACTCTCCGCCAATTACCATATCATAGTCAATCATGTTCAATCCGATGACTTGATTTTCGCCATTGTTGACGATAATTTCCATCACTTTCTCATCTGCCAACATTTCATCGATGACTTTAGACATTTGGTCCAACATAGACTTAGAATATCCATTACCTTCTTGGAAAATTCCGGTTTTTTTCCAAAATGCAAATATATTCTTAACGTCCGGTTTCGACGAATTAGGGTCAGACTTACGTTCCTTGGCAAAATCTTCGAAGTTTTGACCAAGGAGCTCATTTATAGTGTTAATGATGGAATCAACATTTCCAACATCTTCAATGAGTGAAATAAAAGTTACGTTGTCGCACGTGCGCCACGAAGCAACAACAGGACAAGGTTCTTTATTATTATTATCAATACCAATATCGGTTGGTGAGATATGCAATTTGATCGGAGACGTATTATTCCGTTGAATAATGGTTAGTATGTTGGTGACCCAATGAGGCATTGTGGACAATATGACTTCGGTGTCATGGGTCATAAGACAGCCCCAAATATGTGGCGACTTTTTTTTGATGAAATAAAAAAGCTCAGTGGCAATGGCAAGGTGAGCTTTGGACCTATAGTTGTATATAGGCTTGGTAGAAAAGGTTATAGGTGAACGAAGGTTTTGAATAGTGGGAATTAATTTTGGCTTCTCATCTTCGGGGGGAAGTTGTTGGCTGTTATATACAATATTAAAGGTAAAATCGCGAAATATATATTCGTTTTGTGTACATACTTTCTTGATTCGCTTAATAGTTTTGATCTCGTCATCGCACTTAGAAATTTTCTCATTGAATATATTAAGAAAATCAATGGTGCGTACGAGAGAATGCTTTGTTGATGTGAGCGTAACGGAATTGGGCATTTTTAATAAGAATAAAATATAATTGCCAGTACTTAATTTTTTGGATTGAACCGCAATTTCAGACTGACTCCAAGAAAATGATGTTAAAACATCACCAAGATTAAGTCGGGAAAAAGTGGTAAAAGATACTAAAACTCCAACAATTGCTTGTTGAAGTGTGGTTGGAATGTTTTTTGGATATATATAAATTACATTTTCTAAAATACCACTATCATCTTCATCTCCTTTTTCTCCTTGGTTAACTGTTTTATAAAGAAGAGATAAAAAACATGGAAAAGCTTCTGGTGGATTATTTGCTTCCCAATATTCTTCAATAGATAAACCTCTTGATTTAGGTCTTTGTTTCCACATTTTTTGGAACGGCACAATATTTTCATTGTTTTTTTTAGATGATGATAGCATTCTTTTTTGGGTTGAATTTAGGGTACCTTATTAATGACATGTGATATGAAAAATTCATTTCTTGTATTAAAAAAAGGATTTCACCAGTATTTTAATGGCTAAATTTATTTCTATTTATCATCATTAATTTGATGAGTTACTACTTATAGTATCTGTTACTAAATTCGAAGTTTTGATTTTACGAAATAATTTTAAATAAATAAAAATTAAAAGAATTATCAAATGTTTATGAATATCAATTCATTTAAACAATGTTATATAGTTGGCTTAGTAAATGTAAAATTATAATAGTTGATAATAAAAGATTCAAAATTATTTATTTGTCATAAATTTTCTCTTAAGTTTGGCAAATTACCAAATTCACTTTGAAGCCCTCGTTTTATAGTTTTAGAAAGACATTCCTCAAAAACACATATTTATACAAATATAAATTGTCAAAAGTTATGTGGTTGCAGTTTTGGATTGCGCTTTGAGAGGGCATTCATAACAGAGTCTTTTGTATTTTTGAAGCTAAGTTTTCTCTTTTTGATGTGATTTCTTCTTGTGCAAGAAGAAAATATTTCTATCGAAAATCTGTCTTCTAAGTCACCGTCTTTGAGGCGATGAAGATATTCACTGAGGATTTTGATGATTTTTATGTTTTGTGAATGATTATAATCAGATACACATATCTCTATAGTAAAGTTTTGCATTTTTCTAATCATTGAAACAGATTCAATCTCGCATTGAAGATCTAAAGCTTCTGTAAATAGGGAATGACATATTTTTACAAAAACTGTTGTGCTGATTTCATAAGGAAAATTTACAATGTGTATAGACGTATATTTATGGTTGTCGTGGAAATCAATGTCAGCTCTTTCAAATCTGGTCTCAGAAGAATATGGTAAGTTATATATTCTTATTGGTTCTAAAGTTGAAAAAATATCGCCTATTGACCTAAGCCCATTGACGCTACTTCGCTCTATCTTATCACCACCTCCATCTTTTGGGAATTCGTTGACAAAAAAGTTCCAAACGTGCTTCATCACAAGTATAAGTGGACGTTTATTTGGTAACATAAAAAGTGTCAAATCTTCAAGAAAACATTTAAATAAGATAAAGAAATACTTAACATCAGCTTTATTTAAATCATTAGATAATTATGTTTAGACAATACACTCTAATAATATCATTCGAAACCAGAAAAATTGTATTTATAAGTGATACAGATAGTTGTTTTTCAGACGATTTTCAATACAAAAAATTCACCATAATGCATCATCCTTAACCAGCAGCTGAAACAATCAATCTTCAAAAATTTACAAATATGAGTTAATAAAAATTTTATCATATAGACTATATATATTTTATTGATTTAATAAATCCAAAAGAAACTGTGTAAAATATTTACTAAATTAAAGGTTATTATAGCACGTGTTTAACTTAAATTTTGTGCATTTGAAAACAAAATTGTATCTAATTATTCGTGTCCACTTAGCGGTTTTAAACGCCAAAACCGAAAAACATGGTATTCAACTGTTAGTGAATAAAATTGTTATTTATTTGTTTTTACCTCAAGTTTAATCAACACATGCATATTCCAAGTATGAGGTTATTGTTTAATATTATAATAACATCTAAAAAAAGATTCTTAGTGTTTATAAAAATTGTATATTACCATTTTTTGGTACAGTTAGAATTATTCATTAGAGTCTTTTTCCGGTTGTGAAGATATGGATGATGAGCATTTATTTTTTTCCATTTTTTCTTTAATCTTTTTTCTTATAGATTGTATGAAAGGTTCAAGTTTTTCCAAATTAGATTCCGAAATATATCCATCTTCATCAAAAGGAATGCAAAATTCATTATCACCATCAGTAATTACAAACCTCCCAGACGATTTTGTAGCCTCAATTTCTCTTCGTTCTTCGTCCATTGTAAAATTATGCAGATTTTGTTTGAATAATCTCACAAAATTTCCTTTCAATTTTTCATTCTACTTTTTGAAAATTCAATGTTTGTTAAAATGTGACATGTTGTTTGGATCTTGTTGCCGAAAACATCAGGAAGATCTCATATATGCTTAGGGTTGTTATACACTTTTAAAACTCTCATCCACATTAATCCTTAATGATTATACTTCTAGTTAATTAAAAATTTTGTTTAATTTTAAGATTTGATCAAAAATTTATAAATTATTTGTATTATAAAATCACACACTTCAGATAACACAAAAATTCATGTTTGGTTGGTATTTAATTTGGGATCTCTTCCGGAAATTCAGTAATTGGAAAATTTCCCTACCAACTTTTTCACTCTCAAATGATTATAACTAGTTATAATTTGCAATACGAACCCTCATCGAAAATTTTGCTTTGATCTTAAAGATAATTATTTGATTTAAAGGGGAATTCCAGCTTCCACAAAAATATAAAAAGTGACTACAATAAACAAAGTGACATGTGATATGAAATATCGAATTTCCTTCTCTTAACACATAAAAAGTTGAGTTCGAATGCTTGGCGAAAACCAAAATGATGTAAGATCTATAAAAAATGAACACAACAATTCCCAACCTACTAATTTGGAATTACTTATTTCAATAGAGCAAATCATATTTAATTTATCTAATGAAAATCTTGAGTCATCAGTTCAACAAACAATGAAATTTTTTGATGAAAATTTTCCATATTCAATAAATATTATTGTGTGTTATTTAGTTTACTTTGCATTTGTATCAAAAAAGAATTTAAATAATATATATTTAATATATTTAAAAGAAATTCAAATAAAAGAAGAAGAAATGAATAAAAACAACAAAATAATTGAACTTTTTGGAAAATACTTAACCAAAATAAAATCACAAGAGTCAAATTATCTTCTTGCAAATATGATTGAACGAAATTTAATTGAATCAAAAATTATTGAAAACAAAAAAAATCCATTTTTTGTGCATCTCATGTCAGAAACAGATTTCAATAATTTGAGATATAGTTATTTTAAGAAGCAAATCATTGATAATTATGAAGAGCTATCAAGGAATGATTGGGAACTTCATAAGCAATTAATCAAAGAAGGAGTTAATCCAAATGAAATTGCGAAAATAATTCGAAATGATGAAATCGAAAAACTTCAAGAAATATCATCACAAACAAATTTTGATTTTAATCAAATAATTAAACCATCGCTTTATGAAAGATGTGATTTTATCAACAAAAAAAATGTTACATTAATTGATTATGCAGCATTTTTTGGATCAGTTAAATGTTTTAAGTATTTAATTATGAATGGCGCAAAAGTAGAAAACACAGGTAAATATGCAGTTGCAGGCGGAAATGAAGAAATTATTCATTTATGCGAACAAAATCATTCATCTTTTGATGATGCATATGAAACAGCAATTAAATTTCATAAAAATGATATCTTTAAATATATTTATGAAAAGAAATTAGAAAAATTGGGTGAAAGCAATCAAAATAACCCACCAATTATAGAAAACAGAACACAATCACCAAATAACATAATTAACAATTATCAGAATCAACCATCATTTGGATTTAGTAATCAGAATCAACCATCATTTGGATTTAGTAATCAGAATCAATCATCATTTGGATTTAGTAATCAGAATCAATCATCATTTGGATTTAGTAATCAGAATCATCAAACATTTGGATTTAGTAATCAGAATCAATCATCATTTGGATTTAGTAATCAGAATCAACCATCATTTGGATTTAGTAATCAGAATCAATCATCATTTGGATTTAGTAATCAGAATCAATCATCATTTGGATTTAGTAATCAGAATCATCAAACATTTGATTTAGTAATCAGAATCAATCATCATTTGGATTTAGTAATCAGAATCAACCATCATTTGGATTTAGTAATCAGAATCAATCATCATTTGGATTTAGTAATCAGAATCAATCATCATTTGGATTTAGTAATCAGAATCATCAAACATTTGGATTTAATTACCAAAAACAACGAGAAGTTATCACGAAGAATACTTTAGGGCGCATTTGTGTTAAGAGCGGAAATTATAAAGTTCTTTCATTTTTGGAAGAGGACCGAATGGATATTAATGACATCATGATTAATGAAACAGCGATAAATGGTAACTTATACCTTGTTAAACATTTTCTTCAAAATAGTCAAATTCCAAATAATATTTTGTCCTTTTCATCAGAATCAGGAAATGTTGAACTTGTCAAGTATATCCTTGAACAAGAAGGAATTGATATTAATGCTAAAAACATTTATTTGTTATATTTAATAATTATTTTTTTTAATTTGACGTTTTAAATTAATATTTGGAAATTATTTTAACAACTTAAAACAGCACTTATGAAAGCATCTTATAAAGGTTATATAGAAATAGTTAAATTACTTCTTGAACAAGAAGGAATTGATATTAATGCTAAAGATATTTATTTGTTTTATTTAAAATTTATTTTAATAATTTAAAATTTCAAAATAATATTTGGAAATTATTTAAATTATTTGAAACAGCATTTATGTTAGCATCTAAAAATGGTAAAATAGAAATAGTTCAATTACTTCTTGAACAAAAAGGAATTGATATTAATGCTAAAGATATTTATTTGTTTTATTTGAAATTTATTTTATTAATTTGACGTTTTGAATTAATATTTGGAATTTTATCAAAATATTTGTAACAGCATTCATGAGTGCTTCTAAATATGGCCACATAAAAATAGTTAAATTGCTTCTTGAACAAGAAAGTATTGATATCAATGATAAAAATATTTATTTGTTTTATTTGATATTTATTTTAATAATTTTTTATTTCAAAATAATATTTGGAAATTATTTAAAATATTTGAAACAGCACTTATTTTGGCATCTTATAATGGTCATACAGAAACAGTTAAATTACTTCTTGAACAAGAAGGAATTGATGTTAATGCTAAAGATATTTATTTGTTTTATTTAAAATTTATTTTAATAATTTTTGATTTCAAAATAATATTTGGAAATTATTTAAATTATTTAGAACAGCACTTTATTTAGCAGCATCAAATGGTCATACAGAAACAGTTAAATTACTTCTTGAACAAGAAGGAATTGATATTAATGCTAACGATATATGTAATTAATATATTTTGAAACATATTTTAGTAACTTTTAATTTCGAAATAATATTTGGGAATTATATTATTTATTTTGTACTGCACTTATGAAAGCATCTGAGAGTGGTCATAAAGAAATTGTTGAATTACTATTAAAACAAGAAGGTATTAATATCAATGATAGAAATATTTATTTGTCTTGTTTAATGTTTATTTAGATAATTTTATATTTCGAAATTTTATTTGGAGATTATTTGTATTTTTTAAATCTGCATTAATGTATGCATCCCAATACGGCAATTGCATAGAAATTGTGAAATTACTTCTTGAACAAAAAGGAATTGATATTGTTGGCAATGATGCTTCTTTGTTTTGTTTGATATTCTTTAAAATAATATACAATTTAAAGATAACTTTTGGAAACTTTTTAAATTAATTAAAACAGCGTTTGATTATGCAACTACATCTGGTAATGAAGAAATGCCCAAAATCATTCTAGAAAAAATGATAAATTGTAAATAATTAAATAATTATATTTTAAAAAAATTAAAATATAACATTTTTGGAAATATAATAATCTTGAGGTATATTTAAGCTTTTTGTTTACTATTGGTAATTGTAACAAATACTCCCGAAAAAAAGGATCTTTTAATCAACAAATCCAATGCTTTAAATTATATGTTTGTTATTTAACCAATATGAAAATGCTTTTAATAGGTTTAACAGGATTCTTGATTCAAAAAGTGAATGTATTGTTTAAACGTTATTTTTGTTGCATCTTTATTCGAAGCGTAAACCATAATACTCATAAATGAAACCAAAAAAATTTATGAAATCCTTAATTTTTTTAAATTTGGAACATTTTATTTTAATTTTTCTGAAAAAAAATTAAACTCCTTTCCAATATAATAAAAATTTGCTCAGAAATATTTTAAAATATTTTACACTTCTATTTGTTTCATTAGTCACTTTAAATTTTATCAATTTTATCGATTTAGGTTTTTTATTCATTTTTTGAAAATTGTTTAAATGGAATTTTACTTTTAAGAAATTTAATTTATATTTTGAATTTATGTAATGCTTCTTGCCAATTTATGTTAAACGAAGTTTGGATCATTTTCTTTTTATTTTTCCATGTTGATTTATTTAAATTTGGTTTCTAGTGCTTCCATAGGATATTTATATCATGGAATTGATGAAAAAGAACAAATTCATCTGAAGGATATGCATCAAATTTTATCAAAAGAATATAACGATAAATATTGGAAAAAATTATGTGATGAAGCTTCTAAAGCTTATTCCAATACACAATTAATTGATACATCGAAAGAAGGAATATATTTACCTTTATCAAAATATGTTCAAAATTATTCTTTTGTTTATACACATTTCAAAAATCAAACAATCATTGATTTAAGCGGAACTTTTAATAAAACAATTTGTATATATAACCAAAACCAAAATGTTTTAACACTCATTTCAAATAAAGAAGATGTATCTACATCGATTCCAATTATGTTTATAGATGCAAAAGCAAATATTCCAAATTATTTAAAATTTAACACATTACTTATAGGTTATTATGAGAAAAATAACAATAATGCAAATAAGAAATGTGGTGTTACTGGCGCTTTTGAAGCCGAAAATTTTGTTACACCAAATATAGATGAATGGAGTAACAAAAACATTAAAGCGAAAAACAAAATTTATTTAATACAATCTCCTAAAAATAAAAACAAAGATGAATATATTATAAAATTTTTTAGTAATAAAGTTACAGTTGATGATAATGATTTAATATTACAAAGTTTTGATGAAAGTATAAATTTTATGATTTCTCCTTATTTGCTTAATTCTGCGGATATTAACTTAGTATGCAAGGAATATAATTCTAAAATAGAAAAAATTAAATTATTCATAGATGAGCCTCGTTATTTATTTGCTAATTATATATACCCAAATACTTTCGATATAAATTTCTATTTGAAAAAAAGATATCCACGAAATAATACAATTAACATCAATTTTATTGGGCATTGGGGAAAACAATGTGGGCATAAATTTCATTTATATGTAACAAAAGAAAATTTTAAATATATTAATATAACAAATGTGCCATGTTCGATTAAATTTTTAATTTATGATATCAATAATGAATTTAATTTAAAAGTTAATGAAAGAAAACTTGAAATGAATTCAGTAATTTCAATTATTGTAGCTTTCATTGTGGCTTTTGTTGTTATTTTTATAGCTTCATCATTTCTAAAGATGTCATTGGCAAAAAGGAAATAAGTTTTTCCATAACATATATGTTTATCTTTTTAAAAATATTAATCAATTCTTATTGAATTTTTCATAATATGCCTTATGTATTTCATCAATTTCTTAATGTACCATGGAGTATTTTCATATACTTAAATTGTCTCATAAATTTTCTATCATCAGCTTTTGCAAGAAAGGATAAGTTGGAACATTTGAATGACTTCAAATTCAATTCCTTATCATCGCATTTTCAAAAGTATTTGAAAAATTTGAATGCGTCGTAACTGTCATTTGACAAAAAGTGCCGCAATTCCCCACACTTTCTTATCAATTCCGCATGTTTTATTTCAAATTTTCCCGGTTATTAACTGTACAACACAAAATGTTCACTTAACTTTTCTTGATATTGAGTCAAAACGAAATGATAAAATGGCATAAACAAGAATTCCCTTGATACCAACTAAAAAAATATGTGAGCAAAAAAAAATTTGAATTTTGAAATTAAATCATAATCAAGTTCGCCAAAAATATATTCTAATATTTAGCTGTAAAATTGCTATTAAAAGTTAGTTGAGTAATAAAACAAAACAATTATCAAGTTGTATCTTTATTTGTATTGTTGACTAATTTATCTCTAAAGTAAAACGAAGATATCTTTGTCAAATCCGTCATTGAAGGACGAGGAGAACAAGTCGAAAGCATTTGCAAGATCGTCCGAGAAAAGATCTTCAGAAAAGTTTGTGTTTGAATTCAAATTAGAATTCATTATTTCGTTTGAATTTGATTCCTCAACAACGGCGGGTTGTTGAGGTAATTGTATAGGTTTCTGAGGAACTTGCTGAGGTGCTCTTGGAATTATTCTTACTGTTTGATCCAAGTTAGGATCAGATAACTTATGATTTCTTCTCCTTTGTAGCACAGCCCACCTATTTTTCAAGTTCACATCCGTTCTGTCAGTAAAGAAAGCTTGGATTTTTGTCCATTGAGGTCCAAGTTCCATAAACTTTTGCTGTAAAAGCATATCTTCTTTTTTGGACCAAGGCTCAGTTGAAACCTTTTGCGACAAATAATTCCGCCAACGTTCACGACACTGTCTGCAATTTCTTGTTCCCATCAAAGAAGAAATTAATGTCCAATTGTGTGTCCCGTGTTGTTGTACTAACTCACGAAGGAGTTGATCTTCTTCTGGGGTAAACTTCTTTTTGAGGTTTTTAATTGGTGTGGTGCTTGACTGCATCTTGTGTGGCAAATGTAAATTTGGGGAATTTTGTCCAGACAAAAATGCATTGAAATCCTCTGAAAAAAATTGTGAACAACCATTAAATATTTTACAACAACTTTTGTGCTGATGATTTTAAAATAAAGTTATTTATTTAAAAATCAATTACCATAAGTAATGTTTGATAATTTAATCAATAAATCATTCTGTTATTATTGCTTATGATTTATATCGATTAAAAATTAGTTGTTATTAAGATATTTAAATGTATTTTTTTCATTACAACATTTTTGAATAACTGTTATTCAAGGTAACGCTAGGGTCGTAAAGTTATAGTTAACACAAGGAGTGGTCTGACACATAGAATTTGAAAACTTTTTCTGTTAAATATCCAAAGACTTTTTTTTGGGAAACGATAAATACCACACAAGAACTATTTCCTGTAAAACTTGGTTGTTTTACAGCTGTTCCTGCTCCAAATGATCATCTTTTACTTTAAACATTCAATACAAAAATTTATGCATTTAATCAAATCAAAAAATATAAGTATATTAATTATGATCAAATAAAGAACAAGCAGAGGCAATTTTATTGAACAAATTATGCGAAGATTTAATAATGAAAATATAATTTTCAAATATATTTGATTTTCTTTACAGAAGTTTGGCCTTAGATATCAGTGTGCACTTCAAATGCCTTTCTAAAATTATTGGTTTTTTTTTTATTCTATATTAAATCATTTCAAGAAAAAATTTAAACATCCACTCAAATCGTGAAATTAACTTACCTTACCTTTTTCTGATAAAGGGCGTAACCTTTTACCAATTTTTCAAGCAACTTTTTATGATCATAACCAATTTTTCAAACATTTATATATTCTAATACCTGTTAATTCCTGATGAATTTGCTTCGAGAACATGTCCTTTTATTCATGTCCAATTGTTCCATGGATCACAATGTTAATACTATTAGAATGTGTGATAGAAAATTTTCCAAATGATCAATTTCAAAATTGCGTTATTATTAATTATCTAAATAAAATACCATTTCATCAAAATCGTAAATTTAAATTTTGAGCAAGCAGAGTTTGGTAGAATTTCCATCTTTGTTGATGAATAAATTTTTTCATGTTTATCCTAAAAAACATGAACATATAAGGAACTGACATTCAGGGCCATAGTGAATATGAGTTAATTGGCTTATTTTCCCAATTGAAGAAAATAATTAATCATAAATTTGCAATTTAATAATAAGCTTTTCCCTGCCCTCTTTCTTTTTTGTGGAACTGATTTATAAATAAATAAAGCAGAGTCAATTTTAGTAAAATAATTTAATATAAATTTTTGATAACCAAAATGCATCATTGAGATATGAGACGAATTAAAGATCTTTGGTAAGCAAATAAGAGCATCATTGAAACAATTAATAAATATTCATTGAATGAGAATGAAGATTGGGCCTTCGTGTTGCACAAAAAAAATATTTGTGCAAGAAATAAATTATGTTCAAAAAGTTATTTTTATTTCAAATTTTAAAAGTGAACAATGCAAACCTCACAACCGCAAGTTTTACATAAGAATAAAACAACGGTTTGTATCGCTTGATATTAATTTCAAACGTTTATTTACAGTTCAATCTTTTTTGGTGTGCTTTTGATTTGGGTGTTCTTGTTTGCTTGTACAATATGATATCATTATTTTTAATCCTATGAATAAGCACGAAAAGTATCCTAAAGATTTAAAGATATCTTTTTTGCTTACCGATGATATAGGTCTGGAAAAGGACCATTCGACAATTGAATTATCTGTTTGGTTAATGATAGAAATCGCTATTGATGATTTAGACATAAAGAAAATCTCAATGAAAGTATCATCAGAAATTTGAGAAAGAGAATAAGGATGCTCAGTGTCACAATTTTCAATTTCAACTGTAAAATTATATCCTAAATATTCCACTCTTGCTGTTTTTGTGGAAGTAACATAAACATCAACAAACTTATCATTAAATAAAGATTGAAAATGACCATACCCTGGAATTTTGACAAAATAGGAAACATGGAATTGGTTCCAACTAGATGTAGACCAATTGCCAGCAACAATTGGGGCAAGAGAAAAATCATGTGAGCATGAAAGAGTAAAAAAATTGACCAGAAGCATTTTTTTCACATCAAATGTCAGCTAGCATGTTTAACAAAATTCTCAGAGACAATATTTCTTGAATATTCCAAGCATTTCTATCATGCTAAGGAAAACCATTTCCTCTGGCATTTAAATTTTCAAAAAGACTTTAGAACCAATTCAAATGATAAATTCAATCAATCAAAAAAATTAAATATGAAAAAAATGTAACAAATGGGTATCATTTGTGACTCTAAAAAGGTAAGACGCTTTGCGTTTTTTGAGATTTAAATTCACGAATTTTCGGTGGATCGTTAATTGAATGATTTACACGATGAGCCAATGCAAGAAAAATTATTATACAAAAAAAAAATCATTGAAATTACCTCATTTATGAGTCGATAAGTACTAGCTTGTGGACTCCTTTTTACCAAGGAATCCATACAAGAACGATTGCAACAACCAATACAATTGATAATATCCAAGGTATACAATTACCTGCTGTTGCCTTTACCTTAAGAACTGCTTCATTGGCTTTGTCAACTTGAACTTGAGCTCTGTCCATGTTTTGGTTAGTTTCTTTGAGCATTTGATTTTGTTCTTCTAATTCATTACCGATTGAATTTGCTGAAACTTTTAATTGGGAAGAGATTTCAGCAAGTGCGTCAATCCTGTTGTCCATAAGCTGGAAATTTTGCTGTGTTTGTGCGTGCAGCTCGGCGTTGGACATTACCTTATTATAAATAAACTTCAGAAATCGGCGAATCACAATTATTTCAAAAAGTTATTTTTTATGTAAACCAGTCAAATTTGGTATTGTTTTGCAACTTTGGAAGAAAATATAAAATTCTTCTTTAAAAAAAGAAATTGCTTCTAAAATCATCTTATACTGCACAACGCTCACTTATGTCTTACAATTCCAACAAAAGCAAATTAGTTAATAAGTTTTTTCTTTTACGATTTTGTAATTTATTTCGAAATATCTATTTGATAAAACACTTAACCTTAATCAAGCATTAAAAAGAGTTAAAAAACGAACGATTTTGAAAACTTAATTCTTTATGAATCGTTTTTAAGCCCATGCTTGATCAGCAAGGGTGTAATCATCAACATATGGGTTCCTGTTGCCTTGTGTTTGGTTGATTCTATCATTACGTGTGATTTCACGTTGGGTTGGTGGGTGTTCTCTATTCCATTTCAAAAATGTTTGGAGATCACCAACGCGTGACATGTCGTAGCTGTCGTACATTGTGTAGAAATAAAGGATACCACGAGCAAGTTCACCACGGTCTTCTAATCTTGGCATGAATTTATTGCCATTAACTAAGCAAGAGTATTCATCTGGGTTTGATGGCATTGATGTGGTGCAATCCATATCTCTGCAGAACTTCTTGCATTCACTATAATCAACTTCGACAAATGGATAGTTAGATCTAGCATTGTTGATCTTAGAAGCAGATGGGTAAAGGTGATGGATATCGGAAACCATTGGCTTTTCCTTGTTAAAGAAGCTTTGTGGAACACTATGTTCACAATTGACACTACCAGAAGGAAGGGTTGTTCTGCCACATTTCCATGGGTATGTAGTACCTGAATACATCAAAAACATTTGGCCATCTGTGCAATCAATGTCATTGTACATGTAGACACGAGCTGTTTTATATGAGAAAGCTGTGTGTGCAGAGTATTCCCTCTTAAGCTTTTGACGAAGAGATTCACCCTTCAATCCGTTTGTTGGTATGTGCTTGTTGATGATGCACAAAAAGAAAGCAAACATCATAATGATAAACCCCCGGTTAACCGCCAGGCATTCAAAACGTCGGTTTGAGCACTGAATTCTTCAACCTATACATTCAATTTTTGAATAAAATGTTTTGACTTTCTGTGGCATAACCGTTCTAATTTATCGTGACTTAAATCCTATCGTTCTGATGTAATGGTGCATTTTTAATGTTTTAAACATTTATAATACATTTATAAATAAGAAAGCTTTCATTCATCATTTTAAAATCTATATAGCTTTATCTAAATGATCCCTTTATGAACAAGTTTTTATGTTATTAATGAATACCAAAAAAAAACCTTAAAATACTTCTGAGCATATGTTTTTTGCAAGTTATTGATATCTTTTTACATGATTTTATGATATGACATATTGGATCACAAAACTCAAATTTTATTTAAATTAACTAAAAAAAATTGTATTCCGTTGTTGAAATTATAAATCATAAACCATCTTGATGATTGCATTTGGGGTGTTAGTTCAGAATGAAAAAAGTTTTACATATTATGTTATGCTTCTTTGATTTCAATAATATATGGGGATTACTCAAAATATTTTGATACAGCATTTATTACAGCATAGCAAAATGAATTTACGAAAATCAATAAAATATTTTTTGACATTGTTTCGCTTAAAATTGAGTCAGATGGTAAAATATTATTGGTTAAATTGCATTTGAAATCCACACTTCATAATCCATCTCATTTTTTTGTTTGTCCGTTATAATAATTGTTTTAACGTGAATTTTTGAAACAAAAAAGCGGTTGCATTATCTGGGCCCATATTAAAAATTATCTGGGCTCATGGAAAACGGCTGATAATTTTGATATCTCAAATTTGAGATAAACCGATAAAAATAAAATGAGAATACCTTTATATTGTTCGAACAAAAACAAGTGACAAAACATACCCATGAAATACAAATACTTAAAATAAAACCGAAAATAAAAAATTCATTTAAGAAGCTTTCCAAAAACTTTCTTTTTCTTGCTCACACCAAAATTTATAAACTATTTAATATTGAATAGTATAAAAAATAAATCATTCAATCAAGAGTATCTCCCTCTAGCCCAAGTAATTAACATTATAATATAAAAAATGATAATAATACATGGTGGAATAGATTTTAAGAAATATTTCTTCTTTTCATATGATGTTGAATCAAATTATTAATTCTTTATGGAATTCATTTCTAGTCAATCAATATTTTAATTATTAAAACAAAATCAAGAAAAAACAAAGTTCCTAGATGTAAAAACATATCAATTTTATTTCAAGAACAAAAAGCGAAGAAAACAGTCGTGCAACACAGAACGATTAAAGAAGATTCAAAAAAGCCTTTAGCCGCTGGTTAGCGGCCGGGATAACCGTTTAAGAAAAAATCCCGATCGGTGATACAGTTTCTTACGAATAAACATTTCAATTTATGATTATTTAACGGTGCATTTATGTTGTTTTGCATTGTGAAATGTTTACAGGAAGTTTTTGAGAACATTTCAGAACTCTACAGACACCTGATTTAAATTGATACTTGGCCGGATACGAAATAACGAGGTGTTCAAAAACGAGGGAGTTTTGACAGCAACTTTTTGTGCTTGTGACGGTTTAAGCGAAAAACCATAAAAATGAACTTCGATTTCGACCTTGCGCTTGACTATTTTTGCAATGAAACGAACTTCAAGGTATGCCGTCTTTTCGACCGCATTGAAAACAATGGCTGCCCAGTTGGAATCTATGATGTAACCGATACTTACATGATGGCCGACATCCCATTCCTCATCTTAGGTATCATTATTGCAGTTTTCTTCATGGCATTAATCGGTCTTCTCAAGAAAGATGAACTTCAATTTAAGCACCAAGTCCCAACTAGAGGATTATTTTTATGGAGATCCCACATTTTCGCAGTCGGTCTTTCCATTCTTATGTGGACCTTGTCTATTTCATTCTTCCCAATGGATGGACCTGTAGAACAATTTTTCATAGCTGCTCGTGCTGCTTGTTTCGATATTGCAGGTGCTCTCCTCATCATCATTACTCTTGTTGATACACATCTCTTACCTTGGGATATGTTATGGGTCAACTTCATCGAATTAGCCGTCTCACTCGTAATTGGATTAATCTATTTCGTTAACCTCACCAATCCATCACCATCCTTTGCTGTCTTCATGGGCTTTATTTTCCCTGTTGCTTGTCAGCTCTTCCTCTTCATCGGTATGATACCAGTTCTTATTTATCGTCGATTATGGATGGGCTTGGTCTACTTGGTTTTGTTGTCAATATTCGGTATTGCACCATACTTCATTGAGTTGTACGCAAACGGTGGAATGTGCGAAGGTACTGCCGGATGGTTCACAGCTCCATCTTTATGTGTTATCATCTATGCATTCTATCGCGTTTTCATTCAACTTTACTTCGTCATTCTTAAGGCCGATGAGAAGATGGATGGCTTACCACCCAATCCAAGAAGATACGATGATGTATCATCATCTGAATTGAACAAGCCTCTCCCAATTGAAGTCAGTGACTATACATACAGTTACACTTACACCGAATCGGAAGCAGAACAAGAACAGCTTTAAGGGGCGAATATTAATAAAAATGTTAACCACAAATTGAATGTTTGACAAATATAAACTATTCAATATTCAAAACAATAGTTATTCAGTCGTTTATAATCGGTATGTGTACAAAAAGTTTATTAAACATCAAATTTGAATTTGCAAATATGCCAAATCGATAAAAACTTCTTTTTGCATTGAATTTTGGCTGTGATAAAAAACATTAAAAAGTTTGTTGTAACTGTGTTTTATCACAATGGTTAAAATATTTGAATAGGAAAAATGTGAAGAAAATATTTATTTAATATTTTCATCTTGGGATTTCATATTCTACAAGTGGATCACTGATTACTCTCCTGAACCCAATTGTTTTAAATTTTTTTAAATATATAAAGAAACCTACAAAAGCAAATACAGCAACACATCCAAGCACAATGAAAACTATTCCTGTTGTACTTAAAGTCTTCTGCTTTTCGATCACATAACTTCTTGCTAAGATATAATCTTCAGGTACATCAGAAACATCTTCTAAACTTTGTAATTTTAGTTTCTTTTCATTAAATGCCGATGTTTTAGTTATTACTTTTCCATCCTCTGTGAAATGTGCAATATCTTTTGTATAACCATTTTTAGGTTCATTAATTCCAAGGATTTGGAAAAACTTTCTTGGGTCAATCGAATATTTATTTTGACTAAATGGAATATTTAACTTTCCTATATTTAATGATATTTCGATTGATTTGTTTCTATATTGATATATTTTGAGTTTAAGTTCATTTGGTTTGATATCTTTTTCAATTATCTCTATATAACCATCCCAATCTTTCGAGTATTTACTTATTGTTTTATTATATACAAGTTGTCGATTTACTCCACATGATAATTTATTTAACTCGTCATCATTATCAATTTCATTTATTCCTGCAGATGTTCCATATTTTAATAAACATAAACCATTTTTATCAAATGATTCAGTAAATTCACAAAATGAATTAAACGAAGAGTTACAAATTGCATATAATAAAATATCTTCGGAATATTCGGGATTTATATTAAATATTCCTTCATTTCCAGAAATTTCATTTGATTTCCCATTTTCATAATTAATAATTAATTTTTTGCATCTATCACATCGAATTGAAATCATATGTTTTCCAATAAATTCTTGTGCAATTGATTCTGATATATGAAATGTTAAAGATTTCTCAGGAAAACCAAAAAAGCTTGGGAAAATCTTAAAGAAATCTGATTCTGTTTGATATGTTCTAAGTTTCCAATTTCCATTTTTAGGTTTTATAATTGTTGGATTTATATAAGGATTTGTAATTAATGAATAATCATTGATATAATTTGACTTATGAGAAGTTGCTTCAAAACATCCAACAACTTCAGCAGGTTCAGAAATAGTAATTCCGTTTTTACATTTTGCATCTTCTGTTGTTACAAATGTTGATAAAAGAGTTACCGCGTATTTATTTGTTTTTTCTTCGAATAAACGAAATGGAATTTCAATTGTTGAATTATGAATTGATTCTTTAGGATTTAAAACCAGTGAAATATGATTTTTATCAAGGAATGAATGAGGACATAAAGGTAAAAGTAATGAATTAACTTGAAGTAAACATCCAACTTTAGTATTAGAATTAAAATCATTTTGATTAGTAAATCTTAATATTATATATCTTTCGGAATCAAATACATCAAATTTTATTGTTCTTTTGCTTTCAAATATACGTGAAATTATTCCGCGTTGATTAGATTTTAATGGTTGTGGAAGTTCAAATACTACATCAGGTGTATTTATAGTTACATTAAATGTTAAATTAAAGTTTTGATTCTTAAAGTCGAGATAAAAATCATGTGAACGATCTAATTCTTTATGCTTTAAAATTAATGAATTTGATTGTTTTCCATCTTTTGTTACAACACTAAAATTGATTTTAAGTTTAGACATTTCATTTTCCATATTAAAAATACATCTATCATAAATACCTAATTCATCAGAATAATATAATTTGTTTTGTTTTGGCTTTAAAAACATTTTACACATTAATTCACATGAATCATCAAGTATACAATTATATAATTTAATTGTTGCGTTTTTTAAGTTATCAATTTTATGATATACAGATGAAAGCATAATTTGAAGTTCATTACGATTTAAATAATTTCCAGAGTTTTGATGAGTTGATGAATCATCAAATACATTTTTCATAGGTAATACACTATAAGGGTCATTATATATTCCATGCGTTATCATTCCTAAAGTCGAATTATGTTTATTAATAACATAAGGTTTAAATGATATAAATGAACTTTCTTCTTTTCCTTGAAACTCTTTAAATATTTCTACATGATATGCTTTTTTAATAGTTGTTTCCATGCAAAAACTTAAAAGATCTGCTAAACATTCGTTTGCAGTTTTTTGATTTAGATAAAAATTAGATGAATTCTTATAACTATTCCAAATTACACCAACAATATATATTTGATATTTAAGATATGAATTTTTTGGTGGATCAATTAAAATCATCTTTTTAGATATTTTATATTCATTCTTTTCAAAACGAATTTTAGGTAAAGACATTGAATCAATAACATTTCCTTTGTTATCATAAGCAAATAATTTAGGATAATAAGTATCATAATTAACTAAAGAAAACGCTGTTGCTTTCTCTGTTGATATTATATATGATCCTTTTGAATTAAAATCGATAAGTGAATTTTGGCCTTCCATTGTTTGATCAGGAGAAAACAAACAATAATTTGGTGTTTCGAAATTACTAATTAATGATATTTCTTCTGAAATAGGTTCAATTAATGAAAAACCTTTAAATGAAAGTGATTCACCATAAATATAACCAATTAAATTATAATTTGCTTTTCCATATAAATAAGGGGATGTACATTTATTTGAATCAGATGTAAAACCTATGTCCATTAAATATTTTCCACCTATTTCTAACTTTGCAATTGTAACTTTCCCTAATTGAATAGTGATAGTTGCTGAAACTTTAATGTCTGGTGTATAATCCATTTGAAAGTTTGGCTTGTAATCAAAAGTATCATTTGTTTCTAGATCTTCATTATTAGAATGAAAATCAAAATCAAATGGATCATGATTAACACCTAAATTTGATGAAAATGTACCACTTTGTCTTAATTTAGTTGTAATGTTTCTATAAAATCCAATTCCTTTTGGTATTTTAATAGTGACGTTTTTAAAAGTTAATAAGAAAGATACATCAAAAGAGAAATTAAATTTCATTCCAAGGATTATCTTGGTAAAAGTATAAATAGGGATACTTTCTTCTATTAAATTAAAAGTTTGATCGATAATATCAATATCTTCATCAAAAGAAAAACCAATTCCAAAAATACTTTCAATATCAAATTGATAATCAATTTTAACATTCCCAAGTCCATAAGCTTTAGCTTGCATTGATCCAACAGCATTTGCTAATACACCAGCATACATTTTAAAGGGAATATCATCACTAATTTTAATTAAATTTGGTCTATTTCGATCAATATCCCAATTTATTGATTCTATTACTCGACATCTTTCACCTAAAACATTTGAAGAAAATGAATTACATTCAAAGTTCTTTGGTTTAATTTTTGAAACGTTTTTCATTTTTAATTTAAGATTAGTAAATGTATCCAATGGATTCGTTTCAGTAACTTTATATAAATCAACATCTTTATAATTCCCAATATGTCTTTTTGCTCTATAAAGTTTTTGTGTATTATTGTCTATAAAATAATTATTCTCTTCAAATGTATTATTATCTTGATGAATAGCCAAAAGTTTTTTATCTTCATTTAATGCATATCCTTTGATCCCAGGTTGTTCTATACTTTTTATATCATATGGTAGATGGAAAGAAATTCCATCTTTATCATAATTTTGATTTATAGAACTCTGAATTTTAGATGTTTTAATAAAATTGCTATTGTTGATTGCTTTATATGCAAGATTTTTTAGGTCTTGGCTCAAACATGCGATAAATGGTGAAAATATTATAATAAACATAAATGAAGTGAGATTATTCCAGATATTGAAAAATGAGTTCTCATAAATTGTTCTCAAAATTGTTCAGAAAAATACAAAAAATAGATGATGAAATTTGTTAAAGTAGAAATTTCCACAATAAGAATTTCCTTGTCAAGTTGATTAAATTTTGTACGAAAAAAGTTATTAATAATACTGATTAAAATAAACACCTTTTTTAATTAAATTTTTTTGGTTATTATCAAATGTAAAAAAATCCGTAAAAATTCTATGAATGAACTTTTGATATTGGTAAAATATATCAAAAGTATTCTGAAAAGTTCATGAAATGCAATACAAATGCCATTTTTGATGTTAAATAGCAACTATTACATAATGTGTAAATAACATATCTTCAAAACAAAAATATTTAAAACTAGCACAAATTTTCTTTATAAACAAGTCAGCTAATTTTATGATTCGAATAATATTTACTAAAAAAAAAAAAATATCAAAAAGACGAAAATATGAATTTCAATACATCGATAGCTTCATTTCAAATAAGTACGATGTTTTTTCTTTCAATTTCTCTATCGGCAAACGATAGCTCACAATTTATTTTTTTTGCTTTGTGTCGATTTTAGTTTTTGTTTTTCGTTTAACTTCATTTCCAATTCTTTGATTTTACCTGCTAATTGTTTTTCTCTTTCTTCGAAGTCTGATATGAATTTTTCATGCATCGCTTTAAATGATCCCATCAACATTTGCAATGGAATTTCTTGACTTTTTTCTTCTTTTTGCTTTTCCTTTTCCTTTTCGTTTTCTTTGGTAACTTCTTTTTGTGGCGTTTTCGGTGGTTCATTGATAGTTTCTGTATTTAATGTTCTTTGACTTTGTTGTGAATTTGTTTCTTCGCGAGAAATTTCGTTTTCATTGCGAATAAGTGTCATTGAAGAAAGAGGCGGAAGCTGTGGGTAAGTAACACGTATTGGGAATTGTGTTTTAAAGACGAGAATTTGCTTTGGTGTGAAGCAATTTAAAATAAGTTTAAGATGTCGGAAAAATGTGTTGACAAAGAATTCATTGATAAGCCTAATGTCACGAAGCTCAAATATAAGTGTAGAGGTTGGTGGACGATCAACAGAATGAGATAATAAAAGTTTCTCATATTGTTCATGAAGACTTTGGGGATTGTAAAATGGTGACGAGGTGGCCTCAATAAACATGGTGAGATAAAGAGAGAGGAAAACTATGGCTTTGGGATAAGAAAAATTATTATCTGAGGTAAATAAAATAGCACTATGCATCATGTCAATGAGAATATCGAGCGATTGAGAATCAAAGGCATATTGATTAAGATCAAATAAAAAAAGAATTCGTGCTCGATACATTTGTTGATCTGGGCATTGATAAATCGAATAAAGATTTTGAGCTGTAATGACAGGGTGTATTAAGCATTTTCGCTCTAGAAATGAATCAATACCTGTAAACTCTTCTTCACTTAAATCCATTTTTTTGGAAGAACGTTAAAATAATATTAACAATTTTTCCTCTTCTTCATAACACCAATTTCGTAGGTCTTCTTTCTCCATTTTAGTTTAAAAAACATATGTTTTTTCGTATTTAAGATGAATTAAAAAAAGTCAAAAAAATTTTAATTTAATGATTTTTACAAAATTATATTCAATTTTTATGTAATCTAAATCTATACTACTAAGTTTTAGAGACCAGGCGATTAATGTGCTTGTTATTGAAATTATTATAAACAAAAATTTTATTAACAGAAATAATTTTAAATCAATTTGATTGTAATTCTGGTTCTTGACCCTATGGAATGAACATAACTCTTTCCAATCGTCCACGTTTTAAATCAGATGGAGGATACAGTGATTTTTAGACTTTTGTTGGCGTGGAGACCGTTATCACCTTTAACGTATTTTTTCTCTATTTTGTTAAGGCAAATATAAACAGAATTACCACTAGAACGAGAAGAATTAGCGCATACATCCACATCCTTGATTTCTTTTGGTGTTTTGCTGCTTTTTCAATACTCTTATGAGCTGATTCAGCATTTTCCAATGAAACATTTATATTGTAATCGATTCTATCAACAAGAGTTCCCTGTTCTGCAATAAGGCCTGCCAAGTCCATAAATATTTCGCGAACTTCCTCTGATCTACGTGCAAGCTCCTCAATCTGTTGGTTTTCCTCATAAGAAACATGCTGTTGAACTGATACAGGTGAATCTCCGAGTTGAAACGTTTTATAGTCTACAACATCATCGTCTTCTTGTTTCATAACAGAAATGGAATTTTTATAACTAGCTTGAAAACTTTGTAGCTCTGCTTTAAATGAAGCCGAAAATTTATTATATTGATCTAAAAGATTTATTTTTATGTTGTGTAAGACTTGTGCTCGATCTGGAAATTCTTCATTTGATATATCAAAAAAGGATATTTTCTGATAAATTTTTGCTAAGTTTTGGTTTATGTTAGATGTAAGTGATTCAACAGTGTTAATTTGTGAATGAGAATCTGCAAAAGTTGGTCTCAAGCACTTACGTTGTTCTTTTAATAGTTCTGAAAAGGCAATAGACACTCGCTTTAAATCTGATTTTATTTCATAAGCTAATTGGAAAAATGATTCAAGAGGACTTGAATCTTCAGTATCGTGTTCAAGCAAGTATAAATTATCTGTTTCTGAAGAAGAAGAATTCTTTTTATCAATTCCGCCTATTCTTGATGATATAAGCACTGTTGTTTTGTCTCTACTTGCTCCGATTGTAGGCAGGAACATTAACGAGTATTCAATTATTCATAAATTATACAAAAACAAACGTTTTTAGCAACAAATTGAATGCAAAATGATCCATTACGATAGAGTTCGAAAATGGAACTTTAAAAATGATTCTTATGAAGTTTGTTAATCTTTTAATTGGCAAATAGTTTTTCAACCATATTTAAAACATAGATAGGTCATCATTATGATATATTGTAAAAATAAAAGAAATTGTAAAATTATCAAATTTTTCATTCATGAATTTTTTGCAATCAAACATACCTATTTAATAGACCATACAAAGAGAAACTTATCT
Organism: Histomonas meleagridis; assembly: GCF_020186115.1. Classification (NCBI taxonomy): domain Eukaryota; phylum Parabasalia; order Tritrichomonadida; family Dientamoebidae; genus Histomonas; species Histomonas meleagridis. The sequence continues at coordinate 1,301,002 of NW_027150923.1, forward strand.
ATATTCAAAAAGTAAATAAAACAACTCAGTTATGGTAATTTTACTAAGATTTAAGTACTTATCTAAATTTGTAATTAACAATTTTTCAATTTATTTGTATATATTTTTCAGATTTTATTTGTGATTCAGTTTTGCCAAATATTATACAGTCTAGTTGTTTCATATAAAATATAAATTGTGGAATTTGACTTCTATAAAAAATAGATTGACATGAATGTTCCTTTTCATTTGTGATTTTCAATTTTTATATTTATGATGTTCAATTTTCTTTCTTCCTTCACCATTTGAGAAATGAGGAAATTCTTGATGCTCTTCAAAAGAAAGATGAAGATGATCTTGTATCAGATATAGATCTTTGAAAGGAATATTTTGATACAGGATTAAATGATATCGCAAATATATCCAAATTATGAGATATTCATTGGATCCAATGCATTTAACCTTTATGCTTCATTAAATCATAAATATTCATAACAATATGAACTGTAGCATGTAGCTCAAGTAAAAGTATTCAATTTATTGATTCTTCATTTTACAAAAAATATATTTTATTCAGTTATTAAATATTTAAAATTCTAAATAGTATCACAACCAATTAACCTTATGTTTTTGATTGATGGAGTAATTTTAATGCAGTTATAATTAGAGAAAAAGTTCAAACAATTAAATATTATGAAAAATTATATTTTCGAAAATATAACAATAATTTGAAATGTATATTTTTCACTATGGTGATATAGAACAAAATATTAAAGCCACAGTCTATGTTTTAATGCAAAAGCCTTAAAGCACAGTAATCACATTATTCTTTGCATACAGTTCACATTAAGTGTTATCTTTATGTCAAAGTTTCTTTTATCAAAGCCATTTTCGTAAGCAATTATTAAAAAGTACAAATAGCATAATGACAAAGAAGGTGTTTGATGATCAAAAAGATATTGATGAGTTAAACACTAAACTTTTAGCACTTACTTCTAATGAACCAAAAGTTCGTGATCCAGGTTCAGAAATAATATTTCAAAAAATGAAATCTGACCCACTTCAATTTGCACGTATCTGTGGAGGCGTTCTTAATCAAGCCAATCTCCCATCATCGTCTCACACTCAGGCATTAAATTGTATTGATCATATCATCACTCCTGATAATGATGTTAAAATCGAATTTATTAGGGGAAAATGGATGAGCTTTGACAAAGAAAAGCGCGATTTCATTAAAAGCTCTATTCTTTGTGTGTTAACTTTACCAGACAAAAATGTTGCAAATGAAGCATCACAAACATTAAAAATTATATCCACTCATTGAGCAATTACTTGCTATTATCCAATCTTCAGAATACAATGATGATATACATTTATCATGTATCAATACCCTCAATAAAATTTGTTCTGAAGGTATTCTTGATGACATGATACAAACAGATGAAGTTAAAGAAGTTCTCTCAAAGATTTTTTGATTCTATTGGCAAGCTTTTTGTCAACAAGAATAATCCAGAAAACATACAAATCTCAATATGCAATGTATTAAACACATTAATATCAATTTCAGCACCACTCTTTTATCCCCCACAAGTTTTTAACCAATTTGTTACCCTCGTTACCAATCACCTCGCTGATAATCCTCCTCAATTACTTCATCAACATTTGATACAACTTTTGACTTCACTCACATTGAAATTTTATGAGAGCGACGGTTTCAATTTCAATGGTATCGGCTCTATCGTCCTCAAATATCTATTTGATGAAAAAACCCCAGAAAAAATCTTTAACGTTCTCGACTTTTGGATCGAACTCACGAAACTTGAAAAAAAAATGCCCAAGAAATCCAATTCAAACAAAGGTATGAAAATCTGGTTGAAGAACGGCACTCATCAATTAAAACCAGGTTACCACCACATATTAAATCCACAACTCTAACGGGAGATTTGATCCAATCCAATACTCGATAATATCATTCCTCGTTTAATGAGTATGTTAGGGCTTATGCCCGATGGTCAAAGAGAATCGGACTTGGTGAACAAGTTATTCATCATAAGGCATATCAAGTTCTTTCTAACATCTATGAATATCATCCTGATAAAGTATTTTCTTATGTTACAAAATATTGGGCGTACAATAATCCTTTTTCTTGCACGTATCCAATTCTCCATTCCTTATTATTAACAATAGCGATTATTTCACTTCCACCTCAATCACCTCAACAAGCAAATGATATCTATAAATATTTAACAAGAAATCTTTTGACTGAAGGTGAATTTTATATTAGCAAATTTTTAATTCAAACAATTGATCATCCAATTAATCGAGTCTCAGATACAGCACTTTATGTTATTCGTTTGTTATTAGAAAACTTTGATTTGTATATGGAAGATGAATTTCTTTTTATTTTACTTAGACAAATGCAAAAACATTTCATGAGACATCCGATTATTACTGAACGAGTTTTTTCTGTTATTAATCAAATAGTTTTAAGATGTTATAATTCAAATAAAATAACATTATTTGAAAAGCATTATGAACATTTAATAAGTTTTTGTACACAAATTTTAAGTAATCCAAATGACGTAACACAAAATGTAATTGTAAGGCACGGAAGGCAATGTGCTGTTAAATAGAGCTCTAAAAATTATCAATTGGTATTATTCGCTTATTGTATATCTCTGCCTAATAGAAGAAAAGATGAAAGAGAATTAAAACAAAAGTCAAAAGAGATATTTGAAATGATGAAAAAGGCATAATAAGTACGTCACTTTTAGAATAAACATAAAAGTGGCAGTGTCATTAACATATTGAATACTTATCTTATTTTATGGAATTTATAAATTGTTAAAATTTAACGATGGGAACAGTTTTATTTGATACCGCGACAACAATTTCGTAATCTCCTCCAAGTTGCAAGATCTTCTGCCAGTGTCTAAATAGAAAACGCTCTTTCCTTATATGTTACAAACAGGATGAGACATTATGTATCCAAGTGAGAAAATAAAAATTGTAAAAATGTTATTAGATAAATGATGAAATTGTAAGTAAAAAGAGCCGCAAAGCGATTGAGCGGATGTCTGAGGAAACAGATTCAAGAAGCCAAATCAAACTTTGATATGAAATGAATAAAAATGTTTTCAGTTATATCTCTGATTGTGGACTTACGTTCTCTGTAAGTGATTTTCCTATTTTCTTCATTTGTTGAAGAATTACAAAGTAATGTTTTAAATTCACTAGTTTTATTAACAACAATGACTTTTTTGCCTTGCAATTCACAATAAATTTCTTAGGCTTTGGAGTTGAACTGTTCCTTGTAAATCCAAAAAACGCAAGGGAAAAATAAGATCATTAACACGATTTAATGCTTTACATATAAAATTTATTTTCCTTACTGGTAATTATTTTATTACACGTTTATATAGAAATCCAAAGCAACTGATAATTTGGATAAACAAAAAAATGTAAAAAATGTGCACGAATAGATGATTTTTCACTTTGCTTAGTTTTCCCATAATGACACCCAGGAATAAAGACGTTAAGTCATTTCACATTGAAAAAAACGATGAATTATCATGTTTTGAATCGAACGATAAAATAATCTTTACAAACATTGCTAACGATACACATTCAAAGCAAAAACGTAACCTCAAAACTTAAGCAATAATAAATGTCAGTTTTCAACTGGGTTCGAGGCCAAGTCTCTAAGAAGAAACGTCGTCTTAAGGAAGGTCATTTTGACCTTGATCTTTCATATATTAATGATAGAATCATTGCTATGGGATATCCCGCTCAAGGTTTTGAATCACTTTATCGTAATAGCTTCAACGACGTCAAAGAATTTCTTGATGAAAAGCATGGAGATAACTATATGATTTATAATCTTTGTTCTGAACGAAGTTATAATCCCGAAGATTTTTGTAATCGAGTTCAACGCTTTCCATTTGATGATCACAATCCACCCAAGCTTGACATGATTCGTCAATTTTGTAATCATGCCTCAGAATGGTTATCATCAGATCCACAACATGTTGTAGTTGTCCATTGTAAAGCAGGGAAAGGTCGCACAGGCACAATGATTTGTTCTCTTCTTCTCCATTTAGGCCTATACAAGAGTTCACAAGAAGCCATGCAACATTATGCCGAGAATCGAACATTAAATGAAAAAGGCATCACGATTCCATCACAAATTCGATATGTTCGCTATTATGAGCAATATCTTAATGGCGGTTTTGATCGCAATATTCCATTTGTTCCAAGCCCATGCTTAGTAAAACGCGTCCGATTTGTCGGAATCCCACCTCAATACTTTCCCGGTGTTACAACACTCCAATTGTACCTAATGGACGCCGAAGAAGTGTTCGAAAGTAATGGGAACAATTTGGATGGGCCAACACGAAATGAAGACGAGAGATCGCTCGACTATAATTTGGACGGATGCTTCCCTTCGCTTGTCGGAGACTTCAAAATCTCCGCGATGAAAAACGGGAAAGAAATTTGGTACATTTGGCTCAACTCGGAATTTGTGAAAGAAGACGAAATCTTCTTCGCAACTGACGTCGATAAGGCGTCGAAATCGAAAGTGTTTACTGATGAGTTCCAAATGGAAGTTTATGCGTCACATTAAAGTTTTAGTTGTAAATTAAATCCGAATTATTATTATATTTTGAGATAATTAAAATTATAAATGTTATTTCACGTGAAATATATCAAAAATTTTTTTATCGTTATAACGAATTTATTTATATAATTATTTTTTGTTTACATCTGTAATCGTTCATTTGAAAAAAATTCATATATTTAACTGCAGGAAAAAAATTGTATATGTTGCTAAGAAATTTAATATTGGTTAGAAATGAACTATTTAGAGCCATCTCAAGTAATTTTGAATATTAGTTGAAATTCTAACTTGGGTTTATTTCTCAGATAATGATTTTAAGCCTTATCGTGTTGCAACATAGTTTGTATGAATTGCAAAGGTTTGCATTTTTAATAGATTCTTGAAATGCTGTGATGGTTGAAACGAAAATCACCCAAAATACAAATACAATTTTCTAGACAATACATTGAAATGGAAATTAATTGGCGAGAAAATCTATGCGTAATTGATATTTGCTAATTTCGCCATGAGCAGTTAAGGTGCCTTATCTAAAACTTTTCTTAGCACCTTATACTGTGAATCAATTAAATAAAATTTTTGACGAAAATCAAGAAATTTACATGCGTATGAAAAATATGCAAAACACATGTTTTTGATCTCAATATACTGCTCATTAGCTAATGAGAGCTACCCAACATTAAACTTATATTTTTATAAAATTTCATCTTCATCATTAATAATAATTCTTTCTTGACCATGAAATAGTTTAATGATTTCTGTATAACCATTTGTAGATGCGTACAGAAGTGCTGTATTAAATAATTTAAATAATTTCCAAATATTATTTTGAAATAAAAAATTATTAAAATAAATATCAAATAAAACAAATAAATATTTTTAGCATTAATATGAATTCCTTCTTGTTCAAGAAGTAATTTAACTATTTCTGTATGACCATTTATAGATGCTCTAATAAGTGCTGTATCATCTAATTAAAAAAATTTCCATATAATATTTTGAAATATAAAATTATTAAAATTAAGATTAAATAAAACAAATAAATGTTTTTAAGATTAATATCAATTCCTTCATGTTCAAGAAGTAATTTAACGATTACTGTATGACCATATTCAGATGCTTTCATAAGTGCTGTATAAAATAATTTAAATAATTTCCAAATATTATTTTGAAATCCAGAAATATTAAAATAAATATCAAATAAAACAAATAAATATCTTTAGCATTAATATCAATTTCTTTTTATTCAAGAAGTAATTTAACTATTTCTGTATGTCCATTATTAGATGCATACATAAGTGCTGTCCAAAACAATTTGAATAATTTCCAAATATTATTTTGTAATATCAAATAAAACAAATAAATATCTTTAGCATTAATATCAATTCCTTCTTGTTCAAGAAGTAATTTGACTATTTTTATATGACCATTTAAAGATGCTTTCATAAGTGCTGTTTCAAATAATTTGAATAATTTTCAAATATTATTTTTAAATTGTAAATTATTGAAATAAATATTAAATAAAACAAATAAATATTTTTTGCATTAATATCAATTTCTTTTTGTTCAAGAAGTAATTTAACAATTTTCATGTGACCATTTTCAGATGCTCTAATAAGTGCTGTATCATCTAATTAAAACAATTTCCAAATATTATTTTGAAACATCAAATGATTAAAATAAATATCAAATAAAACATATAAATATCTTTAGCATTTATATCAAAACATTTTTGCCCAAGAAGTAATTTAATGAGTTCATAATTTTTTGATTTTGCTGAAAATACTAAAATATTTTTTGGAATTTGATTATTTTGAGCATAATATTCAACTAGATATAAATTTCCGTTTCTTGCTGATTCATTAATTACAGGATTTTTGTTTTCAACAATATTTTCTTCCAATAATGAAAGAATTTTATAATTTCCTTTTTCTATACAAAAACATTCCAAATTTTGGCTTAATTCTTCAATTTTATTTTCATAAAGATATTTAAATATATCATTTCGATGAAACATAATTGCAGCTTCAAATGCGCCTATAAATGATGAGTGATTTTGTTCACATAAATGAATAATTTCTTCATTTCCGCCTGCAACAGCATATCCACCTGTGTTTTCTACTTTTGAACCATTCATAAGTAAATATTTAAAACATTTAATCGCAGAAAAAAATGCAGCATAATCAATTAATGTAACATTTTCTTTATTAATAAAGTCACATCTTTCATAAAGTGATGGTTCAATTTTTTGGTTAAAATCAAAATTTGGTTGTGATGATATTTCTTGAAGTTTTTCCATTTCATCATTTCGAATTATTTTCGCAAGTTCATTTGGATTATGTCCTTCTTTAACATATTTCTTATGAAGCGCCCAATCATTCTTCGAAAGTTTTTTATATTTTTCTCTAAGTGTATCTTCGAATTGATTCTTGCGATATTTGCTTTTATTTTCTTCCTCTGTTTGGTGGTAATGTACAAAATATGGAAAATCGATTTTTTTGTTACATCTTTATCAATTAAATTTATTTCAAGCATTTTTTCAATTATGTAAAATGATTCTTGTGAATTGATATCAACTAAATTGTTAGTAAAAATTTCAATAATTTTTTGAATATTTTTATTTATTTCTTCTTCTTTTGTTTGAATTATTTCTAAATATTTAAAATATATATTGTTCACATCCTTTTGTGTAAAAAATACAAAATAAATCAAATTACTTAAGATAGAATTAAATGAATATGGATGATTTGTATCAAATATTTTCATTGTTTGATCGACTGTAAATTCAAAATTTTCTTCTTTTAAATTAAATATAATTTTCTCTAATTCTAAAAGCAATTCCATTTAAATTTATTTTCAGTGAGAGTTTTATTTCGTCTTGATTCCTTGTTTCAGTCGACAAAATGGGAATTCACAGAATTATTTGGAAAGTGCTTGCTCAGATAAATAAACGGTGGAAAATTCTTCAATTAAAAATCATTTTTCTTAATGTATTCTCAACATTATGAAAATCATATTTTATACCAATACAAACCTTGTGCATGTATGTGCATCAAAGGCTGAAATGAAAATATCTAATTTTAATTTTTTTAATTTCATAAATATGAAGACAAATGTGTACACATTGTTTAATTAAATTTCGCAAACCATTAAAAACAGATAAAATATATTTGAATTTACATAAAAAATTATTTCTCATCAAGAAACTTTGATAATTCGTCATCTTCACCAAATGGATTTGGTATTTGTTCACTTAATATATCATTTTGCGCGATTTCATTTTCCCCATTTTCGCTTTCATTTTCTTCTTCCGCAGCGATTTGTTCTTCGAGAAACCTTTCGAATTCCGTTTTAACTTCCGATTTTTCCTTTGGAACAATTTCAATGTTTTTGTCCTCATTTTCGTCTTCATTTACTTCTTTGTTTCCGACTTCGATTTCGTATTTCTTCGGCATTTCAAACGATTTGATTTGGAGTCCGAAGTTTTCCGCTTCTTCCGGAAATATCTTCCAAAACAAAACTTTAAACCAATCGAACAAAACCTCATTTAACTTGTTATTAATCTCAAACTCTTTTTGCGGTATTGGATCTTCATTAAATTCATTTAGGATCGGAGCAATGCTATTTTGTAATTTTAATAATTTCTCTTTTTCATTCTTTATATGTAGTGCTTTCTCGCCAGCATTAATTATAGATAAAATCTTTTCGACAATATTCTTGAATTTATTGTTATTCCCAACTATTTGAAGATTTTTTTTGTTCGTTGAACAAAACATGAAAAGTGACACTTTACCCAGCGGCTGAAACCGCAGGAATTGAAAAAGTGAAATCAAAACGTACTCTATTGAATTTTGATTGACTTTTGGATTTGAGAACATTTTTTTGGCAAACACAAAAATTCTATTGGCAGAAAAATACGACAGGTTAGCGGTTGTTGCAGACAAATTCGTAATTATTCCAATGATGAAAGGAACAATCGAAATATTTGCATCGAAGTTATCATTATTCAAAGGGTTTGTTATTACTTCTATTATCAAATCCGATACCGTTCCACGATGAGGTTTTATTAAATTAGTATTAAAAACTCCTACAAACGGAGTATTAAGTTTAATTAGTGCCGAATAATTTGATATAATTTTACTTAAAATTAATAAAATTAATGTATGGAAAAATGTAATATTTTGCTCTTCATATTTGATTTCATATAAAAACAAAATAGATGAAATATAATCATTAGATAAATCATAGACAGATATAAACTCAATAAAAGTAGGAAATCGATGCATAATTACAAGTAATAATGTGATGTAATAATCCGAAAACTTTTTCACTTTTTCAATGACGTAAAATGAATTAGATGAATATGATGAAACTTGTAAAAGCGGAGAAAAGCAGTGATTGATGATGTTTTGATCAATGTTTTGTAACCTCCATGAATTACAACTTAATAAGGATGGTAATGAAAAGGTTACTAATGATTTGATAAAGTGAAATGCTTGTGGAGATTTATTATGTAAGAGAACTTCTGGTATAAGATGGAAAAAAGTGGGTAAAAAAGAACTGGATTGAAAAGTCTCAAAGGATAACATGTATGGAGTAGGTATTGCCTTTGGTTGATCATTTAAACTATCCGCATTTTGGATAAACAAAAGAGTTTTGACATACGTAAGACGAATGGAAAGAAGATTATTTTGAAGGATTTGATTTATTGGTTGCGAAAATTGAAGTAGACGTTGAAGTGTTTGAATTAAAGTTGAAATTGGTGATAATGCAGATAAATAAACACCTGGCATTTTAAACCATGGTGAGTTCTGTGGTGGTTCGTGAGATATAGAAAGCAAAAAACATATAAAGTTACAAACACCAATAAACGATGGATTTTGTACATTTTCTGAATCACTTATTTTTGATGCTTTAGAAAATGCATCAACTGTAACTTTTATTAAATGTGCTAAATTATTGGGATAGTTTTCTTTTATTTCTAGAAATAAAGATTTGATTTCTGGCGAATATGTAAAATTACCAATTGATTTAATAGAAAAATTATTCCATACTTGATGGTCTGGTGGGCAATTTTCTTGTTTTAGTATTTGTATTGAAGATGTAATATTACTACTAAAAGAAACAACACCCCCCATTTTAGATTTTTGGTGAGTTTTTTCATTGAAATTTTTATATAATTGAATTAAAATAATTTTGTCAAGTTTTTTACGATGGTATGGCCGTTTATTTAGAAAATGTACGCACATTTTTTTACTAGAAGCTCTGATCAATTTGGTGGGAAAATATCATTTATAGTCACTGATATTATTACTCAATTACGAAAGATGGATGCCAAAAAAGAAGAAGGAATATTTCGTCTAAATGGTGGCGGTAAAGAAATTCAACAACTTTGTGCCGAATTAGATAATGGAAGAGTAGTTGATTGGGATAAATACCAAAACCCTCATACATTAGCATGCGTTCTTAAAAAATATTATCGTGAAACTTATACAATCCATCCTTTAATCCCAAGCTTTGTTTATAGTGAAGTACTTGACATACCAAGAATAGGTGGTGATACTGTAGCACAATTTAAAGCTGTATTTGCAAAAATCAATCGAAGCACATATCAAGAACTTGCACTTTTAATGACTTATTTGCATGAAGTATCACTTGAATGCGAACAAAATAAGATGGATGCCTCTAATTTATCGCGTATGTTTGGTCCAAACATATTATTATTAAAAGATGAAAATCCAGATATGATTGATGTCAAAAAACATGAAGCAAGAAATGCTGCCATTGAATTACTCATCCAAAACGCTGATAAGATATTTGAGGGATTTCAACTTTCACCTTTAAATGTTCTTAAAGATGAAGAAATACAAAAAATTTCACCAACTCAATTTTCTTATCAAGATATAGCAAACTCACTTAGGCTAAGAAAGCTAAGAATGAATTCATTAATCCCTTATCTACCAAAGGAATTTTATAATGCATCAAATTTTGTTCATCCAAAGTAAAAAAAAAATTATTTGCATCTTAAGTTTGACCGATAGAAAATTCTGAAGATTTCGTATCAAAATCCAGTCAAAAACTTAAAATGTAAATATTTTTAGTAAACTCTTGCTATGTTCTCAATTTTTTATTAGCTTTAACATTAACTCTGTTTAATTTTTGGTAATAATAAGCCGCTGAAATATTTTAAACTCAATTAAAGAGAATTTGTACAAACATAAAATTTACTGAATCAGAGTTGTGATCAATTTTTCCTTCTTATTTTTATGATAACTTTTTTATTATTTAGAAGATGAAGAATTTTTTCTTTCCAAGAAGCAATGTAGATATACATTTTAAATGGTTAAAAATCATTTCCAAGAATCAAATGTTGTACAAAAGTGCCATGTTGTGGCTCTTGTTGCCGATCAAATAAAGTATTTAATTATAATTCCATTGGAATTGTGAGTGTTTGTTTGGTTATATATATAACAACAAATTATGCTGTTCTTGTCTTTAATAGGCATTGTTGCGTCACACAAAACAATGCCCGCATACCGCCTTTTGCAATACACATCCAATATTTCAAATTCAACGGTGTTAGGATCAACTCGCGTATCAATTGATTCACAAATTCAAAAACTTGGTTCCAAGCCAGATTCCAAAAAAGCTGTTTTTATTCCATTAAAAGATGCCGATGTCGAAACTGTTGCTTCATATATAAACGCGTCATCTCCAATAATTTTTCAAGTCGACGATAAAGTAAGTGACACAAATGAACTTGAAGACTTCCTTTTAAGCGGCATGCAAAAGGCTCCAATTTATTTTATTTTTGGCAAAAATGAAATTCCATCTGAATTTTCATACGTAAAAACAGTAGATATAAAAGCAAATAATCCAATTAAAAAGACCAAAATGCAAAACGTCATTGGCATAATAAACTCCAGTAGGACATATGGACAAGAAAAAATTGCAATAATTACAGCAGCTTTAGACAGCTTTTCAACAGCTCCATCAGCACCAATTGGAGCCAATAGCAACGGTATTTCTCTTGCAGCACTTCTTGAAATCATGCGTCAAGTTTCCAAATTCCCAATTACCAACAACTGGGTATTTATCTTTGCTCTTACTGATGGTAACTACTGTGGGTATGAAGGTCTTGAGAAGTATCTCAGTGCATTGTCAGCAGTTCATTCTTCAAAGATCAAATTTGCTGTATCATTAGAATCCATTTCTTCTCCCAAACTCCGCGGTGTCTTTGGTCAGCGTCTTCGTCGTGATTCTGCTTTTGCAAATTTCATGTACAGTTTACTCGACGCACTGAAAACGGTTGGCATTCAATTTGACAGCGGTTTGAACGATGAGGAGCACTTTTCTCAGCTATCGTTCAACAAACACCTCATCAACTCAATTGCGATCTTAAATCAAGATGGAGATCGAATTTCTCGAGTAACTGATACTGTTCCTAATGTAACCCGTGCAAATGATATTGCTTGGGCTGTCTCAGAAGGATTACTTCGTATGATGTATAACGCAGATAATACAGCAACAATGATAGACCGCGATTCAGTTGATACATCAAAGTGGGCAGATATAATCGCAAATGTACCAAGAATGTCTGCATTTAGAGATCAGACATTTTCTCAGGTAATCCTTCAATGGATGAAAAAGTTTACACCATCAGCAACAATTGATGAGTGGACATCAAACAAATGTATAGCACCATATACAGCAGCTTCAGCAACACTCGTATTCTATAATAGGGTCTCATTCAAGAAATTAGCAATGCTTTTCATAGTTGGTGTTGCATATGGAGTAGCTGCGCTTCTCTTAACTGGCCGGAAGAAGGTCTTTGAGCTGTTGTCACACAAGTAAACAAAACAGATTAATAAGAATTTTTTACACTTCCCAAACAAAGCATACCAGCACTAGTTTTTTGAAATTTAGCAAACATATGTCCTACAAATAAATTTGTTTGTCGGAATTGTTCATTGTTCAAATTTTTATTACATTAAATAACCGTCGAATTTTGGATCCATATTAATCGATTAATTTGGTAAAACGACGTTGTTTGTTTTATCGTTATTCATTGAAATTTTATTTACAACAGTTCTATGCACACAAAAAGTTATACAAGGGGTTTTAAACAAAGTGATGGTTCAACCCAGCTTTGCCTTTTTTCTTTTGGCTGTATTAGGATGCTGCGCGCAAAAGTCAGATGAAGAAGCATCCAACAACAAAAAATGGCATGATACAGTTAAAATTGTATCAATGGTATCTCTTCCGATCGTTTTAATTATTGTTGCAGGACTAACAATAAAATGTTGTACAAGCAAAGATGATCCAGAGTGTTGTGGGTGTCTTAGTTGTTGCATTGATGATGTTGAAGGATGCTGTCAAAAGTGTTTTCACTTGTCGATTCCTTGCTGCTGCACAATTAACGATGAAGATTTCTGCTGCAAATGTTTGTGCAACTGCCATAATAATTTTACAAATGATTGTTGTTATTGGTGCGAAATTCCAATATGCTGGGACTTTTATGTTTGGTGGGAAGATCACTGTTGCAGCTGTATTGAATGAGCTACGCGTAATTTGTTTAAACGGAAATTCATATTTTGATTCTGAATTGATCAATAATCGAACATGTTATATAAATATATTCATTCCAATGTTTTAGTAAGTTTATTATTTATTCGTAAGCTAAAAGGTACATTTTTTTCTTGATGTAACTCAAATCATAATGTTCATGATCATGGATATTTCACTTTCCTTCTGATCTTCATCTTCCTTTTCCTTTCTATACAACTCAAGTGCTTTATTTGGCATCATTCCATAGATGCATTTTATCTTTAAATTTTGGAAAACATGTGATTGCTTTGAAGCATTCTTCGCATCATTGATGGACTTAAAGGTAAGAATAGCGTACACTTCGTTTTTGGACTTTTTGATATTTATATTAGAAGCATTGGGATACAGCGCCCTTAAGTCTTTGCTTGTGACCGATGGGTGCAAATTGAATGCGATAACCGAAAAGTGGCACAGAAAACCGACTTCAAGTGGAGCTTTCTGTTCTTTAAGCGCTTTGAGAGCGTTGCTTGCATCTTCATGTGTGTAGTATTGAACAATACCGTACGTACCATTAGGTGATTGTTGTACAATAGCATGGTGAAGATTTCCAAATTGTTTGAAGAAATGATATAGATCAAAAGATGATGCTGTTTCAACAATTCTTTTAACAATGATTTGGAACTCATTCATAGATTTGCGTGTATCACTGTCAAGAAAATGCATTGCAATAATTTCATTTCCATCAACAATAGCTCCATTGAAATATTTAATGGAATTATTGGCGTCTATGTTGTTTGCAAAAGAAATACTGACAGTTTGCGTTGAATCTATTGAATTATGATATTTGATTCCAGTTCTTTTGATTGGGCATTTGAAATTTTCAAACTCTTTTACCCTAAAGTCAAGAGGTAAATTGGAAACAGTTATCACAGGAATTTCAATGGAATTTGTGGAAATTGTAATATTTACATTTTTCACTTTAACATATGGTAAAAATGTGTAAATCAAATGAGCAAGTGATTTCTTGCGAACAGTGATTGCTGCAACCATCGGATTATTTGTTGGTTGAATATCAAATGCATCGGAATTTGTGGAAAATTTCTCCAAAAAATCGTGTACTGCAACGCAAATATCAGAACTTGTTGAAAAATTTGTTATATAAATAACGTCAAACAAGTTGATTGTTGATATATCAAAATCAATTGGAATAATATTCGTATTAATGATTGGTTTAGTTGAGAATGAATTTAACTCTGATACTACGAAAGAAAATGATTGTGGATACTTGAAAGTTATTAAGAGTAAGTTTGGACAATCAGGAATATTTATCACTTCTCTTATGAAAGATAAATATGGATCTAGCTTAGATTTGAATTCTTCATAGTTAAAATCAGCTTGAATATCATTGATCAAATATTGTAAGTAGGTCTTTTCTTCCATTTGGAGTACGTTAAATCAAATAAACGGCTGTTAGTTGGCCAACAGCTTCGATAAGGGTTTTGATTGCTTTACTTGGCGAATGTTCTTTGATAATTGAAACTGCTTGAACATTTAAAGACAATTTTTAAGCAATTAAAATTTAACTTTCAATTTCGAATTTTGGTAATATAATGAAATTGTTGTTAACTCATGGAAAATTTAAATAAAAATCCTGAAATATTTTTTTATTTATTTGTTGTTAACAGATAGCAAATTAGCACAAGAAATTAATTTGCGTTGCGCTTATTTAAGTGTTATGTAGTCAAGCGCAGTTTGAACAGTTGAAAGATTATCATCAAACCATTTAACAATTTGAGGCTTTCTTTTCAATTTTTTCTTGTTAAATTCGATACCAGTATAAGCAGATAATATACGAGCAATAAGAGAAAGTTCACCTTTCATTAAATTTCCCCATTTAGAATCAATTATTTCCCATGCCTTTGATTCCTTATAATTAAAATCACATACATCAAGCTTTTTATGTGTTTCATTGTTTTTTTGAGACTCCATTAAATTCTTTTCGCCTTTTTCTTTTTTATCAATTCTTGTTTCAAAATTTCCCTGTAAAATAGTTTGATGTAAATTTCTATCTGGATTGCTGCTGATGTTTAAGAGACACTCTTCCTGGCTTCCCATTATGAAAATGAGGTTCAGATCAAATTGAAAAAAGATTACTTTTAAAAAAACCGTTTCAATAGAATATTGAATGGGATTTTTGTCATGTTTTGACATTTTTGTGAGAAGGGTTCCTGTGAAATAACAAAAAAAAAAAAACGAAAGAGAGTGAGCAAGTCCGAATCAAAAATATTTTTGATTGTTTATTCTAAACAATTCATATGATAGATTTTTCAAAACATTATAATTCAATAATTTAACTAAAGCAATTATAAATTTAAATTATATCAATCAAAATATATCAGATATTCCGAATTTTTCGAAAAGAACCCTACATTGATAGTTCTAAAAAGGCCATTAAACAAAAGGTTTTAAGTCACATACGAATAAAAGGAAACAATTTTTAGTGGTAAAAAAACAATATGTAAACCAATCAAAATATCGGTTTCGTCACTTTTCAAACAACAAAATTTCGATAATTTCGTAAACAGTTGTTTACTGACTTTGTTGTCTTAAAGTCTTCAGTTTCTCTTGTAACGCCTCATAAAGTTGTACCGCCTCAGGACATTTTGACTGCATTTTTGCCAATTCTTTTTGGGATAATTCCCATTTTTGTGTTTGAGTAGAGACTGCCTTTGATATAATTTTCAAATCCTTTACAGGTTCTAATGCAGTTTTATGTACACATCCCCAATTATTGTTATAAACAGAAATTGTCCAGCCGTCGCAATCCTCGGCGACCGTTTGTACGATAGCTCCTTGGGGAACGTTAAGAACAAACGGGTAATCTGTCTGAAGTTGCATTGTGATTAAATTAAACGATGTAACACCAGTAGAGTTATAATACATCAATGGGTTATCACCAAAGATCTCATCATAGTTCTCAATAATGCTAGTACATAAGGATTGTTGAATTGATGACTCTGTAAAAGCTTCATTACTATTACCTTCCTCAGAATAAATAAGAGAAGGCCCTACACATACTGAAATGGCTCGGGCATCCATAAGATTGGTGGCAGAATGCTCCATAACACGACGTAAATGTGCAAAAAGATACGCAAGAAGACAATAGTTAGAGATTGGAAGAAGCCTCATAAGCGAACGAAGACTTTCGATTTGTTTTTCACGTGAAAGTGTCGGAAGTGTCTTTAATTTCTCGATATTTTGTGGTGGGATGATTGATGTGGAAAGTGTTCGTAAAAATAACTTAACAGTGCCTGTAGCATCATGGCAATGAGTGAATTCAACATCTTTGTTGGCATTTACTGCTTCTACGGTTTCTTCATATTTGACTGACGATCCATTATGTCGGTAAATTCCTTCGTCATCGAGATGGCTTTCTTCAATAAACTTAATTGCTTTGACAATGAAATAAGGAACTGGAAGATAGCAGCCAACTTTATTTGGATTAACCATAGTGGCATTAAATAGCCTTTGTTTGAAGACAGTGATAACTGTACATTGACGAATAGCATCCATCCATTCTTGACGTTCTTTATTTGTTGATGCACGGATTAAAAAGTCTGGCCGTTTTGCATTGACAGAAGGTGGAACGTGTAAAAGAAAGTAAAATCCTGGATCACCTGTTGATTGCTCATTTGTAACAACGCAATCAATTAATGGAATTGATCCAAGCTTTTCTTTAAGACTTTGATCTTTATAATACTCAAGTGATTTGGATCGTAGAGCAAAATGCCTACGCTTCCAACTATGAACAGAGCCTCCTTTTTTTTCAAGGAATCCTTTTTTTATAATTTCGTCGCTCATTCTGTTTTTGGAGACAACTTTTTGATAATTTTATTGAAATAAACGGACAGATAAACTCAGAAAATTTTATTTGTGGCGAAATATGCCATGTCACATGACAGATAAAATTAGTAACAAAGCATTGTATATATACAAAATTCTTTTATTTTGTAACGTAATATTCTCAATTACTTATCAATCTATTTCATTTATCAGATTAAAATAAATTTTTCATAAAATCTATAAAAAATTATATTCAACAAGGTTCTTACTTTTTTTACTACTCCATTTCTCAAATTTAAAAACTTAATATAAAAATATCAATGAAGAATATAAAATATATTTAAAGGTCTGACATTATGCCTTTTTTTTCGAATAAAAGGAAATATTAGTAATGATAATTTTGAAAAAATCTAGATGAATACTTACCATAAATATTCCAAGTATTGAAGAAGAAAGGGACATCTTTATAACAAGTTATATATGATATGATTGAAAATTTATTGTTCGTACAAAATTTATTCGTTGATTAATAATGAATTGTTTAATTCATGAGAACTCAAGACACCATCAAGTAAAACCGTCAAGGGGGAATAAACGCGCTTTTGTTTCCTTTATTTTAATTATCCTTCCCTTTGAATTCAATTAGCGAGTTCTATATTTTCAAACCATATGAAATATTCTTAGCTTTAGACTCAATATCAATCGATTGGTTAAAAAAATATTTAAATATCTTTCGCATCAATGTCAATTCCTACTTGTTCAAGAAGTAATTTCACTATTTCAATGTCACCATTTTCAGATGCAATCACAAGTGTTGTATCAAATTATTCGAATAATCACCAAATATCATATCAATAGATTTCTGATGTATAAAATACTTGACAAGCTCAATATTACCAAAATTATTTTCTATAATAAAATCACTAATAAGATTTATATTTCCAATTTGCAAATTAATGTTTCATTGGTTTCTATTCCTTCTTTTATCAAAAAAAGAAAGAATTTCAAAATTACAATATGTTATGCATTTATCTCCTAAAGTTTCTAGTTTTATAATGTCTTTGATACCATATTTATTATAAAGATAATAAAATATATCATTTAGATGAAATATAATTGAATTATCATATGATATATCTGAATATTTACAATTTTGCTCACAAAGATGAAAAATTTCAAGATTCCCACCTGCAACAGCATATTTATATGTTTTTTCTATTTTTGCACCATTCAGAAGTAAATGTTTAAAACATTAAATAGATCCAAAAAATGCTGCATAATCAATTAATGTAACATTGAAATATCAATTTAATTATTTTTGTTTTTTTTATCACGATTCTTCATAGCATAATTACATTGAACAAATTATTTTCCCCAAATTATTTTTTATAAGATTACAAAATTTTATCGATAATAATTACATTATTAATACATTGCATTATATCAATTTACACCTCTGTTTTACGACAAATATATTTTCATGTTTTTATTATTTGTTAAAAGATTTTTTGGTTAATTTAAATTTACTAAAGCGAAAGACTTACAAAATTTTCTTTTATTTATTCTCTTTTTTTATGAAATCTTTTGAATCATTTGATTCATCAACTAAACGCTCACTATTTCATCTTTAAGTGAATATTCTGAAAGAAATACATATAGAACTCAAGCACAAGATCTTATTATTGAAAGGGTGTTGAAGAAATCAATGCTTATGCTTTTGAGGAATGGATTTATCTTAAATCAGTTACATCAATTAGAAGTGCTGCATTTTATCGATGTGCATCATTAATTAATATTACAATACCAAATTCGATTCCTTCATTTGCAAGTTTTCTATTTTATCAGTGTGAATCATTGGTAAGCATTCCAATACCAAATACAGTTACATCAATTGGAAGTTCTGCGTTTCGTGATTGTATGGCGTTAATTGATATTACAATTCCGAATTTAATTACAATAATTAAAAGTTATGTAATTTATGGATGAGAATCATTTGTATATTTCATAATACCAAATTCAATTACTTCAATTGGAAGTAATGCATTTGCATATTGTAGAAAATTGGAAATAATTAAAATTAGCGAAAATGTTGCAACAATTGGAAGTTCTTCATTTGAGTGATGTCTTAATTTAGTAACGATTAAAATTGGCGAAAATGTCACAACAATTGGAGATTATGCATTTCAATATTGTAACAATTTAATTTGTATTTATTTCACAGGCAATAAATCGCCATCAGATATAAGTTCAAATGCATTTTCACTTGTGCCAGCACAATATGTTATTACATCAGATTTGTATGAAGATGAAACATTTCCGTATCGAAAGGTTCATCTATTGAAGGATGCGATCAATATCCCTGGCCTACGCAAAAATTCACACAGTCAAATACATTAACAAAGTCAAATACATATTTTCCAAGTAATATATTTACTGAATCAAATACATATTCTCAGAGTAATACATTTTCTAATTCATTTTTAGAATCAAACACATTTACTGAGACAAATACTTTTACTAACACGAGCGTATACGCAATCATTAACATTTTCTAATTCGAATGCTTTCACTAATTTAAATACATTTACACAGTTACTGCAATATAATACATCTTTTGTTCACACATTATTCATTACGTAATCGATTACGCAAACAATTATATCCAAAACTGTGATTACAAATACTATTTCTCTTACGTTCATTAATTCTTCATATTGTGTTAAAACATTTTTATCTATTATTAATATATAATTCTTGAATATTTTTCATACATTTCATATTATACTGGTTTATATACTATTATAAAACAAAATGAAATGAATAACAATATGAATAACAAACAAATTATTTTAATTATTACTTGTGTTTATGTTATAGTAATTATCATTGTTATATTCTCTATAATATTAATTATTCATAAAAAACGAAGTAATGAAGCAGAAAACATGAAAGAAGGAAATGTTGATAAAGATAACTTTGACATTTCAATGAATAACTTATCAATAGATATCTCGAATATTGAAGAAGATACATTCGCAGTTGATTTCAAAGAAAAGAAATTTAAACATATTTAAATCAAGTTAATGGAAATTTACTGTTTTTCATTGACTTAGCTTTATATCGTTGTGTTAAAGCTTCAATGATGTTGAAAATTTATAAAAGATATCGCATAATGAAATAAAATGTTTTTAATATAAATCGTTATGCGTTTTAAGAACAAAATTTGTTAATAAACATAAAAAATTAAAATTTTTAAATATGTTAAAAAGAAAAATAATACAATTTTTAATCAATGTTTCGTTTGGTTTTGTTGAACAAATTCGTTTTGGAGAGTTCCCACCCAAAAATTGGAAACTTGAAGAAGATTAAGAAATATGAAACAAACTCAAAGAAAGAGCTGATTGATATGATCTCTTCTACGCTTAGAACTGTTGACAATATTCGTGTTATGTGGAAGGAAACAATGAAAAATGATGAAAATGCATTGTAAAAAATTATTGGAAGATTGATTGTATAACCGATTCTTTTCAGAAGATAATCACAAAGAATGAAGTTAACTTGAGCAGAGAAAAAGAACAAGAATTCCATAACAGTCTGATAATTTATCAGATCAAATTCAGAAAGTGATGAAAACCCAATTAACCCAGCAATGGTCCCAAACGAGTTCAAAAATATAATGTATCTGATAGTGGTATCAATTTTTGAATGAGTTTTGCTTGCAACATTTTTAAAGAATTCATAAAAAAGATAGCAAATCAAAACGCATGTTATATGTGTTGAAATATGAAACAGTTTTGATATTGGAGAACGACTTAACATTAATGAAATTGGTATAAAAGAAAAAAAACTATCAAATTCATGACTTGAAAAAAGCAAAGAAATTAAAATTACAGCTCCTTGGAGAATAAAAATACTTGTGTACAATACGTAAGGAAACTGAAAAGCAAAATACATGATGTTTAATTTGGTCGAATGTTGAGATTTTGTTTCCACTTTTTAAGTTGTTATTTGGTCTGATATATCAAGTCCGAATTCGGATATTTGCTGTTTTGGTCTGTATTTTATAATTTTTAACTCCTTAATTATTTTTTATCAAAAAATAATTACTCCATCACTTTCTAAAAGGTATTTATTTATTAACAAAGAAAATGATAAATTATTTGTTTATGAAGAATTTTGTAAATTCATAAACATCAGCTGAATGGATGACTCTCTATTCTTCACCGACATTTATAAAATTATTTAAATCATAAAATATAATAAAAACATATATATTCATGATTCGTTTTCATGTTTGTTTCTTAAGAATGAGATATTATTATTTCCTTTTTCAATTTATTAGAAAAAAAATAAGCGTAAAAAATGAATTCATAAAAAAACCTAATCATACTTTTATTTTTTTTTTAATGTTTCTTTTTTTCATCTCCACAATCTATTGTCATAATCCTAAGCACAAGATTATTTATTATGGAAATAAGGATTCAACTCTTGTACCTGATATTAAAAATTATGATCAAAAATATTGCAATGAAAAAAAAAATTTGCACAAATGTGAAAAAATTAAAGAGATATTTAAAACATTTTCAGAAATTTTAATTTTCAAGGATTTAAGCGAACTTGTAAACTTGAAAAAAGATCTTTTAGGACTTAATTCAGCAGTTATATTCATTGGTGAAAACCAATCTAATCCATTAGATCTTTCTGGTGTTACAATTCCAAAACTAGGCATTAAATCATATGGTTTAAACAAAAGTTTATATATTAAAGGAATTAATGTATCAAATACAATTCCTGTTATTGTTTTAGATGATAATATTCAATTCGATGGTAATTTTATAGCAGATACTATTTATATCAATCAGTTAAAAGATGGAAAGTTAAATGCCAATCGTGTTATTATCCCATCATTTCGAGAAACAAAAAATATCCAAGCAAATAAAATCGAATATTTTTATTTCTCTCCTTTTGATATTAATATTGATGGTGATAGATATATAGTAAGTTCTAAACCAATTAATTTTAAAGATAAGATTAGCATTGTTGCTGATCCTTATACTGGAAAAGATTTTGAAATAAATATGACTTTAAAAAAGAGTTGTAATGAATTTTCATACATAGAAATATACCTTGAAAAACCTTTCGAAAGTTTGACATATAGTTTCATGGATCCTGATGATATGGATATTGTGATGTTGGGAGAAAAAATATTTACGTCTTCAGATGTTCCTAAAATTAAATTTTCATTTGACAAAAATGATTGGGATAAGTCAAATGTAAAACTAAATATTATTACTTCTCCGAGTTCTAAAAAATTTATAGATATTAGTGGTATACCTGCACGTGTTTTGGCAACAGTGAAAGAAGATACAACATTTGTAGGAAAAAGTATATCAAAATATAATTATGGGAATAAGACGTTTGTATTAGTCATTGCTATAGTTTTTTTGTTGGTTGTTTCCGTTATTATTGCTTTCATTTATTTGAAGTGCCACTCAAAAAATTCCTCAGATTTAAATTTTAATTATTAAAAAAATTATTATAAAAATTGATTTTTTCTTAGAATTATTGTAAAAAGCCGATTTTTTCACATGAATAATTTAATGCCTCTAATGCATTATTAAAGTTCTTAAAAATATTAAAGAATTGTATTAATTAGAAAGGACATTTCACAAATTTTATTTTTTTTGAAATGCACCAAAATATTTTGAAAGCAAAAATTGGTAACAGGATTCTGATTCTAATTAGTTTTTGGTTGCTAATATACTATGATAGCAATTCTTAGATATTGAAGAGTGTTATTAAAATTGATCCTAACAATTTCCAAAAATTTTTTGTTTTTTATTTCATGACAATATGAGTGTTTTTCATTAGATAGCTCTTGCCTGAAAATTATATATATGACTCAAAAATATCTCGTTCTGATAAATCATAACTACCCGTTGTACAAAATTAAACAAGTTATAATCCTCGAGGATGAGATTAACGTTATCCATTCAATATTGAATTTGCCGATCTAATGATATGCCGAACAAATTTCTTTGAATTTTGTCACTTTTCAGGTGCACTTTTTAGAGGCAAAACGGTTTATGAAAAATGACAAACAATATTTTAAATCAATCAGAAACACTCAGTGAGCTCTATCAATTCTTGGATTCAGCAAAATCAAAAGATGTATCTGATTTGGTTTTACCAGATTTGAGTCAAGTAGAAGAGATTCATTCTGAATTAAATATGAAGATTGAAGAACTTGAAAAAGAAATCAATCAATCCAAAGAAAACGAAAGGAAAACAAAAGCCATTATGGCAAAAAACATTGAAGATTTCAACAAAGAAAAAGAAAAGCTTATTTCAAAATATGAAAAAAAATTAGCATTACAAAAGAATAATTACGAAAAAGCGCTTAAGCATTATCAAGCCCTTCTTCAAGATTCTATCCGTGAGAAGGAAGAACTAGTTGATCAAATTGAACTTTTGTCAAAAAAAATCATTGTTACCCGAGAAGAATCATCCAAACGTGAAAAAGAGATTCAACGTCAAGCGTCCATACAGATAACACAACAGCGGGAACTTGCAATTTCACAGAACAAAGCGCAACAAAAGAAAATATATTCAAAAAAGCTCAAAACCGCCAAAGAAACCGCTTTGAAATCCTTTGAACCCGAATTGAATAGTTTACTCGAAAAGCATCAAAACGAAATAAATGAAATCAATCAGAACCATAAAAAAGAACTAAACGAATTACGAGAAATGATAACAAAGCAAATGAATGAAGAAAGAGAACGAATTGTTGAAAACTTAAAAAAACAACATGAAATTGAATTAAAAGAAGTCGAAGAAAGATATAAAGCGCAAATATTAAAACTAAAAGAACTGAACTAAGGTAACGTGAGAAATGTTTATGTTGTAAGTAAATATAACTTTTATTATTTTAAATAAATTTTTTTTTAAACATCAAATTATATTGTTAACTAAGAAAAATAAAACCTTTTATCATGTTTGATGAACAGTAATCATTTATTCAACTGCATTAGTCCTAATGCTTTTGTAATTACATGTGTGGGTAAAATCATGATGCGATATGTTGTTGTCTCTTATATAAAATATTTTGTTAATGTAATTATGTTAGGGTAATGTATAAAAATAACATCTGCAAAAAAATAAATGGTCACGATTTTTAAAAAACAAAATTCGAAGGTTATTATACATTATATAATATGTTTTTTAATGAGCATAATTTTCTTCCTTTTTATTTCGAAATAAAGAAATATCAGATTGGAGCACCCCAATATCCGAGCAAACTCTTTCAAATGCTAACAAAAGATGCTGGCCCAATTTCTTCTTTTTACATTTGCTCTTTCGGAAACAAATATAATAAATACAGAAGTTAACAGAAAATACAGTATAAAAGATGATCTAATAGTAGTTAATGTTTTAGTTAAAGTTTTAAACCAAGGTGAACCATTTTCAAAATACACTTTCACAATTCCGGATCGCGAAAATCAGCATATTGGACATACAACAGCTTCTTTTTCAACAAATAACATACGTTCATTCGACAAATCACTTCCAATTTCTGTAAATGGTAATGAGTACACTGTTGATCTTCAGAAAGAAATACCAAATGGAGAAGAATTCACGTTATACTTTTCTTATACATTAGGTGATTACTTGTTGTTCATAAAGCAAAAAGTTTCATTAAATCAACGAATCCAACTTTATTTCAATACAACAAAATTCTTTAAATCAAAGTACGAGACAAGGAAATCTTCTCTTTCGATCTCAGGCATTCCAAAGGCATCCATTACTACTCCGAAGCACATTCTTGAAGATTCAGGAATTCGAATACAATCGTCAATGATTATCCTGAAAGATTTGACGAACGATGATGGATCTGACTTCGAAATCGAGTTCACGACGTCCCGACCGATGATTCGTATTGATCAAATAATATCACAAACTACAGTCTCTCACTGGGGAAAGACCAAACAAAAGGCGTTCTACTCAGTGACAAACGCAGGGCCGAAGTTCACTGGTGAATTTAACAGAATTGATTTCAATCCTCGAACAACTCCATGCTTCACTCAGTCCATAGAAATGAGACCTCCGAAGGGTGCCCGTAACTTTTGGGCCTCTGATGAATCAGGGCTTCTCCAGAAAGAGCTTTCTTTGACTGGAGATAATTTATTGATTCCTCTTCGTGGTCCAATGCTTAGCAGTTGGAAGGCAACGTTTACTGCTGGCTGGACCATAGATACTTCTGTGTTTGTTTCTGGGGGATATCGCTTCGAATCTCCACTTATTACAAAATGCGTATCAGCTCCTGTAACAGAGGTTGTTGCAGAGTTTGTTCTCCCAGAAGGAGCCGTCGTCGTGGATGTACAGGTTCCAATTGATGCAAATGTCACCAAATTCATCCAGCCACATAACCTCGATTTGAACGGCCGAACCGTCGTAAGGATTGAGGCCGACCATCTCTCGACTGAGGACGACGTGCCTGTTGTGATTTCTTATCATTTGAGCGCACATTATCACTTCTTGAAGATATTAACATTAAGCGTCGCATTTGTCATTGTGTTTGTAGCAATAATCGTTGCAAGGCGTTTCGATTGCGGAATAGCAAATAAGCAAAAAACTCAATAAATCTTATCAAATGTAATTATCAATCTAATTATAAGAAAAGAAAAATTTGCAGTAACGTTAAGCCATAATACAATATAAGCAATTTCATGTGAGATTTACAATTTTAATATGAATTATTGCATATTGAGCTATAAAGTTATAAACTTATGAAAACTTTAAATTTTCTTCAAAATCTCCAATTGTTGTTACATTTTCTCCAATGATAACTGTTTATAATTGGATGAATTTTGTTGTTTTCTTAAATTAAGTTTGTTTGCATATCTTAATCCAAAATTAATTTTTTATCATGTTTTAATTCTACCTAAATCGTTGTATATCACATTTCTGATGAATACTTTCCGCCTGGTTAAGGTTTATGACCCCCTTATGTCAAACTAGTTTCAACTTTACGAAATTATAAGATATTAATATAATCAATATAGTTAAGTTATTATTAAAACAAATGAAAAAATGCGCCGCTTGAATTCAATAAAATTTATATAAACCCATAAATCAGGTTGCAGTTCTATTATTGGCATAACGGATTTCGATATAGTGTTTTTTGGAAATCTATTTAATCGCATTTTGGGATTGTACATCATTAACAAATATTAAAATTCCTAATTCAGTTACATCAATTGAAACTTATACATTTGGCAATTGCTATAAATTAGAAAAAATAAAAATCGGTGAAAATGTTGAATCAATTGGAGATTATGTATTCTTTATGTGTTCATCTTTAAGTAATATAGAAATTCCATATGCAGTTACATCGATTGGAAGGCATGTATTTGAACGTTGTAAGTCATTAATTAATATCGATATTCCAAATGCAGTTACATTAATTAGTAATGCTGAATTTTTTATTGCGAATCATTAATTAAGATCACAATTCCAAATTTAGTTAAAACAATTGAAACTGAAACATTTTCAAATTGCTATAAATTAGAAACGATTAAAATTGGTGAAAATGTTGCAACAATTGAATATAAAGCATTTTATTATTGTCAAGATTTAAAATGTATTTATTTTACAGGCCACAAATCACCAAATATAGATTCAAATGCATTTTTAAATGTGTCAGCGCAATGTGTTATGACGTCATATTTTTATGAGGCTGAATCATTTGGAGCGCTTTCAGTATCGAAAGGTTCTTCCATTGATCAATGCGATCAATATATTTGGCCAACGCATACATTCACTAAATCAAATGCGTTTATACAATCAAATACATTTACTAAGTCAAATTCATTTTCTCCAAGTAATACATTCACTAACTCAAATTCATTTACTAAATCAAATGCTTTTACACAATCGAATACATTCACTAACTCAAATTCATTTACTAATTCAAATAAATTTACATCTTCATTTCGATTTGATGTAACATTCGTTCAAACATTATTTTCGAAACATTCCATTACATAAACAATTATTTCCAAAACGATATTACCGAAAACGATTTTTATTACTTTATTTAAATCAACATATTTTTATTATTATTCAAATTTGATATCATATGAATATATCATTCAACAATATTCGACATATTATATTATATATTTTATACATATTATAGTTATATCTTTAGTACATTTGAAAATAGATCAGGTAAAAATAAAATGTCGAATAATCTTTTGATTGGTATTATCTGTGGTTCAATCTTTATCATTCTTCTTATTGTTGGTATTATTTTGTTCTTAATTAGAAGAAATAGAAATAAAAATTCGTATGTTAAAACTGAAACAACACCTTCGAGTTCAGTCACGAAACAACAAAACATTGAAAATGTCGATGAAGAATTCAAAAATTTTATACTAAAAGAGAATGATCAATAGATATAATTTCTAATCATGTTTAAAATGGTAAATTTTACTGGGAATTTTTGTTGCATGCCCACTCTGGTAGGTAAAATTGTAAAAAGTCAAATTAGTATAAATTTAAATTTCATTTATTTATTCATATGTAAACTATACACTATTTGCATTGTAAAGCATTTAAAAAATGTATGGAACGATCAAAATGTCTTTCATTACGTTAACTTCAGTGAATTATCTTTATTTTGTTTTTAATATATTTTTTTTAAATATATTATTATTCATCTGATTGGGATCTAATAGGCGGATAGATCAATGTATTCAAAATTCATATTATTTTGATGCTGTACAACTTTATACCTCAAATATTGTAATATTTTTCCTAAATTACAGACTTTCAACAAGTATATATACAGATATTTTTTATTGCAAATATACAACATAATGTTTTTATTTCGTGAAAAACTAAGTGGAAACTTTAGCTAGTTTGGAATTGATTAATATTCGAATTTCTTCATGACATTGTTCTGCTGCCCATATAAGTGCTGTATTAAATAATACAAATAATTTCCAAATATTATTTTGAAACAAAAAATTAATATGATAAATATTATATAAAACATATGAATATCTTTAGCATTAATATCAATTCCTTCTTGCTCAAGAAGTAACTTCGCTATTTCTGTATGTCCTTTTTCGGCAGCGATCATTAACACAGTAAAAAATAATTTAAATAATTTCCGAATATTATTTTCATACAAAAAATTATTAAAATAAATATTATCTTTAGTATTAATATCAATTCCTTCTTGTTTGAGAAGTAGTTTAACTATTTCAGTATGACCCTCTTCAGTTGCATTCATAAGTGCTGTATCAAATAATTTAATTAATTTCCAAATATTATTTTGAAATAAAAAATAATAAAAATAATTATATTTAGCATTAACATCAATTCCTTTTTGCTCAAGAAGTAATTGAACTATTTCTATATACCCTCTTATAGATGCAATAATAAGTGCAGTTATAAATAATTTAAACAATTTCCAAATATTATTTTGAAATATGAAACAATAAAAATAAATATTATCTTTAGCATTAATATCAATTCCTTCTTTATTAATAACATATTTAATAAGCTCAATGTTTCCTGATTGTGTTGATGAAATAATGATGTCTTTTGGGATTTCGTTTTCTGCAAGGAAATATTTGACAAGAAATATGTTTCCTGTTCTTGATGCAAAATTTATAACATCTTCGTTAACTTTCATTCCTTCTTTTTTTAAATATAATAAGATATCATAGTTATGGTATGAAATGCATTTAATACCTAATTCTTCTAAACTGTGGGTTTTTTCGATTTTGTTTTCATAAAGATATTTAAAGATATCATTTTGATGAAATTCAATTGCTGCTTCATATGCATTTTGAAAAGATGAATGATTTTGTTCACATAAATGAATTATCTCAAGATTTCCACCAGCAACTGCATATTTACCTGTATTAATTACATTAGCACCATTCATAAGGAAATATTTAAAACATTTAACTGATGAAAAAAATGCTGCATAATCAATTAATGAAACATTTCTTTGATTAATAAATGAACACATTTCATAAAGTGATGGTTCAATAGTTTGGTCAAAATCAAAATTTGTTTGTGATGATATTTCTTGAAGTTTTTCTATTTCATCATTTCGAATTATTTTTGCAAGTTCATTTGGATTATGCCCTTCTTTGATTAATTTCTTATGAAGTTCGAAATCATTCTGTGTAAGTTCTTCATAAGGAATTTTTTCTGTGATATTGAACCTCTTTATATGATAAATATTTAATATATCTTGATGATAATGAATAAAAAATGGATCTTTCATATTTTGAATAATTTTTGCTTCAATCAAATTATGATCTATCATGAAATTTAGATAATAATATGATTCTTTTGTTCTTTTTTTAAGAAGATATCGAGAAAATACATCGGATATTTCTGATGTACACTTTTTGTCTTTCTCATGTTTTTCTATTTCTTGTAATAATCTCAAATATATCTCATAATCATTATTCCAAATGGAAAATGATTTAAATATCATATGGCTTACAACCATATTAAAAGATATTGGATATTTATCTAAAAATTTATTAATTATGAAATTTACTGATTGATCAAAATTATTTGAGTTTAAATAAAAAATTATATCTTTGAGTGTTGTTAATATTTTCCATTCATTTTGAGGTTTTTGTTGATTTTCTTCGTTTTCTTTATCATTTAACATTTGTTGGTGTTGATTAATATATATAAACGGTCGCTTCCGGCCTTGCAGCAAATATTCAAAAATTTAATGCAACATCCATATAATACTTTAGTAATTATTTAATCTAGTTCGCTATCACTATTTTTTTTTTAAGATTTCAAAAAAATTTCCAAAATGGAAAACAAAATCAAAATGATTCATAATATATATTAAGGATTCCTTTGCTTTTATCCCTCTTTATCAATGCCACTTTGTTGGGCACTAAATTTTCTATTATTTTATTGGAGAAACATTTTTTGTAGAAACTTGAATAAGGCATTTTTCTTATTAAATAAACCTCAGAAAATCAAAAACTTGAAATACAAATTTGTTACGATTTTTAAAAATAAAAGTGTGTTACTTGTGAAAATTAATTTACTTACTGCGTGCTCTGTGAACAACTTCCAAAATAATTAATATGGCTGCAGCGATAATTTCAAGAGAACCTCCTGCAACACCAAGATCTCCAGAAACGCCCAAGCAGCAAATGCCTTTTACACAATAAATTATACCACGGATATAACCAACTTCGAAGTAAGATGTGTATTTTGTTTGGAAAATAAGACCGAATTCGACAAGTGCGTAGAAGAAAGATATAAGGCAGAAAGCCAAGCAAGAAGACCAAAAGTAGAAGTTACCATTCCTGTTGTTATTTTCTGAGTTTGATGGGCTATAACCCGAATAAATCTTTCCAACTCCTCTACGAGAGCAAGTGTTTGCAAAAGCAGCTCCAGAAATGATTTCAGCTATGATGCAATAAATGGTGATGACGAGGTTTATGTTGATAACCACAACCATATCAAAGATTTGGTGGGTGTTTTGAATGCACAGAAAAAGTCAACAGTCAGTTCAACGGGACAAAAGGCCAAGGTCAATTTCACAGAAAATTCAAAAAAAAGACTTTTTCAAAGCACACAATTCAATTTAATTCGAGCAGACACTTCAACAATGTCTGGAGAAAAAAAGGTTGTTGTCTTATCAATTGATTTCATACTGGCAATTGCTGCATGCATTGCCCTGATTCTCGTAGCAGCTACTTATATTACCTACTTAAATAAACACTGGTGGGGAGGTTCAATTAAAGTAGGATGCAGTCCAAAAGATGCTTGGGGCTGTAACAGCGCTTTCTACGCAAGTTGCACCTCCGTTATTATGACAATCACTGCTCTTTGCTTCGCTATCTTTGAAATCGGAATTATTTTCAAAGGTGCATGGTTCACATCCATCAAAAATAGGCTTGTAAGAGCTGTTTTCTATCTCCTTCAAGGAATGATGACACTCGGAATGATGAACGATCTTGGAATTGCCGCAGGTTCCATCGAAATGATTGTTGCTGGAGTCATGATCATCATCGAAGTCTTTTTCATTTGCAAAAACCGCTAAATAATCAGTATTTAAAGCCAAAAATATTTTTTTTCATATGTTGACACATTTCCCCCTATCGTCTGTCAGAACGATCATGTTTTTTGTGTCCGTTTTGACGATCATTTTTATCGTCTGTTTCACGTTACTTATGAATTTTTGAGTTCCACGAGATTGTTAGAGGTAGATAATTCTATGAAATATCAATCTCGAAGTTCTCAATATTTTCAATAGAGAAATAACCTCATGTAAAGCAATGAAAATGTCAATTTCGTGTGACAGTCATCTCAAATTTTTGCCAAAGCAGCAGCACTTTTGCGGTGTGAAGTCACCCTTCACCAAACCTTCAAGAAAACACTTTTGGCATTTCGGATTGCCTTTCAAGTATCTTTCTATCAAATCCTTCTCCTTGTATGCAATATCTAATTTTCTTAATCTTATTAAATCATTTTCGTCAATGAATATTCCACAATATACTTCTTCTTCCCTATTTCCTACATGCGAACATTCTTCACAATACTTTGTTAAGCTCATTGGCGTTGTCATATAAATCACATATCTAATCTTTTCACTTTCTACAATTATTTTTGCACCCCATTCCTCTGTTACAACTACAGCTGCCAACTTACCCATTGTCCATCTTTTTCTTACTTCTTTTACCAATTTGTCATTCATATTCGAATGTAAAAATGCCGCAAATAATCCTTTGTCGCATAATTTTTTCGACATAATTTCTGTCTCATTTGCATTTGCACAAATGATAACACCACAACTTGAATTAACTATATCAAATATTTGTTCAAAAGAATTTTGTTTTTTTCTAACTTCAAATCGAATGTTTCTAAGGTTCAGTGGTTGTTTAAGTGTATTCGGCATTGTAATGTTACATGAGTAATTTGCAAAGATAACTATTTGAAGATTTGGAAATGATTTTTTTGCTTCCGATACAACATTTACCTTTTGCGGATTTGATATCTGTAATATTACCCTTCGAATTTTTTGGGTATTTGATAATTCATCAAATTTGTCAATATAAATAACTGACAAATTCTCATTTTCTTGTTCAATTGTTGTGTACACTGCAGTCGAATTCTTTTGCACATATGAAATCACTTTGTAGCATATTGTTGATGATGTAATATCCCAAAAAAGTACATTAATTTCATTTTCGGATTCATTTAATATCTTTTGGATAACTTCAAGTTGAAATTCGTCGATTTTTTGTTGGAAATATTCCAAACTTTGCTCTTGAAGATATTTGGATTCATAAAAAATCGGTTCTGTGATTGTTATTTTGTTTTGTGTTTCATTTGGTAAAAGCGTTTGTTCAAGTCTTAGTATATTTTCCCAAATGATTTTTCGTTCTTTCTGGAGTTCAGTGATATTAAGTTTTTGGGAAAGATTCTTTGATATTTGCTGTGATATTTCTGTAGATTTATTATATAATGTTTGAAGTTCTGTTAAAGGTGTATCTTCTTGAAAATCTGATAAATATTCTATTGTAAATGGATCATCATCATCTTCGTCGATATAATGTATAGAGGGTTCTTCTTCTTGATTAATATGAAGAAAATTTGGTGATTCCATCTGAAATGTTTCTTCTAATTTGTCGATATTAATATTAGTATAAATTGGTTCATCAAGGTAACTCCAGACAAAACAAGAGAGCTCAAGCTGTTGTTGCTGCTTCTTGATGATTTTATTTAATTTTTCAAAGTTTGTGCGCATTTCCATTTAACTTTTGATGCGCTTGATGTAAACCGTGATAATTGAACTGAATTTTCTGTATAACCGTCGAAGATCAAGTTGTGTTTTTGTTGCAATTGCATCACAGCATACACCCTCACAAGAAAGAGAGGGCTGCAGTCAAACAAATTCATAAAAAATGATAAAAATACATACACATTCAAATTTTGTTTATTCAAGGGTTTACAACAGAAAATGCATTTTCTTGGGACTGTAAAGGTGTGTGTGTTGTTGTACAATTGTGGGCTACTAAATAACAATTATTGAATTTTAATAATTTGGTTTAAGTTTTTATGAAAACATAAATTTTTGCAAATTTTTAATTTTTATGAAACAAATGTATAACTCCGGTGGTGGAGTTATTTCACAGTTTGCTCAAATATCAAAAACTTATTGTCATCTGTGAGTTTCCCATTGAAGAGAATAGTTCCTGAAACAATAAACGGATTCTCTCCACCGATCATTTTCTTCACAAATTCTACGGTTTCTTCGTTATTCAATTCAAATTTTTTCTCGAGGAACGATATAGAAATGCTATCATAAAATATATCGGCTGTTTGTAGGAAACAGCTCATGGACACCTTCTTCAAGTCGGTTTCAAGTCTTTCACTATTGATATCCTTCTTTATGGCTTCATATGCAGCATGCCAATCACCAATCTTTGCTTTTTGAACCATCATAATTACACGCTGAAGTGTATTCTCTGGCTGAGGTGTTGGTAATCCTTTTTGGAAATTAATATGAAGAGAATTACCAACATGTGATTCAGATTTACCAACAGTTAAGTACGGCAAATCTAAAAATGCTGCAGATATAATAGAAAGCAAGTACATGTAATCTGGGTCTATAAACATCCATGGCGGAACAATAAATGGTGCTTGACCTATATTCCGAGGGATTGAACCTAAACCAAAAATTCTCAAGTAATCGTATGATATAGAATATAGCCCAGCTTGAAATGCAGAAATACCAATTTGTGCTCGAGCACGATTTGATATAACCTGAGTAAGTGGTTTAGAATCCGGAACTGAAGGCACCCTAATAAATAGCTGACTAGCTTCTTGAGGGTATCCTCTTAAAGAAAGGTTTATGCATAAGTAAAGAGCTGACCGTGTTTTTATATCTAAGGCAACATCATCTGGAAAAGTGCCAGAAACCGATACAATTTCCATGATAGAGGACGTTAAATCGTAAACGTCCTCTTCTGGTTTGTTATGAATGTGTTCAACAACCATAAGCATTAGCTTAGCTGCGTTTGATTTTTCTCCTTCTCCTAGTAAGGGTTCTATGAAATCTTTAAGAATTTGTACAAATTTTGGAATTATCATTTGAAGCTTAGAAACATCACGAGTAAATAAATGACGTGGATCAATTGACCTTGCCCAGTAATCTTGGTTGAGTCTTTCTAAAAACTTCATTAACAATTTGCCATCTGATTTCAAATTTGGAAGATGCTTTAAAGCAAGCTCCCAATCGCCAACTGGAATTGGTAATGATTCAGACATTGACATAATTGTTTGGCATAATTCAAGGGCAACATCATGAGCAAGTTTTGAATCATTATCTTGAATATAATTGTAAATATTATCAAGCCGTTCTGGTGTTGCTTGCACATTACCTGTTTCTCGCTTTTTTACGATGCTTGGAAGCAATCTACGAACTTTATCTATATTTGCAATTTTTCGTGCTTCAGCTTCAGTTCGTGCTTGAACAAATTCTGAAAAGTATCCTTGAGTAGGGTTTTCTAAGTCTTGTTCTTTTTTAAATTTTTTCTTGATATCTTCGATTTCTTCATCATCTGAATCTACAAACCAATGTGATGATATACTTGTGGTTTGTGCTTTGTTATCATAGAGTTCGTCTTTTTGGAATTTTTCTGGGTGTTTATGAAATTCTTGTAAAGCATCATTAAATGGTTCGCAAAATTTTTTAAAATCTTCATAAAAATCATGTAACTCTTTTTTATCTTTATCAATAGCCTCGAGTTTAGAAGAAATTTTTGCTATCAAACAAATAAAATTATTTGGATAAAGATTATCTTGAAGATTAGGAATTTCTTTTGCAAACTTTTTTTGAAAATTTTGAAAATTATTTATAGCATTTGTGTAATTTCCTGATTCAGAATCATTTAAAATCTTATTTAACAAGTCATTGAATTGATTCCATAAAATTTTTTTTTGTTCTGGAATTTGATTTTTTACAGAATCATTGCTTTGATTTATTTCTTCCTCTTCAGATTCATCATCACTACCACTGCTCTCAACAAAAAAACGAGACATTAAACACGAACACAGAGGTTGCACGTTAATTTCCCAGCTAACGTTCAAATGGATTTTGTTCCATTTGCCAAAGCACAAATTGGAACAATTTTACAAATGAAATATCAAAACATAAAAAAAAATATCAAAGTCAAAAATTATGATTATTTATCAAAACGGCGTTTTAACGATTAACTGATTCGTTGGCCTCGTTCACTATATCCTCGAAGTTTTGTGGGAGTTCCTCTATTTTTGTATGATAGAAATCCTCAATATCTCTAAGTAATTTAACTTCAGTAGAATCGATGATATTGAATGCAACACCCTTTCTTCCATATCTACCACTTCTACCAATTCTGTGAAGATATTGTTCAGCAGAGTATGGAAGTTCAAAGTTAATTACAAGTGTAACTTGTTGAACATCAATACCACGTGCAAGTAAATCAGTAGATATAAGTACACGTGTATTTCCTGTTCTGAATTGTTGCATGATCTTCGCACGTTCTGCTTGAAGAAGCCCACTATGGATTGCGGAAACATCAAATTTCTCCTTCTCGAACTCGTGCTGAAGGTAGTCGACCGTTTGTTTCCTGTTGGCAAAGATAATGGCTTTTTGAATGGATAACCTGCCGTAAATGTCCAAAAGTGTCGGGAACTTGTATTTTGGGTCGTTTACGTTGACAAAATATTGACTAATACCTTCAAGTGTAAGTTGTTCTGATCTGACAAGAATCTTGATTGGATCCCTCATGAATTGCTTCATAAGTTCAAAGATTTCTCCGGGAATTGTGGCGGAGAAAAGAAGAATTTGAATAGTAGGATCGAAATATGAAAATATCTCTTGAATCTGTTCAATAAATCCACCAGAAAGCATTTCATCGGCTTCATCAACACACACGATTTTGATTTTTTCACATCGAAGATATCCATCTTGGATGAGATTAAGTGCACGACCTGGTGTAGCAACAACAACATGTGGGAATTTACTGGCACGTTCACAATCCTCTTGAACTGATGAACCTCCAATAAATTGGTCAACGGTTAAGTTTGGTATTCTACTACCAATGCTTGTCATTACCATAAATGTCTGTGTAGCAAGTTCACGTGTAGGAGACAAGATGAGAGCTTGAGTTGTTTTCTTGGAAGTATCAATCTCTTGTAGAATTCCAATTGAAAAGGCACCAGTTTTACCTGTACCGGATTGTGCTTGAGCAATGACGTGACGGCCCATTATAATAGGTTGAATTGCTAATGACTGAATAGGTGATGGATTTTTAAAACCATAGCTGAAAATACCGTGTAGTAAATCTTCATTTAATTCCATCTGATCAAAGTCATCGATTTCTTGGGTCCAATTTGTTTCGAAATCTTTTGGTACAAAATCGGAACGTTGGATTTGACGGCCGGTACGGCCACGGCGGCCACGATATTGTCCTCGTTTGTCGTTATTGCGTGGAGTTCTATCTGAAGAGTAATCATCCCCTCGGCTATGCATAAAAAAGTGAATGGCCACAACATAGATTTTTCAAACAAACCGTCGGCCAACCTGAATTTTTCCAAAGAAAATTGTTGATCGATCTGTGAAATAATTATAAATTACGAGATTAAAAAGAAATATCATTCATGCTTTCACTTGTGTGTGTTATTTTTTATGAAAGAAAGAGAGTGTGATAAATAAAAATGGTTTCCAGTCATGAAAGTGCGAAAAAAAAAAAAGTTAAACGTTTTTTGTGAAATACTAAACTGCTGAAAAGATTGTGAAATTTTGTGAATTGAGTGGTTTATTCAAGTGAAAATATTTTTTTAACAACATTTCTTCTGCTGAGAAGTTGTTGTGTTAATGTTTACAGGATTTCCGCCACCACCTTGTGTTGATTCATTACCTCCATCGTTTGGTTGGTTTTGTTTGATTTGTAAATATTTTTCGGCAAGTTTTTCGAAAAGTGTATTAATTCCATCGCCAGTAACAGCACTTGTTTCAAAATATTCCAAGTCGCTTGATAACTCTTCTGCTTTCTCACATCCGTCTTCAGTAGATATTTCACGTTCGGTAAGATCATTCATGTTTCCGCATAAACATATAACAGCATTTCTATTTGCTGACGAAATTTCTTCGTACCAACTTGATACAGAGTTAAATGAACTACGACTAATTTGACTTGTTGGTGTTGGGTTTCCAACAGCAAAAACAATAATTACAATAGAAGCATCACGATAATACATAGGTGTTAGAGTCCTGTATTCCTCTTGTCCAGCAGTATCCCAAATTGCTAAATTGATTTTTTGTCCATGAACATTTAAAGACTTTGATAATATGTCAACACCAACTGTTGCTGATGTTGATGAATAAGCGCCATTGACAAAGCGTAGTAATATAGCTGTTTTGCCAACGCCAGAATCACCAACAAGGACAACCTTAGTTGCAACCTCAGACATTTCTTGACAAAAGGCGTCAATTCAAAAAGTTGATGTCACTTTTAACAATACGAAGAATTAACGGTCATGAGTTATGAACGTTAGAACAGGAATCGACTCATCAAAATTAATCTTGTTAATTAGAGGTGCAAAAAAGACAGGAAAAACAAGCTTACTGAGATGTATGCGTGGTAAGCAATTTAATAATAATTATGAACCAACATTAACTAGTATTCAAAAAAAAATCCACTGGCGCCTTGTTACAAATCCATATAGATATATTACTATAACTATTATTGAAATTGTTTCTAATTTGAGTTCTCTTAAATCAGGATCACCAAATGGAATTATTATTTTATATGATCCACGTGATCAAGCAAGTGTATCATATGGAGTAGAAGCAATTATGCAAACACCACCTTCAATACCCATTGCAGTTCTAACAAATTTTCAAGATATAATTACTGCTGATTTACATCCTTCTTTCTTCCCTTTTAAAAATCGATGCCATTTTATTTGTACATCAATGGCAACAAATCTTGGAATGATAGAGCTTGCTAAATGGATAGAACTTCCATTGTCATTAAAAATTTATCGGTTATATAAATCATTAATAAGTTATACAAACCAAGAAATCACACAAATAGAGAAAAAATTGCATAATACAATAAATAGAAAAGAAAGTAGCGATGATAAATTTTGGAATAATGATAATACAAATATAACAAATAAAAAAATTGAATTAATCCAAGAAGTTAAGCCGTTGGTACAAAAAACTACAGAGGAACAAAAGAAAAAGAAAATTTCAAAAAATGAACAAAATCCAAAAAAGAGAAACAGTTCTCACGGAAAGCAATTAAATTTAGAAATTGTTCCTAAGCTTCAAAATATCCCATTGTGTTCGCTTGAAAATGGGTTTTATTCTGTTCCAGAACCAAAAAGAAATAAGTAACGATATGGAATTCAGAACTTTACTTGTTGATAAAGCTTAAAATTAATAAACATTTGTTTGAATTAGAAAAATCGAATATTTACGAATTATTTTTGATCAAGTCAATATAAGTGAATTGATTGGAGTAAGAGTTTTTTTTCGGAATTTTATTTTTGATCAATCTAAGATTCAAAATATTTTTTCTTTTTTCACTTTTTCTTTATTAATAAAAGCTAGATATTCTTAAATTGATTGATTTTTCTCTTTAATATTTATCATATGGAAAAATTATTATGATGTAATTGATGAAATTTTTGTTCGTTATTAATAACCGTTTATGGTCTTCAAGGACAAATTTATTTTTTTGATATCCTTTTTTTAATTTAACAAGGTTCTATATGGAAAAAAGATTCTTAATCGATCAAGTGTATCGATTTAAAGAGAATTATTATGATTTTGATCTGAGTATAGATAATTCCATCATTAATTTTTTAAATTTTCAAAATTCAAATCAAGAAAATCCACATGAAACATATCCTAAAAACGAAAATATTGAAGATAAAAAGATCAATATTATAATTGATAAGACAGAAATCAAAGTAAATAAGGAAAGTCAAAATCTAAAGGAAAGTCAAAATATAAAAGAAATTCAAAATGACGAAAAACTTCAAAATATTATAATTACTAAAGAAAATATACATTTACCATTATCAAAAGGGACAGTAGCATATTTTAAAATTACACATTATGATAAAATTAATAATAGTAATTTTATAATTACTAATTTTTATGAAGAAGAAGATTTAAATAATGATAATTTAAAAATTCAAGTCGAAAGAACAAGTAAATTAGGATCCATTCAATATAAACTTTATTATGAAAATGAAGAAAAATATTTTTGTTTTATTCAAAGTAATTTTTCACGTGATTCATTTTTTAGTATTCTTAAAATAAATCAGCAATTTAAAGAAATATCGGCCATTAAAATTAAAACTCGCTTTCAAGAAATCAATAAAATTCGACAATTTAAAAGTTATATTCCAAAAGAAACTATTTTTAATAAAGGAGAAACATCAATTTTACTTAAGCACAAAGAAAAACGACATAAAATGATACCAAAACCACCCAAAATGAAATCAGGTATTCCAACATTATATTTTGGCGGACGAGTTAAAATGGAATCAATTAAAAATTTTATTTTAGTTTCACCAAATAATTTTACCAATAAATTTTTAGTATTTGGGAAAGTTACACATACTAGTTATGTCGGTGAAGTATGTCATCCACTATCACCAATTCAAGCTATTACACTTGCGCTTCCACATTTTAAATAAATCAAATGATCAAAACAAAATAAAATTCAGTAAGTCTGTTTGCATTCGTCGCAGGCGAACCGAAATCAAACTTTTTGAGAGAAAATGACATTTGTTTTCACAATGGATGCCGCAAATGTTTTAGCCATTATAGTTGGAGTTGGAATTATTGTTGTAGGTGCACTGGCAGGTGTTGGTTTTTACCTTCGTAGGAATGAACAAAAATAATCAAAATTCCTTATTAAAACTCATATATATTTATTAATTTTTTTTTCCTTTTTAAGATTAAGATGTTGAACTAAACAAAACCAATAGAAATATGTTGTAAAATTATAAAATGAGTTTATTAGTCTTTAGGAACCCAACGTGAAGAGCAAAGTGGACAATTTGACATTGTCTTGATCCATTTGTCCAAGCAGTGAATATGGAAGATATGTCCACACTTTCCTTCTTGTGTTGGACAAGGATCAGTAAGACCAAGTGCAGTATCATCTGCACATGGACCATGTAAAGGCATACGGCAAAATGAGCAATCGACTGTTTCGTTTTTGAAGCTTGAGATATAAACAGGATTGAATTTTCTAAGGACTAATCTTGGTTGATCAGTTCCAGCGGCTCCTGGACGACCAGCTGGTCTTGCGCCTGGGCGAGCGCCTGCTCTTCCTGCACGTGAACGTGTTGGATGAGGAGCAGAGGTTTCAGGTGCTGATGTTGGTGCTGATTCTTCAGATGGTTTTTCGGTTGGAGTTTCTTTTGTGGTGGTTTCTTGAGCTTCTTGCTTCTTTTCTTCAGCTTCGTGTGGTGGAGCAGCTGCTGGACGAGCAGCTCCACGAGCTCTTGGTGTTGCAATTCTTCCACGGACTCCTCCACCACGTGTTGCTTGCCCGCGTCCACGAGCTGATGCACCACGTCCGCGTGTTGTTGCTGGGGCTGGAGCTTCAGGTTCTGGTTTGTCAGACATTTTAATGGTGACACTTTTATTATTAATTCAAAAAAGTTGGCAAAAAATATTTGGGGTGTACCAACAACCTCCCTCACATAAGGATTTTCAATTTAGTTTTATCGTATTATCATATGGCAGGCAAATTATGTTTTTGATGTTTTTTAAAGATTTTTTTGTTTCTTTCATTATATATCTTTCTTTCAATACTTGTGTGAAAAATAAATTTTGTTTTTTGCGTGATAAAATCAATTATGTTTATATGATATTAAATGTTTATAAAGTTTGAAATAAGGTATCTTGTTTAACAATAATTTTTCGCTATTATTTTTATTCGATATTATCACTTGTTAATTCCTTTGTATATCTAAGAAACATTCTTTTTAGATTTCAATTAATATTTATATATCATTATTAAAGCTTTTCGAAAAGCTTATAAATTAACATTACTATATTTTATGAAAAAAAGGATACAAACAGTAATATGATTTTTTAATTCATGTTCAAGTCAGTTTCGAAAATGATATTATTTACAATGAATATATTTTTTGTGGAAATGGTTATTATTTTTTATTATTTGGGATTTCATTAAGCATTTTCCAATTCCCTTAAAGAGTTTTTCTTAAATTTGCTTTAGAATTATTTTAAATTTGTAATGTTATATTTTCCAATTGCTTATGGAGTAGATTTCAATACTATCAATTTTTCATATCTTTCACGAAAGTACTTATATTATCTACCTCTCCAAATTATAAATAAGGGCCCAAAATATAAGACAATAAATTAACATATACCTGCATGATTTTAATTTT
Organism: Histomonas meleagridis; assembly: GCF_020186115.1. Classification (NCBI taxonomy): domain Eukaryota; phylum Parabasalia; order Tritrichomonadida; family Dientamoebidae; genus Histomonas; species Histomonas meleagridis. The sequence continues at coordinate 1,342,487 of NW_027150923.1, forward strand.
ATAAATAAATTTGAAATTCTATTTTATGAATTCTACATCATAAAATAATAAACCGTTAATTCACCTGCCAACCTTTTTTTTTTTTTTATAAAAAATTGATAAATAGAAAACTTGTCTGATCTTATACAACATTTAAAATTAAAAACGGGCAGCAATTATTTCCTGTTATTAAATATTTTATGTAATATTATATTTTAGATTGGACAAAATTCTTATTTTAACGGTGAAAGAACCAGATTTCTGTTTTCTTTGAATTTTTGACAAGTTTCTCAAATTTCATTCAAAACTTTTGATAATGTCACTTTTTGTCATTCGATATGTCTGAACTCCAGTCAATTGATTCAAAGATCGTTTTACTTGGTGCCACAAGCGTCGGTAAAACTTCCATCATCTGCAGAGCAGTTTCTGATGAATTTGATGCCGAAATGCCAGCAACAATTGGAGCTTGCTACACTGCAAAACAAATTGAACTCGACAAAGTAAGTGTTAACCTACAGATTTGGGATACAGCTGGTCAAGAACGTTTCAGGACCCTCGCTCCAATGTATTATCGTGGTTCTATTGTTGCTTTATTGGTATTCTCACTCATTGAAGAATCATCACTCAACGATGTCAAAAGTTGGGCACAAGAAATGAAAGCACAAACAGATGAAATGCCAACCATTTTTGTTATCGGAAATAAAATGGATCTTGTTGATGAGAGAACAATCACAACAGAACAAGGAGAGGCTGTTGCCAAAGAACTTGGCGCTTTTTACTATGAAGTTAGTGCAAAATCCGGACGTGGAATTGAGGAACTTTTTGTTCGTATTGCAGAAGAATCCGCTAAAAAACTTGCAGGAGACAATTCTACCGGAGGGTCAGGTCATAAAAAAGATGGGGTCAATATTAAAGAAGGTGAAAAGGAAGGCAAAAAGAAATGCGGATGCTAAAGTTAATAAAGTTCACCTCAGACGCTAACTTTGGGCAAATTTCGTTATTTGAAAATTCAATGCTCCTCACAAAAGTTACTTCTTTTTGAATGCTTTTCTGTATAAGACGATCAATAATCAGAAAATTTCAAATTCCAAAAACCTTTTTGAAAGTCATTTTTTTGACTTGCAAATGATCGTTTTTGCACCTTTTTGAGATAATTTGAGAAGAACAAAATAAAAACGAAACAAATTTATGTAAAACACAGAATTTTCTATCGTTATAATCACATCAAGTTACTAATAAATGAGATCTTGTAATATCTGAGTCATCGAGTCAATTCCCTGCTTTGTTACTCTTGGAACAGAAAGTGAACTCCTTTGCCATCTTCCCCCAGTAACTTGTGCTTGGAATGCTACTGTCTGTACGCCCAAAGATGCCCTCTTTGAAACAGATAATCTTTCGATTTCTCGCTTGACAAAACGAATTCTTTTCTCATATTCAACTTTTCCTCTTGTTTCTTGCGCGTATAAGTTGGATATTAAATCTTTGATTGGATACATTCCAATAAGAAGAACAAGAAGCATTGTTGCAGCCCTTTTAAGTTTGATGTAAATGAAAGATTCATTTTTCAACTCAACTTTTATCTGATATGTTTTGCGTTTATTACAGCTCTGTGCAACCAAGTACATTTTCTGCTTACGAAAACGGAAATTTTTTGGATCGATTGTCATATTGATTTTACATGTTTTATGTGGATGAAGGCGATGACGACAATCGTGATGATAGTGTACTTTATAGCCAACAAAACCATTGATTGCGATAGGGATTGTTACATTTGCGATATTCTTAATGTATAGAAAATGATGAATTGGGCGAGCTTCCATATTATGAAACTCAACAGAGTTAGAAACATCGCCCCATTTGTTAACGAATGAGAATTGAGGAGTAATTGAATAGCTGAAAATGTCGAGTTGAAAAGATGGAGTTGAATTTGTTGCAATCCTAAGAGTGAACTTCTGTTGTCCTTCTGATAATGGTCTGTAGTTAAATGTTATGTTAAAATATTGTTGTGGTTGAATAATTGCTGATACTGGAGATTTAAGCATAACTGTTTTCCTTTTCTTGAAGTCCACATGAACATAGAATATCACAGGTGTATCCAAAAAGTTTTGTACTGTTACATTTCCTTGGTTAATTGACGATTTTGCGATTTGTCCAAAATTGTACGATAGGTCCTGAAAAGTGCCGTATGTCAAGAGAACGTTTACAGACGATCCTATTTTGAAAACTTTTGTATCCAAAACGAACTCGAACGGCAAAAGTGACGGCTTAAACGGGTCCCTTTCGACCGATATATTCAATTTCTTATATGAAATAAAACTTTTCACGAACTTTAAATCGACCACATAATCGACAGATATTATATGTGTGAAGATATTTGGGAAGAGCACTAGTTTTTTTAGCTTTTTTTCAGAGCCATCAGGGAGTAACACTTTATAAATTGTAATGTTCGAATCAAATGTTGAAATAGCGAACAAATCGATTTTCACTTTTGTTCCCAAACAAATTGAAGACGGAAGTGTTGACGTAATGAATATGTTACCAACGGCTAATGTCCAAGTCACTTCTATTTCATATAATCTTTTTGCGACTTCGAACTTTATTATTTGGTTTTGCTCATTATAGTTCGTAGTGTTCTCAAATCGGATATCAATTTGAACCTTTTGGGATACTAATGGACTGACTCTAATTGTTCGTGATGACATAATTTTGATTTTCGAGTCTTTCGGGTTTTTAAATTTGATGTCATAACATATCGGATGCGGATTCTCGATGAAGAACGAAAGTTGTTTGACTGAATTCGGATAAACTTTCGAAAAATTATAAAACAATTTCTTCGTGTCTAATTTAAAATCACTTGAATTTGATATAGAAACATTTCCATTATAACCAAAAACAGGAATTTTAAGTCGAGTTATATTTGTATCGATATAAAGATATGTCTGAATATTATCATTTAATTCATCTTCATCATGGAATAACACATATATTTGCTGAGATAAAGATTTGGATGGTATCACAAATGGTTTAAAATCGAGAATCGAAAATTTTTCAGATTCAATTGAAACTGCAAAAACAGCGACGGTTTCTTTAAAAAAGTTGAAAAAACTAAAATTTGAAATTTGCGATCCAATAATTTGTATTTCCTTAACAATAGGAACAAATTTACCATATGTGACATAACCTCTGATTGGTACATCGACCACTTGTATTGAATCTGCAGATTCATATGAAATTGTAACACTTGTTTCAACTTCGCCTTTTCTTTCACCAGTTAAAATCACTTTGCAAACATTTGTCGTCGACCGTATTTCACAATCAAGAGGCGGCGTAATATGTTCTATTTTACAATTCGATGGTGCGTCTGGTGCCAAATGAACGGAAAGGACATGAATTCTAAAAAATGTTGGATTGACAATTTTGACTTCCATTTCGATTTTTTCAGTTGGAGATGTGATGACATTAAACAAAAGAATTGGTAAATAGCTTTGAAGAAGTTTGGTTGAGACAAAAAGATATAAAGGATAAGATCGACCAACACTATTTGATATCAAATGAACAAATAATACATAAAACCCAGATTTCAGAGAAGGAAGCTTAAATTCAATGTTCGAATTTGTGGTTCGATCATTATCAATTGTTAAAATTGACCCATCAAAGAAGACAGAAGACTGCTTTAATGAGAACGATAGCGGCGGTTTGATTGAAATGTTGTTGCCGATAATTGATGAGGAGTGAAATATTGGATCAAAAACACTGTCTTTGGGTGTTAGTGTTGATTTCAATGTGATGGAATATGGTATAATACCTTTAGATGTGAATATAAGTAGAATAGTACTAGATATACCGGGTTTAAGTGGACATATGTATATTGAAAAATGTTTATGGCTTTGAGGTGGAATCGTGATAGAATCAATTTCGGTAACAAATATGTCAGGAGAAAAAGAAGTAATTTCTGTTATTATAAGTGGAGTTGTTAGCATTTTATTATGAATTGTGAAACTGAATTTTCGCATGATATTAATATTTAAAAAAGCAACATGAATAAATGGAGGATGTAGCTCCATAAAATTTGAAAAATTAAATAAAATTGTTGTGGGTGGTAAATAATGAAAATTTGAACAAATAAAATTGTACCAATATGGACTCGTAAAATGAAGTGGGTGGTCAGTATGAAGAAGAAATTGTGAACTGTTTAGTTGCATTGAATCAAATGGACCAATTTCTTCAAGAAGAAAATTATGATCTGAACGCCCAATATGATCAACAAAATAAGATTGTAAGGGAAGAACTACGCTACTTTCTAATGTTAAGGAATATGTATAATAAAAAAATAAGAAAATCATCTAGATGTCTGTTTGTTCCAGATCAAACGATCTTGGATGATTTTTTTAACGTTTTTTAATCGTTACTTCATTCAAAATATTGTATGAGATCATTTAAATGGCATTCATTTTTTGAAACTTGGCTTTAGTGATAAATATTAAACCATTCTTAAGAAATGGTGAGTTATGTTGCTCTAGAAAAAATTCAAAAAAATTGGTATGCTTAGTTGGATTTTTTTATCTAAATTTAGAAAGTTTTCATGATTTGTGCAAGTGGCTCCATTTGTTCTTTGGGAATCAGTTTGAACTCAAGACAAAACAACGCAAAATTTTTAAATGATGTGTCAAATTTAGATTCTATTCCTAATTCGACGACCTTATCTCGATGGTGATGGTAAACATGAGCATAAATCCGGAACAATCTCTTAAACATATTTGATGCTACACTTACAAAGTCTTGAGGAAATGGGATAGATGGATCTGAAGGGAAGTATTTTTCGTTATTCAATAAAGATTGAATCCACTCCAATACGTTGCTAATATATTCATGAGCAGGAAGCATAGTTGGCTTCTTATATTTTACTCCGTCTTGCCAATAGTACTTGAAACCAGGTCCTGCTGTAGTTTCTGGACATGTTTGAGTTGTACAATAATCGCCAATAGGATGATAGAGATTTTGAATTTGATTGTAAAACTCTATGAGATTCATTGCAATCCAATCATTTACATTCTCTCCTGGAGGAAGCTTGACTGCTTGTTCAATGTTTCCTTTTTCTAAATTTGCCTTGTTAATTTCTCTTAACCTATAATGACGATTTTCCTTTGATACGTGTTTCACTTGATGAAAAGTATTGATGTTTTTCTTTCCCCATCCAAACATTTTTTGAAAATGAAGTTGTTTTGAATGATTTTCTGTGCGACACCGTAATTTGAATGATTATTTGGAAATTTTGAGATTGAAAATTCAATTCGGCAATTGTAGATATTGAATAAAATTATTAGAAGTTACAGAAATTTATTTTATAAAAAAGAAAATTATCTAGAGTTATGTTGTTATGAACTATTTTGGTTGACATTTTTTTCAAGTACTTCCATGAGTATATGTCTTCAAAAGTAAAATATTACAATGTATTTTGTGAATTTGATGTTAACTTTTGTTTTGATATTTTCCTTTTTATTGTCTTCTTTATACACTTGAAATTCAAGTTGATTTTGTTCATCTGTAAAACTATTTTCAGTATTTATCGAAAGCCAAGAAGTAGTATTCATAGAAGAAGATTTTGAATTAGAATTTTCTTATGCTCCTTTTTCACAAAGTAAATTTTCTATTATGGTATAACCATTTTGTTGTGCGATTTGAATTTCTGTATAAAATTATTAAAACATATTTCAAATTCTTAAAACATATTTCAAATTATTAAAGCAGATCCAAAATTATTCAAATGAATATATTTTGCATTAACATCAATTCCTTTATCTAATAGTAATTTTACTATTTCTATATTATTATTTCTAACTGCTATATGAAGTGCTGTTTCAAATCATTAAAACATATTTCAAATTATTCAAATGAATATTTTTTACATTAACATCAATTCCTTCTTTAGTTTATACAAATGCCATCAATACTGATTATTTTCAGAAAATTTAAATTTAAATGACACTAATAACCTAAAAAATGGTATTTTGAATAACTTATCTAGCATTAAAGAAAATCTAATTGGATTCTATGGAATATTTCAAGGAATAAATTTATGAATATTCACATTTTCATTTAAAAATAAGTAAAAGAATGAGTTTTTTATTAAAATATTGTTAAATAATAATCCAATATATAAAAAGGTTTATTATTTAATATAATTCGAAGAAATGATTCCAAAGCTATAAATATCAATGAAGCTTTTCCTTGTCAATATGTCTCAGAAGAGTTGAATATTCAATATCATCATCATTTACCAATATATTGGAATAACAAAAACAATGATCTTTGGAAGATAAGTAATAATAAATTCTTTTACTCGAAAAGAAAATTATTTTATTTATTTACAATTGTAATAATATGATAAAATTTCCAAAGAATAATTACTAACAATTTTTTATATTAAAATTTGTTTACTAAATTAAAATCACAAGAAAAAAAGTTAATTTAATAAATTTTTTTTGTTTATTTATACAAGTACTTCTCATTCTTTCAATCAATTTATTTATATTATTAAAAATTTAAAAACATTTTCATATTTAATTTCTAACGAAACAATTTTTAACATAAGAACAAAATTATGAACTAAATCAAATCATTTTGTGACTTTGGGAAAACGCATTCCTGTATTGCGTACGCAAAAAAAGACGTCATGCCTAAGATGTTCATTGATATTTTTTCCCATTCTTTTTCAGCATTCGGATTTGATATCAACGGAACCAAATTAATTTCATCGTAACTTTGCACAGGTGAATCCCTTTCAAGTAGTTCTGACGCTTTAGAACATAAACTTATACAAAGTTTTAAGAAATATCCAATTGATGTCTGAATCTCCATTTGTTCAGATGAAATATTATTTTTGGAATTGAAGAACAAATTGTGCTTCTCGCCTTTGTATGTCATGTACGAGTAAAACGGAGTTGGAAATAATTGATAATCTGTTTCACATTTAAGAATACTTTGAAGACCAAATGTAATATGAACTATTTCATATATGGAGAGATTAAATTCAGTGGGATTAAGAAATGGGTGAGTAAGTTTATTTTTTCGTATTGTAAGATTTTCGGGCTCAATATCAATAATATTAAATAAGTCCGAACTTGACCTAACTATTGATGGGGTTTGGTAAACTTGACTTATTTCAGGAAGCTTTTGTGTTGGCAGTACTTTTTCTTTAGTTTGCTGTAATGGAATAAATTTAAATTTTGGCATTTGATAGGAAACATTTTTCTTTTGAGCAATCGAATTCTTAAATACTCTTGTGAGTTTTGACTCATATTCTAATGATGCTGATAGTAGTTTATCTGCTGTTTCATAATCACCAAAAAGATCAATTTCTCTTTGAGTAGTTGATAGAGATATATCTTCAGCAGAAATTAGACAAGAGGGTGGAAGATTCTCCCTCTTATCAAACATGGCCTTTGCGGTCATGACTTCGATTTGTGTAACGCAATCTGTGTTATCTGGAATCTCCAATTTGTATTTGAGGTGCTCCAAATTTTTTATAGAGAAATAAACGGCTTCAAAATAAAGGCAATATTCAAATGATTTTTTTTGTTAATTAACCACAGGATTAGTTGGTATAAATCAGTGCGTATGAAAATAGTATATTAAAACATTTTATTGATCTGATGATTGAACAAAAGAATGTTCATTTAATCGTATCTGTTGATTCATTTCAGAGTACATGGCTTCATACTCTACTCGATGCCTTTCTATCATTGCCTTAAATGCTTCCCTGAAATGTTTATCGCTATCAAGAAAAGAATTTTGAATAAAGCTACTTTCATTTTGAGTCGTACGATCACGGAGATCTTTGGCTGCATCAAAACATTCGCAAGAAGCCAGAACTTTCGATGTGAAAATAAGTTCGTCAATTTTCTTTTTTGTTAATTTTTCAGTTTTTTGATGGTAAGAAATCCATTGATTTTTAAGAGATGTTGCCTCTCGGCGATGTTCTTGAGCTAATTTTAAAAATTTGACTTGGAATTTGTATCTGATTTGTGAAATTGTTGAATCGGATTGATCTTCAGTTTTTTCAGAAGATTTTGTAAGTTCTTTTTCATCATCATTATCAAAAATTTCTGTACTGCTTTGAGAAAATTTGAAGTTTATATCTTCATCATTTTCCAAATCGATTTCTTTAATAGCTTTTTCTAAGTCAAGCTCTTCCTCTTCACTGTTATCTGAGAAATCTATGAAGATTTGATTCCCATTTTGCTTGATTAAACGACTCATCGACAATAAAAATTAAATACTTTATTAAAAAATTAAATGATTTACATAAGAAAGTTTACATATATTTTGTGCAAAATCCGAAAGCATTCCATTATAAATGCTTTAAGATTTGATTAAATTCTATATGTAAAAAGAAGATAAAAAGATTTGCAAATGGTAATTCTGTAATTTAATTTTCATCATATGATGAAATCTTTGTTTACTCTACTAATTCCGTTCTAATTTTTCTTTTTCGTGGGACGGCATTGGATGTATAAGTAAGTCGATTAGTGACTGTAATCCTTTAATTGCATTATCATCATAAAATGGATCTGTAGAGTCACCACCCTCAACATCAACATCCAAATATGCATGTGCAAAGTCAATTATTGTTACTCTCATTGGTGCATCGGAATCTCCGTCATATACAGCGAGAATTGATGCACTATACAAACGCATCTTAGGGAAGATCTCAATCGTCTCCAATAAGGCACTTCGTATTTTACAAATTTGTTCAATGAATTCGTGCTTACGTTTTCCTGGGAAAAATGTGCGAAGAAGTTTTTCGACTTCTTTGATGTTAAGGTTATGACCTTGAACTCTATCACATTTGTATGTAACAGTGTTATCCTTTCGCATACGAGCATCAATTATTCTGATAGCATGGGTAGATGTGGTTGTATTTTTCATATGATCAAGTTGGGCTTTAACCTTCTCAGGTGAAGCACCTATTTCGAAAGATCGTGTTCCTAACTTGATATCTAAGATACATGGAGAAGACATGCCTTGGGTTTGATCTTGAAGAAGAAGCCATCTTTTACCTTCGGAAATATGTGAACCCATATAACGGCATGTATGAAGGGAGAGAGGTGAAGGAAGAATTGCTCTATAAAAATTATCTTCACGAGTAATATAAGGTTTTGCTATGGCTGATATTGAAGTAGAATTATATATTGACTTCTGTATTTCGCCGTGGCCACCACCTTGTGTCTTAAGATAACCAACAATTCGTATATCACCAGATATTTGTTCATAGTTCGGAGTGGACATATCCATCATTTTTGGCCTAACGGTCATAATCAGCTTTCAATGCTTTAGAACCGTTAAACCGTCAAATTGTACCAGATTTTTGATCAAATTTCCAAAGGTTAAAGAAAAATTGAATTCCAAAATCACTACGGCTCAAATTTTAACAGTTTACTTGTTTTTTTGGGTTGTTTGAGAGGGGATTCGGTGGGTAAATTTTACTTAGTTTACACCAACCATTTTGATTCAAATAACCGCGCCATGCATTCAAAATCAATGGTGTTTTGACTTAAGTTTGCCTTTTTCAGATAAGGTTTAATCACCTACATTGAAAATATTGTTTGAGGTTTTGTTGTAAAAGTTTTTGAAAATCGTTAATTTGAAAACAATAAAGCTGTAACATGGTTTTTTTAATGATGTAAAAATATGTTTTCGTTGACTAATTTTTGCGTATCAATATGTTAAATCTGATTCTCAATTCTATTTGTCAATTTCTCTTTCTGTAAACTCAATTCGCCTATTTTATCAAATAGATCATTTAATTGTGTGATTTCTTTTGATTCAGCTTTGTCTGTGTTATTATTTTCGAAGTGTTTTGAACTGAAGAATAATTTCAAATCACTCTCGATTGGAAAGTTCGCTTCAGTACAGCTTTTTTCATTAATTTCTCCCTTAATTTCTCCTTCTAATCCATAATATTTATTTGGACTCTTTGAAGAATCTTTAATCAAAACCCTTTTTTCATCGCCAGTTACTACCACTGATATACCTGGTCTCATTGGTATCCTGAAAAGCCAATTCTGAAACACAAGAAGAAATAGAGTAAATTCTTCTTCAATGGTTCTATCGATAGCCACAGGGAAGAGAACGTTAGTGAGTAAACCGATAACCGTCACATCATGGCATGCGGTTGAAAAGCATTGGCATACTTCAAGCAGCATGCAATGCGTCGTCAATGGAAGCAACGCAACAATGGCATGTATGAGCCTCATTTTATTGACTTGCGTTTGATTGCGGAGATTATTTATGATCGCTGAATGAAGTTGCTCTGAAATATATTCAGTGCCATTATAAGAAAGAAGAAGAAAAAGAAGTGAAACTAATTCACATGTGGTGAACTGCTGAAGGTTACTGGTTGTTCGTATTGACTCAAAAAATGATTCTACTGTAGTTTGTGTAAGTTCACATAATATGTATGATGATTGCTTCTTCATTTTGATTGAAGAAGTAAGAGCAAAAAATGGATGGTTGATGATATTTTTGCTAAAGCTGACAACAGGATATGATGGACTTGAGGAATCATAAGCAAATTTTGATGATGTGAATAGAATTGGATTTAATGTTAGATCAAATGACTTTAAAATGATCATAGGAGTGTTGAATGAATGGTCTAACGGATAAATAGAGTTTGTTTGAGGATTATAAGCAACATATTTCTTTCGATCATATGGAAGTTTGAGACATTCAATCGCAAGTTCAATCAAGCGATATATCTGTAAGTTCATTCCAACTGCGAGAGATGAACTTTTATCTTCAAAAATTACTTGGATCAACTTTGATGAATTTGTAAGAAGATAAAGAGAATCATATTGTTTTCTAAAAAATATAGAGCAAGTTTCAGTTTTAGGTATTTCTTCAAATGCTGAACTAAGACCGAAAAGAAAGAATTCTGCATTTGAATTTGGAAGATCAAAAGTAGCCAAAACATTTGTGATTAAATCAGAAATAGTTTCACTGTAATTCGCTTTGTATTTTACGACTTGGCTTAAATCTGGAATTGAGATAAGGACTTTTGCACAAGCCATTTGTTCAAAAAAACGTTTCTGTCAAGCGACGGTTATACGAACGTTGCAAGAAATTTCTTTTTGAAGACACAACTTCCAAATAAAAAAAATATAACTAACGTTCTATTTTAAAAACATTAACATGTCGATAAATGTCAACATGAAACATATTCGTCTTTAAGTATCATTTGATACTTTCGATCTCTTCGATGTTCAAACATTTCTTGAGTGATTCAATGAATTCTTGAGCGCAATCCTTATATTCAAATGGTGCCTTTTGCCCTATATATTGAGTAATTATTGCATGATTTTCATTATCAGTATTCTTCGGAAGTCCATTTTTACAATTGCTGTAATCTAATAGGATATATGCGTTCTCTTCATCACCTTCAGGTATCTTAGAGTATATAGGAAGCATTACTAACTCATCATTTCTTTCAGTAACTTTAAATGGAATTGTTTTTGTCTTACTGAAATAGCATGATGCGGTCTTTGATGTGCCCATAATTTCAGCTAATTGCATTAGCTGCGCTACAAATTTCGGGTTTGGGCTTGAAATCCTTCTTTTAGAACGAACCGTATCGTAAGCGGTTTTGTAGTCAATTTCGTTGGTAACGATCAAGTAGCCGATACAAACCGCTGCTGATCGAGAAACTCCTTCAACACAATGAAGAAGAACTTTACCGCCTTCTTTAATTGCATCGTTAATAAAATTAGTGATTCTGAAAATATGCGATAATATATTTTCATTACCACCATCAAACATAGGAATATCAAGATGAATAAAGTTTGGTAATGATTTTATTACTTGTGATGCACAATTAACAATATGAGTGATCCCAGCGTGGTTAAGTAGGGCCTCGTTTTGTGATGTTGTTTGGGAGCCTATAAAAATGTTATCTGTTACTTGACTAAGATAGTCTCTCCATCGAGCTAATTTGTCTTGCTTCCCCCAATGTAGTTTTGTACACGTGTCTTGAGAACAACAGAGTAAGGCTGGACATGGGTTTATTGGCAAAAATGATGATGGAAAAAATGGTGGAGGAGTAATAGAATAACGTAAAGAAAACTGTGAAAGAGGTGGAAATAAATCAAACAGATTTTGGACAGGAAATGTTTTTTTCCCGATAATAGGACGAAGATTTAAAACTTGTATTAAAGAAATACAACGCGCTCGAGATAAACAATTAGATTCCTTTCCTGTAAGGATAAAGCAAAATCCCTTTTCATTGTTTAAATTGATAGGATGCAAAAATCCATCTTCATTAAACGAATTTTTAAATTCATCAATAGGAAAATCACTTGGTTGTAATGCAAGTGAATCACAATTTACAGGTGTTGGAGAGAAAACAGCTAGTAATGATATTTTCTTCAATTTATTTGAAATTTCAAATAAAGATGAAAAAGAAAGAGATTTAACTGAAGAACGAATTTGATTTTGTGAGACAGGCCAGAGCGATAGGCTAATTTTATTTCCCTTCGGTTGTTCATCTGAAGGCTGACCAAATTCGAAACCACTACTAAAAAACATTCTTTTCCAATATCGCTGATAAAAAGGGTGCCCCAAAAAGTTCAAATTTTTATTCCTAAATTTTTATAACTAAGTGATAACTATATGCTTGATGATCATTGTTATTATTATCTAATGTTTTTGAAAGATTTAGTAAGTATTAACTCAAAATTATGAAGGATTTAATTATGATAATGAAAAATCTTGAAGTAAAAAATATGTACGACTTCCACGCAAACGGTTTTTATAAGGGAATTAAGCTTTTAAGCTTTTATTCTTCTTTTTAGAGTCATTTTTAGAGATTATTGTTCAAGGATGTTTGGACGTTTTTGTGCAGTAAGTCGAAATGTTGCTGAAATTAACGGTCGATATATCACCACTTTTTTCATAGTTTACATATAACTAACAAAATATTGAACGATTAAAATTTATTAAAAAAGTCGATGAGTCAAAATATTTTTGATCTTTTTCAATACTTTATATTCAATGTAATCCATTCAATTCTTTTACATCGATGTCACTTTTACGATAGAAATACGATAGAGTTTTTTGAACATTTTCAAAAAACTCTATCGTATTTTAATCATTGGCCCGTACCAGATGCTGGGGCAACATATCTATCTTTTTTAAAATTATCATAATTCTTCTTCTGCCTCGAAAAATTTAAAAATTATATATTTAACCAAGAATTGTACTTGATATTAAGCAACTTTATCTATTTGTATATATATGGATTTGTCACTTTTATTTTGAAATAAATGTATTTTAAAATTTTTTTCGAAGTCGCTCCATACATATCAAATATACCAGCACTCCGGGTCATTTGTTATTGTTTTTGATATACAAAATTTGTTCATTTGTTAATTTTGAAATTTTTATCTCCCCACTCAGTTTGTTTCAACATCACTTTTCTGTAAAGTAACCAATGAAATTAAATACTTTACTTGATTTAAACACGATAGAGGACGTTAAAAACAATTACAGCCACCTCAAAATATTTTGACGTATTCGACTTTTTGAATTAATAAAGTTTTGAAAATTGGTGACCGTTTATTGACCGTTAATTTCAGCAACATATCGACTTACAACAGTTTGGACGTTTTTGGTGGGTTCTCAAAAATTTCAATTGAGCAAAAACTCGTTATGACAAAACTGTATGATCATCATTCAAAACCCCAAGTTTTGATAGCTTTATACCAAATTTCACCCTCAGAGGTAACAAGTTATTTCGATGAAAAAAACAGTTGAAGAATCTGGAACACAAGGCACCAACAAATCAAACTCTAACCGCATGTCATGTTCCAGTGTGGACAACAATGCATCGAAATCAAAAGCATTTGAATCAGTATTAATTCAACTAATCACAGAATCAAATCGAACAACAAGTATTCCTCAAGCCCTTGGTATCATTTGGTTTCTTTTTTCATCACTTCAGCTTGTAATTGCTTCGTATTTTATTTTTCGCGATGGCTTTGAAATGGGTTCATTTATGCGTATTTTATCAAGTGTCCTTTATTTTGGCTTTGATAACAATACATCTAACTGGATATTTGCACTTATTCCACCAATTATCAATCTTCTCACATTTTTAATAACCTTTGTCATGTATGTTGACTTCAATATCAATCATGAATACCGTCGTGTATTTATGTGGATCTTTCGTTATTGGCATGGTGCCTATTATCATATCTTTTCATCACCCTCTATTATTTCATTAGGCTTTTCCCTTAAGATTTATACTGAAAATCCCAATGGCCCCAAAGGAATTCTTCTTCTTGTCAACATTTTTAGCATTGCATATCTTTGTTATCATTTTTACAACCTTACATTACCCATTTTTTCAAGTCCATATCTCCACAATCATTATTTCTTTATTTGGATGCCGCATTCTGTTTTTAATCTTGTATTAATTGTCGGCGTTCCAAATGCATTTTCAGTTTTTGCAATTCGTAGTACAGGCTGGATGTTTTATATATCATATCTCATCTTAATAGGCGCATCCGTTCTTATGTTTTATCAATTTTTATATGATAATTTTTCACGTATTTTTTCTGCTGCATTATTACTGACGTTACCAGTTTGGTGTATTTTTAATGGTATTATTTCATTTTGTTCAATTTTTATACCGATTAATCTTTACATATATTATTTTGTTCCATTTGGCTTAGCGATTATTGTTTCTATCATTCTTAAGATAATATTAACACGAAGAGAAGATCGAATCGCTAAAGAACTTACAACAGATATTGAAATGAATGAAGAAGAGAAGAAAGAATATTTTGATAATTTAGGAATTAATGAAAGAAACATATTCTTATATATGCAAATTGGTATACAAAGAGAATGTTCATTGTTTCTTGATTGGTCACTTTCTAATTATGCATGTAAACGATTTCCACAAAATCAATCAGTGTTAGTCTTATCAACATGGATGGTATCATTTTTCCCATCTGAATCATACACATTTAATAAGATGTTAGATTGTTGTAGTAAAATATTGGATCCAAGTTTATATACCAAATGTATGTATTATCAATTACATCGCGCACATTTATTTAGACAAAGTTCAGCATCCAATGAAATTAACAAGGATTTTTCAAAGATATCACAAATGTCAAATTGGTTAATATCGAACATGAGTAACTTTTGGAAAACAATTTATAGTGATCCAGAAGATATAAATGAATCGATTTGTAGTGAAATTAATGAGATTAAAAAACAAGTTGATCAACAATGGATCGAAATTAATGATAAATATCCGAATAATGCACGATTTGCATTAGAATATTCACGTTATTTAATCGAAGGGAAAAGTTGTTTTAAAGAAGGACTTATATGGCATAAGAAATCACTTTTATTAGAAAGTGGTAAACGATTTGAAAATGATAAATTATTTAGATGTTTCTTATTACAATTCCCTTATTACTTAAAGCATAAAGTTGTTGACTTTAATGGGAATTTATTAAACAAAAGAAACTTAAAAATGAATACTGAAACAACTACAATATCAACAAATTCAAGTTTCGATACTGATTCAGATATATTTATTAATGAAGAAGAAGATAGAGAATATTTACCATTAATAGATCTTCGATTAGCATTACAAAATTCCGTTTCTATTATGTCAAGTGCTACAGGTAAAATATTAATATCAGTTATATTATCATTAATAGTTTTATTAGCAGTAAGTATAGCACAATTTTGTTTTATTTCTTATTCATTTAAATCTACAAATGATTTTATATCTGTTTTAGAAGATTTTGATTCGATATTTCATTCATATGATATAACTTCTAATAGTAATATTTGGTTATCTATTATGTCATCTGAAGAAGTTAATAATAATATTGATATAATATCTAATGAATTATCATCAAGATTATTAAATTGGTTTGATGATACATTAAATAATGCAAGTTTAAATGTATTAGCTAATTCAAATGAAGGTATTATTAACATTGATACATTTTCATCTTTTCTTTATAATGTACATGCTGAAAGTGCACGTTTAACATCATTTAGTTCAGTATTTTCGAAAGAATTATTTTCGACACATAAATGTGTATATAATAATGATTTATTAGAAGAAGAAGTTGAAAATAATGAAATATCACTTGATTATCTTTTAAGGTCATTTTTCCAATTATCTACGGAATTAATTAATTATCCAAAGAATGATATCTTTTCATGGTTAAACTCACCTGATTTTTGTACATTATATATGCAACAATTCGAAATTCAAGAAGCTTTGTTCCATTCATTAGGACATTTTACTATAACTTATAAAACTTATTTTGATAATGATACTGATGATGATTATAATTTCTCTGATGATGATGATTATTCTTATAGAGAAACTATGTTTACATTTTTAGGTTCATTTATACCTTTTGTAATCTTTTTAGTAAGTGTACCAGTATATATATCTACAACTTATTTCCCTGCTAAACAACTTCATAGTTCATTAAAATTATTATTTTCAGTATCTAAAGACGATTCATTAGCAGCTTCTAAACAAATATTAAGTAATGATGACTCGAAAAGTAATAATAATTCAACGTTTTCTAAAATTAACAAATTTTCATTTTATAGTATATTAATAGTTTTAGGAGTTATAATATTATTTGTCTTATTAATAATATTACCAATTCATTCTACAATGCATAATAATGATTTATATGTATTTATCGATTATTTTATAATGATGATAGCACATCGAAATTTATTATATGCTATAGGTAGAGATACATCATATTATATATTTATTAATAATATAAAGAAAATTGATTATAATGATAATACTAAAAATAAAATATTCCAAAATGCAATTAATGTTTATTCCAATTTCTTAAGACAACATATATTAAATATATTATATCAATATAATGAAATGGCGCCAATTATAGACTTCCAAACTTTAACTACATCTACATCGAATTTTAAAGAAAATAATAATATATTACAAAACACAAAACTTTGTGATCCTGATCCTACATTAGGAGATGAGACAGAATATTATAGTTGTATCTCATTTAATCGTTTAGTTAATTATTATATTGGTAAAATTAAAAGTGCGTTAGCAATATATCAAAACATTACAGCAACAGAAAGTTTTATATATCAAATTGGACATATATTAGATTCACGTTTTAATGAAAGTTTCCATGAAATTTCAACATTATACATATCAAACATTGAAAGTCTTAAAGTCAGTTTCTTTATTATTAATTTGATCATATTTTTAATATCGATTATTATCATTATCTTTATGTTTTTATTAGAATATCAATCAATTAATAAAGCGAATGAACAATTTGATATATTTAAAGCATTATTAATGCGATTAAATCCTTTATCTATAGTATCTAATCCTTTATTATTATCATTAGTTTATGGTACTAAAAATCGTAACAAACAAAAGATTAGTAGTTCTTCACATGCTATGTTTCAAACTTCTCAAGATGCGATGATCTTATTTAATGATGAATGTATAATCGAAAACTTAAATCCAGCAGTGACTGAAATATTTGGTTTTACTCCTGAACAAATCCTTGGACAACATATTAAATCATTAATTGATACTGAAAATAATTCACAACTATTTTATGTGATTAATTTAATGTTAAGTGGACAAACAAAATTAATGTATGAAACTCAAGCTATAGGTACTAAAGATGATTCATCTAAAATACATTTACAAGTTACTTTAGTCGGGTTTACTCAAAATGAACGTAACGCTTCAAGTTTCGCAATATTATGTAAAGATATGACAACTGAAATAGAACAAAAGAATGCTGTCGAAGAAGCTAAAAAGAAATCAGATGAAATTTTAAACCAAATATTACCAAAGGATATCATCATTAGATTAAATAGAGGTGAAAAAAATATTTCATTTACTGTACCTTGTGCAACTGTTATGTTTTTGGATATCGAAAAATTCTCAAAATATACTTCGACTTTAACTGCAAAAGAAATTATGCAAAACTTAAGCCGAATATTTACGGAATTCGATACCATTTTGGGTGGTGAAGAATTTAACTTAATTACAAAAATTAAATTAATCGGTGATGACTATATGGCTGCTGCTGGATTGTTTAACCCTGACGTAGATAAGTCATTGCATGCAATACAATCCGTAAACTTCGCAATTAAGGCTTTGGAAGCTGTGGAAAATTTGAACATAGTATTGAACGCAAACTTACAATTAAGAGTTGGCGTGAATACGGATGGGCCTTTGATCGCAGGCGTGCTTGGCGTGGATAAGCCTTTGTTCGATATTATCGGAGATACAATTAATGTGGCCGCTAGATTGCAAAGTACAGATATCCCAAGCTTGATACAGGTGTCAGAAGGTACTTATAATTGTATTGCAAATCAAAAGTTTTATATAACACAAAGAGGTGAAATAGAACTAAAAGGTAAAGGTAAAAGAATGACATACTTGGTGCACCCCGAAGAAACAAGACAATTAAGAAAAAATGAAATAAGTAATGTATGAAAAAAATAAAAAATAATTTAAACATTTTTAAGGTTAATCAACAATTAAATTTTATCGAACCTAAAAAAATTAAATGTTTGATCAAATTAATTTTAAAATTCTCATTCGCTTAAATAATTATTAATTGCTTTTTCCTTTAAAAAAGTAATTAAACTACTTATCAATATGACAAAATTGATATTATGCCTTTTTGAACTCTTTGATAATAATTCAAAACAAAAATAAAAAAACGTTAAGCAGTCAAATATTTTTACTGTTATTGTGAAAATGAATTCGGAGTTTATGTTGGCTTCAAGAGATATTTCAAGAGATGATGATGACGATATCCCAATAGATGATAGTGATGATGAATATAAAAGTAGATCTGAAACTGTGGAAAAAATGATTTCTGAAATGACGGAAGAAGAAAGAACAAGATATAACATATTTCAATCACAGACTTGTAGATTCCCGAAAAATAAAGTTAAGAGCTTAATGCAAAATGCTGTACCTGGTGTTCAAGTTCAAAATAAAGCAGTCACAGTCGCATCATTCGCTGTTCGTTTATTTTCAGCAGAATTGATTGAGCTTGCACGTGAAATTAGTGGAAATGAAGAACCTTTAACACCTGATCTTATAATGATAGCATTAAATGAAATAATTGACAAAGGAACCATTCCAGGATTAGGTCCAGGAACAAAAAAATCTCAAGTATTTTAAAGCACTTCATTGTTTTTGTCATAAAAATTATAATATTTTTGCATTACTTTTTTTAAATGATTGACCAGTGATGCAAATGTTTAAATTTTTATTAAAAAAAAAGTATTAAACATATTAGCAAATATATCAAATTTTTTATGGAAAACACATTAATTTGGTGAAAGATGATTTTTTGAGGCTTTTTTGTCCCTTCAAGAATCTTGCCAATTTGATTCATCTAAAGCTATTGGGTGTCTCTAAGTATATAGAGGTTATATCAGGCGACGAAGAAGACCTCCAAGCAAATATAGAGGAATATGGACCTGCTTGTGTTGCTATTGATGCTTCACACTGGAGTTTCCAACTTTATACCAGTGGAATTTATGATGAACCAAGATGCTCATCTACAGCACTTGACCATTGTGTTGGATGCGTTGGATTTGGTGTCGAAGGTACTACTAATTATTGGATTGTTCGTGACTCTTGGGGAGAATCATGGGGTGAAGACGGATATATCCGTATGATCAAGAACAAGAACAACCAATGTGGTATTGAGACTGATGCTGTTATCCCAATTGCTTAAAAAATTTATGAAACTTTTGTTTTGTACTGATGTAAAATATTCAAATTCAGCGGTTTCGACAGCTTCCAAAAATGCATCCAAACATTATTCCTGCACCTTTACATCTGGAAGTTGGAAACGGAGAATGGATATTAACCTCAAACGCAGTAATTATGTATGATTCTTCTGTAGAAGGGTTATTCTTTATTTCAAATTATCTTGCTAATTTTATCAGAAAATCTACAGCTATCTCTATTAAAGTTTCAAACGTCATCAACTCAAATGGAATTGTTCTCAAAAAATCAGTTGGGTTTGGAAAAGAAGAATATTCACTCATAGTTGATACAGAAGGTGTTAAAATTTCTGCTTCAGAATATAACGGATTCTTTTATGGAGTTCAAACGCTATTACAACTTTTCCCAGTTGAAATTTTTAGCAGAGCTTATACTCCAAATATAAAATGGAGTGTTCCATTTATCAAAATATCTGATAAGCCAAGATTAGAATGGCGTGGGTTTTTATTAGATTGTAGTCGTCATTTCTTTGATGTCAGTACAATTAAACATGTGTTAGATACAATGGCTCTTCATAAAATTAATGTATTCCATTGGCATCTTGTTGATGACCAATCATGGAGAATTGAAATTAAAAAATATCCACTTTTAACACAGAAAGGAGCGCTTACTGACGAGCTTCCAATTCCATGGCATCGACTTGAATATGATGGAACTCCATATGGACCATATTATTACACACAAGAAGAAATCAAAGAAGTTGTTGCTTATGCTAAATCATTAGCTATCACAGTTGTCCCTGAGATCGAAATGCCTGGTCATGCAGTGGCTGCTCTTTCGGGGTACCCCGAATTTTCTTGTAAAGGTGACACTTTTCGCCCGTTAACGTATTGGGGTTGTTCACCAGACGCATTTTGTCCTGGAAATGATGGAACAATTAAATTCTTGGAAGACATATTAGATGAAGTAATGGAACTTTTTGATTCAAAGTTTATACATTGTGGTGGTGATGAATGTAGTAAATGTAGATGGGATGAATGTCCAAAATGTCAGAAAAGAATAAAGGATAAGGGATTAAAAAACACTGAAGAACTTCAATCATGGTTTGTTAACCAAATTGCTAATTATGTCGAATCAAAAGGAAGACATATGATAGGTTGGGATGAGATTATGCAAGGCGGCCTCCCAAAGGAAGCATCTGTAATGAGTTGGCAAGGAGTTGAAGGAGGAACTAAAGCTGCGCAACAAGGACATTATGTCGTAATGTCACCAAATCCGATTCTTTATGTTGATCATGGCCAGTTACCAGTTGCTGAAAAATATGAATATATTGTTGATTATTCAAAAGGACAACTTAATAATTTATATAAAGTATATACATTCGAACCAACAAAAGGAATCCCTGAAGAATGTAAGAAATATATTATCGGAGCTCAATGTAATCTATTTGCTGAATATGTATGGGGAGGTAGAATGGATATCGATTACAAATATTTCCCACGTATGTGTGCTCTTTCTGAAGTATGTTGGTCGAAATTAGAAGATAGAAGTATGGAAAATTTCTTAGCAAAAATGTCACGTTCTCATAGTGAAAGGTTAGTTAGATATGGCATTAACATTGGTCCTATCACAGGGCATAAAAACATTTATTGGAATAATAATCACATCAAAGCCAATGTTTTCACATCACATGTCTGGAATATTAACGGTGGAATTGGAATTCCTGCTTCATATCAAGCTGTGTTCATAATGAAAGCAGGAAATAATAATATTAAGGTGAGGAATGTTAAAATTTTATATGATGACGAAGTTGTCGCAAATGATTTAAGCGAAAAATTGGTAACAGAAATAAATACACCATCATTTAACTTCGTTATAAAAGAAAATGCAGAAGGTCATAACGTAACAATTAGTGCTGAATTATGTGGTATCGGTGGAAATGATTCATGTGGCGAGATACAGATTTACTATACAATGCCAAATGAGAATAAATAATATCGACATTCATTTATACAAATAAAAAGTAAATTTTGTTTAAAAAAATCTTTTTATTGTACTAAATCTTTTCCAACATCTTAAGAAGTTTTAAAACATTTGAAATGTAACGAGCACTGCTTTTTTTCATATACAAATAATATGAGAAATATGTATTAGTACTAATTTTTAGAAATTTCTAAAAATGCAAATGTTTTGTTTTGCTTTCTAAACAAATTACCATTTCATAAAATTGTAAAAGCAAACTTGCTTTCACTTTGAATCGCAGATAAAGTTCAACCAACGATTTTGTTAATCGTTTTGTTTGATAAACAGAATGAATATGTCCATTTAAAAAATCAAGAGAAAATAAAAAATAAAATATAAAAAATATTTTTACTGAAAATATTTTTTTATTAAATGTTTTAATATTTCTTTAACATCTGAGATTATAAATTGGAGACAGCGATTATAACAAGAGTGTCTTCTTAAGTAAGAGGTATTGGATCATACTGAATTTTATAAATAACAAAAAGGGCAAAAATTAGATACATTGTCTTAAATATAGATGAGGATACCATAAAACTAATTATACTGTTCATATTCAAGCTTTATATGTAATCAAAAACAATGTAAACCAAGTAGATGAATCATTATTTGGTAAAAATTATCAAAACACATAAATTAAGATCTATTTCAACTTCAAAGTTGAAAATTCGAAAATAAATATAAAAACATATTTTTTTCATTGAGACCAAATTTATGGTTTGACTTGTTTGCTCTTATGTTTACTGGCTGTCTTATTGGTGATTTTTGTAATATGGATAGTACAAAATTAAATTTATTCATAATAATCTTTTGAGACAAGCTAATTCAATATGTAATTTGTTTTAATATTCTTTCAAACAATTTTGTTAACATTGGTTTTAATTTTACAGAGCTTTAAGTTGAAATAACCCATTTTGCAGTTAATCACATCAATTATGTGAAGTGAAGTGTTTTATCATAGAAAAAGTCATGTAAAATTTTGATTTTTTACTTCACTCGGCTTCATTAAACTGTCACATTCATTTTTCTATACCATGGTCCATGTTTAACAGTTAAACAACAAACAATGCATTGAATTCATTGTTTACTTTGTATGATTTGAATATATTTAATGAAAAATCTCTTAAAATAATATTAACAAATTTTCTCACCTCATTTTCATGTTGGTATATTTTTTGACGATTCTCAACATTTTTAATTATATTCCAGATGAATATAAAAGCCTTTCACAAAAAGCAAGAGAACAAGTCCGTCTCCGTGTTGTCAAGAGTGATCGTGAGCCAATATATAAGAAAGGATATTATTCTCAAAAAGGAATTGACTTTTATCTGACCACAAACTTAATGAGTTCAACATCCAAAGGAATCAAAGGTTATGCTTTTGATAATGAAACCAAATCCATAGCAATCATACCTAATCGAAAGAAAGTTCTTTCTGATGATGCTGACATAAAGACAGGTTCATTTGTTGAACCAATAACAAAAGATATATATAAACTTTATAAAGTTGCTGATGATGGTGAAGTTCAAATATTTAAAACCAAAAAATTAGATAAATTACATGTTTTTAGGAATCTTCATTTATATACATCTCAACCAAATAATAATAAAGATACAACGAATGAAGAGGAAGAAGAAGAATCAAATGAAAATATAGGATGGACAATTGGATATACTCCAGAGGACAAAACTACAGGATTATCAACAGCTTATTTAGGATATCGTTACTATTGGAATAAACCAGAGGTAGGAGAAGATGCATTTGAATTAGGTCCAATTGAACAAAACTTTATAGTTTTTTCGGTAAGTGCAGGTGCTTATGCTCAAATCTTTACATCATTCGATTTTCAAATGGAAGATGCAAGTTTTAACATTGAAGCAGATATTGATTTAAGTGCAATGGCTGGATTAGGATTTACATTACTTCCAGACAATAATCCTGATGATTTAACATTTGGGAAAGATGTTCCAATTTATGCTATTCCTTCTCTATCAATGTATGGCATTAAATTTAAACTTGGAATTTATGGATTTGTAGAAATAGGTTTCGCAAATATTGAATATAAACTAATACAATTACTAAAATATGATTATAGAATTAAGTTAAGCCAAAAATATCATATTAAATATTCATCAAAAGATGATCATTTTGAAATTACACCAACAAATCCTACATTTGAAACAGTCAAAAACCAACAAAAACAAGAAGAAATCACAAAAGAAGATATTAATGGTATGTATCTAAAAATTACACCACGTATCGATGTTGGTATTAAAGCTACTATTAATATAGGTTCGGAAATGATTTCATCTGAAGGAGAATTAACAGCAAGTATGTTTATTCGTTATGAAGTTCCATTTGATTTTGGTTTTGATTCATCTAAATGCACATTTCCTTATCTTTATGGACAATACAAACATAGTCTTTCATTTAATTTTAGAATCTTTGGGAAGTTAAATTTATTAGGTTTTATTGATTGGGAAAAAGAATTTTTGATACCAATAAATATATTTACATCAAAACCTTCAGGACAATTTTGTATTTTTGATTCACAAAATTCTATCGATAAGAAATTTTTGAACTATTATGGTGATTCTGTATATGTTATACAACCAACTTCAATTCGACTTTGTGATGATTGTCAACAATCATCATCATCTGAAGCAGAATCTTTTTTCATATATTTAAATTTCTTACAATATGGATCAACTATAACAAAAACATTTTCATTACCACGTGTTGAATTATTAAATAGTCAAACAAAAACATTAAATCGTTTATTTGTAATATCAAATGGAAATTCATATAGCAAATTAAATTATGAAGGTTATGAAGAAGATTTATTTTTAGATGATAATCTTGCAACTTTTACAAGTTTTCCTTTACAAACAGGAATTAATGAATATTGTGGTGATGATGATTCATTTTATTTAAAGACTGGCGTTTGCATTAAAACTCAAATTTCGGAAGCTACAAAAGTTGATTTATCAGAAGAATTTGAAAAGCCAATAAATTCGAATTATATTGCATATCAAGGGGATGTTTCTGATAGTGATTATATTGGAATTATTACACATTCTGAAGGAACTCCATATTCATCAGGATTAAAAGGATTTCAAATATTTGATGATGCTGTTTCAACAATAGAAGAAACTCAAGAAGGAGAATATTCTGGCAAAAATCCATATAAAGTATTAATTAAGAATTTTAATGTTGGTGGTTATACAATGGATAGTGTAAATTTAGGAATAAAACTTTGTAAAGATATTGATTCGAATTGTATTACATTACAAAATAAATCATATACGGATTTTCCAGCTGGAAATAATTTTGATAAATATGAACCTGTTTTATATTTAGGAAAAGAATTTAATACAAAGAATAATTATAATGCTGTTGTAACAATTGATATAAAATATAAACATAGTATTTTTAATTCATATTCAATTTCATTAAAAAATACAATGTATTTAAGAGCAATAACTCCACTTAAATCACACACTTATAATTTTGAAGGTACAATTGAAGCTAATGGTGATCCTTTTTCATTTGATATTGTATTTGAAAAATATACCCCAACAATTGTTATGAATGTTGCAAATCTACCTAAAAATACACGCGCTATTGTAACAAGAGTTTTTTCTGCTCCTCGGTATGACCTTGACAATTGGGGAGATGTTTCAATATCATTAACAATGGCGCCTTCCGAAATATATGGAACAATTCGATTCTTTGGTGAATTTGGAGAGTTATTTTCAACAGTTAAAGATAAAATAAATTTAGCCTGTATAATTAAAATGCCAGGATTACAACCATTATGTGAAGGAGTAACCTTAATTAATGAAGATGAATATGTTATAGTTTTAAAGGAAGAAAGTACATTATTTTCAATGGAAGATAGTAAAATTTGGTTACAAAAATTACATTCTATTAATATTCCATTTAGAAGATATGATAGTAAAACAACTCAAAGTTATACCGCTACATTGACAGCTATTTTTTCGATTAGTGATATTAAAAATCCATTTTGTTCAGTAACTACACCTTCTGTTGGTTATACTGGCTTAAATTTACATAGTGGTTGTATTCAACAAATTGAAAAACGAACACAATTCGTTATATCTATACAGGCAAATTCATTTGTTTTAAATAAATGGAATTCTGATTATATATATCAAAAAGATTATAAATGGGTTATTAGAAGTGGAATTGCTACATCTCAAGATACTTCAAATTCATATAAATACAATTTATATACAAGAGATTTATATACAGGTTTTCAAGAAAATCAAGCATCAATAATGTTTCCAGCAAGAAATGTACGTGATATCTTAAAGACTCCAAATCATAAATTATACTTTAAGGATAATCATTCGATTTCTGTTATTGATGGAATTAATGTTATTGATCTTTCTAAAGATTCTGATGGTGATTATTTCTATACTTTAAGTGATAACATTATAAAGGATTATACTTTTGTAAGAAAATGTATAACTAAAGAAGAAGCAAATTGTATGACAAATATAAAATTAGGAAATAATATCCAATTAATAACTTATGACGACACTGGTAAAATTAATGATTTCGATTTGGATGAAAGCTCAAATATAAATTCCATAAAATTAAATAGTAATTTTAAATCACAAATTGTTTCTGGTAGAGATTTTGTTCAATTTTCTAAATCATGGAAAGGTTCTGTTTCCACAAAAATAATTGAAGGCGCTTCTAAATTAACTGTTAAAGCAATTGAATTAACAAATCAAATTAAATTATTTGCTTCTATTACGATAAATGATGTTGATGAAGAAATCCCATTTAGTGCAAACAAATGGTATACAAGCATTGAAGATTTTCTGCGTGCATTAAAAGTTAAAGAATCAAATGATGGATATACATTAGAGAACATAAAGATGGAATTGGATGGAACAATTTTAATTCCAAAATATCTTTATCAATATGGAGAAGTAGTTGATTATGAAAAAGTGGTGGATTATCCTCTGGGAAATATCCAATGTGTGACTGATTATCCAAGATTTGATATTTCTGAAACTTCATCAATTATATCATCATCAGTAGAAACATCTTCAATAATATCTTCATCAGTAGAAACTTCATCAATTATATCATCATCAGTAGAAACATCTTCAATAATATCATCATCAGTAGAAACATCTTCAATAATATCTTCATCAGTAGAAACATATGCAACAACAATTAATGAAGAAGATAAAACAAATGAAGAGAATCAGGATATTGAAAGCGGAGGACTTGATGGTGGAGCAATTGCAGGAATAGTTATTGCCGTTATTGTTGTTGTTGTTGCTTGTGCTGCAGGAGTCATTTTTTACATTCATAAGAAAAAGATGCAGAAGCATACTTCAACAAGTTCTGATCAAAATAAACAAATAATTTGATCTTTTTTCTTCCATATATTATTTTAATTTAGAAATGTTTAATCGATTTTAAATATAATGACAATTTAAAATAACATCAAATTTGATGATAACAATTAAAAAATGGCATATCAGATCATTGTTTCAATATATTTATTTATATTTATCGAATAAACATTTATCTGAATACGAATGTATAAAACAAAACAAAAATCAAATGAGTGTGTTCTCGAAAAATTACTTAAACTCGTGGTATATGGCAGTAAACTCCAGTATCACCGTTGAACAAGCAAGATCCACAGGTGATGCACTCGGATCCTATATCACAATTAGGTATAAAGCCATTAACATTAAGTTTGTCTGAGACAGAAAATGATTCCGTGTAATTGCAGTAACAATTTCATCAATAATACGTGCGCAATTTTGGCCAAAATAAAATAATTAAGTTTACCATTTCGTTCGTTGCCAATTTTTTTGAATTTTTTCACCGATAGAGATTTTTGAATTTTTTTTAATCGGAAACAAAAAAATGCTTGTGTAAGAAATGTGATGTGACAAAATATAATACTTAGCAAATGGGGGGATCCGCATCAAATACAAAACTACCAGATTTTAAAGGAAACATAAGTTTAGCCATTAAAGACAGCAAAAAAATTTTATGTAAGCAATCTAATTTTACTACTTTTGATGAACTCCTCCAATATCTGAGAAAAAATTCACATGTTTCCAAATGCCAAGCTTCTTGGTTGCGTCCAAAAATTTCTGTTCATTGTCTACAATGTCAAATACATACGAATAGTTGTATATGTCTTCAATGTTATTTAAATGGTGACCATGAGGGGCATTCTATCTATGTTAATACTACATCCACAGGAAATTGTGATTGTGGTGACCCAGATTTATGGAAGCCATCTGGGTATTGTGCCAATCATCGAAGTCAATCCCAACCTTCAACAATAGAAATACCAAAACCTATATTAGACCTTCTTCACATCATTTTTAAGTCTGCTGTTTCTCGACTTCCTTATCTTGCCAAAACACAACCGAATGATTTAATCGAATTAATTGATTGGCTTATTCAATTTTGCGAAATTGGAGATTCTTATCGACGGTACATAGTCACCTTTCTTACACAAGGCACCATTATTCATGATCTCATTGAATCAGGAGTAAGTTCCACCCCAGATGGAGTTCGATCAATACTTCACTTGTTTGGTAGCTGTATAAATGACTCAATTTTCAAGTTAAAGTATGCTGAAGCATGTTTTGATACATACAACAACATTGTTAAGACAATCTTTCGTTTAATGAAAGCGAAAAAAGATTCATATAAGAACTTAAATTCATTCATGGAATTTACATTTCATTCATTTACAGGTGACGAAATATTCGCATGCATTGATTTAGATCAATTTGATTGGTGTTCGTTTTATCTCGATCTTATTTCTACAATTCAAAATGAACAATTATCTTTTGTTAAACGAAATGATCTTCTAAAATGTGAAATATCTTCAACAGAATCAACTATCACTGGATTAGGTCGAATATTTGAAAAAACTGATCAAAGTTACGATTCAGTTCGCCAAAAATTCATTGAAGGATTTACTGGAATATTACTTAATGAAAATTCGGATTTATTTACAAACATACATCAAAAAACAGATGAAAATGATTTCTATCCATATATATCATATAATTTATATATGACAACTTTCTTTGATTCACTTGAAAAATGTAAAAATTTAGATATAACAAAAGTATTACTTAGAATAGAAACATATTTAAAGAAAGTATATAGAAATAAACCTGCGCAATCACTGTTTAACTTTTGTCAAATTTGAATTTCATTATTTTTCTCTCCTTCGACATTTCTTGGAACTCTTCTTCATCAACAAGGTGATAATGCATTGACAATATTAAAAAATACAATTAATGATGTTGATAACTTTTTAATTCTTGCTTCATTGAATGTACAACGTCTTCTTTCTTCTCTTTACTTTAATTCTCATAGATTAATTGTCAATAATTTCGGATTAAAATTTTTCATTGCTTTAATGCGTCTTCTTGGAAATGAATTTT
This sequence comes from Histomonas meleagridis, assembly GCF_020186115.1. Classification (NCBI taxonomy): domain Eukaryota; phylum Parabasalia; order Tritrichomonadida; family Dientamoebidae; genus Histomonas; species Histomonas meleagridis. The sequence continues at coordinate 1,371,770 of NW_027150923.1, forward strand.
CACAACTTTTCGTTACATTACAAATGTGTATGGGATATACAACTGATAAAGAATTGTTTTTAAATAATATTGCTCGCACTATTGGAATTTTTGATTTTCCTCCAAAATTTGACTTACTTTTCTTTATATTTATACATTTAGTTTCAACATTAATTACTGATAGACTTTATATTAATAATCGCCAACGTGAAATAACACAACAAAAAATAATTTCGAAACTTTTATTTAAACAAAAACCTTTTCAATCATTAGAAAAAATTATACGTCGTTTAACAATTCAAGAAAATAATGAACTAAAGGAAATGTTATCTGAGATAACAACATCATCACCTTCTACAAATGGAATTCTTTTTAAATTAAAGTCACATGAATTATGGAATCCTATTTCTCCACTTGATTTTTCAAATAAAACACTTTCGAAATATACTAAATACATTGCAAAGTTTCCAAATAATTTAATGCCATTTAAACCATTTGAAGAAGAACCTTTTGGTTTAGATCTTCATTCATATCTTTTCACACCTACGTTACTTGCTATTGAATATTATATATTGATGCAAAATAATTCGCAAGAAACAAATCAACTTGTATTAAATTTATTATTAATAGCATCGAAATTACGTGATAAAACTAAGAAAATTGAAATTGATGAAAAACCAATAATCGTAAGTAATTTAGAACAACTTACAGAAGATATGCCAACAGAATTCGAATCTGCAATAAAACAAAAATTCATATTCATAAGTAATTCTCCACAATCAATTGTAGATTTGGTTGCTTCATTAGGAAAATTAGGACTTAATGTCCTTAAAGAAATGGATATATCATATGTCGATAAAGAAGATAAAACACAAAATGAAACTAAAACAAGAAGTAGTCGAGCATCTGATTTACGTGCATCAATAATGCGAAACTTTAATAACAAAATTCAACAATTTGAAAAAGGTAATGTTACAATTAATGAAAGTAACATTAAAGAAAATTCTTGTGAAGTATGTTCAGTATGTAATGTACAAATAGAAGATGAAATACTTTGTTATCCAATGTTTATATATTTATCTAGTGTCCCAGTTAGATATGATTATACATTTGTAGATAGAGTAATTTGTTTTAATATTTGTAAGCATTTATTACATCATACATGCCGTGGTGGTATATGTCCAATTGATCGAATACTTAAAAATTGTTATTTACCAAAACTTGATGATATAAACGATTTGACTCAACCAAAAGTATTAAATATTGTTAGTGCATTTGGGAAAACTTTAGCAGCAGATGAAGAAATGGGTCATATAGTATTAGGGTTAAGTAGTTTATTAGTAATATATGAAGTAAGATCACGTGCAAATCCTTCAGCACTTGATCCAGATAAATATTTTCTTCTTGCACGGAACTTATTTCTAAATTTACGCGTTTTATATCAAATGGGTACAAAAATGAGCAGTCAAATATCACAATTCCAATATTTCATATCGGATTTAATAACAAGTAAAGTGCCAGAGAAAGAAATAAAAGAAATAGCACGAAAATATACGAGAACATTAAAAGGAGAAAAGTTACAACTTTTCTTAAGAAGAGTTCGTATTACGGAATATTTCGTATTAGGAATTGGGCATGCACAATATATAGATTGGGATGAACTACTTTCAAATGAACAACTTTGTTTATATTATAATGTTATTTGGGATAAAAATGAATATGATATGATACCATTTACTTTAACAAAATTACCGAAAAATTATTTGCGATTCGGCGCTGAACCTTTTAATTTGGATGAACAAATTTCTACGTCTGAAGTAAGATACTTCTTGAGTTTATTGGATGGAAAAGTTTTGGAAGAAAGAAAAATATTCGAATACATGAATAATTCGAAAGACGATTTCATTCTGTTAATGAACTTAAACTCAAAACATTCCCAAATTAATATATTGATGGAGAAATTTTTCCCATCGTTGTTTAAGGTGCCTTCGGTGTATTTGGATTTCTTGGGTAACGAAGGGATAGGATTCGTAAATGGTTTCGAACTGTTCTTGTCTGAGGAAAAGTATGAAAAACTCGCTGACGATTTCTTGTCAGGTGAAATAATCAAATACGTGGAATTAGTCGATTAATATGTAAATAATATTAAGTTTTCGGTTAGTCACTCGATTGTGAGCTTTACTCATACGATATCCTTTAATGTAATTTGATCGGCATGTGAATTGAGTATGTTTGGGAAATCAGTGGTTTGATCATTTTAGATACGAACTGTATAAATATGTAATTAATAATATTTTATATTTTAAAAAATTATTGAATACAACAACTTATATGAAAATATTATAATTATAGAATTATACAAATTTATTAAAAAAAATATCTTTCATATAAAGTTTCATGAAATAATTATCATTGTCATCGTTTTGCTTCATCTTTAAATTCTTAAGAACAACTTTAAGTACTGTTGTACTTCGGGGATACTTGTTTTATATACAAATATTTCTTAATTTTGTCATTTGGGTATCAAAAGATTTAAAAATTTCTTTAAATACATTTTATTTATTAAGTAAAGTGGTTGCAGAAAGGTTTCCCAAACACCTCAGTTTTTGAATATAAATCCGATGATTTTTCATTCGATTCTATCGTTGAGAAACCTTTCTGCAACCACTTTATATAATATATTTATTTGACTTATAATTGAATGCAAATGTTTAAAATTCATAAAGAAATAATCATCGATTTATGGTTCTTTAAAATTGATATTTTTGCCCATTATAAAAACAATTTATTAAATCTAAACATATGTGAAAAAAACATCACAGGTATAGTTCTTAGAATGTTTGGTGGACATATTTAGGATCGTATGAGCTGGAGTGAATGATGTTGCTTTTCATTTCAAAATGTGAATCAGTTTCGTTTTTTTTGTATGGCGTAATTTTGTGCCTTCGATAAGTTTTTGTTGAAGGGTTCAAGGAATTTCGGATTTTTCCTCTTGAACGTAACTCTCTTGATTTAACCCAAAAATTTCTTCTTGAGATATTTTGTCTATCTTTGATTCCTTTGCGAACCAATAAAATGTTTGATCCTGGTGTTAGGTAGTAGGTGTCCAAAGTAGAATTACCATCAATGGAACCATTTTTCGAAATCAAATAAAATTCATTTACTTTAAGTGGATGTATCTTTTCTTGAATTTTGTCGCGAAGATCATTTACTGTTTCAAGGTGATTATATTCAACTTCAAATTTAGTAATATCAGGAAGATGAATAATTAATGAACCTTCTGGTTCCAAAGCTAGTGGAACCACATTAACATTTTGTAGGTGGTAATCAAATTGTTGCTCAAAAGGTTTTTCTGAAGATTCCATAGTTTGCTTTGGTTGAGAAATTTTTAAATTCTCACTATGGTGAAGGGCACCCCAAAACGTTAAAAATTTCCATTAGATAAATTATCAAACATCCTTTCTTGGAATCACAGGAAAGTTTAGAAGCGTTTGTACTTTTTTCTTTTTTTGATTGTTACTCTTAGAAATTTCTTCAATTTCCTGTTTTGCAAGAGTTTTTACATCTTCACTACATTCTCTTTTCTTTTTCTTTTTTCTTTTTTTTAAACTTCCGTTTTTTTCTCTAAGCAAAGTTCGAACCAAAATTTCAGATGAAAGTATTTCTGTTATTTCAGTGGATGTTATCCGAGACAAAATATTAAGGATTGGTTGCCGTTCAATTCCTTCAACATCAGCAATGATTACAATTATTGAGGCATAAGTAGCTGGATGATCAAGCTTACTATTTGGAAACATATCTTTAATTTCTTCATAAATTTGCTGTGAATCATTTACAAAATGTAATGGAAGATTACATTCTGTGACTAATTGTTGAAAAGATGGAGAATCTTGAAATGTTAATGATTTTCTTATCTGTGAAACTTTTGAAATTAACCCATTATACGTGAGACCAGACATCTCCGAGATTTTTAAAAGACGTTGTTTTGTTTCAAGATTATATCTATAAAGTGAAAGAGCAACACAAGCTCCAACATGATTTGAAATATTTAGATGTTCAATGTTTTTACAATAATCATGTGCAGTGTTTGATACCTTTATCCGGTCTTCAAGGTTATCTAACAAACACTCTCTAACATAAGGTGCAATGATCATTTTCTTGGAAGTCATTTTAAAAAGTGTTTCCAAAAAAACAAATAAATTGAAACAACAATCTTTGGTCTTATGAAAAAATAGTGCAATCGTATGTTTTTATATTAAAAAAGTAATGAGCTTTCACCCACAAATATTTCGACCGATTAAAACAAACAGAAAGATCAATTTCTAAACGTTCATTTCTCATGTTTGCGGTTTTGATATAAATTATTGAAATATTTGAACCATTTGGTCGTTCCTCTGGGGCGTTTGAGTGTTTTATTTTGGGATTGGGAAGAAGTGCGATCAAATACTTTTGTGAAGAAAGTGATAAAATTGACAACTATCGCCAAAAAATAATTCAAAAATTCCGAAGTCGATTGAAAAAACGGATGTAAGGTTGTCAATCTAGAAAAATCAAGAAATGGGGAACTCAGAATCTAATTCTAACTCAGAATCTGTTCTTGATGGAAATATCAATCCAGAATACCTAAAAAAATTACACGAACAAGGGATTAAATTTACTTCTCAAGAAATCATTCATTTAGTCAATAAATACCGTGAATTAGCAGGTACAGAAGACCTTGGTGGAGATGGAAGAATTGATGAGGAAGAGTTTATAACTAAGATGAAAATACCTAACGAAAAAATTGGGAAAATTATGTATAAAATGCTTGATTCTGATGGAAATGGAACATTAGATTTCAATGAATTTATCACAGGTCTTAATAACTTCTTGCCAGAGGCTCCTATAGAAGAAAAAGCCCATCTTTGCTTCAGAGCTTATGATAGTGATGGAAGTGGTACAATTTCTAAAGAAGAAATTCGTTCTATGGTCGAAATATCTTTAGAAAATAATCAACTAATGAGTATGGATGATGAACATTTGGACAAATTAATAGCAGATGTTTTTGAAGAATATGATAAAGATGGAACAGGAGAACTAACCGAAGACGAATTTTTAGAATTAATGAAGAAAGCGCCAAATGTTCTAGATATCTTTGAAATTGATGTTGCAGCACTAATTTCTGAATCCTAAACAATATAAAGAAAATATCTTACAAATTATTTATTACATGGAAAAGAATAACAATCATAGTAAAGAGTCAAAATCAATATCATCACTAAATTGTGATGTTGGACCAGAAAGTTTAAATCTATTTTGAGGTTTCTTATCAGAGAACTGTTCTTCAAATTGATTCATATTCTTCAATATATTTTCCTTATAAGAAATTGCTTTTAATGGTTTTTCTTTGGCATTTAACCCTTTCTTATTTTTATGATTATTTGAGGGTGATGTCATGATCTGATTAAGTAATGTTTCAAGCGATGGCTCTTTTGAATTTTCTAATTGAGTATTCAAGTCCGATTCATTATTTATTGTGGTAGATGTGACTGGTGGTGGATCTGGTTCTACTTGGAAAAATGGATGTTGTAATGCTTGAGAAGCACTTGGCCTCTTTGAGGGGTCATACTGAAGTAACTGCTGAAGGAGATTTATTGCATTTTTTGATGCGTTTGGAATTATAGTTGCTAAATTAACAGATGGAGTGGGGTTAAATCTAACACCATGTTTATTTGCGAGTCGAATGCCATCAGGCCAATTTTTGGAATTTGGAGATCCTAAAATAGCAATCGTTTTGTATAATTGATCTTGTTCTGAGATTCCAGGAAATAATGGTTTTCCTGTATATAGCTCAGCCATAATTACTCCAGCTGCCCAAATATCAACAGGAGAGTTGTAATTGGGCGATTTTAGTATGATCTCAGGTGCTCGATACCATCTTGTCGAAACATATTCCGTATATGGTGGCATGCTACGAATTTCACGTGCAAGCCCAAAGTCAGCAATTTTTAATTTATCGCCTTTCCAGAGAAGATTGTCAGGTTTAATGTCACGATGAAAGAATCCTTGCCGATGGATATAAGCAAGCCCAGAGAAAATTTGTTTCATAATTGACTTAACTTCAGGTTCTGTATAACTTCCCTTTTCATTAATAGTGCGAAGTAATGATTTTTCTCCTAATTCAAAGACTAAATATAAATAACCATTTTCTCTGAAAACTTGAAGAAGTCGAATAACATTTTCATGTTTCATTCGACGTAAGCTTTTGACTTCTTTTAATTGAAGACATTCTTCAAAAGAAGAATATTTTTGTTTCATCTTCTTAATTGCAACTAATTCACCTGTTTGCTTATCTCGACATTTGGTGACAATGCCAAAAGCACCATCACCTATTGTTTCTATTTCCTCAAAACGATTCATTTTTTTGTTTGTGCAAAATAACGTTTTTTTTTCAATCGGTGTCTGTTTATTTCAAAAGTGCACGATAGAAGCAGTTTTTGTCTGAACATTTCTGGCAATTCTCTTCTTATGCCAGGGTGCCCCATAACACTTTCTGATGTTTTGAAAATACTGACACTTTTTTCGAATGGCAAGTGATTTGCTTTTTTATGCAAATGTTCAACATGATATTTCTCGTTATGAAGAATCACTCTCTTACCTTAAAGAATTCATTTCACAAAAGTCAAATCTTAATAAAAAGGAAAGGGCAATTTTCGGTTTAATATATAAAGATGCAATAGACCAAACTAGAAATACACTTCGTATACTTTCAGATGATCTTGGAAACAAAGGAGCACCTGAACAAATGGCAGTTGTTCAACGTTATTTTGATAAATCTTTAAATGAATTAAATATTCAATGTAATGAGGCACTCTCAATTATAAATGATACACTCTTACCAAGCTCTGATGATTTGGTAGCAAAAGCGTTTTATTATAAGATGGCTGGGGATCTTTACAGATACATGTATGAATTTTCCCAAACAAAAGAAAGTTCTTATCTTCAATCTGCTGAAACTGAATACAATAAAGCCATTGAGATATCATCAGCAAACTTACCATTCTCTCATCCGGTTCGTCTTGGATCAATTCTTAATTACTCAGTTTTTCTATATGAACATTGTCATAATCGCGAAAAAGCAATCGAATTAGTGAAAACAGCGCTCTCTGATGTTGAAAAGGATACTACAACCTTAAGTAAGGGAACACAACTCGAAACAATAGATGTGATTAATGTTATGCAAAAAAATCTTGAGTACTGGGATATGTCATTGCAATCAAGTGATGAGGGTGATGATGAATAAATTCATTTTGAAACATCAAATGAGATATACAAATTGTGAAAAATAAAAAAACAATGATATTTTAAATTTATATTATTTTTTATGATTATAAGCAAAGAAAATAGATATTGTTAGCATATGAAAAGAAAATAGTAACCCTGAAGGATAAAACCATTTTAAGAAATCAAATTCCTTTTTACTTTGCCAATGCAACAATTTTTAAACGTTCGATTGTGGCAAAAATGAGTTGGGGAGGTTCTGATCCACTATCTTCTGGAACAAATTTTTTGGGAGGTTCTGACCCATCATCTTCTGGGACAAATATTTGGGGAGGTTCTGACCTATCATCTTCTGGGACAAATATTTGGGGAGGTTTTGACCCATCATCTTCTGGAACAAATACTTGGGGAGTACCCCCTGAACCAAAACAATGGTTGGATGAGCGGGGGAATTTCCCTACAAATAGTTGGCAAAATACTAATCAATCAAATAAATCTAAAAATTCCACCTCAATTGGATCACAGAATAATACCCCTAAATCGGGATGGGGAAGTTCATCTAAAAAAGATAACAAAGTAAATGAAACAAATGCAAAAGATAACAAAGTAACTGAAACAAATACAAAAGATAACAAAGTAACTGAAACAAACACAAAAGACAACAAAGTAACTGAAACAAATACAAAAGATAACAAAGTAAATGAAACAAATACAAAAAACAACAAAGTAAATGAAACAGTAACAGATAACAAAGTAAATGAAACAAATACAAAAAACAACAAAGTAAATGAAACAGTAACAGATAACAAAGTAACTGAAACAAATACAAAAAATAACAAAGTAAATGAAACAGTAACAGATAACAAAGTAACTGAAACAAATACAAAAAATAACAAAGTAAATGAAACAGTAACAGATAACAAAGTAACTGAAACAAACACAAAAGATAACAAAGTAACTGAAACAAACACAAAAGATAACAAAGTAACTGAAACAAATACAAAAAACAACAAAGTAAATGAAACAGTAACAGATAACAAAGTAACTGAAACAAATACAAAAAACAACAAAGTAAATGAAACAGTAACAGATAACAAAGTAACTGAAACAAACACAAAAGATAACAAAGTAACTGAAACAAACACAAAAGATAACAAAGTAACTGAAACAAATACAAAAAACAACAAAGTAAATGAAACAGTAACAGATAACAAAGTAACTGAAACAAATACAAAAAACAACAAAGTAAATGAAACAAACGCAAAAAACAACAAAGTAACTGAAACAAATACAAAAGACAACAAAGTAACTGAAACAAATACAAAAGACAACAAAGTAAATGAAACAAATACAAAAAACAACAAAGTAAATGAAACAAATACAAAAAACAACAAAGTAAATGAAACAAATACAAAAGACAACAAAGTAACTGAAACAAATACAAAAAACAACAAAGTAAATGAAACAAATACAAAAAACAACAAAGTAAATGAAACAAATACAAAAGACAACAAAGTAACTGAAACAAATACAAAAAACAACAAAGTAAATGAAACAAATACAAAAGACAACAAAGTAAATGAAACAAATACAAAAAACAACAAAGTAAATGAAACAAATACAAAAGACAACAAAGTAACTGAAACAAACACAAAAGATAACAAAGTAACTGAAACAAATACAAAAGATAACAAAGTAACTGAAACAATATTAAATAAGGAAAACATACCTATTACAAAGAGTGAACAAAAATTGTCCATTCATAAAACAAAAAAGAAGCCCATTGTTGTACACACATATGGATTACCCTCACAGTTTTGTATATCATATTGTTATACAATGAAGGCATGCAATAAACACATGACAACAGAACAAATTGAGCAAGCTGTCCATAAAGCAGCTCAAACACTTCAACCTTGGATGAAGTCCGGATGTATAAATAAATAAATATTTTTTTTTTTTTTTATATAGTGTTCAAGTCATGACCCCCTCCTATTTCACTCAATAAAAGAAATAATATTTCGATTTTTATTTAATTAGTATAGTGTTTCTTACTGTGCTCAAATGATATGTTTAAATATTGTAATTATTTTTTAAAGTCATTTTGAAGCTTTAGGAAACTTATTGGTTTTTGACTGATTAAAATTCATGTATATTTTTTTCTCATATCTTCTTAATATTTTTTAATTATTCCAAATGATTGAAAATTACATGAGATGAGGTTAGATGATTAATGTGAGTTTGATGCTTATTCGCATTTTAAAATTTTCATTTTATTGGTTAGAATATAACCTTTGTGAACCATTCACCCATTTTGTCCCCACACCAACCACACACGTACCACCCACCCACACACGTACCACCCACCCACACACGTACCACCCACCCACACACGTACCACCCACCCACACAAGTAACACTTACCCCCCACACAAGTAACACTTACCCCCCACACAAGTAACACTTACCCCCCACACAAGTAACACTTACCCCCCACACACGTACCACCCACCACCACACGTACCACCCACCACCACACGTACCACCCACACACGTACCACCCACACACACGTACCACCCACCCACACAGTACCACCCACCCACACAGTACCACCCACCCACACAGTACCACCCACCCACACAGTACCACCCACCCACACAAGTAACACTTACCCCCCACACAAGTAACACTTACCCCCCACACAAGTAACACTTACCCCCCACACAAGTAACACTTACCCCCCACACAAGTAACACTTACCCCCCACACAAGTAACACTTACCCCCCACACAAGTAACACTTACCCCCCACACACGTACCACCCACACACGTACCACCCACACACACGTACCACCCACCCACACAGTACCACCCACCCACACAGTACCACCCACCCACACAGTACCACCCACCCACACAAGTAACACTTACCCCCCACACAAGTAACACTTACCCCCCACACAAGTAACACTTACCCCCCACACAAGTAACACTTACCCCCCACACAAGTAACACTTACCCCCCACACACGTACCACCCACCACCACACGTACCACCCACACACGTACCACCCACACACACACGTACCACCCACACACACACGTACCACCCACACACACAAGCACCACCCACACACACAAGCACCACCCACACACACAAGCACCACCCACCCCACACAAGTAACCCCCCACACAAGTAACACCTACCCCCCACACAAGTAACACTTACCCCCCACACAAGTAACACTTACCCCCCACACAAGTAACACTTACCCCCCACACACGTACCACCCACCACCACACTTATCCCCCACACACGTACCACCCACCACCACACTTACCCCCCACACACGTACCACCCACCACCACACGTACCACCCACACACGTACCACCCACACACAAGCACCACCCACACACACAAGTAACACCCACCCACACAAGTAACACTTACCCCCCACACAAGTAACACTTACCCCCCACACACGTACCACCCACCACCACACGTACCACCCACACACGTACCACCCACACACACGTACCACCCACACACACGTACCACCCACACACACAAGCACCACCCACACACACAAGCACCACCCACACACACAAGCACCACCCACACACACAAGCACCACCTACACACACAAGCACCACCCACACACAAGTACCACCCACACACAAGCACCACCCACACACAAGCACCACCCACACACAAGCACCACCCACACAAGCACCACCCACACACAAGCACCACACACACAAGTACCACCCACACAAGCACCACCCACACACAAGCACCACCCACACACAAGCACCACCCACACACAAGCACCACCCACACACAAGCACCACCCACACACAAGCACCACCCACCCACACAGTACCACCCACCCACACACGTACCACCCACCCACACGTACCACCCACCCACACACAAGCACCACCCACACACAAGCACCACCCACACACAAGCACCACCCACACACAAGCACCACCCACACACAAGCACCACCCACACACAAGTACCACCCACACACAAGCACCACACACACACAAGTACCACACACACACAAGTACCACCCACACACGTACCACACACACAAGTACCACACACACAAGTACCACACACACAAGTACCACACACACAAGTACCACACACACAAGTACCACCCACACACAAGTACCACCCACCCACACAGTACCACCCACCCACACAGTACCACCCACCCACACAGTACCACCCACCCACACAGTACCACCCACCCCACACGTACCACCCACCCACACACAAGCACCACCCACACACAAGCACCACCCACACACAAGCACCACCCACACACAAGTACCACCCACACACAAGCACCACCCACACACAAGCACCACCCACACACACGTACCACCCACACACAAGTACCACCCACACACAAGTACCACCCACACACACGTACCACCCACACACAAGTACCACCCACACACAAGCACCACCCACACACACGTACCACCCACACACAAGTACCACCCACACACAAGCACCACCCACACACAAGTACCACCCACACACAAGCACCACCCACACACAAGCACCACCCACACACACACACACAGCACCACCCACACACAAGCACCACCCACACACAAGCACCACCCACACACAAGTACCACCCACACACAAGTAACACCCACACACACCCCACACCCACACACACCCACCACCCACACACAAGCACCACCCACACACAAGCACCACCCACACAAGCACCACCCACACACAAGCACCACCCACACACAAGTACCACCCACACACAAGTACCACCCACACACAAGCACCACCCACACACAAGCACCACCCACACACAAGCACCACCCACACACACGCACCACCCACACACAAGCACCCACCCACACACAAGCACCACCCACACACAAGCACCACCCACACACAAGCACCACCCACACACAAGCACCACCCACACACAAGCACCACACACACACAAGCACCACCCACACACACGTACCACCCACACACAAGCACCACCCACACACACGTACCACCCACACACACAAGCACCACCCACACACAAGCACCACCCACACACAAGCACCACCCACACAAGCACCACCCACACACAAGTACCACCCACACACAAGCACCACCCACACACAAGCACCACCCACACACACGTACCACCCACACACAAGCACCACCCACACACAAGTACCACCCACACACAAGCACCACCCACACACAAGCACCACCCACACACAAGTACCACCCCACACACAAGCACCACCCACACACAAGCACCACCCACACACAAGTACCACCCACACACAAGCACCACCCACACACAAGCACCACCCACACACAAGTACCACCCACACACAAGTACCACCCACACACAAGCACCACCCACACACAAGCACCACCCACACACAAGCACCACCCACACACAAGCACCACCCACACACAAGTACCACCCACACACAAGCACCACCCACACACAAGCACCACCCACACACAAGTACCACCCACACACAAGCACCACCCACACACAAGTACCACCCACACACAAGCACCACCCACACACAAGCACCACCCACACACAAGTACCACCCACACACAAGCACCACCCACCCACACACAAGCACCACCCACACACACGTACCACCCACACACAAGCACCACCCACACACCACACACAAGCACCACCCACACACAAGCACCACCCACACACAAGCACCACCCACACACAAGCACCACCCACACACAAGTACCACCCACACACAAGCACCACCCACACACAAGCACCACCCACACAAGCACCACCCACACACAAGCACCACCCACACACAAGTACCACCCACACACGCACCCCCCACACACACGCACCACCCACACACAAGCACCACCCACACACACAAGCACCACCCACACACAAGCACCACCCACACACACAAGCACCACCCACACACACAAGCACCACCCACACACACGTACCACCCACACACAAGCACCACCCACACACAAGCACCACCCACACACAAGCACCACCCACACACAAGCACCACCCACACACAAGCACCACCCACACACAAGTACCACCCACACAAGTACCACACACACAAGTACCACACACACAAGTACCACACACACAAGTACCACACACACAAGTACCACCCACACAAGCACCACCCACACACAAGCACCACCCACACACACAAGCACCACCCACACACAAGCACCACCCACACACAAGCACCACCCACACACACGTACCACCCACACACAAGTACCACCCACACACAAGCACCACCCACACACAAGCACCACCCACACACAAGTACCACCCACACACAAGCACCACCCACACACACAAGCACCACCCACACACACGCACCACCCACACACAAGCACCACCCACACACAAGTACCACCCACACAAGCACCACCCACACACAAGCACCACCCACACACAAGCACCACCCACACACAAGCACCACCCACACACAAGTACCCACCCACACACAAGCACCACCCACACACAAGTACCACCCACACACAAGTACCACCCACACACAAGCACCACCCACACACAAGCACCACCCACACACAAGCACCACCCACACACAAGTACCCACCCACACACAAGCACCACCCACACACAAGCACCACCCACACACAAGCACCACCCACACACAAGCACCACCCACACACAAGCACCACCCACACAAGCACCACCCACACACAAGCACCACCCACACACAAGCACCACCCACACACAAGCACCACCCACACACAAGCACCACCCACACACAAGCACCACCCACACACAAGCACCACCCACACACACGTACCACCCACACACAAGCACCACCCACACACAAGCACCACCCACACACAAGCACCACCCACACACAAGCACCACCCACACACAAGCACCACCCACACACAAGCACCACCCACACACACGTACCACCCACACACAAGCACCACCCACACACACAAGTACCACCCACACACAAGTACCACCCACACACAAGCACCACCCACACACAAGCACCACCCACACACAAGCACCACCCACACACAAGCACCACCCACACACAAGCACCACCCACACACAAGCACCACCCACACACACAAGTACCACCCACACACAAGTACCACCCACACACAAGCACCACCCACACACAAGTACCACCCACACACAAGCACCACCCACACACAAGCACCACCCACACACAAGCACCACCCACACACAAGCACCACCCACACACAAGCACCACCCACACACAAGTACCACCCACACAAGCACCACCCACACACACGCACCACCCACACACAAGTACCACCCCACACACACACAAGTACCACCCACACACAAGCACCACCCACACACAAGCACCACCCACACACAAGCACCACCCACACACAAGCACCACCCACACACAAGCACCACCCACACACAAGTACCACCCACACACACAAGCACCACCCACACACAAGCACCACCCACACACACGTACCACCCACACACAAGCACCACCCACACACAAGCACCACCCACACACACAAGCACCACCCACACACACGTACCACCCACACACAAGCACCACCCACACACACGTACCACCCACACAAGCACCACCCACACACAAGTACCACCCACACACAAGCACCACCCACACACAAGTACCACCCACACACAAGCACCACCCACACACAAGCACCACCCACACACAAGCACCACCCACACACAAGCACCACCCACACACAAGCACCACCCACACACAAGTACCACCCACACACACGTACCACCCACACACAAGTACCACCCACACACAAGCACCACCCACACACAAGCACCACCCACACACAAGCACCACCCACACACAAGCACCACCCACACACAAGTACCACCCACACAAGTACCACACACACAAGTACCACACACACAAGTACCACACACACAAGTACCACACACACAAGTACCACACACACAAGTACCACACACACAAGTACCACACACACAAGTACCACACACACACAAGTACCACACACACAAGTACCACACACACAAGTACCACCCACACACAAGCACCACACACACACAAGCACCCCACACACAAGTACCACACACACAAGTACCACACACACAAGTACCACACACACAAGTACCACACACACAAGTACCACACACACAAGCACCACCCACACACAAGTACCACCCACACACAAGTACCACCCACACACAAGTACCACCCACACACAAGTACCACCCACACACAAGTACCACCCACACACAAGCACCACCCACACACAAGTACCACCCACACACAAGTACCACACACACAAGTACCACACACACACAAGTACCACACACACACAAGTACCACCCACACACAAGTACCACCCACACACAAGTACCACACACACACAAGCACCACACACACAAGTACCACACACACAAGTACCACACACACACAAAGCACCACCCACACACAAGTACCACCCACACACAAGTACCACACACACACAAGTACCACACACACAAGTACCACACACACACAAGTACCACACACACAAGTACCACACACACACAAGTACCACACACACACAAGTACCACACACACAAGTACCACACACACACAAGCACCACACACACAAGTACCACACACACAAGTACCACACACACACAAGTACCACACACACACAAGTACCACACACACAAGTACCACACACACAAGTACCACACACACACAAGCACCACCCACACACAAGCACCACCCACACACAAGTACCACACACACACAAGTACCA